>NC_141688.1:52857519-54198956 GCF_964263255.1 Lissotriton vulgaris
GTGCTAGCCTTTTGTTTTATGGCATGGCTTTACATGAGGTACCTACATGCTCACTGTTGACAACAGTGGTGCTAGGAAATGTTTACGGGTAGAATTAGGAGAGAAGGATGCAGTTTATACACGTTATATGCCTCGGAAGCATCCGGATAGTTATATATAAATCCCAGCTTCCTCACATTTCTTACAGGCAATTCTACTTGCTTTGTGCATTACTCAAGAAAGCGTATTCATTTATAGCCATGGCACAGATGTAGCATCAGGTCTTTTTTGCTGCAGAATTGAACAGTAAATAGTTATTGGTTTTGGCACTCATTAGGTAGAGTCAGAGCTGAGGGGACAGTTAGTGCAAAGAGATGAATGAACAGAGGCAGAATGAGATGGTAGAGGTAAGGGGAAGGGGGAGAGAAAGGAAAACATAGGTACTGGCAGACTCCGGATGAGGAAAGCATTAAAGCAGAATGAGAAGCGCGTTGAGGAGGATTGGAAAGGTTAGGGATTAACAGAAGAGAGCAAGGGAGTAGGAGTAATGTGAAATATGAGCGCAAAGTAAGGTTGTTGCTGGTTATGAGGAGTGTGAGTGGGCATGAGCAGAGTAAGGACAGGAAGAATGTGCTGCTTTACACAAAAGGACTATATTGAGCGATATATATATATATATATATATATATATATATATATATGTGGCAGGTGAGTGCTAAGTCAGGGACATTGACAAGGAAATAGTGAGGGATAAGACATAATAATGGTAGCAATAGCTATGAGCTAGCAGCAGAGTAAAGGGAAGCAGTGGAGTTAAGGTGTAGAGCAGAACTGCAGGAAGAACACATGACTGTCTTATCAGTAGAGTGAACCTTGAATAGATTGAAGATGTACAGGCACAATGAGTGGGTAGGCGCTGAGTGACGCAATAGGGCACAATGAGAGGGTAGGTGCAGAGTGGTGCATTAGCATGCATTGCAAGGTTAGGCATAAGATGAGATGTTAGGGCACAATTAGAGGGTAGGCAGTTTGATAACTTATGAGGAGAGTGAGAGTAATAATGCTGAAAAAAGTAGACAAGTGTGGCACCAAAAAGTTGTGAACCAGATCGGGATAGAGTGTGATGAAGGGAGAGCAGGAGCAGCATTAAAAAGTCAAGGTGTGGAGAGAGAAAGTAGTTTAAGAAATTGGGGCCAGAGTAGGTGTAAAATGACAGGCTTTGAGAATAGTGAAATAGAAGGGCCAGGAAATGAGTATAAGCAGAGTGAAGAGGGGTGTAATCATGAGGTTGGAGGGTCAGACAGAGGAAGCTGAGGAAAGAGGCACTGGGAGCAGATAAACAGATAAAGGTAATAGAAAGTGGGGGTAGGGACAGTGTTAGGGGCATTTATTAGATAAGGAAATAACCATGGGTTGGGGGAGCGGTATAATAAGTAGTGTACATTGAGGGTAAAACAATAGAAGTGTAAAGTTGTGATAGAGTGCCAGGCTGCAGGACGTGTCAGGAAAAAAGTGAATTATTAAGGCCAAAGTGGTGGGTAGGGTAGGATGAGGGGGTAAAGTAGAGGAAAGCATGAAACAGTCATAAGGTAGGGTCCGTTAGGGTTAGAGTGAAAACCTAGGATTTGTTTTCCAAAGTTTTATATGGCGCGAACGTGACCCGAAGGTATTGGGTATTAGAACGCTTTACATAGCACCAGTTGCGTTACATGAGGAAACATTCATTTTTATTTTTTATTTTTTTTGTTAGGTACGGAGAGATTAAGTGATTTGCCCAGAATTACAGGATGTTCAGCATCGTAGCCGAAACTCTGACCCAGTTCCCCAGATTCAAGGTCAACCGCCCTAGCCGTTAGACCAACTCCTCTCCTCACAGCATCTAGGAATGCAGCAGACCCTAAGAGCAGAGTAATTGAGTGTGGTGCTCAAGGAAAAATAAGGAAGAATAGCAGTAGACGTGCTTCCTGATACATGCATTATTATTAAATGACATGCACTTACCTGAGATGATAGTAATTTTAGAGATGACACTACAATACCTGCGCTGCATTGTTGGGGCGAGCTCATTGACTAGGAGAAGGCAGTGTGAGACACAGCACGTCTCTTGCCCATTATGCCGGACATTGTGCAATTGTAAATGCGCATTACAGCCCAAGTACATGAATGCATGATTTGTGTGGGCCCAAGCATGCACATTACAGCATGGGACCATTTATGCATGTGCTGTCTCGTTCATTAAGAATATGACAGCATGCTGTCACTGATGCTTGTATTGCCTGGGGTTACATTCATGTGGTAAGTTTCATGAGCTGGGGTGTGCACAGCAGGCTGGACAGAGGACAGAAAACCTACCTCTATCAATGCACTTTGCATTTACGCTTCTGAGTTTTGCTGGATGATCTTGGGGCTTGGTATTGTAAACTTCAACAGGCCCATTGAGTGTTGGTCGTAGCGACTTTAGGAGGCATAGGGGTATGAGTTGTGTCTTCTGAGAGACAAATGAAGGCTGTGTCCGAGTATCTGCGCAACTGAGAGCCTAAGAGCAGGGAACTGTTTTTTGTCAAATCCGACGCAAAGATAGAGACTATGGTCAGAAACACACATACCCCAATAAAAATATTGACAAAATGTATTCGAGTTACATACACACATTCGAAATACAGCGTTGTCTAGTCATGTTTTGAAAAGGGGGTGATTTTATTTTCACCCCAGTAGCCCTGCCCCTACGACCCTTCCTCTCCCACCGACCCACCCCCATCACGCAGGCCCATCTGTGCGGCCCTCGGCCACAAGCCAGACTAATTTTGGCCCACGAGAAAAAGTTTGTGAGTACCCATGTTATAGCATCATGATCAATCTTTGAGTGAGATGTTCCATTATCATTCACTTGATAACATTTCATGTAAAAATACTTCTTCGTAGATTATAAAGCATACACTTGACATAACAGATATTGACATTGTTTGAAGATCTAATAGGATTTGTGTATATATACTAAGGGGCTCATTACGATGTCGGTCGGAGTTGCCTACGACCGACACAGTCATGGTCTCGGGACTGACCGACCCCCGGTTGCCACATTGCAATTATGATGCCCCCGCACATGGTGTGTTCGCATGCTTCCATTTCTCTATGGGAGCTTGTGATACTGCCGTAGCACAAGCTAGTGTAGAGAAATGGTAGCTTCTGTTAATCCCTGCACTGCATGGCAGGTATCTATAGGTGCCTGACACACAGTCTCTGGATTAACAGGGGGCACCATAGGTGCTTACTCAGCCCCCAGCTGGAGGTCTTAGTGAGAAGGAGGTCCTGCTAGAGGCCCCCAAAGTTGCTTTGCAAAAGACTTTCGATGTCTGAAAGCCAGGCATGAAAGCCTGTCGGACACCGACATCGTAATCCCGACAACTGAAACGCCATCCTATTGGGATTATGTGCCGGTTTCCACTGGCGTATGGGCTCCATAAGCCAGGCGGATTGATCAGCCGATTTCACTTTCGACCGCCTAGATTGTAGTAAGCGGTCAGCAGTGAAACCGTAGATGTTGGTTGGAAAGCCTCCAACAGACATAGAAATAGCCCCCAAAGTGATTATAGTTCTACTTTCTAAGTTATTAGATTTCTATTCTGTAGATTTATTGGAAAACCTCTCTAAGCACTCTTCTGCTGTGTAAACTTCCAGGCTCTGTGAAATATGAGAACTTTAATCTTGTAAAGTAGTCCCACGTTATGATTCTGGTAGAACCCAGACTTGAAGTTCACCCTCTGTAAATAGTTTAAACTGTCCTGTTGGCACAGATGATTATCCGATGATCTAGGTAGTATTCCAACTGACATAAGGTTGTAAATATGTTGGCGTTATCTTCACTTTATACATGTGAATAAAACAAATATATGTAAATCAAACCCCTCTTTCTTCTGTAAGCAGTTGAAGGATTCCCTTTATGTGATCAGATCCATATGCAAGAGCCAACAATTACTTGATTACCTGATGGCACCCTTCTCTTGTCCGTTTCCAATAGCTCTCAACTCACATGCCTTTGGTCAGTGACACACGCCCTAATGGGCTCCCACAACCACCCATCTTGCCTCCTCTCTTCTTCACTGACCTTTCCTCTTAATGCTACAGGTTGTGGTTGCATTTCTAAGGCTCTCACAACGAACAGTCAGACAGTTTTAAAGCAGAGAAATAAATACAGCATGGAGTAGGACATGCATTAAAGCCACGGTTTCCAACCGGTCGATCGCGAACTACCGGTAGCTCGCCGAGACCCTGGGAGTAGCTCGCCGAGTGCTGCTCAATTTAGTAGCACATTAGTTTCATTTTGGGCTATTTAGGCTTATTTCCGTGTCTGTTGCCCGCCCTCACCCAACGCAGCTGCTCCAATTGGCTTGCGCTTAGATGGGGTGGGCGGGCCAAAGAGGATGACGTTCCTTTGCTGCAGTCTCGCGGTGGAATGGTGACGAGGGCCGGGCGCACCGAAGGAAATACTGAGTGGTGTGGATGTTGGAAAAATGCTTGGGCCCGGTAAGGGAGAAACAATGGGCAGGGGGGAGGGTCAGAGCTGCGAGAGGGTCGATCAGCGGAGGTCATCGAGGAGGGTCAGATGAAGCGGAGGAGGTGATTTTGCAGCCGGTGCAAGAATTGTTCACACCTTCCCCCCCACACTCCCACACACACCCTCCTCCCCCTTTGCACAGGTCGGGCTCGGGCACTATCAGCTCTGTGACCAAAGCAACGGTGGGACAGATCCAGAGAGGGGCGGGGGAACGAGAGCGATGCTGGAGCAAAGTAGGTCTTTGCTCTCAGTTCTTGCCATCTGGGTGGTGACCTGATAATCTCTGGTTTTGTGACTACGAGATTGAAGAGGTGTTAAGAGAGGGGCTGGAAAGAAAGAGAGGGAGGGGATGGGGAGGGACAGAGGAGCCCGAGAGAAACAGAGAGGGGCCGCTGGAGAGACACGGTGAGGGGAAGGACAGACAGGGGCAGGAGGAGATAGTGGTGCTAGGGAGAGACTGGGGCGCTGGAAAGAGAGTGAGAGAGAGAGGGGCCGCTGTACTGACAGAGACAGCGAGGAGCAAGAGAGAGGGGCTCAAGAGAGACAGTGGAGGCCCAGAGATACCGTGAGAGGCAGGACGGAGAGGGGGCCTGGGGGAGACAGTAGGGGTAGGAGGAGAGAGAGGGGCTGGGGAGAGACAGAGGATTCGACGAGAAGATTGTCGAGATGTCACCGACAGACTGAGGGCGTACACCGGGAGAGAGGGGGGGGCAAGGAAAGAGTGAGGGAGAGCCAGAGACAGTGAACCGGGCTCAGGACAGGAGCAAGGGCAGTGTAGTGTTTGAGAAGGGGCAGGGAGCATCGGCAAGGTGCAGTAACAGAGAGCGTGTCTGGGAGCCAGGACAGAGTGCAGGGGTTGGGACAGGTGAGCAGTGGCAGAAAGGCAGACATGTTGTGCAGAACAAGGGGAAGGGGGGAGTGCAGCGATAGAGGACAGTGGTGAGCAGGGCAGGGACAGGTCCAGGGACCTTAGCCATGGAGATGCAGTGAGTAGGGAGTGGGACAGAGGCAGGGTCCTGTGGCACAGAACTGGACAGACAGGGGGTACCGGAAGCACGGAATGATAGCAGGGGAGGACAGAGAGCAGAAACAGGGGACAGGGTGCATGGGGCGATAGCATGGGCATGGAGCCGGGTAGGGAGAGGGCATCGAAAGCACATGGTGTGAGTGGGCAAGGAATATTATGCTGATCACCTCACCATTGCGAGCAGTTAGCAGTTAACATCGTAATGATGGTTTTTACACATTGAGAACTACTCGGAGGATAAGACTGCTCTGAATGTCGAGACCCCTCTGACTGAAGACACCCTGTTCGCCCTTAGCAAAGAGGCTCGATTGATGGACCTGTGCAACACAGCTGTGTGTGAAAACAAGTCAGATAGAGGTGCTGGACGCCTTTTGACAAAAAAGGTTGTTGTTACACTGATGCTAGCTTTCTGGCTCTTGCCTTCACTTCAATATAACATCCAATAGTTGTCACCAACCTCCCCTGCCATGCCCCATTTAAGCTTCTCAAGCTGGTCCATTCTGAGCCTGTGCTGACTGAACCAGAGGTGGGCTGGACCACAATGTGCCTTTTCACTGGCCTCTGTGTGCTCTTCAGGGACACAGGCAGCTCTGGCCTCTCCACAGTGAGGCCATGACTGTTTCATGGTGTCGTGTGGCCACTCAGGATGTTATGTATGGTTGTTTTGTGGTCTGTTTGTGTGACAATTTTATTGGTTGGTAGTCTGTGCCAATGCTTGTCTGTGGGTTTTTGGCTATTTGTGTGCCGATTTTATTGGCTGGCGGGCTGCTTTTTATTGTAAAATTTTCTGATAGTACCAAACATTGCCTGCTGCAAGCACAAATAGCCAAGTAGTCTTCCATACCTTGAAAAATACCGTCCTACAACATGTCTAAGTTTTACTTATTTTGCAAATCTGGGCCACTTTTTTTTAGCTATTTGATTTGCCTGCCCTATATTTAATAACATAACAGGTCTAGTTGCAAAGCGCACGATTACCCGAAGGTGTCCTGGGGCTGAATAGCAGATGTTTATTGTTACCCAACTCAAGGCTATTCATTATATCGACCTCAAATGGATGAAAGGATGAGTGTACCTGCTGGGATTTAAACCTGTGACCATGAGGTCAAGCACAGGACCCTGCAGTGGCTGCTTTAGTGCAGTGAGCCATCAGACCCGGCTTATGGGGCTGCTTTTAATTTGGTGCCAGAGCCTCTTTTCTGTCCCATTCCGACAAGCATCAGCCTCCGCTTGTGCTTTTGTTGTGTCACTGTTGTGGCTTGTGCTTTAGCTTTTTGTCTCACTGTGCTGCAGAAGGCAGTGCACATGTAAAAAGGGAAAAAAAGTTGTTTCTTTCAGTGTTATTGTGTTGAATCCACAGTATGGGGCCATGGGCTCTGAAGAAATAGGCTTAACGTCAATAAAACTGGGCGGGGAAGGTCTCTCGAAAAATGCGCGAGTTGCTTGGGGTTTAGTAGCTCACGACGATTTTCACTGACCAGAAGTAGCTCACACTACACAAAAGGTTGGAGACCCCTGCATTAAAGCAATGTTACTTTGAAAAAAAAAGATCTCATGCAAGAGTTGACATTTATTCTGTGCTTCAAATAAGCACAAAGATTTGTAGCCCAGCAATAGAATTTTTAGCAATGGACAGTGTTTTTTTATCAAAAGACCACAAATATGTTCAGAAAATTAAAGGAATGTCACTTTTGGGTGAAAAGAAATTTCAGGAGTGTCCCGCCTAATTTGAATTTAGACATGAATTCCTGAAATCTCACCCTCCAAGCTGTTACAACATGTTTATGAGTTTATGAGTTTTCTCAACCTTTTCCGTTCCTTCACTTGCTAATGCCTTAGCTGTATGCATACCTCAACTCTTCTCTCTCCATCTCATCGCTTTTAAATATCCTTTCCTGTTCTACATTTGGCTTTTTTACTTCAACACTCACACAGAAAACTCTACTTTGATCGTGCTACTCTTCTTAAGCCCTTCCTATAAATCCATTTTTATCAGTCAAGTTTCTGTTCTCCCCTCACTGCAAAATGCCAGCAGGAATTCTGTGCTTGCTGTGCTTTGGATACTGTATGTCTGTTCATAATTCTTTCTTGCTCGTCTATAAACCCTGTTTGTACTGATCCATGCTATGTGAAACCTAAAGAAGAAAGAAATAAAACTTGACGTAATTCCGTTTAACATGATTTCCTTATTTCTATACCCTTAGTGGTACAATACACTCAATTGAAGAGTATTAGGTAAGACACTATGAGGTGGAGATACGGCATTGAAATTGGATGATATTACTAGAGAAGCATTTATGTTAGGAAATGTAGTGAGGAGCATATCTGAAAACAGTGTTTTGGAATTCACAGTACTCCCAATTACCAATATTCCCAACCACAAATGTTTGGATACAACAATCGTGCCATCCTAAATGATATAGAAGTCTGTTTGGAACTAAAACTATAAATTTATAAACCTAAAGCACAGAAAGGGGTAATGATCTAGCTAAGGGAATGTGACAATGTGAAGAATTCATACAGTTTTCAAACAAGGCTTCACAGAAAAGATTTTATCTCCTTGTGTTTCAAACTCTTGGTATGAATATCATCCCAAATATACCTTTTTATCCTGGATGCACAGTTTAGAAAATACGAATTCCATACCTTGAAATTTACCTTTTTTAAAATAAATCTATTGCCCTCCTCAACAAAACTCTGCAAAGTTTTAACTTTGTTTTTGTAAATATAGGAACATTTCAAAAGTGGGATATATGAGGACTTTCTCCATAGTATCCTTACAGGTGCCTTCCCGTGGCAGGCACTGCGAATGCATGCAATGCTGGAGCAAATGTTCACTTGCATCGAGGAGATGGACAGCTCGTACATGGGATAGGAATGTCCAGACACCCAGCAGTCTATACAAACTTTCACCATTATATATTGACTCTGGCAGTACAATGCAGATGCCTTTCATTTCTCAAATAGATTAACAAAAGGAGGAGTATCACCATACAGAATCGCAGGATTCTTAAAGGGATATGTGTATAGAACAAAAGGAAAGAATTTATCCTTTTGTGGAAAACCCCTCACTCACCAACCTAGTGGTGACATGCTTCATCTTTGGGGTCCACCCTGATGACTGAGTATCACCAGGGTGTGCTTCGACACCTGGACTACAGTGGAGCTGGTTGTGAGTGTAAAGTGCAAAAAAAATGTTAAAAATTGTCCTGGTTTAACTTAGTGAAGAGGCACATTTTATTCATAAGCAACTGGACAATGTTAAAAAGAATGTGGAGATACTGTGAGGGTAATTAAGGCCAAAAGTATCTCAGTATGTGGTCTGGTCTACATGTTTCAACCTTGAAGGAATTTACCAGGTTTTCGTCAGGACCGATGTAGAAGAAGATGGACGGTCTGCATCCCCTAAAAGACGCACCCAATCCTACCTTCTTATGACCATATAAGCAAAAACTCGCTTATGGTACAAGCTCTAGCCCCAGTGAGTGAACGTGAAAAAAATAAAAATTAAAAGACTCCTATTAGGTGTCTTTAGGCATCGGAGGGCAGGGGGTGGTTAAGCCTCGGCTAAAAACATATTAGTTAAGCCGTGATCAGGAAGGCCGTTTACCTACATGCCATGCCCGCTGCCCGCCTGATCAAGAGTGTAGGGTGAGTCAGAACATAGCTGAAAGGTTCTATCATACAAAGTAGGCATTTGGTGCAGAAGTTGAGTTGAGCCTCAAATGGGGCATACTCGTATCAGAGATTGTCATATGTTAGTGACATCTGGCAAAATGGTCTACCTTTGCCTGGGCTGTTATTGTATACATAATTACTGTTCAAGATTTCCAATGTAAAGCAGAGGGTGCTAATGTACTTGTCTTGAAGAGAATCAAGTCTACATTGATGGTTTTCACACATACTTCATATTAAATGATGTCTTATGCACGTTCACTATGTCTGTTATACAATAATGTCCTTGGGGTGTCTCCAATTGAGATTCTCATGTGAATCTTCCTCATGTGTCTGCTCTCTATAATCATTTGTTTCCTTTACAGGCTCTTTAACACCATCGCTGCTAATGGTATTCCCCTCCTGTGCTGAGCTATCAGTAAATCCCATTGTTCATGACGAGCTCAGCTCAACCGTGCCTCATGACGAGCTGAGCTCGTCATGAGCATCGAAGGGGTTAATACAAGCATGTTCCGTGTGTTATTTTTAGGGATTAGTGATTTATTTGTTTCATAGTGTTTCTGCATGTGAATCACAGCATGAATCAAGAAATTTCACTAGAATTGCATCCAAGAACAGAGGCAAATAAATAAAGTCGAACTGCGGGCTGAATTTTAGAAATGACCCCCAAAACATTGTACAATTACAAGGTCACAGACAATGTGAGCAGTCCAAGTAGTTCACCAAGAGACATAGGTTTGAAGCGCGTAGTATAAGGTTAGAGTTGTACCATGTAATTTGGCAGCGAGAAACTCTTTAGTGTGCAGGTGTAGCTCTTTATGTATGATTGACAGATGTTTGGAGCTGTCTGCTTTGCTTAGGTAACCAGTGCAAAGAAAAAAGCACTGGGAACTATGTTTACTTCCTGGAAGCTCCTTGATCAATCGAGTGGCAGCTTTTTGTACTGATACAATGTGTTTCAGGTTCTCTTAGGCAGAAAGACAGATTGAAGTGGTGCGAAACATAGATGGTCTGTGATGTATAACTGGTTGTCAATGAAAAGAAAGTGTTATAAAAGGGAAATGACCCCGTGATACACCGCACCTGAATTCCTTGATTTCTGAAGAAGAAGAACGAGGGTCCACGATCTAACTCATGTAAGTTAGGGAGGATTTCAGCCAGTCCAGAACAATGCATGCAAACTTATCTTCGGGCATGGTTTTATTCAAGATATAATGATGAATGTTACAAAGTACAAAGAATGGTGGATTTGCTATAATGACCTGCACATCAATATAAGTTCTCTTAGTCACATTAGCTTTAGTCTCAATTTCACGAACAAAATTCAATATAGAGTGCAGCTTTGGTGTTTGATGCACATCCACCTAGGGCATCCACAAGGACCTCCTGCCCCAACACAAATTCAGGCCGTAAGTCACAATATCAAGAATACTACACCAGTGCACATCCAAAATAGTCACTTTTATCCCTTGTGCAATTTAGCACTTTCTTGTCCATCAATGTTCTTTATCAGAATCGACTTCCAGTAGCCATATGATGTTGGTAATTCAAACTTTATTATTCAATCGACAATGATCCACAGCCGACGCGTGTTTCGCCCCGTTTGGGCTTTCAAAAGGCTCTTAACTTGCGTATTGCACACGATCTCTTTTAAACCGGCCGGGTTACAGTGATGGCACGCAGAACGGACTTCTGTTAACTTTTAGGATAGATGGAACTTATCATGGCTCCTTAAATCATTATATTGTGGACGATCAACATACTACATCTCGTATTTGCGATAGGATTGGAACTACATAATAGTGGAACGTCAATGTGGGAAATATTGGATCTGAAAATACAAGCAGCACTTTTAAAAGAGATTGTGTGGAGCCAGGACAGAGGAGTTCTACTACTTCAATGAAGGCACCAGGTATACAAATGGGCCCCCAGAGACACTCTTAAATCCATCTTCTGGGTCTGCAGAAATACACTCAGAGGACTGCCTGCTGCTGTGGCCTGCTGTGTATTCCACAAGACTGCTTTGCTGTACATGAAGGATTGCTTTTCTGCCTAGAGCCTGCCTTGAATCCTCAGAGGCCTGTCTTGCTGCTTGAGTCCTGCCTCTTCACCTGAGCCCAGGACTACCAGAGTGACTCCAAGGGCTAGTTTGCTGGCCTCATGTTCCGAGCCACATGAACATAATAGGCTCCCACCATCTTGAACCCTCACCTGTACACAGCCTCATTGAGGCTTTATCCTCCAAGTGGTGTTTCTTCAATCCTTCATTCTTGGTCGTGTTGCTAAAGGTGCCCAGATAGCCAAAATCCAAAACTTGGGACTTAGAAATGTTTTGACTATAAACTGCTTTAAGGACAGAGAGAAGACCGCAACAATCCTGCTGGTCTAGCTTCCCAAGGTGCATCACCTGTTGGCCTCACTTCACAGCAGCTTCCACTACATTCTTCTCTGCTGCAACAAATCCTGGTCGGCTGTCCTTCGCCAAAGGGATATCCAGCATCCTGGATCTCTCGTCAGCTACAGCCTCCTACCTCGTACCGCTGGGCATTTTTTACTTCTAAAAAGTAACTAAGCCCAAACATAGAACTCTTCTCTGTGACTTTGTTCAGCGGCTCCCCAAGGACGACGCTCCCACTTTCAATACCGCCTGGAGCCTTGCCCTGCTGAACTTTACCTTCTCAGAACATTTTTCTTGAAAATTCTTCAAATGTAAGAGTTGACTCAGGAAACTTGATGTTCACTGCAGGTTCTTTGATTTTTTTTTTACTCTCACATTTTCTACTAAAAAGTTATACATTTAGAACTCTAGTTCTACTGATTAGATTTTTGTAATTTTAGTGTCAAAAATGTACTCTGTTCTTCTGAATTAGTGTGGAATTTTTCTTGTGTTGTGTTTTCACTGTTTGTATGCTGTATAAATCCTTTACACATTGCCTCTAAGTTAAGCCTGGCTGCTGTTTGTGCCAAACTACCCAGGGTGACTTTTTGTGGCTGTTGCTTTACTAGGGTTAACACTGCAGTTAACCAACACCAATTACTCACACTGAGTTTCCAGGCCCAACAACCTGCCACATTAGATCAAAATTTTCAGCCCTGCTGTGCTCCGGCTCTTCAGATCCCTACTGATTCCCTAACGTGTGCGCCTTCAGGCCCCATGGAACCAAGAGGCCCTCCATCTGGCATACCTTTGGTGCCAGATGGACCCTCCTAGTAATTCTTGCCTCCAGTTCCCCTTCCAAACCCACTTCTGGCACCACGGCCTGTACCAGGACTTTGACCCTGATGTTGACTCCATAGGAGGAGGTCCAGATAGGTCTCTCAGATGCCAAATTGATGCCTGTGTGACCTCGATGGAATTATGCCTGATACCACCCAAGGCATTACTGTCACCACTTGAATTATCCCTCCACAGGAAGACAATACACATTGGATTCCCTTTTGGGCACAGACTCCAAAAAGGATTATGATCCAGGTGATGAGTTTGCTCAACCCTATACAGGGGCCATCTGCTGGACCATGTTTTCAGTAATTTGGACACGCTCTCGGTGGAAGCACCAGTACCACTGCCATGGTCTGACCATTGTCTAATTCCCATTACATGGTCCATCAATATTCCCATTACCTCTGCACCCCATACTAGGCATTGGGGTAGGAAATGGAGCGCGCTTCCAATTCACACCTGGGAACAGGCCCTCTCCGAACAACTGCCCCAAAAAACAGAGAACCCTGACCTAGCAGTCCATAATTTTCATAACTGGATCTCCAACTCTCTAGATCGAGTCCTTCCAAAACGCTCCCTGCAAACAATCAGAAGGCCCAAAGTCGCTCCCTGGTACTCTCTCGCCCTTAGGGCCCTGAAACAAACATGCCGGAAAGCGGAGAGAGCCTGGAGGAAAGACCGCTCTCAATCTAAAAAATTGGAGTACAGGGCAGTTATAATGCACTACAAGAGGGAGATAAAACTTGCTCAAGCCAAGTTTTATGAAAATAAAATTAATATGGCAGCTAATTCACCGAGGGAAATTTTTAAGATCGCTAAATCTCTGATATCTCTTCCTGTTGAGAGACCTATATCAGAGGGGGCGCAGGCCCGCTGTGAGGATCTTGCCACTTTCTTCTCACAGAAGATTCAGGCCATTTATTCCCAATTAGCAGCAAATGATGGGGGCACTAATCCACTGCCCACCTCAGATTCAGATTTGCCCCCTTCTTGCTCCTTGGCTACCTTTCCACTCCTGGACCCTAATACTTTAGATTCTCTTGCTCAGAAGGTTACCTCAGGATCCCCAAATGACCCTGCTCCACCCCAGACCTTAGTGAAAGCAATGGACACCATCCGCCCCTGTTTGCTGGAGGCTCTTAATACCTCCATTACCTCCAACTCTGTACCAGCCGCCTGGAAGTGTGCAATGGTAAGGGCCTTGTTAAAAAAACCGAATTTGGATCCTAACAATCTATCCAATTTTCGCCCTATCTCGCTGCTTCCATGGATGAGTAAGTTGCTGGAAAGGCATATCAACAAAGCATTAGGGGAATATTTGGAATCCAACAAATTGCTTCAGGTCTCCCAAACAGGGTTTCGCCCACAACATGGCACTGAGACCGCTCTTTTAGCGGTCACGGAGGCAGCGAGAGCCATAATGGACCAAGGTGGTAAAACAGCCATCATACTCTTGGACCTCAGTGCCGCGTTCGACACTGTGAACCATGCCACATTATTACATCGCTTGAGTGGCTTGGGAGTGTCGGGCGCGGCCCTGTTGTGGCTGACCTCCTTTTTGGAGGAACGCTTCTTCCAGGTATTTGAGGGCGAGGTGACATCATCAAAACATCTTCTCAGCTGTGGAGTTCCTCAGGGCTCCTCCCTGAGCCCCACGCTGTTTAATGTTTATATGCAGCCTCTGGAGAAGATCGTTCTCCCCTTTGGTGTGCGGATTGTCACCTACGCTGACGACACTCAACTCGTGGTCTCTTTGGACCACGAGGGGGGTTCGTCGAACACTTTGGGTCCATGTCTGGAGGCTGTAGCTGGGTGGATGCAACTCTCCCACCTCAAGCTCAATGGGGAGAAGACCGAGATCATGGTGCTTGGTAATTCCTCCCCTACCTCCTTCCTGGATGATTGGCCTCTGTGTCTCGGTACTCCCCCCCCTCCTAAAGAGCAGATAAAGAGTCTGGGAGTCTGGTTGGACAGAGCGCTAGACTTCTCGTCCCAAGCTACTATCACTGCCTCGGTATGCATAGGGCTAATGAAAATGCTCCGGAAAGTGCTCCCTCTGCTCCCATTCCAGGCGAGGAGGGTCATGGTCCAGGCCCTGATTCTCTCCCGCCTGGACTACGGAAATGTTTTATATCTTGGGGCCCCGGCAACAGTGACAAAAAAACTTCAGGTCACTCAAAACTGCGCCGCCCGCCTACTGTTTAATATCCCTCGCTGGCAGTCAGCGAGAACCGCCCTAAAGGAGCTTCACTGGCTTCCAGTAGCCTCAAGATCACTATTCAAGGCCATGTGCATCCTGCACAAATCCCTTCATCAAACTGGCCCGGCAGTACTGTACCCTCTAATACCGCCGTATGTGCCGCTTAGAACCCTACGTTCAGCTTCACTGCACCTGGCAACCAAAGTAAAAATCAAGAGAGCCCGATGGGGCGGCCGCTCTTTCACCTATTCAGCGGCGAAGGCATGGAACTCCCTACCCCTGTCCCTCAGGAAAAATAGCAACCTGACGTCATTTAGGAGAGAATTGAAAACCCATCTGTTCTCAAAAGCGCATTAATCTTTCCCTGCAGTCGCACACAGAATTCAGTCCCTAGCGCTGCGAGGCCTTCGGGTGGTTATGCGCTATATAAATGGAATTTTCAATTCAATTCAATTCAATTCTATGATAACCTGATGATAAATGGTACGATGGCTTACAGGAGGCTAGTTGTCTTAATACCTCCCCAGAAATTGGCCTACTCTGTGCACTTCCTACGCCATGGTGCTGCATAGAGTGGATAAAGTGCTTGACCTTTAGCGTTCCACTTTGGAGGCTAAGACCTACATTTTAACTAAAGTCCTCCAACCGGGGCAAACATCTTCTTAGCCTCTTCTACCATGTAATGGGGCTCTGATGGATACATTATAGGGGCTTGGGCCAATCCTTCTTCTGCTGTCCCGCTCAATTGACAGATTGCCCGATGCCAATACAAAGAACAAAGCTTCAACGGCGGACTACTGGTTCTGCACCTCACACCAGTCTTGCGCACTGAAACCCCGGCACCGCCGTTACGTGATGCATTTGTGTCCCAGATCCTGAAAACGCAGTTACAAGTCGGTGTGTGCCAGGCAAAGAAGTCCAATATACTCTTGTAGTTTGAAAAGTCTTTATTGCCAATTAATATTTTCCAAATGTTAATGACACATTAGGCTCAACCAACGCGTTTCGTTCTCTCACCGAGAACTTCATCAAGGCTTAAGTAAAGCAAAGCAACAGTTCAACAACAACAAGTAGATGTGTTCCAGTAGGAGTTCTCCAGTGTAATTCTCTGGACACACAGGGGAATTTCCAGGGCTAGGCATTGCCCGATAACGAAGATCTGAAAAGTTCAGTCCAAGCGAGACAGCCCTGTTGAAGTTCTCGGTGAGAGACCGAAACACGTTGGCTGAGCCTAATGTATCATTGGTTTCCTACAGAAATAAATAGAGATGTTGTTCCAGTGGGGGCACCTCATAAAATGTTTTGGATTGGCCTCACACACCGCCCGGCGTCGTGCTTCGTCATCGGCTGTCCTCGCCCTCTAAAAACTTTGTTTGATAGAGGGCGGGCATACACCTGGAGACAGGGATGCACTTCTAAAGCTAAGTGGTGGCCGTGTGAAAGTAAAAGGTGATCTAAAAACCATTACATTCGTCTTTAGACAATGTTTATTCAGGGAGCAAATGCATGGTATTAAAATAGGTGAACGGTGATCTGGGACATTATTCTCCCTTCACTGTGTTGATTGTGGTCAACATGTTTCTGCGTTCGTGTCCCTGAAGGGTACGTCACATTCCACAGGACCAAAGGGTTAATAACTATGGGCGCTCTCTTGTCGCACCTAATGCACGAAGGGCCTGCCACTCAAGGGACGGGGGCTGTGGGGGGTCAAGCTACCCGTACGGTGTAGTACCGATCTGCGTGATTCTGTAGGAAACAGGGGAAACAATAAAAGATATACAAACCAAATGTGTAAATATATTTCACAAGTGACAAACTATGTCATTCAAGCCAAGTCACACCTATTGCGCGTGTGGTGTGGGCCTTATGAGACACGTGGCAGGTATACGTGTCATCATACAACCAATGAAATGATGGCAATCCATCTCTTACCCTAACATACTATCCTATATGCTCCAATGGGTGGGAGGCCTACTTGTGACTTTCTGTAAAGGAAATGTACAGAGATAAGGGTCTATTTATGTGTACACAAGCCTGTGACATAAAATGACCAACATTGGATTTTGCAAAACAATTGTTAATGCCCGGTATTGTAATGGCACACCCAACAAACTTTCAGGCAGAAGGTCAATAACCAACAGTTATCGCCTTCAGAACCATACGAGCCACTGATCCTCTTACTGTCTGAATTCAGCGCTCCCAGCCCTCGTCTCTATAGGCGTCCTCTCGGTCTCCCCATCGGTGGAGACTGATATCAAAACGGAGGGTTTAAGTACTCTGGTAAAGTGGTTAATTGCTAGTTTAAAAACACGCTAATTGGAAGCGCAGGTATTGCATCCTGTGTCCAGTGCGGGATGGGTATGGGCGCCTGGTGTGGGGCGTGTCCGAATGCGCTCAGACTTTATTTGGGTAAAATGGAGTTTCCTTTGACCAGTAGTTCGTGTTACTCCGGAGCGCCCGCGCTGCTAGCTGAAAAATACACTTGCTCCATTCGTTGTGGTAACGTGGAAGGGCAAAGTGGCTGCGAATGCGCACGGTTAGATGTTCCTGCCCTGCGCATGCGCTCTATTCTAATTCTATTAGCATAGCAACCTGCAACTCATCTATTTGCGGTATGTGTTCTATTCAACAGCCAGGCTAAGCTCACGCCTGTCAATCACACCAAGGTGGAAGACATATTTGGAAAAAAATTTTTACGAAGTGATCACCATCATGTTCCACTCGCCGCACAGTGGAATATCACTATAATGCTTTGTGGGCATTACAGTAGTTTATTCTATTAACCGTTCTCATAAACCATTCACTGTGCAGTTGAATAGTACCATAATGTGTTGTTGGTCTACGTGGTAATACTGTAAAACATTTTTTAGACAATCAGTGAGTTTAGTGCAATTACCCAGAGTAATCGGATAGTGCAGTAGTGGTCGCTATCTACCCTATGGTAATACCTACACCAGTCGTGGTGTGGGCTCACCATGTTTGACCTTTATCATTCAAACTCATGGTCTCAGAGCCACTAATACAATGGTGTACATCTATTGTGAATTGATGATGGGTCTAACTCCTGCGTAAGTCCTGGTCACCTTGCCAGCTGAAACCAAGGTATTTCATTATTAAGGCCTTGCTCACATGTATGTAACCTGTACACCCATTGTTGTTCCCGGATGTGTAACTGTCTGTTGATGTCAGTTTTTTGTTTTTTCATTACTTCCAAGATGACCCAACGTAGATCAGAGTCACTATGGTTCTTCTCTGTGAAGTGTTTTGTCAGTTTAGTGTTAGTCTTCCTACACCGGATGGTGCTATGGTGCTCACTGATCCTTATTTTCACCTTGTTGTCATCCCAAGGTACCTTAACTTGCATGAACAGGTCAGTAGATAGACTACATTTTCCTTGTTGCAATTTACTGAAGTTTTTTAGTCTCCACGGGTTGCCGATGTCGACCTCCTTAGTGGTGGTAGTCAGGCAGCAGCACACACAGTTACCACAAGGATAGTGGCCTGTTGGTTTTGGTTGGCTCCAGAGGGTCATCTGGTTCTCATTATCATCATTAAGGATCTTTGAGTGTACCAGGTTGTCCCTCAGATTTCTGCTCCGTTTGAGCGCGAAAAGATGGGGTTCCCACTTCCGATTTCCGCTGTTCAAAAGTGCCCATTTTTTCTTAATGATGTTCTGCGCTTGAAACAGGAGTATACGTGGTTACGCATACCAGACGTTCTGTTTTTTCCTTCGGTATGGTCTCCAGAAGGGCTTCCCGATTTATTATTCTTCACCCTATTCTTTGCTTGTTCGACCATTTGTATTGTGTAGTGTCTCTCCAGGAGCTTGCTTTCTAGTTGTGCTGCCTGTGCTTGAAAAGTGTCATCCTCCGAGCAGTTCCTCCGTACTCTGAGAAATTGTCGGACCGGCAGGTTTTCACTGAGAGCCCTCGGGTGGTAGCTCTCCTGGAGGAGAAGACTATTCCTGTCCGTTGGTTTGATATGTACTTTGGTGGTGATTCCTTTCGTCGTTAGTGTTATATCCAGATCCAGGAACACAGCGTGGTTTTCTTCGATGGTGTGAGTAAACTTAAGGTGAGGGTCTTTACTGTTGACCCATTCCAAAAACTGCGTGGCTTCATCAGTTGTGCCCCTCCAGATGATCAGGACATCGTCTATATACCGCTTCCATTTTCTCATCTGAGTTATAAATGGATTGGCGAGATTGAAGATGTAGTCCTCTTCAAACTGATGGACGTACAGGCACGCCCAGAGCAAGGTCACTTAGTGATATGCTTGTCTCAAGTCACCTAGCTAAATTACCACCTAAAACTAATTCCTTGAAGCAGATGGTGGGCTTCTTTCCCTGCGGCCATTGCAAGGCTTGCAGTGGGAGCAAACGGGTATTATCATTTGATATACCTGATACCGGTAAAAAGGTGCAGATCAAGCACTTTATTACATGCAGTTCCCAGTTTGTGGTCTATTGTTTAGTCTGCCCGTGTGGCTTACGCTACATAGGCAGTACTATCAAGGAACTCAAGCTGAGGATCCTGGAGCACCAACGGGCGATCGAGAAAGTAGACACCTCATATCCGGTCGCCCAGCACTTTGCGGAGGAGCATAGCAAAGATCGCAAACAACTCCGATTCTTTGGATTGGACATCGTCCCACCCAATGTAAGAGGAGGTGATAGGTTAAGGAGACTCCGCAGACTTGAGTCCAGATATATTGTAGATCTTTCAACGAAACAGCCTGGCGGGCTCAATAGCGGGGAGGAATTAGCATACCATCTGGGAAGATAATACCACAGGAAGAGTAGATCTCTTTCCCTTTAGGAAGTTTTGGTACACTAAAATGTCAATCCAACTAGAAAGTGTACATTCCTTGAGGGTTATAGTAACTCTAACACTGCAAGGCCACCATATATACTCTTTCAAATACGTTCCTTCAGTATGTCTTTAATATATACGTCCATGATCTTGATCTATCTTGATCTATGAATTTCTGTATCCTGAATCTGAACCTTGATTTTGATAACAATGTCAACTGAGAAAATATTCTTTTTTCCCCCCCTACAGTTGATGACAGACTACCATAGATGTGTAAATATGTAAACATATATATAATCCAGCTTGAACATATATGTATAGAATATGATATGCATTTAGTCTATCATGTACATGTGTGGCACGCAACATCACTTAGTGCGTGAGGGACGCTGTGAACAATAATATATTTTTGAACTAATATCTTTGAACTAGGTTTGTCTATATCATCATGGATGATACTGTATTACAGTGGAACCAGGACTTTGATGTAGATATTGGAATTTAGATATTTACAATAATTTGTGTCCTGGAAGTATCCGTCTTGACATCCAAGTTTTATTGTCTATTCCAATACACACCAGATGGTAGCTCAGTTTCATCTGACTTTCTTTGAACATTGTACATACATTTTTCCTTTGTGAGTTCCTTGAACTAAATGAGTATCCTTCTGCTATATATCCCATGAAATAGCAATGTATACTGATTATGACAAATTATGACGAAACATTTTGGTTCATCTTTGTTTGAAGGATAGGAACACCTTTTTCATGTGCCTGATGATCTCTTCTAACTTCCTATGTTTTTTGCACTATTTTGATTATGTTAGCATTGCACATAATGCCATAGGACACTAGCCGATCCACGGCTTTATTTCTTGACGTGAAAACTTCACGTATAAATCAGATAGAGACCCCTATCTGGATAGAACACCATTCCAAGATGGCGCCCACAGTGGCCAAAAGGGGTATAGTCCTATGTCAATGACAATGCTCACGAATTGTTTGTTTATTTAATGGGTCGCATGATATTGATGAATGACACACTGACGAAGGCTCACGGCGAAACGCGTCTGTGCTTTTCTGTTCCCTTTGATTAAAACTCTGGTTCAACCTTGGTCTGCGAGTGCTGCCTCTTTCTTGTGCAAGTGAAGGAGAGTCCGAGCGAATATATATATATATATATATATATATATATATATATATATATATATATATATATATATATATATATATATATATATATATATATATATATATATATATATATATATATATATATATATATATATATATATATATATATATATATATATATATATATATATATATATATATATATATATATTCAGATTGGAGTCTGGCTGGCCCCTAGGCCCCATGCCTCTAGTTCCCATCCTCAGCATAGTCTGAGGTTAGTGTGTGTGGCCTAATGTATCATTAACATTGGGAAAATATTAATTGGAAATAAAGACTTTTCAAACTACAAGATTGCAGATGCCATTGGCCTGCTCCAGGTAACCATACTTTTCTCTCGCAACATCCTTCCCTTGAAAGTCTAGTGCTGCAAGCATCCATGAGCAGGTCTAACCCCAACACCTTCCCTTCCACATCCCCCTCGACAGGGAATAAAAAGTGGTGGAAACGTTTTCCTCTACCATTTTTAGCACTCCGGGTTGTGAACGCCAGCTGCTTGTTGCACCCTTTGGAACTCCGAAGTCCTCTCTGGGGTGCCTGAAGGTCTTCAACCTGTTCTCTTGCAGGTGTTTCAAGGCTGTTGTGATGCGGCTAAGTTCACAAGTTCATTGTGGCTTGGACACCACCAGTTTCATCAGGCGAACCATCTGCACCTATGTTGCCATTTGCCGCCACGCATGGCTGCGAGCACCTGGGTTCTCAGGCAATGTCCATTCCTCCCTGATTGACATGCCCTTCAATGAGACCCCCCGTTTGCTGACAAGCTGATTCCGCTCTAGAGCATTTTAAAGAGATTGGAGCTACTGAACGCTCTCTAGGCTTTTCTGCCCCACCTCATCAACCATCACAGTTCCACCACTCTTTTCGTGGCTTTTGCATAGACGCCCCATACCATCAGCCTGTCCATCCACCACAAGGACCCCAGCAGTTTTGTGGTCAAGGCTGTGGTGCCCACTGCCCAGGCAGCAAATGTCAGCAGGTTACTCAGTTTACCATGCTTCCTCAGTCCCACCTGCCCAACCCCTTTAGAGTGCCCTTAAGGAGCACAGCGACATAGTGGGAGGCACAATTGGCAGATTCTTCCCAGGTTGGCTAACATCGCAAAGGTAGGTTCTACAAATTGTTCGCATGGGCTCCGCCTTACCCTTCCTTCGTTCCCTTATGCATCTTCCACTGTCCCCCCAGGAACGGACCGAGGACCATCTGTCCATTATACGGCAGGAGGTGCAAGCCCTTTTAGCAAAGGGCTGTCAATAAGGTGCAAGCACCTGTAGGACTTGGTTATTATTCCTGCTACTTTCTGGTGCCCAAGAAACATAGAGATTCATAGCCTGTTTTCGACCTGCACCCTCTCAGTGACTTCCTCTGGAAGGAGAAATTCAAAATACTAATGCTACCCCAGGTTTTATTTGCCACTGACACTGAAGACTGGAAGGTGGCATTGGATCTGCAGGATGCTTTTTTCCATATACCTATCCTGCCTGGCCACTGGGACTACCTGCAGTTTGTAGTGGGACAGAAGCATTTTCCATGTATAATACTTCATTTTGGTTTCACCAGTACCCTTTGAGTCCACACCTTCAGAGGCCAGGGGTGCCAGCCTTCCCGTGCCTCGAAGACTGGCTGTTGAATGTGGGCTCACCCCATGTAGTCAACCACCCCCAGACAACGGTGAACCTCCTGTCATCCCTGAGGTTCATTATTCATGTGCTGAAGTCACAGCTAACTCCTCAGATGCTCCTTTTCAGCTGATCACTAGTGGCAATTACAACTGGATGTGGCAGAAGGCCTCCCACAGATGGGGGACCCTTTGCTTAATCTATTTGCACAGCTGAGAATGCGCAGTGTTAGCACTGCAGCTCATTAGTTTTTCCAAGGCATCTCTTGCTCAGAGACTCATTATACCTCAAGTAGAAATAGTTTCTCCTGTATTCCTTTCCGCCAATACCACTGTTGCACCAAGTTCTGAAGAAGAACAGGACCTACTGAGTCATACTAGTGGGTCCGGATTGAGCACGGAGAGTATGGTATCCAGAACTTCTGGGCTTAAGCATATGTCCTCTGATCAGGCTGCCTCTCTGAGAGGACGTGCTGTTGCAACAACAGAGTAGGGCTCTGCTCCTGGGCATTTCACAATCTCTAATTTCATGCTTGGAGATTGAGACATCTGAACACCTTTTACCTTCCTCCGAAGGGGATTGATGTCATCTTGGCAGCCAGACTTCCCTCAATGAAAACCCTATACTCCTGTCACTGGCACAAATAATTGGTTTGGGGGCGTATACACCAGATTGACCCCCTCCAAGCCAATTTGTCTGACATTGTTTGCTTGTCTCTCGCCCGGTAAGGCTTTGCTTTAAGCACAGTCAGGGGTTATCTTTCAGCCTTTTTGTGGTTTCCTGATTAGCCCTCAATGTTTAGGTCATGGGATCTCGCCCATAACCAGACAGCTGTAACAAAAGCCTCTGGATCCTCATCGACGAGGATCTCTCCATGAAACCACAGATCGTAACAATGATTTCCTTGTTATGTTATGTTATGTTATGTTATAGGTTGTTTTGTAGCGCGCTCTGCTACTGGGGAGTATCCTGGCGCGTTGCGGAGGTGACCAAACATAACACAGAGAGACAGCCTAGACCTGACAAATAAACAGATGGGTCTTGAGATCCTTTTTAAACTTGGATAGACACTGGGCGGTACGCAAATGAAGAGGGAGAGCATTCCAAGCCTTCGCAGTTACCACAGAAATAGATTGGCCGCCCAGACTAGCCTGCTTATAGCGGGGAAGAGTCAGTTTGGCCAGCGAGGCTGACCTGAGACAGCGAGAAGGAGTGTAGAAAGAGAAGCGCTTCCTCAGGTAGCCGCGGCCTAGCTCGTGGACAGCTCTAAATGACAGCACAAGAGATTTGAACATAATTCTCTGAGCTACAGGGAGCCAGTGGAGTGCGCGCATGTGTGATCGAGCGCTCTGCCATTTCGGAATGCTAAACAAAAGGCGGACCGCGGCGTTCTGTACAACCTGCAGTCGTTTGACCAGATACGCCGGGATACCACAAAACAATGCATTAGCATAGTCCATTCTGGACAAGATGAGGGCACGCGCAACCGTTTCCCTAGCTTCTCTGGGCAGCAGAGGGAAGAATTTTCTTAAAGCCCTTATCGTAGCAAAACAGGTCCCTGATAGCTTCTTGATGTGGTCCTCAAATCTGAGGTCTTCTCCGAACCAAATTCCGAGGTTCTTAGCCGGGCCTCCCTTCACCTTGGGACTAGGAAAATACGGGGGCCACAACTCATTCTTAAAGTTGAAGGGGAAGGACCCATAGAAGAGGACCTCTGACTTATCCTCGTTGCATTTAAGCTGGGCCATCGCCAGCCAATCAAACACTGAGGAAAGACAGAGGTGAACAGCCGTTGTATCCAGTTGGTCATCCGGCCAGGTAAAGAGAAGCTGGGTGTAATCAGCGTATCCGATGACCTTAGCCCCAAGCTGTTCGGCCAGGTATATCACAGGGGTGATGTAGGCGTTAAACATCAACGGGCTCAAAGTGGAGCCCTGAGGGACCCCCGTGCAGAGTGGTTTGGCCTTTGAGGCAAACGGTGGCATCCATACTTGCTGCGTCCTATCAGAAAGGAAGGATGACAACCAAGCCAGTACCCTGCCGCCAATGCCGATCTCAGACAGCCTAGCAAGGAGGAGATTATGGGGGACGGTATCTAACGCGGCAGAGAGGTCCAGAAGAATCAGGACCGCTCTGCCGCCATCATCCAAGCACTCTCAAATGGCCTCCGTCACCTCCACCAAAGCTGTCTCTGTGCTAAAGGCCGCCCTGAACCCTGACTGCGCCGGGTGCAGGGCATTGGATCTTTCGATAAAGCTGTCCAATTGGCGAAAAGCCACCTTCTCACAGATCTTCGCCAGGGCAGGTAGCAAAGATATAGGGCGATAATTTCCCGGTACCATAGCCTCAAGCCCTGACTTCTTCAGTAAAGGGAGAAGCATAGCTTGCTTCCAGCATCCCGGAACCGTGGCAGAAGACAGTGAAAGGTTCACAATCTGGGTGACCTCAGTACATACAGTAGATGCCACTCCAGAGAGAACCCGGGCAGGGCAGGGGTCAGAAGGTGAGCCCGATTTCAGGGACTGAGGGAGAGCCTGGACATCAGGCTCCTCTGCCACTGAAAAATCCAGAAACTGCTGTGAGGGTCAGTGGACTGTTTGAGGAACATTAGTCATCGGAATATTGCCTGTGGACAAGGCAGCGAGCAAATCCCTTTGAATTTTTTCAATTTTTTCACTGAAAAAACAGGATAGCTCCTCGCACCATTGAGAAGAAGAGGGAAGCAATGGTGAGTCTGCCACAGGGGATAAAAAGCTTTTAACAATTGAAAAGATCTCACGGCTATTGTTACTAGCTTTAGCAATCCTCCCAGCATAGTAACCACCCTTAGCTAATCTGATGGCGGCATAATATTCCCTCTGGGCAGTCCTCAGGATTGCTTTAGCCTCTGGCTGATAGTCTCGTCTCCAAGCCCGCTCTAATTTCTTGCAGCCACGTTTCAAATCCCTTAGATCGGGCAAAAACCATGGCTGAGAAGGGATGCAGCGAGGTCGGGACGGGGCATTAGGCTTTGTGGATTCTTTGACCGCACACTCTATCCACCCATTAAAGCTACTAACCGCCTTTACCAGCTCCCCGCTGATTATTGGTCGGGACTTAATTAAGGCTCGCTCAAAGGAGGCAATGTTGATCTTTGGAGGGAGGTCCACGACCGGACCCGTGCTCACTCTATCGAGTCCATCCACCTGGCAGGCAAAACTAACCAACTTGTGGTCGGACCACGTCACTCTATCCGACCTAAGTGCCACAATGGGAAAGTTGGAACAAACCAAGTCGAGTAAGTGACCCCCCACATGAGTCGGACCTTCCACCCATTGTTTGAGTTGGGCCAGTTCCAAGATCTCTGCCAGGCGGCTTGCCATAGATAAATCATTGGCCTCCATGTGGATGTTAAGGTCCCCCAGTAAAAGGTACTTTGAAAAACTCAAGACTCTGGGCACTATACACTCCTCCAGTGACTCAATAAAAGGACCAGCATATCCTGGTGGTCTATAGACTAGAGACCCCCCCAGGGTAAAGTGAGGATTAATCATCAGGGAGAAGTGGAGCACCTCCCCGTCCGCCAAACCACCAGCCTGTTCAGTGGAAAGGCTCCATCCCTCTCTGTGAATAATGGCTAAGCCACCTCCCCTGCCCGTCGGGCAGTCCACCCTAACAATTTTAAAACCTCTTGGAACAGCAAGTTCAATACTAGGGGCGCACGAGCCATTAAGCCATGTCTCTGTGATAAAAAGGAGCTCCAGCTCGCCATCGCCCATAATATCAAAGATGTCATCGGTATGTTTAGACATGGATCTGGTGTTAATCAGGCCAGCCCTAACCAAAGTGGGACCAAGCCTGATATCTGCTCGAATGGCTGTTAGCACAGGGGCGAAACCGCAGTTCGTGCACTTCTGCACCTCACAATCCGGCCCAGCTAGGCCGCATCGAGCATCACAGGGGGTGGAATTCAGCCTCAGAAGCGCATTTCTTGAATATCTAATGGCGCCTCCCAGGTGTCTGAGGGGGACAGAGGGACATATAGGAGGGCTAGCCCTGGGCCCGTCCGAGGCACGGACGGGCACAGACGGGCTAACCTTTGGCTTACCTTCGGCGTGCCTAAGGCGCGCCCGCCATGCGCGACCACTGCGCGTTACCGGGGGCATGCTAAATTTATAGCTAGTCCTCTCTCCACCAGCTAGAACGCTGCCACCAGTTCTGCTGGGGAGAAGGACTACCCCTAAAATGGCCGCCCGCCCTCCACTCGACTGTAAACAGCCTGCACGATGTAAGGGGCCAGAAAAGACACTAGGAGCAAAGTGGGTGAATCAAAGCACCCCCGCAATGTACCTGCACAACAAAAAAGGTTAATCCAAGTAAAAATAAATTTTTTAAAATTTTCGGAAAATCTGTGTTTTTTTTTTTCTAAAATGAGCAGCTAATAAAGTAGAGCTCGAGTTATGGGCCACACGCTCAGCAGAGGTTATAGGGAGCTGCCACCACCCTACTCACACCGCAAAGCCTCCTACCTACAGCAGAATTTATAGCTAGTCCTCTCTCCACCAGCTAGAACGCTGTCACCAGTTCTGCTGGGGAGAAGGACTACCCCTAAGATGGCCGCCCGCCCTCCACTCGACTGTAAACAGCCTGCACGATGTAAGGGGCCAGAAAAGACACTAGGAGCAGAGTGGGTGAATCAAAGCACCCCCGCAATGTACCTGCACAACAAAAAAGGTTAATCCAAGTAAAAATACAATTTTTAAAATTTTCGGAAAATCTGCGTTTTTTTCTTCTAAAATGAGCAGCTAATAAAGTAGAGCTCGAGTTATGGGCCACACGCTCATCAGAGGTTATAGGGAGCTGCCACCACCCTACTCACACCGCCTTCTCCAACTACGGAGAATCTAAAAAATCAGGAAATTCTTTACCTTTGAAGCCATCATCCAAATTCATCATTGCCTTCGTTATCTCCCAAATAGATTACACAAACACCCTCTATTTGGGACTCCTAATAGGCCTCAACCGCTGGTTACAAATAGCACAAAACCAGGCAGCTAGCCTGATCTTTGGACAACTCAAACACTGCCATATCGAGCCATTGTTGAAGAAGCTACATTGGCTCCCAGCAGCCCAGAGGACCATCTCCAAAAATAACTGATTCTATGGAGCTTTTACATTGATTGTACCAAAGACCAGGTGGCTAACCCGCTTCTTGTGGGTTCTCTGGAGCGTAACATTTTAGGCTATGCAGTAGAGAGCCATCTCTTGCTGGATTCTGATTTGCATTAAGATCTGCATCATATTGGCCAAAAAGTAGCCTGCGGAAGGACTGCATTCTTATTCTACTAGACCCAAAGTTGCTACCACTGCATTAGCACGTGGAGTCCCTGTCCATGCCAGGCAGCTACGTGTGTATCCCTCCATACACTCATGGAGCACTATTGTCTGTACAGTCTGCTTCATTGAGAGGGGCAATTTACCCTCTCGGTCCAGCAGGACTTTCTAGTTTGTGTTTCTAGTTCTAGATCAGACTCCAAATAGGTACATTTTTGGTATATATTCAAAAGATGAGGAATCTGCAGCTAGAAGTCTCTATGACAAGAAAAAAGCTATTTGCCTTTGGTAATGCTATTTAGCTGCAGATCCCTCACCTACCCCCTCCTTTCAGTGATTTAACTCCATCCATTAAGAAGATCCCAAATCTAGGCATCTGCACACTGGTCACAACCAAATTTCTCTTGGGCCTCTGCATGTAGTGGTGCTGGATGCCTCGAAATCAACTGACGTCAACACACAGGGGTGGTGTCTGTTTAGGCTGAACACATCATTTCCTTAGTGGATTGGCGTCAGTGCGGAGCTGCACTGCATCACCTGACAGCACGCCAAAGAAAAGTTTCTAGATCTAGTCTGATGTCTAGGGAATATTCAAAAGATGAGGAATCTGCAGGTAGATACGAGTCTCTACTAGAAAGTGCATTACTGAAGGTTAGCAACTTGTTCTTCAGTGTGTGCTCACAATAGAGGTTGTATCAGTTTAGTTGTAAGACGTTTAGATTAAGGTTACTCATAACCAGGCTGGGCACGCATTTATGCCGGTTAAAGGCAAAGGGTCTAAGACTATCAAATTCCAGATTGGATAGAGTGGATTGCCATGAGAAATCTGCAGTTTACTTGACTTTGAATTGTCACAATAAACCACAATACAGTGGTATTTGATGATGGGGCTTTAAGAAGTTGGGCAGTTTTCGTTAGGAAAGACCGTTTAGGGCAGCATGGAAGGCATTTTTAATTTCAACCATAAGGATGGAATCTTGTGAATGGAAGTTAGGCACCAGAATAGAAGTAGGTAACAAAAGACATATTGAGATCTAAATTAGTATACCCATGGTAATCTGGGTGATTGCGGGACAAAGGAAATGTCCTCATCCAGAGACACCTCTAACATAGCTGAGCCTGTGTACCAACTCGTGCTGAGACCTACACACAAACTGTCTGACTGATCATTTTTCAACACTATGAATTTGCGGAAAACTGCTGATCAGAATATGGGTTTCATTTTTATGAACATCTTTGGTTCTGAGTTCTGTTTTATTCACAGAAACTGATTTGTCTTAGTATTCTTTATTTATTACCGCATCTTACTGGAGCTTTCTCCCTGAGTTTTGGTGTGGAGTAAGCATCAGAATCCTCCAAAATCAACATTGGGTGACCGTAGGAAAAGCACTCTGATGAGTTAGTTGAACATTATGCTGTTGTTAACACATTTTTCTCTCGAACCTACCAGTTGAAGTATTTAAAGTCATTATTTGTCTCTTCATCTTTACAATTTCCTCTACAGACTCTGTAATTTGAACATGGCCCGTTTGTCTTATCTTCAGTTTCTGTAATCTGATCCTTTCTTATGTGTTCCCTTTTCAGACTCTGGATATGATCTTGTCCCTTGTGTCTTCACTTTACAGGCTGTGGAAGAATTGGTCGTGGGGAGCTTGGAACCAGCCCAGATGTGACATTGGAAATGACCGAAAGTGACCTCCAGGCCATGTTCAGTGGTGACCTGCGGCCACTAGGTGCCTACATGAATGGAAGGCTACGAGTAGACGGAGATCTGCGCACTGCCATGAGGCTGGATGAGGTCTTCAAGACTGTAAAGCAGCGCTAGGTGTTCAATCCTTCTTCATTTGGATATTTTCATGCTCTCTAAAATCTCAGGGACAATATATATGACAGAATCACTACTGAGATTGTAAATAGGACACAATAAGTGACCTTGTTTTTAGAATCAACCGCAGCCTGGTGTGTGTTAAAGGAAGTCCCGCAATAGTCCAAGAGTCAAATCGCACAACTATTTCATGAAACAGCTTAGTGAACGATTCTTTAGGCTGAGAATAGTATATAGAACCAGCATTATTGAAGTCAGGATAGAGACTCAGCAAGTACTTGATTGAGGACATTTCATAGTGTTCTGCATATCCTGAGTTCTTTGTTAACAGGACATTAATCCTCACATTTTCTCACTCCTCTCTCTCCTTTTGATTTGTCTTCTTTGCTCTCTGGAATAGCTATATATTCTATATGATTTCTCCTGTGCCCATATATACCAGCTGCTTTGTTCACCAAGGATTAAGGTTAGACTGCAATGGTAAGTATGATGCATGCATACATAATGGGAATCCATTATCACGATTACCTTTAATTCATCAGATAATTTTCAGATTGAAATCTAATATAGATGATTAGGAAGATAGTATTGCACTATATAGAGGTTGATAATCTGGACCTATCGTAAAATAGCATCCACCCTATTGCCTATCACTAAATTAGTAGGGTAAGTATATATTTACTGTTCTTAACTCTACATCTACTCAACCTATACTTACCTTGTGATATGGAAGATGGAATATTTTTGTTGTGTTATACTACACATGCAATATACTAAGGGTGTCCCTTTGAAACATAGAGTACATGCAGCTTGTTAGGATATCTGGATTTTTTAAAACACAATACATTCTCTTTGGCTTTTTATGCATAACATCCTGGTTAACCACTCAGGTCCACAGTGACATTAGCAAAATGAAAATTCAGTAAGTTAACAGCCTGGTTTTATGTGTAAGAGTCCCAGAGTCTTCTATATGAGTGGGCCATCCAAGTTTCTCATGGCCTGACAGTTTGTCTCTTATTCTTGGGCTTACCTAGGGATACTTTTGAAGCAGGATGTGCAGGATCCATTTTGACTGAACGACTCCTATACTGATTCTAGTCTTCCTCCTCCCTTTCCTACCTCCAGTGCTATCACTATACAATGACTACTCTGCCACAAATGCACCCCCTTAAATATCTGCATAAGAGGTATGAAAGTTTATCTGAGTAATCCCTTCCTTCTCTGCCTAGGTCCACATTAAGTTCCCCTTTTCCATGCCCATAGTATGCCAGCAGACTGGAGTTATGGAAAGAGGAAAGTCGCATGGCGTCTCCAGAGCTGGGGTACAGCAGATATTACTTTTTTATTAACCACATTACCAACTTCTCACCTCCAATTACCTCCTCCAGCCATAATATTCTATTTTGTTGATGGCTGTTTAACATTGCAAATATCTTCAGCATCACTATGACTAGATATTGTGTGGTCTTGGTGCCACTAGCATGCAATGCCCCAATTTCATCACAGTTGGGAATTATGGTTCTCTTCACCACACAGTGTACCTTCAGTCCTTTAGCTCTGGCGTTTTACTATAGCTATGTTCCCTTCCTCAGTCCTTAATCCAGTACATTAATATGTGAGGAGCAAAAAAATACAAAGTGGAATAAATAGTTGGGGACAAAAAGCAAGAGGACCGAAAAAAAAACTAGTGTGTTATTTGTAAGTTAAAAAGGTTCCATATTGTTTCAGGGCAGTTTAATCTAGGGCAGGGGAATAGCTGCATGTCTAATAAATATTCAAATATATTTCAAGTAGTTGTCTAAATCGCTAGATCCAGATTAGGATAGTTCGTGCATTTTGTCCTGGTGCGTCTGCGTTCCTGCGATAATCGTAAAGTAGCAATCCTGGAACTTACCAGGCACCCCTAGTGGAGCCAGAAACATCTGGCAATGAAAGAATTAATCATTAAAAAAAGTGTCTTTCTTAGGTTTATATATTCCTATCAGTAGATGTGTTTACTCCAATGTGGCTACTTGGTTGTTGATTCAGTAGGTTGTTTTAAACCTACTTTCCAGAGAGGTGCCAGTTTAGGATTCAAGAATATCTATTATTGACCATAAGCCCACTGACCTTGTCCCAGTAACACCTTTGCCACATCTTGTCAGGTGCTAAAGATGACCTTTTGAAAGTCTAGCTGAGATTTGCTTTGTCAACAGTGGGTTTTTTGTCTTGCTTGCCTACTTTCAACCGGGTGAATATTATCAGATCTTTTTGCTTAGATTTATTAAAAAAAGGAATCTGCAAATCTTCCGAACATCAATAGATAATCAAACTTTGCCTTCTAGTGAGCTGGCTGCATTCAGGAAATGTTAAACCGACATGGGAGGACCTGTTCGCTGACGGGGACCTGTGCAATACTGCTTTTTTGAGAGATGAGCAAGTTGCTCATCGGTCTCAATCCATGTTTCCTGGGCTTTCCTGACTTAAATCAAGTGTTTAGTGGCAGTAGACCATGACTATAGTTTGCAGAATGTATAAGATAGTTAAATTAAAGCCTAAGCCGGTATTTTGATCACATGGAGCTACGAGACATCTGTGGACATACCGGCAAGCATCTGGTAAGAGAGAAGACTGATCACACCTAGTCAGCACTGAGTGACCTGTGCTGAGCTGTATGCAGGGTATGGACTCTTGACAGATTACTGACCAGAAGTTACAGAAGGTAGTGCCGTCCTCAGTTACTCTGAAGGCTTAGGTACTTCTAACCATATTTATAGTTCATACCTAACTTTATAAGCAGCGTATACAGAAAGAAAAGCCATATAATATTTGCTTACCTTCATAAAATCCTTTGGTTTTATTTATGTTAGAAGTGTTTATTGAGAGAGAATGTGATTGTTGTGTTGTACAGTAGCTACAAGAGTCTAAGTGTACCGGAGCATGGAGGTGTCTCCAGCATTATGCGTCAGTAATATTTGGATTCAGATCATCCCCCCTGTCTATTTCACTGTCTTCAATGAAATAGACAAACACTTTAATACTGAGTAATGCAATTAAGGAATTTGTGCTGTGTTCTCCCTCATATCCATTTCACAAACTCGGCTTGTGTGCCAGGTAGTAAACTATCCAGGGTTGAACTTGGAAGAGAAAATATAACCTTCTCTAACTCGCACCATGAAGCGTGTTCTTGCACTTTCAAAAAAGGATCTGGATTTAAATGTGTTTTGCTTTTTATGTGTAGAAAAAGTATGCCGACGTATGCCGACGTTGTTGTGTCTGTCTCTACAGGTGTGTACTGTGTTTTCCTTTGTTGCTGTGCTTGGTTGAAGTGCTGCAGTGCACACTTAAAAAAATTGCAAAACTTGTTTCAGATTAAATAAAGTGCTGGCCACATTAAAGTTTGCATAAATCCTTCTTGGTCCTCTGGTAAGCGCAGGTATGGATCAACATACCAACATGGGTGTTAGATGTGGGGGTCTCTGGTTGGCACAGGTAGGTACTTGTGACAAATAGGGACCCTCTCCTCTATTCAGGAAAAGGGAATTACACACCTAAAATAACCCCTGCTTACCCTCTAGGTTTCGTGGCGCGAGCAGTCAAGGCTTTTTTCAGAGACGTTGTAAGTTGAGCAGTTGTGACCACATACAGTAACCCAGTGACAACACTACAAATGGACACCACACAGGTTTTATATCAAAAATAAGTAGACATTATATAGAGTTACAACAAGACCATAAACGACAAAAATACACACTATCATTACTCTAAGATGGTAGATTAAGCTTAGTTCAGTTCAGTTCTTAGATGCAACACTCTGCGTCAATGTACCTTATGTTGCGTTGCGCTTCCACGACAAGCAATGTCGCAGCAATGGGAAATGCGGCAAAGTCAGGTGCAAAGAAATAAAGACATAAAGATCTTCCAGATGCGGCACGCTTCTCGGGGATGCGAGAAGTACTCGGTCTGATGTGTGGACTACAGCGGCGACATACAAGATGCGACGGCGGCAGCTCCAGCGGCGACGCTCTTCTCCCATGATGAATGAAGCTTCTGCTCGATGCGACAACTACAGCGGCGACATCCAAGATGCGATGGCAGCAGCTCCGACCGCGACTCGCTTCTCGGTGAGGCAAGGTGCTCTTGGTCGATGCGGTGCAATGTGACAGTTCCAGCGGCGACACCCTCCTTCGGAGTTGCGACGGCAGGCACAGCGACGGCGACACGCTCCGACCTCTGTGCGAGATTCTTCTCCTGATGAGGTGCAGTGCGACAGCTCCAGCGGCGACACCCTCCTTCTTCAGAGTTGCGACGGCGACGCGCTTCCTCTTCGTTGAGGTACAGTTCTCTCCGATGCGGTGCAGTGTGACAGTTCCAGCGGCGACACCCTCCTTTCTCCGGAGTTGCGACGGCAGGCACCGCGACGGCGACAGGATTCTCCTCGTTGAGTCGCGCTTCCAGCTCCTTGTGGCACGCAGTTCCTCAGAAGGCCCAAAACAGCAGCAGCCACTTCCACAAGAACTCTGGGGAGCTAGGAGTTGAAGTCTGTTGTCCCTGAGACTTCAGAAGGAGGCAAGCTCTTTTCCAAGCCCTTGGAGATCCTTCACAAGTTGAAAGCAAAGTACACAAAGTTCCTTTCTCCTTCCTTTGGCAGTAAGGCAACCACTGCAGGCCAATCACCCAAGCAGTACTTCAGTTTGGGAATAGTCTCTCCTCAGTTTCTTCAGGTTCCTCTCCTCAGTAAAGGTTTCTTCTTGTAGTCCAAGAGTGATCTAATTTCAGGGGATCAGGGTCCCAATATTTATACCCAGAAATCCTTTGTTCTCTGAGGGCAGGGGGCCTTTGCCCAGTCCAAACCAGTTCTGAAGCACTCTGTTTACCAGACTTCTCCTTTCCTTTCACAGTGCAGGGCATGCACATCAGACACCCCGCAGGAGGTGGAGCTAGCATTTGGGAAGGCAAGTACAGTCCTGGAGCACTCTGTTGACAGGACTCCTTCTTCTTCTTTCAGTGTGCAGGGCAGAGACATCAGCCGCTCCCCAGGGGGCAGTGCCAGCATTGTGGAAGGCAGGCACAGCCCTATTCAGAGTTCGGTGCACTCCTCCCTCCCATCGAGATGCAGATCTCTCTATTCACCACTGGGTGACTCAGCCTGTCTACTGGAATTATCCCAGCCCTGTCACTCACAGAAACCAGACATAGGAATACACAAACTAGCAGAGGCAGGTTTGAATGGTTAGACAAGCAAATACCTACTTTCTAAAAGTGGTATTTGCAAACACAGAATATTAAAATAAACTTCACTAAAAGATGTATTTTATTATTCTATAGTTCAGGCATACTAAACTCGACTTTCTCCATGTTCTCTGAGCCTGTTAGGATTATAAAATGTAACAATTCTAACAGCCCATTCTGGCCTATGGAGAACAGGTAGCCTTGCAATAGTGAAAAACGAAAATGGCTGTAATTCACTATTAGGACATGCCACACACACCAGGGCTTGTCCTACCTTATACTTACAATGCACCCTGCCCTTGGGCCTACTACAGGGATGACTGATCTGAAGAAAAGGGAATGTTTAGGGACTGGCAAGTGGGTGCCCTTGCCCAGTCAGCATGACAGTACCAGACTGCACGCAGGCTCTGCAATGGCAGACCTTAGACACATTTTACAAGGCTGCTTCTGTGGGTGGCCCAACCAGTGCTGCAGGCCCACCAGCAGTATTTGGATTACACGCTCTGGCACACTCAGTGCACTACAAGACTAGGGTCTATAAGTACATATTTGTAATTGATCTCCACACAGAACCTTATGTTTTAGTATTACTGTATAAGCCTAGGTTCGGTTAGGGTCATACGGGCTACCCTCCTTTTGGTTCAGGTATCGTGCATCGGTGGTGCTTATATGCGGGCTCCATTTGTCACTTTGGGACAAAGTCAGCACAATGCTGCACTACACAACCCATCAGTGATAAGGAGCAATGCTTTATGAGATTCTGGATTCATTCCAGTGCCTGGGGATATTCAAAAGATGATGAATTTGTGGTTAAATAAATTATCAACTAGAAAATGTTGTGACAAAGGTAAGTAACTTGTTGTTTAAAACAGAATCGCTAGACCAGGCAGATGACCTAAAAAATATTCTTCAAACTAGCCATTGGCACCTTATATAACACTTCTCCTTTATCTGAAAGAATGTCAAAAATAATATCTATGCCTGTTGTTGATCAGCCACCTTGTCTTTAGGAGAAACTGGATGATGAAGAAATAAGCAGTTAAGTAAACAGGACTATCTAAAATGATCAGTTTGAGTCTTTAATTCATGTAGGCAATTAATAATAGTAATTAACAAATCTGTAAATGACAGATCAGAGAACCTAACCAAAGGGAAGGGCTTCCGCGAAATGTGCGAAACAATACCCCGAATCTAAGAAGAGAAAATTCTCTTCTTGAATCCCCTCACTCACCAAGAGTTGCCCCTAGGTGACATGCTTCATCATTGGGGACATGCCAGACAGCTATTATCTGGGGCTTGATGCAACTTGCAGAACTACGTAGTAGCGCTTTTTGTGAAAAAATGTTAGTGCAGTCTGTGGGGGAGTGGTGATGCTGATGCTAAAAATACCCAGCTAGTGAACGATTAATGTATTCCTGCTCCTAGTTGGTATGGATAAAAAGGGGTTAATAGTAGGAAGGAAGCGTAACTGTTATGTGTATACTGTCCCTAGTATTTGGTCTACATGTTTCAAGGTGTCCCCTAAACCTCTTCTGCAGGACCACATGGGGACCAGCCCCATGTGTACCACTCCGTGAGAAAAACAATCCTATACTAAAGAAATAATATAATAAAGAATAGATGCACACCTAATGTGTGAGCACCTCAATTAAATACATACGGATGAAATCAGACTCGTAGTATCTGTTCAAGGAGATAAAGTGACAAAGAGATTAGTACATATTGCCTGCCCACCTTTCACGTGGGCAGGTCCAAACGGTGTGTAGTGCTTAATTCAATGCGTTCCTTTATAGTTTTTGTCGGTGCCCTTAGTAGTAAAACTTATAATTAGTGCTTGTATCCAATGTGACACCTTGGAACACATAGGACTACTCTATTGTGAGAAAGCATGGTTAATTGTTAAAAACATTGGTAAAAAGAAAGAAACACTTGTGAGCAAACATTGCAAAACAAAACAAACATACTGTTCGCAATTTGTAAGAACATACTTTTGCAATTAATAATACGCTATGTATCACAAAATGGAAAAAATGAAAATATATATTGACAAAATGACATTTAGGTCTTAATTTTACGAGTCTGATGGTCCACGGACCGCCAGACTCGTGGAGGCGATGAGGTGACGGTCTCAAGACCACCCTATTACAATAAGGGCGGTCGGAACGCCATTGCTCCGCTGCAACCACCTAGGAACTGGCGGTGTGGCGGTGCTGAGGAGGCAGCAATATGTTTGGCTGAACCACCGTGGTCCCACCAAGATTTAACAAGTTTCCTCTCTGCTACCGTTTTCATTGTGGTTTCACTGCCATGAAAACCGTGGTGGAGTGGAAACAAAGGTGGCCCTACAGGGCACCCTTGTGCCACTGCGCCATGTGGATGCACACCAGTTCCTGCATATCATGAACTTTACAGTCCAGGCCGTGCAGGAACTCTTTTTGGCGTTCCCTTTGCAGTGCTTATTTTCAGGGTACCACTGTGGGAATATTTTTAAAAAGCCCGCCAGACAGGAGGAAACTCCTAATCTTGCGGGCGGCCTGACTAAGCTTTGGGAGTTAGACGGCAGAGCAGACCCAATGCCACACCACCAAAGTCGTAATCAGGCCCCTAGGGTCTTTAGAAATAGTAGAACACTCTTAAAGTACTCATTAGTCTGAATCTTCTTGTGTCTGCTTGTTGCCATGAATGTGGTTGGGGTGGGGGGAGAAAGACAACATGTCACCACTTTGGCATTTTGTCTTTGCCCCACCCTGCACAAAACAAACAACCCAAATGGCCACTACTTTCCCTTCCACACTAAGGTTTGGATAATGTATGCGATGAATCATCCTGTGTGGTTATGCTTTTCCTTTCCTCCAAAAACAACAAAATCCTTGTGCAATGTCAAAGGGATTATAATGGCTGTACTCTTTTTACTTTTAAAAGTACACTGGATTAAAGAACATATACATCCAGTCTTGTGATTACCTCATTGTTTGAATACTGGCACAGAAACACTAAGGGGCCCATTATGATGACAGGCGGACTTTATCCGCCTGTCATCCCATCCTATACAGTGACCGCCCTCCATAAGGGCGGGGGTCCCATGCCTGCAATCAGGATGCGCCTTCCACATGGCGGGTGCATCCAGCAATCGTGACATGGTGGCGGGCGGTGCACTCAGCAATGTCTGCCACAATGCCAGGAAGGCATGCTCTGCACTTCCATGCACAACACGGCAGGCACCGCGCGGTGCCTGCCATGTTGTGCATGGAACTGCTGGGGGGGGAACCCTTGGTACCCCCCCATGTGCACCTCCCACCCCCCCCCCCGGAGTCCCTGGGGGCCCCCAAAGCAGACTCTGCACGCCTTTCCGTGGCGGCAATGCAGCCACGGAAAGGCATTGGAAAATGGCCATTCTAATATGTCTGGCAGTGTCTGATACACACCGCCACCATATAGAACCCTTTTCCGCCCGGTCGCAAGGCGACCGGGGCGGAAAAGCGGCGGGCGGTCTTTCCGTCCGCAGCGGATCCCCCAGCCATAATAGTATAGCGGGTAATTCCGGCATGGATGGCGGGCAGATCGCCCCTGCCAGGCCGGCGGTGCCTACCGCCGTTCTGGCGGGGGCGATCCGCCCGCCATCCTAATGGGGTCCTAAGGGTTTAATTACGAGTCTCTCATGGAGTCGTGGCGGTTTCCCGACTACCCTGTTACAATAAGAGCGGTCTTACTGCCATTGGCCTGCTGCAGCTGCCAGGATACCGCCATTCCTTGGCGGTGTTGCGGCGGTCAGGAGGCAGTAATATTGATTGAAAAGTGGGGTATTATTTGAGTGGGGTGAAATCCCCACTCAAATAATAAACACAATCCTTGTTAGGTGAACCACAAAAGTCACTAAATAAACCTGTACTTAAACCACTGGTAGCTTGATAAAAAAGCAGTCAGGCTTTACTTAGAGGCAAAGCAAAATGTATTTACGCAGCACTCAAACAGGAATAAAGTAAAAACTCAACACAAGAAAAATCCCATATGAACCATATATTAAATGTTAGTAAATAAAATGACACAAAACAACAAAAATCCCCAAAACAGAATTGGAGATATGATATAAAAATATTTTAAGTTAAAATAGTGCGCAAAAGCACAAACTGCAACTGGCAGTTGTCTGGTTGCACTGGACCAGGATAAAGTCACAAGTTCAAGCTGACCGTGATGGAGCATGGGTTGGATACATGGACCAGGTTAGTCATGCTGAAGAATTACCTTCTCTTTCATGTGCAAAGCGTGCCAATTGCGTTGGTGGGTTCAAGGGGGGGAAGTCAGGACAGTCGCTGCTGTAGAGTCAGTCCTCATTGGAGATTCACCTTGGCGGTGGGTGAGGGCTTTCTGCATGAACAGGTATCTCTACAGCTTTGCGTTGCCAGTCATGATAGATGGTCACTGCTGTTGCGAAGAGCAGATCCCACTGGAGCTTCATATTGGAAGTTGTTGCAACAGTTGATTCATGGCACAAAATTGTAACTTAGCTGTTGCAAGGAGCAACATTTCTGTATCTTTATTTTTCCTCCAGAGGAGTACATTCTGATGCCAGCCAAGGGTCGAGGACCTTGGGGCACTTCTTGGTGATCAGGACTCACTTTATCAGAAGCTAACATCAGGATCCAGTAAGAGCTGGTGAGCTGGGCAGTTGCAGGGAGGCCTCTGGAAGCTTGTGTCCCTGCAGCCAACTGACCCTTGGAGTCACTTCTGGAGAGGGATGTTCTAGGCAAGCATGTCCAATCCTCCTTCTTTAGGCAACAGGGCAGTCCTTCTTCTGAATCTTCTACAGGACCCTGAGTGTTCTAAAGAGAGGCTCTGAAGGTCCTACTTTTATACCTGGTGCCAGTCGTTGTGTGGGGAAAATCTCTGACCTACCCCAAAAACTAGTTCTGGTCATTTATTCCCCTTCCCCTTGTCCAGACTCCAAGTTGTCTAATGCGACAAAGGCAAGAACAGGCCTGGTGTCAGGTCCTTCATGTGTGCAAGAGGGAAGGGTCTTTTGAAGTGTAATCATGGAAGTGCACAACTCCTCTACAGCTATCCTGTCAAGATGGTCCTCTCCCCTTGCTCCTAGGCCTCCTTTGTCTCAGTGTCTGTAAACAATACCCAACCCACAACAGGAGATCTATAAATAGCCATGTGACCCAGGACACTGGCAGAAATGCACAGTTGGTTTGGGCAGAAACAGCCACCATGTATTGCGGGGCCCAATTGATGCGTGGGTGGTATGACGGTGGATTTGCCCTACCAGACATCCGTAGTTACTACTGGGTGGCCCACCTCTCAATCATAAATAAATGGGTATATGGTGAGCAGCAGAACCCAGCATGCAGGATGGACAAATGGGGGGCCGGGGTGCGTACAGAGAAGCTCTTTACACTAAGTCGAATAGACAGCAGCTACCTGTCCCACTGCGCTAACAATTGCTATATGGCACGCCACCACTATAAAATTCAGGTGGGGTGACACATTTATGTGTTTGATGCCCCTTTGGCATGCAGAAAAACTAGGCAACTTAAGCAATTGTACAGGCTTCGACAAATGGGACACCATTGGTATATCAAAGATCGGAAATTTAGTTAAAAAGGGAAAAATACTGATATTCACCTAATTACAAGAAGAATATAAACTAGCGATCAGTGAGATCTTTCAATGCCTACAGATACGATATGCCTTGCTCGAGGCAACTAAAGGTATAGATGAGATCAGAGGCCACCCCACTCGAGGACAGATGATTACTAGTAGATCTCATGGACAGTAAATCAATTCCACTCACATCGAAAACGAATTAACAATTCACCAGACACATTGAAGCAACTAATCATGCGCTGGCAGGCTGATATTGTTGAGTTGGAGGAGGAGGACTGGCGGGATGTGCTGGCCTCTCCGCGGGAAGTGGCCATTCCATCACGATTGCGCTTGGTCCAACTAAAAGTGCCTCATCGATCCTATATTACATGCACCATATTGGTTAAGGTGGGCCGTGGTAGCTCAGCGGACTGTCGGTGGTAATGTGGCGGGTTAGGCACGTTTTATCACATACTTTAGGAGTGTCCCCCGATCCAGACGTTTTAGTAGGTGTTTTTTATTTTTTTATTTTTTTGATTGACATTTTCAAACAAACAAGTTAAAGTACAATGCAACAACCCAGAACAACATTGACCAATTTAGGAGCTCAGTGAAACACGGTCTCAATAGTATACAAATCCCAATAGTGACATACACTTCGTCAGCCCTCCACTAGCAGAAGGATTTACATTCATCATTTATCTAGATAGTCGCACGAATCAGCAAGTCGCAACAACAAAATAATAGTACATTACATACTACCTCGGAGAGTCCATAAGTCATTTCTGTACATTATTCTCATGACCACATTTCTTAGGAGCTACGGCAGGTAGACAGACCCCAGGGGCAAATGGAGGATAATATCACATCATGTCAATGGTACATTCTGAGTGTCTCCTGTATTCGGTACTACATTCGATGTTTGCTGACTTTGAGCCCAGGTCAGAAATGGTTGCCATATATTACGAGGTCTAGAAGAGGGCGGCATGAGCTCCCAAAATATGCTCAATTGTGTGTGCCCGTATGTGACATTCCTAACCCATTCTTAGATGGAGGGCACCCGTCTCCTGTCCTAGTGGATTGCAACCTGTCGCTTCGCAAACAGTAAGAGCGGTGTATGCAGCTTACGCAGCTTGGGCGCTGTTTCTTTAACATACCCTAAGAGGTCAACAGCAGGGGATGGGGCCAGTGATACGCCAAGGATGTGATTCACTGAATCAAAAACTAGGAGCAAGAATTTGTCTATTTTGGGACAGTCCCACACGACATGCAGAAACGTGGCTGGGGTGTAGCCGCAACGCCAACAACTATCGTCCTCTCATACCCATACGATGGAGGCTCACTGGTTTTCTATAAAATCTATGCAGATATTTAAAATAGATCAAACACAACTTGTAATTAGGAGAGAGTTCAGTGAGTTGCCCACAACAAAATTCCCATTGGGCTTCGGTCAAAGGGGTCTAGAGGTCGTCAATCAAGTGTCTAAAGGATTTAGGTATCACCAACGGGGCAGTGTTCTGCATGTGGGTATACAAGCGCATAATGACTTTACAGGGAGATGGAGATTTTAGCAGGGTTTCCAGTGCAGTCAAAGCCAGAGGTGCCTCCGGGAATCCCTCCCAAAGGGCTCGGCATGCTGCGCGCATCCTATGATATAGAAAGATCTCAGTAAATGTCACTGTCTGACCCTCAGTCGCTCTTGGGGGGGGGGGGGGCGGGTCTGAATTAGTCTCCTGCATACAAGTCAGCAAAAGTCTGAAGTTTCATCTTCTGGGCCAGTGACTTAGGCAAGGCAGCATTGGGTTTTGCGGCAAGGGAATGGAAGGGGCATATAGCACCGGAACTCCTGCCCTTTTGCGCAGCTCATCCCATGCCCAACATAGTGTTCCAGCAAAGTCTATGTCTCCACAAGGGCAGCATTTTTTTTTAATATAATGCCACTTTAAGTGGGACAGGGGCCATCATATCAGTCTCCACCGCCACATGCGCCTGAAAGGGGGTCGGGTGTGCCCAATAGTCCAAAAATTGTGCCTGGGCGCGTAATGCATATAGCTGCATATCGGGAGCCCCCAAACCGCCCTGTCTCAATGGGAGAGTCAGTAGGTCCCAGGAGGATCTGGCTTGACCCACCCGCCCACGCCAAAGAAACCAGCTGCGATTTCAAGGAATTAAAAAAATGCAGAGCAAGTGGGATCGGTATATTGACAAATAAAACCAAGAACTTTGGTAGGACAACCATTTTAGCCAGTGCTATCTTGCTGGCCAGCGATAATGGCAACTTGGACCAGACCTTCACCTTTTCTTCCAGCCACATAAAAGCTCGGCTATAGTTGAATCTCCACACCTCCTGTGTGTCTCGGCTTATCCAAACCCCCAAATATTTAACCGCCTCAGCTTCCGACCTCAAGGGGAACTTCGATGTCATCGGGGGGTACCGTCAGTCATCAGAAATTTCACCAATTTAGCCCAGTTTATAAATACACCAGCTAGCCCTCTAAAGCGAATGAACTCCCTCAAAAGTAGAGAGTGACGTCATCTGCATATAATGAAATGAGTAGCTTCTGGAACTGAACCCTATTCCCCGTGCAGTGTGTTGCTGACGGATGCGAGCTGCCAGGGGCTCCATCGCGATCGCAAAGGAGACAATGGAAACCCCTGTCTGTTGCCTCACGAAACTGGAAATGGATCAGAAAGCAAACCATTCACCTATATGCGTGTGCTAGGTGAGGTATATAACAGCCTGATTCGATTTATAAAGAGCGGGCTGAACCCCATACGCCCTAGAATCGAGAATAGGTATGGCCATTCGAGCGTATCGAATGCCTTAGTGGCGTCTAAAAACACAACCACAGCTTTCACGTCTGGGTGTAGATAGCGCAACACCGAAAAAATTATCCTTAAGTTATGATATCAGGGAGCGCATGATTGGAAGCAGAGGCTGCAGCCGATTAGCAATCAATTTGGCTAGGATCTTAACATCCACATTTATCATTGACAATGGCTGCTAGGAATCCAGCTCCTCCTCTGACTTCCCAGGTTTGAGGAGCGTGATAATTATCGCCTCCCTCATGGACTGGGGTAACAAACTTCTCCTCCAGCGCTTCCTCATATACTGCTAACAGCCTAGGTGCCAATTCCTCGACATATGTTTTATTGAAGAACGTGGTCAGGCCATCTGGCCCAGGGGCCTTACCTAAGGGTAGGCTTTTAATAACCTGGGCCACATCTTCCGAACGTTTTGGTAGGTGGTTTTGGTAGCTCTGGGCTGCCACCGGCTTTATGCTGGCCAAGCGTAACATTGCCCGCAAATGGGCGGTCTCTGAGCCATTTACGATAATCTAATGGGAATGAGACATAGACTGGTGCATGCTGGCTGAACGAGCGGTTTTTATAATTAGGGGATGCCCCAAAAAGGGGGACAAGATATGGGGGAAATGGAATGTACAAAGCGGCAATATTTGCACCTCCACATCGGTACAAGGACAAGGAATGGAAACGTCAAGTCAGACGATGTCCCTTAGACGATGGGGAGGAGGGGATACATGAAGAGGTTGCGTGATGGATGTAAGTAATTGTTCATGATCTGTTGTGATGCATGGTCGTGTTGTTTATATCATTCTAATAAATGGCAATAAAAATATGTTTTTTTTCAAAAAGAGTAACTTTCAAAATTTTCAAACTGCTCACATAGGCCTACAAAGCTCTCCATAACACCGGACCCCAATACCTCAATGAAAGAATCTCCTTCCACGCCCCAATGAGAAAACTCCACTCCGCAGACCTAGCCCTTGCCAATGTCCCCCACATCCACAGAACCAGGACGGGGGCAGATCCTTCTCCTACATCGTGGCCAATATTCACTGTTTGACTTTAGAAATGAATGTAGTTATTATAACATAATTAAATTAGTTTAAAACAATTCTACACTTCACTTTAATGCACTGAGATTGTGCCTGGTGGCCCAGTAAGTAGATGGGAGGGCAATTTACTTTGCTTGCATCAGGAACCATGGCGCCATTGCTACGCCACTTATCCATGGGCGTTACAGCTGTGATCCAGAGCTGCAAGGCCCTTGAGGGTCCCATCCTCCCCTGAACCTCGCAACACTTGGTCACGGCTGGGAGGCCCAGGAGTAGAGGGCCCTCTGAAGGGCGTAGCTGTAAATAGTTTAACAAATGCAGTGGCACTGTTGCCTGCTGGGTTGTGGGTCAATATACCTAGATTGTGGATGGATTTTACTCTCCAGCCAGTTGTAAATGGGGGTGCAATTTACTTTGTGCGCAGCAGGGCCTCTGGCATCATTTCTGAAATACCGGCCACCCTCTCCTGGGTCTCACAGCCATGGTCCTGCGCTATGAGACCTAAGGGAGGGCGGCTCTCCCCTTTGCCTTGCAACACCCGACTTTTACATCAAGGTACAGGCAATTAGGTTCCCTCAGGGATGTGGCTATCAGAGAAAATAGGTTTCTAATGTTCTCAAATTGTTGCTGTAATTTGCTGTCTAACCAGTGAATGGGGAAAGGGGATGGCCTATTTTCCCTGTTTGCATCAGGGCCAGTACACCATAGCTACACCACTGGCCCCTCTATCACAGCCCTCGCTGCCATGATCTAGTTTTGCCTGGTGCAGAAGAGGCTCCCCTGGGCTTTACAGGCATGTCTAGCCCTGTGAGGCTCAGCGAATCAGGTAGGGAGGTTGCAGGATTGTCCCTTATCTTAGATGTTTGTTGTGCACTCTGCATTGAACTCCAGCAGCACACGAAATGTTCACTTTTTTTGCTCACCTCATTCGTGGAAAGCAACTTTGTTCTCAATCATAAACAATCAGGCTTTTGACCCTTCCACAGCATTAAGTCAGCTCTGATGACAGTTGTAGACATTTTTTGCTGGACAGTGGACAGTTTGCTGTGCAGCCCTGGTTTCTTTAGCTCTATCTGTCACTTTTGAAACCATGGCTTATGAAGTCCTAATCACTAGGCCTCGTGGGATTTGTGTCAGAGGCTTGACTCTGAATTGGCTTACTTGGAAGACATCCAAAAGATTTTCATCGACAAATTCCAGGTGTGATGCAAAAGTGGGAAAAATCATTGAATGTAGGTGAAACTCATAGGCATGGCTTGGAGCGTATGCCATTGAATCCTTTAGCCTACACATCAATGCATTCTTGTAGTATCACATATAGATTTGGGATGAAAAATCCCAGAATGCTAATCACTATTCGAAAACCCTAAATAATAAAGCTCTGTGTGTACAGCAGCACTCTACTGCCCCTCTCCTATGTTTAATCTAGGCTTAGTAACATTTCAAATAAAAAGGTCAATGTACTAGGGCTCAAATTTAGCTCAATAGGTTCCATTGCTTAATTGTACAGTGACTTGAGAGATGCCTTTAATGGAAGTCAAGCGATGTTCACCTGTGTGTTTGCTTTCATACCTTTCTTTTTGAAAACTTTTCTGTGCCTCTCTCCTTGTCTTGCACTGGGAATCTGGAAAAACATCTTTAAATTTACCTCCACACTGGTTCCCCCTTTAGGGTATTCTACATGCAGAGTACGTCTCATTAGGGCCTTCAAAAATACATCACTTCAACCTAATGGAACTCCACAGGCTCCCCTTTCCAGCCTGCACCACCTTCACAAACAGCTGCACTATCTACAAGGCCATTACAACTGGCATCACTGCCTACTTGGATGAAACGCTCGCCATCTTTGGTGGCTCTCCGCTCGCCTGTAGCCAGGCCTCCTTCAAACGGGAGAGGAAGTGCAGAAAAAAAAATAGGTAAAATAACTTCTCCATCTATGTACTGTGGACTTGGAAAGATATCCATACGGACGCCCCAACACAGCTTCAATCTAGGAAACAGATTACTCACCTCGTAGAGGACACCAGATCATGATGCAACAAAAGTCCACAAACCAGCTACCAGTACTAACACCTGCTGTCTGTGTTTTTACGTTTGACCCAATGCAGCTCGGAGATACATTTTGGTTAGATTTGGGATATCAAAGTAACACATATATCATAAAGTACTAATCTTAAAAAGTTTTTTACATTTGAGTAAAAATTAACCCTGGGCGTAGTAGGCGTAGTGGGGCTACGCAAAGCTACGTGAAGTGGGCGAGAAACTACGCCCACCCACACACTTCGCGTAGCCCCACTACGCGCCACCGGCCTCCCACCCGCCCTCCCTAAATACTTAAATTACCTTTTTTAAATGAATAAAAACCACTTACCTTGTCCGCTGCGTCCCCGGGGCTCCCTCTTGTAATCGTGCCGCTGTTTCGGATACTAATGCGCATGCGCGGCCGCCCGCGCATGCGCATTTCTCGCATCCGAAACGGTGGCGCGATTACAATAGGGAGCCCCGGGGATGCAGCGGACAAGGTAAGTGGTTTTTATACATTTTAAAAAGGTAATTTAAGTATTTAGGGAGGGCGGGAGGGAGGCCATGGCGGGCAACTTCGCTATGCCCACAGAGTGGGCGTAGTGTTGCCTGCTACGCCTACTTCGCAAAGGGCGAAGTAGGCAACACTACGCCCACTCCGTGGGCGTAGCAATGTACTTAGCCCAGGGTTAGTAAAAATATATGCTTTGGCAAGACCTGAGCCAAGCTTATACAATGTTTTTTCTTTTACCAAAGTTTTGAAATATATGTACTCATTCTATTAGAGTTGATATTTATGGTTTTATATTTTTGCTGAGGGCAGCAGTGTCAGCAACAGGAAAGTTATCGCTTCAGCTGTGCCAGAGGATTAATAGTCAATCGATCTTACTTCCCGTGATGTGACTTCCTGTGGTGTAACATAGTATTCAAATTGGGACCTCACATATTCTCTTTCTGGGGCTCCAAAAACCCTAGAACCTGCACTGCCCTCATGTACCTTCTACTCTTTCTCGCGCCAAATCTCGAACCCCCCTCCCACGTCACCTCGGGAAAGGTTGTGCGGCGAACATCATCCATCATCAAGGCAGCTTGTCCTTCTCAAATGGAAGGAGCCCCGAGTCTGCAGGGGCACCAAGGAGTGAATTTCGCCAATGGTACATTGTTCCCCCAAGCCTTAGCTTGCTTTACTTTCTTGGCAACCAATGGTCTTTCCATGCAGTCGACAGGTCCTGTGCTTTGTGGCATTTTTTGGTACAAATGTAGATTCACTGCCTAGGCAGCACTGGACTATGATACGCTACAAATGTAGAAGGCAGCTCAGCTGGCTGTCTGTCTGTAGACTGACGTGGAATTGGAGTAGAGAAGCCTGGCTTACCGCAGAAAAATACGACGTCAGTGTCCAAACCACTCTTCTGGCCAATGAGGGCGGGCTCAGATTAAACTAGCAAAACACAAGGCTTTTTTGATATTACATATCTAAATTACATTAAAAAAATCCTGTGGCACTGTAAATTAGAACTATTACAGGCAAATAAACGGGTGAGAAAGTGGAAGACAGGTAAGACGTTAGAGACTAGAAAGAGACATATTGGAGGAGAGAGACATGGGAAAAGAGACATAGGAGAGGAATATAGGGGCAGATTTACAAGCCCCTTGCATGACCTTTGTGCCGCCATTGCGTCACTTTTGTGATGCAGTAGCGGCTTAAATGTTGCTGCCCATTTACAACATCTAGGGAGACGCGTCAAGTTGTAAAGCCCTGCGTCACATTATACCGGCGTCAAGTATAATGTATGCAGGGTGGGCATTCCCACGCAGAAAGCCATGTAGAACTGACACAATGAAATCTACAAGATTTCACTGTGTCCCTCTACACCATAGGTCTTCAAACTGTGGGGCGCGTCCCCCTGGGGAGGCGTGGATGGGTTCCCAGGGGGGCGCAAACACCTCTGCAGATGCATGTAAATGAAGATGGCCTGGAAGTGCGGCGATCTTTAATTGCAGCATTTCCAGGCTTATTCCGGAGTACAGTGAGGGCAGGGGTCAGTAAATGTGCTGGCAGGGTCAAGGAGGTTGCCTAAAAAGAAATCTGGTGAGCGCGAGGAACAATGCACGCAGCGTGCCACTTATCAAGTCATCCCCGATGGCTCTGAGGCACACAGATTTTATAGCAGGCGTGTGCGGTGGTTCAGTCAAAGGCCTCTGCCCTGGTAACACTAATGCATACCATGATATGCATTGTATTTCCAGTTGAGGACCATATAGCAGTTACCAGCCTTGCAAGGTCTTGGGACAGAATGTTGAGCTATGTCAGTCAAGCTATGAATTCAGAAATGTGATAGACAGAAGCCCCCTCAATACAGGGTTCAGCCACCACTCAAACAGCAAAACAGCTCAAATGGGGATTATCGCTGGCGTCATGTATACAGAGAGGAGCCACGTGCAAGCGGGCGCTGCTGCATGGGAGTTTCTGTCAGGTGTTCGCATTTCATACACATGAGAACCAATGTAAGTACGTGTTTTGTGTTTTCACAGTAAAGGTCTGTCATTTGAAAAAGTTAAAGCTATTGGCATCATAAATTGCAATGTTTATTTACTTTTTGGGTCTGTAGTGGAGTGATTGTTTAAGGAACAAAGTGCATGTGATTCTATATTATTAGAATTAGTTGGTGCGTTTAGGATTTGGGATTGGAGGGCTATGAAGACAGGAAGAGGAAGAAGGTGGACAGAGGGTTTAGTGGAAAAAGATGAGGTGTGAGGTAGAATAGTAAGATGTACACTAGGAGAGCAACTGGAGAATAAATAAGCAAATGTGGGGAAAATGCAGATAGATATCCATGCTGCATACTCCAGTACATGTGTGTTTCTCAAAAGGAACAAATACAAGAAATCATCTTTAGTAGTCTACTGGCCTTAATGTTAGTTTCAATGTTCCCATGTTGTTAGTTTGCTTGTTAAAGTTGCAGACGTCAAAAGATGTTGTTTTCTTTTCCTTGTGGTTCTGTTTCAGTGGGAACACTTTGCTAATTTTTTATTATGTTCAGTGAATCGAGTGTTTCCTGTGTCTGTTATTGTGCACTAAGGAAAGTGATACATTTTCTCAAAAACACATATGGTGGACATATTCGTGACTTATTGTGGATAGTATTCATTGCATGTGGCAGCTAATTAGATCTTTGAGTATTTTAATTTTTTCTGAATGGTACTGAGGAGTGCCATTGTTTTGTTAGAGTACCAGTACCTACTGAGGCACAAGTATTGTAAATATGGTTTATTTAGCTCTGTGATTGATTGTTTGTGGAGGAGGGTGCCTGCCCTTGAACATAGCTATGTCCCTCCCGCTCCTCTAATCTATACATAAAGTTTTAGAGGGGGGCCCGACCTCAAAACATTTTGCTTAAGGGGGGCTCTGAGCAAAAAAGTTTGAAAACCTCTGCTCTACGCCTTCACTGCGTCAAACTCCTTACGCCTGCTCAGACCAGGAGTAAGGAATGGCGCAGGGCTTTTTGAATGGGACTCACCCATCTATTCTGGTGCGTTGCTGGAGTTGTGTCACTTTCGTGAGCAACTCCAGCAATGCGCCACTTTTCCGCCAACAGATGCGTCAGAATTTCTGACGCATCCTGTGCCATGGAGCACTGTATTGCAAATACAGTGCATCCATAGTGGCACAAGGACATTCAGCGCTGACGCAAGGAAACTAACACATCTATGCAGATGCGTCAGTTCCTTGTAAATCTGCCCCGTAGTGCCTAGATGAGACAGACAAGAAAGATGAGGCTACAGGTCAGGTGTCAGAGACAAAGGAGTAGAGAAGTAGGCAGTGGAAGAGGTGAGGTATGTTAGAGGAGAAACAGGACACAGGACAGAGTGAGTGGTGAGATATGGGGCTAGAGAGATCGAAGGCAAGGAAGTGGGGAGAGGCGTAGCCAGGGAAAGTTAGTGACAAAACTGGGAAAGAGTGTGGGAGCAAGATAGGAAAGAGACGCCTGGTAGAAAGTTGTCAAAGGGGAAAGAGAAGCACTGGGAATGAGCGGGTCGTTTGTGCCCCCTTTGAAGGGCATGGGGTCCCCAATGCATCATTCCGGAATAGGCATCTCTTTCCCTGCAGCTCTTCCTGGATACAAGCCAGTGTTGCTCCCAGCCCTGCAAACTTTTTACATTTTTGATTGCCCCCTGGCTCATTGTGGGATGATAGTTAAAACTCCATTCTCCACCGTGAAAGTGCTAGGAAGATGGGTGTTACACAATGGGGCATATTCTCAAGGATTTATCGCTGAGCTATCAGCACTTTATCACAGCCAAAGTGGCGATAAAGGTATCGCCCCATTCACAAGCTGGTGCTAACAGCCGATATCACCAGTTTACCTGCGATAGCAGCAGCGAAAAATAACGCCACAGATGACCACGGCAACTATCGCTAATGAGATGCACAGTAGGCGTTCCAGTGCAAAATTCCGCAACAACACCACTCCGCAACATTCTCAACGAACAGCCAGATCGGCGATAAGAACACAAAACAGGCGAAAAGGCGATTTAGCAGCAGGAAATTAACACCTGGTCTGACCTGGTGTAAAGTCGGACGACGACCTGCACCAGAAAAGGGAGCACAGCCAGGAGCCACACCGGAAGAACAACAGATGCCATGGAGCTACTGATCATGCAGCCCGGAGCCCCAAGAGGGCCACAACACCCACCACCACCACACCCACGAAATCATGAACAAAACAATACATCTGATGTCGCACAATCACAACATGTAACATACATGTGTGTTCAGAAAAAGGAGAATCATGCATTCAACTTAGAATTTCCAAATAATTTGTTTTATTCAGAATAAACACAAAACACCTATTCGGAAGAGTCATGGCGAGTCTTCTCTGTAAGTCTGCAAGACAAAATTCTAGATAAGAAGGTGAGTCATGCGCTCATCAAAGGACAGAGCATGGGAGAGCGAAAGATAGAGAGAGAGAGAGAAAGAGAGAGAGAGAGAAAGAAAGGGAGAGAAAGAGAGGAAGAGGGAGAGAGAGACAGTGGGAAAGAGAGAGAGTGAGAAAGAGAGAGAGGAAGACAGAGAGAGCGAGAAAGAGAGGGAGGGAGAGAGAAAGAGAGGGAGAGAAAGAGCAGGAGAGAGAGAGAGAGAGAAAGAAAGAGAGAGAGAGAGAGTGAAAGGAAGAGAGGGAGAGAGAGTGCTAACACTGCGGACCCAGGCCTCACTGCTCAACTGCTGCCACCAGTTTGTCTCCAACCACGTGCCGGTTTACACTGCAGTCCACCAGGTCCCTTATCTGAAACAGAGTCCAGATTCATCAATGGCAGTACATACAGTTGCAGTCGCTTGCTTGCCCCTGCGCACACAGGCTGCTGCACCTCAGCCCCTCCCACTGTCCAGCGGTGATTGCCCGCCCCTGCGCACCCAGGCCTCACTGCTTACCTTCCGCCACCGGTGTGTCTCCAAGAGAGCCCACCACATGCCGGTGCAAGCCCCAAGCCCTGGGCCCTCGACCTTGGCACCCTCCACATCGTGCATCCCAGGAGCGCGGGCCACCAGGTCACACATTTGATTCTGGGTCTTGATATTTCAATGGCAGAGATCATATCAGTGCACACGGCATCATCGCAGGCTGCACACCCACTCAGCTCCTGAGGTGCCACTAACTCTGTGACCCGCAAGGCAATGCCACGTGGCCGTAGGCCCGCACTGCCCGCTGGCTCAGGCCTACACTGCGGTCCAGCAGGGCTCACACAAATCCTCACCAGTCTGGACCGCCAGGATGCGCATCATTGCAGGCTGCACACCCGCTCAGCTCTTTAGGTGCCCATACCTCAGTGCACCGAAAGTCACCGTCCCGTGGCGGTGTGCCTGTACCGGCCTCAGCGTATCTGATGCCACCAAGTCTGTGCCCCGCAAGTCATAGACCCTTTATGATTGAGTCTCGTGGTGTGGACGCCATCATTTCACCTCCGGCACTGGGTAATGTGATGTGGCAGGGCTCTAGGCCCTCCTGCATAAATAATACCCACACAGATACGCCCAGATACAGAGTGGAAATGGCTCTTTTAATTGGCTGGGTCACATGTCCTGTGACTCCTGTGCTGGATGGGTGTGGTGTGGGTGTAAACCAGCCATGAGGGAGTGGCTGTAGCATGCTGACAACTAGACCTGTGATCAGCAGATCACTACCAGGAAGACCTGGGACATGTAGCTTTGTTGTCGTCCCCTGTGAGCCTAAGCAGAGTGGGCTGGGCTGAAGTATGCCAGTCCAGCGTAAGGGTGTGAACAATGACCCCGGGGCTCTGGGCGTGGTCCTCGTCTGGACAAGGAAGTAACTGATGCGTGTGTCCCTGTTGTAATGTCGGCACCACTCGGACCGCAATCTGCAATGTGTCACCCTGTGACCCAAGTTCCACAACATGAGCAACATGGGCGTAAGGGAGAATCACTGACCCTACATTCATCCATACTTCCACAATTGAAAGATCAGAGACATGACACATCTGTGTGAATATGAATGTTTAATGCACATCTAGTGGAGTGTTGTAGCTGGAGCAGTACAGGGACATGCAAACTCCACTTTACTTTGTTGGCCCGTGGATGGCAGCCAGAGTCCTTCAGGGAATGGCAATTTCTTCAAAAGAGGAAGGGTGCAGTCTGCAGTTGGAATGTTGTGTCATTGGTGACCAAACAAAATATGTCAGTCCATGTCTAGGTTCAAGTTCAGTGTTGCAGAGTGTATTGGGGCACAGTGGAAGGTGATGATGCAGAGGGCAGAAACAAGCAGAAACAGGCCATATGGCGGTGATGAATGCTACTGCGTCCTTCTGACTATGAAGGCAGATTCATCTGCATCTTCGTCCTATGCTGTTTCATGGGCCTCACATGTGGGTGGTGGTGTTCTGTCTCCAGCACTGTATAGCAGTGACACCTCAGGGGCCGGAGGTGGAATGTCTGCCACACTGTGTGTCACTGACACTTCAGGGGGCGGAGATGTGGATGGAGTGGTAGCAGCAACATGCATCAGCACTAGGCCTTGTGGCAGCAATGGTTCATTGGAGAGCATGGAGCGGACTGTGGGTGTCCGTTAGAGACTGAGTGGTCCCTGATGGGACTTAGACACCCATGTATGGCGTCTAGTTTGGCTGCCATGCGGTTAAACCCCACCTGCACCTGCTCTGCCAGCTTCTCCTGGCACCTCAACACACAGCGTTAGAAGGCCATGTGTTCTCTGTGGGGTCCTGGGAGGCAGCCATGGTGGTGGGATCTGCCGGCTGTGTGTTCTGTGCATGGGTGGGGTCTCTTCTTAGCAGCTGGGCTGCCCTGCTCCTGAAGGTGGGGTGCGGAGCCTCTCCATGGGCTGTTGGAGGGCATTGGAGTCAAAGATGTGGTGGTCCTCTACGTCATCAGAGAAGAGAGGTTTGGCCTGCTCTGCAGGAGGTGTTGGATTTCCCTCTGAAATGTGAAGGGGAGATGAATTTTAACATTGTGTTCACATGTATGTTGACGCATTGTACATGTTTACATGCAGAGTGCATGACAGTGTACATTGTGACTGTTTGGAAGGAGCTGCCTATTTGATGCGGGACGGTGGACATTTCCACAACATCACGGATGTGTGTTTGTACTTGTATATTCTCAATCACTTTTCCCTGCAATGCCAAATGTGATTGGCGAGTTTCTACACACAAGCGGCACCAGTTGTGTCCTCTGTTCTGTTGTGAACGTGTTGCGGTTTATACCACATCGTAGTCAATGTTGATGTGCTCTGCGTGTTATGTGTGTGTGCCGTTTTTTGGGGAAGTCGCCCTTGCAGCTCTGATTTTGCTGCACCATATCCCTTTCATGCTGTGTGCCTCTGACTTCTGTGCTTATACAGTGCAGATATGTTGCATACTTGGGTACATTGGTCTCTTGGTGGGAGTTTGGGGTCTGGGGCATGGTTTGTCCACAGATATGCTCTACTTAATGGTGCATGTGTGCCATTGTGCCCATCTCCCCCCGTCCCCCAGTCCCTGGTCGTTGCCCTGGTGCTGTTGTGTCTGGTCATGTTGAGCTGTCATGTTGAGCCGAACTCCTGCCACCATCTCCCCACTGATGACTTGGAACACCATTTCCTCCATCTCGTCCAAGTCCTCCTGTTGCGTTGGACTCCCTCCTCCAGTCTGCATTGCTGCCTTCCGGTTGTTGGCGAGTTTCTGCTTGGTTTTGCACATCACATCATTCCAGCGCCTCCTGAACTCTTCCATTGTCATCTTCAGCACTCCGACTGCATTCACCTTGTTCACGATGGACTGCCATATTCCATTTTTTTGTTGCCAATGACACAGTGGATGTGACGAACAGTAGTTGATGGTGCTCTACCACCTCCGTTATCAGGATCCAGTTTTCCTGCGGACTGAACCGCTTCTTCCTACTCTTCTTGTCCTTCCCCTTCCCTGACCCCGAGGTCACAGGCTGGTCCTCCAAGGGGCTTGTCGGGTTCTGGTTGTCCTCTGTACTCGCTCCCGCTACCTCCATTGTGCTTTGGTGTTTTTTGGCTTTTGTTTGTATTTTTTTTTCTACTTTTATAGTGATTTTTCCCGTATGCCACGTGGGAATTGCAGGCCTGTTGCAAGTTTTAGCAGATTTTTGTATCGCGATTGGCCTCATCACTACTATTTTCGCGTTTGTGTTTCACGTTTTTTCAGTGTCGCGTTAATTTTTATGCTGTCATTTGATGTGTTATAGTGAGACTATCGCATGGTATCGCCGTGTTTGGAATACAATGTTAACACAGCGTTATTTTCCCCCTAATAGACTAAGATGTGAAGAGCTGCGTTAAGCTAATTTTGTGGTAATTATCACACGTTCTTAAGAATATCCCCCAATGATTTTTAAAGAGTTAGTTGTGTGATCAGATGATGTGAGCAAGCACTAGCCTTACCGCCTCCTCCAAATGCTTTCACTGCGCTCCGCAGCATATTAACACTCAGCTCACCTGAGCCGGGGCTCTGCACTAGAGGCTAATAAAAAATGGACAGAACGTAAACCTGCAGGCACATGTGTATGCGGTGTGTAAATGCCTGTGTGCAGCCAAGCTCTGCACTTCCCTCTTGTCTCAGTAAAGACCTGCGCCTGGGATCTCTACTAGAGGCCCCTTTGTTTTGCTAATGGCTGTAATGGTCTTGAGCTGCAATTGAAATCAGTTTCTTTGTTGATTAAGGAGTAGCTGGTGCTAGCGACACAAAAATGAAAAACTTCTTGTGTCGGTTTCAATTAACTTTTGATACTATGGACAAGGAAAATCCACCTCCCCGCGAGATTTCCCAACGCGGGCGGTCACGGATGGTTGCGACAGTTAGCATAGACAAAACTGCTGCTGGGTCTTTTTCTTTCAAAAGCTTTTATTCGATTTGTACACACAAATCATACAAGCAAAAAGAAGTACATAGTTAAAATATTTAAAATCACCATATGAACACTTATAGGAAAAGATGGTACGACAATGTGCAAAAGGTTAGAGTGCAATAGTTCATAAGTAATCTTGTCTCTATAAGTCAACATACTATTATCAAATACAAGACATTCATAAATGAACAGACAGGAGATCAGTAGGGATTACTCAATAGGCCTTTCCTGGCATCTGTACATCAAATTTTTTAGATAATCATAATATACTGTGGACTTCTACAAATATGAATAATACCTTAATTACAGAATTTTGATATAAAATTTGAAAGCGTATATATACAGACAGGAATGTAAACAGCAATGGCAACATAAAACAATTCCTGGCAGCTGTATAACATAAGTACAGACAGGTAAGTATAAAATTATTATAGTACGATACTTTTCCTGGCAGCTGTACATTTCAAAATAAAAGTAGCCAGAAAAAAGCAAATCTCCTCGTTCTCTAATGAGGTTAGGAATATCAGTGCTGTTTCTGTAGTACGGATATTGTATTTAATAAAAATTGGCTTAAGGTATTTTAACCTGAAAAAATGAAAAAAATTACAGAAAAGTAAGAAATGGCAACTGCTCTGCCGGGAAATACTGTCACACGGACAGGGTATGTCTGAACTGGTTCTTGTGTTTGGAAAAGCAACCAGATGGTGAACAATACCCAATCTGACACGTGTTAAAACATACTGATGAGAGGGACGAGTCACATACGCAAGATAGGATTGGAATCCCGAAGTTAGATTTAAATCTTTATAAAATTTCACGGTAACAAGATTGCCAGAGATTTTATCTCGCTCTGCCTTTCGGAAGTTTAGGAACGTTGTCTTAATTTCTTTTTTTGAGATAGAAACAACCTCTTCAGGCTCACGAAACACATCAATATTAAACAGAAGGAGATACCAGCGGTGAATGTATCTCAACCACAGTATGCGTGAAGAGTGGTCCAAGCCTATACAATCAAGAATAATATCCTGAGTGAATCGAGTCTCTGGCTTAGCCCAAATAGAACGCCACAATAAAAGTGGCCGGACTGCTGCTAAGTCAGAAATGAACTCGATCCCGACTTCTTCATGGATCAGCTGGATGGAGGCAGAAGGGGGAACACATAACAACCTCCTTAAAAACTTATTTTCCTCCTTCTGCAGGGATATACCCTTGCTATGTCCCCACACCCCTGCCCCATACAGAGCAGAGGAGACACAGCATACATTGTATATGTTCATCATGTCTAAAATGCTTCGTGAGCCAAGTTTAGAGGCAAAACGAAAAATACTGCTAGTAGACCGCAGCATTTTTAGTCTGATGGAATCAAATTCCGAGGACCAGGACCCACAATTGTTGTATGTAATTCCTAGATAACAAAAGGACTTGACAGAAGTCAACTTTTCCTTATCCAGAAAAAAGGCATGCTTTACCTGCTTTGCTGCCTGACCGCATGACATTACATACGTCTTAGTTTTGTTCACACGAAGCCGCCTAACTTGAATAAACTGCATAAAATTATCGATTAGGCGCTGAAGGCCCATCTGTGTTCGGGATAAAAGAACAGCGTCATCCGCGTAAAGTAACAGCGGAACAGGTTTACCACCAATCAGGGGGGCATCTGCTGGGATGTCAACCAAAGAACGGTCGACGTCATTAATAAAGAGGGAAAATAAAAGCGGGGCCAAAACACATCCCTGGCGTATGCCCCGAGACACTTTAAAAAACGGGGTGCATTCACCAAGGGTGCCATAGCGGACTTTACAGGAGAGTTTTTCATAGAGTCTAGCCAAAAAATGAACTATTTCCCTTGGGGCCCCTGCATCAAGCAAAACCTCCCAAAGAATGTTATGGTTAACCAAATCAAAAGCGCTGCTCAAATCAGCAAAACATAAAAAGAGGTTGCCATTTTTAGCCACAGTATATTTATTGATTAAAAGGTCCAGATTTACACATTGGTCCAACGTGCCCAGGCCTTTCCGAAAGCCATATTGGACTCTAGTTAAGATGTTGAGATCAATTGCCCAGTCTTCCAGCCTCTTGAGCAAAATCCTACTCATCACCTTTACAGAGGCGTCTAATAATGAAATTGGACGGTAGTTAGAGGCCTCTGATTTATCACCTTTCTTATGTAAAGGAATAATGACCGATTGGCCCCAAGTGGATGGAAAATTAGTTTCTGCCGCGCAATTGAATATCCTCGCCAAGATGGGAGCCCATAAAGCCGTTTCATCTTTGTATAGATCCAGCGGGACCCCATCGGGGCCAGGGGCCTTGCCTCCTTTGCTTAAAGAAATTGCTTCATGGCTTTCTTCTAATGTTATTCCCAACGGGAGGGGTAGCCATGGAGTAGGCTCCGGTGATAGTGATTCAGAGGATAACCCTTCTGGATTAAATATTTTGGAAAAATGACTAACCCAATCGCTGCATGCCACATAAGAAGTTAGTTCTGGAACATTTTCTTTATTGAGAAACGGGCTGTTAATTGTTTCCCAATACAGTTTGCAGTTTTTAGTCTCGGCTGCTTCCTTCAACTTATCCCACGCCTCAGTCTGCAATACCCTTTTCCTAGTGTTAATTGCTAATTTATATCTAGTCCTAAAGTATTGTATATCCGTCTTGACGCGTGGTTTGGTGCCTAAAGCATTCTTTAGATCACGGAGGGCGACTATACAGGACTTATCAAACCACCCCTGCTTCGGACCACTATTAGCTAACGGGACCTTAGTAAAAATACCATCAATAATACTATTCATGGAGACAAAGTGAGCTATTAGGCGGCCAGAATCGCAATCATCATCCAGACAGGAACTAATTTGATTCTTACATTGAGTGAGAACCTCCTTCTGCTTAACCTTAGAATTTAATCCAGTCCATTTGATCCTTAGACCCTTTGGTCTAATAGGTACTAAATCGGTTGAACATTTTCCACCTGAAACTAATGAGGTACCATGCCCCAAGAGGGTAACACGAAGGCTGTTATGGTCACTGAGACTTTCTTCGTTTACATACAGATCAGTAAAGTCTCCACTGCTAGACAACAAAATATGATCTATAAATGATCCTGCATCTCTGCCTGTAAATGTAGGGCATGTTATTGCCCGGTTGTTTGTGTTGCAGTTTAACAGGGTCATATCTAGTGTAACTAGCATACTATTTAGTGTGGAACCATAACTGCAATGTTGGAAGTGAGGGGAATCCTCCCTCGCCCCCAGGACCCCCCAATGGCTACTCGTTGCTGCACCAAAGCCGCAGATGTTCCCGTTAGACAAATGGCAGGGCTGCAGGTTAAAATCCCCTGCCCAGACAACCTCGGCCTTTCTTTTCGAGATACCAAGGGCCTTGACAATTTCCCTTTCCAGAGGCAGTAAAATATCCCCTCTAGTAGCATCAAAAATATTGTTGTAGAAATTTACTACAACTAAGTCAATGTTCTTCCTGCACTCCACCCTTATAACTTGGCTGTGAGTCCCCACAGTCGTACTATATTTGACCGTACAATCACACAGCTTGGTGAATAAAAGCAACAAAAGGCCCCCCTTAGCCCTACCCGAGCTAGATTTGGTTGCTCTAAGACAGTAAGATGCGTACCCTTCGATATTAATAGGGTCCAGACACCAAGTTTCCTGCAGCAAAATTAGGTCCAATCCCTCCTCCAAAAAGCTGGTCCAGAAGGGTGTACCTAGTTTGCTGGCAAGGCCAGCAATGTTCCAGGAGACAAGAGAGAGTCCTGCTGGTTTACCAGAATCGCCAACAACAGACGACTCCGGCTGAATTGCTGGTAATAGGGCAGGACCATCTTCCTGGGAGATGGTATCTGGGCTTAGTCTGGGGCTGACAATAGCTGTACATGCATCAAGGCTACCCCTATTTTCTATGTGTGGGAGGGGTATTAGCGATGACACCATTAAGGGTTCGAGAAGTGCGGCTAAAGGTGTGACTGGAGAAGAACTCGCCATATCTAAATAGGACGTAGAGATTTTTGAATCCAGAGCTTCAGTAGGGCTGAGTCAATCTACCTCGTCTAACACAGCATATCTGTTTGGATGGGCGAATTGTGAAAACAGGTGATCTTGGGGAGGGGGCAAGTCCTGCCATGTTTGTTGCCACTGGTGTTTAACTGGTTGTAGTGGCTGAAAGGGTTGCTGCCACTGATGGGCAGGCTGAAGTAGGGGTGGTGGAAAATGGGGGGGGATGTTGCCAATGAGAATTAACATGGTGCAGGGGAAAAGATGGAGCATTTAATGGCTGCTGCTGAAAATTAACATAATGTGGAAGAAAAGGAGACGGGTGTAGTGGTTGCTGCCAATGTTTGGCAGCATGTTGCGGGGGGTACACAGATCCTCTATTACTTTGAAAGGTGGGACAAGGAGGGTTTGGTCTTGAAGACATCGGTAAAAAATAAGACAAAGGAAGTGGGTTAATTTGAGTCGCAGGACCACTATTGGGTGCATTACATATATAGCTAGCTGCCCCTATATCCCTAAAATTAACTGTAATTACGTCCCCTGCTATTGTTTTCTTGCTTCTGCCCACCCAGTCCCCTCTACGCACGGTAAGAATTTCACCGTTCATGTTGTTAGGTAGAGGTTTATGTAAGTGGAGCCATTGAGCACATTTATTTCTAAGCTCAGTGAAAGTTTCTTTTACTCCCTCCTTCAACGGGGGGACTGCTGTCAACACAACCACAAAAGGGGAAACCTCTGGTGGTAGATTAATTGACCTAAAACGTGCCTGCTTTGGCTTAGGACCTTCAGGTTTATTCGTAGGAAGAGATACTGAAGGTGTATTAGATTTCCCTACAACATCTTTTACTAAAATAGTGGTGGTATTATTATCAACAACAGGGTGTTGGTGAGTCAAAACAGGAGCCCTCACCTTCGGAGTGGGTATAGTTGTGGATTGGACAGAGTTGTTCCCTGTTTGCAACAGATGGGATATAACTGGGTTCCCAGGGGCTACAGTTACTTGGACGTTGTTTAATACATCTTTAGGGGGCTGGATATACGATGAACATTTAGGGGCTACTTCTGTAATCCCTTGTAGCTGATCAGGCCCTTGCCCATTCGTTTTGTGTGGCCATTTAGAATGTATTAAAGATGTAAGCCTGTCCAATTTAGAAATTAAAGGCTTGATTTGTGCTACTAATGTGGCTTCAAGATCTAATTTTAACTCTGATACCATGTTTTGCACCCAGCAAGGAATACCCGTTGTCATTTGTGGAGTAGGGGAAATCAGATTGTGATTCCTAACTGAGGCTTTTACTTTATTTTTACCCTTAGATATAGCCTTTGGGAGATTGGAAGCCCTTCCCCGAGGAACTTTAGGTACAGGAGCTGTTTCCACATCATTACACCCACTCAGACTCGGCGCCGCTTTGCCAGGTGACTGACAGGCTTCTAGATCTGGTGTAGCCTCCAGGTCAACAAAAGACGGGTCTGAGTCTGATGGGGCAACCGATAAATCAACAGTATTTGGTACAGTCGAAGCACTATTAGTGGGCATGGTTAGGGGTAGGGAACAATTATTCGAAGACTGCAAAGCGGGAGATTTAACATTTGCCAGAGAAGCCAAGGAGGAACGCTTAGCATTTGCAAGGTCCATGGAGACTCTCTTTTCCAATAAAACAATACTTTGGTCAATAGTCTCATGTACACGGGAAATAAAAAGATCTATAGGTCCAGTCACCTGTGCTACCGCCGTAGCTTTTTTCGCGCAACTCCTGGTTCTATTGCGCATGGTCGACATCTTAGACGTTAATGATGATTGAGGGTGAAAAGGCAGGGGTTCAGGGCCAGGGCCGTCCTCTGCCGTCCTTGAACGGCCTTAAACGGCCCGCTCTTTGCCCGGTCTTCGCCCCGGTGATCGCCCCGCGCGCGTCCCGCGTGCGCGTTGGGGCTGCACAGATTTTATTAGATGAGCAAGAGAGGTGGAGAGGGCGGGAAGAGGAACAGCTGCGGCCGATCAGCGCCGCGCTGCATGCTGGTCCTCGCAGTCCCGCCTCGAGGAGAAGGGTTGGTTTTTTGCTCTTCTCAGATTGCGTTGGTGCTCCTGTGCACGGATAGAGTCTTGCCTTCGAGCGGCTCCCGCGGAGCGGGGGCCGCGAGGCGTGAAGGTTTAGCTGGCGCTGGGCACAAAGATGAAATGTGGAGCAAGAGGCAGGCAGCACTCACGTCGTCGTCCCAAAAGGTAGAACCCACACTCCTGTCACACCGCTTGATTTTTAACGGTGGAGGGGGCGGGAAGAGGACCAGCTGCGGCCGATCAGCGCCGCGCTGCACGCTGGTCCTCGCAGTCCCGCCTCGAGGAGAAGGGTTGGTTTTTTGCTCTTCTCAGATCGCGTTGGTGCTCCTGTGCACGGATAGAGTCTTGCCTTCGAGCGGCACCCGCGGAGCGGGGGCCGCGAGGCGTGAAGGTTTAGCTGGCGCTGGGCACAAAGATGAAATGTGGAGCAAGAGGCAGGCAGCACTCACGTCGTCGTCCCAAAAGGTAGAACCCACACTCCTGTCACACCGCTTGATTTTTAACGGTGGAGGGGGCGGGAAGAGGACCAGCTGCGGCCGATCAGCGCCGCGCTGCACGCTGGTCCTCGCAGTCCCGCCTCGAGGAGAAGGGTTGGTTTTTTGCTCTTCTCAGATCGCGTTGGTGCTCCTGTGCACGGATAGAGTCTTGCCTTCGAGCGGCACCCGCGGAGCGGGGGCCGCGAGGCGTGAAGGTTTAGCTGGCGCTGGGCACAAAGATGAAATGTGGAGCAAGAGGCAGGCAGCACTCACGTCGTCGTCCCAAAAGGTAGAACCCACACTCCTGTCACACCGCTTGATTTTTAACGGTGGAGGGGGCGGGAAGAGGACCAGCTGCGGCCGATCAGCGCCGCGCTGCACGCTGGTCCTCGCAGTCCCGCCTCGAGGAGAAGGGTTGGTTTTTTGCTCTTCTCAGATCGCGTTGGTGCTCCTGTGCACGGATAGAGTCTTGCCTTCAAGCGGCACCCGCGGAGCGGGGGCCGCGAGGCGTGAAGGTTTAGCTGGCGCTGGGCACAAAGATGAAATGTGGAGCAAGAGGCAGGCAGCACTCACGTCGTCGTCCCAAAAGGTAGAACCCACACTCCTGTCACACCGCTTGATTTTTAACGGTGGAGGGGGCGGGAAGAGGACCAGCTGCGGCCGATCAGCGCCGCGCTGCACGCTGGTCCTCGCAGTCCCGCCTCGAGGAGAAGGGTTGGTTTTTTGCTCTTCTCAGATCGCGTTGGTGCTCCTGTGCACGGATAGAGTCTTGCCTTCGAGCGGCACCCGCGGAGCGGGGGCCGCGAGGCGTGAAGGTTTAGCTGGCGCTGGGCACAAAGATGAAATGTGGAGCAAGAGGCAGGCAGCACTCACGTCGTCGTCCCAAAAGGTAGACCCTGCTGCTGGGTCAAAAATGTACTCGAGCGGCAAGAAAAGAAGCAGCACCCTCTTGTGCTGCGCATGATGTTGTTCGTGTTGATTTTACAGCACAGGACAAACACCCTGCGCTGAAATTCAGCGTGAACGCATTACCAAACGCACTATGCTGCTTGCGTAACTCCATATAGCGCTGCAGAGTTTTTTCATTACTTCATGGAGTTCCGTGTAGTGGAACTCTGCGAACTCTGCCCAGGCCTACTATAGACGCGGCCCTAGATTGACAAGGATGTGTAACTCTGAGGCAGCACCAAAAACTAATATGTGTATTTACTAATGTAGCTCCATCAATAATTAATCGCAAAACTCTGTATTTGGTGTTAAACAGAAGAGAGGAGATGCCCAGGCAGTGGCTTACATCCACTGTGTGAATCCAGGAAACCTGACTTCTCCGCTTTACCAAATGGTGTGTTCCACAGTAATTACTTTGCTTTTCTTCTTCTTTAACTGATACTCACATTTGAGACAACTTTGAAAATATCAGTTCAGGCTGTGCACAGTCTTTTATTCGGTTTAAATGACTATAAAGTTGATCCATGTATAATAATAATAATGCTCATAATTTTGGCCACACAACAACTGACTTTCCTCTCGGTGCATGAGTGGAATTGTCAAGTCAGAGTGGCTGGTTGTCTATAAATGTCTATGTATCTTTCTATGTTAATCTTTAGAAACTATAAGCCTCACAAAAAAATGATGCAGCGTCACAAGCTATTTTGCTGCGCCAAGCTGTGTCATTTTAAAAACACAGGGATGTGTTTAATTAACAACAATAAAACACACTTGTGTGCTTTCCCCTGCGCTGGCGCACAATTGGCTGCCATGCGTAAGCGCAGGCAGCCTTGCATCATGTTGCAAGCGTGCCTACTTTGCGGGTATGATTGTTTTTGTGCAGGAAGGTCTTCCTTGATGGCACTTTCCTCTTTCTATGGATGCTGCAGAATGCAGAATGCAGCACGAAAAGAAAGAGAAGCAAACGAGGAGAAATAAAAGTATTTCTCCTTGTTGCGCCACTCCTACCCCTCCCCTGGCGTGGCCTTAGGTTCTGACGCATTCCAAGATTTACAAAACTTTGTAAATCCTGGACTGGAACACCCACAGCAACACATATGGAACGCCCATTTCACTCAGAGTAATGAGTGAAAGGTACCCATGTTTATAAGGCCAGGAAAGGACGTGCAGTGTGACTTTACGTGGTCTTGTAAATATGGGCAGGCACACAGTGCATCAAAAAATGCGACGCACCAGCGGCACAATGGCCTTGTAATTGAAGCCCATAGACTTCTGATAAGTGTCACTGAATTTATAAAATTAAAACACCGTCTGATGTTAAAGAAATCCACACGGCGTGTGTTGTGCAGTTTACATACAAAATACTTTGATGGCTCAGCTCGGCTCGTGCTTTGACCCTTGGCTCAGCACTCCTCATCAATTTGGAGGCTTGAAAACCTCTGCATGCACACAGCTTCACATCCTGCATTTATGCATAGACTATATGGGGAAATGAGCCTGCATATATGCGTAGATTTAAAGGAAGAAGACTTCACATATAGACATTTTAGAAACAGCAGCCTGCACATACATGTATGCATGAAAGGGCCCAGGCAGACATAGTGGGGTGCATTTATCAGTCATTAAGAACGTGCATTGGCTACACAGGGCTAAAGAGTGAGGTGCCCCTTGCTGTTAATTTTTTATCACTGAAGCAGGAGATGGGGGGCCATTTCAAAAGACAATATGAGCTGGAGGAACAGATATCAAAAAGTAATTACACCAGAGTACATTTAATTGCTCTAGTACATAGGGGCCAATGACATCCATGATACGCTGCAGTTGATTGCACTCCTGCATCACCATGCTGGTTCTGCACACACAGGCTCATTTTTTTTAGAAAGTCGCGCAGTCTGTGTGACAGGGAAGGGGCAGGAATATCCCATACTTAAGGCAATACGCTGCATTCCTACCTTTTCCCCAGCCCTGTTGCGCTTTTGGCTGCCTAGCTCCATCGCAGGCACCCTTGCACCATGTGGTAAGGATGCCTGTGTTGCATACTGCATTGTTTTGGCGCAGGCAGGGGCTAATTCCTGCACAAAAACAATCCTGGGAGGCATATTTCTTTTTCCAAGTGTGTTGCAGAATGCAGCACACATTGAAAGAAGAAGAAACAAGGAGAAATAGAGATATTTGTCCTTGTTATGCCTTCCCTGGGAAGGTGTAGGATTTTGGCACAATCCCAGGTTTACAAGTTGTTGTAAATCTGGGAGAGAATCTAAAACCAGGGGAGATGCAAGGGAACACCCACGCAACGCCCATGGAATGCCTTCCCAGGGTAGAGTAACGCAATGCAGCGATTTGCACTGCGTTGCATTACGTCAGATATTTGGAGCGACGCAATCTGGCTTTATGTGGCATCAAAAATGTGACTTAGAGGTTAGCGTCATGCACGTACCATGCTGCATGGTGCAAACACAATGCCCCACAGTTCTCCAAAGACCTTCAATGCCTGCCCTTCAGAAAGTGCTTGTATGTATTCAGCGCATTTTAAAGTATTACAGGCTCACGGAGAATTCCTGCCACTCATTCCTTTTAGCCCTGACTGTTGCCCGCATCCAGCTCTGTCAATGCACCTCCATTGTGGCCCAGAGCAGCACACCGCCTGCTCTTCCAGGAAGGAGTCCTTGGAGCATTGTTCTTAGATCTGTCCTTGAATCCTCTTGCCAGGTTCCTCTCGAGCGAGCTCTCGCCTGCCTTTATCTCCCAAGGACGCATTCCTCATCTTGTAGGCAAGGATGAAGGTCATTCCATCTGCGTGAGCAATGAAAACAAACAAGGCCTCGGCTCCTCTAACAAAGAGCTTTCCTGCTCTCTGCACCTCACACTTTTAATGCAGAGCCCGCCTTGAAGACGGGGGGCTCTCTCTGCCCCACTATGCGAGAAGGATCACTGGGGCTCCTGGAGGGCACAGCTGAGCTCGGCCTGGCCCTAAGCCTCCTGCCCTCGTATCAATTCTTAATGCCCAAGGTCACATAGCTGGTGCGTTTCTCCTGCCTCGCATCTGGTGCACGGCGAGGGCTCTAATCGTTTTCCACTTAGAGCTGAAGCCAGCAGGGCTGTAGCAGGTTGTCCTGAAAGTGTATAATTCAAGCTCTGCTTCAATCTTTGCAACCAAACCCAGCAACACGGATTGAATAGCAACTAAACCCGGCGGCGGGGAGAGCGCAAGTGCTGCAGGGCCTCAAACCGCCTAGGATAACAAGCATTGGCAAAGGCAGTAGGTAGGTCTGGCCAATGAGAGTTATTGGCTTTGGCAAAGAGTTTTAGCCATGCTCTACACCTACAGCAACATGTCTGATGCGTAGCATGGCTAGAAATAATCATACAACCGCCCTATGACGTGGGCAGTGCTATTCCGATTTTTAAAATTTTAAATAGTGGGAGCCGGTTGGGGTACAAGGAGCCAAACCGGAGTGAGGGTGGGAGGAAGGTACTCGACTGGGGGAAGAGGAAACGCACGAGACAATCGGGACACACATGGACAACAAGAGGTGGGCGAAGAGACTTGACAAGTACACAGACAACACAAAGAGGGTCGGAGGGGCTGGGGAGGCAAACAGACAACGGATGTGTATGGGAGGAGCTGGGGAGGCAAGCTGACCAGGGAGGTCTTGTGGAAGGTAATGGAGTTGCAAGGTAGGTGGGGGGCTCGGGCAGTAAGCTGACAACAGGGGGCAGGCGGGAGAGGCAGCAGTTGCAAGCTAACAATGAAGTGCGGGTGGGAAGTGCTGGGGCAGGAAACTGACAACAGAGGGCCAGCGGGCGGGGAGGGTGAGGCAAGCTGACAACGGTGGCTGGTAGGGATAGGAAAACACATGGATAATGGAGGATGGGAGGGAGGGGCTGAGGAAGCAAATGAACAAGGGATGGTTGAGAAGAAAGAAGAACAAGGCATGGTGGGCTCGGAGGAAGCAAGTACAGCCACTATGAAGCAATCAAATTAGAGTTACAGTAAAGCCAACCAATGGTAAGTAATGGGTGGGCTCTAATCCCATTGTAAGCTCTCAACTCCCTCGAAGCCACTTCTTATGAATCGTCCTTCACCAAATCTTTCTCTGGGTACACTCCCTTAGACTCCCTTATTCTTACTAAGCATTGTCAATGCCGCCCTCACTCAAGGCATCTTCCCAGAGGCCAGATCCTCCCACTTCTAATGAAACAAACCTTGATGACCCCAAGAACTAATGTTTGCTTGCAAGATAATTGAAATAGCAATTTCTGTTTAACTCCAAGATCACATTAATGCTAAGAATCTCTTGCATGATTCCGGTCCTTGCGCAAGGTCAGATTGGGACTGAAAACAGGCCCAGACACCATAATAAAAGTGGCCCCCATTAGGAAATCTGATATCAGAAAATGTGGCTCAAATTTACAAATAGAGCAGTTTTGAATGTGTAAAGACAAGTTGTGTAGGTGTTTTGCAAAGTATGGGATACTGCATGCATTTATGCTTGCTACAGGCAATGTTTGTGGCAATATCAGCGAAAATAGCAGCAAAAACCGACCCACCAGACCATAAAACAGGTCCACAAACCTAAAACAAAGGCTTAGGCAATGAGCTATGAATCCAGTCCCTCTGGCACTACCTGATTGCCTAATGCCAGTCCGGCATTGTCCTTGCTTTGATGTCTTCTGTGTGAATCGCTCCACAACTACGGCTCTCCATGACGTCTGGGTTTCTTTCACAATGGCTATTGACTTTAGCACCTGAAAAAGATCAAAGGAAACGGCATTTTATCATCAGACTTCTGCATCATTTATAATGGTAAGAACTCGTGTGCAGCATCCAAACTCTCCTTCTAAGAATGCTTCCAGTTTCTAATGAATCTTGCAGGCTCAGGCACCTCAAGGATTCGTACCTTATTTCGACGTGCCCTGCCTTCGTAGTCTTTTAGTTGTGCCTCTAGGAGTTCACTTCTGATGTGTAAATCCTTGACTTGCTGTTTCAGGCTGGATGTTTCCATTGTAGGGTAGTGAGTAGGCCCTTCTACTTCCTTGACTCTGGTATCCATGTTGCTTAGGTCGGCTCTGACCAGGGTGCGGTCCAAGGAGATTGAGTCAAATCTTGCTTCCAGCAATGTCCGTACATTGGCCGCCATTATATCTTGGAGGGTAGGCTCTGAGTGTTCTGCAGAAGCTTGGCTCTGTGATTGGGTTGAGGTTATTGATTTTCCTTGTGAATTTGCACCTTTCTGCCATGTATAGTTATCTAATTTTGTTTGGAGAGCAGCACGTTTACTCTTACCGCCCTACATTTTGCTAGGTTGGCCGGAATTGCATATAGGGAGTCAGATTCCTCCTGGTGGTCCCCGCTGCCTGCTTTTGGGCTGGTTGCCCTATTCGGCCTGTTGGGTCTCCCATGCATGGCTCCCTTTCTGCTGCCTCTATTTCCATGCTGGTGTAATTGCGAATTATGTCCTGCATGGTCTGCGCTGTGAGTGCCTTGGAGTGTACCTCTAGTAAGCTACCGATGTGGCCATGTGGCTCAGTTAACCCTCTCTAGTGTATATTCTCCATTGTTACAATTCCCCAGGTGTGAGCTTCGATTTCTGCGTATGGGATTCTTGCTGTGTTCAATTAATGCCTTCTTGGGCACTTCCTTACTCACCCCGGGCCTTAATTGGTTGGTTCTCGGGTCCTATCTCTACCTGCTCACCTGTTGCCGGTTGTTTTCGTTCCACACATATTGTATCCAGTGTTTTAAAAGGGGGACAATAGTGCAGGTACTCATTCAAATATGGCGAGTGGGCGGGGCTAGGGGCGGGGCTTAGGGCACCACTTATCGATACTTATTGACTTCGAAACCACTTGCAGCACATACCAAAACACGAGAAATTTCTTTCAATAAACAAAGCAGGTTTGTTTACTCATTACACACAAGGAAAGCCAAACACAGCGATATTTTAAGGTTTCCTTGTTTTGTAATGTGTGCAACATCAATACTGTTAATTGCTGTTGCTTGGCACAATTCTATATATTCTCGACTGACACAAATAAACAAGCAGACATGCATATACGAAGCATTCCGCACATTTAATTTAATATAACTTCTAATATAGCGTCTCTATTCTCCCCCCCCCCTTTTCTCTTGTTTTTGTCGCACACAAAAACAATCACAGGCAAGCACACAGGCAAGCAGACAAACATAAACAACCAGTTAGTTAACAAAAGAATCAGGTGGGAGTAAAGTTATTCGAACCTGGTTACCTCCCACCCACGGCTTTCTTAATTATGCTGTCACCACCGGGCTACCTCGATGTCTGTGTTTGCAACACAGCATGATGGTAAATGTAAATGTAAATGTAGTATACTTGTAAAGCACACAGCTGCCCCAGCAACGGGGCGTCCAGGCGCTGTATAACGCTGTGGAACCCTTCCTGGCTCTCCCTGTGAGATGCCCCTCCTGGGCACACCCAAGTTGAAGCCAGGCATCCCAGTGTTGTTGGGGCCGTTGTGGAGATTAAGCAAGCTATTGCCCAGAGTTGCAGCGTGGGACCCATGATAAGAGTAGGCGCCGAGGTGAGAATTATCGAGTCTGCGGACATTGAGCCCAAGACCCTGCCGCGTCGGGACTTGAACCCTGGTCCCGGGCCTGATCTCTGCTTCAGAGTCTGCTGCTCTAACCAGTGAGCCACACTTCTCCACTGAACACCCCGATGATATGCAAATGAGCCCACGTTGAATTGTTCAGCTGGGCTCGGCACAGGTCTACAGATGTGCCTTGGCTATCAATGAAAGGCCCCCAGCACCAGCGTTTCATGAGTACCGGTACTCTCCTCTGCAATTCGGAAGTGCTGATACTCAGAGGGATAAATGTAAGAAGTGCCGGTACTCAGTACCGGTGAGTACCGGCCCATTTAAAGCACTGGTTATGTCCCTTTGTCATTTGCTCCAGGCATTCATTTTCTAATTTTGGCTCCTCCGCCCTTCGCTCTCCTCTGCTCTACCTCTCTGTCTGGGCTCATCCTTTCTTTCTTGTGGGAAGATGACTGACGGTGCTCGGTCCTTCCTCATCACAGTTTCTCCTTCGTGCTACGCCGATGTCGTATGGGACCGTCCATTTGAGTAAGTCCTGTACCTCCCAACTCTCCCACACACACTCAGTCAGCTACAGCCAGTCCTATGCTACCCAACATCGGCTCATCTGCGGCTTGTCTTGGCTTTGCAACTGCTGGTAGAGTCACCCGCAGGGGCTCGTTTGTCCGTGCAGCCCCACAGACGTGATTCTTTTTTTGGGCAAACCAGTTACCTTCCAGATCTATGTTGATCACTTGAATCCTCATTTGGCTAAAGTGGAATGCATAATCTTGTGGTTTGTTGTACTTGGTTACAAGTTCAACTTATTAAAATCTCAAATTGCTTTTCTGAGTGTTCGCAAAAAAGTAGCCCTCAAGAAGGAATTCGGGGAGGAGCGTGGCTAGCAGCCGACAAAAATGGCTGCACACTAACTCGGCTCCGGAGTCCCGCACTATCTGTTACAAAAGCCGGAGTATTTTGCACTGGAATTACTGCCATCAGCCTGCGAAATGAGGAAACTCTAAGTTGACACCAGCTTAGAGGGAAATCAGGCCAGAAAATGACCTGTCCACTTCGAGGCCTGCATCTACAGCGTACAGAAAAGATGGCGGCGCCCTGATCGCCGAACTAGCAAACGGGGTACCAATGATTAGATTCTGCAGCGGAGGAAAGCCTAAGAGCACATACCGGGAAGAGCTGTAGTCATCACCGTAAGACGTTGCTGGCCTTTGAAAAAGTGAAAAAAAGGCAAAAACTGTTTTGGAAAACAAGTGACCTTATATTTTAGTGTATACAAGTAATAGCACAGAACTGTAGAGATAACTGTGTGACTTTCTTTCTAGAAAATTCCCTATATGAATAGATAACTGAACACAATTCATTTAAAAAAGGCAGAAAGAGGGAATGGCAAGGTAGGCAGGGGATCCTTATAGAACGGGGGTGCTGGGAATCATTGATTGTTGAAACAAATGTGTATTTGTTAAACCTGTTACCTTCCAGAATGGATACATTTAACTCAAAAAAACACTATTATCCCAGGGGATGGGGACCACGATTCAGGGAATGCCACACTCACAGGACGAAAACAGAAGACATATTTTCTCTCTAAATGCCATTTTTTCCCCCAACTGATTACCACGTGCTGAGACAGCTCTTGGTGCTGTCGTGGCCTGGGCACAGGGCACAAGGACCATAGACCCGACTGGTGGGAGGGGGCAAGGAACCGGACACTACTTCTGGTTCAAGGGGTGGGGGACAGGGAGAAAGCCAGGAACTGGGCATGAGGCAGGACGTATGGTCATGTGTAGCAAGAAGGCTAAAAAAGATACCTGACTGAATGAGAAGAATCCTGTTGTGCTTCGTTGATAAACACATTGTGGAATTTTAATTTGCGATCTGAACATCATCTGCGCCAGCTTGTCACCTATGTACTACATGCACGGCGGCTATTCTAGGTCACCTATGTACTACGTGCACGGCAGCCATTTTAGGTATCATGGTCTCCCTGTCCACGATCGATCGCCAGCACGTCCCTCTGACCCAGCAAGCATCCTCCGCGCACCCTGGCTCCCCCTCCCTCCTCCTCCTTATGAGCATGACCCTTCTGCATGACCCTGTCCTTGGGAGTCACGCCAGCGCCTGACCAACACCTCCTCTCCTCCCATGAATGCCCCTCTGTTGATAAACCTCCCTCCTGCGCTGAATTGTCCACATGGCATGAATACCACTCCATTGATGGCCCCTCACCCCGTGTCCGACTGTCCACACAGGTCCGAGGCCATTGCCTAAGCCGGGAGATATCATTTACTGCCCGTTATTGTATGAGGTCGCTCTCCTTCAAAGGACCCTCTATTGATCCAGGCCTCCCCACCCCCTGTGATATGATCAGGCGCACACATCCTAAGACTCGACGGAACACTCAGCTGCGTGATGGTCCCCTCCTCTTATCAGCAGGTTGAGAACCTCTATTGTGAAGGTATATGGGGGTGGGATTGACACTAGGATTACGGGGATGTCTTTTCCTCTTGCCTTACAAAGACTTGATTGTATTAAAGGAAGGTCACATGCCATAAACCAGTGTATAAGAGGCCAGGCCTCCGAGAGGCTGTTAGAGCACCTCGACATGATACCTTGTTGTCTGATCTGATGTGTTCTGCTCCGTCGGAATAAACTTCTGTTTCCTGCCTTCTGGTCTCCGGCGCCTGCCTCATTGCTTGGTAAACTTGAATGGTACAAGGGCGGTTAGCGCCGGGCAAATCTTGAGAAAGGTCCTAGCCCTACCTTTTTCCACAATTGGCGTCCCAAAGCGTAGGGCCCATCAGCGACACGTGGATCCAGTGGGAGAGGTCCCGATGACAGAGTGAACGACTGCAACGATCGGGAAGAGCTCGTGTCCGATAGACCCTCGTCTGACAGCCGATCATCCGACCTTCACTAGTTCTGAACAGACCTCTCTCGAGTGATCTACGGTCCTGACTGGGAACCATCAGGAGTGCCGCGAACAACACGAAGGAGAGAGGACGATCGGGCGCTGGATCCAGAGGACAGGAAACCGTCCATGCGGTCCGGGTAAGGTCGTGTAAACACGACAAATTAAGGAAAATTGTTTTTGTTTGGGTAATACTAGTATTACGCTTTGTTGAAACCCTCTGGAGATTCACTGTCTGCAAACGGGGAAAAACAAACAGGCTCTCTCTTTGCAAGCAGTGAAGGATAGGTAACGCAGACTTTTGTCCCCATTGTAATCCGTCGTGCCTATCTTCCTCCCCCACTGTTTCCCGAACTGTCGTTCGTGGATTATTGTCTGGAGATTCTTCGTCTGCAAACAGGGAAGAACAAGGTCTCTCTTTGCAGGTAGAGAAAGAGTGGGTAACGATAATTTTTCGTGCCCACTTATTCTCCCCACTGGATTGTTTGATTGGCCGATTATTCGGTATTGGTTCTTTTGAGGTATTCACGGCCTCCAAATAACGTAGAATAGAAATATTCTGTCTAGTCTTTGTCCGCCGTGATAAGATAGGTAGTGCAGACTTTTGTCCCCGTTGTAATCCGTCATGCCTGTCTTCTCCCCACTGGTTGGTAGCCTGTTTAGCCCGGACCGCTTATTAGAGATGAACCATCCAGCTCCACTGGAGGGCACCCCTAATAAGGACATGTTCACTAAGTATGGACTAGTCGCTATAGCTTACACTAAACTATGGCATAAATATACGAAAAAGAACCTTGAAAGTCAGTGGCCACTGATAGGTTCCTTTGACGAAAATAAAATAAAAACATTAGAAATAGCGCTCCAGAAGAATAAGACCACGCCCACTATGCTCGACAGTATCGGCATGTGGCGCAAAGAAACGGAACAACGAAAGAAAAGAGAAGAAGCAAAAATAGGGAAAGAATTACGAAAGGCAGCCCACCTAGCCGCAAAGCAACTAGAAGAAGAAATAAAAGAAAGAAAGGAAACCACGCGAAACCAAGAATCAGGGTCGACAGGCCAATGTCCTGTTAGGACCCCCTCTGCGCTCTACCCTGAATTGCCCTCCAAACAACGGACGAACGATGAGTTGCTACTAGGTCCCCAACCATCTACATGCCCCCTCCATATGCCCCCTGCCGACAAAGCTTTCACGCTCCGAGTGTGAGCGAAAGCGATCTCAGGGCTAGTGCACCAGCCCTCACGGCCTTTGCACCAGCCACATTAACAACCTCATCAGACGACCCCGAGTCTAGCAAACAATCATCGGCCAGACTAAATAGGTTGAGCAAAGATGAGCGGGATGGGATCGACAAAATAGCAAAGACATTAGTAGAACGAAGGGAGAGCGAAGATTATACAATGAGCGTATATAATTCACATGCCGACAGTCACAGACGGCATTTCATCTTGCGATTCAGCTACTACACCCTGAACACGTATGAAGATAGGTATCAGAGTAAGGGACCCGCTAAATTAACAACACTGTATAGGAAAATTGATGTTGGAGATGGGACTGAACGTGAGGCGACGGAGCTCTTCATGCAGATGCTTGAGGTCTTCCGCCACCTCACAGAACAGAAACCAGAAGCCAAGGTTACGGTCCCTGAAACAACCTCGGCAGAAGTAGCCAATACTATGATGCCTATCAGAGAAGCGGCTCCTTACTGGATCCCGCCACGGGGCCAGGGAACGAGCGATGATATCAATAATGAAAATGCAAAGGGAAGGGTTGTGTACAATTGGGTTTACCAACCATGGGACCGACAAGATATCCTAACCTTTAAGCAAACCCTGCCCGACTTAAGAAAGAACCCGACAGCATTTTATACCGAATTAGGCACAGCCTTGGGTTCGACAATAATGACTATAGCAGATATTGACTTGTTCTTTGGGCTATGTCTGCCAGCTGACGTGTGGAAGCAAATCCGGAAGGCTGACCACACGGATCTGTTTGGACATACCTGGGACCAACTCGGTAAACTAGACAGACAGCGAGAGCCGGGGAGTAAACCAGTGAAGGACATACTGGAACTCCCAGATAAAATAGTCCAGAAATTAAAAACACTGGTCCCGGAAAGAAAAGTAGACTGGTCGATAGTCACGGCCTGTCGACAGAAACCCCAGGAAGATGTGTCAGAATACTTCTCCCGATTTGAGACAGTGTTCTCCGACTACAGTGGCCAAGACATGACCACCGCGACCGGACAACACCTGTTTGTGCAAAATTATGTAAAGGGATTAACACAAGAAGTCTCCCAAAAACTACAGACGAGTGAGAGTAGTTGGGGGGCCTCCAAACCCGCAGCCATCCTTCAGATGGCTCAGTATTACGAGCACCAAAAGAATGAGAATGATAGGGCATCTGAGAAAAAGAAGAAAGATTTAAAGGAAAGGGTAATGATAGCCCAGATACAGGGTATAGCGCTAGGACGGGAACATCAAAGGGGGAACTACCAATCAAACACCCCCAGAGATCTACCTCCTAAAGATCACACCCCAACATCCCACACTGGACGGAGAGACATTAGCAATGACCAATGCGCCTTCTGCAAAGGGTTCGGCCATTGGAAAACCCAGTGTCCGGTTCTGCTAGAGATGAATAGAAATAGGGATTCCAGGGATGTGGCAGGTGGTCCGAGGAATAGAGTACAGGGACGAGGGAACTCCAACGACACTAACAATGACAGATCAGGAAGACTGAACACATTTGACCGTCCCCGACAAAACCAATATCAGCTATCCGAAGGTGAAAATGCCCCCGATTTTGCATAGGACTGCCAGGGGCAAGGGAGGGATCCAGTCGAGCTCTGTGTTGACCAGCAAGGTCCTTATGTCACCGCTAAGGTCTTGGGTACAGAGTCTCCATTCTTGGTAGACACTGGGGCGACACGTAGTGTGTTATCAAAACGACTGATTCCAAGGGCACCCTTGTCTGGCTCACACATAACGTCGATAGGTTTCGATGGGACGCCCTCCACTAACCCCCTGTCCGTACCTATTACCTTTGACCTAGAAAGCAACACTGCTGACGCGACATTTCTACTCTCCTCCAACTCCCCTGACGCCATTATGGGCATTGACTTACTGAAACATTTTCGAGCTACCATTAGGTGTTCCCCAGATGGAATACGAGTCATTCTGTACGACAACCCAGACATGCCCAGATCCCGTCCCCCACGACACATGTGCTGCATAACTAACGCTGACCTGTCCCTGCTTGACACCCTTCCTCCGTACCTGTGGGCCAAAAATGACTCTGATGTGGGGCGAATGATGATTGACCCTATTCACATAACTGTACGACAGGACGCTATGCTCCCGAAACTCCCGCAATATCGGATATCCCCAGAGGGTGAGAAGGCACTGGTAGCGATCATTCAGTCTCTGGTAGATGCAGGAGTGGTTGAAGAAGTGGTTAGCAACGTCTGCAACAGCCCAATCCTACCTATTGTTAAGAAGCAAGGTGAAGGAGATGAGAAAGCGTACCGCTTCATCATCGACTTGCGAGAGATTAACAAAGTGGTTGTACCCCAATATCCTGTGGTCTCTGATATCACCACCATTCTGACCCTCATCCCGTCCACTGCCACCACCTTCTCTGTTATCGACCTTAAAAACGCATTTTTCTCTATCCCCATCCGTCCAGACAGCCGTTATCTTTTCGGCTTCACTTTAAAATCTCGCTCGTACCGATTTTGTAGAGCTCCCCAGGGGTACACTGAAAGTCCCAGCATTTACAGCCAGGCTCTCAAAAGACAGCTGGATGCCTTCCAGCTACCAGAGGGAGTGGTGTTGATCCAATATGTCGATGATATCCTTTTGGCGGCCGACACCACCCCGCTTGCAACGACAGCCACCGTCCAACTCCTACACTTCCTTGCAGAAAATGGCCATAAAGTCTCCAAAAAGAAGCTACAGTTCTGCCAGCCACAAGTAACTTACCTAGGCCATCTTCTGTCCAAGGAAGGGAGGAAACTTACACCCGACCGAATCCAAACCATCCTAGACACCCCCATCCCAAAAACACAAAAGCAGGTCCGCTCTTTGGTTGGCCTAACCTCTTTTTGCAGACAGTGGTTGCCTAATTACAGCCTCATTGTGAAACCATTACTTGCCCTGCTGACCAAAGATGTCCCCTCCCCGCTTCCTTGGACCACTGAGTGTCAAGCCTCCTTTAAGGAATTACGGGATGCACTCTGCTCAGCACCCGTCCTCGGAACGCCGGATTACTCCAAACCCTTCTCCCTCTTCACCCACGAAAGGGAGGGATGCGCATTGTCTGTCCTGACTCAATCGATTGGCCCTAAGCAGCGCCCTTGTGCCTACTTCTCCGCCACTCTTGATCCTGTAGCCAGAGCCTTACCTGCCTGCCTTCGAGCAGTAGCTGCCGCTGCTGTCTCCATCCGTCAGAGCGAGGGAATCGTACTTTCCAACTCCCTCACTGTATTAGTGCCCCATGCAGTAGACACCCTTTTGAACCAGACAAAGACCCAACACCTGACTAGCGCACGACTGACAGGGTACGAGTTGACTCTGCTTGCACCCCACATCACACTAAAGAGATGCACGACTTTGAATCCTGCCACCTTGCTACCCCTGCCTGAAAACGACCCCGACGTTCCTCCCATACACGACTGTGTGACCCTCACAGACGAACAGACTAGGAGTAGGGTTGACCTCCGAGACACTGCTTTTCCTGACCCCGATGGAGAGCTATGGGTAGACGGCTCATGCATCAAACTCCCAGATGGCACCACTTCAGCTGCCTATGCAGTAACGACAGCCCAAACAGTAGTTGAAACAGCCTGCATCACACAACGATCTGCCCAGGCAGCAGAGCTGATAGCCCTCACCCGAGCATGCATCATAGCCGCAGGGACCACCGCGAACGTATATACGGACAGCCAGTATGCCTTCGGAGTGGTCCACCATTTTGGGCTCCTGTGGAGGGAGAGGGGATTCCTGACGTCCCACGGTACCCCAATCCTCCACGGAGATTTAGTGTCCGCTCTGATTGAGGCAGTTCTCCTCCCCAAACGATTAGCGGTGATCAAATGTCAGGCACACAAAAGAGTGACAGACTTAGTCGGACAAGGGAATGCATTAGCCGACATCACTGCACGAACCACAGCTGAGAATAGGACAGTGACACGCATATATGTGACTAGGTCACAAGCAGAAAAATGGAGTGACACAAGGGAAATGATCAGAGACATACAGTCGGCCAGCACCCCTCACGAATTGACTAAATGGGCAAGGGTGGGTTTGAAGGACGAAGAGGGTTGCTGGCGAACAAAAGATGCAAACAAATGGTTGCTGCCCGACTCATATCTGATTCCCATACTGACAATGGCTCACTCCCCCGCACACATAGGATCTGCACCCATGATCGAACTCGTTTCCAAAGTCTGGCATAACGACAAAATCCCTGACTCAGCCAGACGCCTAGTTCAGCAGTGCCTCATCTGTCTGCAACACAACCCCGGGAAAGGGACTGTAGTACCCCGGGGAGGGTTCGGGACCCCCAATCACCCCTTTGAGGTCCTTCAGATGGACTACATCCAACTAGAGAGATGCCAAAACCTGAAATATGTACTAGTCATTGTGTGTGCCTTCAGCAAATGGGTGGAAGCCTATCCAACCCGTGACAACACTGCCATGACTACTGCCAAAGTACTACTGAAGGAATTCTTCCCTCGCTATGGCCTTTGCCGAATTCTATGGAGCGACAATGGCCCCCATTTCATAGCTGAGGTTATCCAATTAATCCTAAAAGGGTTGGGGGTGAAGCAACGATTTCATGCGGTCTTCCACCCCCAATCCGCTGGTCTAGTGGAACGCCATAATGCCACGCTGAAGCTGAAACTGGCAAAAATAGTGGCCACCACTGGACTTAACTGGCCGGATGCCCTCCCACTGGCCTTGTTATCGATGCGCTCCACTCCCACCAAGCACCATTTGACCCCCTACGAGGTCGTGTTTGGGCGTCCGATGAATCTCTGGACTGACCCCAAACCGACCTCCATTCATGACGTCCCAGACGTCCTACTATCTGATTATTTGTGCAAGTTAACTAAAACGTTGTCTGTCATTCATCAACAGGTGCAGCAGGCTATCCCCGATGCTTCCAGGGGCCCCGGCCACGACATCCAACCGGGAGATTTCGTATTGATACGAAATTTCCAGCGAGCCAAGAGTCTGGAACCCCGGTGGACGGGCCCCTGGCAAGTGCTGATCACCACCCGAACGGCACTCCGAGTGGAGGGGAAGAGGCACTGGCTGCACGCGCATCATTGCCGAAAAGTCTCTGCAAACCTGGCCACGACAGAAAACGTCAGCACCCAAGAAGAGCTCCTGAGCAAAGACCGACCGATATTGGACTGTTATCCCGATACTGGGGCACTCGAACTTGCAAAATTCTCCGATCCCACTGTGCCGTCCAGAGAAGGGTATTTCCTGCGTCGAAAGGAGGGAGTTTCGGCTAAGTAGGCCACGGACTAAGTTAAATCTCAGAACGGTGACCTAAACACAATCAAGGGTTGCCGGGAGAGAAGCTAAACGAAGTCTGTGGTTCTGCCCGCTACCGAGCTCCCTTGAAGGTGATGGAAGCGCCAGATAAGAAGATGATGGAAGCGCCAGATAAGAAGATGATGGAAGCAACAGGAAATACCCAGTATAGAAATCCAAAGACTGACCACTTGCACAAATCAAAGACAATCGCACTCTTCATTGTCTTCCTCTTCTGCCTCCTCCTCATGACCTCCTTCTGGATTCTGGAGGAAAGCACACCGGCTCATGAGGCATTGCTACCTACTGCACAGCCGACCCCCCTGAAAGAGCATCACCTAATCTCTCTGTCGCCTCAGCTCCGAGAAAGGCGCAGGGAATTCTGGAACAATTCCTTCGTGCAACTGTTGCACCAACACAACCTTGCTGCGAATGCTACGAACTGTTGGATCTGCGGGTTGCTCCCGCATGCCACTGGACACTCTATTCCCTTCATCCCTTCACCCTTCTCAGTTCACGGCTCTTGCCTCGCCTGGCTGATCCTCATGCAAGAGAGCCACAAGGACAACGCCACCTCTGGCCGGACAGTGTCACACTTCTACTCTGGGTTCTGGCTGAACAGAACCGGAAAGACTCCTGCTGCCCTGTGTCCTGCGCTCGCAGGCGCCACCTTCATCAAAAACATTCCAGCCAAAGAACGAGTCGAAGTACAGGTGCTCCACAATCCAGCCAGGACCACCTTCTCTCATCTACAAAAACAAACTACCGCTACACTGACTGTGGCTCTGTCTGTCATCAATGTCACAGGTCTCGTGTGTCTCGAAGGCCATGGAACGCAGCTGGTGGGTCACAGCGCCTGCCAGATCACCAGAACATTGGACTCAGCTGACCCCCCTTCCTTTGTTGCTTCTCCAAACATGTACTTTGTGTGTGGCACCAAAGCTTACACCTGGCTCCCGAAGGGTTGGAAGGGTACCTGTTACATTGCCTTCGTTCTTCCACCCACATATGTAGCCCCTGCCAACCATCACCGGCAGAGGCGTGCAAACGACCTTGGACAAGCCGACTCCACCGGAGCACAGTTCCTAGATGCAGCAAAGGGACTTGTTCCTCTGTGGGGCCCAATGGCAAACAGCCGTGCTATCCGGCACCTGACCCAGGCAGTAGAAACAACGATCAACATCACTACTGGTATCCTCGCCAACAACACTGCGGAACTTCAGGCGGTCCGCCTCGTGACCCTCCAAAATAGACTTGTCCTAGACGTGGTCCTAGCCGACCGAGGAGGAGCATGCCGCATCATCGGATCCTGCTGCTGCACATACGTGCCTGACAACTCGCCTTCAGTCTACAAAGCCATTGAACACCTCCACAGACTTTCCTCAGAGGTTCACCAAGAACAAGAAGGATGGTCACTTGGGAGCTGGTTTTGGGACACCTTGAAGAATTGGGGTTGGAAGTTGTTTTCCTTCGTGCTGATACCTGTTGTAATATTATGTGGGTGTTGTTTAGGTATCCAATGTCTGCCACCTTTGTGCGGCTTTGTTTCTAACTGTATGTGCCCAAAGACTTTGGACTTCCGAAATGAGCACATGAGTCCCCTCTATGAAGTAGAAATACGTGGCCTTATGGGGATAAATCCAAACTGACAAGTTGGCGAGATATGTTAAAAGGGAGGACTGTGGAATTTTAATTTGCGATCTGAACATCATCTGCGCCAGCTTGTCACCTATGTACTACATGCACGGCGGCTATTCTAGGTCACCTATGTACTACGTGCACGGCAGCCATTTTAGGTATCATGGTCTCCCTGTCCACGATCGATCGCCAGCACGTCCCTCTGACCCAGCAAGCATCCTCCGCGCACCCTGGCTCCCCCTCCCTCCTCCTCCTTATGAGCATGACCCTTCTGCATGACCCTGTCCTTGGGAGTCACGCCAGCGCCTGACCAACACCTCCTCTCCTCCCATGAATGCCCCTCTGTTGATAAACCTCCCTCCTGCGCTGAATTGTCCACATGGCATGAATACCACTCCATTGATGGCCCCTCACCCCGTGTCCGACTGTCCACACAGGTCCGAGGCCATTGCCTAAGCCGGGAGATATCATTTACTGCCCTTTATTGTATGAGGTCGCTCTCCTTCAAAGGACCCTCTATTGATCCAGGCCTCCCCACCCCCTGTGATATGATCAGGCGCACACATCCTAAGACTCGACGGAACACTCAGCTACGTGATGGTCCCCTCCTCTTATCAGCAGGTTGAGAACCTCTATTGTGAAGGTATATGGGGGTGGGATTGACACTAGGATTACGGGGATGTCTTTTCCTCTTGCCTTACAAAGACTTGATTGTATTAAAGGAAGGTCACATGCCATAAACCAGTGTATAAGAGGCCAGGCCTCCGAGAGGCTGTTAGAGCACCTCGACATGATACCTTGTTGTCTGATCTGATGTGTTCTGCTCCGTCGGAATAAACTTCTGTTTCCTGCCTTCTGGTCTCCGGCGCCTGCCTCATTGCTTGGTAAACTTGAATGGTACAAGGGCGGTTAGCGCCGGGCAAATCTTGAGAAAGGTCCTAGCCCTACCTTTTTCCACAACATGACAACTGGCGACGAGGGAAAGCAGAACCGGCGCGTGTGTCCAGGTGCCCAGAATAGAAGAAAAGGAGCCAGGAGCCCACCCCGGTCCAAGTGCTGGCGTGGAGGAACGACGCACAAGCCCACCCGACCGCAACAACATCTGTGCGTGAGTGAGGAGATCAGAGCCACCCGGCCGTGAATACAAGCTGGTAAGAAGCCCGAAGACTAAAGCGCGCACGAGCATCCAAAAGAGATCTCGCGAGAACACGGCTACCATCTTAGGGTCAGGCAAAAGCAGCCAATCAGCGCCGCGAAAGGCCCGGCGGCCATCTTTAAGTCAGGTGGGAATTCTCGAAGTTCCCGCGATCTCGCGAGACTTGGGCGGCCATCTTGAAACCAGGCAAAATAAGCGAATCTGGAGCCAGAAAGGCCCGGCGGCCATTTTAAAGTCAGGAAATAAAGGAGAACAGAAGGAATAAGTAAAAAAAGAGCAAACAAAGTCAAAAGAATAAGTAAAGGTGCACTAATAATAGTAAAGAGACAATAAGAACAGAAAAAACAAAAGGATAAAGCAGCTTAAAGCAAGGAAACACAGGAGAGCAAGAAAAAAATAAAATGAAAGCAGAAACAAAATTAAATAAGAGACAACAAGAAAGAAAGAAAAAAGAAAAACATAATATAGAAAAGAAATCACAGAAATACAAAAAGAAGTGAGAAAAGAGAAAAGATAAACGAAAGTGACAAGTAAGAAAAACAGAATAAAAGAAAGAGGTGCCACACGCCAACAATGACTGAACAAGGGAGTGACAAACAGAGCGCCCAGTACCGCAGACCGCTTCCATTCAACCTATCTGAACCACAAGTAGGCATAAGATGGGAGCGATGGGTTTGCAAGTTCGAAAGATACATGCGCGCCACGGATGTAACAGACGCCAAGCAGTTGGATCTGTTCTTAAACCTCGTAGGTGACGAAGTAGACGACCTACTAGTGACATTACCGGATGACCAAACGGCAACATATAAAGGGTTAATCAAGTGCCTCACAGACAGATTTGATCCACAAAGAAACATTGACTTTGAGAGATACACCTTTGCAATTGCATTTCAGCATACAGACGAGTCCCTTGATGACTTTGCAACAAGAATGTCAAATTGGTCACACACTGCGAATTTGACAAGTTCGACAACGAACAAGCAATTTGCCTGCGCATCATTGAGGGATGTCGGTCAATGGAATTTCGCACACAAATTTTGAAAGAACCCACCTCGCTGGAGAAAATTCTAACTATGGCCAGGGCAGAAGCGAGGGCGACGGAGCAAGCAAAGCAAATGGAGCTGGGTAAGGAGAGGCAAATGGAACAAGCGAACCGCATGGTCGGAAGCAGCGGCACGAACACCTGGAAGAAGGAGAACAATGAACAACTTCCAAGGAAACAACAAGAAAAACATGCTACAGATGCGAACTTGAGTTCCCACACACCAGCGTGTGCCCGGCAATGGGTCAGACATGCAGGAAATGCAACAACAGCAATCATTTTGCAAGCGTATGTGTGGGCACGCAATTCAGAAGTGAGAGAGGAAGACCGGGAACACCGCGAATGATGACGAACAGATATGCCAGGCACATGGAAACGACAAACCGCAGCTCATCAGCTGAATCCGAGGGAGAAGCAGTGCAAGAGAATGTAGAATGGCTATACTTGATGTCCGATGCTGTGTCTGCAGAAGAAGACACAGGGCGAGAAAGCATCCACCTAATGGAGAAGTATCAAGTAAAAAAAACAAAAAAACAGAGACCGTGACCATAGACGTGGGACAACACAAAACACGCTTTGTGCTAGACAGCGGCGCCACATATAACAACATGTGTGCATCCGAATATGAAAAAATTGAATTAAAGCCAGCGCTAGTGCTATACAGAGTTGATTTATTCACGTGGGGATCAAGAAAACCAGTGACCAACATGGGAAAAATTCACAGAGACACTGATATACAAAAACCAAACAAGCAAGGACTAAAGGGTGACATTCCAGCACCATGCCTACTGAGTAACGTCACAGAGCAGGTAATGGGCCTCCTCGCAATCACATACCAATTGTCAGAGAGGAAGAACATCCTTCGAGACTATCCAGGAATCCTTCATGTATTAGGGAAGCTAGAAGGACGGCAAATAACACTGCACATCAATGAAGCAGTAAAACCAGTGGCTCAACATCACAGACGAGTGCCGATATATTAGCAGCTGCAAGTTGAGGAGGAAATAAAAGCATTGCTAGGTCAGGACATCATAGAGCCGGCAGAGGGACCGACACCATGGGTGTCGCCAATAGTGGCAGTGCTAAAGAAGAACACATCCAAAATTTGCATCTGAGTCCACATGAGGATACCAAACACAGCAATTGAACGTGAAAGACACCCTGGACCACACCTCAACGACATGATCAGCTGCCTGACTGGAACATGCCAATTCTCAAACTGGAGCTGTGCAAAAGATATCATCAGTTGGAGTTTGACCCTCAGTCAAGATATATAACAACATTATCCACGCACATGGGTCTATTTTGCTACAAACGACTATATTTTGGCATCTCATCAGCGGCAGAAATATTTCAAGAGACAATATGGCTAGTGATAAGGCCGGTAAAAAACAGCCTCAATGACATTCTGGTATTTGGTCGATCAGATGACGAGCCTGGCAAAGCATTGGGGGACGTATGCTCCCAGCTGGAACAAGCAGGTCTAACGCTGAATGAAGACAAGTGCGAAATAGGGAGAGATGAACTGGTGTTCTTCTGGCACATTTTTTCCAAACCAATAGTGCGCGTATTGTGTGTGAGCGCATATAAAATACAAATAGAAGTCGGGCACGCTAAAGCCCCCGCAGTTGTAATCCAGAATAAGTGTTTCCCAATTCACACGGGCCGGTTTACCTCCCCAAACAAGCTTGAGGAGCAAAGAGCGCACAGTTTAAAAAAATTGGGGAAGCACCACCTACTTAATAGGAGCGATACGGTCGGCCAGCGATAGTGGAAGCTTCACCCATCTGTCTACCTGTCGCTCTAATTTCACACATGCAGGGCCGTAATTCTCGCGAATGACCGTGTCAGGGTCTCTGTGTACCCATAGCCCCAAGTATTTCACGGGCTGCGTGGACCACTCAAGTGGGAATTAAAGTTCGTATGGTAAGGTGCATTCTGTTAGTGGCACTACCACTGATTTAGCCCAGTTAATATGCAGACCTGAGAACATGCCTAACCTAATATTCTCCTGCAGCACTGGTGCAATGAAAGTGCGTGGTTCCCGTAAAAAACACAGCATGTCATCCGCGTATAATGAAATGCAGACATGGTGGTGGGCAAAGGGGAGAGCTGAGGCTCGGTGTCTTGGCTGAATGATACAAGCAAGGGGCTCAAGTGTTAGTGCAAAAAGAAGGGGCGAGAGGGGGCATCCCTGTCTCGTTCCCCCTAGTGATGCATATAGGGTCCGACGTGCTGCCTTCCACATGGATGCATGCCATAGGGCCGGTATACAGCAGGCGTATCCAGTGAACAAAAATAGGGGGGAAGCCCATTCGCTGCAGAATGTAAAAAAGATAATTCCATTCTATAGAGTCAAAGGCCTTGGTGGCATCTAGCATGAAAGCCACCGCCTGTAGCCTGGGGTCGAGAACGTGAAAAGAGGCAAAAAGAGTACGCAGGTTGTGCGAGGTGGACCGAGTGGGAATAAAACCAGATTGGTCCGGGAGGACCAGGCCCTGCACGAGCAGTTGCAACCTGGTGGCCAACATTTTGGCCAGTGTCTTAGGGTCAGTGTTGATGAACGACAGTGGCCGATAGGAGTCGCAAAAATGCAGTGGTTTATCCTTCCTGATCAATGTAATAATCAGAGCTCCCCGGAGGGTTGGTGGCAATTTGTCAGATTCATAGGCCTCGGAATACATTTCCAAAAGATGGGGAGTAAGTTCTTCTACAAATTCTTTCTCGCTAGGGAAGCCATCTGGGCCAGGGGCCTTTTTGTTTGGGAGGGCCTTAATTGCTGCGTGCACATCCTCTTCCGTAATCGGTTGACTGAGAAACTCCCTCTGCCCATCCGATAACCAAGCAATGGCGATATCCGCAAGGTATGTCTCTTAGTCGTCACTGTCAGCCGCCCCCTGTGTGGTATATAGCTCTGCATATGTAGTTCAGAACTGTGCTAAGATCTCCGGGGTAGAGGAATAGTGGAATAGTGTGTTGGATCATACGATCTTTAATCTTGTGAGCCAGGTGTCTCCCCGGTCGCCCTCCCCATAAGCGCGGGGAACATGATGTCTAGAAACAAACTTAACTTCCCTCTCCCCTAGCTCATTGTACTCCGACGTGGCCTCTTTAATCAACGCACTTGTCTGAGCGCAGTGTGAGATCTCATAGTCACGCTCGAGCCCGCGTAGTGTGGTGTCAAGTTTAGCAAGATGTCCGCTCAAGTCTTTCAATATGCCGTCGGATGTGCTGATGCAAGTGCCCTGAATGGTGGCTTTGAATGCTTCCCATAGTGTTAGTAAGAAAGAAAGCAACCTGGCTGCACTCAAATATATCAGTTGTTCAATGAAAATGAAGATGAAAATGTCGTACGTCTATGTTATCCGTTGCGTGCCACAAGGAAAAGGGTCCTGCAAACCCTTTGTCATAAATGCAGAAGAATACCAGACGTGAGTCGAAGTAGCCTTGTGCACAGCGTAATCACTCGTGAGAGTGTAAATCAAGATACTTCAAAATTTTTAGATAGTTCATACAATTTTACACAAAATGTTGAAAAAATGATGCAATACTGGAAGTAAACCAAATGAAACGTAAGTTGTAGTTCATTATCATCATTGTATTGAAATCATGATGAAAAACTCATTGTATCCAAAGATAATGTTGAGATTCACAAAATCCAGGATGAATTGCCACATTCTTCAATTTCCATGAAAAAACAAATCCCAATGCATTTCGGGCTTATGGCAAAAGCCCTTCATCAGGGGATCTAGAAAGATAACATACATCATGCTTTAAACCTAGACTGATTAGAACGTCAAGCATCATATGTATACTCAAATAAGGAAATGAGGAAAATCATGCAAGCATGCTAGGAAAAGTACCACTCAATGCAAAATGAGACCAACGGTTCCCAATGCCAAAGGGAGACGTGGATACCAAATTATGCCGTTTGGTGAATGTAATACTAACACCGTGCCGTGATGGAGACAGCGTGAACGTGAACCGACAAAACTGTGCCAATTGACCAATTCTGTGAATGCTGCACCTGAGACATAAACATGCTCATCCGAAAAATGAATAACATGCTAGTGATTGTGTAGACAGAAGTAGTTAACGTGCGAAGCAATACCTATCGAACGTAGCGCAAGAACGCTTACTAATTAGCTCCAGTGCTCGAGGTTAAACCAAGACAGTCTTCGGACGCTGTAAAAAATACGGAAAGGAGGAGTTTACACTTGTGCAACTAAAGAGTGGAGCTCCGTTGAAAAAAAAAAAAAAGAAAAAAGTGCGCGTGTCTTACCAAAGACGAAGTTTCAGAACGCGTAGTGTCTATACCCGGTGCATTCTAAGGAGTGAATGTCGGCGTCTGTCCGGCGCCCAAAATATACGTCAGTGTTAGGAAAAGGAAAACTAGAGATAGAAAGGGGACGTGTGTGGGAACGTTAGTGATGTGAGAATAATGAACCCATATTTTACAGAGAGTGACCTAAAGGTCCATAAAAGCAACTAATCGAAACATGAGGAATAAAGCAACATGATCCACATGTCAAATGACTAAGACATGCCAACAACAAAATGCAACATATATACACAGTTCAATGAAAAATGTAAAAATACATAATGTATTGCGGATATCGCCATTGCTTGGTTATCGGATGGGCAGAGGGAGTTTCTCAGTCAACCGATTACGGAAGAGGATGTGCATGCAGCAATTAAGGCCCTCCCAAACAAAAAGGCCCCTGGCCCAGATGGCTTCCCTAGCGAGAAAGAATTTGTAGAAGAACTTACTCCCCATCTTTTGGAAATGTATTCCGAGGCCTATGAATCTGACAAATTGCCACCAACCCTCCGGGGAGCTCTGATTATTACATTGATCAGGAAGGATAAACCACTGCATTTTTGCGACTCCTATCGGCCACTGTCGCTCATCAACACTGACCCTAAGACACTGGCCAAAATGTTGGCCACCAGGTTGCAACTGCTCGTGCAGGGCCTGGTCCTCCCGGACCAATCTGGTTTTATTCCCACTCGGTCCACCTCGCACAACCTGCGTACTCTTTTTGCCTCTTTTCACATTCTCGACCCCAGGCTACAGGCGGTGGCTTTCATGCTAGATGCCACCAAGGCCTTCGACTCTATAGAATATACATAATGTATTTTTACATTTTTCATTGAACTGTGTATATATGTTGCATTTTGTTGTTGGCATGTCTTAGTCATTTGACATGTGGATCATGTTGCTTTATTCCTCATGTTTCGATTAGTTGCTTTTATGGACCTTTAGGTCACTCTCTGTAAAATATGGGTTCATTATTCTCACATCACTAACGTTCCCACACACGTCCCCTTTCTATCTCTAGTTTTCCTTTTCCTAACACTGACGTATATTTTGGGCGCCGGACAGACGCCGACATTCACTCCTTAGAATGCACCGGGTATAGACACTACGCGTTCTGAAACTTCGTCTTTGGTAAGACACGCGCACTTTTTTCTTTTTTTTTTTTTCAACGGAGCTCCACTCTTTAGTTGCACAAGTGTAAACTCCTCCTTTCTATATTTTTTACAGCGTCCGAAGACTGTCTTGGTTTAACCTCGAGCACTGGAGCTAATTAGTAAGCGTTCTTGCGCTACGTTCGATAGGTATTGCTTCGCACGTTAACTACTTCTGTCTACACAATCACTAGCATGTTATTCATTTTTCGGATGAGCATGTTTATGTCTCAGGTGCAGCATTCACAGAATTGGTCAATTGGCACAGTTTTGTCGGTGTCGGTTCATGCTGTCTACATCACGGCACGGTGTTAGTATTACATTCACCAAACGGCATAATTTGGTATCCACGTCTCCCTTTGGCATTGGGAACCGTTGGTCTCGTTTTGCATTGAGTGGTACTTTTCCTAGCATGCTTGCATGATTTTCCTCATTTCCTTATTTGAGTATACATATGATGCTTGACGTTCTAATCAGTATAGGTTTAAAACATGATGTATGTTATCTTTCTAGATCCCCTGATGAAGGGCTTTTGCCATAAGCCCGAAATGCATTGGGATTTGTTTTTTCATGGAAATTGAAGAATGTGGCAATTCATCCTGGATTTTGTGAATCTCAACATTATCTTTGGATACAATGAGTTTTTCATCATGATTTCAATACAATGATGATAATGAACTACAACTTACGTTTCATTTGGTTTACTTCCAGTATTGCATCATTTTTTCAACATTTTGTGTAAAATTGTATGAACTATCTAAAAATTTTGAAGTATCTTGATTTACGCTCTCACGAGTGATTACGCTGTGCACAAGGCTACTTCGACTCACGTCTGGTATCTTTCCCATAGTGTTAGGGCATTGTCCACTCAGCTCTTATTGTGGGTAAAGTATTGTCTGATGGCTTTGCAAATAGTTCTGACATAGAGGGGGTCAAGCAAAGTCTCAGAGTGAAGGCGCCAGATGAATGAACGGTGCAGGCTGTCAGGGAAGTGTAGGACAATGCAGACTAAGTGAAGTAACCCCTCTATCTGGGACACCCAGCCCCCCACCATCTCGCTCAGCAGCCAGTAATCCAGCCACGACCAGCTACCATGCGCCCTGGAAATGTGTGTCCGCATTTCTCTGCCGTCACACGTCTATCAGCACCAGCTCAAACATTCCCTCATTAACGGCCTGGGCCGCCTAAGGGGACTGACCACCTCTGCCACTCGACTTGTCACTGGTGGGGTCTAAATGCATGTTGAGGTTAACCCCCCATAGTATCACAGCCTCAGGCCAATCTCATAAAATAAAGATGATGCGCTCAAAGAAAATAGGGATCTATATTTGGGCCATATGTGTTTACAATGGTAATTAAACTGCCCGCTAACTTTCCATGCACAATGGCGTATCATCCGGCATCATCGATACAAGTTTTGATCATGGTGAAGGGAAGATGTTTCTTGACAATTGTAAGCACTGTACATGAATAGGAGGAGTAGGAGGCCAGACGATAGCTAGACCATTGTGCCCCAATGTGCACATCAGACTGCGGGGTCAGGTGTGTCTCCTGCAATAGGGCGTTTGTAGCCCCATGGTGATCCAAATTTGCCAAGACCTGACGGATTTTTTTGGGTGAATTGAGTCCCCGAACTTTCCATGTGAGACAGGTAATTAAAGCGTGATCAGGAGATAGAGGAAGAACAAAGTATGCGATGAGCATGATACAGCTCCGGTGCTTAAAATTACATATGCAGTTATCACAATGGTAACAGTGAAAACAACCACGTAAACAAACCCTTTGTAGTCCCCCCACCCACTTTAGCAACCCCAACATGTCAAAGCCATCCCGAACTTCCCAAAACAGCCCGAGTGTAGCACCAAGGGAGTAACAGCGATGGGGAACACCCATGAAGGAGCGCTGGAGCACAAAACCCCTCCCGATGTGGTGGGAGATGGCCGATCAAGAGTGCTAATATTACCTAGCCATTAACACTTAGTGTCACAGAATAATACTTGGACTACCTACATAATAACAGGATAAGTCGCAGATCATGGGGAGTTAACAGTAATACCTTTCACATCTTTGTGTAATTTTCCACGACCCATTTGCTAAGTCTCACAGCAGCAAGTAAGCTGGCCACCCCAAGGACAAATCAAAACAAGGGGGATTGACAATATCCACAACTCACGTGTCCCAATATAATCATTGTTCATCTGCCATCTCACTGTTGGCCCCATCATCCCCTCCCACCGCAGCGGCATAGGCCCGGCTGCGTCGATTGAGAGACTTTACAAAATCCATTGCTATTTTTGGAGTGGTGAAGATCCTGGACTTCCCTTTGTCATCAATGCGTAGCCGCGCAGAGTAGAGCATGGCATAGGATATCTGTGCCACAATGAGAAGTTTTTTAACAGGCTGGTATTCCCTTAGGGCCTTCTGCACAGCGGCGGTGAAACCATCGTAGAAGGCAAGGTTGTTGCCCTCATGAGTTATCGTACCTTTTTTACGGGCCAAACGGAGGACGGCGTCACGGTCTGCGCAGGAGCGCCCGGAGGGGGATGAGCTGCCGAGGAGCGATGGACCCGCTCCACAATCCACATCTGAGAGAGGTGTTCTGCATTAAAAATGTCACGGATAAGGTTCTCCACATAAGTCTCAAGGCGGCCGGATTTTGTGGATTCTGGCAAGCTAGTGATGCGCATTTTGTTACTTCTCGATCTGGCCTTCAAATTCTCGTTGCGAGATTGTATAACAGCCAGAACCTTCTCCATGGATGTCGCTCTTGTGGTCACCTGTTGCAAGCCTTCCTCTGAATCAGAGAAGCGTGTCTCTGCCTCCCCCAGGCGCAACGTATGTTTATCCAATTTCTGCGACATGCGTAAGTTAAAATTATCAATCTTCCTGTCAATGGACTGCAGTCTGACTTGGACCGTGAGGAGAGTTTCATCAATGTTAGACAATTGATGGCCAGGCCCATCAACCTCGGATTCCGATGCGGCTTGCTGGGAGGTCTTGGCCGACCTGCAGGGCTCGAAAGTGGGGCGCGACTGGCTGTGCTCAGATTTCCCCATGTCGCCGCCGCCAATCCACAATGTAATATAGAGAGAGAGGTATCACAGCCAGGAGGACTTTCCGTGGTGCATTGGTCAGACTCCCCGCGTTGAGGCCAGAGAACAGAAGGGGGAACACTGCAGAAAACAGAGGGCCACGCTCAATGGCAGCACAGTGATCAAGGAAGGCAGTAGGTTAAGCAGCAGATGTAGAGGCGGGGGCAAGGCAGTAGAGGTGCAGCAAATAGACAGGCAAACAGAGGGCCCATCAGACTGTCAGCGGGTCTGTGCAGCATCCAGCAATCCACCACGTGCCCCCACCAGCAGCCAGCAGCCAGCAACCACCATCAGTAGCGTCGATTATACTGAAGTAGTGTGACCTCCTCCGATCCAGCACCAAAACCTGAAAGAGGACCAGGCGAAGGGTGAGGAGCATCCCCGCGGGGCACCAGTGCCACAGGGTCAATGTTAATGAGAGGAGAGAACAGTACACAGCCCAACCAGCAGCAGGGCTGCACCAAGACCCCCAGCAGCCTGTAATAAGTTGTGACGGCGATATCAGCAGAGGCTGTCGCGGAACGTATGAAGGGTCACCCACTGCCAGCAATCACAGGCACCCCGGGACTCGAGCAGGTTCTTTCCTTTAGGTAGTGCCCGCTTGATGCCGCAACACTGGAGAGATGGATGGGGGATCCCTAGGCCACTGTCAGGGCAGGCTAGAGCCGATCAGCCATCAGGCGAACCTCAACGCGCCGATCAGCCTTCCAGTATCACAGGTGATATCAATTTGAAGCAAACACAGCGCTCAGGAGCTGCCTCGGCGGGAGACCAAACCACAGGTCATGGAGCCAGCAACTAGAAAGGCCCAACCAGGCCAAGGGAGAGAGGCCCCGTGGGGTGCAGCAGCGGGCTAGGCCTCAGTTGGAATAGGCCACGATCACCCGTTACCCAGGCTCAAAACACCGCTGTAGTCCGCAGTCGCTCCGCCGTTGGCCAGACCAGCAGCACCAAGCAGCGGGAGAGCGTCGAAACAGATCCCAGCCCGTAATTGGCACACTGCACAGGCCGGACTCAGGGGCCGGCGCCTGCCCCAGCCAGATGAATAACGCCCTAGGGCGCCCGCTATCCCCGATCCAGCCCGCACAGCCCACCAGACCTCAGCCAGGGCACGACCTCACCCTCCGCCACCCGTCAGCTATGGCAGGCGCATCTTGGAGCTTACGCACCTCCGCGGCTAGAGCCCGTCCCGGGCCGCCATTTTGGTGTTACAGGTCCGATGAATCACAGGCCCCTTTCACAGCTCCCTGCTCGCAGAGAAGGCAGCACCACTTGATTCAAGCTGCCCACAGCACTCCGCAGCTCATCCGCAGTAGGTAGGGCGTTGATTGATAGCAGGAAAGAGAGGATAATTTGTGGATGGAGAGCTCGGCCGGCGGAGATGCTCTACAGAGCGGCCATGTTCCCTTGCGCCCTCTAGCACCCCCCCAGGAAGCAGTACTTGATTCGTGAAATAAATAAATGGATACATGGAGGGACCAAAGATCTTTTTTACAAAATGTGCAGAAGTTGTCATATCTCAAGGTTACCTAGTTTTGATTCACCTAATGCCTATTTTCTTTCACAAACCCTCAATTTATTAACCTTTATCTCAATCTTGCAGGTCTATTTCATTCTAACTTTTTCCCATACCCACTGATTTGCTGTCTTTCTACTCTTTCTTTATCCTCCTTTCTCCTTTTTTTTGTGTTTTCTCTCTCTTACGCTGGGTGAAAGTCTGTTGATTAGGCATTGCCTGTGAGCTCTGTGAGGCGGTGCCCAGTAGCTGTTGTTCCTAGTCTACCGGTGTAAAAATGAATGGAAGAATTTGTAAATTGGATGTATCTTGGGAAATAAAATTAGCAGCAACTTCTTAAGAAAATGTATGTCTCCCTAACCCAAGGCATTGCACCTGCTGACACTATTTTACCCAGTATTTCAGGTTTCAAAACTAGTAAACTAGTAGCAGCTGGTACCAGTGAAAAGTGGTGAGCAGTGTGGGAGAAGCCAAGGCCCGTGCAGGTAAGAGCTTCGGGCCGTGGTTGGGAAGGGATTGGACAGACGACCACGATGGGAAATTAAATAAATAATTAATTTTCCCTCATTGTCGTCAGTCGAATTCCCCCCACCCCCACCCCCACCCGGCCCCACGCCTCTCCACTCTTACCTGCACGGGCCACGGCTGACGGTGAGATAATAACAAACCTGCCTCAAAAACTTACCAGCTGCCAGCCACTGGCCGCAAGCCACCTCCCCTCTCTTCTGCTCTTCTGCTAGTGCATAGGCTGTCTCCCAGACTCCCCTATGGCCAATCCAGACACTGCTCTCCTGCTGGTAATACTATTACCTAGCATGAGAGGAACGCCGGGATTGGCCTAGGCGGGCAATTTTTGCGTGCCAACGGGGGCTGGGAGCCTGTGCCTGCTGTTCTCCACCCAGCAACCCAGCTCAGGTTGGAGAAATATCAGTGAGCATGTCGGTTTGGCTGTCCTAAGACAGCCGGGTAAACCGTGATGTGCACTTGTAGCAGTGCCCCCCACTTCCCCTCCATGCTTGCTGCAGTGCTGGTGTGAGGATGGCCCTGCCCTCGAGTCAGCTTGAAGTTTGCATCTGCTGTCAGGGAAGTGACGCTCCTCCGCCATAAGAGAGGAGCCACTGCTATAGTAAACTAGTAAACGGGTTACTGGAGGAAAACAATTCTACAAAATATTTAAACTGCAGCAATAGACAGGAAAGGGATAGCAAAAATGATCAGAGGAAGAGGAACCCCTTTAGGTCTATGTCATCACTAAGACCATTTTTGTAAAGAATGCTGTTACATTGAACTGTGGTTGATTAACCAAGGACCAGATTCACCAATTTCTCATGCAGCGCAGTGCAACAGCTGTAAATGCTGCACTGCGCTGCGTGAGAAGGAGAGCGCCAAATATACTGAAATATGGCACTCTCCTCCCCTTCCCCTAGTGCCGGTGCTGAAATTAGCTGGGAGGCACTATTGCGCCATAGTGCAAGGGTGTATCTGTGAGCCAAACATAGCTTTGTACTGGAAGGATACCCTTTGGGTATGAAATACTATGCGCAAACTTATTTTAAACATTTTCACACATTGTATGTGTGCTGGATAAGGGTGGGCGGACATTTCGGTTCCGCCCACGGAATGGGCGGAAATTTGCACTTTCCGCCTTCCGCAAAGAAGACAGAAAAAAGGGGCAAATTTCCGCTAATTCACGGGCAGGAGCCTACGCATGCGCATTCCTGGCGAGGAATGCGCATGCGCAGGCTCCCGCGCATTCGCAGTTTCCAAAGATGAAGCCGGGATTGGGAAGATGTGGCGCAATAAGGTAAGTTTGCTTTAAAGTTCTATTTAGCCTTTTCATTTCATGTAATAAGGCGGGCGGGAGGGGGGAGGCAGGCGGGTGGGAAGTGGGAGGCGGGCGGCCTCGTGAAACGGAAATATCGCGGAGAGGCATGGAGATTGCTTCAATCTCCGTGCCTCTCCGCGATAGTCCCTTCCGCGACTTCCGCCCACCCCTAGTGCTGGACAGTGCAGCCCACATTCAAAGTCATAAAATAAATAAGAAAAAAAGCCTTTCTCCTTCATAGTGCCTGCTTAAAGGGTGCAGTATTTTCTGGCACTAACCCATGTCTACTTTATTTAGTAAGTTGAGTTTAGCATCAGAAACATTGGGTGGTTTCATGAGAACACCCATGCACCAGACACGGTACGCCCCCTTTGTGCTAAGTAATGCAAAGCAGCGCTATGCACTGCCTAGCATTACTTTCACATTATTTCTAGCGCTAGACAAGTTTAGTGCTGGAAAGAATATCTGACAAAAAGAAATTTGCACCGATTTGCATCACTTTTGTGATGTAAACACTGAGTCAAATCTTAGTAAATCTGCTCCCAATGACCACCACCCTTTAAACATGTTGGCACTTAAAAAGATAATAGGTCTGAAGATGTCTGCACATAAACGGGGTCATTAGGATCGCGGACGGACTTGAGTCCGTCCGCGACCCCAGAGCATGAGGGAACGTCCGCATGGGCTGCGGCGTTCCCTCTGTGCAGATTAGGATGTGACCGCCAGGGTGGCGGTCACATCCTTTATTTTTAACATTGCTGCAGGTGGAGCTTCAAGCTGCACCCGCAGCAATGTTAAAAATGCATGCACAGCATTTGCGTGCACAAAGCGGCAGGCACCGCGCGGTGCCTGCTGCATTGTGCACGCAAATGCAGGGGGGTACCATAGGTACCCCCCATGTGCACCCCCACCCCCCACTACACCTAGGGGGCCCGCAATGGGCCCCTGCAGTGCAGTTACACATGCTTTTCCACGGCGGAAAAGCTGCAGCGGAAAAGCATGTTCCCAAGCACATCCTAATCTGGCTGATGGTGTCTAAGAGACACCTTCACCATTTTAGTGCTTTTTCGCCGCGGTTGTAAGCCAGCCGCGGCGGAAAAGCTGCGGACCTAAACCATGACCCACCAGCCATCCTAATGTGGCGGTGGGTCCTGGTGGGTCCGCAGAGGATTTTCCGCATCCTCTGGGCCGGCGGTGGCTTCCGCCGGCCCGGAGGATGCGGAAAATCCTCCATCCTAATGACCCCCATGATGTAATAGGACCAGCTTTAATGTGAAAAAGTATTCAAAAGGTTTTTGTGCATGTTTTTGTTAGCATATTAAACCAAGATCTATTGGCTTTGCAAAGGCTTGTTTATCAGTTTATTGGAGACCTCCAGTAGGCAAAGTGGAAGCTTTGACTAAAACATGTAAGAATCCTACTGCTGTAAAAATAAATAAATAAATAATTTGTGATTATTCAGTGAAACTTTTATATGTAAGATAGCCCCTCCTGAACTACAATTCAAGTACATTGGAGATGGTGCAATACACCAAACTGCCAATAGCAAGCAGTGGGAGAGAAATACTCCTGTTGGTGGACCTATCCTGTATGTATTTTAAATTATTAGTAACAATAGGCAGGTCCTGAGTTTAGCTGCACTCTCAAGCCAGATATTAAAAAATAATAACTTTTTTCGAAGTAACTGGGAGAAACTAACCAGTCCATATGCCAGACTAAAGCCACCTATGTCCATTCTGTTGCCTTCTTCTTTCGCTTTACTCTGACTTCTATTTACCAATGCTTCCATTAGAGACTGAGACTCATCCTAGACATTGTGGCCCTCAATCACGGGATTCTGGAGTAGGGCAATGTAGCAAGACACCTTGCTGCGCTACCCTATGCCGAAGTCACAGGGCAGGAGTGCGCTGTTGTTGCAGGGATTCTACTCAGGAACAGAACTATGCTTGGGACCATATCATATTAGGCGATAGGGACTGAGTAATCATACCATTTCAGTACCATGAACCAGAGTCCGACTAGCTGCAGTGTCTCACTTGCCCTCCAACTTATATCTAGAGAGACAAGTGAATTGAAACCCCAGAGCACAACACTCCCAACCAATGTATGACCTTACAACGCATACATTCACAACGCATACCATTACAACAAAACTTTTACAACGCAGGATCCATTACAACGGATGCCATTACAACGCAGCTGCTATTACAACGCATGCCATTACAACGTAAGTATGGCTAAGTATTTTTTTTACATTTTAATTAATGGGAATGTAATACTAGAGTAAATATTGGATAGTGTAGGGGTTAAAATTATTATTCTAACTCCAGAGGGGTGTAATAGTAGGGTAAGTGTTGGATAGTGTAGGGGTTACATTTACTATTCTAACTCCAGGGGGGTGTAATAGTAGTGTAAGTGTTGGATGGAGTAGGGGTTAAAATTAAATTAAATACTTACCCATACTTACGTTGTAATGGCATGCGCTGTAACAGCAGCTGCGTTGTAATGGCATGTATTGTAATGGCATGCGTTGTAATGGATCCTGCGTTGTAAAAGTTTTGTTGCAATGGTAGTGCGTTGTGAAAGTTGCATTGTAATGGCTGTTTCCCCTGCCAGCCCTCTCAGGGATCGCGGTGACAGGACACTCCCTTTCGATCACTCACTCGAACATATCCACAATAAGATATGAACACAAAGGAAGTTTGAAATGTTTTTTAAACTATTGTGCTCTAGAATGCAGTATACGTGCCACAATCAGAAAACAACTGCCCAGGAAAAATACCACCAGCATTGTCAATAAACCATATATTATGAAGGACTCAGATGTCATATTGTAAGTCAGACTAGCCTAACCCCTCTCCACTTCTACAGAAGCAAACTTATTATACAGCAAAGATCTCTGGGTTTGGCAGCTGAACCCTAACTTAGCATACACAGATGAACATTCTTCATGTCAGATACAGCTGTGATCTTCTCTCAGGAAAATATCTATCTCTCTCAGTTACATTACTGTACATACTTATATGGCAAGGTTCACATGCTCATAAACAGTAGCTGCACCTCTGTGTTGTGTCTAGATGAGTGTGCCTGATCAGAACAAAATTACAAGGGACATTGTTTGATTTTGTCGGCCGGCAGCAGGAAAAGATGGACAGTACACAGCCTTGAAGCCGGCATCCCGGGGGCCCGGCGGCACATCATAGGCACATGTGACACTAGTGCCGTAGCCGGTGGTGTAGGACAGGCAAGGATGAGCAGCAGTCGAACAGAGTTTTTTATCGAGAGAAGAGCCTCTCCGTTTTTGTGGAACAGTAACCAAAACACCCTAACTATGTAACAACAGAGAGGCAGCGCGTGACTGTGTAGTAGGAGTAAGTGATAGTGGTGCAGTGTGACAATATGGGCAGGCAGAGGTGTGTAGGAGATCCTGTGTCCAGAGCTCCCATCGCAGTACCATAAGAGTCAGCAGTGGTCCGTCTCAGGTAGGTGCAGGATGCCCCGGGGGGTGTCGCCCGGTGGAGACATGAAAGCGCTCTGTGGGTGCGAGGTAGGGGGTACTTGCTCAGAGAGGGGGTAGGGAAAGGTCAATCAAGGCAGGGCAGCCTAGAACGTCGGGGAGTGTGTAGGGGGTATAAGGGCGCATAAAAAAACGAGGAAACCCAAACATCGCAGCAGGAGCTATAGGTTAAGGCCTAGGGGAGAGCTCGGGGTGCTGTGGTGTGGCAGGTCGGCCGCCTGACTGTGCATCGTCAATCGAGCGCTTGAGCAGGTAGTGCACCAGAGGATCCCAAATATCCCTGGGTCGACACGAGGGAGGTACCAGTTCAGCAAAAGTAGCATGCTGATCCTGGCAATATAGCAAATCTGTAAGCCAGTCCTTAAACTTGGGCGCCCTTCCCCTGCCCCAACGGCACGTGACGCGCCGCTTGGCCAAGAGCAAGGCAGTGTCAACGAATTTCCTGCAATCCCTGGGCATTTGCATCGTGTGCCCGAGGAGGGCCATCAAAGGGTCAGCAGGGATCGTCTCCCCCATCATCTCCGCAAGAGCCTCCAGCACCTGTCGCCAGTAGTGAGCAATCTGGGGACAGTCCCACGCCAGGTGAAGAAAGTCAGCATGGTCGGCACGACATCGCTCACAGCGGTCATTATCCGCCAGCCCGAATCTATGCTTCCGTACCGGCGTGTAATACATCCGCTGAAGGAATTTGTAATGGATAATTTTCAATCTGCTGCTGGCAGAAATGCGGGAAGTGAGTGAGCAGCAGTGGTTCCACTGGTCATCCGAGATATCAATGTCAAGTTCAGCAGACCAGTGGAGCCGAGCAGTGGATGCCAGCTCTGGAGCAGCAGTGCGGACCTGGCGGTAGAGCCCAGAGACCAAGTGGGTCCCGTCTTGCGAACCTAAGAGGAAGTGTATTGGTGACAGGATCTCAGGCTCGTCAGGGTAGTCAGGTAGGATGGCACGCATCCCCGCACGCAACCGAATGTAGTGAAAGAGCTCAAGGGGGGTACGCTCATGCGTTTTAAAGAATAGATCTGCTGACTTGAAATGACTCTCATGGAACAAATCACCCCAGCAGGTGACAAGCAATTTATCACAGAGTTGACGGAAACCCAATTCCGACAAGAGGGTAAGTTGTGGGTGATAGGTGAGCGGCAATCTGGGGGAGTAGGGCAGTGGGCACAACAGTCGCCTAGCAATGCGGCGCCATGCATCCAATGTGCAGGAGACTGAGGTATTCGGCGTGGTGATGGACGCCTCAGGACAGTGTAGTAGACCGTTAAGCGGGAGTGGGTGCACGATCCAATCTTCCACCGCTATGTGTGGCATGAAAGGAGTAGGAGCCATCCAGTGGTAGGCAAAGTGCGCCTGCGCGCACTGGTAGTAGGTTTCGAAATCGGGGACATCGAAGCCTCCTCTGTCATAGAGAAGAGTCAGCGTCGACCACTTTAACCTGGGGGACTTGCCGCCCCAAAATAGCCTGCGCAGCTCCGTACGGAGCGTCTTGAAGAAAAAAGCGCCAGGGAAGTAGGGGATATTAAGAAAAAGATACAAAAAACGGGGTAGTATCACCATTTTTATGAGTGAGGCCCTTCCAGCCATGGAGAGTGGCAGAGCGATCCATCTATCGACAGAGGCAGTCAATTTAGTTATGGCTACTCCATAATTGGATCGTAGCGTCTCGTCTTTATCGCGAGAAATGCGGATTCCCAAATAACGAAGATCATCGCGGCACCACTCCAAGGGGTAATCGAGAGGGAAATCATGTACCGCATCAGTAAGAGGAAAAAACTGCGACTTGGCCCAGTTGATGTGAACACCCGACACCCCACCGAACAGGATAAATTCCCGAAGTAGGGGATTAAGATGTGTCTCAGGATATTTGACATACAGCGTGATGTCATCCGCGTAGAGGGAGACATCGATTTGCCGCTGCAGGCATTGTACAGCTCCCGCTCGGTGCAACTGTCGTAAGCGACAAGCGAGCGGCTCAACCGCAATGGCAAATAACAGGGGAGAGAGTGGGCATCCCTGGCCGGTGCTTCTCGTGAGTGTAATAGGATGCGACAGTTGTCCATTAATGAGCACCTTCGCCGTGGGGTCCGTGTACAGGAGGCGGACCCAAGATAGGAACAGTTTAGGTAAGCCCATGCTAGCCAGGACCGAAAAGAGGTAGGGCCATTCGATCGAGTCGAATGCCTTGGTGGCGTCCAGGAACACAGCCGCTACAGGGGTGTCGGGGTGCACCGTGCGGAGCAGGGAGAAGAGGGTGCGAAGATTATGGGACGTGGATCTGCCCGCTACGAAGCCAGATTGATCAGGCAGGACGAGTCTGGTCATTAACAGCGATAGTCGAGTGGCCAGGACTTTGGCGAGTATTTTGACATCGCAGTTTAGGAGGGAAAGTGGACGGTAAGAATCGCAGGAGGCGGGATCCTTATCCGGTTTCAAAAGGGAAGTGATCACCACCTCACGCATGGAGCAGGGAAGTATCCCATCAGCAAGGGACTCTGTAAAGACCTCGCGAAGCACGGGCGCCATAATGTCGATGTAGGCCTTGTAAAACTCAGCCGGTATGCCATCGAGTCCCGGAGCCTTACCATTCTTAAGGGACATGATGGCCTCGCGAATCTCATCAAGCTCAAAAGGTGCTGCAAGAAATTCCCTGTCCCCATCGCTGAGCCAACATAACGCCACATCGTTGAGGTACGCAGCATATGGCGCGTCCGCCTCTGCCGTGGAAGTGTAAAGTGAGGAATAGTGTGTCGTGAAGGTGGACAGTATCGCATCCGAGTCTCTAATAGTGGCACCGGATGTGTCAGTAAGCTCAAGTATAGTGTTATGCACCCGTGAAGGTCGTGTGAGCGCAGCAAGCACTTTTCCGGGCCTATCCACTTCGCAGTACCTTCGGGCTACCCAGTGTTTACCCCGATATTTCGCCTCCCTAGCAGCCTCCTCTTCATATTTTGATAGTGTCTCCCTAAAGGTGGCGTGCAAGTTTGGGTCAGCATCTGTTATCATGCGGAGTTCCAGAGCCCGCAGGTCCCCCTCCAGTGTGGTAATGGACTGCAGGATATCACGCAGTACTCTGTGGCTCTTAGATATGCAGAATCCCCTGATAGTGACCTTGAAAGCCTCCCATATGTGTTCAACTGACTCAACCGAGCCCTTATTTCTGGGAAAAAAATCTGCGATCTCCTCTCCCAACTCAGCGCGAAACAGGCTGTCGAGAAGCACATCTGGGCGCAGTCTCCACTGCGGTCGCGGATTGTCCCACCCAGGAGTGCGGAACTGCAAAAACACAGGGCTATGATCAGAATAGGTTCTGGGCAGATGGTCCACTCTAAGGAGCTCTATAGCAATTCCCCTGTTAACTAAAAAATAGTCTAAGCGTGCCCATGTCCCGGTATGAGAGGTGAACTGTGTACCCTCCCGTCCATTGGGGTGTAGGTGTCTCCAGGCATCTAATAGTTCGCCCTCCTCTATGACCCCCTCTAATGTTTCTCTGGCCCTGGGCTTGTAGGAGCTGACGCCATCCGCTCTGTCTAGGGAGGGAACCAGCGCTAAGTTGAAATCTCCACCCCAGACTATGTGGCTCGCCCCGACAGCCACAATCATGCCCCTTAAAGTGGAAAAAAAGGCAGGTGAGTCAACATTTGGTGCATACATGGCTACAAATAAGTAAACGTCGTGGCCCACCCTACCCCACAACAAAGCATAACGGCCCTCCCTGTCCACCGCCTCCCCAATTCGTTGAAAAGGCACTCCGCGGGCAATGAGCACCGCCACACCCCTTGCATAAGACGAGTATGAGGAATAAACACGGGTACCAGCCCATTTCCTCGCAAAGGAGGCATCGCCCTGTGCAGGTAGATGCGTCTCCTGCAACATGGCAACCTGCACATGATGTCTATCCAGGTAGGCAATAACATTTCTGCATTTCTTAGCATTATTCAATCCCCGGATGTACCAAGATAAACATGTCAGTCGCGCATCCGTGGTTAAATCAGCCATAGGCATAACAACAATAAACGTGATGGCGCCCGAGGGGGTCGCATAATGAGTCCACACCCGCCCCACCAGCGCCAGGACATACACCAGTTCGGCACATATATACACAGTCTAAGCAACGCAAGCCTCTTAAACCCCATCCCCCCACCCACCCCAGCATCCCAATCATGCCAGAAGCCATGGATCCCCCCCCGCAGTCCCACCTCCACCCTCTCCCCCCCAACAGTAGTGGCACAAACAGCGAAAATCGCAACAAGGCAATGGGGAACACCCAGTAGGGGTATAGCATAGAGCGCGCACTGCCACTACCCGGTCCCTAGCTCCAGAACTGTACCACCCTCGGTGGAGACTAGGGCCGAGAAAGTGGTCCTTGGTGTACGTTACCACTGGGGGCAGGGTCCATGCAGGTCCATCGGTCTCGGATCGCCCCCAGCTTGCAAAGTCCGAGCCGCTTCATGAAGGTCAATCGGCACGGAGAAGATTCTACTCAAAGCGCACAAGGACAGTTAGTCATCGTGCGGCGCTGGAGGTAGGTCAGCGTTCACCTGTTCATCTGCAGCAGCGCCATCGGTCCAGCGCGCCCGCCGTATCGTCTTTAGGAAGTCCTCTGCTTTTTGCGGGTTGGTAAAAAAGCGTTGCTTGCCCTGATGGGTAACTCTGAGCTTCGCGGGATACAAGAGAGCATAGTCTATTTGGGCCTCCCTCAGCTTTTTCTTCACTGGTAGAAACTTGCGTCGTTCATCCTGAACCATCGGCGTGAAGTCAGGATAGATGGAGAAATTAATCCCGTTATATTGCAGTGACCTATGAGTCCGGGCTGCTCTGAGGGCAGTGTCACGATCGCGATAGTTCAAGAGACGAGCAATTATGGGCCTAGGTGGCAGGCCAGGCTGGGGCAGAGGCGCCAGGGAGCGGTGGGCCCTCTCCACAATAAACTGATGCGAAAAAGCCTCCTCGCCGATTGAGCTCCTGAGCAATTTCTCTACGTATAGTTCCATCCTACCCGTGTCTGTGGACGCCGGCACATTCGTTATGCGTATGTTGTTCCGACGGCTGCGTGCTTCCAAGTCCTCGTTCTTAGCCGCTATAATCCGGAGTAGATTGTCCATTCTAGCCAGCTGCGCCGTATGGGTCGTGGCAACATCGGTATTGTCGGATATTCGCTGCTCCGCGGACGTGATGCGCTCCTCATGGCGGTCAACCTTGTGCACCAAGGCGTCCAGTCGGGCCGTGACCCCGTCCACCTTCTCGACGGCAGTGGCGAAGCCCTGATGCATCTCTTGAATCAGGCTGGTAAGGTCCACATCAGCGGCTGGAGGCGGGGTAGGCTGCGGAGAAGACAGGCCAGGCCCTGGGTTCATCTGTGTCGATTTGGCGCATTTTCGGACGCTGTCGAAGCTCAGCTTGGACTGGCGATTCTCGGGCCGCACCATGGCTGCGTCCGGAGACGACCTACAGACCAAGAAGTATATTGGCAGGGCGATTCAGTATGGGCACAGGCCACCCAGAGATGGCACCACCGGCAGTGGGCAGGAGAACGCGGTTGTGGCATGACCCAATAAAGTGCAATAGGGGCACCGTCAGGGAATAGTACTGTGCGCCCTCCAAGCGCTAAGAAAGGGTAGGGGGCCGTGTAGCCAGATGCACGTTGTCGTAGTGGTGGGCACTCACCGCTCAGGACCGGCTGGGGAGACGCCCGGGCACCAGTGTCTTCAGCAGGCGGCAGGATCCAGACCAGCAAGGCAGATGATGGCGGTGACCAACGAGGCTACATGCCCTACAGTATAGCGCCGCACAGAGGAGCAGTTCAGGGCCCTTGTGTAGGGCAGCCACGCAGCAACAGCACGCCCGACAGTGTTCCCGACTCCTGGACCATGCAGGGGTCTGCAGTAGGCAAATGTATCCCGCGACTGTGGTGTCCGGTGCAGGGGGGGCCGGCCTTGACTCCTGGCCGGCAGTTCCGGCGGTCAGCGCAGCCCAAGGCAGAGTCGGCAGCGAGGCGGAGAGCTGATGCAGCAGTCCGGGGGCCCGCAGCGTGAACCGCCGTGTGAGGAGCAGCCGCCTCTCAGTGCCAGCGAGGACAGCCAGCGGTGGTCGGAGGAGGGGGGGTCTCGAGGCGAGGTCGCTAGCAATCGCCTAGCAGTGTGGCAGCCCCCGCACGACGGCCCAAACAGGATCTTGGTGGCCGTAATGTGATGCGGCCTGGAACCTCGTGACAGTCCCCGGGGTCGCGTGGAGAGCAGCGGCCGGGCATCCGCTTACCGCAGCCCCAGAGCGAGAGTCGGGCAGAGTGTAGCAGCTCGCAGCTCCGGTTCTGAAGCACGCAGAGTCCCCAGACTTGGACCGAGTGTGAAGGGCAATGTCTCGGTGCAGGATCCGATCTTTGGGGGCGATACAGCACCCCGTGACGCAGGATCAATGAAGGATCATTCACCAAGGAACGGGAGCTGCGGAATCAGGCAGCCATTCCGCAAGCGCGCCCTCTAGCGCCCCAATGCGGCCTAAAGTTAATGTTGCATGCACCGTCAGGCTAACATAGTGAAAACCGTAATGGGTCCTGTATGGAATACATAGCACCCTACACTTGGTCAGGAAGGAAGCACGTAAGACAAGAATAAAAGTAAAAGTAAACAAACTCAAAGCTTAACCGCTGACTTATCAGAGCCATCTAACTATCGCCCCATCTCCTTGCTTCCTTACTTAGCTAAGGTTTTGGAGGCACATGTCGCAAAATCCTTTCTGCCTTTATAGAACAGACCGAACATCTAGACCCTCATCAAGCTGGATTTCGCCCAGGGCATTCGACTGAGATGGTCATCTTGGCTGTCCTGGACGAGCTCCGCAGGGAGGCTGACATCGGCACCCCCCAGGCTCTAGTCCTCCTGGATCTGTCTGCCGCGTTCGACACGGTGGACCATAAGATCTTGTTAGACCGTGTCGAGCGCGCAGGCATCCAGGGCAGGGCCCTAAGCTGGATCACCTCCTTCCTGGAGGACCGTACACAGGCTGTCCGCCTGGCAAATTTTACAGCGCCAGGGCTGAATATCACATGTGGGGTTCCCCAGGGCTCCTCCCTGTCCCCACATCTGTTTAACATCTATTTACTCCCCCTAATCAAAGCCTTAAAACAGAGGAAAGTAACGACCTTCAACTACGCAGACGATCTGCAGCTTTCCTTTACTATAGACAACTCCACTGAATTCATCTCCAACTTTCAGGACACCATGGTGTTCATCCGCAACTGGATGGATTATAACCATCTAAAATTGAACCCCGGAAAGACCGAGGTACTGCTGATAGGAGATAGTTGCATCTCCTGGGGCCCTCACTATTGGCCAGCAGAACTAGGGACGTTCCCTAAACCCTCCTCTTCCGTAAAAAGCCTAGGGGTGACCATTGATAAAGATCTGTCCCTAAACACTCAAGTGGGCTCAGTTGTCTCTAAATGTTTTTTTCAACTGCGGAAGATCCAAAAGATACACCACTTACTCTCCCAGGCAGCACTGATACAAGTTGTGATTGGCCTAGTCTTATCCCATCTAGACTATGCGAACTCAATCTACCTAGGCCTCCCCTCCTATCAGATCAAGAGGCTCCAGCTTGTACAGAACCAGGCTGCCAGATTGATCTATCAACAGCCCAAGTGGCAATCGGCTAGAGCTCTGATAAAAAAAACTCCATTGGCTCCCACTGCTTCAGCGGGCCACATTCAAAATTGCCTGCCTCACATTTAAATCTTTAAATTGTTATAGCCCAATTTTTATCAACAATCTGATACTGAGGTATGTTCCAACCCGTGACCTCCGTTCCAAACATCAAAACTTGTTGGTGAGCACAAAATTTAAACGCAAACGTCACGGTGGGTCTCGATTTGGACATTTGGCACCACAACTATGGAACTCACTCCCATGGGAGATCCGTTCTTGCCCTGACCTACTTCGGTTCAGAAAGCAGCTTAAGACATGGCTGTTTATACAGGCACATGAGTAACCGTCCCTTTTGAAGTCATGTTAGAACAGTTAACTCACAACTGCTCAAAACAGCGCCATGAAACCTTGGTCAAAGTGCGCTTTATAAATTGGTTATAACATAACATAACATAACCGTAAGAACTGTGTGAACTCTGGATGGCAACAAATGACAATTTAAAACAATAACTAATTAATGCCTCTCAGTGGAATCCAGTATGTAAGCAGCCTTTGTAGAGGCAAAGGACTCTATGATGGGGTACAATTCCACATTGATGGATAAGTGTGCTGCCCAATTCATACGCAATGTGTGGAGGAGGGGTACAATTCCACATTGATGGATACGTTTGCTGCCCAATTCATACGCAATGTGTGGAGGAGTGTGGCTCAATGGTTAGAGCGGCAGACCCTGATGCAGAGTTCTGGCCCGGGACCAGAGTTCAATTCCCGCCTTGGCGGGTCTTGGGCTCAATTTCCTCGGACCTGACAATTCTCGCCTCAGTTCCTATTCTAATCATGGGCCCCATGCTGCAACTCTGGGCAATAGCTTGCTTAGCCTCCACACTGGCCCCAACAGCGCTAGGATGCCTGGCTTCACCCTGGGGGTGCCCAGGAGTAGACACTTCACAGGGAAAGCCAGGAAGGGTTCCACAGCGGTATGAGTAATAGCGCCAGGAAACCGCTTGGCGACAGTGCGCTCCACAAATACCTTGACATTTACATTTACGCTCCAAAGAACAGACATGATATTCAGCTCCAACAGATGCAGACGCCATCACTGGGCAACCTGTGTTGACTTTAACGAAACTTTGATCCAGCAATTGCTGTGCCGATACACAGAAGCTTCCGTTGGCCATTTCCTCTAGACTCAGACTTTGTATGGGTTACAAACCCACAGAAGAGTCCTGATAATGGACCACTGAGGGACCCATCAGCAGCTCGAGGGCAGCGGGCGTCTGTAGAGCCAGGCTTACGTCCAGTGCCCATTGAAAAGGGCACCAGATACAATGAAATACAGCTTGCTCATAGGTGAAGTAATCACGACGGAAGATTAAAAACCAGTGTACATCCAACGTCTGCAGCAGAATCATGCCAAAGAGCTGAAGCATACACTTACGGAAGTGCTGTAGCAAGGCCCGATCTGGGGCAGCTGCAGAAGGACAAACCATTATGGAACAGCAGTAACAGGATGACAGTGCTGCAAATGAGGCACAGCAGTCCTGGGAACCCACCGAATGTGCTCAAAAAATGAAATTGTGTAAATGCCGGGATTACTCCAAAGATAGTTTGAGAAGAAGTGACGAGGTTGGAGCCCACAAGTTAAAACAAGCATTTACAATGCAATGGTTTTGCCTTTGTTAAAGTTAGAGCTATTGGCATTGCTCTTGACATTATTTTTATTTATGTTTTTTTAACATAAATAAATGGCATTGTCATTTACAATAGCAGGGCAGGGCACAGGGAAGGGGGCGAGGAGAGACGAAGGAGAGCTGCGGGCTCAAGGAAGGGGGGGCGAGGAGAGATGAAGGAGAGCTGCGGGCTCAGGGAAGGGGGGGGCGAGGAGAGACGAAGGAGAGCTGCGGGCTCTTGTTGTAATGCTTGCATGGATGAGTTGGTGGATGCATGGATGGGTGCATGCATGGATGGGTGTATGGATGGGTGTATGGATAGATGCATGGATGGGTGGATGGATAGATGCATATATACAGCCAATCCCTCAACAATTTATGCAGTCCACCAACCCATCCAACCAACAACCCATCCATGCATCCACCCATACATCCATGCATCATGCATACATCCATCCATCATGCATCCATCCACCCACTGCGTCCCACTCCGACCCCTCTAAATATAACTAATTTTTTCTGTATAAAGAGATGACTGTATTCACTGGTATATGCAGTAGACCTTTCTACTCTAACATTCCTATGTGACTCTTGCAGTACATCTATTCATATCCTTTCCATATGTATATAGAAATATAACGAGAATCAACAGTCTCTTCTTTGTGTGACTACATCTAGTACATTTCAATTGTTTTCCTGTTTGTATCTTTTACTTAACGCATGTAAATCAAAGTCCTTAGGTTTGGCAACTGGTTCTTATGTAAAGCGCTCCGACACCTTCGGGTAAAGTTTGCGCTACATAAAATCACATTAAATAAAACTTTACCCTACAAATCCAACCATCCATTTGTGCCTAGGCTTACATTTTACGGCCTCGAAGCACACAGAGAAGGGACAGTTTACTAAGTCGAGGCTTTGTAGGGTGCATGGCAGGGGACAGTTTTAGGCGCCAAGGGAGGGTATTGAGCAGAGTCAGAGTACTTCACGGAGGTAGGGGGCAGTTTTTTATGGTTCAGGGCAGGGGGCTGCGGTACTTTTTGGAGCATGGCCTTATTTTAAAGGGCTCAGTTCAGGTGGAGGAACGGCACAAAACACCAGGCAGACAGAGGGAGGAAGGACATAAAAACGAGGGGGGGGGTGATTGTAACGGAGGGCAGAACGGCACAAAACACCAGGCAGAGGGCAGATTGGCACAAAACACCAGGTAGACAGAGGGAAGGAGGACACAAAAACGAGGGGGGGCAGATTCTAACGGAGGGCAGAAGGGCACAAATCACGAGGCAGACAGACACAAAAACGAGGGGGGGATGATTCTAAGGGTAGGCAGAACGGCACAAAACACTAGGCAGACGGAGGGCAGAAGGACCCAAAATCGAGGGGGGGGGTGATTGTAACGGAGGGCAGAACGGCACAGACACACCTGACACCACACTTCACATTCCAGAATACCTTAGAAGGACACACAATGAGATGGACACAAAGCAGAGGACACCACCAGACCCATCAGTGAAATCATTGCAAAACAGGACACTTAGTTAATAAATCATGTTAAGGACATGTACCATATCCTTCAAAGTAATCATAAGGTCAAAATCTAGAACCCAGCCAAGCCATCGTCATAAAACCACATTCAATGCAGAGAATCCACCTAAATTCCCTTTAAGAACACACCTAGCAAACATCCTAATAGCAAGCCGCAGAACCAGCCAGGTAATCATCCACACGACAAGCACGGGAATCAGGCTCACCGTGATCTGTAGCACTAGAACCCAAACAATCACCCCAGTTACAAGTCAAAGCAGGCTCTTAACAAAAATGCGGCCGTCGTTGGAGCCCCCCCCTCTGGGGGCTCGACATCACCAAGGTACCCGCTGAGCCCCTCTGGGCTCTCTGTAAATGAAAATGCCCCCGGAGCCTGTCACTAGGCTCTTAAAACAAACAATGCCCCACGTTGGCGGAGCGGACGGCCCGCTGCCACAGGGCCGCTCGTCTGCTGCCGTTACGATGGAGTCCCGCTCGGGGGACTCAGGAAGAAAAGGGGCCTCCTCTGGGAGCGGCCCTCTGACCAGACGGTGCTGCTCACCTTGCCTGCCAACACTGTGCCTTTTGCAGGCCCCACAGCGTCACCAGAGCTCCCCCCAGCCCATATCACTCACCGGGCATTCTGCTCGGGGACTTCGCTTCTCTCCTTGGCCGCTTCTTCTCCCTGCAGCCTTCCAAGCAGGCGGTGCTCCACCGCGACACGGGAGCCTCGCAGGACCTTGGGTGGGGGGGGGGGTGTAAGCGGGAACAGACACACGGACAGGTACAGAGAGCGGGAGGGGGGCGGGAAGACATAAGGCAAGAACAAGAAACAAGAAAAAAACAAAGCACTCACCTGGACTCCGATTCGTAGTTCCCGTGTCCAGTAAGGAAAGCCTTGCCAGCACTCACCTGGACTTCCTCCGGCCTCAGAATGGCCAAAACAAACACGGACAAAAAAATAAAAAACCCGCCCACCGCCCGATGACGAGGCAAAAAGGGTGGAGAGGGAAAAAATCTCGGGAACGCCCCCGAATCTGGTCCGGCCTTGACGGACAGATCTCTGTTCCAATGGCTAGCCTCCATTTATGGAGCTAGCCAATGGAACAGAGGGCGGATTCAAGTGTCCCTTACTGATAACTACAGATTTCTCCTGGGGACGGAGCTAAAGCTCCGTGCCCCAGGCAAAACCTAAAAAGGACTGACGATTGAAATAAGTCAATTGTTCTATTCTCCATTTCGCAGTCAGAATGGGTTTGCAATAGTTTGGCTCTTCTAGCAACACAAAGAAATACTTAGTTCAAATGGGATGACTTCTTGGCAGGAAAGACTGGCCCCGGGTCATCAACGGGTGCCAGTGTGAGAAGAAAGTCTATGAACCAGAGCAAGCATGGCATCCGCGCAGGTGCGGGCACTGCAACTTTTTGGACAAGAATTTATTTTTCAAAATCAGACCGTGAGCAAGAACAGTAAAAATGACAAAGGGAGAAGGCAGGGGTGAAAAAGATCCGAAAAGTCAGATAAATAGCATGTGGAAGAAAGAAGGAGGAGTTGGGAACAAGACGAAAACAGGAGTGGTCTTCAGCGACCCGGCATAGAGCCGCGCCGGCAGCAGGCTCCTCTGGAAAATGTGTGCATATGTACAAATTAAGCAGTGACCACAGCACAGTCCTATTGCATACAGGCATATGGGAAGCATCCACAAGGGTTGGCACAGTGGCTTAAAAAATACGTTATTACTTTCACCAGCTGCTACGACCACACAAGGTAGTCCCCAACCCCATGGCCCATTCCTTTTAAACATAATCTCACTGTACACGTTGCACAAGGGCATATGTTCTCTTCAAATCTGTTGACCTTGCAGCTTGAAACAAACTCGCTTTTAGTGTGGCAAGGAAGAAATAGTTTTGGTTAGCCACGCCCTATGCTCGAGGTCTACTGCAGCCCAAGAATATACTGCTAGTATCATTGAAGGGGAGAAGTCACATCTGTTCCAAAACATGGAATTAGAAAAACAAATTTAGTTTCATGGCTTTAGTGATTTGCATGTTTCTTTTTCGCTGCTTAGTGATTCACTGGTGTAAAAACAAAAAACACACCACAAACAGATCTAGAATGCCTGAAGGAGTGTGTTGAAGCGGTCAGCGAAGTGGTGCCTCCTAAACATCTGGCACGAAACAGATCTCCCCCACATGGACTGCCTCTGGCTCACACAAAGGTAACTTCCCCAACTCAATGTTGTATTTAATACACTGCTCCCCCCCACCCAAAAAAAATTCTTGGACGTTTGTCAATTCTGCATACACTCTACAAGGGAGACTCGCCCTTTCATCCTTCTTAGATCTGTAAATTAAGTATCACTTATTTGGGTGATGGTGGCTAAAGGTAATGTGGCACACCTGTGGGGAGTGGACTCAGCACTGCATTTAAGTGGCTGGCAGAAAGATATGAACTGGTGTATGCAGGCGGAGAGCGTTATCTATGAGCGAAGAGGCTTTACGAACAAGTGGGCAAAAATATGGAACACGTGGGGGAGACTTATGTACTCCTATAGCCATTTCTTTTGGTAGCTAGGTCCCAACTACACAGTGGCAATTATTATATATATTATACACACACACACTATATGCGGTGAGCTCGAAATATCGCTCACATACAAAGGCTTCTTTACAGAGTCTTGGGCAAAGAAAGTGTTGTTGCTGCTGATCACAAATACCATTCTCTTTACCACAAAACTAGGCCTATTGGCTTTGACTGTGTATGTGGCCATTGGCTAAGAGTGTCCGAGCAGGGGAGCACTATTTCTTTAATAAATAAAAAGATCTGAAGAGGGAAGAACGGTCTCATTCCAGGGAGGAACTGTCTCATTCCATTCTGTGTCATTCACAGGGGTGGGGGGGGAGCAGTTCTATTTTTATCAAGTCTGGAAGGCAGCCCATGCCAGAGACCACAGATGCTTTGCACATCCACTCACTCTGCTCTCCAGCGCCAGAACCACCAGGGTTCCCGCCCTACTCCCCCATTTGAGCCTTATTTGTGCTCGAATAAGTGCCCCAACTTAGTACACCCGAAAGTCATGACAAGTTTTGTCTACTGGAGTGAAGGCTGCTTCTCAATGAAAGGAAGTCTAATAAAAAAAATAAAAAATGTAAACTAAGTTATTGTTTGAGATTTTATCGACCAAATATAAATATTTAGAGTAAAAAAGTGAAGGATGGAATGCTTCAATTAGTCTCAGCCATTAGTAATCATCGGTCGCATTGCATTCCATCGTTATTTTACATACCATGCCACCTCCACTTGGAGCCAGTCGTATGCAAATCAGTCTTGACCCTGCTCCAAGGGGAACGGCCATGCCAGGTCCTCTTGAACAAGAACAGGAGCAAACCAGGAGCGAGTTTGCCCCGATTGGTATCAGCCAGGCATAGTTTGGTTCCATTGGCACAGTATGTAGGGGACCCACATCGGGGCACACCCATCCCACTTAGACACTCAAATACACAAAGAGTGATGGATGGAATGTGAATTAATCTAAGCCGCTGATAATCACTCGGCCCACATTCCAAGCCATCATTATTTTGCACACTATGCCACCTCAGTTTGGACCCAGCATGGCAGTTCGGGCTGGACTGTTCCATTAGAGCAAGGTCAAGAAAGATTTGCATATGGCTGGGTCCAAACTGAGGTGAACTGGTGGGCGAAACACAATAGATTGGAATGCGGCCAGAGTGACTGCCAGTGGCGGAGATTAATACAAGCATTCCATTAATAACCTTGCTCTTACTACCCTAAATGTATTTTTTTAATATAAACGATAGTATTTGGTTCTCCAACTAGCATGCGTCTAAGCTAGGGTAATTGGATTTTGAAAAACACAAATTTCACAAAAATAGAAAGACTATAGTTTGACATCACCCGAAGATCACGGAATGACAAATGACAGAGCTAATCAATATAGAAAAAGAGGTACCAAGTTAATAAATTAAACGAAACAATCAGAGCCAGAGCATGCTAAAACTGCTTATTAATAGCCACCACCAAGTCCCGCCTTGGAACCCATAAAAACGTATCCTCAGTTTTATTTTGCCCCTCGGAAACAAAAAACATGGGCTAAATTTCCAGAAATCTGACATGAGAGCTGGTGACAAACTGGGACTGCAACGACAATTTCTGGACGCCTGGCCACCCTATTCTAAGGGCTGCTGGTTTTGGAAGAAGGAGGGGCTCAAACTGATTTAGTCAGTCATATGGCGTTTGCCCAGGAGCACACAATTCAGTGAAGTGAAGAAGCATAATTCTGCCAGTAGCTCACGCCTTTGGATGTGGAATGAACACCAAACTAAACTGTATTACCCACATCCGAGGTCTTGATAGCGTCATCCTGGGAGGACCATATTTCGCAGAATGCAGCTGGAGGGGAGAGAAATTGCTCGGGATCAAAGCAGAAGATTTGCCCGAAGCTGGGCTTTAAAACCGGAATCTGCAAATGGTCTTATCCAGGTTTTACTAACAAAGGCCAATGATCTTCCAGCTCCTAAAGTTCCTGAGTGACAGCCAAATACACAGTGTCAGGGAAGACAGAGTCATGGGTGCTGCAGAGTACCCTCGCAGCATTCCTGCACTATGGGCTGCATCTCCAGAAATCACAGAAACATTTGTAATGACCGGTAAATAAGCCGGCCCTACCAAAAGAAGCAGCATATAGACATGTACACACGCATACATACAGAAAGACAACTTGCCCAACTTAATGGTGCATTTAATACACTGCTCCGCCACCCCCAAAAAATATTTAACGTTTGTCAATTCTGCCTACACTACAAGGGAGACTCGCCCTTTCACCTTCTTAGATCTGTAAATTAATGATCACCTATTTGGGTACAAGTAACAGCTGACATTTGCAGCGTTTTGGAAACGCCTGAAGGGAGGTAAAAACAGTGTAGAGAAAACCCAAGATATTTGTAAAGATAGCAATTCTGTGCCTGCCCATGGAAAGCACAAACTACTTCCTTGGGAGCAAGGGTCTGTTTGTTTCAAGGAAGAAATGCCACTCAGAACACCAAGAACCCAGCCCCGGGTGTCATTTGGCGGCCTGATGCATCCTGGGAGCTGTAGTCATCCACCTAGACAACGGATTGTTGCAAGGTACCAGTAACAATTAGTGAAACTGGTACCCCCCAAAAAATAGTGTGCATCTTACACTACACCCTGAGCGTGCATAATGATTCATTCAAATCAACCCGTTTTGTATACAGCAACTCCCCCCCACCCCAAGAGCCGAATTATTTTGTTTGTTAGAAGCCCCTTGCACCCCCGGAGATCTTCCCACCCCTACAAAAACGAACCTCTGAAGGTAAGGAGTATTACAACTTCTGAGCAGAGTGTACAAAACAGGTCTCTGAAAGAGTCATTTATCCTGCTTCACCTGGAGGCATCTCGACGCGTGGGAAGGGGGTGGGGCACACGAGCACCGCACGCCGTCTGAAGGGACTTTCTTTAATGGTTGCTTATTACTCTGCACAGCACACATGCGCCCGCGCTGTATAAATCCCAGGAATGCATTGAGAGGTGCATTTCTATCTGGCTGCAGGGCAGTAAAGTGGGGCACATTAACGCACAGAAGGGGTATATATTCCAAAAAATGCGACTGCACAAGGCTCGCGCCGACTGCAGCAGGGATTTAAATCCAGGCAAGGCGAACTCTGCCTTTCGTCCTTTCAGAGTCAGCGAGTGCGATAATGACGGGTACTAGTAATGTCGGTTTACAGTGCTTAAATACGATAGAAGCGCTCTGCAAAACACGATACAAACACTGACAAAAAAAAAACCCGCCCACCGCCGATGACGAGGCAAAAGGGGTGGAGAGGGAAAAAATCTCGGGAACGCCCCCGAATCTGGTCCGGCCTTGACGGACAGATCTCTGTTCCAATGGCTAGCCTCCATTTATGGAGCTAGCCAATGGAACAGAGGGCGTATTCCAGTGTCCCTTACTGAAAACTAGAGATTTCTCCTGGGGGCGGAGCTAATGCTCCGTGCCCCAGGCAAAACCTAAAAATGAGCTACACCTGTGGTATAAGAAGCGTTTATTATTTGATGTATCAAGTACCTGAAATGCAAGGGAAATTTTGTTTTTAACAATGACTGTATTCAACAGCAGTTCTGGCCACCTTCAATTCAAAGGTCACACGGGCAGGTGTGAGAGCCACTTCTTATTGAAACAATAATGCTTTGAGTATGCTTAGCTTATGGAAATCTGCTTTCAAAGTGGGAATGAAAGGCCACAGTAAGGTATCTACAACTCTGTGTGTAGGGAGAAACAGGACACTGTTGCAACAAGTAACCGACTGAGAAACTGACACATTAAATGGGAATCCCACCCACATAACACAACAGGGTTGATTATTAAGCATGAGATAGCCTCCATTTGTGAGTACTGTAATGAAGGGAAGTATTGTGGAAACTGGCGTTCCTTTTAAAAAACATGGAATAGCAGGTAACCGTAACTCATGGATGTAGCTGCTCCCAAGGAGTTCATATCTACCTTTTTGAAAATTATCTCGATGTAGGGTTTTTAGTAAGACAGAAAGCTTGGTGCTCAGACTGATATGTGTAATGTATGAGATGAGGAAGGTAAGTACGGTGCTGCCAGGTCAGGAGAAATACCGTGTATCCCCTGTGGATGTGTGGGTCATGAAAACCCACCCCAGTAAGTAGGAACAAAGTCCCGGGCACAAGGATTGAGGATAAAATACTGGTAGAAACTTCTCGTATTTGTATTCAAGTGGTTGACACCAGTGGATTAGTTAGAAAGTTTTAACCCCTTCCGTGCTTCGAACGTCCAACGGTCGTCGCGTGCACTACCTCGCTGGTGCTGCGCACGACCGTTGGACGTCCGAATCCCGTTAGCGCGATCGAACGTCCGCACTGGGGCGGAATGTTCGACGCGCTAAATGGGTTAATGATGCAACAACAAAGAAGCGACCAGCCGACATTTGTTTTGTCACAAAGCTGGTAGTGGGTTTCATGTCATCCTATACTTGCTTCCGTGTATCTGATCTCTGGGTTCATCAGACCCCTTGTCCGTTCTGGTTTTTCCACCGGCTATCTGATTACACCATCCACCTACACCGCCACACAGCCCTGAAGAGGGATGTATGTCGTTACAACGCATACTTTTACAATGCATAACTTTACAACGCATTTTTTACACTGCAACATCCATTACAACGCATTCCATTACAACGCATGCCATTACAACAAATTCTTTCAAACTACCTTTACAACGCATTCCACTACAACACATGCTACATTTACAACGCATACCATTACAACGCATACCATTACATTGCATGTATGGTAAGTATTGGACAGTGTAGGGGTAAAAATTACTATTCTAACTCCAGGGGGTGCAGCAGTAGGGTAAGAGTTGGATAGTGTAGGGGTAAAAATTACTATTCTAACTCCAGGGGGTGCAACAGTAGGGTAAGTATTGGATAGTGTAGGGGTAAAAATTACCATTCTAACTCCAAGGGGTGCAACAGTAGGGTAAGTGTTTGATAGTGTAGGTATGCGTTGTAATGGTATGCGTTGTAATGACTGTGTTGTAGTGGTATGCGTTGTAGTGACATGCGTTGTAATGGTTGCGTTGTAATCGTATGCGTTGTAATGGATGTTGCATTGTAAAAGTTTCGTTGTAAAGGTAGTGCGGTGTAAAAGTTGTGTTGTAAGTGTTGTTCCCCCTGAAGAGTCACTGGATACTTCCCGCTTTGTGACGAAACATGTCGGCTGGTTGCTTCTTTGTTGTTGCATCATTAAAACGTTCTAACTAATCCACTGGTGGCGACCACTTGAATACAAATACGAGACATTTCTACCTGTATTTTATCCTCATTCCGTGTGCCCGGGACTTTGTTCCTCACCTTTTGGAAAATGTTGCATGCACGCTGCAAACTGAAATGTCAATATGGACAAGGAGATAACTCTCTGTATGAACCATACTGCTGAGAGTGTTTCAGTTACAGTGAAGGGGATTTTGTCTCAATTTCCTAAATGTAGCATGGTATAAATTGCATCTCCCATAGCCATTGACCTTTGTTTTTGTGTTGGTAAATGGCAAAAACAAAGCAGTACAGTTCAGGTAATGCCAAGGAACTCGACCATTTCTGATTGTTTGAAGGTCTAACTAAATTGCATGATACCCTAACGGGTCATGTTCGCGCTATATAAAACTTCAAATAAAATAAAAATAGAATAAAATAATTGATCTGACCAGACTCTGACCATGATAACAATGTTGACATATCATTCTGTACAATATTAATAACAGATGACACAATATTATTCAAAAAATAAAACAGTTTGAACACATGTGGAATCTGGAGGGTCTCCGTAGGACCATATATATCAAGTGGAACCTTATCTCAGTTCTGTTCAGTTCAAAAGTGCTTTATTCGGTATATATGAATATAACCATATAGCAACCAATACAGAATAAAAATGACATGTGCATCATGAATTTACATCAAGTCCTAATTTATCAAGTACCAAAAAAACAGCATTGTATGCTCCTTATTAGTTCTGGTTGACGCATAACAAGGGATTTACTTTTCGTGGTAGCAACATTTGTCGTAGGAGATACATGTCTTAACAGTTTGTTATGAGACCACGATCATAATATGCAATAACGAATTAATCAGATGTGCAGAATTGGCAAACACAATATAAAATATTCATTTTCAGTAGCATGTGCAAAATTGCAATAACAAAATGCATATATTTAAAAACATTTTATATACATATGCTGGCTAATATCGATAAGATGCATATACATGTGCAAGCTAATATTAATAAAATACATATAAGTTAAAACCATGTATTGAATTCATACTATAAATGATTTCCGTTCACATGTGCATTTTAAGATATATGCAACCACATGGAAACATATGTCTGGGCTCCCTAAATTATACATCAGCTGCATAGCTTTCTTGGTGCTACGTATTTCATATTTTAAAAAGATGGGTTTCAAATAAAATTTCCTATAAGGAACATAAAATTTACAGAACAACATAAAATGAAAGCTACTCTGCTTTGAAGTGCTGTCAGAGGGGCATAAACATGAGCTGGGCTGCTTGGTCAGCGGGAATGCTACTAGGTGATGTACAATTCCTAGGCATAGGCGGGTTAAAACAAAGCGATGGGAGCTTTTGGTAACAACAGTAAGGTATGACTGGAAACCATTGCTAACGCTGTACTCTAAATAAGAGTTAAACGTGCTTTGTTTTGCATGTTCTATCGTTCTGGTATTTCTTTTGTGGTTCAGGAAAGTGACTTTAAGTTTTTTTTTTGATGGACCTGCCCCCATTGTAGGCTCTCTGAAAACATCAAAATCATAGAGGGTTTTATACCAAGATTGAATATGGCATAACCAGGGTATTTTTGAGCGGTGGTCGAGCTTTAAACAGTCTATATTCACATCCTGAGTGAATTTAGTTTCTTCTTTTGACCAGATTGAGTGCCATAGTGCCAGGGGGCGCACGGCTACCAGGTCCTTAGCATAGTTTAAGCCCCCTTCCCTATGTGTTAACTCATTTGAGGCCGCAGCCGGGGCACAAAGCAGTCGTTTCAAGAAGGCATTCTCTTCATGCTGGATTTGATTACAACTCTAAGTATGATAACCCCATATCCCCGCACCATATAGAGCTGATGATATGCATCTGGACTTATAGATAGACACAATCTCTTGTATTCTACGGCCACCTAATTTTGCTGCGAATCGAAAAACGCTACTAGTATTCATGACCATTTTTAAACGAACGTTCTCCTGTTCATTAGTCCACCTTCCGTCTCCTGAAAATGTAATACCCAAATAGCAGAATTTTTTTACAGTTTCCAATTTCTCCCCATCTAAATAAAAGGTCCTATTCTTCCTTGTCTTCCTTCCACATGACATTATAAATGTTTTTCCTTTATTGATTATTAGCTTTCTACTTTCTATGAAAGTCTGAAACTTATTAATTAAACATTGCAGACCATTTTGGGTCCGGGAGAGGAGGACCGCGTCGTTTGTGTATAAAAGGATTGGAATAGGATTACCGTTTATGATGGGGGCATCTGCTTAGGTTGTTCTTAGGATTTGGTCGATATGATTTATGAACAAAGAAAATAAAAGAGGGGCAAGAACACATCCTTATCTCAAACAATTCCATCAATCACTGGCACAGCTGAAATATTGCCGAATCAAAGGAGAGAGTGAGGACTATGTAAGCTAGTACGAATCCCCAGGATTATATGTCAAAATCAAAACGGACTAGCTATGTTAGGGGGAGGGAGGGACTCAATGAAGTACGCGTGCCGGCAAACCGATTGGTTTGTTCAAGAAGCCCTCACCCACCAACACCCATTGTAGAATATGGCGAGTGTGTCCCGGGTGTGCTTCGACGCCAGTTTACTGCAAAGCTGGTATGTTCGCTGAGTGTGCAGTGTAGTGAGTGAGAAAGTGAAAGTTAAAAAGCTATACAGTGGGTCCCAGTACCCGAGGGTAAATGGATAAACTTTAATTACTGGGCCCCTGTTAGCTACTAAAAAGGCAAGCGGACGTATTGGAGTACGAATTATGACATTCTGTGTCCTGTGTGGTCTACATGTTTCAGCCAGCCCTTTTTTAATTTAAAACTGGCTTTCCTCAGGACCAAGTGAGTATGGTGCAATTAAATAAAAATACTACATTATAGTGATTGTGTTATTTCTTGGCTATGTGTCGCACTCTCTAAGGTGCGTTATATGTTAGAGGAGGATTCCCTCTTGCTTTAACAGGCTATTTGCTGTAAAAAGCTTCCTTGGGTCACCTGGCAGAGAAAGAGACCGGAATTGCTGGTCTAGATCCTCCTTGGACCTGTCGTCCTTCTGCGGTGCCCGAAATGAATTTGACAGCTGAAATATTGACAATGGTCAAATCTCTTTTAATTTCATGAGAGGAGGGATGGGGAGACAGCACTCTGTCAACAAGTTCTGTAGCTGAACGTTCTGTGAGGTAATGGCCGTTGATCAGAAGAAAAAAGATAGCCATGACTCTAATCCACATGAATAAGAGAACCAAAGAAAAGATGATCGAAATGCATATCCAAGAAGTCAAGTCAAGTCAAGTCACAGAATTTATATAGCGCACTACATACCCAGAGGGTCTCAAGGCGCTAAGGGAGGGGAGAAGGATTACTTGTCAAATATCCATGTTTTAAGTTGCTTTCTGAATGTTAGGTGGTTCTGGGTAAGGCGAAGGTAAGTGGGGAGTGAGTTCCATGTTTTAGCTGCCAGGTATGAGAAGGATCTGCCTCCCATGGTGGTCTTGTTGATGCGAGGTACGGTGGCGAGGGCTTAGCTGGAAGAACGTAGTTGGCGGGAGGGGGTGTAGAAGGACAGTCGTGAGTTGAGGCATTCTGGTCCGATGTTGTAGAGTGATTTGTGTGCGTGGGTTAGCAGTCGGAAAGTGATTCTCTTATTGACGGGTAGCCAGTGGAGGTCTTTCAGGTGACCAGAGATGTGTTCGTTACGCGGGATGTCTAATATGATCCTGGCTGAGGCGTTTTGGATTCGTTGGAGTTTCTTCTGGAGTTTAGCGGTAGTACCTGCGTAGAGGGTGTTTCCGTAGTCCAGTCTGCTCGTGACCAGAGCATGGGTGACTGTTTTTCTGGTTTCGGTGGGGATCCAGCGAAATGTTTTTTTGAGCATGCGAAGAATGTTGAAGCAGGATGAGGATACGGCGCTGACTTGTCTGTTCATTGAAAGTGAAGAATCCAGGATAACGCCTAGGTTCTGTGCGTGGTCTGTCGGGATGGGTGCTTTTCCAAGGGCTTCCGGCCACCAAGAGTCGTCCCATGCCGAGGGGGATGTACCTAAGATGAGGACTTCTGTTTTATCTGAGTTCAGTTTCAGACGGCTGTGTTTCATCCATTCGGCAACTTCTTTCATTCCTTCATGTAGGTTAGTTTTGGCGGTGCTGGGGTCATTGGTGAGAGAAAGGATCAGTTGAGTGTCATCCGCGTAAGAGATGATGTTGAGGTTGTGTTGGCGAGCGATGGCCGCGAGGGGGCTCATGTATACGTTGAAGAGGGTGGGACTGAGTGAGGATCCTTGTGGTACGCCGCAGATGACTTCAGTGGCCTCGGACTTGAATGGTGGAAGGCGGACTCTCTGGGTTCTTCCGGTGAGGAACGAGGTGATCCATTCAAGAGCTTTTCCTTGTATTCCGATGTTTCTGAGGCGTTGTAAGAGGGTGCTGTGGCAGACTGTGTCGAAGGCTGCAGAGAGGTCGAGGAGGATGAGGGCGACTGTGTCTCCATTGTCCAGTAGAGTTCGAATGTCGTCTGTTGCTGCGATGAGGGCGGTCTCAGTGCTGTATTTTGCTCGGAAGCCAGATTGTGAGGAGTCGAGGGATTTGTTGGCTTCGAGGAAGGCGGCGAGCTGGTTGTTGACAGCTTTCTCGATGACTTTGGCCGGGAAAGGAAGGAGCGATATGGGGCGGTAATTTTTGAGTTCGGTGGGGTCCGCTGTGGGTTTTTTCAGAAGGGCGGTGAGTTCAGCGTGTTTCCAGCTTTCCGGGAAGGTGGCGGAGTTGAAGGAGCAGTTGATGACGTCTCGGAGGTGCGGTGCTATGACGGAGTCTGCTTTGTTGAAGATGTGGTGAGGACATGGGTCTGTGGGGGATCCTGAGTGGATGGAGTTCATCAGGCGGATGGTGTCTTCAGTGGAGATTGGGTTCCAGTCGTTGAGGGTGTTTAAGGGGGAAGAAAGTTCAGCATATGGTTGGGTGGGTTGGTCTCCGGGTTGGTTGTCGAAGCTGTTGTGGATGTCTGCAACTTTGTTGTGGAAGAATAAAGCCAGGGAGTCGCAGAGGGCTTGAGAGGGGGTGATGTCGTTGGAGTTGGCCGAGGGATTGGTAAATTCCTTGACGATGTTGAAAAGTTCCTTGCTGTTGTGGGCGTTGTTGTCTAGTCGATCCTTGAATGCTGTTTTCTTGGCCTTCCGGATTAGTTGGTGGTGTGTGCGGGTGGCGTTTTTGAAGGCGTCCTTGGTGCTAGTGGTTGGGTCTTTTTTCCAGGCCTTTTCAAGGGAGCGGCAGAGTTTCTTGGATTTCTTAAGATCATCGTTGAACCATGAGGCCTTCTTGCTGCCAGGTTTGCTTTGACGTTTTTTCAGTGGTGCTAGGATGTCGGCGGTGTTGGATAACCATAGGGTGAAGTTGGCGGCGGCTTGGTCTGGGTTAGAAGAGTGGGCTGGGGTGTTTATAAGGAGCGATGAGGAGATCTGATCGATGGTGATTTTGTTCCAGTTTCTTTGCAGAGTTAGTTGGAGGTGTTTGATGGGTTTCGGCTTGTTGTAGGTGAAGTGAACGCAGCTGTGGTCAGTCCAGAGGAGATCCGTGGTGTGGCTGAAGGAGACATGATTGCTGGAGGTGAAGATGGGGTCAAGTGTGTGACCTGCGATGTGGGTGGGGGAAGTGACCAGTTGTTTAAGTCCGAGGTTGGCGAGGTTGTCCAAGAGGGTGGTGGTGTTGCGGTCGTTGTTCTTTTCAAGGTGAAAGTTGAGGTCTCCCAGAAGGATGTAATCTTTGGAGGGGAGCGCGTGTGGAGTGATGAAGTCCGTGATGTCTTCACTGAATTTTGCGCGGGGTCCAGGTGGTCTGTAGAGGAGGGTGCCTCTGAGTGTGGTCTTGGGGTCGATGTGGATCTGGAAGTGAAGGTGTTCAGAGTTGGCGAGGTTGATGTCAGAGCTGGTTGAGATGTGGATTGATTTTTTATGGACGATGGCGATTCCTCCTCCTGTGTGGCCGGTACGGTCCTTGCGTGTGATCTTATAATCTTCAGGGATGGCAATGGTGATGTCTGGGGCGGAGGAGGCGTTCATCTATGTTTCTGTTAGGAAGGCGACGTCTGGAGAGATGGTGTCTAGTAGATTCCAGAGGTCAATGGCGTGTCTGTGGACCGATCGGGTGTTGAGAAGGATGCATTGTAGGTGGTTGGGGTCGGGAATCTGTGGTGTGGTCGTAGCGGAAATGTTGTCGGTGCCGATGAATTTGCAAGAGTAGCAAGAGAAAGGTCCATGGGTGTGTCCAGGAGCGGCTTGGACGCAGTTGGGGGCGCGACCGGGGTTAAGGGCTAGGAGCGTGGCGGCATCGTAGGTAATGCGGGAGGGCTGGGCAGAGCGAGGGGCATGGGGTCTGGCGCTGGGCGCGGTCCAGGCGCGGACGGGCGTAGATGGGCTTACCTTTGGCGCACCTTCGGCGTGTACGTAGCGCGTGGACGCTGCGCGTGGGACCATCTGTCATTAATACACTTTGAGGGGGGAGGGGCGTGGGAGGGGCAGCAGGGAGGTGGGAGCGGTGCGAGGAGGAAGGGCTCTGAGCAACAACAACAAACAAAATGGAGGTAGAGACAAGTCGAGTGAGGCTGGGGCACAGAAAAAGGTCACAGGCGCTTTAAATATGCAGATAAAGATTGAAGTAACCAGGTAGAGCGCAGCTCCGTTTCCGTAGCGCTAATTAAATGGCCTGAATTATGTTGCGCTGCAGAATGCCTGAAACGTGCCACACACAGAGCGGACTGAGCAGTAAATCACTAGCGCTGAGACAGATTCACAGTTACAAGCGCTAATGCAGGTTAACAAATCGCCAATCACAAATCACAAGTGAAGGGATTAGATAAGTGTGTTTAAACTAAGAAATGAATACAAAAATCTGTGCTGGAGGTAGATGCATAACCAAAAACATTGAAAAACTGTCTTATGAAAAATTATCTTTATCCATCTAGTACCTGAGGAACTCAAATGGAAAAGGGGTGATTGCAATTCAGCAGTCAAATTTGAAAAATGTAACTCAGAAGGAGCTTCCAATGGCAGCTCAGTATACACAACACACATTGTAGAATATGGAGAAGTAGAAACAGGAACCAAATTGACATACATCTTGCCCTCCCCACCGGCAGTCGGGGAGAAGCAGCAGCGGTAGTGCTGACAGGCTGCAAAGGAAAGTCTAGTGAGGGACCACTCCTAGGCTAACTATGGAGAATTGGCCATATGGTGTACGTTGACATGTTCAATGGAAACAAAAGAATTTTCTTTATGACCTGGAAGTGGTGGCAAAATCACAGTTTGTGTACCCTGGATAGCAAGGGCATGAACAGGAGCACTGTAGGTTGGTCCGAATTCCTTCTTTTTTTTTCTTTTCTTTTTTTATTATATCATTATTCAGTCATACAGCAGTGCGTCAGAGAAAAACCTTGATTTAAATGATCACATGATACAGTCATAGTGTCTTGATCTTGGTGTATCCTTTCACTCTCTATCTTCTCCATGTTCCCAAACAGAGTATCTCCGCCTGTCTCTATTGAATTCTCTTGTGGAGGAGATAAATAACTCTCCGCTAAGTGTATTCCATTTTCCCCATTTTTTATCCCATTTTCCAGGAAACCCTCTGTTTTTGTATACATACTTCTCTGAAATCATACATCGAACCATATTTTTTCCCATTTCTCCAGGGTCGGCACTTCTCCCACACCCACTTCTGTGCGATATTGCATTTAGCCCGAGTCATCCCTAGTGTAGCCCAGGATTGTTCCACAGTGCTTAAGTCAGTGGCCTCCCATATGTTAAGCAAATACAGTTTGGGTATTGGGCGGGTCTCTTTTTCACACACTGCTTGCATTTCGTAAGTTATAGTTACCCAGAATGGTTGGATACCTGGGCAATCCCAACTGGTGTGGTAAAATGTACCTACTTTTATACACAACCTAAGAAATCTTGAGTCCTCTCTCCTCCTCATCCTAGTCAGGGTGCCCCCAGAGAGATAGGTTCTGTGAAGGATCTTAAAATGGATTAATCTGAGTTTCAATAGGATAGCTGCCTCTTGTGCGGAAGCCATTGCCTCCTGCCAACCATCTTCTTCTAGATTGCCGATGTCCACTTGCCAGCGCTCCCGCAGTTGTTGGACTGGGTCCGATAGATTATTACTTCATTTTTGGTAGGTCATAGAGATTGACTTAAGGTACATGGGTTCTGTAGAAGTCTGTCTTCGAATGGGGATGACTCTGGTATATCCACACCACTAGGGATGTGCGTTGTCAAGGCATGCCAAATTTGTAGGTACCTGTATGTTTCCTGATTTGTCATTTTAATTTCTCTTTGCAGCTCTACAATTGAGACTACCATTCCTTGTTTTCATAGATTACCTACTGTTGAGATACCAATAGTGCCCCCTTTATAAATCCTAGGGTATCTGCTTAGGTTGTCTAATTGTTCTGCTTCCCATAGGGGTGTTGCTTGCGTCACTTTCTTATACCAGCCTATGTTTTTTGTAGCCTGGTGAATATAGCTATTGTTTGTGCTGTTGGGCCTGTTCGTTTTTGGTGATTAGGGCTCAAATATAGTGCTTTCTTGTACCCCCCCTGGCCCATTGAGAGTTTGTCCATTTGGGATGCAGGGTCATCATGAGGGTGAATAACGACGACCAATTGAAATGCCCAATAGTATAATCTAATATTGGGATTGTGCAATTCAACCATCATTCCAGTTTCTTGTTAATTTATTAGTGGTTCTACGAGGGGTTTTCCCATCCCATAATAACAGTCTCACCTTGCTCTCTATATTAGCGAAGTAGGCCTCAGGGACTTTGAATGGGGTGTTTTGTAGTCCATACAATGCATATATGATTGATTTGGTAAAGCCAGAATATTTACCGAAAATGGTGGAAATGTGGAGTATTTTGTTTATGGAAGTTCTGGGAGACGCAGCGTATAGTAATATATCATCTGCGTATAGTGACATTTTATCTTCATATCCTTCCACCAATTTTAGCCCTCTGATCATTGGATCGCCCCTCACCTAGGTTTCAAGAGGCTCTAACATTAATGCAAAAATTAATGGTGAGAGAGGACAGCCCTGGCGTGTGCCCCTTTCCAATCTGAACTCCTTCGAGGAGTGGCAGTTCACTACAATCTTTGCCATAGGTTTGGCGTCTAGTAGCTTTATCCACTTCAGGAAGTTAGGGCCAAACCCCATTCGTTCTAGGGCTGCAAAGAGATAAGGCCATTATATTGTATAGAATGCTATTTGAGCATCTAGAGATAGCATTGCTGCTTCTTCTCTGATTGTATCCCTTACATTGTGTAGGTGGCGCGGGTTTAAGGCTGTATTACACGCAGGCATGACGCCAGATTGGTCCAGATGTACTATTTTTGTTATGATTGGCATCAGGGGTGTCTTTGCTTCGGCATTGAGTAAGGAGATGGGCCGATACGAGCTGTAGCTCCTCTGCGGTTTGCCAGGCTTATGAATTGCCACAATGGAGGCTAGTCTTTGATCAGGAGGCAGGGATCCCTTCTGTCTACTTTCCACATACATGGCTCGTAGATGAGGAGCTATACTCGTAGTGGTTAAATTGTAGAATTCAATTGGGAGGCCATTCAGTACTATTGCTTTCCCTGACTGTACACTTCGTATTGCTGAGTGCAATTCCTTGTCTGACAGACCCCCCTCTAAGGATTCCCGTTCTTCAGGAGATAGGGTCAACAATGGGATGTTGACTAAAAGCTCTCAAGAGTCGTCTTTTGTGGTGGTGGATGTGTATAAGTGTTCAAAGTGATCTGCAAAGGCCTCTGCTATCTCTTGGGGGTCACACAAGATCACACCTGTGCCATTGGTCAGTTCCGGTATCCAGGGGTGCGTCTGCTCACGTTTCTCGAACCAGGCTAATGAGTCCTGGTGGCCGGCTGCTCTGGGAGCTGCACCGAAACCCACCAACCACGCATGCAACGCCCTTTCACCCATTTCATACACCCTATGTTGTGAAGCCCTGTATTTTGCTCTGAATTTCTCTGTTGCCAGAAGTTTATATTCCAGCCTCTTGATGGCTAGGGCATGCATAGCTGAGCTATCCAGGGGGTCTAAGGTCTATGCCTTACCTTTATGTATCTCCCTCTCCAGTAAATCTATTTTGGCTCTTTGTTCTCTTCTGTAATCAACTGTGAGTGTGAGTGCTAGGCCATTTATTACATGCCACCTAGAGTGTTTGTGAGGATTGGACCGACCCTACATATTCTTTGAAATATGAGTCAGAGTATTGCACTAGTTCCTTTTGTGGGATATTCAGATACCTTGGGTTTAGTGTAAGTGTCTTCCGTTTGGTGTGAGAGTCTCCAACTAATCTACTCTGGATGTGCCAGGCCACTAGCTACTCTATAGTTGTGTACATTGTCTGTTAGTGTAAGTATATAATCTGTACGTGATAGACTGTTGTGGGCTCTGGAGTAAAATGTGTATTGTTTTGCGTGAGGATTGAGATAATGCCATACGTCTACCAAGCGGTTAGTAACCTTCATACCGCAACTTTCCTTCCGCATACCTTCAGTCCGCATACCACTATAACGAAAGTACCATCAGTCCGCAAAATTTTAAAACGCATGCCCTTATATCTTATATGCTTTTACCACGCATGCTTTTACAACGAAATTCGTTGTAAAAGCATGATTGGTAAAAGCATATGTTTTTAATATTTAAGTGTAAGGTAAGTATATGGTTTTAGTTTGGGGGTGTTGGGGTATATGTTTTAGGGGTTCAAGAGTATTTTAAGGGTGTGTTTGGGGGTGTTGGTGTATATGTTTTATGGGTAAAGGGATATTTTTAGGGTTCAGGGATAGGTTTGGGGTACAGGGGTATTTTTAGGGTTTAGGGTAAGGTTTGGGTTTTGGGTACAGGGGTATTTTTAGGGTTCAGGGCTAGGTTTGGGTTTTGGGGTACAGGGGTATTTTTAGGGTTCAGGGATAGGTTTGGGTTTTGGGGTACAGGGGTATTTTTAGGGTTCAGGGATAGGTTTTTGGTTTTGGGGTACAGGGGTATTATTAGGGTTCAGGGCTTGGTTTGGGGTTTGGGGTACAGGGGTATTTTTAGGGTTCAGGGATAGGTTTGGGTTTTGGGGTACAGGAATATTTTTAGGGTTCAGGGAAAGGTTTGGGTTTTGGGGTACAGGGATACTTTTAAGGTTCAGGGATAGGTTTGGGTTTTGGGGTACAGGGGTATTTCAGGTTTCAGGGCTAGGTTTGGGTTTTGGGGTACAAGGGTATTTTTAGGGTTCAGGAAGAGGTTTGGGCGTTGGGGTACAGGGGTAATTTTAGGGTTCAGGGCTAGGTTTGGGGTTTGAGGTACAGGGTTATTTTTAGGGTTCAGGGATAGGTTTGGGTTTTGGGGTACAGGGTTATTTTTAGGTTTCTGGGAAAGTTTTGGGTTTTTGGATACAGGGGTATTTTTAGGGTTCAGGGATAGGTTTGGGTTTTGGGGTACAGGGGCATTTTTAGGGTTCAGGTCTAGGTTTGGGTTTTGGGGTACAGGGGTATTTTAGGGTTCAGGGGTAGATTTGGGTTTTGGGGTACAGGGGTATTTTTAGGGTTCAGGGGTAGGTTTGGGTTTTGGGGTACAGGGGTATTTTTAGGGTCAGGATGGGTTATTGTTTAAGGGTGCTGGGGTATTATAAGTAGTAAGGGTGGGTTATGATTTTAGGGTGCAGGGGTATTTTAAGGGACCAGGGTTGGTTATTTTTTAGGGTTTATAGGGTAATTAGTTTATATATATATATAATATATATATATATATATATATATATATATATATGTATGTATAAAATATATATTTATAAACAAATATAATTATAAATAATTCTATTTAATGTAAAACAAGTTTATTTTTAATTTTTGTAAAATATATTTGTGTATATATATATATATATATATATATATATATATATATATATATACAGGGTATACATATATTCACTGAAAAACCCATAGGTTTCACACCAGTTATAGTTAGGAATTAGCATTTAAAAAAACCTATTAAATTCACTGAAAAAAACCATAGGTTTCACACCAGTTATAGGTAGTAGGCATAGACGGATTTTGCGGATTGGCAATCCGCGAATTTGCGGATTTGCGAATTTGCGGATTGCGTATTTTTTTTGTGTGTTCGCACGGGTTTCTGCAAGTTCGCAAGGGTTTTGTACAATTTCGCAAATTGCGAAATTGTACAAAACCCTTGCGAACTTGCAGAAACCTGTGCGAACACAATGTGCCCAGCCTACTTAACAGACATGCCGGCTGTGTGTGCGCCCTGGAAAGCCCACGGGTGGGGGGTGCACAGCACTTGCATCACCCTCTAACGCAGCCGGGAAAAAATCACAGACCAACGGCCACACATGGAACACCGGGTTTGAGAACCACGCACGTAGCCCAGTCCACGAGTCCAAGCAATCTGCAAGCCTGAACAAAGAGCGCGACATAGGTAAGTAAGGTAGAGTTCTCTGTACAGGCATTCATTTTCAACTAATTTTTTGCTAAACAAGAATAAGAGCAAGATACAATACTGACAATTTGGAGATCATAGATAAGATTCTTGCAAATTAATCTTGAAGCACCCATAATGAAAAAACATAAAAACTGTCAATAACCGAAAACCCAGACTGAGGTATTTAGTAATAAACAACACACAAGCAGATGGTATATTGTTTGCAGTGAAGTTGAAACTGTTAAGGAATATAATTATTATTCTCCTTTTGAGTCGAAACAAATATGCTATGCCTGCCATTGCGCGCATTGAAGCCCGTACATGCTCTTCTGAAATGTGGCATGTATGATGTAACTATTTTACAATGGCGCCAGCACGCTGCCAGCGCCGTTGTAAAATAATTACAAAGTTAGCTTGCACAGGAAGCACTTAGATAAAATAAAGCAGCACCTGCTTCGTTTTATCTAGTGGTTCCTGTGCAAGCTAACTTTGTAACTATTTTACAACGGCGCTAGCAGCTTGCTGGCGCCATTGTAAAATAGTTACATGAGTGGGGGTTCAACTTTTGAACCCGTTACGTCCGCGGATTTATTTTTTTCGGATTTTGCGGGAAATCTGCAAAATTCGTGGATTGCGGATTTCCCAAAAATCCGTAAAATCCGCGGGCGTAACGGATTTCCCGCTCATGCCTAATAGGAATTAGCATTTAAAAAACCTATTAAATTCACTGAAAAAACCATAGGTTTCACACCAGTTATAGTTAGCTGGAAATTTTACTGACATAAAACCATTGAAAATCCCACGTTATAGTTAGTTAGACTCACTATAACTTGCACGCCTGCAATGCACTGCTGATGACGTCACATATTACATCACTCATGACATGGTCAATGACATCACTCGTGACATCACTGATGACACCATCCAGTGAATGTGTGTCTTTGTGAAATATCAATATGTTTTATATATGTATTTGTAAAGGTCGATGGACAAATAAATGTTTAAATAAGTGTGTAAATGGATGTTTATTTTTAATAAAATATTGATTGGTTAACTGGCTTATAAAGTGTATCTTAGTGAATACATATATAAGCGAGTAATTTTTAAATATTTTAAATATATGTATCAGTGTTTCACTTTGTGTATAAGTGGCTGCATGGGTTGGTGACTGACTCACTGTTTGTATGTGTTTTTAAGACAGCGTATGTGCAGGACTGTATGGGTGGATGAGTGTGAATATGTGTGTGTTAGTGAGTGAATGCCTGCCTCACTAGTGTTTTTATGAGTAACTACATATGTTTTAATCTAGTATATGTGAGTATTGATGTATATAAGTGAGTATATGTGAGAGTGAGAGATTGAAAGAGTTCCTGTCTAAATAAGTATGTGTTTCTATAAGTGATTGTTTAAGAGAGTAAGAATGCGTAGGTTTCCTTAGAAGTAATGTACTAGTGTGTGTATAGCTGTATATGCAAATAAATGGATGTTCAATAGTTTATTTGCATGTGTGAGTATGTGTGTGAGTAACTTTTGGATGACTGTCAGTGTGTAACAGGATGTAAATGTGTATCACTACATATGATGAGTGAGTATATGTATGAGTGACTATATAGAACTGTTTCTGAATGAGAAGATGTGTATATAGATGGAGGAATTACTGAATTGGTTGTTGTAACTGGTATGGGTATCTAAATTTTGTTGAAAATGTTAGTTTCTATTTTTGAATATGTGTTTCAAGGGTTACATTACACCCAAAGGAGGTCTGTCAGTCTGTCACAAGGTTGGTGTCATCAGTGATGTCATGAGTGATGTCACTGACCATGTCATGAGTGATGTAATATGTGACGTCATTAGCAGTGCATTGCAGGCGCGTAAGTTATAGTGAGTCCAACTAACTATAACGTGGGAATTTCAATGGTTTTATGTCAGTAAAATTTCCAGCTAACTATAACTGGTGTGAAACCTATGTTTTTTTCAGTGAATTTAATAGGTTTTTTAAATGCTAATTCCTAACTATAACTGGTGTGAAACCTATGGTTTTTTCAGTGAATTTCATAGGTTCTTTAAATGCTAATTCCTAACTATATATAGGGCCCCAAACCTATGTTTTTTTCAGTAAATTAAAAAATTTTGTTAATAGCAAATGTCTGTAGCTATGAAATGTAATATTTTCGAAAAATGAATGAATCCTATATTATATTTGTATTTAAAAAAAATTTTTAATGTATCTATTAAATTTTTTTTTGCCCTGGAGCGCTCCCTTGGGCGCGCCCCGGTGAGCGCCGCGGAAAGCGTAGTTTTTTTAAGCGTCCCGTTAGCGCTATTGCCGCGAACGAAAACAACATCGTGACGTATCGCGAAGCCGCGTCCACGTGATACGCACAGCGTAAGCGCACCCGGAAGCACTCGAGCGAATACGATCGCGCAATGTAAACATCCGACACGCTTACGCGATATGACCCGGGGAGCGTCGCGTAAGCGCGTTGGGTCATGTGACCTGAAAATAACACTTTTAATTGGTGCAGAACAGTTTTGGTTTCATAATGATGAAATCTCTAGTCTTGTGACTTGAAAATAACACTTCTCATTGGTTCAGGACATTTTTTTTCCAAATGATGAAAGACCCCACCTTTTTTTCTTATTCTCACTTTGTCCTTTGACTGAGGAAGACCTGTTTTGAGATCTTTTAGGTATATTTTGTACTTTGAATTGGCTACAGTTGCAGCATCAGCTGGAGCATCTCCACCACCACCACCACCAAGAGGACCACCACAACATCACATTGGTGGCCAAGAAGAAGAGGAGGAGGAGGAGGGGACGAGGAGGAGGTGGCTGGAAGAACACAATACCCCATACCAACCCAAGCCACACATTGTATGGGAGTTTTTTTCCATCTCTGAGGGAAAAGAAAAGTGAATGCGGCAAAGGTGACTTGCCTTATCTGTGACACGGAACTCTCAAGGGGTAACCCAAATAAAAAATATTCATTTGGGAACAATACCATGATAAGGCACATGCAGCGCAAGCACCCTAACAACGATGCTGCCGCAGAAATGAGAGAACTGGCCAGCAACCCTCCCCAATCTACACCCAGCACCTCCAAACAAAAACAACCCACTCCATCGGGACCAGAGACAAGGGAGACAATCCCTTGCATTCAACCAGGATTTGGAGAATTTAGGGTCACCTGTATTTTTTGTGGGAAGACCATATCCTATGGTGAGCAGAGCCTAAAGGACATCCTCCTTGCTGGTGACAACCACAATTGCCCCAAAAAACCCTAATTTGTTCCTGATTTTTTTTTGCTCCTGTTGAGCCATTTTCAAGTCCCTGTTTTTTGTTTCTCCCCATAAAAATAACCAAAAAAAATACAAAATAGTTCATAAAAGCCAAAAAAAGTACAAAATGTTCAAAAAAGATTAAAAAAATATAAAACAACAAAAAGAAGAAAAAAAACAGTTCTTTTTAGAACTACCTCCAATTTCTAAAAAAAGGCTAAATTTTTTTAAAACTCTATCATTAATTTTTCCCCATGGCACGCTCCCCGGTCCACTCCCCGGTGCGCGTACCGGGTGCTCCCCCCGTGCAAATCAAAAAAAAAATTTTGTTTTCACCCACGGGGCCCTTTTATAGCCCCCACATCAAACCTAGGGGGTCAAGGGGGTCTACTCTGCCCCCTTATGGTCATTTCCCCCTTTGTTTTTCCCACCTCTTGTGTCTCGATCCTACCGAGGCACAAGATGGCGGCCGCTCCGGAATTTTTCGAATGTTTACAGACACCCGAGAGCCAATCAGCTTTCCGTGCGCACCTCGGGTTGCGCGCCCAGAGCGCTCCCCGGAGCGCGTACCGGGGCACTGCCATAGATATATATATTTTTTTTAACCTAAATTACTCAAAATCCACTGGAGCACATATCTTGAGACATAGCAAAGGCACATCGGGCTACCAGTCCCTACAATTTTGCCAAGTTTGGTGCAAATCCATTCAGCCGTTCGGGCTAAAAGTGAGTTCGACCGCCCTATGGAAATTAACACGGGGAAAACACGTTTTGGGACCCCCCCTTTATCTCGGTTCCCGCTTCACTATAACTACCTACTGGCGACCGCCAGTAGGTTATATATATATATATATATATAGATATAGATATATATATATATATATATATATATATATATATATATATATATCTATATATATATATACATATATCAATTAGCCCAGCAGCCGCCGAGCTCCGCTCTACTTAAGCCTCAAAACTAAGGCGGTTCACATGCAGGTTGCGAGCCTCTGTATGTAATTCCAATTACATGCAGTGTAAAGGCAACCAAAACTCCACGCGTTTCAGGAGCTCACCTCCCTTGCTCACGAGTGAAAGTGATTCGATTTCGATAGGCTTTAAATTAACATGTGACACATTTGTGAATAATCATAGAAAGCAGACTAGCGCTGCCAAACCATAAAGTAAATAGTTACTAATGAAAACATAAACATATATCCATTTGATATGATACACAGCCCAACAACCTATATAATATTGAGAAATACATTTGGGATTTTCATATGCTCTCAATTGAACATAAAATTAATTATTGGGCATTATATTCCAGGTTACATTTCACCGGATTTCCACAGGTCGGTTTAAGCATTACTCTATCATATCTAATAGAGCGCATATAGGTGTCTAGCCCCAGTGGGCTTATTATATCAGTTCCTTTTCCAATGAGTTATTCTGCCCAAGTGGACTTAACCTCATAACTCCCATAAACTTCCAATTTCCAAAACGCCATTCTCTTCATTATTCATCTCTAATGGCGGCTGTCACAATTTCATATTCTCTTCCTCTTTCTTTCTTCATTAGTATCTATGAAAATATATAAACAATAAAAAACATTTACCACATATGTTCTACCATCACCCTGCGTGATTTTAAAATCATACTTTCTGTATTTTGAGACAGTACTACTTCATATTTTCTTCAATTGTTAGTCCTAAAGACTAATATGGTTCTATAACTACGGTGACTCTTTCGATATCCGAACAGAATTCCATATATTCATTTTACGTTTAACAATTAAATTTTCGTCTGCCACAAGTTCCATAAGAATATGTTTATCTAATTTCCTCAAAATTGTGTTGACACCATCAAAAAACATTATGTTCTCTAACCCCAGGTTGTTTACATATACTAAGACATATTCGGTTAACCTAGATGTGTTTCTAGTTCCTCATCGCAGTTATGTCCTATCGGGACTATTGTTCGATATTTGAATGTGAATCTGGACTCCAACCTTCGAAGTTTTTGTATTTTGTTTCCCCCTCTCTCATCGTGTTTCACCATGTCCAACACGCAGAACCTCAACAGATTGGTGTTTTGATTGTGTTCTGCCTGAAAATGTCTTGCCATAGGGTATGCTTTGTCGCAGTTTTTTATAGCCCTTAAATGTTCCAAAATTCTGATTTTGGCTTTGTGTATCGTGCTGCCTATGTAGGCCTTTTCACAGGGGCAAAACACAGCATACACCGCGAACTCGGTGTTGCACGATGTGTATTCCTGGATTTTGAAGGGTTCAGTCTGTGGTGAGAGTCTTACTTCCTTGCAGTTCTTACTATGTTTGCACGCCTTGCAGCTTCTGCAGGGGAAGAATCCTTGTATTCCCATCAGTTTTTCTTTTCCCTGTACTATTGCGCTGCACAGCTCATCTTTCAGTGATTTAGATTTTTTTAACGTTATTTGAGGATATGTTTCGACACATTCTGAAATTTCTGGGTCTGTCTGTAGAACCGGCCAGAATTTTCTCAGGCTGCGTTTAATCATAAATGCCTGGCTGCTGTAAGTGGTGATGAAGCGCGTTTTCATATTTTCGCTGTTCTCTTTTTTGTCTTTCTCTACCAAAAGTGAGTCTCTGCTTCTTTCTGCCACTATCTTTTTTGCTCTTTCTATAGTTTTTTGTGTATACCCTCTAGCTCTAAATCTCTCAGTCATGTTTTTTCTTCTTCGCAGAAGCTTGAGACTGTGCTGCAATTTCTTTTTGCCCTAAGGAGTTCTCCTACTGGTATACTCTGTATAAGTGAACTCTGATGGCAACTGCGTGCATGTAGCAGACTGTTGCCTGCTGTAGTTTTTCTGAAGAGGAAACTCTCCAATCGATTGTTTTCTACTTTTACCCTTAAATCAAGGAAGTCAAGACTGTTTTCCGCCCATTGACTGGTGAACTTCAAGTTAGACTCGTTAGAGTTCAGTTCTTCTACAAAACTCTTTGCTTCTGTTTCTGTGCCTGACCAAACTACAAAAATATCATTGATGTACCTGACCCATTTGATCACTTTTTCTTTGTACATCGATGATCTGTATACCACCTCCTCTTCCCAGTACCCCATGAAGAGACCGGCAAAGCTCGGCGCAAAGCAAGTCCCCATGGAGTTACCGAGGACTTGCCTATAGATTTTACAATCGAAGAGGAAGTAGTTTTGGGTCAAACAAAGTTCCATTATTTTCAGTAGCATTTGCGTATGGTAGAGGTATGAGATTGATATTCTAGATAGGAAATGCTTAAAGGCTGCTAGTCCTAGTGTGTGTGGGATACAGGTATATAGTCCAATCACATCTAGTGATAGTAAGGTGTAGTTCTTCTCCCATTTCAATGTTTTTAGGAATCTTAAAAAGGCTCCTGAATCTTTTATGTAGGACGGCAGGTTCTGGACCCAATACTGCAGGGAAAAATCTACATACCGTGAGGCATTTTCAAGGCAGCTCCCTATTGATGAGACAATTGGCCTCCCTGGTGGATGGTTCCGGTCCTTATGGATCTTCGGCAGAAGATACAGCGCCGGAATTCTTGGGGACTTGCACTCTAGAAATTTTAACTCTTCAGTTTCTATGAGCCCCTTCCCTTTCCACTCTTGGAGCAACGTATGGAACATCCTCAATGACGCCTCATATTCCATGAGGTTGCTTCTACAGTATTTAGTCTGGTCTGACAGTTTTCTTAATCCTTCTTGTATGTAGTTAGTTCTTGACTGTACAACTACATTTCCTCCCTTGTCCGATTTTTTTATCACTATAGTGATGTCATTCTTTAGATTCAGTAATGCCTTTCTCTGCTGGGTATTTATGTTATTCCAGCTTTTTAGTTTTTTGTTGTTCGAGATATGTTGCAGCTCTTTACTCATACCCCTCTCAAACACATCAATAACATCGTTTTTTAATTGTGGAAGGAAAGTTGAATTAGGCCTAAAGCCACTATTAGCGCTTAAGTTCAGAGGTATATTTTCAGTTTCAAATCTTTCATAAGGACAGCTGGTATCATCTGCTTCCTCTGCTAAAACCTTCAATGAGTGCACTAGTTCTGCATCTGCCATGCTCATACTATTTGGCTTCTCTCTATGTGTTCACCGGCAAAAAACTAGTAAAAAGTTCTGTGGAAATCCGGTGAAATGTAACCTGGAATATAATGCCCAATAATTAATTTTATGTTCAATTGAGAGCATATGAAAATCCCAAATGTATTTCTCAATATTATATAGGTTGTTGGGCTGTGTATCATGTCAAATGGATATATGTTTATGTTTTCATTAGTAACTATTCACTTTATGGTTTGGCAGCGCTAGTCTGCTTTCTATGATTATTCACAAATGTGTCACATGTTAATTTAAAGCCTATCGAAATCGAATCACTTCCACTCGTGAGCAAGGGAGGTGAGCGCCTGAAACGCGTAGAGTTTTGGTTGCCTTTACACTGCATTAAAGGCTATTTCTCCAGCAAGAAGTGTTCGTGTGTTCCTTGACGGAAAACTAAAGTTCGGGATTCGAATTGACATATATATATATTTATATATATAATATACTTTTACAAAGTATATGCCTTCACCACGCATGCCTTTGCGTTGAGATGGCATGCGTGCTAAAGGCATATTGGGAGTAAAGGTTTGCGGGATAATGGTATTTCGTTGTTTTGCGTTTTTAAAAATGCGGACTAATGGTATGCGGGATGTTATCCCGCGGGATAACGTCATATATTCCTACCAAGCCCATTGCGTCAAGAAAGTCATTTAATGGGCAGAACTGTTGAGTATGGATCATCATGTTGAAGTTGCCTCCCATCATGAGAGATCCCGATTGTAGGTCTAGGATTAGTCTGCCAAGGTCGGGAATGGCCGCTATAGCGGTTTTCTGGAGTGCTGGGGGGATATAGAATGATACCAGGTTCATGGGCTTCCATTCCCATGATCCCATTACAACTGCAATTCTCCCCTGTTGATCTGCCCAAACCTTCTGTACTATGCAGTTGAAATTTTTAGGTACAAGAATTCCTGTTCCCTTGGAGCCTGAGGTAAACCCAGCATGTGCTATCAACCTGTATCCCCACGTATCTAGGGCTTTGTAGGTGTTGCTAACTAAATGTGTTTTCTGTGATAATACAATGTCCGGTGATTGACGTTTTATAAACTGAATTACGATACCCCTTTTAATTTGTCTTCCAATCCGTTTACGCTCCAGGTTAGCATTCGAAGTGCCACGTCGGCTTTGTTATCAGTCATATGTACTGTGATGTCTGTGTAGTTTTGCCCTCCGTATCTTTCCTCCCTGTGCCTTAATGGTGCGCATTGGGTGTCTCACACTATTTATGTAATAGCGGGTATTTGAATGTTTATTTAAGTGGAATACTTTGATAATTGGACACCGTTTCTCTACCCATTAACAATCTGACTGAACTATTATCAACCCTGAAAGTCCTCCCAACTTGGATAAACGTACCCTCTACCTGTTCCCTTGCATGACAGCATATAATCTACCCGCCTCCCCAACCTTGCAGAGTGCCTGTCGCCCTCCCCTTGAAAGTCGAAGGTTCATGGTCACGCTGGTCCCACTCCCTCTCCTGCCTGCTGTGTTTAAATTACATTAAGCAACCTTGAGTTCAACTACCACAGTTCGAAACCCTAAAGACAAACCCTGAGCTTGTGTAGTTTTTCTGTATCTCTTTTCAATGATGGCTGGTTCTTTCACTTTTTTGCCAGCACAAGCAACTATTCTGGACATTCAACAGTTGGCAGTTCTTAACCTCTAAAGTCTCACTGTTCATTATGATTCTTGTCCATTACGTCTGCTACGGGAGTCGTGACTCCTGAGGCGGTTAACGGTTGATTCTGATGGGTCTGTTTTTCTTGTTTTCCGCTTGACATTCTGGGGCATATTATCAAGACAGGCGATAACATTATCGTTGTTTTAGCGGCAGAAAACTGAAACTAAAACAACGATAATGGGCTTGATAATATGCTCTATGGAATTCCAATTGTAGCCCATCTTAGATGTTCTCCACATCTAACATGGGCTTCAATTGGAATTCCATTGAGCATATTATCAAGCCCATTATCGCCGTTTTAGCGTCAATTTTATTGCCTGTCTTGATAATATGCTGCTCTGTTCCTTACTTACCGCCACCCGACCAACCACTTTCATGCTTCTTCGGAATAGTAAATACCCATGTTTTACCTTCAGCCTCCACTCTCAGTTTTGCTGACAACAACATTGCGTATTTGATTCCTTTTTCTCAAATCGGGGAAGAATGTGGCATTACTATTTTTGAAGAAGAGTGGTGGAGCACTTGAGGCCGTTTGCAGGATAACGTCCCTGTCGCAAAAATGAAATACTTTTGCAAGGAGGGGCCTGGGGGCGTCCCCGGTCTCAGCTTTCCTCCTGGGACTCTGTGAGCTCTTTCTAAGGAGAAGTAGTTTGAGAGGCCTTGTGGTTGCAAGTATTTTGTGATTAAATTTTCCACAAAAAGATCTGGCAACTGGCCCACTGCGGGCTCAGACACCTCAAGAATTCGTACCTTGTTTCGACGTGCCCTGCCTTTGAAGTCGTTTAGTTGTGCCTCCTGGAGTTCACTTCTGATGTGTAAATCCTTGACTTGCTGTTTGAGGCTGGATGTTTCCATTGTAAGGGAGTGAGTAGGCCCTTCTACTTCCTTGACTCTCGTATCCATATTGCTTAGGTCGGCTCTGACCAGGGTGCGGTCCATGGAGATTGAGTCAAATCTTGCTTCCAGCGATGTCCGTACATTGGCTGCCATTATATCTTGGAGGGTAGGCTCTGAGTGTTCTGCAGAAGCTTGGCTCTGTGATTGGGTTGCGGTTATTGATTTGCCTTGTGAATTCGCACCTTTCTGCCATGTATAGTTATCTAATTTTGTTTGGAGAGCAGCACGTTTACTCTTACCGCCCTACATTTTGCTAGGTTGGCCGGAATTGTATATAGGGAGTCAGATTCATACTGGTGGTCCCCGCCGCCTGATTTTGGGCTGGTTGCCCTATTCGCCCTGTTGGGTCTCCCATGCATGGCTCTCTTTCTGCTGCCTCTATTTCCACGCTGGTGTAATTGCGAATTATGTCCTGCATGGTCTGCGCTGTGAGTGCCTTGGAGTGTACCTCTTGTAAGCTACCGATGTGGCAATGTGGCTCAGTTAACCCTCTCTAGTGTATATTCTCCATTGTTACAATTCCCCTGGTGTGGAGCTTCGATTTCTTCGTATGGGATTCTTGCTGTGCACTTCCTTACTCACCCTGGGCCTTAATTGGTTGGTTCTCGGTCCTATCTCTACCTGCTCACCTTCATTTGTTGCCGGTTGTGTTCGTTCCACACATGTTATGTCCAGGGCTTTAAATGGGGGGAAAATAGTGCAGGTACTCATTTAAATATGATGAGTGGATGGGGCTAGGGGCGGGGCTTAGGGCACCACTTGCCGATACTTATTGACTTCGATACCACTTGCAGCACATACCAAAGCACATTAGAAATTTCTTTGAATAAACAAAGCAGGTTTGTTTACTCATTACACACAAGGAAAGCCAAACACAGCGATATTTTAAGGTTTCCTTGTTTTGTAATGTATGCAACATCAATACTGTTAATTGCTGTTGCTTGGCACAATTCTATATATTCTCGAGTCACACAAATAAACAAGCAGACATGCACATACGAAGCATTATACACATTTAATTTAACACCTTGGCTGCTAGGCGTTTTCCCCCTCCTGTGCTGAAAATTGCTATTCTTCTTTATTCATGACGAGCTCAGCTCGTCATCAGCACAGCTCAACTGTGCATCATGACGAGCTGAGCTCGTCATGAGCATCGAAAGGGTTAATATAACTTCTAATATAGCGTCTCTATTCCCCCCCCCCCTTTTCTCTTGTTTTGTCGCACACAAAAACAATCATAGGCAAACACACAGGCAAGCAGACAAACATAAACAACCAGTTAGTTAACAAAAGAATCAGGTGGGAGTAAAGTTATTTGAACCTGGTTACCTCCCACGGCTTTCTTAATTACGCTGTCACCACCGGGCTACCTCGATGTCTGTGTTTGCAACACAGCATGATGGCGAACAAACGATGATATGCAAATGAGCCCAAGCTGAATTGTTCAGCTGGGCTCGGCTCAGGTCTACAGATGTGCCTTGGCTATCAATGAAAGGCCACCAGCACCAACGTTTCATAAGTACCGGTACTCTCCTCCGCAATAGAGAAGTGCCGGTACTCAGAGGGATAAATGTAAGAAGTGCCGGTACTCAGTACCGGTGAGTACCGGCCCATTTAAAGCACTGGTTATGTCCCTTTGTCATTTGCTCCAGGCATTCATTTGCTAAATTTGGCTCCTCCGCCCTTCGCTCTCCTCTGCTCTACCTCTCTGTCTGGGCTCACCCTTTCTTTCTTGTGGGAAGATGACTGACGGTGCGAGGTCCTTCCTCATCGCAGTTTCTCCTTCGTGCTACGCCGATGTCGTATGGGACAGTCCATTTGAGTAAGTCCGCCAGATTCACCTGGGATGCGCGGTAGTTGGCCCTGCATCTCCCAACTCTCCCACACACGCTCAGTCAACTACAGCCAGTCCTACGCTACCCAACATCGTCTCATCTGCGGCTTGTCTTGGTTTTGCAACTGCTTGTAGATTCACCCGCAGGGGCTCGTTTGTCCGTGCAGCCCTACAGACGTGAATCTTTTTTCGGGCAGAGGCCAGCAACGTCTTACGATGATGACTGCGGTATGTGCTCTTAGGCTTTCCTCCGCTGCAGAATCTAAGCAGGGGTACCCCGTTTGCTAGTTCGGCGATCAGGGTGCCACCATCCTTTCTGTACGCTGTGGATACAGGCCTCGAAGTGGACAGGTCATTTTCTGGCCTGATTTCCCTCTAAGCTGGTGTCAACTTAGAGTTTCCTCATTTCGCAGGCTGATGGCAGTAATTCCAGTGCAAAATACTCCGGCTTTTGTGACAGATGGTGCGGGACTCTGGAGCCGAGTTAGTGTGCAGCCATTTTTGTCGGCTGCTAGCCACGCTCCTCCCCGAATTCCTTCTTGAGGGCTACTTTTTTGCGAACACTCAGAAAAGCAATTTGAGATTTTAATAAGTTGAACTTGTAAACAAGTGCAACAAACCACACGATTATGCGTTCCACTCTAGCCAAATGAGGATTCAAGTGATCAAGATAGATCAAAGCATCAAGGTCGATTTCATGGAGAATTGACACAATTCAAGCCGCAAAAACACCTGGGCTATTTTTATACCCCATGGCCAAATGTGCATATCACCGCTGGGATCCAAGTGCAGTGACTGGGGACCAGTCATGGCTCTCAGAAGCCAAATTGTGACTGAAAAAACCATTAGAAATATCAAGGGTGGTTTTACATTTCTTACAAACAATCTTACTAATCAGTGCTGTACTTTGTGTATATCAGCCGTGTAAGTGCAAGTATGAGTATTCAATTGCCAATAATCCAATACAATACGATAAGATTGGTCAGGTTTTGAAACCAGAAAAAGAGGATTGTTCATCTGTGAAACACAGGGTTCAATTATTCCCTGGTACTCCAATTGAGTATGAATGTCTTTAACAGCTGCTTAGGCATCACATTTAATTGGATGGTACAGTGAAGGCTGTGAAGGAATGGATAGGAATTCCATGGAAAGGAGAATATTTGCCCCATCCAGAATAGTTGAGATATAAAGCAGGGGCCAAAGCCATTCAGAAACGTAAGCTTGATTGACTTCATCAGGAACTAAATGAGAAAACAAAGGATAATATCCTCACCTTTGGGACAAGCAAGAATAAAAGGACAATGCCAATTAACCTCTGGCAAAATAATATCCTAAGAAGAAGCTACATTGTCCCAAAATATTGCTCTAATGGTGCGTTGAATGTCACCTTCAATCTAAATTTCTAAGCAATAGAGTTTGTCAGGGAGGGCAATGTGGGTGTCAGCGCTTTCTACTGATACAAAAGTTCCAGTTCTTTCGCCACCCGAAGATGGCGGAGTGCTTTGTGAACTATGGTGACTTCTGCTGCACTGTTGGGAAGAGTCACCACCCACACCTGTCCAGGATAAGAGTACTCACCGTCTGGGGCATATTTAGCTGTTTGCAGAGCAAGAGCAGAAACCGACTTATACGTCTGTAAGGACTTAGATGTAGGAGAGTAGGGTCTGCTATCCTATGGTCACCCCAAATTTTTGCTTTTTGCTTCACTGGTTTATGACTTAATGTGGCTGTGGGCCTGCTAATCAGACCCACAGCCTGCTGTTCTCTCTCTAAATTACTGCCAATGCACTCTAGGTGCATTACGAATTGGAACTGGTTCACCTTATTGGCCCCTGTAACAGTGTACCCTAGGTACCCAGGGCATAGGTGTTTCCAAGGCCTACCAGGGGCTGCAGCATGTATTGTGCCACCCCTGGCCTGGCCTCCATATTTGACACAACTGGCTGATCACTCAGCTGGGGTAAGTTGGTGTAATCACCTCTTACTTAGATATAGTATCCCTATATCTAACCATAAACTGGATACATATGTTCCTATCAGCCACTCCTATGGAAGGCCTCATCAATCCTGGAGGCAGAGTGCTTGGAAATATGTGAGATGGTGCTCTAGCATGAGCTGAGCCTGTCTGCAGCTGTCGGGAACCACTACCTAAGCTGTTCCGGGATACTGCCATACCATATACTCTTAAGTGCATTATAATCCTCGCGGTTATATGCTATCTTTGGTTTGGCTTTATCAAAACATGTCGAGTAAGGTGTCATACGAATTGGAATACTATCCCCTCGACAATACTGTCGACGGGGATAGCATTCCATCCTTCTAGAGGGACACGACATGTGTGTAGCCTTAACCCCGGTTAAAGTTAACCAGAGCCTCAGCATCACAAAATGGAGGCTGCCACCGCAGACACAAGTCTGACCTCCTGCTGCTGGGAGTCCTTCCAGCGAGGGAGGCTTGGACAAAGGGTTTCCTGCCTTGGGAGGTGCGAGCACCACCCCAGACAGGGTTTTGTGTATTGGGTAGGACTGGGCTGAATAGATTGAGACATGCCCAGGGCACACAAGGTGTCCCCGTGCATAAGCCAGTCCAAGCCGGTCCTGGGACTTTCCAGACCCAGGCCTGGCGAGGAGCTGGACAAAGGAAAGGGGGTGTAACCGCCCCCCTTCCTGGTCCCACCCAGAGGAGGGACCTAGTAGGTGATCCACCCCTCAGATTGGGAATAAGAGTGGGAGCAGTGCCATTGCACAGCAGATCATCCTGAAATCAACTTTAAACAAAGAAGAAGACTGGACTTCGACATTCTGCCGCTCAGAAGACTGAAGAGAATCTCCCTTGTGGCCTAGGAGTGGCCACCCTGTGAAAGCAGGTACCAACCAGTGAATCAACATCTGCTTTGCCGCCGCCTCCCGCCAAAGCCCGAGCCCAGAGCCTGACAAGACCCAGACTCCCAGACTTCTCACAGCCCGATCCACAGTCCCTGCAAAGAAGGGACCCGTGGAGGCACCGAGAGACGTGGGACCGGACTTCTTGGAAGACACCCGAAGAGCTGACAGTGCAGCACCAGAGGCACCCTCGATGTTGTGCTTTAGGGACTGAGAACCCCCACCACCGAGCAGCCCTTGCACCGAAGATCAGCCCCCCAGCATCTCCACGATCTGCGTGGGGCCCTTTTGCATTGTGCCACTCGACGCGCCATCCCGGCCACTAGCCACGTGGTCAGCGGCCATCTTGACAACTACAACTACAAACTACACTGCAAGTCTGGTTGCTCCAGACTTGCCCTAGCTCCTGTGAAAAGGAGCACCCGCTCTGACCTTGCTGGTCAGAGTGTTAAACCTTTTTCAACTCCTGCGTGGCTTGCATTAGCCAAGGCCTGTTTGCTCCGATCAAGTTGTCAACACCGCCAACAGCGAAAAGCCTGCGTGGGACAGCTCGTGACCGACTCCTGGACGTCCTCGACCCCCGGTGTCCACGGGGCTGCAGAGAGAAGCTACACCTCAAAGCCTGTTTGCACCCGACATCGCCTGGTTCCAATCTGGTTCCACGGTAGTCACTGGCTAGTGACTTTGAACATTGTCCCCTCTGCTTTCAGGTCTTCACAACTTCAGATCCACCCTTGGATCCACCGGAACGCTTCACATCGAGCCGCCTGCAGCATCTTCAGCTCCAAGCACCATCGACCAGCGTGACGAAACCCGACACTACTTCGACCCTGTGCACCCGCTTCCTGTGGGTGAGGTAACTCAGCTCCGCCAGTGTTCCTACACTGGTACACACCTCTAGGGCCTGTGTCTCAAGTTTCAGCTTTCTAGGTCACTCGGAAGGTTCCGAACTAACTAACTTTGTACTTTTTACGCACTATAGACTTTGCATTGGTGAGTGCGTGCACTTTAAACACTGCACCCGAGTCCCTCGGGCCTTTCCCAACTTAGTCACTGCTAGTCTCGAATAGCTCCAGCGATTCCCAAGGCCCTAGGCCTGTTTCCTTTCCGATTAGTATCTCTATACCACTTTCTTAGTATATGGTTTAGGTGGCCCCTAGGGCTCATCCATGTTGTGCAACTTTTGTGTATTTTAAACTGTCTTGTGTTTAACGCTTGTGCTTCTGTGCTCATAAAGAGTCCAGGGGATACTTTTAGTTAATAAATCAATATATATTTTCAATATATATCTGTGTGGTGTCCTTTCATTTGGTATTCAAGGGGGTTGTGTATGGTAATACAGCTGGCTTCACATGCCTTTCAGAGTTTAGCCTAAAACTGCTTTGTCCACGTTACCACTAGGATAACTGGTCTATAAGGTTGACTTACAACCAATCATCATAAGGGTTGCTTGGCATGGTACAAAGTGATCACTAGAATTAGTGAGCATTATATACCAGGCCAACTTCTCACATTGGTGGCAGCGGTGGGATCTGAGCTTGCTGTTGTTTTATCATTACAATCTTTGAGATTATCATTTGAAAGATCATACAGGTACCTGCTAGGTACATATAAAACAAGACTAGTATACTTAAGTTCTACTGAACTTAGTTGTTGTGGAGCAAAGGGAGTAGCACACCCTGACTACAACTACTAGATAGGTTTAGTAGGTAAACACCAGTGTAGGTAGATTGCAACATATCCACCCACACTAGAGCAATGTCTGGAGCAGAGGGTTCCACTGGGAATGTCCCTGCTGAGAGTGACCCTCCAAGGGCACCATCCAAATTTGCTATTTTTTCCTTTAAGGAATTAAGACAGCTTTGTGTCTTAAGGGGTCTGAGGACAGGGCCTTCCCCTACCACAGACCACCTTAGAGAGATCTTGGACCAGTCTGAGACTCTAAAGACCTCTAAGGCAGACCCCACAGGGAATGCTGAAGGAGGCCATCCTTCTGAGGATGACACTGCAGAAGCCCCTGTCACTATAATCCTGGTAGATGAGGAAGCCCCCATCACTGAAGCTCCTCAGGTAGATGAGGAGGAGGAAGAGGAAGAAGAGACAGAAGGGGGGAGCAGTGAGTCAGATGATGACAGAAATAGTCAGGTACTGGTCAGTAGACTGAACCAGGCTAACTTAAGCCTATTTGGGACTGAATCAGGGAACAACCCATTCAGACCCCCAGGTGGACTTAACCAGAAGCCTAGGGGGAGGACTCACTCAGGTGACTCTAACAACTCCCATGCTTCTAGAGGCTCTTATGGTCACTCCAGAAGGGGGATGACTAGCCCTCAGAGAAGGGAGCATGAGGCCAAAATGAGAGAGGCTGAATTGAGGATCCAGAGACAAGAGTTAGAGGTTGCCCTGGCCCAAGAGAAACTTGCTAGAGCAAGACAGCCTAGAGAGAGTGGGGTAATAGAACTCACTGGTGGCAGCAATATCCACAAGGATAAAGACAGGTCTTTTGATAACAGAAACCTGAGTAAGATTGTGCCCCCCTACAAAGCTGGGGATGATATCCACAAATGGATAACTGCAATGGAGAGAGCCTGCAGAGTACAGCAGATCCCTCAGGAGCAGTGGGCAGCAATCTTGTGGCTCTCCTTAGAAGGTAGAGGCCGAGACAGACTCCTCACAGTTAGTGAGGGGGATTCTAGAAATGACCTGGTCCTGAAGAGTGCTCTGATTGATGGGTTAGGCTTAACCACTGAACAGTACAGGTTAATGTTCAGAGATACCCAGAAGACACAGACTCAGGACTGGTCTGAATTTGTTGAGTGTGCCACTAAGGCTCTGGAGGGATGGTTGCTGGGAAGCAAGGTTACAGACTATGAAGGATTGTATAATTTGCTGATGAGAGAACAAATCTTAAATAATTGTCAGAACCAGCAGTTGCTTCAACATTTGGTTGACTCAGATTTGACCTCTCCCCAAGAATTGGGAAAGAGGGCAGATAAATGGGTTAGAACCAGAGTTAAGCAAAAGAACCAGAACCAGAACCAGGGCGGTGACCAGAAGAAAAGAGACCAGAAGGGTGGGGAGCAGAAAGCTAAAGACCAGAAGTCTTCAACAGGGCCCCAAAATGATACAGAGGGTGGGTCCCAAACTTCCAAGAAAAAGAAGAAAGAAGGTCAGAAGAAACCCTGGTGTAAAACTTGTAAAAACACCTCTCACTGGACAAGTGAGTGTAAAAAGGGTGGAGCCCCCAGCACTGCAGCCCCTAAGGCACCTGCACCCACTAGTACAGCTAGCAGTGCTGGTCGACAAACCAAGGGGGTAGTGGGTATCACCTTGGGAACTGAAGGAGATTCTGACCTAGTCAGAACCCTTACACAGGCTGTTCTGATTTGTGAAGGGGACATAGATTTGACCCCTGACATTAGTCCCAGTAATCTGGGCAAGTACAGACAGACGCCTTTGATTAATAACAAAGTGGCTCAAGCTTACAGGGACACATGTGCCAGTGTCACTATGGTGACACCTAACTTTGTGGACCCTGGACAGTACATGCCAGGTGATAATTACCTGGTGACCAATGCCAGCAATGTCACTACTACACATAGTGTGGCACTTGTTAACTTTTCCTGGGGAGGGGTAACTGGCCTAAAAAGAGTTGTGGTTAGTGCTGATCTCCCAGTTGAATGTTTGTTGGGCAATGACCTGGAGAACTCTCTATGGTCAGAAGTTGAGTACAGGACTCATGCAGAGATGTTAGGGATATCATCACATGTCCACAGGCCAAAAAGTGCCTCTCTGAACCTCAGGTCTTGGATCCTGGAACAATGGACCAAGTACCTTCCAAGAAGAAGAACAGGAGAGTTAAGGCTGTGCCTTCCCAACTGCCTACAAGTGAGGATCAAGCTTCACAAGAAGCTGGTCTTGAGACCCCTGAAGGAACTGTCTCTGAAGAACTTGAACCTGATCAGGTTGAGTTTCTGGGGACAGGGGGACCTTCTAGGGCAGACTTGGGGCAGGCTCAGTTAACCTGTCCTTCTCTTGAACCCCTCAGACAGCAGGCTGCTGCTGAGGCTGCTGGGAATGCTCAAGGTGCCTATAAAGTTTATTGGGATGAAGGACTCCTTTACACAGAGGGTAGAGACCCCTAGCCTGATGCAACCAGGAGGTTGGTTATACCTCTGCAATTTAGGGGTTTCCTTCTCACCTTGGCCCATGATATTCCTTTAGCAGGACACTTAGGCCAGAATAAGACCTGGTACAGGCGTGTCCCTCACTTTCACTGGCCTCACATGTCTGAAGACACCAAGGAGTTTTGTCGCTCCTGTGAAACCTGCCAAGCCAGTGGTAAAGCAGGTGGAACCACAAAGGCCCCCCTGATACCACTACCTGTGGTGGGGGTTCCCTTTGAAAGAGTGGGGATTGATATTGTAGGTCCAATGGATCCCCCTACAGCATCTGGGCACAGATTCATACTGGTGGTGGTGGACCATGCCACCAGGTACCCAGAGGCAATTCCACTTAGGACCACAACAGCTCCTGTTGTGGCCAGGGCCTTACTTGGAGTTTTCTCCAGAGTGGGGTTTCCTAAGGAGGTAATATCTGACAGAGGTGCCAACTTCATGTCAGGATATTTGACAGCTATGTGGAAGGAATGTGGTGTCAACTACAAGTTCACCACTCCTTACCATCCACAATGTAATGGGCTTGTTGAAAGATTTAACAAGACCCTAAAGGGTATGATCAAAGGATTACCTGAAAAGCTCAGGCGGAGATGGGACATCCTTCTACCCTGCCTTTTGTTTGCTTACAAAGAGGTCCCTCAAAAGGGGGTTGGCTTCAGCCCCTTTGAATTGTTGTTTGGGCACCCTGTAAGAGGACCCCTGTGTCTGGTAAAGGAAGGATGGGAGTTACCTCTCGAAAAGCCTAAGCAAGACATAGTGGACTATGTACTTGGTCTCCGCTCCAGGATGGCAGAGTACATGGAAAAGGCATCCAAAAACCTTGAGGCTAGCCAAGAATTACAAAAAGCTTGGCATGACCAAAAGGCTGTCCTGGTTGAGTTTCAGCCTGGACAGAAGGTATGGGTGTTGGAGCCAGTGGCCCCAGCAGCACTCCAGGACAAATGGTCTGGACCCCATACAATTCTGGAAAAGAAGGGAGAGGTTACCTACTTGGTGGACCTAGGAACTCCCAGGAGCCCCCACAGGGTGCTCCATGTCAACAGACTAAAGGCATATGTCAGCAGGGCAGACATTGGCTTGCTCATGGCTACAGATGAGGGACAGGAGGAAGAGAGTGACCCTCTCCCAGACCTGCTCACTCAGAACCCTGAGGATGGCTCAGTTGATGGTGTGGCCTTAGATGGCAGCCTCACTGAACATCAGCAAAATTACTGTAGACAAGTTCTGCAGGCATACAGGCATATGTTCTCATTGACACCCAGTCAGACTAACTGGTGTACCCATGTGGTGGACACTGGTGAAAGTCTTCCTGTAAAGAGCAAGATTTACAGGCAACCTGATCATGTCAGGGACTGTATAAAAACTGAAGTGCAAAAGATGCTGGAATTAGGTGTCATTGAGCCTTCAGAGAGCCCCTGGCCTAGCCCAGTGGTTCTGGTCCCCAAACCTCACACCAAAGATGGCAAGAGAGAGATGAGGTTCTGTGTGGATTACAGAGGACTCAATGCTGTCACCAGGACAGATGCACACCCTATTCCAAGGGCAGATGAGCTCATTGACAAGTTGGCTTCTGCCAAATATTTGAGCACATTTTACTTGACAGCTGGCTACTGGCAAATCAGGTTAGCTGAGGAGTCTAAAGCCAAGACAGCATTTTCTACCCCCAGTGGGCATTATCAATTTGTGGTGATGCCCTTTGGTTTGAAAAATGCACCTGCCACCTTCCAAAGGTTGGTGAATCAAGTCCTTACTGGGTTGGATGACTTTTGCGCAGCATATATGGATGATATTGCTGTCTTTAGCTCTACCTGGGAGGATCACCTGGTCCACCTGAAGGAAGTACTTGAGGCTCTGCAGAAGGCAGGCCTCACTATCAAGGCAACAAAGTGCCAGATAGGGCAGAGCAAGGTTGTATACCTGGGCCACCTTGTAGGTGGAGGCCAAGTTCAACCACTGGAGAGTAAGATCCAGACCATAAAGGACTGGTCCCCTCCAACCACCCAGACTCAGGTCAGAGCTTTCTTGGGCCTGACTGGGTACTACGGGAAGTTTGTTAAGAACTATGGGTCCATTGTGACTCCTCTTAATGATCTGACATCCAAGAAGATGCCCAGAAAGGTTCAGTGGACAGAAAACTGTCAAAAGGCATTTGATGACCTGAAGAAGGCCATGTGCTCTGCACCTATCCTGAAGAGTCCTGACTACTCAAGAGAGTTCATTGTCCAAACAGATGCTTCTGAGTTGGGAGTGGGAGCAGTGCTTTCACAGCTTAATGTAGATGGCCAGGACCAGCCCATTGCTTTTATTAGCAGAAGGCTGACCCCCAGAGAGAAACATTGGTCAGCTATTGAGAGGGAGGCCTTTGCTGTGGTGTGGGCCCTAAAGAAGTTGAGACCATACTTATTTGGCACTCACTTCAAGATTCAGACCGACCATAAGCCCCTCTTATGGCTTAATCAGATGAAGGGTGAAAACCCCAAACTACTCAGGTGGTCCATTTCCCTACAGGGGATGGACTTTACAGTGGAGCACCGCCCAGGGACTGACCATGGCAACGCAGATAGTCTCTCCAGGTACTTCCACTTAGAACATGAAGACACAACTGGTCAAGGTTAGTCTAATGTCCCTGCGTTTGGGGGGGGGGGGTTGTGTAGGAGAGTAGGGTCTGCTATCCTATGGTCACCCCAAATTTTTGCTTTTTGCTTCACTGGTTTATGACTTAATGTGGCTGTGGGCTTGCTAATCAGACCCACAGCCTGCTGTTCTCTCTCTAAATTACTGCCAATGCACTCTAGGTGCATTACGAATTGGAACTGGTTCACCTTATTGGCCCCTGTAACAGTGTACCCTAGGTACCCAGGGCATAGGTGTTTCCAAGGCCTACCAGGGGCTGCAGCATGTATTGTGCCACCCCTGGCCTGGCCTCCATATTTGACACAACTGGCTGATCACTCAGCTGGGGTAAGTTGGTGTAATCACCTCTTACTTAGATATAGTATCCCTATATCTAACCCTAAACTGGATACATATGTTCCTATCAGCCACTCCTATGGAAGGCCTCATCAATCCTGGAGGCAGAGTGCTTGGAAATATGTGAGATGGTGCTCTAGCATGAGCTGAGCCTGTCTGCAGCTGTCGGGAACCACTCCCTAAGCTGTTCCGGGATACTGCCATACCATATACTCTTAAGTGCATTATAATCCTCGCGGTTATATGCTATCTTTGGTTTGGCTTTATCAAAACATGTCGAGTAAGGTGTCATACGAATTGGAATACTATCCCCTCGACAGTTCTGTCGACGGGGATAGCATTCCACCCTTCTAGAGGGACACGACATGTGTGTAGCCTTAACCCCGGTTAACGTTAACCAGAGCCTCAGCATCACAAAATGGATGCTGCCACCGCAGACACAAGTCTGACCTCCTGCTGCTGGGAGTCCTTCCAGCGAGGGAGGCTTGGACAAAGGGTTTCCTGCCTTGGGAGGTGCGAGCACCACCCCAGACAGGGTTTTGTGTATTGGGTAGGACTGGGCTGAATAGATTGAGACATGCCCGGGGCACACAAGGTGTCCCCGTGCATAAGCCAGTCCAAACCGGTCCTGGGACTTTCCAGACCCAGGCCTGGCGAGGAGCTGGACAAAGGAAAGGGGGTGCAACCGCCCCCCTTCCTGGTCCCACCCAGAGGAGGGACCTAGTAGGTGATTCACCCCTCAGATTGGGAATAAGAGTGGGAGCAGTGCCATTGCACAGCAGATCATCCTGAATCAACTTGAAATAAAGAAGAAGACTGGACTTCGACATTCTGCCGCTCAGAAGACTGAAGAGAATCTCCCTTGTGGCCTAGGAGTGGCCACCCTGTGAAAGCAGGTACCAACCAGCGAATCAACATCTGCTTTGCCGCCGCCTCCCGCCAAAGCCCGAGCCCAGAGCCTGACAAGACCCAGACTCCCAGACTTCTCACAGCCCGATCCACAGTCCCTGCAAAGAAGGGACCCGTGGAGGCACCGAGAGACGTGGGACCGGACTTCTTGGAAGACACCCGAAGAGCTGACAGTGCAGCACCAGAGGCACCCTCGACGTTGTGCTTTAGGGACTGAGAACGCCCACCACCGAGGAGCCCTTGCACCGAAGATCAGCCCCCCAGCATCTCCACGATCTGCATGGGGCCCTTTTGCATTGTGCCACTCGACGCGCCATCCCGGCCACTAGCCACGTGGTCAGCGGCCATCTTGGCGACTACAACTACAAACTACACTGCGGGTCTGGTTGCTCCAGACTTGCCCTAGCTCCTGTGAAAAGGAGCACCCGCTCTGACCTTGCTGGTCCGAGTGTTAAGCCTTTTTCGACTCCTGCATGGCTTGCATTAGCCAAGGCCTGTTTGCTCCGATAAAGTTGCCGACACCGCCAACAGCGAGAAGCCTGCATGGGACAGCTCGTTACCGACTCCTGGATGTCCTCGACCCCCGGTGTCCACGGGGCTGCAGAGAGAAGCTACACCTCAACGCCTGTTTGCATCCGACATCGCCTGGTTCCAATCTGGTTCCACGGTAGTCACTGGCTAGTGACTTTGAACATTGTCCCCTCTGCTTTCAGGTCTTCACAACTTCAGATCCACCCTTGGATCCACCGGAACGCTTTAAATCGAGCCGCCTGCAGCATCTTCGGCTCCAAGCACCATCGACCAGCGTGACGAAACCCGACACTACTTCGACCCTGTGCATCCGCTTCCTGTGGGTGAGGTAACTCAGCTCCGCCAGTGTTCCTACACTGGTACACACCTCTAGGGCCTGTGTCTCAAGTTTCAGCTTTCTAGGTCACTCGGAAGGTTCCGAACTAACTAACTTTGTACTTTTTACGCACCATAGACTTTGCATTGGTGAGTGCGTGCACTTTAAACACTGCACCCGAGTCCCGCGGGCCTTTCCCGACTTAGTCACTGCTAGTCTCGAATAGCTCCAGCGATTCCCAAGGCCCTAGGCCTGTTTCCTTTCCGATTGGTATCTCTTATACCAATTTCTTAGTATATGGTTTAGGTGGCCCCTAGTGCTCATCCATGTTGTGCAACTTTTGTGTATTTTTAACTGTCTTGTGTTTAACGCTTGTGCTTCTGTGCTCATAAAGAGTCCAGGGGATACTTTTAGTTAATAAATCAATAGATATTTTCAATATATATCTGTGTGGTGTCCTTTCATTTGGTATTCAAGGGGGTTGTGTATGGTAATACAGCTGGCTTCACATGCCTTTCAGAGTTTAGCCTAAGACTGCTTTGTCCACGTTACCACTAGGATAACTGGTCTATAAGGTTAACTTACAACCAATCATCATAAGGGTTGCTTGGCATGGTACAAAGTGATCACTAGAATTAGTGAGCATTATATACCAGGCCAACTTCTCACATTAGACATCTGTGAAATTATTATAGGCAACCCGCATTAACTGAATTAACAATCACAGGACTAATAGCAAGTTCTGCAGCTTGTTGTGCTTGAGCAGGACCTTCAACTCTAGCTAGACCAGCCCAAAAAGTACGGGCAACAAACTGTATTACGTAGGCCTAAGCAGAGTTTGTGTTAGTTACGCTATGCGGAACTCCGAGAAGTGATAAAAAAACATTGCCACGCTACAAGGAGTTCCGCAAGCGGCGAGTGTGTTTTGTCATGCCGTGCACGTTAATTTTCCGCACTCAATGGCATCATGCGCAGGGCAAAAGGACACTGCTTCTTTTCTTGCTGCTCAAGTAGATTTTCTACCCGAGGGTCAGCTTTCTCAACGCGAACAGTATGTTTCTTAACGCAAGTGGTCGCGACCATCTGTGACCACCCACGTAGAGAAATCTGACCGCCCGCGTTGAGAAATCTCACCAGGAGGTGAATATTCCTCACTCGTGCTCGCCAACGTGGTGCTGGCAAGTGCGAGCGGGGAGCAGAGTTTTTCAGAACTGCGTTGGCTCCGAGAACTGCCGAAAACTCTATAAACTCTGCGAACAGAGTAGAGCTCATCGCTCAGGCCTAGTATTCAGCATCTAGATACAAGAACAACTTGTTTATATAATGTACGCGTCCTCAAATTTGGATAAATCGTAAAGCCGGCAAGAGTAGGACAGGTGGCCCCGTCAATTCCATATGGACCCATATGAACAATGCCGTGGACATGGGGGAGGGTACCATTAAACCAAGTCTAGTGTTCCTAGATTGTAAAAAGTTAATAAGGACGATAAGCATTGGGTACGTCAGCAGCAGTATAAGTATTAAACAAATTGTCATTAGCATTGATATCCCGGTAAGGTGGCCCAGGAAGAAAAGACTGCAAAGCGATATGCTGTGTCCGCTTCAATTACCCACACTACAGGAGCCCTGCATTAGGGACATCATGTGCTAGTAATTGCTAAGTAACTGACGGGCATTTTTCTCTTTCTATAGGCCTTATTATGAGTCTGGTGGTCCATGGACCGCCAGACTCACTGTGTCAGTCTCCCAACTGCCCTATTATGACTAGGGCCGCCCTGGGACCACCAAAACTGCCGCAACCACAAGGGAATCGCAGTTCTCTGGCTGTTGCTTAACGGTCCTGATGCCACAATATGCATGGCGGGCCGCTACAGGTCCCACCAAGCATATAACGAGTTTCTCCCAAGCACACTTTTCATGGCAGGATGATTGCTCTTAAAAGTGGGGTGGTGAGGAAACAAAGGTGCCATGCCACTAGAGTCAAGCTATCCAGGCTGATGAGGACTGAAAGCCCGAAACCAGTCCTAGGATGCTTGTTTCCAGTCCATGGAGGACCTGACCTGGCAGCTCAGGCTTGACTGTTCCCATTGGGAGCAGGGTCATTACTGATTTGCATATGGCTGGGTCCAGACTGGAATGACATGGTGAGCAAAAAACTATGGATTTAGGCCCAGATCTCTGTACTGGGGGTGATGTATGACATTGTTCTGCATTCTGTCCACCAATTGTTCTTTTGGCATTTGTCACGCTAAGTGGATGCACACATGGGGACACAGCATGTGTCCCCTTTGTGCATGCAACACCAGTACCTTCACAGCATGAACTGCAGCATTCCATGCCATGGAGGTACTGATTTTGACGTTCCCATTGAGGTGCATATTTCATAGGCACTGCCATGGGAATGCCAAAAAACAAACAGACTGTAGGAGAAAACTCCTCATCTGCTAGGAAGTACAAACATGGGTTTGGTGCTGCAGGAGCGGGGTAGTCCCTCTCCTGCACCGCCAAACTCATAATATGGCCCTATGTGTGTTGCAGAATGCAGTACATATAGAAAGATGGGAAAACAAGGCGAAATAAAATCACCTCGGGAAGTGTATGGATTTGGCGCTTTCCCAGGTTTATGATTTAGTAAATCTGGGGCAGCATCAAAATACATGGGTGTTGCTTTGGAAAACCCACTGCAATGCCCGTGGAACGCCTCCCAAACACAGAGTAAGGTGTCTGAGCGATTTGCACTGCATCATCTTACTCAAGATTTATGAGACCACTCAAAAGCCATGCTGGGTGGCTTTGTGTGGCTTCATATATCTGATGCAGAGCCCTACGTCATGCATGCACCACTTTATGTGATGCAAAAGTGACTCTCAAAAATACCCACCTGAGTGTACCCCGCAATACTTAGGTATTTTTGCTCCAGACTTGATAATAAGACCAGAGGTAGATTTTGCATCCCGGCAGATTCCTATTTCAGGCTACCAAATTCCACTCCTGGCCTTGCACCCTCGTAGATCACAGTCCTGCAAATAACTTCCATGTTGCATTTTAGAGTGTTTTTGACCTTTTACCCATCCACCTTTAGATTTTAATGCACTTCCGTAGAAATCAACTATTACAAACTACACTAGTATCTCTTTCACTCCAAAGGTTTTACATATTAAGGGCCATTTTATCAAGAATGGGCGATAACATTATCACAGCTAAAGCGGCGATAAGGGGCTTGATAATATGCCCTATAGAATTCCAATAGAAGCCCAGGTTCTGGTGTAAAGAACATCAAACCTGGGCTTCTATGGGAATTCCATGGGGCATATTATCAAGCCCCTTATCGCCGCTTTAGCCACAGTTTCCTCAAGCCAAAGCTGCGATAATGTTATCGCCCATTCTTGATAAAATGGCCCTAAATGTCCAGTAATGTTGTTTGGATGTTAATTTCTGCATCTCGTACCTTTATTACAGATGTGCTTGATAATGTATGCATTCCACAGTGTCTCCATGACCACGGTCTGAAGTTCTATCTGTGTGCTAAGGAGAACTTGTATCTCTCTTTTGTCTATAAACTTCTGGATTTGACTGATATGTGTGCTTAGCTAAAGCACTTCTGGCCTTTGAACCCCATATGCCTTTATTTTGTGCTTCCTTGCCTCATGGTGGTTATTAACTTAGTCGTCCAGTGATACCCTTTTTTGGAATAGAAGCGATCATGCAAACACACGAAAGTAATTGCTCAGCATTGAACTCAGAGGTCTCCAATATCCACCACTATCAATCTGCTTTATCCGAGAATCCAGAACCTGATCATCTTCTTCCAGATGGATAATAGCTAAATCAAACTCTAGCCTGTGTACTCAATGAGCATAGGCAATAACTGGGCCCATTGCGTTGCCCTGAAGATGACCACTGCACTGTGCCCGCTAAAATACATCCATCCGCCAGAACCCTCTCTGATGGGATGCTGCCTGACCTGGCTCTAGAGTGGTCATAAAGCAATACCACACAAATCGATACCTCTCAAGAAATATAACATTTATTAAAAAACCCTAACCATATCATGACCACTGGACGGATTTAGCCCTAATAATGCTTGGATAGCAAGGTCTTTTATGATCAATACTACTCATCCCAACTGTGGCCACAGCTCTCCTTAAAGTAGAATTAACGTGATCATTAGGGGTAATGTTACTTAGTCGGTACTCCTGACACATGGCTAGTTGCAGTGGAGGTTATTGGTAAAAACAGATTTAAGACGTCTGTGAATGCCGGGTCCAGTTTCATGAGAGCTTTCTCACAATGGTTGTAAATAATCAATGCTGCACTGTGGGATCTCTGTCAGATGTCCCAGGGCAGAAAGGGTTACTGGGCTATGTTGAAATAAGGGCTGGATACCACAGTTGTCCTGAGGCTTAACCTTGCTATTGAGTCCAAAACTGAACACCAAGTACACCCCTTTAGCACTTGATTCTCAGGGTCGAGAAGTCGAGGAGTCCAAGGCAGACTCAAGTAGGTGATGTGAGGCAGACATTCAGAAATAAATAAGTCACACAATGGTCATTAACAAATCAATAATTGTCTTAACAGAGGAAGTATATCTTTATTCACAGGTAACACAATAGGTATCACATGGCATTAACCTATCAATCTGTACTCAAGTAATATTTTAGCGAGTTGTGGGAGACAGGCAAGACTGTCTATGAGACCCCTGGGCAATGGGATAAATAATGTCTATGGAGCCCGCCAACTTGGCCCTTGCCAAGGCTTGATCCCTCAAGGAATAGATTTCGAAACCATGTTGTGTATTTCTCTTTACAAAGTACCTTCTGTTTGTTTTATTCTTGGTAGTGCAGGCGGTTGTTGGACGAGGAATGGTCACGTTGGGATGTGCTTGATATAGTCCACTAAGCAGAGATTGTAGGGCCTCTGCCTTGTTTGGATGACTTGGCTCTGGTCTACAGCTAGTGAACCTGTGCGCATTGTTTGAGATAAGCAACAGCAGAGTTAATTTGGGGGAGGAAGTTGCACCTGGGTCATATCACTTGATGTACCATGGATCTAGCCAATGGGGTCTTCCTTCGGTCCAATCAAAAAATCCCCCACTCAAACAAGCTAGAATCTCACCCGGTTCACAGCAGGGAGTACCTTGGGCTGGTTAATTTTCACTCTGACAATGTAGGACACATTCTGGATCTTTACAGTAACTCTTCCAGCACTCTGGGTCGTTAATGGAGACTACAAAATGTGTTCAAGATTCTCTGGCACAGTCCTGCTTCTTAGCACTTTATCACTTGTGTGGAATGCATGGAGCATCATTTTTCATAGCACTTTACAGTCCCGGGTTCATATGTTTCAAGTAAATCTGCATGGTCGCCAAGTATCACCCACAGGAGAGCGAGGAGGGTCCTTCACTGGGTTGCATCAGACGGTTTGGACTTGTCCTGCGGCTGCTCCTTCACAGTCCTTCTTCTTCTGAGAAGTTGCTTTTGTCATGTAAGAACAAAAACAACAAGGTGATAGAAAAAATGCTAGAATTAATTTCAGCTCATTGATAGCTCTGTATTTACAACAAGGGGTGGTGAGGGACAGAGTCTCTGAATTAAGCAGAAAGCTCTCACCCAGTCAAGAGATCAGGGCTAGATCCAACACCGTTTTTTAGCTCACTGCACCATCCCAGTTTCAGAACCTGGCTGTATGCAAATTAGTCTGTTCCTGTCCCAGTGCATGATGGGAACAGGGCAAACCAAACTACAAAAGCCAATTCTTACACTGGGAAGGAAACAAGCTCCCGGGGACCGGTTTCTGGCATTACAGCCGTCTTCGGCCCGGTTTGCTTGAATCCTGATGGTGCAATGAGCAAGGGTCTCACATCTGAGAATACCCTTCCACGCTTAGGGTGGACAAAAATATTTACAACAAGAGGTGGTGAGGGACAGAGTCTCTGAATTAAGCAGAAAGCTCTCACCCAGTCAAGAGATCAGGGCTAGATCCAACACCGTTTTTTAGCTCACTGCACCATCCCAGTTTCAGAACCTGGCTGTATGCAAATTAGTCTGTTCCTGTCCCAGTGCATGATGGGAACAGGGCAAACCAAACTACAAAAGCCAATTCTTACACTGGGAAGGAAACAAGCTCCCGGGGACCGGTTTCTGGCATTACAGCCGGGCACAGACTGATTTGCATATAGCCAGGTTCTGAGCTGGGATGGGGCAGTGAGATAAATAACGGTGATGGATCAAGCCCTGATCTTTGGACTGGGTAAGAGTGGTCTGCTCAATTCGGACACTCTGTTCATCACCACCCCCTTTTCTGAATCGATTTTGGCCACTATAGGTGTGGCAGGGTATACTCAGACATGAGTCCCTTTCTCACTGCTCCATCAGGATTCAAGCAAGCCGGGCCGAAGACGGCTGAAATGCCAGAAACCGGTCCCCGGTAGCTTGTTTCCTTTCTGGTGAAGAATTGGCTTGGTAGTTTAGTCTGCCCTGTTCCCATGATGCACTGGGCCAGGGACAGACTGATTTGCATATAGCCAGGTTCTGAGCTGGGATGGGGCAGTGAGATAAATAACGGTGATGGATCAAGCCCTGATCTTTGGACTGGGTAAGAGTGGTCTGCTCAATTCGGACACTCTGTTCATCACCACCCCCTTTTCTGAATCCATTGATAGCTCTGGGCAACATTCCAGACATTTGTTCTTTGCTCACTGACCCGCCTTATGCAGTCTTGGTCCTGCTCCAATAGGAACAGTTAAGGCTAAATTGCAAGGCCAGTCTCCTCCCGATGAGAAAACAAGCCACCCAGACCATTATCATCCTACTTAGATTACATCAGTGAGGTAAATCTTCAGTCCTACCCTTTGGACGTAGGGCTTTGACTGCAAAAACAATATGGTGATGGAAGGAATGCTTAAATTAATCTCAGTTACTGTTCCATAGGACCCTATCTGCACCCTATTGACAAGTCACAAATAGTCCAAACGGGCTCTACGATGTTTATGGTCCCTTCAGAAAGGGGCCTCGCTTGACAGTTTGGGATGGACTATGTCCATCAGAGTCAATATTGATTTGCATAAAGTTGGACGTTGCCTAAAGTGGCATGGTGGGTGAAAAACGATGGTGGACTAAAGGGCAGCCACAAACGATCACCAGTGGCTGAGATTCACTCAAGCAATCCATCCATCACTTTTTTGTTACAGGTGATGCCCTAAGTGCCAGGGGTAATGCCAGACATGGGTTCCATGCTCATTTAGAACTTAAGGGCAACCTTTTGATGAGCCCCACATAGGGCAAAACTGGTAGGACGGTGCTTGTGGTCCCTTTTAGAGGAGACCTCAGCTGGTAATTAGGGATGGACTATTCCCATGAGGAGCAATGTCAGTACTGATTTGCATAAGGCATGCCGTTGTCAAGAGTGGCATCATGGGGAAAAAACAATGGACTGGGATGTAGCTCCGCATAATCACCAATGGCTGGGATCAATACAAGCAATCCATCCATAACCTAATTGTTGCAGTTCACCCTCCTCATGCAGGGGCACCTCAAATGACTAGGAAGTTAGTTAGGTCTCTCCCTCAAAGCAGGGTCAAAGCAGACTCTCCTAGGAGGCTTGTATAATTTCCCAGGTTTCTTGTCCCGAATCTGGCAAGGGGAATTAATGGTGAATATCCCAAACCTGGAGTACATAGAGTTTTTTGATCACTGCTGGTGTGGAAACCCTGTATTTTGGTGGGAAAATAATGGCACTCTGGCTGGAACTTACTATGAAACCTGTATCCCAAAGTTTCGGGACTGTATTTGTTTATTCCAAGAGTCAGCTCTAAGATTGTTTTTGGCAGTTCTTGTCTTTTCGTTATCCCACTTAGGGGCATATCAGCAAGGCGAGGCGAGGCGAGGCGAGGCGAGGCGAGGCGATAAAATTATCACGCCTTAGAGTCCGTTTTTGGACGAAAAGTGGTGATTATGTTATCACCCTATCACCATGGACACTCCAACGCGTGAATACATACCTTAACGCCTGTTTACTGAACGCCCAGCTTTGCATCTCTAATGGGGTAAGGTGCCAGTAGTAGGCCACCTTGACCGCCGATTCTCGGCTGGCCATGTTTCGAGCTGTGTGATGCGCCCGGTAGAAGATGTCCTGCCATTCCTTGTCCGAGAGCGTGCGCCCCAGCTCTCGCTCCCATCGTTTCTGACCCGCGGATCTAGTCACGGGCGGGGGAGGGGGTCAGTAGCTTATACAGTTCCGTGATCGCCCGCTTATCTGTAGTTTTGGAGAGGAGCCATTTCTTGTATGGTGTGAGATGGCGGCCCACATGAGTTATAGTATCCTTGTGGGTAAGCCAGTGCCAAAGCTGGAAGTATTGGAAGTTTTGCGGTCTGTCAATCGCATACATATCCTTTATTGTGTCCTGCTTCATGAAGCCCTGTGAATCAAATAAGTGCCCAGCCGAACAACACTCTATCTGTCGCCACTGTGGGAAGGAACCGGGGACCATCCCTGGCGGGAACGCTGGATTATCTAGCAGGGGCGTCATCGGTGAAGGAAAGGACGTAAGGCCCCTGGAGACCACCACTGTGTCCCACACCTGAAGGAGTGTCATGGTGATGGGTGACTTTTTGATGTAAGCCGGCCTGTCTGAGCGCGCAAGAAATGGGACTCTCCAAAGTCGCATGCCCGCCATGGCCCTATCCTGGAATAGCCAGTATTTCTCCGAAGTTGGTCCGGACCATTCTAGGAAGTATCGCAATTGTGATGCCTGGAAGTATCGCTGCAGGTCAGGCACACCTAGCCCCCCCTCCGCCGGTACCCGCGTGACCAGGTCTCGCCTCAGCCGAGGGCGTTTACCAGCCCAAATATAGTGCTGTATGGTGTCCTGCAGCTTTTTAATCATGCCTATAGGGGGGGTGACGGGGGTGGTTTGAAAGAGGTAGAGCACCTTTGACAATAGGGACATCTTAACAGCGGCTACCCGTCCGAGCCAGGAGAGTGGCTGTTGTCGCCATCTCAAAATGTCCCCTTGAATGCGCGTTAGAAATTTAGAGTAATTTAGTTCGACTGTCTGGGCTGTTGTGGGCGTCAGTTCAATCTCTAGGTACGGCAGCGCCATTTGCGTGGTCAACCCCCCCCCCAGTTGTAGCAAACCTCTGTTGGCCTGGCGGGTGTTACTCCCCAGGGGTAGAATCACTGACTTCCCGATGTTCATTTTAAAGCCCGATACCCTCCCGAACAGTTCCATTTCCTCCAAAAACGCTGGTATCGAAACCCTAGGGTTGTCCACGGCGACAAGGATGTCGTCCGCGTAGAGGCTGATAGTTTGTTCTTCACCCCCAAATTTGATACCTGTAATGGCTTGGTTGTCCTGTACGTGTTGGGCAAAAGGTTCGATATAGATGGCGAACAGCAGCGGTGAGAGCGGGCAGCCCAGCCTCGTGCCTCCTCTGATGTCAAAAGGTTTAGAGCTTATCCCGTTCACCTTGATCGTTGCCTGGGGTGACGCGTAACAGCTAGCCACCCAAGGCCGAGACCTGTCACCCATGCCAAATCTCGCCAGTGTCTTGTCTAGATGTCTCCAGTCCACTCTGTCGAATGCTTTTTCGGCGTCGACTGATAGAAGGGCCGCATCTGTGGCGTTAAAGTGTGCCTTATCAATTACATGCATCAGGCGCTTGGTGTTATCTGCAAACTGACGGGAAGGTATAAAGCCTGCCTGGTCTGGTTCTATTATACCTGGGAGACAGGGGCCTAGCCTCGCGGCCAGAATTCCTGTGAAAAGCTTTAAGTCGAGATCAGTCTATAGGCCGCACAAAGGGACGCGTCTTTGCCTGGTTTCGGTAGGACTATAATGTCTGCCTCCAGCATCTCCTGTGGGATTGAGCCCGTGCCCTGAAAGGAATTGAATAGTTTTGTTAGAATAGGGGCCAGGAGGGGGGAGAACGTCCTATAGAAGCCCACGGAGAATCCGTCCGGGCCTGGTGCCTTCAACGGTTTAAGGTGTGCTATTGCCGAGATCACCTCTTCTAGGCTTATGGGGGCATCTAGAGCCAGGACATTCGCCTCGTTGAGGGTTGTTACATTTGCTTCATCTAGATATGTTGTCCCAGACCCATCATCCAGGGCCTGATCAGCCGTGTACAGCTTGGCGTAGAATGCCCTGAACTCTTCCGCAATGCGGTCGTCTTCTCGGAGCTCCCCTCCGTCTTCCGCGCGAATGACCGGGAACTTGGAGCGGACAATTTTTGCTTTAAGTTTACTAGCCAGGAGACGGCCGGTCTTGTCCCCCCCCCACATAGTACGTGTGTCTGAGGCGCAGTGCTGCGTATTCCGCCCGATCTAAATCGAGGCTCGCAAGCTTCGCCCTTGCTGCCTTCAACTTGTGCCAGATTCTGGGGGCCCCCGTCCGGCAGTGAACTCTTTCAAGCTTAAGCACTTGCTCTGCCAACTCGTGGCGGCGTTCCTTCCGTTCTCTATTGTCCGCAGCCGAGATCGCAATGAGCTCCCCTCTGAGGACCACCTTGAGTGCCCCCCAGACCGCTGGCACAGCCACCTCACCCATGTCGTTTCGGCTTAAATTGTCCGTAATGCTCTGGGAAAGTTGCTATGCGACCCCCTTGCGGTAAAGCAAATTCTCCCTAAGGCGCCATTTACCCTTCTGTGACCGTATTCGTGGGACCATCAGGTGAAGCACCACCGCATCGTGGTCCGAAAGGGCCGCCAGGGCGACCTCTATATCTTGGACCATTGGGGCCAGTTCTATAGAACCTAGCAAAATGCTCTATCCTGCGATGCACGTGTGAGTAAACGGGGTACCCCGATGATGTTCGGTGGATCACTCACTATGTGTCTAGAAACCCCCTGCTGGTGAGCCAGCGCTTCCCTTCAGTGGACAGTGCTCCAGAATCGCCAAACCTCCTGCCTGACCTATCACTTTCGTTGCCCATGACCAGATTTATGTCCCCACCTACCAAAATGTGCCTCGTGTCTGTGCCCATGACCTCTGATAATGCCCCCTTAAGGAAGACCTCCTGTTTGGTGTTGGGAGCGTAAAGGGACCCCACTGTGATCGACAGTCCTCCAATAAGAACAGTGTAGGCCAAGAGTCTACCTTTGATTTCTGCCACTTTATCTTCCACCCGACCTTTGAAGTGTTTAGCGAATAGAAGGGCCACCCCTGCCTTCTTCTCCGTGGTGGAGGAGTAAAACTGATTTGGGAAAGCCCTGGACCTCATACGATGCCAGTCTTTGGCCAGCAAATGCGTCTCCTGGAGAAGGCATATAGCCGCCCCTGAGTTTTCTTAGTAGGAGAGTACTGCCCTTCTCTTGATTGGGTTGTTGAGCCCTTTAACATTTAGGGTAAGAAACGGGATGGACTCGTCAGCCATGAGGAGATTTGCGCCCTGTCCCTCTGTGTCATGGTCTGAAGCTACCCTGTACCCCTACGCCTGCCACCTGATTGAACCGAACACACCGGAGCCCCCCCCGTCCCCATCTCCCCCCCTCTGCCCTGAACCCCAACTTCATTTGCTCCTATAGGCACCCCTTGTCCCACTACCCCCGGCCTCTCCCTCCCCTCCCAAACCCCAACTGTGTATCCCCAACTGGTGAACATTGTCCCAAGCATATACAATTACAGTCCAGGCCTGTGGTAGAAGTTCGAGTGAAGGGAAACTGTTGCAATGGCGGCCCGGGGCCCCCGTCCCGCCCCCCCCCATCCTGGCGTTGTGACTCTGCAAGATATGGCCCCCGTTTGTGTCCTCTCAGGATCCGGCGTTCGTGTCCCTAGAGACCTCATGTATCCCCGCTGCGTGTTACTGCGCCACGGTCTCGGGATGTGGTTTAAGCCCTTTCTTGGATGAGCGTTTGCGTTGTACTTTCTGCCAGCCATCCCTTGTCGTCCGTGGGGACTTTGATTGAGAGGGCCTCGTACGTGAGTCGTCATCCGATGTGTCCCCCTCATGGGGAATGCCCAGCAGGTCGCAAGTGTCTCGCAGGGACCAAAGTTGATGGAGGGCCCCATTCCACTTGAAAATAAGTCTAAATGGGTGTCCCCAGGAGTACGGGATCCCTTTGTCGCGCGCAAAGGTGGTAGCCACTCTAAATGCTCGTCTCTTCTGTACAGTGATCGCCGATAGGTCTTGAAATAGCTCCACCGCGTGACCCTGAAAGCGAAGGGGTTGTTTTTGGCGCGCCGCCTTCAAAATGCGCTCTGTGAGGGGATAATCGGGCAGGAAGGCTAAGATGTCCGGCAGGGGAGCGGGCGTTCGGCGTGCTAGAACCACCCTGTGGGCCCTGTCAATGCGAATCACAAAGTCCTTATTCTCCCCCAGTATGTCTCGGAACAAACCCTGCAGGTAAACCGTGACATTCTCCCCCTCCGCCTTCGAAGGTACATTTTGAACTTGTATATTGTTGCGTCTCGAGCTGTTTTCGAGGTCCTCCGTGTGTGCCTGTAGGTCCGTGTGTTGTTCGTGGAGCCGGATAATTTCTTACTGTAGGAGTTCTATCTCTTCGCTTCTGGCTTGCCCAGTGTTCTCGACCTCCGCCACTCGTTCTCCAAGTTCGTCAATGTCACTGCGCAGTTCCTTGTATCCTCCCGCCATGTCTTGCTTGAGGGTTTGAATGTCTTCCCTAAGAGAAGTGAATAGGGCTTCCATGAACGACTTAGTTGCCGGGGCTTCCCCCTCGTCCCGTTCCTTCTCTTTATGCTGAGTCGACGGCGTTGGTTTGTCTGGGCTCTTCTCCCCCTTAGATGCGCCTTTAGCCAGCATTTCTGGGATGGTACGACCCCCTCTGCGGTTTGTGGATGACATGTTCTACCTCCCTTTTGAGTCCGGCAGTATCCCACACGTCTGCTGTGTCCCCCAGCAAGTTTGCGGTCAATGGCGGGTCCGTGAGTGAGGCTGAGTGCCGACTGTGCGGCAGTGCTTAATTTGTAAAATATGAAGTGCAGGTGCTCAAATGTTTGCCGGAGGCCACACCTACTTTTCTCTGTCTCCACCCACTTCATCCACTGGCTCCACCCACTTACTACATTAGCTCCACCCACATTTTCAACTGGCACCTTGGTGTCCTAAAAAATAAAAACATTGCTCAAAGTTGTTGAACAATCACCGACGTGTTTGGGAGCATTATGTAGTGGAGTACCCAGTTTCTTACATTAATTTAGTTTAATAGCGCCACTTTAAGGTGTCAGAGCACTTTCCATCATTCACACATTGCATAAATACAATCCTACGTGTGTAACTCAGTATAGAGGGAATGTTACATCAGACAGGACTACAAGGAATAGGAATCACATGTCATCCATGATTGTCATTGTAGGCAATATAGTTCAGGAGTTCAAAGTCTGAAAAAGCGCAAATGCAGAATTCAAAACATAGCAGCATTGTTTGGGGTTCTCTTCAATAAGAATTGATGTCTACCCACATTAGACCCTTTTTGCAAGATTAGGATAATGATAGATTAGCCCAAAACATATAGCTGTGATATAAAACTTGCTGTTTGCATGCAGCTCTTTGATGACAGACAGACTAGTTAATAGCTTGCTGTTCTATGATAGCATTTTAACTTACAAACTGCAAGTAACAAAAGGATCTCTCCGACAGAAACAGTAACACACTGATCTATTTTACATTATATGCACTTTTTGATCTGCATGGTAAACGTTATTTGCAGCAGGTATATAACCCTCCCTGGCCTGTACTACCTTTCAAGCAGTCACAGCTCCCCCTGGACAAAGCTCCTGGCTGGCTCTCTCCAGGTAGACGATTAATCACCAGAGTTATCTTGACATTTTACTTTTTGCCTGAATATTACTGGAGCCCAGGAACTCGGCACCAGCTACTTTTAAAACAAGAATATACTGGCAAACTGACCCCCATACCCCAGCCCACCCCATAGTGCTACATGAAAGACTGAAACAGGTCTTTGCTGAGGGCTGTGTTACACCTCACCCAATCGTACCTTTGTCTCCTTTCGAGCAGTTGTTAAATTGTTAGCCACATTTGAAAAGGATCCCAGATTTAGGGAAATAGGCACAATTCATGTATATTTAAAATAGCAGTTCTAGAGGCTGAAAATAGAACTCACAAAAAGCAGCTCTGTCGAAGTTGTCAGAAGGGTTAATACGTTATCACAGAGACAAAACATTAAGGAAGTAGGAAAGGAAAGTAACAGAGGGAGCTATCCCAAGAGAGAAGGAAGCCACCAGTCATGGTGGGAGCCGGAGGTCCGCTGGAAAACAGCACCCAGAGGGTGTCCATGAATGTAACAGACATGCCGCTATTCGATAGCACGACAAAATCGACCTTGGATGGGCACAAGGTCTCTTGTCACCACTGCAGTCAGCACCAATATGAGCACGTCATATCCGGCCCCACCAAGTGGAATTGTGCCCGCAATCATCATCGCAGCCTCACTTTTCATCTCCTTCCTGCTCTGCCTCTACGCCATACTGTGGAAGTGTATGGTTTCTATGCCCAAGAGGCAGATGAAACGTCAGAGCTGCAGGCGACCTTCTCCAGGGCTCCTGCCTGAAAAGACGCTTTGTTAAACTTTATGTTGGGATATCCCTAAAACAGGACCTACTAGGAAGGCAGGCACTTCAATGCTACTGTAGATGCCCAGCGCCAGAAAATATGTAAGCAAAGGTGGCAGAGTGAAGGCCCCCAGAGTCTCTCTCTGGGGTTTAGTGCTCTGAAACAGACTGGGTCTGAGTACGTTTGACCAAGCTTTGGGTGTTCCGGATCGATGCAGTGTCCAGGAAGAGATTAATCTCTGGAGAACAATTTGCAGTGAAGGGAACATGGACTGCCCGAAACTGGTATCTGCTGTATCATGTGTCCATCGGGTCACCGCCCTTTTCAGCAGATGCAGGGAATCCGGCATCCTGCACAAGGAATACACTGGCATGCTGGTGTGAAGAGAAACACCATTGAGTGGTTGACTGAGAATGTGCCTGGGATTACACTGGATGTAGGGTCGCCAAGATGGCTTCTGAATGATACTAGCTATTGGACTTCTTATGAATTCAGGGGCAGCAAGGCTACTTGTTAAGAAAGTAGCCACCCTCGTAACTGCTTACGAGAACACTGGCACCATGGTTCTTTGTGAATAAGATTAACAGCTTGTAAATAGCACAGTGGCTATCATGACTACTTCTGAATACACTGACGATACAAGGAATTTTGGGGGTAGGGATGGGAATTGTCTGAATAAGTTGCGGCTGGTATTGCATGGGAGTGTATGGGCATTTCCAAAGCTGCTGATGAACGCTGAGACTGTTACGGCCAAGGGCCTTACTATGGAGGTTGCAAGTGTTCATATACCAAGCACGAAGCACCACACACTGTCTTACTTTGGTCTGGACTAGCTCAGTGGCCTAGAGATGGCAATATGCCTGATGCCAAACAGGTATGAACCGCTTCCAGGAAAGATTACAATAAAACTCCTGTCGGACTAAACATCACAAATCAACCAGAATCATGCAGAGGTGAATATTGGCCTTCCCTCTGTAGAAATCCATTAGAGTATGGTGGCGCAACTGACTGGCCGTCCTTATCAGTGGGGGTGGACCGTGGAGGCAAAGCAGTGAATGCACGCGCATTTCAATGTGAGAACATTTGCGCACGCTGCTTGCCTGGCACAGCCCCAACCCCCACAGATTTTATGAGCGTGCCCGGCCTGCCCTGAAAACAAAACTGAATCCTCCTGCCCCTGCATCCTTACTGACTCCAGGCAGTCCGGCCCGCAACAACTGCACAACAACAAATAGGTTAGCCATTACTGCCCACTGCAGTGCACACTGCTGGCTCGGCTTGCAACAAAACATGATCGTGCATCGTGAAGGTAATCAGAAACAACAAGCAGGGCTGTGACCATGAATGAACATAAAAAAGTAAATCTGTAGGCCTCACCTGCGCAGATTTATTATTATTTAATTCATTATATGTCTGCCAGTGCCGGCCTACCTACACCGCCTATCATTCAAAGGCCATCAATCAACAATTATAATTTTTAAAAAACGTCATCCTGCGCCTGCGGCCCCCAGGCCCTGCCCTGCCTCACCTGCCTGCGCAGATCATGCTGATTATTTCGGCCGCCACAGGCGCCAGCCTACCCCCAGGCCATCTTGTCCAGGTGCTGCTGGTAGACCAATCAAATGATTTTAAAAAGCTGACCTGACCACCACCAGTAAATTAATCACCGTAAGGACGCCAGGCAGGCCCTGCCTCACGCGCCTCACACTCACCTGCTGAGCACTGACAGTCCAGACCTGCTCCCGAGTCCCAACTCAACTGTCCCAACTGAAAGGTGCCGAGTACCACTACTCCTAGATACTCGGTGAGGGGGGGGGGAGAGGTGCGGCCGGGTATGCTGGGTCAGGCCACGGGCAGCGAAAATGCGCGTACATTCAAATTGTATGCATAATCTGCGCATGCGTGGCTCCCCCTCTGCCGAGCATAGCCCCAACCCCCGCAGCAAAGCCCTGCCCAGTGCCCTGCAACAACACACTCACTAACTAGTGTCCCGCCCACTGGGGCCCTGACTGATCCGCGGCCGGGAAGTCTTCTTGAGAGACAGCGTAAATCACACTGGGACTGGAGCAGCAGGCTGGCACGTGACGTCACATCACCGACAGCAGTAAGTAGTACTGTTTGTTTTTGATGCATGCATCGAGTCAGTGTTTGGCACCACAACACTGACAGCAGTAGAACAGCAGGCACAGCACACACTCTCTGTGTGTGCCAGTGCGCACGAGTCTTGAGTTTTCAAAAATGAAATTCTATGGCAGGACAGGTGCACTTCATGCCGTGTGATAGACCCGGCCCTCATAATTAGGTGCCGGTGCTAAGCACCGGCAAGCTCCGGCTCAAATTAAGCACTGCTGTGCGGGCTGCGATGGGTCTCTTGCGTCCACCAGCCAGGGGCCCGCAGCCGGGCCCCGCGTCGGCCTATCTCCGTGCTGGGCCTGCAGTTGTGTCCTCTCAACTGGACCACCGCCACTCCGTGTGCTGGGCTACCACTGATCACCGGGGGCTCGATTGGTGCCCCCCGAGTCCGTACCCTCGGCACCGGGACCTGTTCCCTTCGTCCTACCGGGCCCTCCCTGGTGACTCGGTATCTGCCCTCTAGAGACACTCTCTTTCGACCTGTGTGAGGGCGGGTGGCCGTGTGGCCGCTGCTGTGCCTTGATGCTGCCTCATGGTGTTGCCGAAGGGCCCCAATCTCTAGGCTCTCACGCCGGGGGCTCGAGTGCCTGCCCCCCGAGCTCCGGACCCCAGGAGCCCCACTGGCTCGCTCCTCACCTCCGTGCGGGGAATCGCCTGTCTCCCGCAGCGTCCATTTCGTCTCCCGCCGAGTAGGCCCAAGCCGGGGCCTCGGGTGTTGCTTCGTGCCGCCTGGCTCAGCTCCTCGCTCCGCGCTCCTCCCACCGGGCGACCGGCGGTCGGGCCCCTGCTCCTCGCTTCATGTCTCCCTTCTCGAAGTTGGGGGTCAGCCGTGCCTCGGTGCAATGTCGGCCAGTCTGCCACGGAGAGCTCCGCCAGCCGCCCTCGTCCGGCCGGCTGGGCTGCCGCGCTCTCCTCCTCGGCCCGGAACAGCTTCCACCTCCGCTGATGGATCCGCGCCCCGGTAACTGGCGCGTGTGATCTTGCCTGGGGCCCCGGCAGGTATTCCGCTCGAAGCAGGCAGCCTGTAGAGCGTGTCGGGAGAGAAGGATTATGCGATTGTGTTTTAATGGGGGTTTGGGACGAGGAGCCTCTTCGCGTTGCATCCTCTCAAGCCGCCATCTTGGCCACGCCCCAACATTTTTTTTTTTAAATAAAAAAAACACGGGTTAACCGTATGGTACTCGTACTCAGGGGAAAAGGGAAAAAAAAGTAGAAGTCCGTTTTATTCTTAATTAGCACCCGGGGGGGGGCCAAATCCCGGGGGCAATTTTTTTCTATAATGGGGGGCTTGGAAGTGTCCAACAGGAACAAAAGAATGGGGAAAAAAACTAATGTCGATGGATAGCGATGCTCCTACTTTCTGGGTTTTATCAGGTCAATAGACTGTTCCCCATAACACAAAAGTTTATTGCAATAAATGCATAGAATTTTAACTTTAGCAAAATCAGGATCAATTTGTGGGTATGGACTGCTTGGTGAAAATGCTGGTGCAGTAGTTGATGTGCTTGGTGCAGTAGCAGGCGGGTTGTCCTTCAACCTCCGTGTTCCAGCTTGAGCAAAGTTGTTGGGGTGTAAGTTCTTCACGTGTTGCTCCATATTTGCTGTGCCAAAGGAGTATTTCTGAAATGGATTACCCCTTGAAAGAGTTTGGAAAATTTTACAGGTTACTTTTGGAGCATTAACCTGTTTTGCCCTTCTGGAAAAGTAAAAAAACTGCCAAATTATAGCAATTAAAGCTTCTTTCCTCTACTTTGGAGGTTCTTCAGGAATTAAATATTCCTCTGAAGAATGGCTGGAGGATGAGTCCATTGCTGTTATTATGGTAAACTTCGTTGTATTTGACAAGATTCTCAGAAGAGATGCCTCTTCTTAGAAAGTCAAAGTAGAATTAATAAAATGGGCCGGAAGTTTCAACAGTTGTAATAGGAAGTGTTGTGAACCAATCAAATCTCTTCTTTTAAAGTCACATGGCTTTGCGTATGCTTACGCTGTGCTTACGGTACTCTTACGATGCGAGTACGCATGACGTTCTACCGCGATTTGTGTAATTGCTTTTAAAGGTAATATAGGATTATTGGAACGTAAAACATTTTTTTTTCATAATTATCCTAGATAATGTCTTCTGTCAGTATGTTCATTAAATACATAAATATATGTTTTTAAACAATTAAAAACAATTACGTCTTTGCGTACGGGGCGCCGTACATGACGTCACACGGAAGCTTTGATGCGACGCGTAACGTGAAAGCATATTCGTAGCGTATGCTGAGAATTATTAGCAGTACAAACTATGGTGCAACAACTCTCTCACTGTCAAATCAGAGCACAGGGCGCGCTATCAGAATGGTTAGAAGTGGTCACTCATTGGAGATCCGATTCAGCTGTGTGGCTTATCCACTGTATCATAACGTTACTTTTTAGCCTGTTTAAGTTTGAGGTTTGCATGAAATACTATGCTATAGGCAGATATGGATCTTTAGGCAGCGCTTATCTCCATGAAGCTTGGTTATTATGATTTACATATAGGTGCCTGAGGGAGGGAAAAGAAGTCTATCTGAATGGCGAGGATTGAACAATAGCACCAGATCACTCCCTAATTTGTAGACACATACAACTGCATGGCTCTTGTAATCAAGATGCGCCAAATTTGGCCTGAGTTTTGAAAGGCGCTCTGATACCTGCTATCATACCAATGTTCAGTTTACTGGAAACGTGAGTTATTTAATTTGAAATAATGCAGATTGTTGTGCAATGTTAGCAGGCATCTCTTATATGATTACGGTAACTGAGAGTGTGGTTTGCTATAAAAAAGTTCTGTTTACTCCTCTGCATGGGAAGCTGGATGTTTCCATCTGGCCATCGATTCCGACCTTAGCAGAGTCAACCAAATGAGCCGTTTAAGAGCGCTATTGTCTCAAAAAGAGGTCGCTCTTACATCTGCTAGAGAAACATTTGTCCTTCATGTAGCAAACACCCACACAGAAGTGCATGATTTATTAAATACAGACGTGCTCCTGCATTTTGGGGAGTTAATTCAGAGTATCTTTAATGTGTCCTTGACTACGGGGTTACCTTACATTTTTAAAGTTAGAAGCAGTGGCCTTGTGACTTATTTTCAAACTATATTTGGTGTCTTCTCTGCATTTTTTCATTCAATTTTCTCCAGCATCTTTGGTGGATTCCACTTAATACCCGCATTAGTTGCCGGCGTGCTTCTATTAATTTGTTTACTTAAATATGGATGCACATCCTGCAGCACACAAGAATATGTCCCGGCTGTTGCTGCTCCGCAACCGAATGCTTAGTTATTACGGAGCGCTGTCTCTGGCTACATTGAGTGCAGCTTATGGATTATCGTTTCGATTCTCCTTTTTCACATGCGCTTAACCTGTCTTCCATTGCCTGAGCTGCGATTTCGACTGGGCCCTGGATTTGTGTCTCTGCAGTATGGTGTCTCCCAACGCGGATTATGACCAGCTGATGAGCCCATTAGTGGTTCATGACTTTCTCTGTTCTGGTGGCGGCATTATGGCCTTAGCAGCGATATATGGAATATTGGGATTTTGGAATGTATTTGCAGTGGCGCTTGACTTCTTGGCACGCAGTTACATTGAAGATGACCCGAGTTTTCCTGCGATGGTGATAGAGGCTCCGGTCGTTGAGGAACATGTATGTTCATTCTTACTATTGAATTGGATGGCTGAAATGTTTTCAGATGAGAACAATGACTTCCTCTTGCAGGCTGTTGCTACATACTGTGCTTATACGCCGTTGGATTAAGACTCTTTGATTTTTCTACCTATTCTTTATTATTTAGTTACTGTTTTCTATCAAACAGCAAATATGGCCAGTTCCCTCATCTCTGCAGCAGAATAGTTTATTGGATGCTTGCGCTGCATGTGGCGAATCATCGTGTTGTTTCCAAATGAATATTTTTTATTAAGGTTCCCCCTAGAAAGTTCCATGCCACAGATTAGGCAAGTCACCTTGGCTGCATTTACTTTTTTCTTCCCCTCTGGGATCGAAAAAAAATCCCATATAATGTGTGGTCTTGGCTGGTATGGGGTATTTTGTTCTTCAAGCCATCTTCTCCTCCCCTCCTCCCCATCCTCCTTTTCCTCCTCTTGTTGACCAACAATGAAATCTTGTGGTGGTCCTCTTGGTGGTTGTGGTGGTGGTGGTGGTGGTGGTGCAGATGCACCAGCTGCTGCTGCTACTGAAGCCATTATAAAGATCAAAAAGGTACAGAGAGGTACAAACAGGTCTTCCTAAGTCAAAGGACAAAGTCAGAATAAGGAAAAAAGGTGGGGTCTTTCATCCTTTTGAAAAAAAAATGTATTGAACTAATTAAAAGTGTTATTTTCAGGTCATAAGACCAGGGGCTTCATCATTATGAAACCAAAACTGTTATGAACCAATGAAAAGTGTTATTTTCAGGTCACATGACCCGACGCGCTTACGCTACGCCCCCCGGGGCGCGCCCCGGGGCGCGTCGCGTAAGCGCGTCGGATGCTTACGTTTCGTGATCGTATTCGCTCGAGTGCTTCCGGGTGCGCTTACGCCGTGCGTATCACGCGGACGCGGCTACGCGATACGTCACGATCATGTTTTCGTTCGCGATATTGGCGCGAACGGGACGCTCCCCGGTACGCGCCCCGGGGCGCTTCATAATACTACGCTTTGCGGGGCGCTCACTGGGGCGCGCACCGGGAGCGCTCCAAGGCAAAAAAAAAAAAAAAACAATATACAAAAAATTTAAATTGGCAAAATTGTAGAGACTGGTAGCCTGATGTGCCTTTGCTATGTCTCAAGATATATGCTCAAGTGGTTTTTACGAAAATTAACTTTGAAAAAATATATATTGGGCTACATTGGGCTATATATATGTTAGAGCCCAAATGTAGCCCAATGTAGCCCAAAGATGGCCACCAGAGACAAAAAAAACCAAATGTAGCCCAAATATCAGCCAGATGTAGCCCAAATATAGCCCAATGACAGAATGTCCCAGAGTGTTCTAAAGAACAACTAGAGCGCTAACAGTCTTACTTATAAACTGAGACTTATAGTTAGGAATTAGCATTTAAAAAACCTTTGAAATTCACTGAAAAAACCATAGGTTTCACACCAGTTATAGTTAGGAATTAGCATTTAAAAAACCTATTAAATTCACTGAAAAAAACAGAGGTTTCACACCAGTTATAGTTAGCTGGAAATTTTACTGACATAAAACCATTGAAATTCCCACGTTATAGTTAGTTGGACTCACTATAACTTGCGTGTGCAATGCACTGCTGATGACGTCACATATTACACTACTCATGACATGGTCAGTGACATCACTTATGGCATCACTGATGACACCATCCAGTGAATGTGTGTCTTTCTGAAAAATAAATGTTAGTGAGTAATGTTTAAATTTTTAAATATATGTATTAGTGTTTCACTTTGTGTGTAAGTGGTTGCATGGGTTGGTCATCATTATTACAAGTATAAAGTTATCCATACAGTCACTCACACAATCATTGAGTCTTATGTATACTTATTTATATACAACAACTGACACATACACTGCCTTTTATTTTTCTAGTTTGTTGGACATGTACCATTGAGAAATATATTTGCTCATCACCACACCCATAAAGATATTCACTCACCCAAACAACTGTTTAGAACATGTAGTTTTAACTTCAAATATCTATTGAATCAACTATTCACACATCTTTGGGCAGTCACCCACCCTCCACACACACATTCACTCTCCCATACAAATATGCAAATTGCTATATATATATAATGCATATTTAAATAACGAAGCAAACCACATTCACTGGATGATGTCATCAGTGATGTCATTTGAGATGTCATCAGTGATGTCACTGACCTTGTCATGAATGATGTAATATGTGACATCAACAGCAGTGGATTGCGGGTGCGCGAAATATAGTTAGTACAACTAACTATATAGGAGTAATTTCAATGGTTTTGTATGAGTGAAATGTCCAGCTAACTAACACCCCTAAAACGTATAGTTTTTTGAGTGAATTTTAAAGGTTTTTTAAATGCTAATTCCTAACTATATAAGGCCTGAAACCTATGGTTTTTTTCAGTGAATTTCAAAGGTTTTTTAAATGCTAATTCCTAACTATATAAGGCCTGAAACCTATGGTTTTTTCAGTGAATTTGCAAGGTTTTTTAAATGCTAATTCCTAACTATATAAGGTCTGAAACCTATGTTTTTTTCAGTGAATTTCAAAGTTTTTTTCATGCTAATTCCTAACTATATAAGACCTGAAAGCCCACCAGGAATCTCCAGTATGCGCCAGGGGACTGCATTGCAGAGAGGTGCAATGAAGCCACGCCCCTTTTTACACCTCTCTGCAACGCAGCCCCCGTGCATGTTTGAAGAGGGGGAACTAATTCCCCTTGCATTCTGGGGGCCCCTGGGGGCCAACTAGCCCACCTGGAACCTCCAGTATGCGCCAGGGGGCTGCATTGCAGAGGTGTAATGAGGCTATGCCCCTTGTTACACCTCTCTGCAACGCAGCCCCCTGCCGCGTTTGCAGAGTGGGAACTAATTCCCCTTGCATATTGGGGGTCCCTGGGGGCCAACTAGCCCACCAGGAGCCTCCAGTATGCGCCAGGGGCTGCATTGCAGAGAGGTGTAATGAGTCCACACCCTTTTTTACACCTCTCTGCAACGCAGCCTCCGTGCATGTTTGAAGAGGGGGAACTAATTCCCCTTGCATACTAGGGGTCCCTGGGCGCCAACTAGCCTACCTGGAACCTCCAGTATGCGCCAGGGGGCTGCATTGCACAGAGGTGTAATGAGGCTATGCCCCTTTTTACACCTCTCTGCAACGCAGGCCACTGGCGCGTTTGCAGAGGGGGGACTAATTCCCCTTGCATACTGGGGGTCCCTGGGTCATATCTGCCCAAACACCGATATTCTAAACGATTGAAAATGACTTTTCTTGAGAAACATTTGGATTTGGATTATCATGTCCTATACTTTGGAATTTTTGAAAGACTGACTTTGATGATGCTATAAATTACTCAAGTCTGCCCGAATTGTGTGGGTAAAATTGATACCTAGTCACTTTGAATAAGAATGTACTTACGTCTCGTCTAAAATTTGGAAGAAATATCTAGTTATATGACAACAGGATACCGACATAACTTGAAGGAAATAAGAACGCCCTGAAGAAGTTCTGTTGTACAGAACGAAACGTTTCGGCTGGCTGTGGTACATAAACTTAAGGAAAATAAAAGCATTTGAATATACACCAAGATTCAGCGCTTCAATAAGGACTCTAAGTGATATGATTTGATTGGACTTATTGTGCAAGTGGTGCTGTGCCAAACTTTGGAATATTCTCCACTACTCTCTACTACTTACTCTCTCCTTCTCCACTACTCTCTAATACTCACTCTCTACTACACATTCTCTACTACTCTACTACTCTCTACACTCTCTCTCTACTACTCACTCCCTACTACTCACTATCTACTACTCTCTACTACTCACTCTCTACTACTCTCTACTCTTTGCTACTCACTCTCTACTACTCTCTCTCTACTACTCACTCTTTACTACTCACTCTCTACTACTCTCTACTACTCACTCTCTACTACTCACTCTCTACTACTCTCTACTACTCACTCTCTACTACTCTCTCTCTACTACTCACTCTCTACTACTCACTCTACTACTCACTCTCTACTACTCTCTACTACTCGCTCTCTACTACTCTCTCTCTCTACTAGTCTCTACTACTCACTCTCTACTACTCTCTACTATTCTCTCTCTCTGCTACTCACTCTCTACTACTCTCTACTACTTACTCTCTACTACTCACTCTCTACTACTCTCTACTACTCACTCTTTACTACTCTCTACTACTCACTCTCTACTGCTCTCTACTACTTACTCTCTACTACTCACTCTCTACTACTCACTCTCTACTACTCTCTACTACTCACTCTACTATTCACTCTACTACTCTCTACTACTCACTCTCTGCTACTCTCTCTACTGCTCTCTACTACTCTCTACTACTCACTCTCTACTCTCTATTACTCACTCTCTACTCTCTACCTCTCTACCACTCTACCTCTCTCAACTTCTCTCTCTATTAGTCTCTACCTCTCTACCGCTACCTCTCTACCTCCACCTCTCTACCTCTACACCTCTACCTCTCCACCTCTCTCTACACGCACACATATACACATATATATATGCATATATATATATGCATATGCATTTATATATATGTATGTGTATATTACCTACTGGCGGTAGCCAGTAGGTATATATAGTTAGGACCTAGTTTCCATAGGAAATCCCCAACATTCTATTGGGAATAACTTTGGCGCTGGTTGATGAATCTTCGCAAATTTTTCAAAGAAGATGGCTCGCTCCGCTCCGCTCCTTCCCTGAAAGTTTGGGGGGGATTCGTCAAGTGGGGGCTGAGAAAAAAGGGGGGTCCCAAAACGTGTTTTCCCCATGTTAATTTCCATAGGAACTTTAGACTCGGCTACAGCTTGAACCGCTGAAGGGAATTACACCAAACTTGTCAAAATAGTAGTGTCTGGTACGCAGATCACGCTTTTGGTAAAATAGTGTAAATCCCTCCAGTGGTTCCTGATAAAATTAAAAGAGAAACGAATTATATATCTATAAGCGTGCACGGGTGCGCGCACCCCCGCGATTTTTCAAAAAAAAAAATTTGGGGGGGGTGGGCTTGGGGGGCTTCTCTCTTTCATTTTTGTGTTTATTTTTTCGATTTCGAGGGTGCCCCCTCCTCGTTTTGCCCCCCGAGATCACCGCCGCGGCCCGTGCCGCCTGAAGATGGCCGCCGCCTGGTTGTGGGCGGGGCCGGGAGGACGTGGTTTCCGCTTCCCCCTGCCTGGGGGAAGCCTTCGATGTCCGGACCGGTCTCCCGTGCCGAGGGGGAGACCGGGTGATGCAGGCCTGAGGAGAAGTGTGGGCTGGTACGGGGCTCCCGTGTGCAGAGGGAGCCCCGGGAGAAGAGGAGACGCTTTGGCCGAGCAGCAGCGTAGGTAGGTTGGTGCGGGGATTGGGTGCAGGGTGCGGGGTGCGGGCAGCGGTAGAAGTGGGCGGGCGGGACGGAGAGAATAGTCCTACTAAAAGCGTGTATTTTTTTTCAGCTTCCAGGGGCTGCTCGCATTCTCTGTTGAACTCCAGAGGCTGCAGCAGCCCCTCCCTGAGCTCGCGCAGACCGAGGGCGGCCCATTGTCATTCCGATTGAGGTGGATTATCCCCTTTGGAATGACAATGCGCCCGCCCGCTGCCTGCCTTTAGCATATGCCAGCGAGATCTGCATGAGGTGTCTCTGGTATCTGGGTGCAGGTCATGGCTCGTTGTGCAACAAATATACAAGATGGGTCCGCAATGTGTAATCAAAACTTTAAAACAATCCTGCTGGGGCGTGAGAGGTGCGCTGTGGGCAGTGTAATCTGCTGTTTGGAAAACACAACCCTGACGTCCACGACGCTGAGGAGGCGAGAAAAAGCATTACATCCGATCAAGCTATTTTTTTAGACAGTATACTTGTAAAAACACTTGTGGCTGTCAAAGGCGTACCCGAAGGTGCTTGCTTCTTCTAATGCGTTTTATGGAATATATATTTTGCTTAGTGCTCTAAGCTGTGTTTTTAAAAGTGTGTTTTGCTGCTCGGTACGTGATGTATTAAAGGGGAAATCCGGCGAATATTTCATTAGTCTCAACACCTAGCAGACGTAATTGAACAAGGGAACATCGTGGGATGCCTATTGTTGGGGATTGTTCGAAATACAGGTCTTGATAAACAGAACAGGGTTTTCCTTTAAACTGCCAGACCCCTTTAACTGGAGGACAACGTGATCTTAAGCCCTCCTCTGCGATCCTGTGGCCTTTAAGGTGTGTGGCTCTGCTCAGGGGAGAAGCCAGAAAATCAAAATGCCCCGAACTTTGAACTACACTTATAATGGCAAGCAGCACGTGATGAGAGTGTCATTTGCACTCCCTAAAAGAGCGGCCTTCACTGCTCCATCCAACCAAGGGAGTAGTCAGAAAATTAGAATGCCCCCCATTTTGCAGAAAACCTCTGATGCACACCAAGCAAAATAAGTAAATGTGCCCATCCTCCACTCGAAGAAGTGACGGGGACAGGAGAAGTGACGGGACAGGAGAAGGGGAAGTGAAGTGAAGGGACAGGAGAAGGAGAAATGAAGTGAAGGGACAGGAGAAGGAGAAGTGACGGGGACAGGAGAAGGAGAAGTGACGGGGGCAGGAGCAGTGAACAGGGCAGAAGTGAAGGGACAGGAGAAGTGAAGGGACAGGAGAAGTGCTGGGACAGTAAAAGTGAAGGGACAGGAGAAGGAGAAGTGACGGGACAGGAGATGGAGAAGTGACGGGACAGGAGAAGTGACGGGGCAGGAGAAGTGATGGGGACAGGAGAAGTGAAGGGACAGGAGAAGTGAAGGGACAGGAGAAGGAAAAGTGATGGGACAGGAGAAGGAGAAGTGAAGGGGACAGGAGAAGTGACGGGGACAGGAGAATTGATGGGGACAGGAGAAGTGACGGGACAGGAGAAGTGAAGAGACAGGAGAAGTGACGGTGGCGACATGAATATGAAGGAGCCTTTGTGTTTTTTTTTTACTTTTTAGAAACAGTGATGACAGGTAAACCTGTCAGTAGGCAGATGTAATAAGAGGTTTTGTCTATGTCCTGCCTTCCAGTACTGTGGGGGGGAATCTGAGTTGTTTCGCTCTTTTTGGAATTATTCATAGTCTTTAAGTAAAGATAGCGCGTAGCTGGTACTTGTTTTGGTGCTCTGCGGTGCCTCCGACCCATCTTCAAGTTTTTTGATGCGGATATCAGACAGATCATAGTCCAAGCTCTGGTTCTTACCAGATTGGACTACGCCAGCTCCTTGTTTTTGGGTGTGAACCAGGCAGAATTGGCTCGCCTTCAGAGGGTGCAAAACGCGGCGGCCAGGATGTTGGTTGGCCTTCCAAAATTTGTGTCTGCTCGCCGCACTATCCAAGACCTCCATTGGCTGCCTGTGGGGCAAAAAATTAAGTTTAAAGCTCTCTGCTTAACTTTTAAAATTCTTAAGTCTGCCTCCCCTCCTATCCTATCGCAGACAATCCAACACTATGTTCCTTCCAGAGCCCTTCGTTCCTCAGGTGCAAATCTTGCCATAGTGCCACGCTTTAAAAGAGCTAGAATGGGTGGTCGCTCTTTCTCAGTGCTGGCGGCAGCACTTTGGAATTCGTTACCTGCCACTCTCCGCTCCATTTCCGAGCTGCTCCCTTTTAGGAAGGCTCTGAAAACCTTCTTATTTTCTTCAGTTTAGCTTTCTTGCTTGGTCTACTCTTGCTGTGTTGTGTTTACCATCTCCGGAAAGCGCCGGGACGCCTCTTGGCTGCGGCATCTGCGCGCTATACAAGCGATAATAACATAACATAACATAACATATATATATTAGCTTTTAAAAAACCAATGAAATTCACTGAAAAAACCATAGGTTATAGATTATATATAGTTAGGCATTAGCCTTCAAAAAACCTTGGAAATTCACTGAAAAAACCATAGGTTTTAGCCCTTATATAGTTAGGAATTAACATACTAACACATACTTACTCACTTATACAATCAAATCCTTCATCCATACTCTTATACATCCACTCATTCTTCAATATGTAAAACATATTTAAACTTTACAAAAACACACAGACACTGGAGGATGTTATCAGTGATGTCATCAGTGATGTCACTGACCATGTCATGAATGATGTAATATGTGACATCATCAGCATTGGATTGCGGATGCGCGAAATATATAGTTAGTGCAACTAACTATATGTCGAATTTCATTGGTTTTATATCAATAAAATGTCCAGCTAACTATATAGGAGGAATTTCAATGGTTTTTTATATGTTAATTCCTAACTATATAAGGGCTAAAACCTATGTTTTTTTCAGTGAATTTCCAAGGTTTTTTGAAGGCTAATGCCTAACTATATATAGTCTATAACCTATGTTTTTTTCAGTGAATATATATATATATATATACATACATATATAAAAATATATAATCTGTATATCTATATAAATACAAATATAGATGCATGCATACATATACATATATGCATACATATACATGTTATTTACATGAAAGTTTAAAAAACACTAATAAAAGGAAAGCTAAAAAGCCACCTCATTACAAACAGAATGGCTTTAACTTAAACGAGGGCGAGGTCTATTGCATTTTCAATGCTTGTTTACTTTGGTTCCATCAAGAAGGCATTCAGATGTGTCACACATTTGCCATAAATTCTGAATGTTAGCACTATAGTTGCTCATTAGATCACTGTAGTAAAGCTACTGCTCACCAGGGAAGTCTGCTGCTGGTATTCAAAGTGCATGTTTCAGTCTGCATGTCAGAATTTTTTTAATGAAATAGAAGAGGATTTGAGAAGTCACTCAAAATGTGCCCTAATTTTTCTTTCTGAAGCACTAATCATACTTTCTATGGCAAAATGAACCCCCTCATTGTGTTCCTTTTTAAATTAATGTTTTCAGACTTACCACTTCATTCCAATCAAGATGGCTTCTGGTGTGCCATACTTTTGTCATTAGTAGGACTGTTAGCGCTCTAGTTGTTCTTTCTTTAGAACACTCTGGGACATTCTGTCATTGGGCTATACTTGGGCTACATCTGGGTGATATTTGGGCTACATTTAGGCTCTTTTGTCTCTGGTGGCCATCTTGGGAGACTGCATGTCAGAATGTTTTAATGAAATTAAAGAGGATTTGAGAAGTCACTCAAAATGTGCCCTAATTTTTCTTTCTGCAGCACTAATCATACTTTCTATGGCAAAATATACCCCCTCATTTTGTTCCTTTTTAAATTAAATGTTTTAAGAGTTACCACATTATTCCAATCAAGATGGCTTCAGGTGTGCCATACCTTTGTAATAAGTAGGACTGTTGGCGCTCTAGTTGTTCTTTAGAACACTCTGGGACATTCTGTCATTGGGCTATACTTGGGCTACATCTGGGTGATATTTGGGCTACATTTAGGCTCTTTTGTCTCTGGTGGCCATCTTGGTAGACTGCATGTCAGAAAGTTTTAATGAAATTGAAGAGGATTTGAGAAGTCACTCAAAATGTGCCCTAATTTTTCTTTCTGCAGCACTAATCATACTTTCTATGGCAAAATATACCCCCTCATTTTGTTCCTTTTTAAATTAAATGTTTTAAGAGTTACCACTTTATTCCAATCAAGAAGGCTTCAGGTGTGCCATACCTTTGTAATAAGTAGGACTGTTAGCGCTCTAGTTGTTCTTTAGAACACTCTGGGACATTCTGTCATTGGGCTATACTTGGGCTACATCTGGGTGATATTTGGGCTACATTTGGGCTCTTTTGTCTCTGGTGGCCATCTTGGGAGACTGCATGTCAGAATGTTTTAATGAAATAGAAGAGGATTTGAAAAGTCCCTCAAAATGTGCCCTAATTTTTCTTTCTGCAGCACTAATAATACTTTCTATGGCAAAATATACCCCCTCATTTTGTTCCTTTTTAAATTAAATGTTTTAAGAGTTACCACTTTATTCCAATCAAGATGGCTTAAGGTGTGCTACACCTTTGTAATAAGTAGGACTGTTACCGCTCTAGTTGTTCTTTAGAACACTCTAGGAGGCTGCAGTAGAACACAAAGGAATCAACTGACAGTCTCTGTCCTTGTTGGGTGTAAATGTTTTACTGAGAATGTCAGACTTCATTCTCACATGACTGAGAAAGATAATGTGAATTTACAGAAAATAAGCTTTCAGTTTTGCTTATAGATCCCCTTCCAAACCACTGTGGGAAAAACATGAGATAATAGTTTTATTTCAAACATGATTCATAATATCACAGCAGAAGGCTTTTTCACATGGTAAAATCACCTTAGAACACACCACAATTCCTAAAATGAGCATGGTACCATCAACAAATGATTTATAATGTAACTAAAGTCCTAAAACCCTCTATTAACTACAATGCTTTTTAATGAGGTGCTATCATGTTTATTGGTCTCAAGATGGCTGCCAACACTTCTTGGATGAAGTGCTGACAGCCAATCAGATCAGATGTGTGGTTAGGCTCCGCCCAGATATATATGTGTTTTTGAAGTTAATTTTCATAAAAACCACTGGAGCAATTTTCACCAAACATAGCAAAGGCACATCTGCATACCAGTCCCTACAATTTTGCAAAGTTTGGCGTTCTTCCGTTCAGCAGTTCGGGCTGTAGACTTGTCAGACCGTCCTATGGAAATTAACATGGGGAAAACACGTTTTGGGACCCCCCTTTTTTCTCAGCCCCCACTTCACGAATCCCCCCGAAACTTTCAGGGAAGGAGCGGAGCGGAGCTGGCCAAAATTTGGGAAAATTACACGCAAATTCCTCAACCGGCGCCAAAGTTATTCCCAATGGAATGTTGCGGATTTCCTATGGTAGCTAATCCTAACTATATACACCTACTGGCTATCACCAGTAGGTAATATATATATATATATATTGCCGCTTTTCTAATTGAATAAAAACACTGCTCACCTGCATTTGGGTCTCCTCTCTTCATCTGCGCCGAAGGTATCCAGGACTGGACTCCGGGCGAGAGATAGCAGAGACCGTTTCATATATATATATATATATATATATATATATATTTACTGAAAAAACCATAGGTTTGATCCACGTTATAGTTTGGAATTAGCATTTAAAAAACCTTAGAAATTCACTGAAAAAAACATAGGTTTCACACATGTTATAGTTAGCTAGACATTTCACTCATACAAAACCATTGAAATTCTCCCGTTATAGTTAGATCAGCTAACTATAACTCGCGCGCCCGCAATCCACTGCTGATGACGTCACATATTACATCACTCATGACATGGTCAGTGACATCACTCATGACATCACTCATGAGATCTCAAATTACATCACTGATGACATCACTGATGACATCATCCTTGTGAAAGAGTGGCAGACCTCCTCTCACCCTAATATAACCTTTAATAAACAGATTGAAAAATAGAAACTAAAATTTTCAAAACAATGTAGATTACTATACCAGTTAGAAGAACCTATTCAGTAATTCCAAAATCTACATAAATATCCACTCATTCGCCAACAGTTCTATATATTCACTCATACATGTAGTCGCTCATCATATGTACTCATACACCTATACATTCTGTTACACACTAATACTCATCCAAAGGGTTACTCACACACATACTCACACATGCAAAAAAACTACCAAACATCCATTTACTCGCATATACAGCTATACATACACCACTACACTTACTTCTACAGAAACCTACACATACTTACTCTCTTAAACAATCACTTATAGAAACACATACTTATTTATACAGCAACTCTTCCAATCTTTCACTCTCATATATACTCACTTATATACATCAATACTCACATATACTAGTTTAAAACATATGTACTTACTCTTAAATACACTATTGAGACAGTCATTCACTCACTAACACACCCATACACACACTCATCCACCTATACAGTCCTGCACACATGCTGTCTTCAAAACATATGTAAACAGTGAGTCACTTATTCATGCATCTATGCAGTAAGTAATATCCCACAGCGAACCATACAGACACTCATACTGATACTCAAAAAACCAACTAATAACACATATACACACTCATGTAGCTACTCACCAACCCATGCAGCCACTTATAGACAAAGTGAGACACTGATACAGATATTTACATATTTAAACATTACTCGCTAATACATGTATTCACTAAGATAAACTTCAGTCAGTTATACAATCAATTTTACAAAAAACACATCCATTTAGACACTCTTATTTACCCATTTATTCTCCCATCGACCTTTGGAAATAAATATATAAAAAATATTTATTTTTCAGAAAGACACATTCACTGGATGATGTCATCAGTGATATCATCAGTCATGTCATTAGTGATGTCACTGACCATGTCATGAGTGATGTAATATGTGACGTCATCATCAGTGGATTGCGGGAGCTCGAGTTATAGTTAGCTGAACTAACTATAACGGGAGAATTTCAATGGTTTTGTATGAGTGAAATGTCCAGCTAACTATAACATGTGTGAAACCTATGTTTTTTTCAGTGATTTCTAAGGTTTTTTAAATGCTAATTCCTAACTATAACGTGGCTAAAACCTATGTTTTTTTCAGTGAATATATATATATACACACACACACACACACACATCAATAATATCAAATATAATTAAAAAAACATTAAACTATTTAAAAATATTTAAACTAAAATTTCCCATTACGTTCACTGCAACAGTAGGGAAAGTGTTGGAAGGCGGAGGAGTGAAAATTATTATACCCACTCCAATGAGTGCAACAGTAGGGAAAGTGTTGGATAGTGAAGAGGTAACATTTACTATTCCATCTCTAGTGAGTGCAACAGTAAATAAAGTGTTGGATAGCAGAGGGCTAAAATGTACTATACCCACTCCAGTCAGTTCAAAATTGAAAATATACAATATACTTAAAAATCAACAACAAAAACTGTATAATAAATATATAAATATGATAAAAATTATAATACAAATATATTTAGTATTAAAAATAAAAATATAAAAACATATTATAATGTTAATTACATATGGCAAATACATACACATATTATATTAAATAAAATATCAACTAAACTTCAAAAAAGTAAATATTTTTAATTAGAAAATATTTGGAAACAAAAACATTCATTATTACTTTTTTTTTATTTCCTTCCCTATAACAACACACAAATCAAAACCCACATCTAACCTTAAACAAAAATGTACTTCCATAATTTAAAAAATTAATTACCAATTAAAGAAATATTACTAATTAAAAAACAAATTAAATCTAATAAAAACTAAATAACTTCCCACACGTTAACCCTGTAACACCCACAATCCACAGCTAAAATTAAACTGTAAAAAATTAATTTCACAATTAAAACTTATTTTCAATTTAAAAACTATTACTATTAAACAACTAATTATAAAGTAAGTAAAATGTATTTAATCTCCACCCTTTACCCCTATAAAAGTAAAAACCACACACAAAAAAATTACCCTGATGAAATATCAATTATTTAATTCATAATAATTAACAACTAATTATTAATTAATTAAACACAAAGTATTTCCCACCCTTTACCCCTATAAACCCCTCAACAAACACCTAAAATTAATTACACAATTTGCGTATTTAATTTACAATTCATTCAATAATATTAATTAACATCTAATTATTAATTAATTAAACATAAATTAGTTACCACCCTTTGACCGTATAAACCCCATAACCTGCGCCTAAGATTAATTACACAATTCCCATAACACATTTTCAATAAATTAATTAATATCAATTAACAACTAATTATTAATTCATCAAAAATAAATTACTTCCCACCCTTTACCCCATAAACCCCAGAACATGCACCTAAAATTAACTACACAATACCCACAAATAATTATCAATTAATTAATTAATTCTAATTAACAACCAATTATTAGTTAATAATAAATTACTTTACACATTTAACACTATAAGTTCTTAATTAAATAAATAGTAATAAATAAAATATAATAATCATTAATTTATTATAATTAAATTAATTCCCACCCTATTCCCCTATAAACCCACAACCCGTTATGGAACGAAAAAACACAAAATGTAATTAAAATAAAATTATTAACTGCCAAAAATGTAACACATATTAAAAAATATAAACAGTTCTTATACAAAACAATACAGCACATACATTTAAAATATATACTAAAATACATAGCACTAAATAAATAATCAATATTTTAAACAACTATATTTTTTACAAATTATATTAATGACTTCTATATTTTTTAAATCGATATTTCTTACCTTAAATCGATATTCTTGACCGTGATATTCTTGCTGTCGATATTTCTCACTCACAATATTTAGGACTCAATATTTCTTTAAGGTCGACCTTTCCAACTCGATGGGGCCTGCCCAGGGCATGACAGGTAACAAGTTGGAGCTGTGCGGCCCGGAAGGCTGCGGGCAGGGTACAGGTGGTCAGGGGCTGTGGCGAAGTAGGCGGGGAGTGGCCATGTCTGCACTACGCTAATGGGATGAAGCATCATGGACGGTCCAGAAGATGGAACTGCTAGGCGGAGAACGAGCAGGTAACAGTACAGTAGCAGCAATGTGGGAAGAGCGGTCACAGTCCTCTTTGGGCCTGATTCTGATGCGGGTTGGAAAGCTTTCCTACCTAGGGCCTGATTCTGATGCAGTTGGGAAGGCCTCCTAATGGCATTTGCTCTTTCCAAATTGGATCGGGAACAACCCAGGGCCCAATTATGATGCTGTTAGGAACATATGCTCCCGTTGAAGTCAATGGGAGTCCAACCAAATCGTATCGGGAAGCAACCAGATGCATTGTACTCCGTTGGTCGGACTGTCCCGATCCGAGTGGGTTGGAAACTATTTCCAACCCGATTCAGTCGGGAAGCATTTCCAACCCGCATCAGAATCAGCCCCTTTATGTTAACTTTCCCTCACTCTGGTTGAGCCCTCAAAAGGAACACCTCAGCTGCCCGCAAGCCTTCATCACCCCACCCACAGTTATTCTGCCTGGGGCCACCACAGGGCCGGACTGGCTGCTGGGCTTTCCTTAATAAACAATGCAAAACAAATGTTTTAAGAAGTATGCTTTAAAACTATTTGTTCTGCATTGTTCATTTAGAAGTGCCGGCAGCTCCCCAGCAAGAAAATCAGCCCCTCAGCAATGAACCGGGACCTCACCCTGCCACCCCAACATAAAACACCTGGTAGCCCTGGTTCACCAGCTTTCTCTGCAGTGCTTACACTGCAATGATCCTCTTGCTGGTATCACTGTCTAATGCTGGCAAGCAGAATCACCTCCCTCCTTTACTCTGCCCCCTCTCCTACTACCACTAACGCACCTGGTTGACGACATCACCTTCTCTTCACAGTCACATAGCCAGACGTGCCTGCCTGGGTGGCCTGTTGCAAGGGGAGTTTCTTGTTTGCCCCAGCAGCTGTGGAAGTGAGGACCGAGGGAGGCTGTCCATGTGGGGCTGACAGGGGTCAGCAACAGTAGTACCGCAGCATTAGCGCCTCTGGCCGGTGACAGACGCAAGTTCATCACACACATGTTAAATGTCGTATACTTGTAAAGCACACAGCTGCCCCAGCAAAGGAGCGTCCATGCGCTGTATACCGCTGGGGAACCCATCCTGGCTTTCCCTGTGAGATGGTACCTCTTGGGCATCTCCAAGGTGAAGACAAGTATCCCCGGCGCTGATGAGGCCGTTAGTAGAGATTAAGCTAGCTATTGCCCAGAGTTGCTGAGTGGGACCCATGGTTAGAGTAGCCACCGAGGCGAGAAATATCGAGTCTGCTGACCAAGGTCCACGACCCTGCCACGTCGGGAATCGAACCCTGGTCCCGGTCCGACCTCTGCTTCCAGGTCTGCCGCCTCTAACCAGTGAGCCACACCACTCCACATGGACAAGGTATTTGAACAGCGGGCTGGTAAACTCCACTTCACTGGCGCTCGGTGGACCTCTGCGTTACAAGCAGAGTGCAGAGTGGACAAAACTGCGAATTCCGCCTGCGGAGCGGAGTTCATTGCCTTCCCGTATTGGTGGTATTCAAAAATGTATAGAACACTTCAAAGTCATGCGGAGGACCTTTCTCTTTCCAATCACCTTACAGTGACAGTAACTTGGTGATCAACAACTGATGCTGTGTTTATAGGCCCCCTGCACTGTTTTTAAGTTAGTTGTCTCTGTTCAAGTGGTGTCTGATAACAGTGAAACCACACTACCCTTAGAATGTTTTGGAGTAAACTGTGACAGTGCGGTGCAGTAGAAGAGCACCCCAAATACATTGCACAGAAGAGGGGTGTCCAACGTAAGCTCATTCGGATTTTCAGTGCAATCAGTGTGTATTTTTGTTCCATTTATATTCCTTGTATGTAAACGTATCTGAAAACATAACATAGCAGGTGCATTTATAAAGCGCACATTCACCCTCGTGGATGTCTCGAGGTGTCATTGAAGGATATTTGTTCTTTATTGTTACCCATCTCGATGGTACTCTTTTTATCTTTTTATCACCCTCAGAGGGATGGAATGACTCGCAAAGATTCAACATGTGACCATTGGGAACGGACACAAATTCTTGGAGTGGGTTCATAATAACCTAGCATGAAGCCGGAGCTCCTGGGCCTATGTTGGACACCCCTAATTATACTCAATAAGCGATACTCTATTACGACGTAAGAGTGCCCGGCTTTCACTGCTCAGAAACTAATGAAATGTGCAAGGATTGTCAGACACGGTATAGGAGTGGGCCCTGATACTCATTGCAAGTTAGTTGCTTTTGTAAACGATGTCTGACGTAAGTCTAGAGCGCTCCTGGCACAGCGGTGATGTGTTAATCACCTCTGGGGGGCCGCTCTAGTTTAATGTTTCCTTACCAGGCCTCTGTCAGTTCCTATTTTCTTGCAGCTAGAGGATCAGATTAGAAGATTAAATATCTGCGAGTAACTGTTCACACTAAAATGAATCGAGCTAAATCCTCAACTTATTTGCATGTCCCACATGAACACAGACTGTAAAACATCAGAAGTGGCGCGTTCTTGCCTCCCACGCACCACTGAGCTCGGAACAAAATGAATATTAATGGTACCTAAACGGTTACAGCCCCGCTGCGTGAATACAGAGCGCTCCTCAGCTGACGCCATCCAGAGTCAGAGTGTAATCTACAATGGACTCGGTTCCCACAGGCAGCGTGCCGTACAGAGCAGAGATATTCAGGAGAATGCGGAAGTGGTCTACTAAAGGGCAATCCTAGGGTGGATCGAAGGTTACAGACTCAGGGCAGATTTATGAGGATGTGCCTCAGCGGCAACTCAAGTCCTTTGGCTGTGCCACGCTGCACACTTCCAAAGCACAGGAATGCGACATATTTACAATATTATGTTGCATACTGGTGCTCTACCCCTGCGCTGGTGCACAAACAGCTGCCTTGAGCCGACCAGGCACCCTTGCACCATGGTGCAAGTGTGCCTGCATCATGGGGAGATTGTTGTTGTGCAGGACTGGGCACCTACCTGCACAAAAACTATCACTACAGGCATTTTCCTCTTTCAATGCGTGCTGTAGAATGCAGCACGCATTGAAAGAGAAAAAAATTAGAAGAAATTAAAATGTTGCGCCTCCCTACGCCTCCCCTGGGGAGGCATAGCATTTAGATTACTTCCAGATTTATAATTCCTCGTAAATCTGGAAATGTTCCTGGTTCAATGGGGAACACCCACAGCAACACCATGCAACACCCCTTTCATGCAAAGTGATGCGTGTGAAGGGGCCATATTTACAAGGACAGTAAAAGCCAATCAGGGGGGACTTTTCCTGTCCTTGTAAACATGGAGCAGTAAAACTTTGCCACCAAAAAGTGACGTACTGGTGGCGCAGGGGGCTTGTAAATCTGCCCCTCTGTCCTCAACTGTAGAAGTCTTTTTTCATCTCACTCCTGCATGAGTGGGACTTACTTCTTGGACTCTGCTTATACAGCTAGTCTCTTACAGTGTGTGTGTGCTGGGTAACAAAAGCAGAAATATCAGGTGAATGCAAGCAGGGACGTGACACAGGCAACAACAGCTCTTCTAGCGTGGGGGGCAATTATTAAGGGAGCCCCCATTCTGTTCAAGGCCAATGAATATCTGTGATATAAGGCAGACACTGGGGCCCCTGACTGCTACCTGCAAGGGGCCCTATCATTTTACATTATGCCCCTGATAGCAAGGACAGCAACTTACATCTGCATGTGACTTTCGATAGCCACAATATGCATGTACTGGACATACAGTAACGCCACTAGATGTTTCTTGACTATGACCCGTATGTTAAGTTCTTAGTCCGTGCTCTAAACCCAGCATTTATTATTAGTTCTCACAGTCCTTTTAGTCATTAACTATGTGTTAGAAGGTGGTTCTGACACTATGGGCTGCCTGGATTTTTTGCTTTTTGAGCACCTAATTGTTGAGCTTTTACTGTGGGGGAGCCTCATAAATTGGGACTCACCCACAGTGAAATGAAATGAAATGAAATGAAAGCCGTATTTATATAGCGCATGGCTGCCCGAAAGCGTCCCAGCACTGAGATTGCATAAACAGCTGAGGGGAGGAAGGGCGGGGGGTCAAAGGGTAAAAGAAGGAAAGACAAATTTTATTGTGGGAAGAGGTGCGTTTTGAGTAGTTTTCGAAACTTCATGTAGTTGGGTTCGGCCCGAAGCTGAATTGGTAGGGCATTCTATAGAGTAGCAACTGTGACCGAGAAACGGCGTCCTCCAGTGCGGGCTTTCTTTGCTCTGTGGACCGTAGCCAAGTTCCTTTGAGAGGAGCGGAGGGGCCTATTGGGTTTGTATGGGTAAATCATGGTCTTCAACATCGGTGGCCCTAGGTTTTGCAGGGCCCTATGGGTGGTGCATAGGGCCTTGAATATGACTCTTTCTCGAATCGGCAGCCAATGGAGTGCTTTTAGTGCTGGTTTAGCAGAAGATCTCCGGGGTGTTCCTGTCAGTATCCGAGCAGCGGCATTCTGTGTTCTTTGGAGAACATTAAGGGTAGCTTCTGGAGCTGCCAGGAAGAAGGCGTTACTATAGTCTAACCTCGATAGTATTAAGCCCTGTATAAGCAGTTTTTGTGATTGTGCAGGGAGTAGAGGGAGAATCTTCCTGGCTGAGCGGAGTAGGCCGACACAAGTGCCGGCAGTTTTTTTGGCCTGTGTTTTCATAGATAGATCCTGTTCTAGCCAGAAGCCTAAACTCTTGAGTTCCGTCTTGGGCTGAGGAAGGGGACCTAGGCATGAGGGCCACATGGCGGACGGGAGAGGCGACAATTGGTGACCCAGCAGCATGAGCTCGGTCTTGGAGCCATTGAGTTTCAACCTTGATTTGGACATCCACTCGTAGATTCCCTCAAGGCAATCATGAAGGTTTTTTATCTTTTCACCTTCAAGGGAAAAGGACACAACCATTTGGGTGTCGTCAGCATATGTTACAGCTTTTATCCCAAAGGGAATTACCACATCCTCCAGGGGGGCCATGTAAGTGTTAAATAGTGTGGGGCTCAATGAAGAGCCCTGTGGAACCCCACACTGGAGGTGGAATGGGTCTGATCGTATATTCCCTTCACAGACCTGGAAGGTTCTGTCCTTCAGGAAAGATGACAGCCAGCTGAGTGCCTTGTCCCTCACTCCCAAGTTGAGTAGTCGCTGGATCAGGATCTTGTGATCCACCGTGTCAAATGCAGCGCTTAGATCCAGGAGGATCAGTAAGACCGATCCCCCTGAATCCAAGATGCATCTGGCTTCCTCGACTACCTTTACTAGGGCGGTCTCTGTCCCCTGACCGGGACGAAAACCTGTTTGTGATGGACGTAGGAGATTGTTACTTTCAAGAAAGTTAGACAGTTGCTGGTTGACCAGTTTCTCTGCGATCTTACTCATGCCTGGTAAGAGAGAGATTGGGTTAGAGGTTAGAAAAGTCTGAGGGATCCGGGCCTGGCTTTTTTTGAAGGGCTTTGACAATCGCATGTTTCCAGTTTGGGGGGACTACTCCTTGAGTAAGAGAGGCATTGATAAGATTTGTTGCTAGGTGTGAAATGATAGGACCAATTTGTTTGAGGATACGGATGGGGGCTGGGTCGGTGGGTGAGCCACTTTTCATACCTGAAAGAGTTTTCAGGAAGTCTTCGTTGGACAGTTGGTAAAAGCTATCTAAAATCGGGCCAGTTGTGGAGGGTACCCATTCCTCAAGGGGTTCATTGTTCGTTATGGGTGGGAGGGTTTGTAAAATATTGGTGATTTTGTTCTGAAAAAAGGATGCTATTTGGTTGCATCTGGAAATTGTGGGTTGCTCAGTGGAGGGTGGGTTGGGGATTTTTAGTAACTCTTTGAAGATTTTATAAGTCTCTCTGGATGAATTTGATGCATTTTTTATTTTTTCATTGAAGAAAGATGCTTGTGCTGATTTTCGTGCTAGTTTATAGGTTCTCATTGCTTTTTTATATTCATCTTTGAGGATGGGGTCCCAGTTTTTCCTCCAGTTCCGCTCTTTGATCTTACAGATTTTTCTAAGGTTCTTCAGTTCTTGGGAGTACCATGGGGATTTGAAGATAGTGCTTTTTTTCTTTATGTTTTTTTTGGGAGCAACTATATCAAGAGTAGATGTGAGCCATTTAGTGAAGTTTTCGTCTGCTTTTATAGGGTCAGGAAGAGCAGAGGGGGCAGAGCTTGTCAATTCTTGGGTCCAACGCTCAAATGAGAGTTTGGACCAGATTCTGTCATGTTCTCTTGATAATGCAATTTGGGGGGTGTTAGGGTCCATTTGCCATGTAAAAGGGATGAGGAAGTGATCCGACCATGGTAACGGGAGAGTTGGTCGTGTTTCTATTTTCGACAGGTTGGAGAAAATAGGGTCTAGAAGATGACCCTTGGTGTGGGTTACCTCCAGATTTAAGAGGTGTAAGTCCAGTGCTTTTAGTTCAGAGATGAGGTCGCTTACGGTGCTGTCTGATCTGTCCTCAAAATGGAGGTTCAAGTCTCCCAGCAGGATAAAATTAGAGGTTGCGGTGCAGGAGGAGATCGTAGCGTCAAGAAGTGAGCCGGCAAAGTTTCCTAGGTTGCCAGGTGGTCGGTATACGAGGGTGCCCGAGAGGGATTTGTTGGGAGTAAATTGGAGGGAAAAAAAGGCGCTTTCGCAGTCATCCTCCTTCTTGTATCCTGCATGTAAAGGAGTTACGGTAAACAATCGCTATACCGCCTCCTTTTCCCTTTGGTCTGTTAAGATGTTGTATCAGGTAACCATAGGGTAGCATATTAACCATGTCAGCCTCTGAGTGAGGTGTAAACCAGGTTTCCGTAAGGAAAAGTATGTCCAAATTGATATCTTGGATTAAGATTTTAATTTCTAGAGAGTGTTTACAAGCGGATCTACAGTTGAGAAGAGCAAGGCTAACAAGGTAGGGTGAGTTGCAGGTGGATTTCTGTGGGAATTGGCCCGGCAACGGGGGTGAAGGGGTAGAGGTAGGTGTGGCTGTGTCGAATTGTAGGAGGTAGTCCCGGGAATGGACAATTCGATGATTATGGAAATTGGACATAGTGGATGGCCCTGTGCCCGGCCTGGCCCGGACGGGCCCAGACGGGCTTTCCTCTGGCGCGCCTCCGGCGCGCCATCGCTGCGCCCGCCCGCTGCTCGGACGAGATGAGGACTTCATTTTGTAGTGGTTGGGGCGAAGTCGCCCAGCCACTAGAGCGCTGTCCAATCCCCCTTCAAAGATGGCGCCCGTGGAGTCTGCGCCTCGAGGGGTGTTGCTATGGGAGACCGGGAGCCCTGCGAAGCTTCAGGTCATGCAATTATTCTGCATGAGGAAGCGGCTCGTTACGGTCAGTAGGTGATAATAGCTACTTCAACAATTTTACACAGAATTAGCAGTGACACAATAAACAAGTGAAAGTATTTTAAAAGGCGCGAAGCGCTGTTAAAAGCGGCGCTAGTAAAATGCGAGTTGCAATTGTTTGTAAGCGTGGGTTTGGCCTCCCGGCTTCCGCCTCAGGAGAGATGCAATCAGGGAATGGAGAGATGCCGATTGGGAGCTCTTTTGTAGTGGTTGGGGCCAAGTCGCCCAGCCACTAGAGCGCTGTCCAATCCCCCTTCAAAGATGGCGCCCGTGGAGTCTGCGCCTCGAGGGGTGTTGCTATGGGAGACCGGGAGCCCTGCGAAGCTTCAGGTCATGCAATTATTCTGCATGAGGAAGCGGCTCGTTACGGTCAGTAGGTGATAATAGCTACTTCAACAATTTTACACAGAATTAGCAGTGACACAATAAACAAGTGAAAGTATTTTAAAAGGCGCGAAGCGCTGTTAAAAGCGGCGCTAGTAAAATGCGAGTTGCAATTGTTTGTAAGCGTGGGTTTGGCCTCCCGGCTTCCGCCTCAGGAGAGATGCAATCAGGGAATGGAGAGATGCCGATTGGGAGCTCTTTTGTAGTGGTTGGGGCCAAGTCGCCCAGCCACTAGAGCGCTGTCCAATCCCCCTTCAAAGATGGCGCCCGTGGAGTCTGCGCCTCGAGGGGTGTTGCTATGGGAGACCGGGAGCCCTGCGAAGCTTCAGGTCATGCAATTATTCTGCATGAGGAAGCGGCTCGTTACGGTCAGTAGGTGATAATAGCTACTTCAACAATTTTACACAGAATTAGCAGTGACACAATAAACAAGTGAAAGTATTTTAAAAGGCGCGAAGCGCTGTTAAAAGCGGCGCTAGTAAAATGCGAGTTGCAATTGTTTGTAAGCGTGGGTTTGGCCTCCCGGCTTCCGCCTCAGGAGAGATGCAATCAGGGAATGGAGAGATGCCGATTGGGAGCTCTTTTGTAGTGGTTGGGGCCAAGTCGCCCAGCCACTAGAGCGCTGTCCAATCCCCCTTCAAAGATGGCGCCCGTGGAGTCTGCGCCTCGAGGGGTGTTGCTATGGGAGACCGGGAGCCCTGCGAAGCTTCAGGTCATGCAATTATTCTGCATGAGGAAGCGGCTCGTTACGGTCAGTAGGTGATAATAGCTACTTCAACAATTTTACACAGAATTAGCAGTGACACAATAAACAAGTGAAAGTATTTTAAAAGGCGCGAAGCGCTGTTAAAAGCGGCGCTAGTAAAATGCGAGTTGCAATTGTTTGTAAGCGTGGGTTTGGCCTCCCGGCTTCCGCCTCAGGAGAGATGCAATCAGTGAACTCAGGATGTAAGAGACTGCCTGGGGATTTTACTGGTGTCCCCCTGACTTGACCAGGCCACTGCGCAGCAGGTGGAGTAAGGGACACAGGGCTGGTTACATGCAGACACATGTGTACATGTGTGTGCACACGTGTAGGGGCTGCGCAGGGGAGATTCCTAGCGTGTGCTGTCCAGGAGCAGCTATGAGATGAAGGGTGTGGCAGGACTTGTGCAGAAGTGGGTGGTGACATGGAATAGGCTTTATACACTGGGAAGGAATATGCCAGGGTAGGTCAGTGTTTTTTACTGTTTTTCACTTCATTATTCCCCTATAGGGATGTGGAGCCCATGTGCTAGATTAACTTTCATAAGGCCTACAGATTCCAGACACGCACTAAAGTCCACTGTAGCGGATGTGAAAATGAGTATTCTGCAGAGCCCCAAATCAAAGTTGTACTGCTTTTGAGTCATCAAGAAATGTCACATTTCTCTGAGTCATTAATAACCAGGGCCAGGTTGAGGGCTGACCTCAGCTGGATGGATTGTTAAACTTTTTTCCACAAGGTAATGCTTCCTCTTCATGAAGAGAAGGTGGGTGTGGCTACAGGCTCATCCGTCAGCAGCTATCACTGGGTGCCAGGCACCAGGCTGCACCAAGGAGGGAAGGAAGCAACAGGGAAGGAGTTTTGTTTCAGAGACCATGTGGCCAGAGACCCTGGATGACTCCATTTTGAACAAACCCAGAGGCTGAATAAGAAGGATGGAGCAGGGGCAGGGAAGTGATGTGTTGCTATTAGGACCAACAGAGACTTTGTGCCAGCCCCCAACTCAAAAAATTCTTGCACAGGAGGAGAACCTCTCTCTGGGGTGTGGTCTGCTGAGGCGGAAGGTGCTGGAGCCTGGCAATAGGCAGTTGAAAGGAGGAACCCCCTGACTGCGCCCCAGGGCCCTAACAGCGCCAGATGAAGAGCCCAGGACCTGTGCACAGAAGCAGGGACCTCTGCGCAGGGAGAAGAAATGCCCAGGAGGAGAGCCAGGTTAAAGGCTGGCGCACGGAACCAGTGAAGACCGATCCCTGCAGAATGCACCCTCTTGGAGACCCGGAGAGCAAAGGAGAGTGCTCCCAGTGGCTGCAGGGGCATAGCCAGGAGCAAGAATACGCAAAAATGGGTCAGATCGGACCCCCTGGGGCTGAGATATGGCCCCCGGAAGGTAGGCGACCTTTGACCCCTTAAGAAGACCGAAGACGAAGCACGTGGGGTTTCGCTGCCGGTCTCAGAGATGCCCCCCGGGTGGGTCAGGTCCCGGGGCTGCCCCCAGGAGAAGTAAAGTTGGGGTGCGCCATAGCACACCCAGTGAAGGTTCCGTCGCGGGGTGCCAGGGGCCCACTCTGGCCCCCGCCGAACACGAGGTCAGGGGGAGCGCCATCGCGCCCCCGTGAAAATGTGCCTGAGGGGCCTGGGACTCCATCTCCGGGCCCTGAAGAAGGAGAGGGGCCAGGGGGGGGGAGCGCCGACGCGCCCCCGTGAAGAGGTCTCAGGTGGCGGGACCCCATCCCTGGGCCCCGAAGCCAAGTCGGGGAGGGCTGTTGCGCTCCCCATGAAGATGCCCCCAGGCAGGGCGCCAGGAGCCCACCTTGGCACCCGCCGAAACCGCCAAGGAGGGGGAGCGCAAGCGCGCTACCCGCAAGAAGGAGTAGGGGGGCCCGGGACCCCATCCCCGGGCCCCTAAGAGACCGAGATGAAGGTGGGGCATCATCGCACCCCCAAAGATGTCCAGGGGCCCGGGACCCCATCCCCAGGCCCCGAAGAATGGGAGGAGGTCAAGGAGTGCCGCCGCACTCCCCCACAGTCCAGCCAGATTGGAGAAGGAAGATGCGTCTGCCTGCTGAAGCGGGCAGGCCAGAAGTGCTCAGCAGGCTCCCTCGGCAGCACACGAGGGTGCTGGCCGCGCGGGGAGCCGGCGGGGTCAGCTGGTTAAAAATGATGTCATAAGCAAAGTGGGGTTAGGATGTCAGACATTCCTGCTAGGGTGTCTGGCTGTATATACGTAACCCTGTCATTTAATCTGTGATGCCTTTAGGGGCTGGAATTGCAATGCATTCTAATGATACCCAAATGTGATGAGTACTATCATTCTAAAGTGATGCTTAACAATGTATTCTTGCTGCCGTGCTTAGGTGAAGCACCCAGACTTCTAGCCCTTATGATGTAGAGGTGCATACTTCATGGTCAGGGTTGTGTGTCACCAAGACAGTGTTACCTGATTTAAATGCTTGTTGAGATACATGGGGGGTCACCACTGGGATGGTGCCAGTGCGCATGTCCCTCGCTCCAGGTAATGTTCAACTAACTGCATTGGGGGCAAGTTTATGTGCATACATGGGAGTGGTGGTAGTAGACCCCACCCCCTCTGCGGGAGGGGTGGAAATGTTATGCAATGTCACAAAGTAACAGCTTATGTATATTTGTAAATGTGTGCATAGTATTGAGTAGTATGTGTGTTTAATAAATGTACTCTTACTTTTATAAAGCAAAGTACAGACTGGACAATCAATTATTGAGTGTTATTTTTGCGCACCTGCCAATGGTGATTACTTGCCCACACCACCTCCCTTGAGTAAGCCCCAGACTGCTCTGCAACGCTACCCTCTGATCGTCAGGTGCTACAATTGGGTGTTTGGTTCAGAGTGAAGGACAAATGTAGTCATGTTATTTGTGCAGGCCTCACAGATGCTGCCTCGTTTTCCAACGCTACGAAACTAGCTAAAAATGTAAGTAGCAATTGTTAAAAAAAAGTTTGCCATTGGTGTCATATTCACTCCTTCAGCAAATGGCAGTACCTGAAGCTTGCAGCTAAGATACAGCACCCTTGCCACCCCCTAAAGTTTATGCCTTAAGGTGGCTGCACCCCAGACATGAATATCATGGACAACGAATGTGCAAAAAAAAAAAATCATTGAAAAGAGCCAGACCCTGGGGACATCGATGTTGCTCTGAAATTGGACCAAAAATGCTGACACTTAAGATACAGCCTTGAGTTCCACGAGGTGCTTAATGTGTTCCATGCTTTCAAAGCAGGTCTGTATCTGAGTAAACTATTGTCTTTGTTCTTTCATGAAGCCTCAGACATTGATGGGCATTAGGCCCTTTTTAGGGCTCGGCTATAACGCGCTGAAAGCGCGTTCTCGCCAGAAAACTATTGTCGGCGTCTCAGCAGTCTGAGACGCCGAAGTGAGACAAGACCTGGCCGCGCGCAGCGTTTCCCCATAGGATAACGTTGTGCGCGCGGCCAGGTCTTGTATCCAGAGCATGCGAATGCAGCCCGGATCGTGACGCGCGCCTGCTGGTTTGCAAGGGAAGTCTGCATACCAGCGCGCAGCGCTGATAACACACACATGGCTGCCCCTTCAAGCAGGCTTCTTTTCTTCATCCGCCGCCGATCGGTTGACTTTGCAGTTAGATAATTAGTTGTCTTGTGTCAAGTATGTGCTGTTCTAGGTTGCCCCACGTACCAAAAACATTCAGTACGCTGTTTCCACAATGCTAAATTTGATTTTTAATCACTGCTACTCACTCGAGGCACGACCTCGCAAAGCATACGTTTATGATTTGGAATATAATCACATTTTGTGCCACAGTCAACAGCTGGTTCCACGTTTGAACGGCGACAGGAGTCTTATTCTTCCTTTTTTTCTCCCTCGCATCATCTCGAATCAAAACATTATGCCATTCTCAGTTCCCAGGCAATTGCATCCCTCCTGCTTTAATGTGCATTTCTTGTCAATCTGTGTTCGTGGATGAGGTGTTAACGTGGTCCTGCAAGAGGACACAAAGTGGCGCAAGAGTCCTGCCAGTCAAGAACATTGCTAGGTCCCATTCCAAGCCTAAGACTGAATGAATGGCCTGCCTTACATTTTGATTTTGGCGTTGTGTGTTCAGTGTTCCTTACACCTAGTCTTATTGATGTGAACGCTAACTCGTAAAGAATGTAGCTCGTTGAGTGAGGTCATCTCTGAGATTCAGCTCTTGTTTGGAACCGTAAAATGGGACCTTTAAGAATCACAACTGTCAGCGCATATACATGTGTGATGTACGTGACAGTGACTGCCACAACATGCCGGGCATCTGGGGGATGAGATGGCCGCTGCTTACTGGCTCTATTGCCTTGCCCTAACAGGGGCGCTGTTCATTTTATTATTTCTTTTAATAAACAGCTTTATTGGCATTTCCAAAACTAGATGTTCAACATGAAGAAATAGCACGTGCACCATCACTATGCCAAAACGATCCAGAGTGGTGGGTACAGTATAGTATAGCTTGGGTTTTTCCATGGATGACCACATGAATCAAAGCAGGTAAAACTAAGCATAGAAGTCGCTCATGCATGATAATGTTAGACATCCACAAGCCACACACATTTCTTATTTAAGCAAGCAACGGCCTGACAAAATGAAGTTTGCAAAATAATATACCTCTCTTGCTGGATATGGGTCTAAGCGCTACCTCAGGAGCGTCCTTTATACACCTGTTCAGCGCAGTGCACCTCTTAGCAATAAACAGCCCCAAATGCGTAAAACTTTTTTCCAGGAGGCCTAATAATGCAGTTCTTTGAGTCCGGGTGAACTACCTTCCACAACATCAGATCCCTGACCTACTTGCCACAAATGCTAGGAATTGCGCTACACTCCCATACTCCATGTGAGAATTCACCTTGTTCTGTGAGCTACGGTCAAAGTTTTTTAAATGTGTAATTTATGGTGACCTTATTTATATGAATTAATAATTTTGATGATGCATGTACCACTGCCATGCACACACAGACAACACCACTGCCATACACACACGGACACCACCACTCCCATGCACACACGGACACCACCACTGCCATGCACACACGGACACCACTACTGCCATACACACACGGATACCACCACTGGCATACACACAAGGATACCACCACTGTAATGCACACACGGACACCACGACTGTCGTGCACACACGCACACCACCACTGCCGTGCACATATGCACTCCACCACTGCCATGCACACACGGACACCACCACTGCCATGCACACACGGACACCACCACTGCCATACACATACGGAAACCACCACTGCCATGCACACACGGACACCACCACTGCCATACACATACGGACACCACCACTGCCATGCACACACGGACACCACCCATGCTTAATTTGTTAAAAAAAAATGCCAGGGCTTTCATTTGTAAAAAATTAAGTGAAAGGGCACTCGTCAGGAGGCTAATGTAGTTTGGCATACACATTACACGACTTTGAGCTATTGGCATTGTAAATGACAATGACTTTTATTTATGTTTTGGTTTTTAAAACATAAATAAAAGACCTTGTCATTTACAATGTCAAGACCTTAAACTCGCGTTCATTTACAATGCTAATAGCTCTAACTTTTGCAATGCCGAAACCGTTGCATTGTAAATGCTTGTTAAGTATGGCCGAAAACCCCACTTTCAAGTTGGTACATATATGTAATATCTCTCCAAAATGGTGTGTATCTAGGATTGGGATCCATGTCTATCCAGTCCCGAGCTTCTCTGAGATTTAAGTGCTGTATTCTGATATGCATCTGAAAGGAAGTGCTATTTGTGCTACACTGTAAAAAAACTTTCAATGAAATTTAAGGCTCAATAAAAGAATGTGAAAATGGCAAAGAATGTGTCACTCGTTTTATCACAGAAAATACATCTATAATTTTACTATGAATAAAACCCTTCTTTTTGCCATACAATATACATATAGATTGTTGGGTGTCTGTGAGAATATATGCACATTATTCTACCTAACGATGTGACAAATATAGTCAAAAGAGACTGTGTCAACCTCCCTTGAACATTTCACACTCCTCTCCTCCACTAGTGGTTTAAATGATGAACAGGGACTGCAAGCCTGACCTCCTAAAGCAGGGTTTGGAAAGTTATCCATCCCAGAAAATGTTTGAAAAATGGGGCTTCTAGTGCATTTAACTGCAGTATTTCACACTAAGGGGCATATTATCAAGACAGGAGATAAAATTATCGCCGCTTTATCGGCAGAAAACTACTGATAAAGCGGCGATAATGGGCTTGATAATATGCTCTATGGAATTCCAATCGAAGTCCATGTTAGATGTCACATCTAACAAGGGCTTCGATTGGAATTCCATAGAGCATATTATCAAGCCCATTATCGCCACTTTATCGGCAGTTTTCTGCCGATAAAGCGGCGATAATTTTATCTCCTGTTTTGATAATATGCCCCTCAGTTCTAAAGCAACACCAAGGAGCCCTCATGCCAAGCTGTTCATCCAGCACAGCTTTCCTAAAAACCATCTAAAAACCACACTTAAAGGGGGGTGGGGTCGCACACTACTCACACACTGGCGGAAGTTGCCCCTAAGGACTCTGGTCATTGTAGTAGAGTGTTCGCGATGCATCATCTTTCGATCTTGCTATCTTCGCTGTCTTCGCCATCCCTGGACACGTGTTTCGGGTTTTCAACCCTCGTCAGCAGGGATAGGCAGTGCTCTGGGGTCGCCGATGGCTGCCAATATCTGCCAGGTATAGTACCACTCCGGCGCGTAGGTGCGGGATCCCAGGCTCGTCAGCCCGCTGCTCAAGGGAGCTTTAAGTTACAAAAAGGGGGGTGGGGTCGCACACTACTCACACACCGGCGGAAGTTGCCCCTAAGGACTCTGGTCATTGTAGTAGAGTGTTCGCGATGCATCATCTTTTGATCTTGCTATCTTCGCTGTCTTCGCCATCCCTGGACACGTGTTTCGGGGTTTCAACCCTCGTCAGCAGGGATAGGCAGTGTTCTGGGGTCGCCGATGGCTGCCAATATCTGCCAGGTATAGTACCACTCCGGCTCGTAGGTGCGGGATCCCAGGCTCGTCAGCCCGCTGCTCAAGGGAGCTTTAAGTTACAAAAAGGGGGGTGGGGTCGCACACTACTCACACACCGGCAGAAGTTGCCCCTAAGGACTCTGGTCATTGTAGTAGAGTGTTCGCGATGCATCATCTTTCGATCTTGCTATCTTCGCTGTCTTCGCCATCCCTGGACACGTGTTTCGGGTTTTCAACCCTCGTCAGCAGGGATAGGCAGTGTTCTGGGGTCGCCGATGGCTGCCAATATCTGCCAGGTATAGTACCACTCCGGCGCGTAGGTGCGGGATCCCAGGCTCGTCAGCCCGCTGCTCAAGGGAGCTTTAAGTTACAAAAAGGGGGGTGGGTTCGCACACTACTCACACACCGGCGGAAGTTGCCCCTAAGGACTCTGGTCATTGTAGTAGAGTGTTCGCGATGCATCATCTTTCGATCTTGCTATCTTCGCTGTCTTCGCCATCCCTGGACACGTGTTTCGGGTTTTCAACCCTCGTCAGCAGGGATAGGCAGTGTTCTGGGGTCGCCGATGGCTGCCAATATCTGCCAGGTATAGTACCACTCTGGCGCGTAGGTGCAGGATCCCAGGCTCGTCAGCCCGCTGCTCAAGGGAGCTTTAAGTTACAAAAAGGGGGGTGGGGTCGCACACTACTCACACACCGGCGGAAGTTGCCCCTAAGGACTCTGGTCATTGTAGTAGAGTGTTCGCGATGCATCATCTTTCGATCTTGCTATCTTCGCTGTCTTCGCCGTCCCTGGACACGTGTTTCGGGTTTTCAACCCTCGTCAGCAGGGATAGGCAGTGTTCTGGGGTCGCCGATGGCTGCCAATATCTGCCAGGTATAGTACTACTCCGGCGCGTAGGTGCGGGATCCCAGGCTCGTCAGCCCGCTGCTCAAGGGAGCTTTAAGTTACAAAAAGGGGGGTGGGGTCGCACACTACTCACACACCGGCGGAAGTTGCCCCTAAGGACTCTGGTCATTGTAGTAGAGTGTTCGCGATGCATCATCTTTCGATCTTGCTATCTTCGCTGTCTTCGCCATCCCTGGACACGTGTTTCGGGTTTTCAACCCTCGTCAGCAGGAATAGGCAGTGCTCTGGGGTCGCCGATGGCTGCCAATATCTGCCAGGTATAGTACCACTCCGGCGCGTAGGTGCGGGATCCCAGGCTCGTTAGCCCGCTGCTCAAGGGAGCTTTAAGTTACAAAAAGGGGGGTGGGGTCGCACACTACTCACACACCGGCGGAAGTTGCCCCTAAGGACTCTGGTCATTGTAGTAGAGTGTTCGCGATGCATCATCTTTCGATCTTGCTATCTTCGCTGTCTTCGCCATCCCTGGACACGTGTTTCGGGTTTTCAACCCTCGTCAGCAGGGATAGGCAGTGTTCTGGGGTCGCCGATGGCTGCCAATATCTGCCAGGTATAGTACCACTCCGGCGCGTAGGTGCGGGATCCCAGGCTCGTCAGCCCGCTGCTCAAGGGAGCTTTAAGTTACAAAAAGGGGGGTGGGGTCGCACACTACTCACACACCGGCAGAGATTAGGCAAAATGATTTGGGGTTGCTGAGCAGGCTGCCGTATCCTTGGAACGTAGTATCTCTCTAGGCGCGCAGGTGCCTCTCCACGAGCTCGTCAGCCCACAGCGGCTCGAGGGCAGCCTTTAAGTAGAAGGTAGGTGTGGGAGCACACTGCTTCACCTCCCAGCAGAGTCGCCCCTAAGCATCATGGTTGATGCAGTCCGACAAGCGAGTACACTTGCAAAGTCATTCGAGTGTTTCACCAGGTGGGTGCAGATTAGTGCTGGCCATCTCTGGACACGTGTTTCTGGATTATTATCCGTCTTCAGCAGAGATTAGGCAAAATGATTTGGGGTTGCTGAGCAGGCTGCCGTATCCTTGGAACGTAGTATCTCTCCAGGCGCGCAGCTGCCTCTCCACGAGCTCGTCAGCCCACAGCGGCTCGAGGGCAGCCTTTAAGTAGAAGGTAGGTGTGGGAGCACACTGCTTCACCTCCCAGCAGAGTCGCCCCTAAGCATCATGGTTGATGCAGTCCGACAAGCGAGTACACTTGCAAAGTCATTCGAGTGTTTCACCAGGTGGGTGCAGATTAGTGCTGGCCATCTCTGGACACGTGTTTCTGGATTATTATCCGTCTTCAGCAGAGATTAGGCAAAATGATTTGGGGTTGCAGAGCAGGCTGCCGTATCCTTGGAACGTAGTATCTCTCCAGGCGCGCAGTTGCCTCTCCACGAGCTCGTCAGCCCACAGCGGCTCGAGGGCAGCCTTTAAGTAGAAGGTAGGTGTGGGAGCACACTGCTTCACCTCCCAGCAGAGTCGCCCCTAAGCATCATGGTTGATGCAGTCCGACAAGCGAGTACACTTGCAAAGTCATTCGAGTGTTTCACCAGGTTGGTGCAGATTAGTGCTGGCCATCTCTGGACACGTGTTTCTGGATTATTATCCGTCTTCAGCAGAGATTAGGCAAAATGATTTGGGGTTGCTGAGCAGGCTGCCGTATTCTTGGAACGTAGTATCTCTCCAGGTGCGCAGGTGCCTCTCCACGAGCTCGTCAGCCCACAGCGGCTCGAGGGCAGCCTTTAAGTAGAAGGTAGGTGTGGGAGCACACTGCTTCACCTCCCAGCAGAGTCGCCCCTAAGCATCATGGTTGATGCAGTCCAACAAGCGAGTACACTTGCAAAGTCATTCGAGTGTTTCACCAGGTGGGTGCAGATTAGTGCTGGCCATCTCTGGACACGTGTTTCTGGATTATTATCCGTCTTCAGCAGAGATTAGGCAAAATGATTTGGGGTTGCTGAGCAGGCTGCCGTATCCTTGGAACGTAGTATCTCTCCAGGCGCGCAGGTGCCTCTCCACGAGCTCGTCAGCCCACAGCGGCTCGAGGGCAGCCTTTAAGTAGAAGGTAGGTGTGGGAGCACACTGCTTCACCTCCCAGCAGAGTCGCCCCTAAGCATCATGGTTGATGCAGTCCGACAAGCGAGTACACTTGCAAAGTCATTCGAGTGTTTCACCAGGTGGGTGCAGATTAGTGCTGGCCATCTCTGGACACGTGTTTCTGGATTATTATCCGTCTTCAGCAGAGATTAGGCAAAATGATTTGGGGTTGCTGAGCAGGCTGCCGTATCCTTGGAACGTAGTATCTCTCCAGGCGCGCAGGTGCCTCTCCACGAGCTCGTCAGCCCACAGCGGCTCGAGGGCAGCCTTTAAGTAGAAGGTAGGTGTGGGAGCACACTGCTTCACCTCCCAGCAGAGTCGCCCCTAAGCATCATGGTTGATGCAGTCCGACAAGCGAGTACACTTGCAAAGTCATTCGAGTGTTTCACCAGGTGGGTGCAGATTAGTGCTGGCCATCTCTGGACACGTGTTTCTGAATTATTATCCGCCTTCAGCAGAGATTAGGCAAAATGATTTGGGGTTGCTGAGCAGGCTGCCATATCCTTGGAATGTAGTATCTCTCCAGGCGCGCAGGTGCCTCTCCACGAGCTCGTCAGCCCACAGCGGCTCGAGGGCAGCCTTTAAGTAGAAGGTAGGTGTGGGAGCACACTGCTTCACCTCCCAGCAGAGTCGCCCCTAAGCATCATGGTTGATGCAGTCCGACAAGCGAGTACACTTGCAAAGTCATTCGAGTGTTTCACCAGGTGGGTGCAGATTAGTGCTGGCCATCTCTGGACACGTGTTTCTGGATTATTATCCGTCTTCAGCAGAGATTAGGCAAAATGATTTGGGGTTGCTGAGCAGGCTGCCGTATCCTTGGAACGTAGTGTCTCTCCAGGCGCGCAGGTGCCTCTCCACGAGCTCGTCAGCCCACAGCGGCTCGAGGGCAGCCTTTAAGTAGAAGGTAGGTGTGGGAGCACACTGCTTCACCTCCCAGCAGAGTCGCCCCTAAGCATCATGGTTGATGCAGTCCGACAAGCGAGTACACTTGCAAAGTCATTCGAGTGTTTCACCAAGTGGGTGCAGATTAGTGCTGGCCATCTCTGGACACGTGTTTCTGGATTATTATCCGTCTTCAGCAGAGATTAGGCAAAATGATTTGAGGTTGCTGAGCAGGCTGCCGTATCCTTGGAACTTAGTATCTCTCCAGGCGCGCAGGTGCCTCTCCACGAGCTCGTCAGCCCACAGCGGCTCGAGGGCAGCCTTTAAGTAGAAGGTAGGTGTGGGAGCACACTGCTTCACCTCCCAGCAGAGTCGCCCCTAAGCATCATGGTTGATGCAGTCCGACAAGCGAGTACACTTGCCAGATTTTCCTGAGAGGGAATTGTTCCTCTCAGGAAAATCCGGTTACCGGGGACATCCGTTGGGGTATAAAACCAGCACCCGAGAGTGTCTGTTCCCTGACGAAGGGCACCCAGTAATGCCCGAAATGCATTGGATTTGGTCATAAGACAACGTCTGAAGTTAAAGATGAGCTTAAAAACCTAATACTATGATTGAAAACAAATAAAAGGAAAGTTATTACAAACGAATAAAACAAACACAATGAACTAATTGAAAAACAGTGTGGAAGCCTTTTTCTAGTAAAAAGACGGAGAAGATGTGTGCCTAAAGGGATGAAGCTAGTGATCCACTAGCCTCACTTCTAATTCAGAGCAAGCATTATATCAGGGATTTTCATCATATCATGGATGACCAAAATATGCCAAGACTTAACACCATTCTACCAGGATCAGCACACTACATCAAAGAAATAACATGGATGCCTACAATATGTCAAGAATTAACATGGTTATCCCGGCCCAAGCATTAACCAGATTGTAGTTATGCCTACATGTCATGGCCATTCTCCAGGCATGGCACCATCAAGACATGCGTGGTATTAATATGCCAGGAACTATTAGCATGCAATGGATGAACATAATATATCAAAAAGTACTGTCTTACAACAGGGCCAGAATGTTCCTAGTGGTGGGTACCAATATAGCAATGATGCCCAGATATGCCACAAATACCAAAGTTATTCAAGTCAGCTATGAAATTCCTTCCTCCCTGAATATCTTTTACCACAAAATTACATTCATACATCCTTGTAAACAACTTTACCAGCCTCGGGCTTGCTTTGTCTAAGTATTTTTTCAGATAACAAATACACTAACGCCTTGTGATCAGTGAGTAGCACAAACTTCCTTCCCCACAAATAAGTGGAGAAATGTTTTACCGCTCAAATACAAGCCAATGTCTCCATTTCTATGGGGCTATCATTTCATTCAGCTGAAGACAAACATCTGGAGGCAATTGCTACGGTATTTTCTTTTCTTTCCACCAACTGATTGACAACAGTACCACGAGAAAGAGCACTGGCATTCACAGTTCATCTCTGAAAACTCGCTGTGATTCCATAATCAATTTCTTGACATTTTCAAAAGCACTGTGTTCGTAAGTTTCCCACACATATTTTTTTTTATATAAAAATGTTCACTTAGCAGTTAGTAAAAACAGACAAGAATAAACAATTCATCAAAATGCAATTATCATTAATATACATGATAAATACCCGTCAATTTACATGAATAAAAAACCTATATTAACTAATTTTCAAAAGCGCTATGTTCGTCCGTTCCCCACACGTACTTATCACCTTTACATAGCAATTTCCTTAATGGCTCTCTGTCTATAAATCAAAAATAATTATACTAACTAATACGAATACTAACTCATGCCCACAACTGACATCAATGGTACTTTGTCTTTAGGCATGGAACTACTTTAAAAGGCAGCCACTAAATCAGTTTCTGCCTCATTCCATCTCCTGCAAAGTGTATTCCTTCAACCGTCATTTACACTTTTCTTTTTTAACTGTAAAGTGATGATCTCTCACTGTGCTCAACACTCATCCCAGCAAATCCAAATGACTCTCAACATCATCAGTGAACACCAAAATATGCCATGACAAATTCAACATTAACTTTTGGAAACTGATGCGGCCGAGGCTAGGCCAAATGAAATTTCTAAAAATCTGAGCACTCCAAAAGAAGTGATGAAAGCAGTTACGTTTCTAGATTGCTCACAGATTTCCACCTGATGATATGCTGCTCTCAGATCCAGGGTAGAAAACATTTTAGCACCCCAAAATTGAGCCTACATTTCTGGGAGGGAGAAAGCAATCCACCAAAATATTTGTATGCAATGACCTGAGGTCAACACACAAACATATGTCTCCTGTCTTCTTTTTGATACAGCAATAGGACACATCCACTGAGAGGAATCAACTTATTCTTTAGCTCTTTCTTGACAAAGTTTGGCCAAATGGTCCTGCAGTTGACTCATTATGCTCATTGGGACTTTCCTGATCTTGTGCGCCAAAGGGACAGCATTATTTGTCAACACAATTTTATGTTTAAAACCCTTCAACAATTCTAGTCTGTCCTCAAAAAACAAATCATGCACACCCAGTATCTGGTCTAAGGAATGTGGAATAAACAGAGTAATATCCGTTAGAGAGATAGGAAACTTAGTACCCGGTCTTAACACCATCACAAACTTAGGTTTGCAAGAGATCATATTACTTTTTTCTTCTTCTTTAAGATTCCTGTGCTTGTTCCATTCTTTTGTTGCTACTATTAATCTCTCAATACCTCTAGCTATCTCCAAATTTACTCGAAGAAAGGGATTACAGCAGTGTAACTACTTTTCCTGAATGCATCTATGAAAACAATTGAATACTATCTTATCCCTAAGATACTTATCAAGATTGCCATCAAATTTACAGGTGGAAGCCAAAACTCGCAATTTAGCAAAATAATTGTCATCTTATTTGTGCTGCAACTGTTCACGTGTTAATAATCTACACCATTCAACAATTATGCAAGTATTAATGTTAACATGGTTTTGAATTCAATTGATTGCTTCTATGTGTACATCCCAATCCACTCCAGATGTTTAAACAGCAGGCTGCACATGATCAAAAATTATCTGGATCCTAAACAATTCTAAAGTAAAACTAGCTTTCCTGTGGGGATAAATTTAGATCCACTAAAAGCAACTAAATAACTGTCGAAATTCTTGAACAATTGCTTCCATTTATATCTGTAAGTGCCTGCTTCAGGAAGAAAAGCTACAGGAATATTAGGATTCTGCTTCTTGTAAAGGGTAAAAATGTGTGTAGAAGTTCATATAACTGTGAAGAACGCTACTTTACCCTTGTACAAAGCAAGAGAACAATACTAAGGGTTGCAGCTTTTGTAACTTCAAAGCAGGACACAAAATGAAACTTGTTTCCTTGACCAATCAGAGGCAACAGTATGTGAGCCAGTGAAAAAGCAGCTTACGCTCCTTAATCATATGGGTAGCTCTTGGCAGGAAACTGGAGCAGTCTGGAACTCAGCACAAAGAAGACATAAGAACACCTGATTAGGAGGATCGTGGCAACTAGTTTGTTAATTAATTCGAGTCTGTGAGGTGGCCAGGAAAATGTGATGGAGAGTGAAAGAGAGACCTCTTGCAGTCTTGAGTCCAGTAGCGGCTCCTCCATAATGGTGGAGGAGCGTTGCCCCACTGACTGGCATCGAGCCAGCAAATGTAAATGAAAACAATGTACTTGCATTGTTTTAATTTATATTTGCCAGCTCTTAGCCAGCAGTGTTGGGAAGGGTGGGGTTTAGGCTAAGGAGGGGGAGTAGGAGTGCTACGTGCACTCAATTCCCTAAGTGCGCATGTGTGTTTTGGCCAGCCGTCTCTGGATGGCCAAAACACACATGCACATCTAGGTTTTCTCCAGCCAAGCCGCTTTGAGCAGCCAGCTGGAGAAACCCCATAGACTCCCTTGTCAGAGCAGGGCATCTTTCCTGCCTGCTCAGACTAATCCCTGTGCTGCTTTGCCGCACAGAGATTGGATGGGAGTCTGTCCCAGGGGCTGCTGGGACCTCACCCAGGAAGAGCAGGAGAAGTGGCACGACGTACCAAATGTTGGAGTCAGCCGGCTGTTGATGTTTTATTTTCATATTGTATTCCCAACCCCCCACCCCAGTGTGACACCACCCATGCAACCCCACCCACTCCACCACCCTTTCCTTAATGGTGGCCGCCGCTGCTTGAGCATTAGAAGAAGATAGGAGAATGCCACATTTGTACACAAGAGCACCTTACAAAGTCCTCTTCTTGCCCTGAGCAAGAGAAGGCACTGTTCAAATCGGGAAAATCCAATCCTAAACTGGTCTGTCCTGGAAATGTAATCAATAATCAAACTTTTTTTTCATTGAATGTCTCACCAAATTCAAACTTTGGAAAATTGTTCATAAGCTGCGAACCTGTGACGCACTATTGGATCTCCACCCTGAAAGATAGATACCATATAACCAAATCGACCAAAACGTCCCACAGCTGCAAACTCTCATTCTTCACCCCCTCCCCACTGCCACACTGCAGGATCACCTCAATGACCATCTATTCAAACGGCACAGTCCTGATCCAAGCCAACAATGCCAACCTAGAGGCTTTTGACTGACTCTTCCTCTCTCTTCTAACTAACAGCTCCCTCACCCACTGCTACCCTCCCTATGAGGAAGACAATCCCCCATCCTGAACTCCCCCCCCTCCCCACCTCCTGTTATCATAACCATAGGAGCGCATCCTCGGACCATAAACTATCCCCTTTCCTCTAACGATACGCTCCCCACCCCCTCCCTCTTCTTCCTGTGCAACCCCCGGTGAGGAACCACCCGCATGCAATCACAGACGTCCGCAACCCACTCCCCAAACCTCTCCTTCCCCGTCTTCCAACCCCTAGCAAGAAAAAGAGATGTCCCCATCCCGTTCCCTTACCCCCTACATCACACCCCATAACCCAAACTGACTCATCCACCTACAACAAAAGCCATCACAACTCCCTCAACTATCCCCCTCGCCGAAGAGATCACCCCCTGCGGTAACCCTCCCCCCGTCAAGAAGAGTCAGACTGCCGACTTGCCCGCATTGAAAGACAACTCTCCACCTTAATACAGGGCCTGAATCTTATCCTAATCAACCTCGCGACACTCCACAACCCCAGCCCCATCTCCCCCCATCAATCCCTCCCTAGGCCTCGTTACACCCCATCCCAGAATCAGTCAGCTCACCCGCTCTATTCCCAGGCCTTGAGACAAAAGAGGGCTATGAAAGACATGTCCCCGGAGGAAGCAATCGAGCTGGCCGCCTCTTACATCATCCCTCCACCTCACTACCTGCATTCCACAATCCAGGTTATCACAGGGATCAGACCTAATCACTCTGTCCACAAATCCCTCAAACCCCCAACCTCCCGCATCACCATCTCTACGGAACCTAAGATAGAGACGCTCCGCACAAACTGCTTGCTCATTAATTAAAGGTCTGCCACGAAAGCTGCCACAGAGCTGACAGAATCTATTCCCAGCCATGACATTGACATAGCCTTCATCATCGAGAGCTGGCTCGATGACTCCTCTCCTCCTATCCTGGATAAACCCGTACCCCAGGGCTTCTCCATCATCAATAAAGACAGAAAAGGCCAAAAAGGCGGAGGCGTGGCAATCATCCACAACAAAAACCTATCGGTGTCTGAAAACAACATCATGACTTACAATTCTTTTGAATGCCTTTCCGCCAACACTAAAACCTCCGACAATAATCTAGTGCACTGCCACCTCCTGTACCATCCCCCAGGCAACTCTGTCATGTTCACGGAACACCTATCTGACCTAATCGTGCACTGCTCTCTCCGAGATACCATAAATATCATTCTAGGCGACCTCAACCTCCACTGGAATGATAAGAACAGTGTTCCAGTTCAAAACCTTAATGATGGCGTGTCCTGGATCTTCAGAAGCCTGTGGCAGTGTATCATGAACCTGTTGATGCAAAACACGCAATTTAGCCGTCAATTCATACAAGTAGTCAAGCAGTACAGGATGCTCTATCTCGCTAAATTTTGTCGGCCTCGGCACTCCCCAAATATTTGCCGGGCTACCAAACACCACCTCATATGGACTAAGTCCCATTCGTGAATGCACAGTCATTCTAGTGGACAGAAGGCCTAATGGCGAGGCATCTGGCCCTTGTAAACCAGAACTCGCCTGAATCTTGGCTAGTTTTAGCTTAAGGGTGCCATTGTAGCATTCAACTGATCCAGCTGATTGGGGGTGATTTGCAGCGTGAAACTTCTGCTTTATTCCTAATACATCACACACTCTCTTCATCACTTGACCCACAAATTCACTCCCATTGTCACTCCAGATCATTCTCGGCAAAACAAACCTAGGGGAAAATTCCTTAATAAGGGCTTGCGCTGTGGACAAGGCAGTGTTATCTTTCAAAGGGTAGGCTTCCACCCATCTCGAAAAAGAGCAAACAACCACTAACACATATTTCAGGTTGTTGCACCTCTCCATGTGGATGAAATCTAGCTGCAAAGCCTCAAACGGATACGTTGGAGGAGCAAAATGACCAGCTGGAGTTGGAGTTCCCTTACCAGGATTGTACATCAAACACACCATACAGTTCTTAACCAGATTCTCTGCACACTTAAGAATACTAGCATTCTGCCATACTGGAGCTAACAACTTGCAAATCCCTTTCACACTGATATGAGCCAATCCATGAGCCATCGTAACCACTGGAAGTATATACGCATCCGGTAACAACCATCGCTGATGCTCTGACAACTCAATCCAACAACCATTCGAATCCAATTTACCCTTACTTTCTCTCCATTCATTCAACTCTTTCTCTGTAGCTTCAGCTTGGATGGATTTCACACTCTCAATCATATCTTCACACATACTTCTATCCGGAACCCATCTCGCCGGACCCGCAACATACCTTCGACTCATCACATCTCTCGCAGTTTCTTTCGCGACTTCATCTGCAAACGCATTACAACGACCAACATCATCAGTAACTTTCTTATGCATTTCACATTCGCAACTTGCAACGGCAAAGTAATAGATTCAAGAAGTTCATTCGCCAACTGACCATGCTGAATCTTAGTTCCATGCGAAGTCAGGAACCCATCCTCTTTCCACAAACGTCCAAAATGATGAGCCACACCAAACGCGTACTGGCTATCGGTGTACACAGTCACTCGTTTTACTTTCGACAATACACACGCTCTTGTCAATGCAATCAACTCTGCTGCTTTCGCTGAATTATGTGGGATACGTGCAGCTTCAACAATCGGATGCCGCAGTCGTAACAGCATATGCCGCAGTCGTATCACTATTCGGAAGCTTGAAGCACGAACCATCAACCCATAAGATACCATCACATTCTGGAAGAGGAGTATCCCTAAGATCTATTCTCCCTTTCATTTCTTCCTCTGTCCTAAGGAAGCAATCATGCTGTTCAACAACATCTATCTCAACCGTAATCGGCAACAACGTAGCTGGATTCAACGTGTTGCATCTCTTTATATGCACATGACTCGCTAACAGTGTCAATTCGTAACCCGACAACCGAACACTAGTTAAGTGCTGTGTCTAGTTGCGATTCCACAAGGTATCCACTGCATGTGGAACCATCACAATCAGTGTACTGTCCATCACCAAACCAGCAGACTGTCGAATCGAAACAGCAGCTGCTGCTGTAGCTCTCAGACAACTCGGCAACGCTCGAGCTACCGGATCCAAAGTCGACGAAAAATAAGCACATAGACGCTGCTTATCACCGAACTGCTGAGTCAAAACTGACAATGCACATCCCTCTCTCTCATGAACATAGAGTGTAAACGGCTTGCTGTAGTCGGGAGTACCCAACACAGGAGCCGAACACAACGCATCACGCAATTCTGAAAAGCTCTTCTGACATTCGTCAGTCCAAGGAATAGGATTTGGAGTATCCTTAAGAGTAAGAGCTATCAAAGGCTTCGCAAGCAATGAAAAATTAGGGATCCACTGTCTACAATACGATGTAATACCCAAAAAAGCACGTACTTCTCTCTGTGTCGTAGGCACACTCAATTTCGCAATGGCTTGAATTCTTTCTGGGGTCAGTTTCCTTCCCTCCTTCGATAAGAGGTGACCTAAATAGGTAACTTCTTGTCGACAATATTGCAACTTCGAAAGAGAAACCTTATGATGGAAATCAGACAAATGACGTAACAACGACAAAGTAGCCTCTTTACAAATCTCTTCATTGTCAGCAGCAACTAACAGATCGTCAACATACTGGATAAGAGCAGCACCATCAGGTAAAACAAGCAAATCAAGTTGTGTTCTGTTTTCAAAGCCTGACTATAGATCGATGGACTCTCACAATAGCCTTGAGGAGCGCGCTTAAACCGGAAACTTCGTCCTCCTAAAGAGAAGCCAAAAATATCCCTACTCTCCACGGCAATCGGGATGGTGAAGAAAGCATTCTTCAAGTCAATCACCGAAAATCACGTGGCTGAAGCCGGAATCAAAGTCAGTAAAGCGGTGATATCAGGTACAACAGGAAATTGCGGAACTACGATCTTATTCACCTCGCGGAGATCGATCACAAACCTATATACAGGAGGCTGTGAAGAATCAGTTCTTTTCAGAACAGGCAAAACCGGACTATTGCACACATTACCTCTCGTTTCCTCAATCACACCTTTCTCAATCACATCATAGATGATCGCCAGAAGTGCTCTTTCACCATCACGGGAAATCCGATATTGTGGAATACGTGGCAATCTAGCATTCGCTTTCAACGTCACAACATATGGCGGAATCTCTAGGAGACCTACATCATTAGGACCAGTAGCCCAAAGAGAATCAGGGAGAGAAAACAATTCAGGTGGAAGTCGATCTTTAGATAAATACATCGGAGAGATCACTCTCTTACCCAATGTAAGGTGTACTCCCGAAGGAGAACAATATAGTGTTGCATACAATCTCTTCAACACGTCTAATCCCAACAAGTTCTCACCACAACCTGTCGTCAAAATAAGGGGTGCTTCAAATTCACAAGGTCCAACAGATATAGACAACGGACTAGAAATCGGATTTGTAACCGGGGCGCCAGAAAAACCTACTGAAACATTCGTTAAGTCAGATAAAAGTGCGCCAGGGAGTTTAGAGTGCATAATAGAACTCTTCGCAGCACCAGTATCCAACAGAAAAGGCTCTGACACAACTGATGCAATCACTTCAACATAAGGTCCACTCTGATCTACTGGAACTGACACAACTTCCTCTCTTTGTCTATGGCTGTCCTAGCAATCGTTACCATCCACATTCTCACCTTTGACGTAGTAATCATCGGTATAGTACTGAGCCGTCCTACCAGACGCACCATTCTGCTGATCAAAACTATTCATAGAATTTTGTGGAGGCAAAGGACGCGCATTTTGACCACGACCTCTACCTCTAGGAGCTTGTTGAACACCACGACCTCTCACACCAGAAGCACCATTCGTGCGCTGTAACAGAACCGGACAACTACTCTTGAAATGACCCTCTTCTTTGCAATACGCACACTGATTAGGGCCTACAGGAAAACGCTGTTGAGAAGACTCGAACCTTTGCGAGTTTCTCTGATATTGCTGAGGTTGCTGATAATGGCGCTAATTATTATGGGGCGGATAAGCTGTAGAAGAACTTTAGTCTTCAATTCCTTAGTCTTCCTATCCGCTTTCTCTTTCTTGTCCTTATCTCTATTCTCGTAGTACTGGGCAGTAGCCAAAATCTGCGCTGACGTAGAAACAGCCCAAGCACTCTCAGAATCCTTCAACTTAGTGCATATTTCGGGAAGCAAATTATGCACAAACTTGTCAACGAACAACCGTTGACCACCTTCCGTACTCATATCCTGACTACTATGATCGACAAACGTCTCTTCGAATCTGGTGAAAAAGTCGGACACACTTTTGTCTTTCTTCTGCTTACACGCAGACAACTTATCCCAATTAACACGCATAGCAGGAATCAAAGTCTTCATATAATCAATAATCCTACCAGGGAGGTCAGCAATCACATCCTCTGGTTTAGCACCACCAACTTGTCTAGCATCTGCGGCTCTAAGATTATTCCATGTATCACCTAACTCTTGCGCATGATCCGTATGACGAATCAATCCCCATAAAGGCTGTGGAACTACATTTCCAAACAACATGTCTATATCAGCCAAATTCATAATGCATGATCCCGCAGTCTGAGCTAATTCCTTATAGTACCCTGCAGGATTTTTACGTGGATCAGGCAAAGTCTGCTTAAGGGCTAAAACTTCAGCACGCTTCCATGGAACATGTACCCAAACACGCTGAAAATGTGGCAGAACAGGTGGAACAGCTTGTGCATCACCGGGTCTCCAAACCGGGGGAACCTCTCGCATCGGGTATTGTCGCGCCTTTCTCCTAACTGAAGAATCAGGCTCAAACAGTCGCTGAGAAGGAGATTCACTCCTAAACGATAATAACGTCGCAACTGCTTTCTCAACCTCAATACCCACTAGAGTTCCCTTCGCAAACTCAGACCGTATACGGAACAACTCAGGCGGAGCTTGTCTTAACTCACCATCTTCCCATTCTTCGCGAAGGAAAGAACACATCATATCAAAAACATATCTCTGTGTCGGTGCTCCCCATTGACGGAAAACATCCATAACACACTCGAGACTATAGTGCAAAGGTTACGTAACCCATTTACGCGCTAAGTGATCCAACACTGTCCGTTCATCGGGACCAGGCAATTGGCTACGCAATTGCTTACGCTCTGAAACGGGAGACATACCCAATGATCCAAAAAGAGGAGAAAAGAGACCAGCAACAGTATCGGTCATTCTCTGTTGAACAGAAGGAGAAGTTGACAAAAGAACAGGAGGAAAAACAGGATGAGCAGAAGCATGCACAGGAGCAGTAACAGAAGGAGTAGACAATACAGGCGTAGGAGTAGTAGACGAAGGAAGTGGAGAAGTGTGGCTCACGGTGTAGAGCAGGCAGACCCGGAAGCTGAGGTCAGACCCGGGACCAGGGTTCAATTCCCGACGCGGCAGGGTCTTGAGCTCAAATGTCCACGGACTCGATAATTCTCGCTTCGGTGCCTGCTCTAATCATGGGTTCTCACTCTGCAACTCTGGGCATTAAGCTTGCTTAATCTCCACAATAGCCCCCCTGCGGTGGGATGCCTGACTTTCACCTTGGGGATGCCCTGTAGGGGCTATCTCACAGGGAAAAGCCAGGACGGGTTCCTAATGCAAGCACCGGGAAACCTCCGGGTAGCTGTGCGCTCAATAAATGCAATAATAATAATAATAATAATAATAAGTAGCAAAGACGGCGGCCCTTGAGAAGACTGCGCCAAAGGAACATGAGCCAACGGAAGAGGAGCTGGCTGTTGAGGAACCACAGGTGGAAAAGCAACCGGAGGTTGCGCAACTACAGGAGGCGGAGGTGCTGTAGCACTCTGCACATAAGGGGGTGGTGAACTCAATAGATGCGACATTAAAGGATCTTTCACAAGATCTTTCTTTACTTCTTGCTGTTGTGGCGGCAAAACTGGATAGCACTTGTCTACCGCCAGTTTACGTTGCCTAAGCAACTGTTTGCTTTCTTTTTCTTCTTCGTTATCCCTAAACTGTATAGCAGCTTCCACCATTGACATACCTTTTTCTCGTTTATTTCTATTCGCTAACTTAATTTCTTTCTGTTTGGCTTCCTTTCGCCATAAGCGGAAAGAGTCAAACATCGCCGGCCGGGCTTTCTTCTTGAACAATTTAACTTCGAGATTGTCTAAAATCTCTGTTTCAAAGCTACCATAACGGGGCTACTGTAGGACACCGTCTTTCCTGGTATACCTAATCCATACTTCATTATATGTGATGGGGCCACTACATGTTTTATATAGAGCTCATAGGTCGGAGTTCCAATCGGAGGAACCGGACATGAATCCTCCAATCGGGGATCCCTAGTACAATCACAACAAAATATCTTTCCAAGTCTGCTAAGACCAGGCATCTTCGCTCACTAGTCTAGCTTCAAATTTCAAGGGAATATCAAAGACGATAGTCTCGCGAAAACACGAGTCCCTCGGCTTTGAGGCCTGCAAGTCTCAAATCAAAGAATCCCAAGGGGATTTTTTTTTTATAAGCCACATCAGCTAAACCATGATTTAATACCAATGACCGTAATGACAAAAATGATTTTTTTTTAATTCCCTGATAGCAAGATATATCAGATATACCTCTATTCGAATCTAGGTGAATATTAAAGTCGCCACAGAATATCAACAATGGAGACCAGTCAGAGAGTTCAAGGTTTAAACTATCTAGAATACCTGGATCGTCTACATTTGGAGCATATACAGCGCAAATGGTCCATAATACATTGTTAATTTTAAACTCTGCTATTGCCCATCTACCATATTTGTCCGCTTTATGTCGAATTAGTATACCTAAACCCTTTCTAAATAGGATGGCCACACCTTTTGTTGTGGTACCTTGAGATGTACACACCGCTAGCTGCATACCTAAATCTTTATATAAGTGTCTGTCCTTCCAAGTTATATGTGATTCCTGAATGGATAATATATCAGTTTTCATAGATTGTATAATTTGTGCCGCTTGTCCCCTCTTCTTCCTATTATTTAACCCACATATATTCCAAGAACACACTCGTAACTTTCCCATCTATAACAATATTTATAACAATGTATATTTAACACATAGGGCAACACATAAAATATCACCTCAATCAGAAAATATAAATGTATGACCTTAAAAGATTTAATTGTTTTCCCTCTAACAGGCCACCTAACCAAACATAACAGTGTAACTACACATACCAAAATAATAATATAGCATCTGATTTTGCTTGCAACTTTGTTTTTTTCCCTCACCCACCCCGCGCCCCTCTCTGGGCTCCCCCTGAGCCCCCCCATCCCCCCCACCCCTCAGTGCTACCAGGGCAAAGGGACATAGTGTCCCATATATTGATGATGTGATGAGCGCTAAGTGATTCTCGTCGTGTGGCTCAACTCATGATTATTATACTTTATTCATAATCATTAAGGCCATAATTAACTCAGTCATATTTAATTCTTTCAAAACCAAATTTTATCCTTCATTTAGTATGTCAATTGTTATTATTTATTTTTCCTTCCTTTTCTTCAAATTTTCCCTTTTTTTTTTTTTCCTTTTATGTTTGGTCATAATTCATGTTTCCCTTGTGTTTTAGTCAGAATTCAAAAAAGAAAGTTTCCAGAAAACTTCTCAGAGAGAGGCCAAAAATTCTTTGGCTGCTGCCTCAGATGTAAAAAAAGTAGATCGTTCCTTATGTATCACCTTGAGCTTGGCCGGATTTAATAGAAATGCTTGAGCTCCTTTTGCCTGAAATGGTGTAATCAGTTGTCTTAATTGCCATCTTAATTGGACCGTAGTATGGCAGTAGTCTGGTCGAACAAAGAACTCAATATCCCGAACCTTGCGCTTCTTATTTGGTCTTGCTAAATCATAAAGAGCTTCTCTTGCAAGAAAATTGTTCAATGAGATGAGAATAGCTCTTGGTTCAGAGGCTGAGGCTGAGGCTGTATCATACCTTGCTTGGAATGGAAATCTATGCGCCCTTTGAATTTCAGTCTCCCACTTCCATTGATTTAGCTCAGGGAAAGCAGCAGAAAAAAGATCAATCATAAATTGGCGTGGATTTGTATTTTCTTTCCCTTCCGGTATACCCAGGACTCGGAGATTATTACGGCGAGCTCTATTTTCCAAATCCACAAGTTTCCAATTAATCTCCTCTTTCAAGCCCACCATTGACTCCAACTGTGTTTTCTGTTGTGCCATAGAATCTTCCATTTGTGATATCCTGTTCTCCGCCTCCGAGACCCTTGTAACTGTATCGTTCGAGATTTTCACTACTTTCCTCAAATTGTTTTGTAGCTTTTTTACAGCTCCCTGGGTTCGAAGATTTTCGGTTTTAGTCTCCTCTCTGTGGTGCAGCATTACTCTATATAAAACTTCCAGCGTTATTTCAGGAGAGTCATCCGGGGAATTATGAGATCCAGAGATTAAATGCCTTTGAGGTGAATTAGGTCTATTTAGTCTTTGTGTATCAACATTATCACCAAAGTTCTCCACTTCTTCCTCTCTCCCCCATTCGAATCTATTCGGGGACTCCTCTGGGTCTGAGAATGAACCTTCAGAGATACTAGGGTCTTCTTGACCTATGCCTTCCTGCAATGACCCATTGTTTTGAACCAACTCATCTGTATTATCAGCGTCCAGAGCTTGAGATAAGTCAGTCATAGAGTAAAAATTGCCTGCTGAGTCCAGGGACTCTGTATCATCACCTCGAGTATCACCGGTGGTCAATGCCTTTTGTATTAAATCACGTTTTTTTCCACCACTAGACACAACGTTAGCAGGTTCTTCAGCATCTACTGGTTTATCCAAAGTCTTCTGAATTATGTCAGGATTAGCAGATTTCCTCCTAAACATACCAGGAATTTTCGGTATTGCTCCTGTCCTACAACTACCAGAAGCCATTGCAGTTTCAGTATTAACATTTGGTATAGTTGCGTTACAATTATTTGTCTGCTGAGTGACTTGCTGCAGCCCCTCAGCCATAGTTAAGACAGATGATAAAGTTTCATTATTTGCAATTGGATTTGAGTTTGTACTCACATTTGTGGCAAGCTGCGTATTACCAACCGACCCAGCTACTGTTTGAGTTGCATCTTGGCTTGCTGCCGTGTCAGCTCTTGTTTTGGGCTTTTGCTGTCGTAAGGTTCCTGTCGGATTCTTTGGCGCCATTGTAGCCGAGGAAAGCCGGGAGTCAGATACAATGTTTCTATGCTTCCTCGATACTTGATACTGACGAGCTGAAAAAAACCTCTGCTCGTCTCCCACTCCAGATTCAGCTCCCTCGCGTAGAATGTTCCCAGCTGGTACTGGGGGAAGGGGAGTCACCCGTGTCCGCGCCGAGTGAAGGGTTCGAATGTATCTCCTCCACGGATCCAAACGCATACCCCTGGAGTCCGGTATGCGTCCACTTTGCTGCTGCCGTCACAGTGACTACTTCACACGGCTTTCCTCCGAAGAAGCACTCACTTCCAATTTCCGCACGAAAGCACAGCCTGCCTTGGGGCCGAAGACAACAAAGGCACCAACGATCACACTCCCGCTGCTGTTGCCGTTCGACTTAGGTAAGGAACACCAGTAATCAGAGTGAGCCGCACGAGAGCCTCCTCCAGCGTCTCCTCACTCGGACTCACAGTCCGCCATCTTGCCCCACACTTAATGGGAAAAAACTAAGCTATTCCCAGTAGGAGCAACAATAGGACAAAATCTTTACTTCCTATGTTCACATTCTTCTCCCATCCTCATAAAAAAATTGTACGCATAGATTATTTTTTTCTTAAAAAATCATTTATTTATGATACAAACTTTGAGTTATTTCCACGCATAATATCTGACCACAATCCAATATTGATTGAAATTAAAACTGATGAAACAATTACTCAACCGAGATCCTGGACTTTTGATCGCAAATTATTACTTGACTCTGACTATATAAATACATTGGCCTTATGGATGAAAGAATTTTTTGATATTAATAGAGGCACAGCATCATTACAGATTGTCTGGGATACGTTCAAATCAGGGATAAGGGGAGAGACTCTCTCATATACAATTAAAAAACAGAAAATTATGCGTGAAAAGAATGAGAAGGTTTTTCAGAAAATATTATTTTGGGAGAAGGAACTAATTACAGCAATAATACATCATCGACCAATCTCGGATATAGAATCAAGGTTGGCAATTAGCAAATCTATCTGTTACGAATTCTTTGCAGAAAAATCAGCAAAACTGATGGCAAGTTATAGAACCCAGATATATGAGATAGGGGAAAACACAGGGAAAATCTTGGCAAATAGAATCAGACAAAAAGAAGTATATAATACCATTAATACAATTCAGGACGAAACAGGGCAAGTATATAACAAACAAGAGGAAATTTTGGAAGTTTTTCGTAAGTTTTATTGTAAACTATATACACCAGAGGACGATAATTACTCATCTGATATGTGTCTGAACTTTGCCATGGGAAATCTTCTGCCATCCCTCTCTCATGACCAAAAAGCAATGTTAGATGCCGCGATCACATGGGAAGAAATTGAACTCGCTTTAAAATCATTAGCAATGGGCAAAGCAACGGGCCCGGATCTTATTCCGCTAGAGTTCTATAGGTCCTTTAGAAAACATATAAAGAGTGATATGTTGTCTGTATTCTTAGAGGCACAGAAAGGCTTACCTCCAGATTCTTGGGCTGAATCAATAATTATGACATTTTTAAAAAAGGACAAAGATCCACTCAACCCAGCCTCCTACAGGCCAATATCTTTGATTAATACTGACAGTAAAGTTTACTCAAAAATACTTGCCACAAGACTTTCAAGAATTATACCAACATTTATATCTCGCTGGCAACATGGTTTTATCCCCAATAGAGATACGGCGGATCATATACGCAGAATTATAGCAATGATGGACTGGTCAGAAGCCTCTAATATTCCAATAGGTATCACCCTGCTAGATGCTGAAAAAGCATTTGATAGAGTGGCATGGCCCTATCTATGGGACGTGTTATCTATGAAAGGCTTTGGGCCAGGAACAATAATTGCATTCAAGGCATTATATAAAAATCCAGTGTCCGCAATAAAAATAGGTCATAATAAATCTGCATTATTTCCTATCCAAAGAGGAACACGCCAAGGATGCCCGTCTTCTCCTCTTCTCTTTGCTATATATATAGATATCTTTCTTAATCAGCTAAATAGAGAGGAAAGCATAGTTCCACTACAACTAGGAGGTACGGTATACAGAGCCCTTGCATATGCTGATGATTTAGTAGTGGTCACTAAAGATATTGAAAGAACGTTTTTGAGGATTGAAGAATTAGCGGGCATATTCGGATCTTTTTCTGGGTATAAATTAAATTTATCTAAAACACAAATTTTGTTTACAGGATCAAACCCACCTCCTATTACAAATATAGTTACTGAAGCAGTTTACCTAGGTATCAGATTAACTATACCTATTTCTAAGATACCTAGTATTAATTACATCCCAATCCTCAAAAAGGCTAAATCAACTTTGGAAAGAATAAATCATTTACATTTATCTCTTCATGGCAGAAACAATGTTTTGAAGATGTTAATATTGCCGAAATTTCTTTATTTATTTAGAACAATCCCTTTGGAATTTCCTCTAAGTTTTTTTCAAGAAATTGAAAGAACGGCAATAAGATTCTTGTGGGGCTATAAAGGTATTAGAAGAGCATATAAGAAGTTGATTATACCGAAAGATAGGGGGGGATGGGCCGCACCATATTTTTTATTTTATTATTTAGCTGCCGCACTTCAATATATGTTTCCCCTAATTGTGGGTAATAAAATCCCTATTGTTTGGGCACAATATCCAAATATCTATGAAATGGTAGTAGGTACCGATGCGAATCATCATTTGTTAAAATTCATTGAGCCAAGCTATTATAAAAAAACAAAATTTAAGATATTGGTTGCAGCATATAAAGTTTGGCGAATTATTAAAAAAGTGGTGGGAATTAGAAAAATCACTAGATATACGCCACTAAACTCAACTCACTGTTTTCCCACTATATTTATAGACCAGGTAATGAAAAAATGGAATGATAAGGGGATTACTGTTCTCTCTGATTTATATAATCATTCTGAAACTTTACTATCTTTCAGTGAACTACAAAGTAACTTTAAAATTCCTTCTTATGATTATTTCAAACTCTTACAGATACATAGTTTTCTAAATTCACCATCCAATGTAGAAAGACATGATTTAACTCCAATCTTACTTATAGATAGTCTAAATAATAAAAGAAGAATTGGGTTTTACTATAATACTTTAATGACTTACCTTGCGGATGACTTTAACAAATTGAGGGATAAATGGGAAGAGAAATTAGGTACAAAGGATGTATTCTTAGAAGAATCAATTAAAATGGCCACCTCTATTTTATTTTCTGGGCGTAATCGCACCCAACATTACATGATCTTGTGTGACCTATATTATACGCCGGCAAAAGTTCTGAAATGGGGGAGCATCACTGGAATTAAATGTAATCGGTGTAATTTAAGAGGGGCCGACACTTTACATATGTTTTACTCGTGTGTAAAACTCAATGGATTAATTTGTGATGTTCAGAAATGTATTGAACACATTCTTTGTAGAAATATTATTTTATCACCTGAACTTATATTATTCGGCGTCTCTAAAAACTCAAAAGACATTGAACAAACCAACTTATTATTCATCATGATGGCTGAATTTCGTGCATGCATATCTCAGGATTGGATTAGTACAGATCCACCATCTTTTTCTACATGGAGGGGACGTCTCCTTGCTAGATTTAAACTTGAATCAGCAATATATGCTACCAAGGGGAAAAAAAGGAAACAACTTGGGTTAAAAACATGGTTACCAATTCAGAAATGGACTGATGATGTAATGATATAACGAACTTTCTATATTGGCTATTTATATACTCTGTATTGTTTTGCTTTACATTTTTTTGAATATGCTGTATAACATGTATCTTAATACCATCTCAAGAAGGAATTATGCTATAATCTGTTTAAGCTTGCAACTCAAATATCAATAAAAAAAAAAAAAGAAAAAAAAAGAATCCCAAGGGGATACCAAAACAAAACTAAGGACTGGGAGACGCTCCACTCATACTTAACTGAAATGTCGATGGCGTCACCAGAAGACCCGTCTATCATCTCGCTTTACAAATCGTCTAATGGCTCTAAGACAGGGCGACAGTCAGGACAGCAGTCCTTCGTAGCCGTCGGAAAGAGGGGAACCTCGCAGCAAAGACTTTCGGACCACGACGACATACAGGGGTCGATGAAGTGGCAGGCCTTCCTCCAGAATTTTCACACGAAGCTCCTCACGATCTTCAGGCTTGGACCAGTACCGCTGAAGTCGCCCCACGTTGGGCGCCAACTGAAGAACCGGGTTTTAGAACCCAGCGGCGCCAGGGGAAACGCCCGATGTCTTCGGGTTCACCTATCTTAGAATACAGAGACACGGGATACTTCTCGGTGACGTCAAAGACCAAGTTTTATTGGCTGCAACCGGGAACAGAGGTCTACAAAGCACAACATGGGTGGTTCGCTAGAGACTGCACAAATTCATAGAGCGGAGCATCGTCTTTTATGCTAAAAATCACATTCCTGGCTAGCATCAGTTACATACAAACTGACCAATCAGATGATGACATATCGCATAACGACAAACCCACTTTCTGTCGTCCAGCCCACCAGAAATGACTAGGCGACATCCAACATTCCTGCTCGAACAGGCCGGACGGACCCATAATAAAAGACCTCAACCCATATCAGAAATTAAGCCATAAAGGAAGGAACAGAAGCAGATGAGAAGCAAGATAGAAGGGTGTGTGCATGTACCATAAACTCAGCAATGTCCTGCTCTTTGATCTCTATCTGACCAGCTGCCTAACAAGGAACTGGCTCAGCGAGGTCAGCCTCGGGCAAGGGAGTCAGCTCGTTCAGGTCACACAAAAGTCAGCTAAAGGTGTATGTGTCCCAAGGACTCGTTCGGCCATAGTCATCGGCCCATGTGAGGGCAACCACAATATGGCTGCCGTACATAAAATGGAACCCGAAGGTTTGAACGAAATCCCTGAATACGTAGTGTTTCCATAGATCGTTTATGACGAAAACACTCGTACATACCGCACTCGTCATTTGCGGGCGGCTAATAGCAAAATTGTCTAGATACGACGACCTTTATTGAACGGGTTCAAAACCACGGAACCTCACTGGTTTAACAAGGCCATAAATGGGGAAAGAAGGCAAATCAGAGCCTCAGAACGTCTCTGGAGAAAGAATTCCTCCTCCAGTTGTTTCGATGAGCTCAGACCAGCTAGAAGAAAGTACAAACAGCATATCAACAATGAAAAATCCAACTTTTTCTGCACCGTGCTGGACAAGGCCAAAAACAGACCAAGAGAACTCTTTGACATCATCAAAAAACAAACGTCAAAGCCAGCAACATCCCTCGTCCAGCCTTCTAAAGCCTTATGTGACAACTTCGCCAACTTCTTTAACAAAAAAATCACCATGATCGAACTCTCACTGGACACTAACATCCATCCCCCCGACAAAGACTGCTCCCCAATAATTGATACTCCCACGAGAAGGCGACCGACAACACCCTGGTCCTACTGCTTCCCATCATTGAATCTGAGATCCTCAACTTAATCTCCTCCTCCAAGCCTTCATCCAACAACCTTGACCCCATTCCCTCCCAAATGGTCAAAGAGCTGAAACTCTCCCTGGCGACACTGTGGTGCGAGATCATAAACAGTTCCCTAAAAACTGGCATCATACCGGACTGCCTCAAAGTCGGTCAAGTCACTCCACTTCTGAAGAAACCTGGTCTAGACTCAACCGAACTGGATAACTTCAGACCTGTCTCCAATCTCCCCTTCCTTGCCAAAATCCTAGAAAAATGCGTCCTCCGTCAACTGAACAATCCTATTGACAATATCAAGCTGCTAGACCAGCACCAATCAAGCTTTAGAAAAGGCTACAGCACCGAAACTGCAATCCCCAATATCATGGACGATATCTTCAACTCCCTCGACTCAGACAACTGCTGTCTACTCATTCTCCTAGACTTGTCAGCAGCCTTTGACACTCTTGACCACAGTCTTCTCATCAAAGCCCTCAAAGAGCGGGTAGGTGCGGAAGAAGTGGTCCTCAAATGGTTCTCCTCCTTCTTCCAAAACTGCTCCCAAAGAGTTAAAATAAAATCCTTTTCCTTCGAACTCATCCCCGTGAACAGAGGTATCCCTCAAGGATCCATTCTCTCCCCTCAACTGTTCAACATATATATGGAACCCCTTACCCCCATTCTGAAAAAAGCGAACATCCCTTTTCATCTATATGCTGATGACACCCAAATCTACTTAGAAACCTGCTCCTTTAATGACATCAGAAGACTCAACAATACTCTCAAAGAAGTCCAAGAATGGCTTTCAACGAACTACCTCAAACTCAATCAAGGAAAAACTGAGATGCTCCTCATCTCCAACAAGGAAGAAAACCCGCAAATTGTTGATTGGTTGAAAGCTATTGATGCCCTCAACGGAAACCTCACCCTGGCAACCTCAGTCAAATCACTGGGAATCACCCTGGATCACAAACTTTCCATGAACAATCACATCAAGAACTCCGCCAAGAACGCTTTCGTCAATCTGAAACTCCTCAACAAAATCAAACCCCACATCCCTCCTACCGACCTCAAACAATCCACCCAATCCCTGGTGTTGTCCAGACTGGACTATGAGAACGCAATCCTCTCCAGCTCAGCTCGCTCCCACCTAGCTCCTCTCAAAACCACCTTCAATGCAGCAATCAGAATGGTCTCCAGAATCAAACAATTTGACCACATATCCCCCAGACTCAGAGATCTGAAATGGCTCCCAGTAGATATGCGAGCCAGCTTCAGAGCGGCCTGCCTCACACACAAAGCCCTGCACACAGGGAAACCAGAATACCTTGCTCCAAACTCAAGAAAGCCAGTTAATCAAGAAACCTCAGAAGTTCCAATTCCCTCTTACTCATTCCCCTGAAAACAGGGAAACAAGACTGCTGCCCGATCTTTTGCAGGAAATGATCCGAAAATCTCTAACGCCATCCCAGTCGACATCAGAACCACCCCCTCCTTTCCAAAATTCAAATGCCTCCTAAAAACCCTTTACCTCAACGCGCCTTCCCAAACGCAATTAAGTGACAATCTCGCCCCCTCCAGGCAGTCACCTGACATCGCGCTCTCACCGGTCAGCCTCAGACTTCGCTCAACCTCTTCCTACCCCTTGCACTCCCCCCGAACTCGCAACCACTGGGTCGGCACCACAAAGAGAAAAGTACAGCACAAGACTTGCGTTCTCGAGGCTTCGAGACTATCTCTTGACCCTGCTACCTCATGGCTTCGTCTCGGATCCCTCGACCTCTCTACCTCTTCGACACTCCTTTTGACACTCAGCAGAACTGTAAAATTGAACTCTTCTATATTTGCCATCCTTGTCACTGTTCTGTATTTTACTTCCTCTTCATCATGTTGTAAAGCGCTCCGATACCCTCGGGCCTGGCTAGCGCTATAGAAAACCTCTAAATAAATAAAGAAATAAAGAAATAAATTCAACTGTTGTTGTTAGCTTCAGAATGACGTATAGAAGAGGTGTCCTGAAGGTGTCGCACTGGTCCAGTAGCTCATCGCCAAATTATGTTGTGCCCAAGTAGGCATGGATACTCGATGGTGATGAATAAAGATGGTTCATTTCTTGTGTATCTTGAGCAGAAAAAACAGCACACAACATACACTGGTGACCACTCTCAATCTCAATGGCAGCTGTCAGAATGTAGAAATCTAACAAAGAAATCTTACTAAGAAATGCCAGAGCCAGTTTCCAATGTGAAAGAGAAACCCACTAAATAAAACATAGCAATTATTTATGTCATGTCATGTTATGTTATGTTATGTTATGTTATGTTATGTTATGTTATGTTATGTTATGTTATGTTATGTTATGTTATGTTATGTGTATACCCCCAGTAGGGTATCATCATGAAGCTGAAAGGCGCAGCAGCCTTAGCCAAGCTAGGGCCTGGACTATGTGAAGAGCTAAGTCTTCAGTTTCTCTTGGAATTCAGGAACTGAGTAGGAAGCTCTGACATGCAACTGCAGGTCATTCCAAGCATTAGGAGTGTTGGAGTAGAAAGCATGACCGCAGTTTCTGGTTTTAAGTATGCTGGGTATATATGCAAGTTGCAGTCCAAATTAGCTGAGTTGTCTGTTTGGTTTGTGAATATTGATTTTTTTTTTAAGTATGTGTAGCCAGTACTTAATTTGAGCCGGTGGTTTCCGGTGTTCGGCACCAACATTTAATTGGTAGCTCCGGCACTTATGAGAGTCTGCCATATGGTGGCGCTGTTTGTCTAATTTAGAGATAAGCACTACAAGAATGATGTATTAATTCAATATACATTATTAATTACTAATACCTGCCACCAAATCCATACTTATAGCTTTGGGGGCCTGGAATAGACTGAACTATCACACTTGTAGTAGAGTGAAGGTTAGAAGTTGTTTTGCTACTGTAATTGGCAGCTTGGGCAAGAACAATAGATGGTTCCATAGGCAGTGCCTCCTGACGAGGGCCCTGGCATCTCTATTTTTACAAATTTCAGCACTGTGTGGAGTCTGTTGGGCTTTAAATGTGTGCATGAAGAGGTAAAAAAAGAGCTCATTTGTGGATAGCCAGTCAGTGAAGCTCTTTGAGGTGTGAGGTGATTTAATTATAGGGTGGAAGGTTGAAGGTGAGCCTGGCCTCTGTATTCTGTATGATCTAGCAGCTACTTTTGGTCAGATGAGCATTGATTCCAGCACAGAGGGCATTGTCACAGTCAAGAATGTTGGTGATGAGGGCTTGGGTGATGGTTATGAGGCGGTGGGTGGGGAGCCATTTGAAGATCTCCCTTAACATCTTTAGTGTGTGGAAGAAGACAGAGACTGCATCCAACTGGTCGGTCACGGTGACTTGGTTGTCGATTACTATTCTGAGGTTTTTGGAATGGGTTGTTTCCGAGTTCCACTAGCCACCAGTTGGAGTCCTAGGTCAAGGTGTTTCTGCCAAAGATTACCACTTCTGTCTTGTTGGTGTTTCATCCACCTAGCAATTTCGGTCATGCATGTGGAGAAATTGTTCTTGGTATTCTGTGATTTGTAATAGAGGGAGAGTATGAGTTGGGTGTTGTCTGCATAGGATAAATGGTTGATTCTGTGGGTGCAGATGATGCTGGCAAGAGGGGTCATGTGACTGTGAAGAAGATGAGGCTGCAAAATTAACTTTGAGGTACTCCGCAGATGAGGTAAAGGGCATCCAAGTAGAATGGGGCCAGGCTGACTGACTGGGTGCAGCCTGTTCGAAAGGAGCAGATCCAGCGGAGTACTGGTCCTTGCATGCCAACTTCGTGTAGACAATGAATGAGGATGGCATGAGAGACAATGTAAAAGGCTGCAAAGAAGTCAAGGAGGATGAGGGCTGCTTTGTATCCTCTGTCCAAAATGATTCAGATGTAGTTGTTGCAGCAACGAGAGCGGTTTCCGTGCTGTGGTTTGGTCTACGTTTGGATTGAGTGGTGTTGAGTAGATGGTTGTCATTTATGTGCGTGGCTAAGCGTTTGTTGATCATCTTCTCCAAGAGTTTTGCCTGGTAGGGTGGCAGGGAGATGAGTTTGTGTTTGGTCAGCGTTGTATGGTCTGCTGAGGGTTTCTTAAGGAGGTGGATTACTGTGGCATGTTTCCAGGTGACTGGATAGGTGGGAGAGTGGTCGAGTAATTCAGGATCGGGTGAGTGCTGCACTTATGGGGTACAGTCCTTTGATGGTGAAGGCAGGGGTCTGAGGGAGCTCTGGAGTTGATGAACTACATTGTTGTTGTACTTTATTCTTTGGGGATGGCGGGCTAGGTGGTCAGTGTGGTTCCCTAGGTGGTAGTGCGGATGGGAAGGAGGGGTGTGAGGGCTGAGGGATTCTGTAGGGGTTTCAAATTGACATAAATAGTGTTGATCCTATTAATTAAGAATGGAGCCAACTTAGTGCTGGTGTCCTGAGAGGGGGTGGTGCTGGTGGGTCATGCATACTGGGGAGGGAAAGTCTTTTACAATGGTGAAGATTTCCATTGCACTGTTGGTGCTACCTTTGGTGTAGTCATTAAACATTTGGTGCTTCTAATCTGTTGAAGATACCACCGAGGGCGCAAATATAAGTGCTCCTGTCGGTGTTGTCCTGGCATAGTCTCCCTCTATGCTCTAATTGCTTGCAGTGGCACTTAGTCGTCCTCAAATTGGTTGTGATCTGGTACTTGTGGCTTTAGTCTATTTGAGAGGAGCCAAGGTGTATGTGCAGTCAGTGATCCAGGCACTGAAGGTGGAGTTGGAGCCTTGGAAGTTGCTGCTGTGTAGATGCCAGTGGTATATGAGTTTAAAAGACGATGAAACATGGTTCCAGTCTCATTGTGAGAATTTAGCAAAAGTGTTTCTTGAGTGGTATGGAACGGGTATGCTGAAGTTGATGAGGGTGTGATCAGACCAGGTGATCAGTGAAGGTTTTTCCACTGTAATGTTGCTGAAAATGGTGAGGATGGCGTCTAGTAGTTGTTCTGTGGCATGAGTGCCAGCTTCCACTCACTGGGTGAGGTCAAGGTCGGATAGGTCTTAAAGAAAGGAGGTCCTTTTGGGATCATTGAGGTCCTCCAAGTGGAGGTATGTATTGCTGCGGAAGAAGAGCGCACTAGAGTTGAGCATCAGAGGGAGATGAGATCTGCAATGGTGCTGCCGATGTTGTAGCAAGGTTCCGGAGGGTGGTAGAAGAGGGTGCCACTCAGGGTGAAGTTAGCAGCGGTGAGGAATTTGAAGGTCTGGTGCTTCGGAATTGCCGTGTGATGTTGGGTGCAGACGGGGTAATCAACCAGGCTTCGGACAGGAAGAGAGTTCCAATGAGTTATTGTTAATCAGGTCCCAGATTTTGGTGGCATGTTTGCTACTCTATTAAAGTTTGAACTTGTGGTACACGACGTAATTGTGCTGAAATTTTGTATAACAATAAGCTATTGTGTTGTGGTCAAATTGACAAGTTAATGAACATTACATTCAAGCAAGCGGTGCTTTGGCCCTGTGGAGCTGCTGCTAGGGAGAGTGGTTCGGGCATGAGAGCAGTTGGCTCAGAGACCCTCGTGGGCAACACAGCAAGGATGACAAACTCTGTGGTTTGAGCTGGAAGTTCACAGGGGGGTCCTTTTTATTACGCAAGGCACAATATTGAGAATCATATATTGAGAGTATTTAAAACTGTGGGCCAGATTTACAAGCCCCTTGCGCCCCTTTTACGCCGCCGTTGGTTCACTTTTATGATGCAGTGGCATCGCAAAAGAAGCACCACGGTGCGGGGTACTTACAACGTGACGCATCTGGGAGATGCGTCACGTTGTAAAGCCCTGCGCCAGAAGGAGGTGTTTCTGCACACAAGGGGTCGTTCCAGGGCAGGAACTCCTCCTAAAAGTGGCTGAATTAAATCTACAAGATTTCACTCAGTCACTTTGGGGCCCATGCTGCGTCAAAACCCTGCGCCTGCTTGAAGCCGGCGTAAGGATTGAAGCTGCATTAACAAGATAGGGCCTCCCAGAGCCTTGCTGGAGCTGTGTCGCGCTTGCGACGCAACTCCAGCAATGCGCCGCTTTTACGGCACAGATGTGTCACGCATCTGTGCCGTTTTTGCCCATGATGCGCCGCATTGTAAATGCGGCGCATCAATGGTGGAGGAGGCATGGCGCACAATAAGTGGCGCATCCCTGCTGATATGCAGGGATGCGCTACTTATTGTAAATCTGCCCCTTGAAGTGTTGCACCCTCCAATAATTTAAGTTCCAGCTCTAGTTTAAGTTGAGTGGTCTTCCTTTGCCAATCCATACTGCTGAATAGACGCGTTAAAAGTAACACGTGCTCTTGCGACGACTGTGCTCTAGAAACAGTTTTCTTATGTGTTGTGTTCGATTTGCCACAATTATAAAAGAAGATAGGTGTTTCCGACTTCAAATAAGTCAAATGCATCGGAATAAAATATATGTTCTGGAGGTAGTGCAACCGTGCTTTACAATGGGATTTCTTAAACGGCACTCCCTTTTTTGAATGGACTGGTGCCATGTTCTACCACCAGAGGGCAGCCACGGCACGTTTTTGGAGAATGCTGAACCGTAACTAGTCAGACGCTGCTATTTCGTTTAGATTTAATGAGAGTGACGCCATGGGATTCGGTGTGGAGTAAAGCACTGTGGTCTTTGGTAGATGAGAGAACATGGGCTGTGTGTGTGGTGGGGGAGAGGGGGGTCATCAGCAGGATTATGGAAAGGAAAGTTTCACGAAAGCAATGAAGGGGAAATGAGAGTTCGTCAAATGGCTGCCGAGGCCGGGGTGGTTTTCGGCAGTACAGTTGATGCCATAGGAGGAGTTCATGGGGTGCGGTGGAGCTACGGAGAGATGAGGGACACTGGTGGAGGGTGGTAGGGAGGGAGTCTGAGGAGGAGGTCATGAGGGAGAGGGGCTACAGAGAGATGTAGGGCACTGTTGGAGGATGGTAGTAAAGGTATCTAGGAGAAGGAGGTCATTGGTGAGGAACCAAAAAAGACTTTCACACAAGCACTAAAGACGGCCCTGTCACGGCTTTTAGGCTTTCGTTTATTTAATTAACAGTCGGTGATTAAGGCAATTGTGGAGCATACTGCATGCTAATTACATTTACTGCTATTTTCAATGTTTCAAGTTTGAAGGTGATTTTACTAATGTTTTTTACCTGGAATATTGAAAGTGGAACCAGATGATGGCTGATATGGGGCTTGTCGCGGACCCCCCAAGTAAGACACCGGAGTCGGAGCGCTTGGAAGTATGTCTTTATTCCTTGATTGCCAAGCTCACTCTAACTTGTTCCCAGCTTCGTATTTCCCTTTCCGGTCCCCGCCCCTCACTGCTTGCCTGCCCTGTCCCTGGACAGAGGTCAGGCGTAACGACACGACATCTCCCCCTTTGTTAGCGAATAAATTTAGCGTCCACCATATCTATAGTTCCTCAATCAATCACACGGGTCTGCAGGCCACCCGTTGAAGCTATGAAGACACATATCCAGTTCCATGGTGTGACTTTCCCTCGCCTTGACAAAAGTCTCCTTGACTACAAAAGTGCATCTTTGAAATTACGGAATGTCTCGTGTGGTCGTCTTGTTCCCAGATTCATGGTCTCCGTAGGCTTCTGGGTTATCCGCTCTTCCTCAGTCTCCGAGGCGATCATGATTTCCCCTTGTGAGGTGACAGGGAAGGGCTCAGCGTGATGGCGGCATTCTGTCTTCTTTTGTGGCTCTCGTTCGATTGACGCTTGGTTCCTTTCATGAGAGGATGTTGTTCTGGTTCTCTTTCGAGCACCGGCATACAATTTTACTTCCTTTCGTCTTGTCCAGTCGAGGGCAGCACTGTCCTCTTGTTCAGCGTCATGCATACCAGAGGGTGATGCACCGTTTGTAGAAATCATTCTAGTTTGGTTCGGGGACTCATTTGCTGCTGCTGGTTGTCTCACCCACTCACACTCGCATTTGGGGCTGATGAACCCTTTGACTATCTGAGCACGTGCATGTTTCCCTCTTATTTGATGATGATTTGTCTCCGTTGGCACGTCAGGATTTCCTTGCGGGGTGACTGGATGGTCCTTTCTCATCCAGGGTGTAATGTCCTTTGTATCTGTTTTCATTCGGTAAGTCCTTTGAGTCAGTCTCGCTGACCCCATCAGGGGTGACGGTATACTTTTTATGTCTTGACATACCTGCGACTGACATGACAGGTTGTCCTGTGGGGTGATTGGGTGTTCATAGACAGCGACGTGAGATGGGTTGCTCTTGATGGGACGAATGTCCTTTGGTTCGATGGTGTGTTCGGGTGATTGATGCCAAGAATGTTGTCGGAACCATGACTCAGTCGACCCGAGGGATCAAGCAGATATGCTTTCTGAATCGGAGGAGTCTCTTGCTGATTTCCTTCGAGGACGTTCCTTTGGGTGTGTCTTGGATGGTTGATTTCTGACACAGGTGGGCCGTGACGGGCTGCTTCTAGAGTTGGAGTTCTCTGTAGGATATTTCTCCGGGTATCTTTCTCTAAGTGGCTTCGGTGCCATCTCACTGGGGAGGTTATTTGACAACCACATGTTTATTTCTTGTGTTTGTTCCCAGGGTACTTCATCTCTGCCTCTCTCGTGTAATGGTAATGGCCTCCTTTCAGTTTCTTTGTTGTCTCGGATGTCGTGGATGTGTTTGTCTTCCCTTTTCCGGTATCTGAGTGAGTCAGTACGTCTTGTGCAGCTTGCTTCTTCCTCCCGCTTGTCTTGTGCGTTGACATCTGTGTTACGTGTGTGACCGTGTATCGATTTCCAGTGTTGGTGTGACTGGTCCAGTCCTCTATGGTTTGTCATTCTTGCATCTTTGTTGGGCAGGCTGTCATCTGGTCCATTGGTGCAGTATGTCCCACTTGACACGTCCTCTGCTTCAGAATCGTATTCACCATATGTTGAATGACTTCTTGAGGTTGAATCACTCCTTGAGGTTGTGTCAGTGACGCTGTCGCAATCCTGGGTCATCTCAGTCTTTTGTGTTGACTCAGAGTATTTCATGTCACTTTGTCTCTTAGAGTATTTCATGTCACTTTGTCTCTCCCGTTGTCTTGAGAAACTGTTGCAATCCTGGGTCATCTCAGTCTTTTGTGTTGTTGACTCAGAGTATTTCATGTCACTTTGTCTCTCCCGCTGTCTGGTCTCTGGTCTGTCTTCATCCTCCCTGTTTCTGGGCTTGTTTGCTTCTTGGGTTTTATTTACAGACATGAGAGATATCTCTTTCCTGGTATCTTTGTGTCTTGCACTCGGGTGCACTTCATTTGATAATTCTCTTGCATTTGACCCGCACTCCAACTTCGGCCTTCCTGATGATTTCCTCTAGCGACCACTGCCCTCGAAGAATCTTGCGCTTTGTGTTAGTATTTGAACAGCCTTCAATTACCCGGAGTCTAATTGCTTCCTCATTTGAGAATGTGTTGAAATGGCAGCATTGTACCAGGCTTTTCAGCCTTGTGATGAAGTTTGGCAGAGATTCTCCTGGTTCCTGCTGGGCTGCATTGAAAACCATGCGTTCATGATCTACGTTTTCTTGTGTGTTGAAGTGAGTGCGTAGCGTCTCTTTGAGGTGTCTGTATGTCTCTGTGTCCTTTGCTGAGAACGTCCTGACTAGGCGTCGGCCTTCGTGACCCAACAGCTGACGTAGTAATAATAGACAGTTGCTATCTCTTTGCTCGCCGGTTGTTTCGAGAAATGCATCTAGTGATTCTAGCCACCGGTTCCATCTGGGACCCAAACTCCGGCCACTGGACTGTGTCACTGGGGGTGGTATTCCAATGCAGGGTTTAGATTTACGTGCCTCCTTTCGCACTGACATGATGGGGGCAAGTCCTCGTACGCCACTGTCAGGTGTGTCCACCGGTTTCACCTTCCCTTTTCACTACCAACCTGGCTCGGTGTCCACCCTCAGCGTGCCCAGCTCAGTAGATCTCAGTGAGTTCCATATGGCTGATACTCAGCTGCAGCATGCGCGGCTCGTGTCTCAGGGATTTCTGCTTTCTGTAATGTAGCGTGCTGGCTGCAAGTATTTTGTGTTTCCTCAGCGCCGGTACGTGGTGATGTCGCTATCTTGTTCTCGTATACCTTTATATGACTAGTGCAGGTTACCAGTCACTTAATTGACAAACGGAAGCTTCCTCGATTCTTGTTTATTTGTGTTTCCAGGTCATTCATTTTCTTGATTTCCTTTGATTTCAGTTGCTTACGTTCACGTGGTGTTGGAGGTTTACCTTGGGACTTGTACTTGCTCAGGCTTTGTTGCGTTTGACACTTGCATGGGCTGAGGCTTGTTGTATTCGCAATTGACGTTTGCTTGTGTGTGTGGCATTCAGGACTTGCGGTTGCCTGTGGTTGTTTACATGTGAAACTTGCATTTACTTATGCTTGTTTAGTTCAGTTTTTGCAGTTCCTTGTGCTTGTTTACATCTGACGCTTGCATTTGCTGGTATTCGTTCACATTTGGAATTTGCATTTGATTGCGCTTGTTTCTATTTTCGATTTCACCCGTGCCGGTATTTGTTGTGTATCACTGTTGCTTTGGCTCGTGATTGTTGTCGGAATACCTTTGATTCATTGCATCCTTTGTTACTTGTGCTCATGTTTGTTTTAGTTCAAGTCTTGCATTTGCTAATGCTTGTTATGTTTGTCATCGCTTCGCACTTGTCAAAGTTTGTTTACTATGGCTCTTGCACTAGCCTGTGCTTACTATTCAACTCAGCCTGTGGAATACCTTTGATTCATTGCATCCTTTGTTACTTGTGCTCATGTTTGTTTTAGTTCAAGCCTTGCATTTGCTAATGCTTGTTATGTTTGTCATCGCTTCGCACTTGTCAAAGTTTGTTTACTATGGCTCTTGCACTCTGTGCTTACTATTCAGCTCAGCCTGTCTGACTCCGGGATGGCTGCTTAATGTATTTAGTAGGGGATGGGAGCAACTCTGCCTGACCCCAAGATGGCCACCATTGTGAGAATCTCGTTTTCGACGAGATTTCAGGGTCTCTCCCACTTTCAATTTCTCATTACCGGTGCTCACTCACCATACCGGCTGTCAGGCGGTGGGACTCTCACAGAGGTCAGGGCTGCTGCACTTTTCTGCTGGATCAGGTAGGACAGGGGTGGGCTCCCAGCGTCCTTTGACTTCTCGCCACGTTACTTTCCGCGGCCTTGCGCACCCTCACGCATCGGGGGTGAGCACTTGCAATGTTGGCGCGCGCAGCACCTACAGTCTCGCGCTTATCGGCGCTCCCAGGCAGGCACTCCTTCAGGTTCTCTGGGCTCCAGAGATGCGTGGCTGGGTCATCAGATCATCTGCTTGGCCTCCACTGTGGTCCTCGGTTCTGTGGCACCTTTCATGCAAGCTCGCACGCTCTCGGCAGCTCCCGACACGCAGAGTGCTTTCGTTTTCGCGCTCTTCCGCGCGGTGGGGTGATCGGCTGCAGACTCGCCGGTTAATGGCCGTGCACGGACGGCTGGGGCTGCGTTAGATTGCGGTGGGTATACAGGAATCCCACCCTCGTCGCCAGTGTTGCGGACCCCCCAAGTAAGACACCGGAGTCGGAGCGCTTGGAAGTATGTCTTTATTCCTTGATTGCCAAGCTCACTCTAACTTGTTCCCAGCTTCGTATTTCCCTTTCCGGTCCCCGCCCCTCACTGCTTGCCTGCCCTGTCCCTGGACAGAGGTCAGGCGTAACGACACGACAGGGCTGGGGACCAAGGTCAGCTGTGAGATAAGATGCACTGGAGAGGGGTGGTAGAAAAGGGGATAATCAAGCCTGTAAGGGAGTGGGCTGCAGAGTCAGGGGTGAGGTGGAGGTAGTAAGGAAGAGGGATTCTCCCTGAAGGCTCGCACAGATGGAGCCCGAGTGGTGTCACTTTCCTGATTCTCCCACCTTTGAAACCTCCTCTTCCCATCAAAGAGACATTACATGGGGGTAAAAAACTTTTTGAGAGAGATAACATTTAGAAAGAGATTTGGAAAAGAGTGCTTTTGACTGGGCCTTGGACGACTAAGAAGAGGTAGAGGAGGGGCCAGAAGCAGTCCTGGCTGAACATATAAGTGACAAATCGAGCCCGCAGTGGCCCACCCAAATGCACCCTTGGTCCACCCAAATAAAAATTCCTGGAGCCGGACCTGGGCTGCAATATATGGGATAATGTGCAGTTGTTTCCAGTCATAAACCAGCACAATAAAAATACGCACATATTTAGAGCAGAGGTTGAGGGGATAAGGTGGGCGGGGTCTCGGCAGATAGGCTTGTGTGGAAATGCCGTTTCAAGAGAGGGTTATCGACGAGGCCGAGGGTAGTCAACAGGGTTCCTTATAGAGGAGGGTCGTATCTGACGGGGTGGAGGGGAGAGCTGTCTCATCACGGGATCGTGAGAGCGGGTGGTCTCCGTACGTGTGACCCTGCAGCGCTGCAGTAGAGCGGATACAGGCCGCGGGTGAAAGGAAGGCAACATGTGATTTAGAACTGTTTATACTTGGGTTCACGTGACATTAAAACGTCAAAGTTTATGTAAGACTGATGCCGACAGCAGTATTTCAAGTTGGACAAATACTAACAAAAAAAATTGGATTGTTTCTTAAAGCAGGAGGGTTTGGCATAAGGCCTCTACTCATTCAGATGACAGGGTCCATTATCAACATGTGAAATTATGGGGACTTCACCAGAGTGCTTTATGGGAGAATACGTTGTGGGGTATTTACGACTCTTGGAAAACTGTTTGTGGGATGTGTGTCCACACCACAGGGGCGTTGTAAAGGAATCAGCAGCTGCAAGAGTGTGTGTTTGAGTATTGCCAGGCCCGCAGTAGTAGTTAAAATTGTAAAGCTCTGCAAACTGCTTTTATTCTCATAATCAGAAATATGCTTGCATGGTGACAACTTTGCCCACAATGACTCTACGAGTGAGTTAGCAAATGCACCGGCTTCGTGTACCTGTCGGTCACCTGCATGACTTTACATTATTAGCTCGTTGGAAGTGGGGTCAACTAGCTTAATGCCTTCCACTTCATGCATAAGTGCCTCCGACTGTACCACATCATGAAAAAGCAATATTCCTATGCACATATCTGACTGTTTATGTGATCCTTTGTATGATAAAGTGGAACACGCGTTTCTTCCCTTAGAAGTGACTTCCCCAAACTGGCAAACCTTGATGAAAAATTCTGTGAAATTTCATGAGAGTCTTATTGCTGGTTATCCATATATTAATTTTATTCTTTTGCGTTGTACATACTATTTAATTTATAGTACATTTTGAAAAACTTATTTCATTCCATATTGTTCTGCCCAATGCATTTCAAGCGGAAGACCTTCATCGGGGGACTTTAATTCTGAAAGTATTAAAGATGAAAAGTTTCACCATATAGCACAGGAACAAACGTTAAATCATAGGCATAACTGAATGATCAGTGTGCTTAGGAATCACTATGCTCTGTGATAGGCTCTTAACGACTGTGCATGGCAATACATGCATATGTGAAATTGGATTCTAGAGTTTATCCTTTGTATGATGTTATCAGACTGTCATTTACTTTTAAGGTATGTTACAGTCTGAGGCATGGAGCTTCAGTGTCAGCATTGTAAGTGCTCAAAAATCAAATCAGACTGAAGCTGGCTATTAATGGGTAAGGAATTACACATAAGGTGCCTCCTCCAGGCTGTTACAGACACTGATTCCAGTTGCGGTCATTCACGTGATCATCAAATGCATTCTGGGTGTTGTAGTATTGCTTTCTTTCTGTTGAACAAATTAGACCAACTCAAAGAGAGAGTGGGAGCACACTGCTTCAGGTCCTCAGAAGGACAACAATTTACGGGCCCAATTCACAGAATGAACTTACTACTTTTGGCATTCACAGAATGCACTTACTACTTTTGGTATTCACAGAATGAACTTACTCATTTCGGTATTCACAGAAGTTAGGACTACTAACTTTAGGACTCCTAAATGCCTTCTGTGAATACCGAAAGTCTTAAAATTAGGATTTTTCTCAATTTAGTAGTAGTAAAGTTAGGACTCCTAACTTTACTACTACTAAATTGAGAAAAATCGTAATTTTAAGACTTTCGGTATTCACAGAAGGCATTCAGGCGTCCTAAAGTTAGTAGTCCTAACTTTACTACTACAAAATTGAGAAAAATCCTAATTTTAAGACTTTCGGTATTCACAGAAGGCATTTAGGAGTCCTAAAGTTAGTAGTCCTAACTTCTGTGAATACCGAAATGAGTAAGTTCATTCTGTGAATACCAAAAGTAGTAAGTGCATTCTGTGAATGCCAAAAGTAGTAAGTTCATTCTGTGAATGCCAAAAGTAGTAAGTTCATTCTGTGAATCGGGCCCTCTGTGTCTAGAGACACACAGCACTGGCTGCACTCACAAGGGTGAAAAACGAAAGACTGTGGGGCATATTACCAAGCTCCTATCGCCACCACAACATCACTTTTTGAATTGACCTTGTGGTGGCGATAGGGTCAGCGCCCTATTACTAAGGCAGCGTTAAACCACACAGTGGCTTAACGCTGTCTTGGCAATAGTGCCCCTTTCAAGCTAAACTTAGCGTGAAAGGGGCGTGCAGTGGGTGTTGCGGTGGGCATTCCACTGCAACACCCATGCACTTTGAGGTGATAATAGGTGGCAGGGCCGAACTTCAGCCTCGGCCCGTGTTGGGCGTGCCACCGGGCGGTGCCTTGGGGTGGGGAAGGGATAAGGTGGGGGGTTGGAAAATGCGGGAAAAGGATGATTTTAGGTAAGTGCCGGGAAAAAAAACGAAATTCGTTGCGCGCGCTGCATCGTCAAATGTGATGCAGCGCGCGCAACAATATATATATATATATTTTTCGTAACTTACCTAAAATCGTCCGTATTCCGCATTTTACAATGCCCCTCCCCAGCCCCACGTCACCGCCCGGTGGCACGCCCTACACGGGCCGTGGCTGCCGAACTTAAGACCAGGAAAATCTTAGTCTTAAGGTGGCGAAACGAGGAGAAATGCTTAATTTCTCCTCGTTTTTGCTTTTTTCAGGTGTGCTGCCTTGTGCTGCACACATAGAAGGTGCCCCTTCCTGTACACAAACAGACCTTTTTTTAAAATGCCATTTTGTAACTTACATGTGTGCTGCATGAAGCAGCTCACATATGGTGCAGACTGGCATTTTAGAAGTGGCGTTGAGAGGCATTTAGCCATGGAGGCTAACGCCTCTCACCACCATTTTCTATATAATATGCCCCTGTCACTGAAGAAAGTGTTGGCATGCACTGAATCTACCTTGATGCATTGGGGTGAACGGAGTGCTGTGTGAGGCCATGCGCTCCGACCCTCTTTTTTTTTATTTGACAAACATCTGAAAACAATGATGAACGTTTAACGTTATGAACTGGATGAAAACGGTGCACATTCGTTCCCCCTACCAGCCCCCCTTCCCCTTTGAGGCAATCACGTTCTTTAGCGTTGTATGGAAGTCATTCATTCATTCAGCATCCGGCGAACGTCAAAGCGCAAAGACAATCTGAACAAGCCATTTCCCCATCAAGGACGAGAGGTCGCCAAGGACAACAAGTCGAGTGGAATCGAACGGCGACGGAGGCAGCGCCTTCCTTTTGTATGCAGAAATAATAGTGTATATACATGGCGCTAACATGACTGAAGGGAACACTACACCCTGGCAAATTATAAATTCTCTCGGCCTCGTTTGCATCCCCGGAAAACGCATCCATTATCTCCCCACTGACACGTTTAATTGGAATCAGATCTTGGGAGAGGCTTCTTAAAATTCCTGCCGCTGATTAGGACTAAAAACAATTAGTGACTTTTTTTTCTACCCAGGCCTTCAGCCTTGTTACAAAAAATAATAATAACTCCCTGATAAAATAATGTTTCTGAAGAAATACATAATCGCCTCATTAGAGGCACAGGCAGGTGCTGACAGAAAAGCAGAACAAATGGAATATAAATGTTTAAAAATAGGCTACGCTAGTGCCCCTTTGTCTCGTAATCTGAGGTGCTTTTGTCAAAGATGTACTTGGGGGGTACATTAGAAAGGGGTGGAGCGAGTATAAGGCCCACGCTTTTATTTTTTCTCGCACCCCTTCACTTATGAAGGATTAACAATATGGCTGCCGCAAGCGGAGGTAAATATTCAGAGTAGCAAAGATGGCTGCCACACTCGGTCCTGGAGTGCCACAAGCGGTCAGGTTTTCAGGCTGTCCAACATGAATATTTATGAGCTACGCTTCCAGAAATGGTCTATGGATTTTCCTAAATGGTCATGGATATCTTTGGCAGGTCAGCGGCTGGTGTGCTGAGGGCGGATCTGGGGATTTGGCCCTGCTTCAGATCTGGGGATCATTTAATGCCGAGGGTCCAACGATGGTCCATGAGGGCAGAGCGATGCCGCATTTTAAGGACACACACTTTGGAACTGTTTCCCTGTTAAATCGTGTTTTAATGTTTCTCAATCGATATCTCAAAATGTAACTTGACTCCACGTGTTGTTATTCTACTTTTCAATGTGTATAGGGCTTTCTGTCACCGTAAAGTTGCTTCAGAGGGAGGTATGAGTACTGGAAAAGAGGGACTAACAGATAGAAGAGGCAAGACGGGAACAGGCTAGTGGAGTACTCTTCTTCAAAACCAGAGCCTCATGTTTTCCAGGTCCATGCGAAACAACTTCTTTAAATCCAGAATTTATTTAGCATTCTGAAGTTTGAAGTCCTGTTTATTTCACTATTAAAAAAAAAGAATAAATTGCAGCATACAAAGAAGAAAACGCCTGGAATACATGAACTATTGTCGTATGGGTCTGAGAAACGAATGTGGTTAGCTAAACGCTGCTGTCTCACCGATCTAACTCTCTCCAGTGCTCTCCTCTTTCTCACAGGGCACACCGGTCATAGGAAGCAGGCAGGCACTGGTGCTCCAGGCTCAAAGGCAGGTGGTCTTGGATTACCCGAGTATTGCCCAATCACCCAGCAGGTACACTAGCATGCCTTGGCCCCTAGTCCTAACCACAGGCAGAAGTCTTGCATAGCCCATCTGGCTGCTTGGCATGAGACAATTTTTTGAGGCAACAAACTCCCCTTCTTATAGTCCATTTCCAAATGTGAGTTAGAGTCTGAGTCCTTAACATTTTATGTTGAAGCTCGGATTCATTTTGTAGTGCACGCTCCTCTGCTCCCTCTTCCTCTTTAAAAATCCGAGTATTACAGCAGGGTTGTTACCTAAACTGATAGTCCCACAACACAGGAGCTATTAGAGTTCACACCTGGATGTCAGTGACTCTGATAAGAGAATCATATAGAGTAGAGCTGGTGGCCTGGGCTAACCTTTTGATGCACCAAAAGGTGCATCATAAGATTAGTCCAGGCCCCCAGCCCTACTCTTTATGATTCTCTGATCAGCCCCATCTCTTCCTGAGATGTGCCGTGGCCCATTGCTTGAGACCTTTCAGTGAATCAAAGAGCACCCTTTGAAGTGTATTGGGGAGGCCTGGTCCTCCCCTCTCCAGTGTGTGTCCTACTAAGCTTACAGGAATGCCGCAATTCACAATCTGTCTGGGGGGATTCTCTCTACTTCCACTCCAAGTTTCACCCTGCAGGCTTGGGCCTCCCAAAATGGAACCCAGGGCCCTGCATGTATTGTACCATCCACAGGTACATATACATCCAGTGCATGTATACAGCATACATGCTCTGCACAGTATTGTATCCTCCATGTACCTTAGTCGTGTCTCGTGGCTTAGTGGACTATTGTGTCTACTGTAGGGGCCTGTGTTCGACCTCCCGGTGGGTCCACTCAGCCTTTCATCCTTCTGCGGTCAATAAAATGAATACCATTGATTTGGGTAACAATAAACATTGGTTATTCATCACCAAAATAGCATAGTGTGCATGTGCGCTTAACAAAAACACGGTATGTTATGTCATGACATTTTATGTTATATTATGTTACCATTCAGCGACACATAGACATACAGCACTTACATTCAACATGGATGCACTGCCCATCACTGTATCCTTTATCTACTGTACCGATCATAAACACACACACCCCACACATGTACTTATCATGCATGCCCTGCATTCTTCATGTATTGTACTACTCACTGTTACATGTGGAGAAGTGTGGCTCACTGGTTAGAGGAGGCAGACCTGGAAGCAGAGGTCAGCCCGGGACCAGGGTTCAATTCCCGGCTCGGCGGGGTCTTGAGTCCTAAAAATGTCCATGGACTTGACAATTCTCTCTCCGGTGCCTACTCGATTCACAGGTCCACACTCTGCGACTCTGGGCAATAGCTTGCTTAATCTCCACAACGGCCCCTCGCGGCGGGATGCCTGGCTTTCACCTTGCGGATACCCTGCAGGGGTTATCTCACAGGGGAATATCAGGACGGGTTCCCTAAGCAAGCGCTTAGAAACTGCTCGGTGATTTGCGCTATATAAATTCCTGTACATTTTACATTTACATATGAACCCAGCACATCCACTTACCCTGCAATCACTGCATTCTTCATGTATTGTAGCACCTACAAGTGCACATATACCCAGCACATGTAGGAACCCTGCACTCACTGCACAGCACTATATCCTACGGGTACTGTACCACTCTCAAGCACAGTACATCCAGCACATACTACACCATGCACGCACTACTCATTACTGCAAATTTTCTGTATCACACCCTTTCCCAGGCAAACATACACTGAGTACAGATTCCCCATTCCAGCAACACTTCACACCAGCTTGATGTAGGCCAAGGGTGAATTAAGCACACAGCAGGCGAGCTGTAAAAAGTGAGTGAGCCTGTAGGCCTCACTGCAGTTACACAGATTAAAAATAAGGTCACTCCTACTGATCACTACACAGTATGCTGCCACCACCGCGTTTGTGCTAATTAACTGCTGGTGAAGGCGTTAGCCTCTCACCTCTATGGGGGTAACACTTTGAGCACCCCTCCCGGTCCAACAAGATCCCAATCTGTGAGACAGGCCTTTGTCATGGTGCACACACATGTTCCTTGTTCACCTATACGCCTATTTGCTCCTGTCATAGATGTCTTTTACTGTCTTTTCCTCTTTAGCGCCAGGATGCCCCATGGGTTGCAGTGTGCTCTATAAGTATCTTTTACATTACATTACTTTTACATTACCTATGACAATAATAATCAGTATTAGGGATCCAGAGATCATTAACCCGTTAACCGCGGCGGTAATTCCACCGCGGCACAGCATTTCCGTGCGCGGGTGGGGCCGTGTCAGCCGTTGGGCGTGTGCAGCACTATAAAGGTAGTGCTCGCGACGGCCAACGGCCGAAGGCAGCACGCAGCGGGTTAGCGTTGGGTACTCAGGACAGGGATACAAGTCCATTGCCATGTAGAGGACTTTTATGTCCCAACATAGACTAACGCACCCAATGGCAATGATTTATTGGGTAAAAGTTCAGGACAGTAAACATAGAGTGGGATCATTAGCCATCTCATTATCTACATTTCAGCAAAGTTCTTCCCGATAGGATGTGAGATAATGCATCAGTTCCCATGCATTGGATTATAAGCATACTTCTAATTAACCGGTATGTCATGGCTCAAGGGGTAAGAAAGAGGAGAGGTCACAGTGCTTATTTGTGAAAAGGTACATGCAAGGGTGCAAGCTTTTTGTTATGAACCTTCCCTGATGCCATCACTGTCAGATGCTGGGGTTGCCAAATACAGTGGGTGCCCAATATTCAGTTCACTCATGCTTCTTTCTTCAACAACCCTAAATTTCCTCTCTATTTAGCTCACTTTTGCTAGTCAATTTTAGGTTTGGCCATGAGAGAGTTCTTTAATCTCCTGCTTCCCCAGTCTCTCCACGCGAAAAAATTCTTGGAGGTACACACAGGGACTTTGGTCTGTCCTTTTCATCCATTGGTCTATTCAAGTGTTTTATCGCTCATATTTTGCTTGCTGCAGTCATAGCATGCATCATGTGCAGTGGGTAAGCCCACTTTAACCCCTGGCTGTTTTGCACTTGAATTATGCCATTTTCACTGATCATAGCTCAAAGCCACCCTCCAAAGATGTGAACGTCAATGCCAGAGCAGGTGTGTTTGGCCTTCTTGGCCATTCCTATTTTTTTTTTGGAGCAGTTTATCGTGTTGCATATGTTTGTGAAAAATAAACAAAGCCATTGCATGCGATCCCTCTATTGACTTTGCAAATGCTTGTTAAGGCATGCTTATGCCTTTTGTGGTTGTTTCCACGCTTTGTTCAACACAAATGGGGCTGCTCCCAGTAATGTGACCGAAGGTGCTATAGGTTCAATTGTGAGTGTGGACATCTCACAAAAAGTGAAGGACTGGCCTCACATTCCACCTGGTGTCATGCTTTATCATCGCCCATCCTCGCCCTCTAAAAACTTGGTTTGTTAGAGGGCGGGCATTCACGTGATGACAGGATGCACTTTTAAACTAAGTGGGGGCCCTAAGTAAATGAGTGAAACTTAAAACCATTACAGTTGCCAAATTAAATTTGAATGGAGTAGGTAAATGTATGGTATTAAAAACCAGTGGATGGTGATGTGGGGAACATCATTATCCCCTCACCGTATTCAATCGGGTCAACATGTTTCTTCCTAGTGTCCCTAAAAGGTACATGGCATTCATCAGGACCTGTATTAAAATGGGGGCTTCGTTCTAACCAAATTTGTGGTGAGAAAACCACCAGTTGGGGTGACCTTTGCCACTCTCCACTTCCGGGGGCTCTCTGTAACCCCAAGAACTTTTACTAACGTGCTCCATGGGAGAAGGAATAGAGGGAATGACCCTGTAGTCAAACTTGTATCAAGGTGCGCTTTCCACGATATCATCTGGTTGCATTCTGCTCTCCTACCCGGTGATCACCATGTGTGAGGCCAGTCCTTCACTTTTTGTGTGATGTCCACACTCACAATTAAACCTTCAGCACCTTCGGTCACATTACTGGGAGCGGCCCCCTTTGTGCTAAACATTAGGGGGCATATTACCAAGTATAAGCGACAATTATCGGTATGCTTGGTTAGTGGCAATAATTTTATCGCCATGCTTCGCCTATTTTTATCGCTTAGGAGCCTTGCTATTATCAAGGTTTATCTCCTAAGCGATAAAAATCGGCCGAAATGCATGAATATCGCTGAAAAGTCAGTGATATTCATGCGTTAACGAGATAATGGTCTTAGCCATGTTATCCACCTACCATTGGATAACATGGCTAAGAACTGCTGAGGGCAGGTGTTAGCTTTTGGAGATATTCGCGCTTAGCGCGAATATCTCCAAAAGTTGGTAATAGGAGATAGCGATGTTAGCGACTGTTTTCAGTCGCTAACATCTTGGCACGCCCACTTTGCATGTCATTAGCGATAATTATCGCTGACATGCAAAGTGGGCTCCTAAATGCCCGCTATCGCCTACAAGCTGTCGCTAACTGGTGTTAGCGACAGCTTGGTAATAGGGCGATGAAATTATCGCCGCATTAGCGGGAAAAAGTCCCGCTAATGCGGCGATAATGGCCCTTGGTAATATGCCCCTTTATGTTGGAGGCTGGCCTGCCCCTAGCGCCCTGTGCCTCTAGTTCCCTCCCCCAGGTCATTTCTGGGGTTAGTGTGGTCACATGTTTCCACGTTTTCGCACCTTCCTTCTTTTTTTCTTCTTTGCTTTGGATCAAAGTTCGATGGTGAAAAATTAGTATTGTGTCCTCAAAAATTTGTGCCGGACACCTGAAACCACCTGCAGCAAATTAAGCACTGGGAGAGGACGATGTTTGAATTGAAAATACATATATTACTGTAAATATATGCCTCTGCTTTCATATATGCTAGAGTAAAAAGATACTGTTCTGCAAAAGCAAATAGTTCGAATTTGTTTTCTACTGAACAGAATTTGTTTACTTTTTTATTAGCTGTGAAAAAGGAAAGAGCCTGTAGATGTTAAGCCTCTTGCAGATTACAGCACATGCAGGATTTTGAAGAAGCTGGTAACATGGAGGCGTGGTTTCCATTTGAACCAATTGTGCAGGAATGGTTTTAAAAACACAGCCCAGCTAGGCGCTCCATTTTAGCTAAAACAATTCAAGCATGTATCTAAAACTATTCTAACCTGTATCTAAAACTATTCTAGCCTGTATCTAAAACTATTCGAGCCTGTGCCCTGGCTGTTACATGGAAAGTGGGTCTACCTTCAATGCAGTGAAACTATGACCTTCCACCCCTATAGCCCCCCCCCACACCCCCCAGCAGTCCAATGGGAAATAGAGCCCTTTCTATCGAAAATCACTCAAACGTGATGCCGTGATGATCAATCCAAGGCCCGCCCCTCCTCATCTCCCCTCTCACAGTGCGCCTTTTCTAAGTGATTCGAGTGCGCGGGGACTGCTGTGGCCCAGAGGTGATTAAATAATCATGTTTGATTGGAGCTGCAATGGAAATTGAGCTCGCCTGCTTTTACCCCGTTCTAACGCTCCTATGAAGATGAGGGCAGGGCCAAGTCATGTTTATTGACAAGCAGTAAAGCGAACAGGACAGCTGGTCTGTACTGATCAAAATATGCATTTCAGAACGGTGCTCCTGCTTGACATCTGCTTCTGCTATCGGAATTAATTCTTTGTCCTGCCCCAAGGTCCCATACACTCCTCTCCTAAGGACTTGTGCAGTTCTCTGAGGAATCCCAGGTCCATGCAGCAGTGGCCAGTAGCATAATTCAAAATGATGCCCCCCTGCAGAATTTGTTGAGGGGCCCTGAGACTCCCACCTTTCTCAGATCTTCTCAGGCCTGGTGCTGAATGGATAGGGACCCTGAAGGGGGGCCCCCTCACGACACAGAGACATCCAGAGGCTGAGTAATGACCCTGACGAATCAGGTTTATTCTCAGATCTCTGGGACATGTGCTCATAATTTTATACTCGGATAAACAGGAATAAGAGTCTCAAAATGCAAAGAAAAAACTGTTTGGGATGAACTACTTACACACGAATTAGAAAACTAGAGATCGCTCAAGAAACTTCTGCCCCTCTCGAGTTTCTACAGAGTAGTGGACTGTCTTGCTCTGTGGAGCTTTCCTCCTATAGAATTCATACATTTTATTCCCAATTCCGAGCCCGAATTGGCTCTTACCAGGTCACGTCATGTGAGTCATTCCTAGTACATACCACTTTGAGTTCCTTTTTTGCGTTTTTCCGGCTCTTTCTCTTTTCCAGTGTCTGCAGGCAGATGCTGGGATGGATTCTTCGTCTGGAGTCCCCAGCTTTGGTTCTCCTCCCCTTGTCCTCCCATTCCAGGGATTCAGCCACATTATGCGGGCTTCAAGCCTAGGCTTCTAGGAAAGGCCTAATGGGTCACTTCAGTATGGTTGCTGTCCCAGTATCTGGTAGGACCAAGCGCCTAAACCTCCGCATCCCTCTACTTCCAGGTAAGCTTCGCTTTCTGCCGCTGTTTTCACGCTCCCACGTTGAGCCTCAGCGTTAGTTCCTGAGGCAAAACCTTACAAATGTAGTCCCCTCATTGCAATGCTTAGAATGACAACGTGTCGTCCAGGACTGTCACAACGCGAGGTGCGCCTGTCTTCAGGCTCCCTACAGGCGAACAGATAGTACACGCCCAAATATGGCCAAAACTGTGTTATTCTTTTCAAGAACATTGCAATCCCCGGATTGCCCCTCACAACGAATCATACCATGAACGAGCTGTGTAATGGGATTAGTTCATTTTTTGAGAATAAAATAATGACCATTATAGATAACCGAAAGAAAAATGACACAGTAAGCCATCTACCGCCTGATCACGTTCTGAATCTACAATCCACCACAAATGAGGGATATAAAAGTGATCAAAGGCTTAAGATCATCCCTCCAATTATGGAGGAAGACGGCCTGGTGTTGGTGGGAGCCATTACTTTGGGCTGTCCACTCGACCACCTCTTCCCAAAATACTGTAGGGTACTTGCACCACAGCCGGCTGAGCCTGTAAAATACATCTTTAATCTTTCTCTGGCCACTGTTAAGGTTTCCCATGCCTGGAAGCAGCCGTTAGTTACTCTTTTGCTAAAGAAACCGCCAAGAAGCCCTAAATATGTTGCAAATTTTAGGCCCATTTCTCTACTGCCTTCTTTTGATAAAAATATAGGGAAGACATATCAATAAAATTATATCATTGAGTGCAGTAACTGGCTCGACATGGTATATTACAGGTTTAGACCTCGTCATGGGACTGAGACATCTCCTTTTCCTTGGTGTGTCTGTATGTAATTAGAGTACATACCTATGTTTCTAGTGACTTCACTGACCGATTCAGCATTATAAAGATGACGGAAAAAGGGCATGAAGCATCTAAATGAAGACAAGTCATTTGTTGGTTTTTACTGTGACTGGTGCTATTGCTTGTATAAGAGACTGGACACTGTTGAAGTGGGGGTGCTAGCCACAGACACCGTGCTACTTCAGTTACGTGGGCTGTACAAAATGTAAAGAGTTCCTTAAAAAGCAGATGTACTAAACGAGCCAATTCAGCTGGATGGTGAGGGAGAGTTGTGGGGGCCAGTGCTGCATTTTGGAGCACATACTATTAATATTTGTCTGAATTTAGTAGTATATTCTAATTTATATAAAGCACTCTTCACATCAAAATGGCCTCATTTTGTAATTAAATCACCATCTCCAGGCTACAAACTGTGTTTCGTTCGGTCAAGAGTGCCATCTTTCACAACTTACAGTGGCCTGTTGTAATGACAAACTTAGGGAACCATGCTTTGTTCCCATTGACTTACGTTTCCCACCTCACAATAAACAGGTTCCTTGCCAACTCCACCTGTGATTGGTGCAGCTCCTTATTCATGTGTTTTGACTGCTTGGACTATGGTGCACCCTGTTACAAACTCATCCTTCCCAGTTTGGAACATCCAAACACAGAGTTGATTGTGTACTAGGGAAGTGGCGTGGGATTACCGTAGCTGGTAAAATAGTCTTTTCTCTGCCTCTATCTATTTCTCCCCTTTCACGGATGGAGCAGCACAGTTTTAGATCCACCCTTACACTTCTCAGAAGCGCAAAATATATATATATATATATATATATATATATTACCTACTGGCGGTCGCCAGTAGGTATATATAGTTAGGATTTTTTCTCTATGGGATTTTTGAAAATTCTATGTCTAATAACTTTGGCGTTTGTGGACGGAATTGGCTGAAATTTTCAGGAAAATTGAACATTTTGTTTCTGAGCAGCCCCTGACAATTTGGGGGGGGTTTCATCAAGGGGGGGCCGAGAAAAAAGTGGGGTCCCAAAACGCGTTTTTCCCATGTTAATTTCCATAGGGCGGTTGGCCTCACTTTTAGCTCGAACGGCTGAATGGATTTGCACGAAACTTGGCAAAATTGTAGGGACTGTTAGCCCGATGTGCCTTTGCTAGGTCTCAATATATGTGCTCCAGTGGATTTTGAGTAATTTAGGTTCAACAAAAGATATATATCTGGGCGGAGCCTAACCACACATCTGATCTGATTGGCTGTCAGCACTTCATCCAAGAAGTGTTGGCAGCCATCTTGGGACCAATATACATGATAGCACCTCATTAAAAAGCATTGTAGTTAATAGAGGGTTTTAGGACTTTAGTTACATTATAAATCATTTGTTGATGGTACCATACTCGTTTTAGGAATTGTGGTGGGTTCTAAGGTGATTTTACCATGTGAAAAAACCTTCTGCTGTGATATTATGAATATTGTTTGAAAGTAAACTAATATCTCATGATTTTCCCACAGTGGTTTGGAAGGGGATCTATAAGCTAAACTGAAAGCATATTTTCTGTAAATTCACATTATCTTTCTCAGTCATGTGAAAATGAAGTCTGACATTCTCAGTAAAACATGTACATCCAACAAGGACAGAGACTGTCAGTTGATTCCTTTGTGTTCTACTGCAGCCTCCTAGAGTGTTCTAAAGAACAACTAGAGCGCTAACAGTCCTACTTATTACAAAGGTATAGCACACCTGAAGCCATCTTGATTGGAATAAAGTGGTAACTCTTAAAACATTTAATTTAAAAAGAAACAACATGAGGGGGTATATTTTGCCATAGAAAGTATGATTAGTGCTGCAGAAAGAAAAATTAGGGCACATTTTGAGTGACTTTTCAAATCCTCTTCTATTTCATTAAAAAATTCTGACATGCAGTCTCCCAAAATGGCCACCAGAGACAAAAGAGCCCAAATGTAGCCCAAATATCACCCAGATGTAGCCCAAGTATAGCCCAATGACAGAATGTCCCAGAGTGTTCTAAAGAACAACTAGAGTGCTAACAGTCCTACGTATTACAAAGGTATGGCACACCTGAAGCCATCTTGATTGGAATAAAGTGGTAAATCTTAAAACATTTAATTTAAAAAGGAACAAAATGAGGGGGTATATTTTGCCATATGAATTATGATTAGTGCTGCAGAAAGAAAAATTAGGGCACATTTTGAGTGACTTCTCAAACCCTCTTCAATTTCATTAAAAAATTCTGACATGCAGACTGAAACATGCACTTTGAATACCAGCAACAGACGTCCCTGGTGAGCAGTAGCTTTACTACAGTGATCTAATGTGCAACTAGAGTGCTAACATTCAGAATTTATGGCAAATGTGTGACACATCTGAATGCCTTCTTGATGGAACCAAAGTAAACAAGCATTGAAAATGCAATAGATCTCGCCCTCGTTTAAGTTAAAGCCATTCTGTTTGTAATGAGGTGGCTTTTTAGCTTTGCTTTTATTAGTGTTTTTCAACTTTCATGTAAATAACATGCATCTGTATGCATATAAGTATATGTATGCATGCATTTATGTTTGTATTTATATAGATATACAGATGATATATGTTTATATATGTATGTATATATATATATTCACTGAAAAAACCATAGGCTATAGACCATATATAGTTAGGAATTAGCATTTACAAAACCTTGAAAATTCACTGAAAAAACCATAGGTTATAGACCATATATAGTTAGGAATTAGCATTTACAAAACCTTGAAAATTCACTGAAAAAACCATAGGTTATAGACCATATATAGTTAGGAATTCGCATTTACAAAACCTTATTTTACTCACACAAAACCATTGAAATTCCATATTTAGTTAGTTGCACTAACTATATATCGCGCACCCGCAATCCACTGCTGATGATGTCACATATTACATCATTCATGACATGGTCAGTGACATCACTGATGACATCACTGATGACATCTCAAATGACATCACTGATGACATCACTGATGACAACATCCAGTGACTGTATGTTTCTGTAAAGTTAAAATATGTCTTACATATTGAAGAATGAGTGGATGTATAAGTGTCTGGATGAAGGATTTAGTAGGTGCATGACTGACTGTATGAGTGAGTGATTAAATGTGTCTCACTGAGTGCATGGGTTAGTGACTAAACTGTCTTAATGTGTGCATCATTATGTCTGTTGTTCTGTAAACTGTTGCATGTGTTGATAAGTAGCTATATGAGTAACTATATGGGTTATAGATTGGTTGCCCAAGTATTTGTATGGGAGACTGAGTGTGTGTGTGGGTGGCTGGGAGGTGTATGACTCTGTGCATAGATGTGTGAGCAGTTGATTCACTAGATGTATGGTTTCAAAAGTGCATGTGGAAACAGCTGTATGGGCGGTTGACTGTGTGCATGAGTGTATTGGTGAGTGAATGCATATCTCAGTGCTACATGTCAAAGTAAGTACATGTGTAAAACACAGTACATGTGAGAGTTGACATATATAAATAACTGTGCATAAGAGCCAGTGAATGTGTGAGTGGCTGTATGGATCATTGTGAACTTGTATCAGGGATTGTATAAGAGAGTAAATATGTGTTAGTATATGTTTGAATAAGTAAAGTTTGTATAACTGTATAGTTGAGGAAATGGAGGTGTGATTGATTCTTTGCATGACTGACTAGGTGTGTGAGTAACTCCATGGATGAGTGACAGTCTGTGAGTGTCTGTTTACACTGATTGTATCTAAGGTTATATTAGAGTCTGAAGAGGTTCATCGTATTATCACATGAATGATATCATCAGTGATGTGATCAGTAATGTCAAATGAGATGTCATCAGTGATGTCATCAGTGATGTCATTTGAGATGTCATCAGTGATGTCATTTGAGATGTCATCAGTGATGTCATCAGTGATGTCACTGACCATGTCATGAATGATGTAATATGTGACATCATCAGCAGTGGATTGCGGGTGCGCGATATATAGTTAGTGCAACTAACTAAATATGGAATTTCAATGGTTTTGTGTGAGTAAAATAAGGTTTTGTAAATGCGAATTCCTAACTATATATGGTCTATAACCTATGGTTTTTTCAGTGAATATATATATATATATATATATATATATATATATATATATATATATATATATATATATATATATGTGCACTTAGCACCATATACTCTGTGTGCCTAACTTTATTAATGAAAAGTGAAGTATTCAAATGTATTAATGAAGTGCAATCACTGTGGAAACTAGAGATTCATAGGCGTGTGCACACTAATATCTAGCTTAATCATCAATGACCTGTAGTTCTGATACATACCTGCACTTATGTCTCCAGTTATGTTGCATTCATTTAAAATGCACTGCATATGTAAGCATGAATTTATCTATGTTTGCATTAAGCTTGCTGCATTTAATTGGAAGTTATACACATAATTAAGTACCAAAAGTGCTTGTTGTGAAACTTCACCATAGCTAATTCAACTAGGCCTGAATTTGAAATGCATTTCTGTTGTCTTCCATGTTCTCTCCCTCGGCACATGCAGTTTCAAGGCTTCAGTAGCTAAAGTATAGGAGTGATGTGTATTAGTAGTATTAGATGTGAGGCCTGAAAAGAAAATCTTGGCAGAGGTGGCAACAGCTAATAAGCTTCTTATTCATCATGAATCAGTAACTGTGTCCTACCCAAGATCATGTGAATGTTCAGGTTTCGTGGGATGAGAAAATCTGGAGTTGTTGCCCTTGTGCAACGTGAAGTGCAACATTATTGGTCCACGGAGGGTGTTGTGAGGATCAGATGATGAGAATGGATCTGTATGCTTTACTTAATGTATACACATTTAGGGGCCCAATTACGAGTTTCACGGTGCGGCTGCGGGACAAACTGGAATTAACAAACTGGAAGCACACCAGCTCTAGTAGTATATTTGAGCTGTGCCTGCAAAGTGATTGATCATCATGAAACACATCAGCACAGACACATTCACCCATTAACGAATGTGCTCTGTTCTAAATATTCCATGGCGGGTTCCATGTTTCCAATCCTTCCCTTTTTAACCTCTTAACAGTGGAGACTTTTCCAACCCAGTGATGAGCATTATTTTTGGCTATTTGGGGTACTTCCCTCTTAGACCTACATACATTCTTCCACATATGGTATCCCCACCAAATCTGTATTCTTTTTTCCCAACATAATGGGAATACTAAGGGTACTCAGGGTTTGAGGGTTCCCCTATAGGGGCCAAGAAAATACCCAAATATAGCTAAAACAGTATTTCGTATTTTTTTAAAATAGGTAAAAGTGCTCCACAAAAAAGTGTCTATTTTTCCCTAAAAATGTTGTCAATAAAGGTTTTCTGTACTAACGTCACCATTTTTACAGCTTTCAAAAACATGCAGAACTGTTTAAAAAATCTGTTTTTTTACCACAGTTTTGGCATTTTTCTAAGACATACCTTATTTTTCCCAATTATTGTACTTTCAACCTACTTTCACTTGTTGGTGAAAACTGCTGTGAAACCCATGGGTGATGCCAGAAAGCGATACATCTCTAAAAAGTAGACAAAATTCTGAATTCAGCACAGGTTCATTTGTGTAGATTCTTAAAGGTTTTCTGAAGGAAACGAACTATTAAAATAAAAAATATATCGAAATGCGTAGAAAGAAAAACGATTCGAAACTATGTTTTCATCTGTAACGTCTTGTCACAGTGGCTGGTTTACAAAGCTATATGCCATGATTTCTGCTAGAACGTTCTGGTTGTGGAGGTATATAGGATTTCTAGGTTCTACAAGAACTTTGAGATACACAGAGCATACAACTGAGCTGCACCTTGCAATGGTTTTTCATTGTGTACCGAATATTGAGCAATTTGTATGGTAAAATATAAAGAGGTAAAACTTGGTATGAAGGAAACCTAAGTATTTCTGAAATGTATGCCAGATAAGTTGTTTAGCCCAGTGGTTATTTGTACATCTCTGAATTTATGGGTACCCATACTCGGATGTGATGCAGAGGACATTTTGCAAAATGTCTTCTTTCTAGCACACTGACATACATTTGGAAGGCATAAGTGCAGAGAAATCTAATTAGTGATAACAAATATTTTACTATTCTTTGTTCCCACACTTCTCCTGATAAAAAGGGTCCCTCACTTGTGTGGCTGGGCCTAGCTCCTGCGACACAATACACCCCACACTCGGCCTGGAGACATCATATTGTGCTCTGCAAAATCAATGACTTTTCACAATCTGGGTTGCTGCAGATTTTGGGTCCTAGCTCAGTGGCCACCCATGACAACCTGCCATACCAAGACATTTCTGAAAACTACATGCCTAAGGGTGCTGAGGTTGGTGTAATTTGTGTGGATCTAACTAGGTTTTTATTTACCTCAAATTCCTTGCAAATCTGAACCATGCCTAAAACACACATTTTCCTCACATGTCTGTGGGGGCAAGTTCTGGAATCTGTGGGGAGCCACAAATGTCCTACCACTCAGTGTTCCTCTAAGTCTCCTGATAAAAAATTATAATTCACTTGTGTTGTTGGGCCTTTGGCTATGGCAGTATTGGTGAAGTCACAGCCGTATCCAAACCTATGGTTCACCCGCAATTAAATCAGGTGGGCTAAACATTATCTTGGTGATGTGCATTCGCATCCCCAACATATAAATTTAACCATCTCTCTAAAAACTCATATTTCCCTCTAATTTCTGTGAAGGAAAGTTCTGGAATTTGTAAAGAGCCAGTGTTCCCCCTAAGTCTCCCGATAAAAATGGTACTTCACTTTTGTGGATGGGTCTAGTACCCACGACAGGAAAAGGCTCAAAATACAACACGGACAGATCACACTTTTCCACCCAAAAATCAACCCTTTTCTGCAACGTTGGTGGCTGTGGAAATTGAGCCCTAGCTCAACCGGCACTCGGGGAAACCTACCAAACCTGCACATTTAAGCTAGACACTTTAGGGTGTCCAGGGTGGTGAGACTTGCGTGGCTCTCACCAGGTTTTTTAACCCAGAAGTTCTTGTAAACCTCAATCGTTGTCTAAAAACATACATTTTCTTCTAATTTCTGTAACGGTAAGTTCTGGAATCTGTGGTGAGCAACAGATATCCTACTATTGAAAGCAAGAAAACAATGGATTAAACCCAGATCTGCGACTGGGGGTGAATGTTTGATTTATTCAGCATTCCATCCTTCATCAGTTGTTTTTGGTTTTGTTACCCTAAGTGGAAAGGTTATGCCCAGACATGGGGCCCATGCTCACTGTGCCACTGGATTTATGCTAGCGTGGCTGATGAGGAGTGATACCCTCAGGATGGATGCATTATGCCCATCATCTGTTCTTTTAGAAAATGTGGGATGTTAAGTCACAATTCGGAAAATGGCACTTTTAGAAATTTTATTTTTCTTGTCCTGACCATTTGGTGCCTGCAGCCTGCTCCTGGGTCACATGGCTAGGTGTTTTTAGCAGTTGGCCTTTGTGTATTTCTCCTAGATAATATCACAAAGGAGAGTCTGGGGGCTGGCATTATAGGCCATCTATGACTTGATTCATAGGCTGAGGTGTCACCTACCACACTTGCACTTCGAAGGGGCTGGATCACACACAAAGGACTGCACACTAGCATTTTGTGCCCTCAGACAGACTGGTACCAGGGCAGAGAGGCAGGACATTCCGGACATCTCGGTAGGGGGAATCTCCATATTCTTCTTCCATTTCAAAGTAGGCACCAGGTGTAAGTAGGGGACCCTCAGACTCACTCTTAAGTGCATTCCTGGATCTGTGCACACCACACAAGTACAACCTACTGCCCTGCTGCCTGAGGCCTGCCCTTTGTTGAACCTAGGTACCAATCTAGGTGACATAGGGCCTGATTTAGATCTTGGCAGACGGTTACCCTGTTACAACACTGACAGACATCCCATCCTCCGAAATAAAAATCTCATAGTATTTAATTGGATTTATATTTCAGCGGATGGGATATCCATCACCATTGTGACTGAGTAAATTGTCCTCCATAGTTTGCTAGGTTAATATGCCTCTTGCAGAGATATTTTTACACACAAACCTACATTAGTTTCAATCTCAACTGAGCTTATGTAACCTTCCTTTTTTCAGGAGGGTTTGTTTTTTTCTTAAACATTTCAAGGAATTAAAACATGCATTCCAGTATGCACATGAGGTGATGCTTCATGAATATATGATGTTACATTGCGGTGTTCACACCGCAATACCTTTGCAACACAGTCATTACAACGCAAGTCGTTACAACAATTTGTGCTGGAGGTCCCTGGACTTATGAATAATATGATTTACTATTCCAACTCCAGCCTACGTTACAGTAGGGAAGGTGTTGGAATAGTAAATATTATTCCTTAGAATAGAGCGCCATCCAGCGCAAGTCATTGTAATTACTTGCATTGTAATTCCTGCATTGTAAAGGTATTGCGGTGTGAACACCGCAATGTAACCGATGTTTCCCGTTGCTTCATTCTTCATAGTCCATACATTACAATACCAAAGATTGCTTTCAGATTTCTTGTAACTTAATTTTCCCTAAAGACTGCTTCCATAAAATGCAGCCCACGCAGCCAAACTGTTGCGTGGTAATACTCCAAGGATTATCTGGATACTAAAACAAAGATGTTGTCTTTACTGGGGGCATGCCCCCAAAAACGCATGGCCTGACAATGAACAGTTTGAGATATCTACGTCCTTCTAATCTCAAGTTCAAAGCAATGCCCTGCTTTTCAAGGTGATATGTTTTCTGGACCTCTAGGACATGACCCGTTAGAGAGTTGTCTAGACCCTCTGGTGCCAAGCACTTAATTAATGTGCCATCATGAGACAGAGAACCCACTAGACTGCCACAGTTTGCTGGGCATTACTTGATTCATAACAATCAGTTCTATGGAACTTCACAGGAATAGCTGTGGAATTCCAACCCTCTTTCAATATTGGTAGATACTCTCAAGAACACTAGGAATCTAGGAATATATTTTCAAGATTATATTAAAATAAAACCCTATCATCGTGCTTAAAATAATGATATAATTGTAATAGTAACAATGGTATTTGTGAGCAGGCAGAACAACAGAAAATATTGTAACATTGTGACCACTAATTTTACTCAGCTAATTAAGGTAAGCTTAGAACTGAAAAGGGGTTTATTTTTAGTATCATAGATGGATCTCACCTCCATACCGTTTTGAATAATAAAAGCAGTGTTCACAAAAGAAATAAAATCTGCTACTCCTGTACCCACATTTCAGCAGCTATGTCCTCTAGACTGTCAGATAACCAGAGTGTGTGGCGACTGTGTGCCTTTTTTGTATTCTTCAGTAAGAAGGGCCACAGAAGGACCCTCAGCCTTGAATCCCTGGAACGAAGTTCCAATCTATGTAAAAAAACACTAAGGGGCCGATTTAACCCCTTCGCAGCGGGGCTAATTCCCCCACTGTGCTGGGGGGGGGAAGGAAGCACGCACAGCGCCCCAGTGCTGATGGCGAGCTCAGCTCGTCATCAGCCACAGTGCTCGTGTGCTGAGGACGAGCGGAGCTCGTCACGGCCGCACCCGTTCCTTAGAACGCTCAGCACCGAAGGGGAATTAGCCCCGTGTGAGAGCGTTCTAACGGCCATGACGAGCTCAGCTCGGCATCAGCACACGAGCACTGTAGCTGAGCTCGTCATAAGCATGGGAGTGGTTAAATGCTGTCGAAAAGGCTCCACCACAGCATTGTAATGAGCCGGTCGGATTCCTTTCCGCCCGCCTCATTACAATAGAGGCGTTCCGAAAGGAATACGACTGGTCATTCCAACTGGTTACCGACGGACTTGGAAAACCTGCCCTCCAGTCGGAATGCTGTCAGTAATCACATAGGGTGGCTCTTTCCCCCTGAGGGATTAGGATGTCGGATTTCGACAGCCTTTCTGTGCCGGCCTTTCTGACACAGATAGGCTGTCGTAACTCGACTCTGGGGGCCGCGAGCAGGGCCCCCATAGGTGCATGTCCTCCGGTTGGAGGCCAGAGGGGCCCCTTTGGAGCCCCCCGTTGACCACTGCACGCCGTGGCAGGCCCCTTTAGGTGCCTGCCATGGGGTGCAGGGATGAACTTCACCTTCTTTTTTACAATGGGAGCATGTATTCTGGACGGAATACATGCTCCCATTGTAAAGTAGAAGGATGCAACCGAACAGTGTTCAGTCACATCCTAATTAGTGGGTCGGGATTGCCGACCGGGTTTCGGTCGGTCCCATGATCGAGACGATGTAGGGTGGAGGAAACTCCGCCCGACATCGTAATTGGGCTATTAGTTCAAGTTTATAGGCTCTGTCCTTATGGTGTTGATGGGGGCGTAACAAACACCCCCGCAGCCCCCGCAGTGCGGGTGGCCCCCACTGTACAGTAAATGAAGGGTGCCCCCTCAGCTCTTCCGTGAGAGCTGTGAGAGAGCGCAAACCTCTCTACATCTCTAAAGCAGGTGCAGTCTGCAGCCTGCTCTGAGCCCCTTGCTCTGACCCAGGACTGAAGAGAAACAAAGTAACAAGTTACATTGTTTCTCTTCAGTCAGAGCCAGAGCCAGGCCGGAAAAGGGATGGGGCGAGGACCCCAGAGAGAACATTCCCCACAGAGACTGCTCCTCTGAGAAGAGGCAGGACAGAGCTGACAGGGCCAGGAGCAGGGACATTTTAAGGATTTTGGGGGCCCTGGCCAAATTATTTTGGAACAGTTTTGAATTTATGATCCTTTTTCAGCTCTTACATGCACCCTTTGGCAAGATCACTGACAGTGCACAAGCACAATATTTCAAATTCTAAATGTGTTTGCATCTAATATTAAGGGATAGTAACTTGTGTTTTCAATATTCTAACACAGCAGCAGCTCACTAATGTTACTGCAAATAACCTCCGTGTCACCCTCCCATTTCTCATATTTCAGGTCCTTTTGATCTAAAAGAACCTTTTTTATGGATTTTGCATGAAACATAAACACATTTCTCTGCAAAATGTCTGTAATAGACTTTCACACATCACCCACAGTAAAAATAAATTAAAGAAAATGGTATATAAAACCAACTGTCTAAGCATTACTCAAGGTCACCAGGACAAGACTCTGCAGAAAAGAGCTAGCTCTATGAGGAGGCCACCTGTCTTGGCCAGGCGAAGGTTTGCAGCTCCAGCAATAGGACTCTGCTGGGACGCATTGGAAGGTAAGCAAGCATTGGAAATGCAATAGTCCTCGCATTTTTTTGTGTTGGAGCTATTGGCATTGTAAATGGCAATGTTTTTTACTTATTTGTTGCAGAGTGTATGCATGTAGTTTGTTGTGGAATCATGTGGGTTGAATTGAATTAGTTAGTTGTGGAATTGTGTGGTGTGGAGTGAATTTGTGTATTGGAATTATGTGGCATGGGTGCTGTGAAATTATGTGGACAGTAATTATGTGTTATTAAGTGTCCTGGAATAATTTGGAGTGGGATTGTGTCAAGCTACATACAAAAACTTAAACTGTCCTCATGATATCTAGCTTTATGGTGACAAAATTCCACCGCACGAGCAGCGGGAGGAGCAGGGGAGGCGGAGCTTTGGCAAGACGCAATGCAGATAAAGGGAGGGACTATTACATGCTGTAACAGGAGGAACCATGAAAGTATTATCATGGCCAACAACATTGTTCTCTTAGTGAAATCGCCTGGGCATCAACCAAGCAGCCTGGGGTGGGACTTTGGAAAGCAGTCCACCAAAAGGGGGCCAGCCTTTCTGACTGGCACAGCCAAGAGAGAGTGGAAAGTGCTCTGACACTAAACGTGACCTAAAAAGCAGAGCTATGCTGCTACTTTGGGTCTAGGAAACCAGGTTAAAGTTTCAGAGTCAGACTTTTTATCCAGCATGCATGGCACTGTTGGAAAAATCAGGGCAGGCTGAAAGTCAGTGACATGCTGACAGCTGAACACCTAGTATAGCAAGGCCTAGGGAGGAGGGGTGGAGAGGGCTTGACCTCTGCCCCCAGAGTACACAGTGGATGCTGGGTGCCAAACATGAGATTTGGGGATGCAAAGATTGAACAGTAAAGCTTGACACAGGCCGCTAGGACTGAGTGTAGGCCTTAAGTCCAAACACCCAAAGGGATGCCTGAAGGGGTCTTTTGTAATGGGGTCACTTTATAGCTGCTATGAACATAGCTTCCTATTATCTCTTCATGGAACAAGAGATACACCACCCATATGTCACACTCTAAAACATGTCCTGGTAATGCAGGTAAATGTGAGGAGGAGAGTGGGGAGAAGGCTGAGATAGGCCCCAAATGTCCTTTTCCGTCTGACCGCTGTATATCCACAAGCATGTGTACACACGAGGGATAGCTGCCCCTTTCCCCTTACCGGCTTTGTGTTAAACATGCAGGCTAACAACTGCATGTGTAGTCTTGGGGTGAATGTGACCTTTTTAGCAGTACTATGTGTACAAGTCTCAGAACCCCGTGTGCACGTGTACATATGTCTTCTGCATTCATTGCTTTTGGGTACTACTCCCAGGGCCACATATGAACCTGTGTAAACTACGGATGACAGCAGATGTTTTTCTACATTTCAGTGTCCGTTTTCATCCTCCTGGGTCCCAGTCACATGCATGTGCACATAGGCAGCTTGAATATTTACAACAAGGGGTGGTGAGGAACAGAGTCTCTGAATTAAGCAGAAAGCTCTCACCCAGTCAAGAGATCAGGGCTAGATCCAACACCGTTTTTTAGCTCACTGCACCATCCCAGTTTCAGAACCTGGCTGTATGCAAATTAGTCTGTTCCTGTCCCAGTGCATGATGGGAACAGGGCAAACCAAACTACAAAAGCCAATTCTTACACTGGGAAGGAAACAAGCTCCCGGGGACCGGTTTCTGGCATTACAGCCGTCTTCGGCCCGGTTTGCTTGAATCCTGATGGTGCAATGAGCAAGGGTCTCACATCTGAGAATACCCTTCCACGCTTAGGGTGGACAAAAATATTTACAACAAGGGGTGGTGAGGAACAGAGTCTCTGAATTAAGCAGAAAGCTCTCACCCAGTCAAGAGATCAGGGCTAGATCCAACACCGTTTTTAGCTCACTGCACCATCCCAGTTTCAGAACCTGGCTGTATGCAAATTAGTCTGTTCCTGTCCCAGTGCATGATGGGAACAGGGCAAACCAAACTACAAAAGCCAATTCTTACACTGGGAAGGAAACAAGCTCCCGGGGACCGGTTTCTGGCATTACAGCCGTCTTCGGCCCCGTTTGCTTGAATCCTGATGGTGCAATGAGCAAGGGTCTCACATCTGAGAATACCCTTCCACGCTTAGGGTGGACAAAAATATTTACAACAAGGGGTGGTGAGGAACAGAGTCTCTGAATTAAGCAGAAAGCTCTCACCCAGTCAAGAGATCAGGGCTAGATCCAACACCGTTTTTTAGCTCACTGCACCATCCCAGTTTCAGAACCTGGCTGTATGCAAATTAGTCTGTTCCTGTCCCAGTGCATGATGGGAACAGGGCAAACCAAACTACAAAAGCCAATTCTTACACTGGGAAGGAAACAAGCTCCCGGGGACCGGTTTCTGGCATTACAGCCGTCTTCGGCCCGGTTTGCTTGAATCCTGATGGTGCAATGAGCAAGGGTCTCACATCTGAGAATACCCTTCCACGCTTAGGGTGGACACAAATATTTACAACAAGGGGTGGTGAGGAACAGAGTCTCTGAATTAAGCAGAAAGCTCTCACCCAGTCAAGAGATCAGGGCTAGATCCAACACCGTTTTTTAGCTCACTGCACCATCCCAGTTTCAGAACCTGGCTGTATGCAAATTAGTCTGTTCCTGTCCCAGTGCATGATGGGAACAGGGCAAACCAAACTACAAAAGCCAATTCTTACACTGGGAAGGAAACAAGCTCCCGGGGACCGGTTTCTGGCATTACAGCCGTCTTCGGCCCGGTTTGCTTGAATCCTGATGGTGCAATGAGCAAGGGTCTCACATCTGAGAATACCCTTCCACGCTTAGGGTGGACACAAATATTTACAACAAGGGGTGGTGAGGAACAGAGTCTCTGAATTAAGCAGAAAGCTCTCACCCAGTCAAGAGATCAGGGCTAGATCCAACACCGTTTTTTAGCTCACTGCACCATCCCAGTTTCAGAACCTGGCTGTATGCAAATTAGTCTGTTCCTGTCCCAGTGCATGATGGGAACAGGGCAAACCAAACTACAAAAGCCAATTCTTACACTGGGAAGGAAACAAGCTCCCGGGGACCGGTTTCTGGCATTACAGCCGTCTTCGGCCCGGTTTGCTTGAATCCTGATGGTGCAATGAGCAAGGGTCTCACATCTGAGAATACCCTTCCACGCTTAGGGTGGACAAAAATATTTACAACAAGGGGTGGTGAGGAACAGAGTCTCTGAATTAAGCAGAAAGCTCTCACCCAGTCAAGAGATCAGGGCTAGATCCAACACCGTTTTTTAGCTCACTGCACCATCCCAGTTTCAGAACCTGGCTGTATGCAAATTAGTCTGTTCCTGTCCCAGTGCATGATGGGAACAGGGCAAACCAAACTACAAAAGCCAATTCTTACACTGGGAAGGAAACAAGCTCCCGGGGACCGGTTTCTGGCATTACAGCCGTCTTCGGCCCGGTTTGCTTGAATCCTGATGGTGCAATGAGCAAGGGTCTCACATCTGAGAATACCCTTCCACGCTTAGGGTGGACAAAAATATTTACAACAAGGGGTGGTGAGGAACAGAGTCTCTGAATTAAGCAGAAAGCTCTCACCCAGTCAAGAGATCAGGGCTAGATCCAACACCGTTTTTTAGCTCACTGCACCATCCCAGTTTCAGAACCTGGCTGTATGCAAATTAGTCTGTTCCTGTCCCGGGCCGAAGAAGGCTGAAATGCCAGAAACCGGTCCCCGGTAGCTTGTCTCCTTTCTGGTGAAGAATTGGCTTGGTAGTTTAGTCTGCCCTGTTCCCATGATGCACTGGGCCAGGGACAGACTGATTTGCATATAGCCAGGTTCTGAGCTGGGATGGGGCAGTGAGATAAATAACGGTGATGGATCAAGCCCTGATCTTTGGACTGGGTAAGAGTGGTCTGTTTAACTCAGACACTCTGTTCATCACCACCCCCTTTTTGTAAATCATAGGCAGCTTGAAGGCTACTTTCTAATCTGTGTAAAACCAGGAGCCTCCTGTTATATTCAAAGCATTGATATGTTGACACCAGAGACTCGGTTTAACCCCTTCGATCCTAGTGGTGTACGGTTGGAGAGGTATGGAAGGAAACAAAAAAGTTTTTTTTAAAGGGGGTATCTCCCTGGCAGTCATAATGGAATAATAAATGGAGTACTGGTTCAGACAGGCATCCCCTTTGGGTCCCTTTGGGTACACGCAGACACCAGAAGTTATTGTTACCTTGGCTGAAGCACACGCTATCCATGACACTGTGGGGCTGCTGCCATGACAGGATGCCAACGCTGTCTTAATGGAGGTGTCCCACATGTTCAGGTCTATCCGCTGCTTCCTAATCTCAAAGCTTGTGGTGTAGTTCTCAAAAACAGCAGGCACGTAGTTCCGAAAGACGGAGGTGACAGCAGCTGCGAGTTAGTACACTACTTTGAATTTTACTTGTGTTGATGGAATATGATATTAATAATGTTAAAATGTAAATATTTTGCCGACCCATTGAACTTTTATGGTTCAGATCTTTTTATTAATTCATCCAGGAACAAATACTCTTACCTAAATCCAAAGGCAGATGAGGTAGAACAGCGGGAGAACAGAAGAAGGAGATAGAAGGTGAGGAAGGGAGGACACCAGGGGATCTGGGAAAGGCAAGAGGGAAGCGATGAAATATCAGGGGTTGTCACCCAGGGAGCATAGCCGCTCTCGCCAGAATTAGCTCTTTCGCAACGTATTCAGTGTCAGAAGGGTGGGTCTTTTACAGCATCATACCCACTGCGGTCAGTCTTTGTCTTGCTGATCAGGCGGCCCCCTTGTCCTGTAAGCTGGTGTACTCATAAGTAAAGAGGAATAGTAAGTTCCCAAAAGTTCTGTGCCAGATATTGGAAGCATGGGCCCCTCATGTTGTGAAGCAACTTGTTCTGCAGGGAAGCAGTAAGCTTGTCCATCCCTGTGAGGTCCCACAGTTTATGCAGCCAGTCAAAGTGAGACGACAATGTATCTGTGCCCTATTTGGTTTTGATGACATGTTTAGCCCCACACAAAGCCAAAACCCATTATTATTGCTTTCCCTTTGTTAAAGTGTCAAGGGTGTGTTTGGGCATTGGTGAGGCTCAGTAGGACGTAGCTAGAAAAACAGGGTATATATGTTGCACACATTTCATTGATATCTTGCCTGTGGAAAGCGCCGGGACACTCTTTTAGAGTAGCCGAGCGCTATAAAAATGCACTCTAACATAACATAACATAACATCTTTCAGATGGCCTACCAGTAGCGTTTGAGTTTGGGACAGAACCAGAGGACACGAGTCAGTGTGTTTGGGTGGCCGAAGTTGCTTTAACAGCCATTAGGACTGTTGAGTTTCCATTTCACCTTCTGGCTGGGGTGTAGTACCAATAGTGCGTCACCTTAAGCATTGCTTCTTTTCCTGAGGCACAGAATGAGGAGGTGTTCACTTTGTGGAGGATGTCAGTCCATTTCTTTATGATGAAGTGAAAGTCCAGATCAGCTACGGAGCTGCAAGGCAAGAATAGTTGCACAATTCCCATGTTCTGATTTGTGTTTCCAAACCAACCTTATCTAGTTTTTTCCACAGAAAAAGGCCAGTGCACTCGATCAAATGCATGGTCTCTGTCAATTGATAAGAGAATTGCTGGGACGCACTCTACAGTGAACGTGTTTCTGTTTGTCAGTCTCTCAGACACCCTGGAAGAGAACTGCACAGTGTGAAAGTTTATGTCTGTGACTGGTTGTCTTTGTCTTTATTGATTTAGAGAAATTTGGGGAAGACACCTTGGAATGTTTCTGCAGGACAGTAGGATGAAGAAAGAGGTAGGTCTTACTTTTGGGCTAATCATCGACAAGGCAGGAGTTGGGAAAACGTATGAGTCTTGAGCTGGTAGGTTGGGTGTTGGCAGGAGATCTTTGAGTTGTTTTCTGAACAGTAGCAGATTGGATGGGTTTTGATGCTCGAAAGGAAGTTTGTTTCAAGGGCTGTTGTCAAACATTAAATGGATCAGACCCCTGCAGAGTATTTTAAAGTGGGTTATTGGGAAGTAGGTGTGGGGTTGGAACATAACTTATTTTTTGGAGTGATTTTGTCCTTGATCGATAGTGGTGCTTATCAGTAAATGGCTTTGTGAGGTAGTGGCGTGGATGTTGATAAAGCAGGAAGAGTGAGTAGTTAGCATCCAGGAAATAAAACAATGTACTGTTTAAATACATCTGTCCAACAATGGTAACATACAGTTGCATGTGTTAAAAACCTTACCCCTGCCTGGTCTTTACAATTTATTATCAGAGTGTAAACACCAATGAATTAGCAAAACTAAAAGGCAGCAGGGAGAGATTCCAAGGCCAGGTTTACTAATGTCACAATGTCACAGGTGATGGAAAATGTTGATAAACGAACACTGACCACAAGAAAAGTGTACATCTCATTTAAGCCAAAGTGCTGACCTAATAGATGCACCTCATGCAATATATTATTTTTTACCTTTTCCTATGTTGGAATATGCCTGGGGGGTTTTGGGAGCTGTGTCAATGTGGATGTCTCTGGGTATGAGGAATTGAACTGGTGTGGGTCTTTTTCTTGTTTGCATAAGAGTCCACAACAACATTGCTATGTCACTGTACAGAATACAATGAGAATGCTGTATGGGTGATAAGGGAAGTTAAGGGGTTTGAACAAGGCTATTATACATGATCCAAAACAAAAAGTGCTTGTGGTGGGCCAGAGGTAAGAATGTGTCCTCCACTCCAGCAAAATCCTCTCCTTCATCAGTGGCCTTTTTGTATGTGTATTTGTGTGTGTTTATGTAGATGGAGAGAGAGAGAGAGAGAGAAAGAGATATTCAAACAATGTAAATCAAACAGCACTGATTTGCTACAAAAGGTAGTTGGAAAATTTGATGTGTGTGTCAAGGTGCAGTGTCTGTTTTTTTCGGTGTTGTCACCCAATACATTAATCAGCTGTGGTGGAGGGCACTACGGGAGCCAGGACAAATAGCACTGGGGAACAGGCACCATCTCGCCTCCATAGAGACACCAGTGAAGACTCTGGAGTAAAACAAATACAACCTTTGAGGCTAGGGGTTTGGGAACGTATGAGAAAGAAGTAGGGCAAAAAGGTCTGTACAGGATTGATGAAGAATGCACTGGAAGCGCTAATCACGGGACCCAGCGAGAAGGTATGAAGGAAAGAAATCACAAGGTGCTATAGGGTTAAGGTCAGCTGGAGTATAAAAGAAGAAAAGAGAGGTAGGGAATGGATAGGGTGAGAAAATGGTCGAAGGAATACAAAGCAGATAGCACAAAAAGAAAGAGAGTGAAAAACTGCACAGGAGATAGCAAAGCATAGTGGAATGATTTTGACGGGATGTGAGAGAAAAAGTTGGAGATAAAAGTGATAGAGAATAGAAAGAAACAGCTGGGATGAGAATGAAGAATAGATAGGATGCTCAGAAATAATGGAATGGAAGAGATAGAAAGCAAGAGCGAGGAAGGAGGTGTGAAAGAGAAGTCAAGTCAAGTCAAGTCATAGAATTTATATAGCGCACTACATACCCAGAGGGTTTCAAGGCGCTTAGGAAGGGGAGGAAGATTACTTGTCAAATATCCACGTTTTAAGTTGCTTTCTGAATGCTAGGTGGTTCTGGGTAAGGCGAAGGTAAGCGGGGAGTGAGTTCCAAGTTTTAGCAGCCAGGTATGAAAAGGATCTGCCTCCCATGGTGGTCTTGTTGATGCGAGGTACTGCGGCGAGGGCTTGGCTGGAAGAGCGTAGTTGGCGGGAGGGGGTGTAGAAGGACAGTCGTGAGTTGAGGCATTCTGGGCCGATGTCGTAGAGTGATTTGTGTGCGTGGGTAAGTAGTCGGAAAGTGATCCTCTTATTGACGGGTAGCCAGTGGAGGTCTTTAAGGTGACCAGAGATGTGTTCGTTGCGCGGGATGTCTAATATGAGTCTGGCTGAGGCGTTTTGGATACGTTGGAGTTTCTTCTGGAGTTTAGCGGTAGTACCTGCGTAGAGGGTGTTTCCATAGTCCAGTCGGCTCGTGACCAGAGCATGGGTGACCGTTTTCCTTGTTTCGGATGGGATCCAGCGGAATGTTTTTCTGAGCATGCGAAGAATGTTGAAGCAGGAAGAGGATACGGCGCTGACCTGTCTGTTCATTGAGAGTGAAGAATCCAGGATGACGCCCAGGTTCCGTGCGTGGTCTGTCGGGATGGGTGCTTTTCCGAGGGCTTCCGGCCACCAGGAGTCGTCCCATGCAGAGGGGGCTGTACCTAGGATGAGGACTTCTGTTTTGTCCGAGTTCAGTTTCAGACGGCTTTGTTTCATCCATTCTGCAACTTCTTTCATTCCTTCGTGTAGGTTAGTTTTGGCGGTGCTGGGGTCATTGGTGAGAGAAAGGATCAGCTGAGTGTCATCCGCGTACGAGATGATGTTGAGGTTGTGTTGGCGTGCGATGGCCGCGAGGGGGCTCATGTAGACGTTGAAGAGGGGGGGATGCACTTTTGGCAAAACCGAACGAAGAGTGGGCCCAATGTTGCATATCCTGACAGGAGTCTGAATCAGGAGACCCACCTAAAATAGGGCAAACTTCCCCTGCGTACTGATGGCACCCCCGCTAATTTTAAATATTGTAACGCTTGTTTTTTGGTACCTTGTCTTTCATTTTGAACCTACCTACCTTAACTGGATAGCAGGAATTCGCTGGCTCCGACGATTAGGAGCGGAGACCTCACTTCAACGCTGCTGACACACTCCACGTCCATCTTGCAGGCGGGCCGTTGGGGGTGCGGTCCAGTCAGCTGACACGTTCGGCGTCACTACAAAGGAAGCATTCTAACGCAGGTCGCCCCACTCAGTATACTCCTGAGGCGGAAAGCCGGGAGTTAGGAATCTTGCACCTCGCTAATTTTAAATATTGTAACGCTTGTTTTTTGGTACCTTGTCCTTCCTTTTTAACCTACCTACCTTAACTGGATAGCAGGAATTCGCTGACTCCGACAATTAGGTGCAGAGACCTCACTTCAACGCTGCTGACACACTCCACGCCCACCTCGCAGGCGGGCCGTTGGGGGTTGCGGTCCAGTCAGCTGACGTGTTTGGCGTCACTACAAAGGAATACGGTGATGCCTCCGTGCAGCGGACGCGGACAGCGGGCGCGCCAAAGGTAAGCCCGTCTGTGCCCGTCCGTGGTGGGCCGGGGCTAGGGGCCAGGACCCCAACTCCATCCCTGGCAGTTTCGACCCCCTCAAGAGGACTAGCCTACTCTTCAGCTGAACTCTGTGATATCCGGAAGACAGCCTCTAACTTACACAGGGCTATGCTAAACTGCCCAAACAAGTTACCTGAGCAGTTAGAAGGTCCGGTAGCATGTAGAAGTTGTACTTTTCAGGGCGATCAACTTATTAGCCGTGTTTCACTAATCCATCCCTCTAGTCCCACAATTATTCTTTGTAATGTTAGGTCCTTGGTCAGAAACCCGTTTGAAATTTGTGGCATGATTAATTCATATTCCCCCGAAATCTGTTTCATGACGGAAAGCTGGCTGTCCTCCACCAACCACCCAACTATTAACATTGCGATCCCAGATAATTACAATTTTATTCATCTTGACAGGATGGGAAAAACGGGGGGTGGAATAGCCATTGCTTGTAAAAAACATATTAACATCTCTTTGATAAATTCACTAATAGATGAGGAGCTGAAAATCGGTATCTTCAAAGTAATTTTTTCAGCCTCTGAGAGCTGGACGGGAGCCTTAGTGTATCGGCCCCCGGGCCTGAAAACCGATTTTACTGATACATTAATTTACCTGATAGCCACGCATGCCCTTGCAGCTAGCAAGTTTCTGGTGCTAGGCGATTTTAACTTTCATGGGAAACTGCATTCACTACCAGAGGTGAATAAGCTCCTTACAGATATGGAGCAGCTGGGGCTCTTTCAAAGAATACAAGGACCCACTCACAATGGAGGCCATACACTCGACCTAATATTCACCAATATTGACGCACTTAAATATGACCCTCCTTGGCCCCTTGTTTGGACCGACCACTCGATGATTAAGTTTACATCCCCCCCCGCCTCCACGGCAACCTAGTGGCCAGTTTACTGGTAGATGCTTAACCGCACAGAGGCCGTGGAATAAGCTCACCCCGCAGGCCTTTGAGGAAGTCTTCCAGACCCTCTCACAGACAGAAGATCAGGGTGTAGACAACATGTTGACAGGTTTTAATGAAGGGCTGATGAAGGCTCTGGATGTTATTATCCCTGTGCAACAAAAATCCAAACCCACCCCTAACCGATGTGCAGCCCAATGGTTCACCCCTGAACTGAGTCTGGAAAAGTCTTCCTGTAAGAGACTGGAAAGACATTGGCGACAAAATAAAACCACTCAGTCAAAACAGCTCTTCAAATCCGCTCTGACGGCCTATCACCGCAATTTAAAGGCAGCACGATGCCTGTTTATCGCATACCAAATTGAGAATTCTAACAACTCTTCCAAAGCCTTATTTGACATCGTAAAAGACTTTGTGGATCCTGTGGTATGCAAACAACCCTCTATCGAGTCCAAAGACCTATGCAATTCACTGGCTGGGTTCTTTCAGGAGAAAATTGAAAAAATCTATGCCAATTTCCCTCCATCTGATCTGGCAGTCCTACCCAGCGCCTCTAACTCGAATGACGCTATTACACGGACCAATTGTTCTCTTGAAAGTTTTAGGCCTATCACCTTAGTTGAGACCCAAACGGCTTTAGAGTTGGCCAAAACGGGCTCTCCGGCTGATCTCTGCCCTCCCAAGATCATGCCACTTCTGTCCCCTCTTCTGGCCTCCACGGTACAAAAGATTTTCAACCTCTCTATTATGAAAGGGGTAATTCCAGCCCCCTTGAAAGAAGCGTTTGTTCGTCCCATTCTTAAAAAACCTATGGCAAACCCGCTAGAGCTGGGCAACTATCTCCCTAACTCCTTGCTTCCCCTTCTGGGAAAAATACTTGAAAGTATGATCAATAAGCAACTAAATAGCTATCTGGAATCAAACGGTATCCTGGACTCTTCACAGTCCAGCTTCCGTCGGGGTTTTAGCACGGAAATGGCCCTCCTGTCAGTGACGGACTCCTTGAGAACAACGATGACCGCGGTGGATCAGTAAATCTGATTCTTCTTGAACTCTCCGCGACCTTTGATACTATTTCCCATACTAGGCTTGCGGAGAGGTTAAGCTCCTTCAGCGTTCATGGCCCGGCTCTTAAATGGCGACAGATTTTTTTGGCTGACCGCTCTCAAACGGTCATTATGGGACCCACCAATCAGAGAAAACATCACTAGACAAGGGCGTCCCCCAGGGCTCCTGCCTTAGCCCCACCCTTTTTAATATCTATATGGCCCCTTTGGCTAAAGTGGTGGAAACCCTGGGATTCGAAATTATTTCGTACACCGATGATACCCAGCTGCTGTTTAACATCGGCTCTAACCTCGAAGCGGATAGACTCCGCTTTGCTACAGGAATTTCTGAAATTTCAAACTGGATGACCAACCACTGTCTACAGTTAAATCCGGGCAAGACGGAAGTCATGCTTCTAGGGAAAGCCGCAGCAGTCTGGTCTAATGATTGGTGGCCGTTACAACTGGGCCCCTCTCCAACGCATAAGCACTGTGTCAACAACCTAGGCATTAAGCTAAACCATTCCCTATCCATCCAAGAACATGTAGCTACAGTATCGGGGGCCTGCTACTACAGGCTCAGACTACTCCGAAAAAATTTACCTTTCATCCCCATGGAGCACCGTAGAACTTTGACCTAAGCTTTAGTCATTAGCAGCATGGATTACGGGAATGCCTTATCAGCAGAAGTTGGAATTACATCTCTGAATAAACTACAGGTAATCCAGAACACGGCGGCCAGGCTGGTCCTGAACATGCCGGCATGCTCCCCCTCGCTGCCACTGTTGAGAAATTTACACTGGCTGCCGATAAAACAAAGAGCATTTGTTAAAGTCTGTTGTCTTACTTTCTGTGCTCTTCAGGGTCAGGGCCCTTTGTTTCTTCAAAACAAATTAAAAAAACATGTTCCGAGTCGCCCTTTGAGGTCCAGCACGCAGCAGTTGCTTCAGGTGCCTTGTATCAGACTTCATAGCTCTGGGGGTATGGCCTTTTCTTATCTCGCCCCAAAATACTGGAACATCCTTCCAATATCTTTGTGAGAAATACCATCATATTCGGTCTTCAGAAAACAGCTAAAGGCATTTCTGTGCTAAGTTTTTCCCCCTTCTGAGCATTCCTTCTTATGAGGCTATTCTGAGTAAAGCGTCGAGATGCCTCCCGGTGATTTGAGCGCTATATAAAAGAGCCTAACATAACATGGCAGGGACCATGTAGTGGATAGACCACCATCCAAGATAGACTGTAGGCAGACTAAGCCCGACTGTTAACTCCACCATCCAGGGTAACTTATAACGGCCCTATTGGTACCAGTGGAGTAGCAATAGCCCGTGCAGTATGGCAGGTGGCTGGCCTGAGAGAGCTTGAGTGGCGTGGAGAATGGGGGGGGGGGGGTTCATCCATGTACATTGCAGAGGGGCCCCCTCAAGTTTCGTTGCGCCACTGGGTGTTGAACATCTTCAGAACAAACGATTAATAATGAAGCCCCTCTAACCTTTCCCCTACTTGTCGCTGGTTGAATTCTCACTGCACCCTCTAGCTGTCCAAATCTTACTGGCGGTAACTCCATGAACCAAGCCTCCTCCTTGAGAAGGCCAATCGGGTCAAACAGGTAAAAACCCGGGTTGCCTCTAAAAAAATGCACCCCTCCCAACAAATTTCCACAGGCACTCTGTTATGGACCCCCCTCAGAAAAAAATGTCACGTTTCTTGTCACTAATTTCGGTGAGATCTTTTAATTCGACCTATCATCACTTGAAACCCGTTTTAAAGGTCTTTGAACTGTCAGCTATAGGTCCTACCTATTCCCATATTGTATCCTGTTTTTTGTGTTTTTTTAATATCAATTTGGATGTTGGAACCTACAGAGCCATAATTATAAGGGGAAAGGCGATCATACAAGTCCCCAAGTCACATGATGTTAGCTAAAACACAGACACACACACGCATACACACACACACACACGACTGGTTAAAGGTTCATGGTGCCAGCTGGCAGCTCTCTCGGATATGTGTACACATTTACGTGTGCCAGGGTATTCCTATAACCCTGTCACACGTAGATATAACCTATAACCATAAGAGGTTCCATCTGAGGACACGTAAAAGGTCATGCCTGATTATTTATGGGCTGCAGTCTTGCATACAATAAAATGGATTTAAGGCTAGATGCACTTATGAAAGTAGCTTGGCTCAGCGTTTTCTCCTCTTACATTAGAATACGGCTTTCTAACCTGATTGTAAAACCAGCCACGTGCAAGCTGAGTGGAGAGTGGAGGGAGGGGTAGAAATATGGCGGGAGAGAAGGGGACCTAAGGGAAGAGGTGTGAAAAGGGAAGAGTGGGTCAGGATGAAAGAAGGGGGACAAGGGACGGTGGGGAGAGACAGGGCTACAAAGGGAAGAGTAGTGTGGAGATGTCGTGGAGAAACACACGAGTGAAGAGGAGAAGGGGGAGGAGTAAAGACAGATGGTAAAGGCAGGAATAAAACAGTAACAAGGAGAAGGGATAAAAGTGAGGAGAAAGCAAGATTGAAGAGGCGAAAGAAGAAAATAGGCATTAGAGAAAATACAGAAGAGGAAAAAGGAAGTGGAGTATAAAATGAATGAGCTAAGGGAAATGAACAAGGGAGGAAAGACTGGTACCAGGGAAGGAATTCATGAGAAAATTCAAAGAAGCATGGGGAGGATTCGAAGAAAAGGAAGCAAGCATTGCATAGATGGGGAGAGTTGGAAGATGGGAGAAATCATATTAAGGCAACGAGACAGGCGGAGACGTGGATCCGGTGGGAAATAATTACAAGGGTCGGAAATATGAAAGAAAGTAAAAAAGAAGTAAAGACTGAGCAAGGAAAAGGTAATAGGAACAACGACTTGAGTAGATGATGAGGAGAGAGAGGGTAAAGATGTGTTTATGAAAAAAACAGAGAAGCAGAATAGATTGATAGAAACTGAAAAGGACAGAGAAGTGAAAGAGAGAGGAGATGAAACAAGGAAATATGAATAGGAGGAAAGGTAAATACAGAAAGGAGAGAAAGGCTAGTTGAAATCATGAGTTACGATGGGAGGAAAGGTAAATACAGAAAGGAGAGAAAGGCTAGGTGAAATCATGAGTTACGAAGTGGGGGCGACTCAGTCAAGGTTAGTAATTGGGGTGCAGTGAGGATGAAGTGCGATGGGACGGTGAGAGCAGTATGTCTATAGAGAAGGTGCGAATCATGTACAATAACACACAGATCTTTTCAGTGTTAATAAAGATTGATGGTCCAGTCCGAATAATAGCCCAGTTTGCATTAGCAAAACAAAGGGGCATATTAGCAAGAACCTCGTTAAAATTATCGCCGTTTTAGCGGCAGGAAACTGCCGCTAAAACGGCGATAATGGGCTTGCTAATATGCGTAATAGATTCCAATAGAAGCCAGGTTAGATGTCCTGCACATCTAACCTGGGCTTCTATAGGATTTCTATAACGCATATTAGCAAGCCCATTATCACTGTTTTAGCGGCAGTTTCCTGCCGCTAAAACGGCGATAATTGTAACGAGGTTCTTGCTAATATACCCCTTTATTCCATAACCGAAGACCTTCATGGCTCTGGCAAGTGTGCAGCCCATCCCCCAGTTCTTTATAGAAATGTATGCCCACTGTGGTCCCCTGCAACGAGGTGTGCCCTCCTTTACTGAGCGTGACTTCTATCCGTTCACTGGGCTGTAGCAGGGTGACAGGGCAGGTTTTTTTTTTCACTTGTGAGCTGTCAGGGTCAGGGAGCGTTATCTACTGTCCTGTCCTGTGATTGTGGGTATGGCTTGTCATTACAGCTGTTGAGGTCCTTATGTGATCAAAAGAAAACAAGATTTCAGAAGCTGTACTGAGAGGTGTTGGCGCAATCCACAGGTTGATTCACGAGAGTATTGCATTTGATGTGAAGAAGCCGTATGCTTTCACTGAAAGAGGGCTTGCATTCTGCTTTTTGCCTTGTGGAATGCTTATGCTGAATACAGCAGGGCTGCTTTTGGCTCTATTGGCAAATCAGTTGTCAAGTCTATGCGCCTGATCTGATTATTATGAAAAGTTATAATAAAGGTAGTAAGCCTGGTGTATTATTGTAAAAAGAATTTAGGAGTGCATTGTTATTACTCTGTATTAAAACCTGCAGAGAAGCATTCTGTACATGGAATCACACAAATTGCTGTTGTAGGCAAACGCTTTCATTTTAATTTCCAACTCTGACAAACCATGGGGACTGAAGGTTTGTACAGTGATGATCCTTGTTAGGCCCATTTCGGAGAGAATTTTATTTTGCCAACTGTAAGTTTGTATATATTTGTAATTTTATCACTGTATGTCTGATGTGTGCTCTGTCGGAAAGTTTACACGCAATATGGTATGCCTGAGATCGTTATAATAAAAAGTGTATAAGGCTTAAGGCTTGATTGGTTAATTTGGAAATGTTATGTATGATGTCATAGGCCTGATCTATTCATTGAAAAGTTATGACAAGGACAGTAGGCCTGCAGCAGGCGCGGTTCGTCCATTGGGGCGTGGGGGCGTAGCCCCCCCTGCCCGAAACCGCCCGCAGCTCCCTCGGCGTTTGTGACAATCATGTCAATGAATCAACATGACGTCAGACCGCCCTGCCTGGAGGTCTGGCGTCATGTTGATTGATTGACATGATTGTACAGGCGGCAACACAAGTGTGCATGAGTGGGGACAGAGGGCGAATTTTACCCTTGCCCACTCATGCGCACTTGTGTTTTTGCGATGTTGCGCATGCCCATTAGGAGCCCTAATGGGCATGCTGCGGGCGAGAAGGTACCTGTGCCCCTGGCGCCAGGATTAGCCAGGGGCACTGTGAGCCTGTGACGTGTGGGGAGCAGAGCCCAGAGGTGGCGCGGGCCGGGACCGGGACGGGCAGCAAGGTAAAAGAGTGTGTTTTTCTTTTATTTTAAAGTGTTTGGTGCGAGCGTGCGTGTATGCATGAATGTTTGGTGGAGAGTGTTGCGAATGGATGTGTTTGTGTGTATGCGTGTGTGAATACATTTCTTTGAGTGTTGTGTACGTGGGTGGGGGGGGGGTCACCGCCGGCCTGAGTGGCCTGGGGCCCGCACTCGCAAATCAGTTTGTGGCTCACCACTGGCATATTTATTGTGAAAGGCATATAGGCATGAATGCCATTAAGCCTGCTCCTTAACAAAACCGCTGCTGTTTTTGTTACTAGGCACCGATATTGCACCATTGCTGCAAATCCGGCCCCCAGTAACAAAACCAGCCCCCACCCTTCCAGCCTCCCGGGCAAACGCCCGATGCCGCTGCAGCCAGACTGGTCCTGACTGCTGAGAAAGAGTGCTGGAAATGCCAGTATTCAAATGGAATGCTGCTAGGAAGCAGGCTGAGGCAGAAGGTACTGGAACAGGTGATGAGGCCTTCTGACCCTGTGGCCCGTCCCTTTGTCCTGCACCCGTGACAACTTGGGACACACAGAAATGACATCGGACAGTCTTGCTACCACACAATGACATTAAGTGCCTGTGATTATGTAAGGCTCAAAGAACAATGAATGCTCATTGGCAGACACGCTCACAACAGCCTAAAGCACAAAGAGAGCTGGGTGCTACAACAAGATTGCATTTCACTTTGATTAGCTGACCTCTATTGGATGACCACTATAGATTTTGTGTTGGACCCGAGGATAAATCACTCCGAATGCACCACCCAACATGAAGCGGCCCTGATTAACCATGCCTCTTCAACAGTGTGGTGTTTGGTAATTTTAAAGTGTGATTTTTGTCAGTGCCTTGTTTTACAGGTTATTTACGAAAGTCCATTTTTCAGTTGTGCATGTACTCTATGTACCTTTGGAATTCTTGGGTGATGGCCTGGAACACTGCTGGGTCAGTTGGAGCAGCCATCCTGAGCCCTCACTTATAATAATTCCTGCAATAAAACCTTGTGAAGCTACTAAAGAAGTTTGGCGAGTCATTTTATGCGACAGAAGACTATTGAAGATTAACAAGAAACCAACTTCAATATTGGCGACAAGTTTGGGATTTACTTTGAATTTTCCCTGTGCTTCGCGTTGCTGCTAGACTGGCAGCTCACAAGGTACTGTACGTTTCATTTCTTTATTTCGAGGGCTCGAGCATTTTTTTTTCACTCCCGATGACTCTAGCCTTCCGAGTGAGTCATTCAAAAGGATTCTGCTGTGCTCCTTTAGCTCCGTACATGATAGCCTCTGCACTCTCCTGTTACCATGCTTGAGTGTCACCTTTAATTCACTCATTGCAGCTGGTAAAACATATTTGAAATCCTGGGACATATTTTCTTTTGAAAGCTCACGTTTTGGGATTTTCACTCTGCCAACATTTTATTTTCCGGTTTGAGCGCTACGAGCTTTGTCAAGGCAACCTGTCATGAACTACGCTCTTGCATTCCACTTCATGGGGTGTCTTCATTGGGAGGGAGAAAGTGGGACAAGCCAGACCGACAACCATATTGTGTGTGAAAAAGGCAGCTTCATTGAAACAAACTTTATTAAACTGGCTCCCCGCCTTACAAAACTAAAACCTCTCTAAACATCGAGTTACCTAACCCGTTGGTCTTTATCCCTGCCCCTACGATCCCCACATGATAAAAACATCCCCCACCCTGCAAAAACACAATACATGAAATGCAAATACATTACATAAATACACCATAATACACAATGTTATCCCATAACCTTTGACCTTCATAACCCCCAAAACCTAACCTCCTATCCGTCTTCTTGCAACTGTAACTAATGAGCACCAATGTAACACCTCCAACCTGTTTAACCTTTCCCCTTTCTTGACACCAACTCCCCAACTTAACCTAACTACCAAAAACTCCAGCCAAACTTGGCCAACTTCCAAAACCAACACCACTAGCTCCTGTTACAAGCGACAACATACAATTCAGAAACCCCTGCGCACCTGTTCCAAACCAGCCCTGTACAAACCTACCACCAACTTAACAAAAACCTCCCAAAAACCCAAAACCCAGGGAGGGCGGGCGGGGACAAAAACCTATCCTGCAGCGCTCCCAGCCACCAGGTTACCAAACCCTAAAATGGTGGCTGGGCAGGCACTGTTAACCCCTATATCCCTTGGGCTACCTTTTTAGAATTGGGCTGCTTTTGGGCTATCCCCAAGCAGCCCAAAAACGGCAAGGTGTCTGCTGCCAGCTTGCCCCCCTCCCTCTCCCAATCTGCCTGGGGGGCAGACCTCGAGGCTTGGCTGCCCCCCAAAACCCCCTTGGGAGGGAGAAAGGAGGGCAAGCCAGACCGACAACCGTATTGTGTGTGAAAAAGGCCGCTTTATTAAAACAGGTGCACATCACAAACTTTATTAAACTGGCTCCCCGCCTTACAAAACTAAAACCTCTCTAAACATCGAGTTACCTAAGCCCTTGGTCTATATCCCCCTCCCCTACGATCCTTACATGATAAAGACATCCCCCACCCTGCAAAAACACAATACATGAAATGCAAATACATTACATAAATACACCATAATACACAATGTTATCCCATAACCTTTGACCTCCATAACCCCCAAAACCTAACCTCCTATCCATCATCTTGCAACTGTAACTAATAAGCACCAATGTAACACCTCCAACCTGTTTAACCTTTCCCCTTTCCTGACACCAACTCCCCAGCTTAACCTAACTACCAAAAACTCCAGCCAAACTTGGCCAACCTCCAAAACCAACACCGCCACCCAGGAAAAGTTGGGAGGGTAGGTGGCTACACCGCCTCCCTACTTTCCCTGCCCCCCTCTCACCCTTCTCCCCACACCCTCTAACCGAACCAGCAGAAGCCCTTCCGACCTCTGACGCACCCCCAACAACCGGGACAATACCTCGCGAAGCTCCAACAGGTAAAGATCCATGCCCATATGGGACAAATGGACCCCATCACCGCTAAACAATTCCGGGGCATCATACCTGACATCCTTGTGCCAAATCCTAGAGAAACCCAGGTGCCTACAGAACCTACAGAACCTCACCATCTCCACATTCACCTTCCTTCTTGCCTAGTCAATTGCCTGAGAATGCACCGCGCCCCTCCACACCCGACGCGGCACAAACTCCGTCCAGACCATCACACACCATGACCACCTTCTCTTTATCTCCCCCAGATCCCTCCTCATGGCCCTCATAAGCACCAGACCAGTCTTCCTCACCATATAATTTTCACCCAAGTGCAGCACTAAGACGTCAGGACACCTGCCCGCTACCACCATGGAGTTTAGCGTGGGTACCAATTCCTTCCACAACATGCCCCCTTTTCACTTCCAATGTATGCTAAACACAGTAGGGTTGAAACCCAAGTTTTCTCCAAAGTAACTGTATCGCCCCTGCACATGGGACCTCCTAACAAACGAATGCCCCTCGATCCAGACTGCCATGTCTCTGGCAAGGGGACCCACCACCGAACCTAGAAAAGAAACTATAGTAAGTACCCCAGCCACCATATCTACTGCGCGCTTCAACGCTGGGCGCATCCCGTATGTATCACCGATAACAGTCCGACGACCACCTGCCCAACCGCATAATGTCCTCTCGCCCCTGCCCTTGCCGGTACGCTTCCGACGCCGCGCTGATCCTGAAAGAGTGGGTACCAAATTGCTGCCCGTCCAGCCCCATCCCCCTTAATGCCTTGCGCAGGACCGCCAGCCGTTGCGCCCCTGACACCCGCCGGCCATCCGCATGTCAAAACACAGCCCGCTCTAGATGCCCCGCAGCTTTCAGTCGCAATCCCCATGTCACCGGGCACCTACACCCCGAAGCGAGCGCCGGCAACAACACCCAACGACCTACCCCCCTCTGATCCGTTTTCGCTCTCCGCAACCACAAACTCACTTTCCCTTCCCCGAATGACACCTCCAACCAATGCAGCCCCGCATCCGTCCATACTCCCATCAACTATGACACCCTAAAGGCCCCCACAAACATCCATACCATCAGTGTGGAGAACACACAGGCCTCCTCCGCGTCAAAACAAACACCCGGCAATGCTTCAATTACCTGCTCCAACAAACCCGGCGACAATGGCTGGCGGACCCTGCACTCCCTCCCGCATTCTCGGCCCCACCCCAGCATGCGAGAACCTAGCTCCCCCACCAAAGGCGCATACCCCCACAACAGCTTACCAATGAAAGCGACCCTCGCCAGTTTGCCCGCAATTGTGACCCTCGTGAGACCCCTGTCAACTAAGTCGAGAATGAACTGAACCACATCCTCCTGCCTTTCCCTCCCAGAGGACCACCATCTCGCCCCGGACTCCAAAAAATCCCCCCACGCAGTCAAGTATGTCCCCTTTGTAGACACCGCCATGGACCCTAGAACCAGCTGCAACATCCTGTGTTGCCTACGTACCACATATGAAGGGGGGATGCTGGTCGGATCCCGGTCTGCATCCTTGGCTAAGCCACGGAATCTCCCCCACTGCGAACGAGACAAAGCATCCGCTATTTCATTGTCGACCCCGGGCACATGCACCGTGCAAAAAGCAATGTCAAAACGCAAGCAGCCAAGCACAAACACACGCAACAACTTCAACACCTGCACATCCCTGGCCGACTGCCGATTGACCACCTCCAACACTGCCATGTTGTCTACGTGAAAAGTTACCCTCCTGTGTGCCAGAAGCTCCCCCCACAACGCTACCGCCACTACCAAAGGGAAAAACTCGAGGAAGGCGATACTCCTGCCCCCCGCCCACTCCAGAGGTCACTTTTCCACGCACCACTTGCTTTGCCAGTTCAAACGGAACCCGTCGCTTCCCGCCGTGTCAGAGAAAATCTGCACGTCCCAGACCAGAGCCTCCCCCCGCTGCATGGGGATTCCATTGAAATGCTGTAAGAAAAAACACCACATCCATAAATCCTCCTTGACTCCCGAGGGGATCTGGACGTGGTGATGCGGCGGGTGCCTCCCCGCCAGAGCCCTGGCCAATCTTCTACAAAAAGTCCTCCCCATGCGCACCACTCTGCATGCAAAATTAAGATGGCCCAGCAACACCTGAATCTCCAAAACTGTAACCTTGGGTCGTGCCAACATTCTTTCCAACAACTCCAGCATGTGCTGTTTTTTCTCCACTGGTAAACGGGCCTCCATAGCCTCTGAGTCCAGTTCATTACCCAAAAAGGACAGCGCTGTGCCTAGCCCCACTGTCTTTTCTGGCGCCAGTGGCACCCCCAACTCCCCCATGAGCTCTTGGAACCTGTCCAGTGCCTCCTGGCAGTCCGCAGAACCGGGGGAGCCGACAAAAAAGTAGTCATCCAGGTAGTGCGTGACACCTTGGTGACCCGTCCGATCCGTAAACAGCCACTGCAGGAACGTGCTGAAGCACTCAAAAAGTGCGCCTGACATCGAGTAGCCCATCGGCAATGCTTTGTCCACGTACCAGCGGCCATCAAACTGAATTCCCAGTAGGCTCCAGTCGTCTGGATGGACCGGGAGCAGCCGGAAAGCCGACTTGATGCCACAATTAGCCATCCTTGCCGTTGCGCCCGCCAACACTACCAAGTCCAAGGCCGCATCAACGGAGGAATATGAGACCGTAGTCTCCCGCTCATCGAGAAAATCATTCGCCGAGACCCCTCGGGCCAAGACAGGTGTTGTATCAACCAAAACTGCCCCTTCTCTTTCTTTGGCACGACCCCGACCGGGGAGACAATCAACTCCTCCAACGGCTATTCCTCAAAAGGACCCGCCATGCGGCCCTCGCACACCTCCTTCTCCAGCTTGCTCCGCACCACCTCCGGGTGCTCCTTGGTAGACTTCAAATTGTCGGCCCACCTCTGCTGCCTGGGCCCTTTGTACCCTAGTCTGAACCCGTCCTGGAAACCCCCCGCAGACGTTCAGCAGCTCCCGCGTCTGGGTAATCGCGCAGCGCCGTCACTAGCCGGTCCACTTTAACCGGCGTATGAGCCCTTGGGCCAAGGACCCTTATCACCTCTGCCCGCCCCGGCTGCCTGATTGGAGTTGGCCCGCTGCCCACCTGTTGCCCCTCGCTGACCTCCTTTGGATGTGCCCGCCGCTTCCCAGCACCTGACCAGGGGGTGTCCATATTTACCGCAGCCGTAACAGTCATGCCGGAAACGGCAATACTCTCGTGTACACATACCCTTGTTGTGTAATCCCAACAGGGACCCACAGTGCCGGACTGGGTCTTGGCCCCTGATCCCACCCCTCCTCGGGTAGGGCAGCCTTGAAAGGGCTGGTAGACAATGGGAAGCCCTCTTGCTGTAAAACTGGTCTTCCCCGACCCTGCCAACCCCATCGTATGTTGCCAAAGGTCGGTATCTAGCAAAAAACACAGTTGATGGACAGAATGCAGAACAATGTCTTACATTCAAACCAGTACAAAGATCTGGGTTTAAATCCATCGTTTTTTTGCACTCCACACCACCCTAGGCCAGACACTGGCTATATGCAAATCAGCCTTGACCTTGTGCCTCATGGGAACAGTCCAGCCCGAACTACCAAGCCATGTCTTTCCTAGACCGGAATCAAGCATCCAAGGACCGGTTTCTGGCTATCAGCCTTCTTCAGCCTGGATAGCTTGACTCCAGTGATGTGGAGAGACTGGGACTCACGTCTGAGCATACCCAGGTCGGTATCTAGCTCTCCCCATTTTGCCTCTGAATCCCAGGCCATCCGAGCCCTAAACTCCTAATCATACTGAGCCCAGGCAAAGCCGCCCCGTGATCTGGGCCTTCCTAATGACATCCATGTATTAAAACAAGGACACCGACCGCTCCGGAAACTTTTCGCAATAAATGCTCGCAAAATTTAGGAAAGCCGCCATCCAGTTCTCTATCGTGAGGGGCACTTTCGCCTCTTCTGGAGCTCATACTCCTCCTCCTTCGAGCCTTCCTTCGCCCGCACTTCCCGATGGAGCAACTTAAGGATTTCAACACACTCCCCCTTCCAAATCCGTTCCTTTGTAGCCAGCATCAAGTGCGCCCCCAGCGGTTTTGTGACCCCCATGTACGGAAGCTTCTTAATCTTTAGCTCCTTACTCTCTGGCTTCGCGACGTCCTCCCCCGGCGCGCCCGAACCTGCCGACCCCGTCCCGCCAGCGGGCCCAGTCGCCCCTACCCCTTTTGCCCTGTCCCCCAATACTTCCTTGCCTGCCGCGCTCACGTCCTTGCCCGCCGGCTCCTGGAGCCCCACATCAGGCTAATAAAAACAGAGTTCCTTCTCCTGAGTTCAATGAAACATTAATGGTATTGAGATCCCAAAGGGGACGAATACATCAATGTTGGGGATTTAGATGTTGCAACGGTTACCAAATTTACAAATACGTATATGTAAGGCCTAACAATACCATGGAAAGCATGAAACAGTAATTTAAAAAAAAACTTGAAACAATCATTAAAAAAGCTTTTTCATTTATTTAAGAAGATTTAAAATTAGATTATAACATATTTTTGCAATTAAAATAATACATAAATTTCAGAAATTCCAAAACATACAGTTTTATGTTAAAAATTGCTAACCTAGCAATAATTCATACAAACATTGCACAAATGTAATTGTTAATCAATGAATTTATATGGGAACGAAAATGTTGACGCGGCGTTTCGGTGCCTCTTTTATATCCTGCACCTTCTTCAAGGACTCGTTCACAGCTTAATAATATCTCCAGGTTAGATCTTTCCTGGTCCTGATTGATTAGCTATCTCTGAGCACGTGTTACATCCGCCCAGATTTCTTTCAACCTTTTGTTCTTGTATGTAGATTTTATCCAAACTTCACTCGCTTTAGGAAGAAAATGGTGTCAACACAATGGGAGGGAGAAATTGCACAAAGGAAACTGAACTCAATGATTATAAAAAACCAATTGTCATTTAATAAGTATATAAATATTCACATTAAAAACAATTAATAAAAGGACATACATTTAAATCAATAATACAAAAAGCAAGATAAACAGCATTCATATACTACATACAACATATATATAAAAAATACTTTTCGCTCTCCCAACGGCTGCGGGACGCCAGCAGCTATCCTTTATGCGGCTCCCGTAGGTTGACATACGGAACGGATAATCTTTTCTCCGAAGTGCAAACTTGGCATGGTGACACACCCTCCCACACCTTTACCACGACGGCAAGCTCCAACGGCTTTCTTTTAATCCTAAACGAAAACGGCAGCAGCTATCTAATCCTGTTTCCGCTCCTTTACGGACATTGTGCATGATCGTTTCCGAAGTGAACACACTAATGACTTCACTCTTCAGATGTCCTCCACTGTGGGTTTTGTAATACGGATAAGATATCCCTGATACTACTTACCGCTTGAAAGACAATCTGTATGGAAAACCAGTCGCCCGGTTGAATGGACATATTAGCGTTCAACCTATAAAGGCTTTATATATTGAAAGAATCTGGCGATCAAGTGCCTTGGTATTATTTGTGGCTCCTGAAGAAGGCGTTTCTCACAACGCCGAAACGCGCGTCGAACAATATATATTGCCACTGTTAAAGTATTTTTTATATATATGTTGTATGTAGTATATGAATGCTGTTTATCTTGCTTTTTGTATTATTGATTTAAATTTATGTCCTTTTATTAATTGTTTTTAATGTGAATATTTATATACTTATTAAATGACAATTGGTTTTTTATAATCATTGAGTTCTGTTTCCTTTGTGCAATTTCTCCCTCCCATTGTGTTGACACTATGCCAAAAAGTTTTTTACACTGTTTAGTTCCCTGTACCATGAATTGAATTTCCTTACAGGGGGTACTTGTTATTTACATTATATTTACCCTTTTGCCACCTGTCCACACTGCTGCCGCCCCCCAGTCTCTCCTCCGGCATCCCCCCCGCTGACCAGTGCCTCCACCGCCCCCATTCCGGCCTCCCTTTCCCCCTGTTCCTTCCTTCCCGGCCTTCCTCCCCCCCGGGCCACCGCGCTCCTCCTGAAATCATGGGGGGGACTGTCATCCGCCCCTACCGCGTCCTTGGACACCTTTGTCCTTACTGCCGGTGACTTGCTCCGCCTGGTCCCCCCCGCTTGCCCTTCGCCTTCTTCCCTGCCTCTCCCGCACCGCCCGTGACTTGTCCCTCGCCGTGGGCGGGTGCTCTGCTCGCTGCCCCGCCGCGGTGCTCGAGCACTCACTCCTGGCGCCTCCGCCCGCTGCACAGTGGGGGAAGTGCTCCTCGTGCCTCCCCGCCATTTGCCGCCCACCGCTTTACCAGACCTGCCGGCTCCCGAGGCCCCAGGTGGAGGCTTTCCCAGACGAGACCACCCCCGAAGCAGCGGGTGGTCCAAACCAACCACCGCGGCCTCCGTGAGCATGCCTCCAGAACGCCTCCGCCGCAGTGGCCTCCCATGGCTCCCTTCTCCCTCCTCACCCCCAGCCTCGCTCCCCAGGGTCCCGCTCGGCCCCTCCCTGTGGTAAGGGGTCCTCACTTGCGTCCTTGCCAGCTTCCGGGGCGGCGAGCAGGCCAGAACAGCCCCCGCCACTCCTGCAGACACACTCCTCACCGGACGCGCCCCCCCTGGGGGCCCACAAGGGGGTCCATTTGCCCTGCCTCGCTGAGCAGGCGAATGGCCTCCAGCACACGGAAATCTTCAGCTGCCATAACGCGACCACCTACCAGGCAAAAACACCGCCACAACCAGCCAAAATGCCCAGACAAAAACCTATCCTGCAGCGCTCCCAGCCACCAGGTTACCAAACCCTAAAATGGTGGGTGGGCAGGCGCTGTTAACCCCTATATTCCTTGGGATACCTTTTTAGATTTGGGCTGCTTTTGGGCTATCCCCAAGCAGCCCAAAAACTGCAAGTTGTCTGCCGCCAGCTTGGCCCCCTCCCCCTCCCAATCTGCCGGGGTGGCAGACCTCGAGGCTTGGCTGCCCCCCAAAACCCCCTTGCCTAAGGAAGCTCGCGCTGATGCCTGTGTTTCTACTTGTCTCTGCAAGCGCTCATTTTCGCACTGAAGCTTGTGCGCACATCGAGTTCTTCACAGGCATTGTCACACGCTTGTGCTATGGATTTGTCATACACTTACCGTGTAATTGACATTTTTCATGCACAAGAGGTGTGGAAGAGGTGTGGCGCCGTGGCCAGGGCGGCCATGGCGACTGACGCTGGACACTGGGGATCAAGGTTCGATCCCTGGCTCCGGCGGCAGGGGTCTGCCAAGCAACATGCGACTCTGGGCAATAGCTTGCTTAATCTTCCCAACGGCCCCCAGCACCGAGATACCCCTTCGGGTGCGATTTGTGCGCTATACAAGTACTGGTTTACATTTTTACACTTCCCCGTATTTGGAGTGCCTCATTCAAGTGGATCCCTTTGAGTCTTCACCTTCGTGACGTCTGGCCCAATGTAATTTTACTCAGCTGTCTCCCTTCATTCTCTTTCACTTTGTGACGTCTGGCCCAATGTAATTTTACTAAGCTGTCTCCCTTCATGCTCTTTCACTTCTCCACGCTCTATGGTATTGAGCTCTATGGTTCCTGCTGCATCCCTCAACCTCTACCACAGCGCTCCTCAAGGAGGTACCTGGTACTGCAGTGACGTCTGTCCCAATGTAATTTTACTCAGCTGTCTCCCTTCATGCTCTTTCACTTCTCCACGCTCTATGGTATTGAGCTCTATGGTTTCTGCTGCATCCCTCAACCTCTACCACAGCGCTCCTCAAGGAGGTACCTGGTACTGCAGTCATCGCTATCTGCCAGTGTTAACAGTGATTAACACACTTACTCTACGTTTTTACAGCAATTAACACTCTATTTTCTTCGTGATTTCACATCCAGTTTGTGTTAACAGTGATTAACACACTTCACAGCAATTTATACTCCATTTTCTTCGTGATTTCACACCCAGTATGTGTTAACAGCAATTAACACACTATATTTTATTGTTGCTGTATTTGAATTTTTTTTATCTTCTTCAGTTTATTTACTTTCCTCACTTTATTGTAGTTTTCTCTTCTCCTCTTTCCTTTCTTTCCTCCTATTGTCATATTACAACATTTAGTCTGATACTCCTCCTGCACATTTTTTACAGGATCCTCATGAACCTCCTATCAAATGGCGTCTTTGGTACCGATCTTTTGAAGCATACCTAGGTGCTATTGATGGCTTAAAATTTAAACCTGAAAGAAAACGTAGCCTTTTGTACTGTTATTTGGGTGTGGAAGGGCAGAATGTTTTCGACCATTTAACTGTTTATTTAGGTCAAGATTTGGGTGATCTTGACGAATTTCAATTGGCTGTTAAGAAATTATCCATTTATTTTGAAGGGAAAGTTAATCTTGTGGTACATAGACATACATTTTTCACTCGTGTTCAAGGTCCGAACGAATCCATTGATACTTACATAACTGCTAAGTATGGGCCGAAAATTTGTTCCGCTCGCAGAATTTGCGTATTTTTCGCAATTTTGCGATCCGCGAATCTCGCGAAATCGCTGCAAAATCCGCGAATCCGCGAGCGGGACGAATTTTGTTCAGGAAGCACTTACAGGGTTACAGCAGGTGCCCAAGTTAAAGCTAATTTCTTTGTAACCGTTTACAAAAAGGTTACAAAAAGGTTACAAAGAAATTATCTTCAACTTGAGCACCTGCTGTAACCCTGTAAGTGCTTCCTGAGCGGCGCCTCGTTGCCTACTTGCAACTATTCTCTGACCCTTCTCTGACCCTCGAAGCAGGGTCAGAGAACAGTTACAATTAGGCAACGAGGCTCCTGTCACAAAAATTAAACCTCAGCAGGAAGCACTTACAGATATAAATAAAGAAGGTGCCAGAGTTGAAGCACAAATTCAGTAACACACTTATCAGCCCAAGAATCTAGTGAGCACGGTCGATGCTAGGCAGGTGTGCTTTCTCCCCAAATCTACTATCTACAAATAGCTGTAATCCGTGATGGAGGTCTAGGTATCCACGAGTTTCTCGAGCGCAATCCCCCTGTACTTCCAGAGGCATGTGAACTCGCACAGAAGCCCGGCCCCACACACAATAGGCTATCTAACCTCTTCCTGCCCTTTCCCCCACTGTGATGGACAGCTCACTCGAGGGACCTCGGCGCCTATGGGCGCGGTGGCAAAGTTACAGACACACTGGAGACAACTCTTCTTGGCCTTTACGCAGCTGTAGTGTAGGTGTAGGAAAAGCATGATACATTTACCCAACGAGGTAACACTTACTGCTTTCTCCTCATCTGCTGCTCTGATCAGTCTCTGACCTTTATAAACAAGAGGTATGTCAACTCGCACATAAGCCCGGCCCCACACACACTAGGCTATGCAACCTTTTCCCGCCCTTTCCCCTACCATGATGGACAGCTCACTCGAGGGACCTCGGCGCCTATGGGCGCGGTGGCAAAGTTACAGACACATGGGGTCACTGGAGACACTCTTCTGGGCCTTTACGCAGCTGTAGTGTAGGAAAAGCACGATACATTTACCCAACGAGGTAGCACTTACTGCTTTCTTCTCATCTGCTGCTCTGATCGGTAAGAATGGGCGTAAAATCCGTTTCGTGGGCGAATTTGGGGATTTTTGGCAATTTCGCGATCCGCGAATCGTGCGAATTTGCCTAAAAATCTGCAAATACGCAAGCTACGAATTATTTTGCTTGGTCGCACTTAAAAAAACAATGTCGCGCGCGCGGCGTTGACTTACCGTGCTTCTGAGTCCGACGAGTTATTTTTCTCTCGGTTTGCGTGTGCTGTGCCATTTTCGATCTTCCTGCGTGATCGCGCGAGAGTTTTTCGAAAGCAATTACGTTATCGCAGCTTGCCATCTTGCACAGCGAGAGTTTGACAATGCGAGTACGTCATAAAGGCCCGCGATCATGCATTGCGGGAGTAAACAATGCCGAACACGTAGATGCAGCGCGCAGCTGACTTCCGGCGGGAGATTTAAACAGCTCGCGTTCCTGAAATTGCAAAAATTGCAATTCTGCACAAGAAATCCACCGCAGGAAGCATAAACCTTGTGAAAATGATGATTTTGATCAGAATAACTCCTCAGATTGACATTTGGCTGCACGTTTTGGTGCAGGAGTCCATTTTCTGGGGTGGGGTGGGAGGAAGGAAGTGCCCCAGAGTCTCCAACTTCCTGTTCATGTCCAGCAGGCTCCTCCCAGTGCTTTGTCCATGTCCTGGTCAATTTTGATTTGGATCTGGAGCTGGAAGGATTACTTTTTGTTGGCTGCTGCTGGATATTTGTATTTGAGGATTTTTTGGACTTTGAAGTTTGGATCACTTTTGGACTTGAGATTTTACAAGTAAGTTGGTGTTGTTTGTTTGGGGCATTGCAGTTGAGGCAACTACAGTTCTAAAACTTTTTTCTCAACTTTAACAAAATATATATTGTGGGTAGCCACAGTTTCCAGTAGGCCCAGGGTTAGTCATGGGTGCATGATACAAATGTTTCTGTGATTTTTTTAAAACTTAATTCTCATTTATGTCATGGAATTTTATCTCACTGTTATATGTTGATTTTGTTTTTAATTTTGGGGTGCCTGTAAAGCCTCACTGGCCAGTAGGCCCAGGGGTAGTGAGTGGTGCATGGACCAAGTCTTTCTGTGGGGTGTCTTAAATGTAAACATCATTGAGGGCATGGATGGCATTGGATTGTGGTGATTTTTGTGTGTTTTTTTACTTTTTGGGGTGGTGTTGGGGCCTGGATATGTGTGTGGGGGCCATTTTGAGGCCTGGTCCAGGCAGGGCCTTTCCATGTGGTGGGGGTCAAGGGGCCATTTTGAAGCCAGGCAGTATGCTCAGGCCTTCACCCAGTTTGCCTTGCTTTCAACCATTATGCCCAGGGGTACTCAGTGGTGCATGGGCCTAGTCTTTCTGTGGGGGGTCTTGAATTTAAACGTCATTGAGGGCATGGATGGCATTGGATTGTGGTGATTTTTGAGTGTTTTTTGACTTTTTGGGGCATTGTTGGGGCCTGGCCATGTGGGTGGGGCCATTTTTAGGCCTGGGACAGGCAGGGCCTGGCCATGTGGTGGGTGTCAAGGGGCCATTTTGAAGCCAGGCAGTGTGCTCAGGCCTGCACCCAGTTTGCCTTGCTTTCAACCATTATGCCCAGGGGTACTCAGTGGTGCATGGGCCTAGTCTTTCTGTGGGGTGTCTTGAATTTAAACATCATTGAGGGCATGGATGGAATTGGATTGTGGTGATTTTTATGTGTTTTTCAACTTTTTGGGGTGTTGTTGGGGCCTGGCCATGTGGGTGGGGGCCATTTTGAGGCCTGGGACAGGCAGGGCCTGGCCATGTGGTGGGGTTCAAGGGGACATTTTGAAGCCAGGCAGTATGGTCAGGCCTGCACCCAGTTTGCCTTGCTTTCAACCATTATGCGCAGGGGTACTGAGTGGTGCATGGGCCTAGTCTTTCTGTGGGGTGTCTTGAATTTAAACATCATTGAGGGCATGGATGGCATTGGATTGTGTGTGAATTTTGAGTGTTTTTCGACTTTTTGGGGCGTTGTTGGGGCCTGGCCATGTGGCTGGGGGCCATTTTGAGGCCTGGGACAGGCAGCCCTGGCCATGTGGTAGGGTTCAAGGGGCCATTTTGAAGCTAGGCAGTGTGCTCAGGCCTGCACCCAGTTTGCCTTGCTTTCAACCATTATGCCCAGGAGTACTGAGTGGTGCATGGGCCTAGTCTTTCTGTGGGGTGTCTTGAATTTAAACATCATTGAGGGCATGGATGGCATTGGATTGTGGTGATTTTTGAGTGTTTTTCGACTTTTTGGGGTGTTGTTGGGGCCTGGCCACGTGGGTGTGGGCCATTTTGAGGCCTGGGACAGGCAGGGCCTGGCCATGTGGTGGGGGTCAAGGGGCCATTTTGAAACCCGGCAGTGTGCTCAGGCCTGCACCCAGTTTGCCTTGCTTTCAACCATTATGCCCAGGGGTACTAAGTGGTGCATGGGCCTAGTCTTTCTGTGGGGTGTCTTGAATTTAAACATCATTGAGGACATGGATGGCATTGGATTGTGGTGTTTTTTTGTGTTTTTCGACTTTTTGGGGCGTTGTCGGGGTCTGGCCATGTGGGTGGGAGCCATTTTGAGGCCTGGGACAGGCAGGACCTGGCCATGTGGTGGGGGTCAAGGGGCCATTTTGAAGCCAGGCAGTGTGCTCAGGCATGTACCCAGTTTGCCTCGCTTTCAACCAGTATGCCCAGGGGTACTCAGTGGTGCATGGGTCTAGTCTTTCTGTGGGGTGTCTTGAATTTAAACATCATTGAGGGCATGGATGGCATTGGATTGTGGTGATTTTATAGTGTTTATAGACCTTTTGGGGCATTGTTGGGGCATGGCCATGTGGGTGGGGGCCATTTTGAGGCCTGGGACAGGCAGGGCCTGGCCATGTGGTTGGGGCCAAGGGGCCATTTTGAAGCCAGGCAGTGTGCTCAGGCCTGCACCCAGTTTGCCTTGCTTTCAACCATTATGCCCAGGGGTACTCAGTGGCGCATGGGCCTAATCTTTCTGTGGGGTGTCTTGAATTTAAACATCATTGAGGGCATGGATGGCATTGGATTGTGGTGATTTTAGTGTGTTTTTTTACTTTTTAGGGCGTTGTTGGGGCCTGGCCATGTTAGTGGGGGCCATTTTGAGGCCTGGGACAGGCAGGGCCTGACCATGTGGTGGGGGGCAAGGGGCCATTTTGAAGCAAGGCAGTGCGCTCAGGCCTGCACCCAGCTTGCATTGCTTTCAACCATTATGCCCAGGGGTACTCAGTGGTGCATGGGCCTAGTCTTTCTGTGGGGTGTCTTGAATTTAAACATCATTGAGGGCATAGATGGCATTGGATTGTGGTGATTTTGAGTGTTTTTCGACTTTTTGGGGTGTATAACTGATGTTCCTCTGGCTTCCATTGCTTTTAGGTGCACAAGAGAACCACCAGTGCCAGGAAGAAGTCCTGCAGCGGTGTGTGCAGCACAACGTCACGTGACGTCACTTGTGGCCACAGACAAGACAATTCTGCAACTCGTGCAACTGCGGCCTGCTGTTCTGACATCTCAAGAAGATGGCCCCAAAGAAAGTTGTATTTACAACAAGGGGTGGTGAGGGACAGAGTCTCTCAATTAAGCAGAAAGCTCTCACCCAGTCAAGAGATCAGGGCTAGATCCAACACCGTTTTTTAGCTCACTGCACCATCCCAGTTTCAGAACCTGGCTGTATGCAAATTAGTCTGTTCCTGTACCAGTGCATGATGGGAACAGGGCAAACCAAACTACAAAAGCCAATTCTTACACTGGGAAGGAAACAAGCTCCCGGGGACCGGTTTCTGGCATTACAGCCGTCTTCGGCCCGGTTTGCTTGAATCCTGATGGTGCAATGAGCAAGGGTCTCACATCTGAGAATACCCTTCCACGCTTAGGGTGGACAAAAATATTTACAACAAGGGGTGGTGAGGGACAGAGTCTCTGAATTAAGCAGAAAGCTCTCACCCAGTCAAGAGATCAGGGCTAGATCCAACACCGTTTTTTAGCTCACGGCACCATCCCAGTTTCAGAACCTGGCTGTATGCAAATTAGTCTGTTCCTGTCCCAGTGCATGATGGGAACAGGGCAAACCAAACTACAAAAGCCAATTCTTACACTGGGAAGGAAACAAGCTCACGGGGACCGGTTTCTGGCATTACAGCCGTCTTCGGCCCGGTTTGCTTGAATCCTGATGGTGCAATGAGCAAGGGTCTCACATCTGAGAATACCCTTCCACGCTTAGGGTGGACAAAAATATTTACAACAAGGGGTGGTGAGGGACAGAGTCTCTGAATTAAGCAGAAAGCTCTCACCCAGTCAAGAGATCAGGGCTAGATCCAACACCGTTTTTTAGCTCACTGCACCATCCCAGTTTCAGAACCTGGCTGTATGCAAATTAGTCTGTTCCTGTCCCAGTGCATGATGGGAACAGGGCAAACCAAACTACAAAAGCCAATTCTTACACTGGGAAGGAAACAAGCTCCCGGGGACCGGTTTCTGGCATTACAGCCGTCTTCGGCCCGGTTTGCTTGAATCCTGATGGTGCAATGAGCAAGGGTCTCACATCTGAGAATACCCTTCCACGCTTAGGGTGGACAAAAATATTTACAACAAGGGGTGGTGAGGGACAGAGTCTCTGAATTAAGCAGAAAGCTCTCACCCAGTCAAGAGATCAGGGCTAGATCCAACACCGTTTTTTAGCTCACTGCACCATCCCAGTTTCAGAACCTGGCTGTATGCAAATTAGTCTGTTCCTGTCCCAGTGCATGATGGGAACAGGGCAAACCAAACTACAAAAGCCAATTCTTACACTGGGAAGGAAACAAGCTCCCGGGGACCGGTTTCTGGCATTACAGCCGTCTTCGGCCCGGTTTGCTTGAATCCTGATGGTGCAATGAGCAAGGGTCTCACATCTGAGAATACCCTTCCACGCTTAGGGTGGACAAAAATATTTACAACAAGGAGTGGTGAGGGACAGAGTCTCTGAATTAAGCAGAAAGCTCTCACCCAGTCAAGAGATCAGGGCTAGATCCAACACCGTTTTTTAGCTCACTGCACCATCCCAGTTTCAGAACCTGGCTGTATGCAAATTAGTCTGTTCCTGTCCCAGTGCATGATGGGAACAGGGCAAACCAAACTACAAAAGCCAATTCATACACTGGGAAGGAAACAAGCTCCCGGGGACCGGTTTCTGGCATTACAGCCGTCTTCGGCCCGGTTTGCTTGAATCCTGATGGTGCAATGAGCAAGGGTCTCACATCTGAGAATACCCTTCTAAATCGTTTTTGGCCACTATAGGTGTGGCAGGGTATACTCAGACATGAGTCCCTTTCTCACTGCTCTATCAGGATTCAAGCAAGCCGGGCCGAAGAAGGCTGAAATGCCAGAAACCGGTCCCCGGTAGCTTGTCTCCTTTCTGGTGAAGAATTGGCTTGGTAGTTTAGTCTGCCCTGTTCCCATGATGCACTGGGCCAGGGACAGACTGATTTGCATATAGCCAGGTTCTGAGCTGGGATGGGGCAGTGAGATAAATAACGGTGATGGATCAAGCCCTGATCTTTGGACTGGGTAAGAGTGGTCTGTTTAACTCAGACACTCTGTTCATCACCACCCCCTTTTCTAAATCGTTTTTGGCCACTATAGGTGTGGCAGGGTATACTCAGACATGAGTCCCTTTCTCACTGCTCCATCAGGATTCAAGCAAGCCGGGCCGAAGAAGGCTGAAATGCCAGAAACCGGTCCCCGGTAGCTTGTCTCCTTTCTGGTGAAGAATTGGCTTGGTAGTTTAGTCTGCCCTGTTCCCATGATGCACTGGGCCAGGGACAGACTGATTTGCATATAGCCAGGTGCTGAGCTGGGATGGGGCAGTGAGATAAATAACGGTGATGGATCAAGCCCTGATCTTTGGACTGGGTAAGAGTGGTCTGTTTAACTCAGACACTCTGTTCATCACCACCCCCTTTTCTAAATTGTTTTTGGCCACTATAGGTGTGGCAGGGTATACTCAGACATGAGTCCCTTTCTCACTGCTCCATCAGGATTCAAGCAAGCCGGGCCGAAGAAGGCTGAAATGCCAGAAACCGGTCCCCGGTAGCTTGTCTCCTTTCTGGTGAAGAATTGGCTTGGTAGTTTAGTCTGCCCTGTTCCCATGATGCACTGGGCCAGGGACAGACTGATTTGCATATAGCCAGGTTCTGAGCTGGGATGGGGCAGTGAGATAAATAACGGTGATGGATCAAGCCCTGATCTTTGGACTGGGTAAGAGTGGTCTGTTTAACTCAGACACTCTGTTCATCACCACCCCTTTTTCTAAACCCAAAGAAAGTTGGCCGTAGCGCCTCGGTGAAAAAAGTTGCCAGTGCCACTGCCAGTAAGAAGGAGCAGAAGAAGCAAGTGGCACCACCTACCAAGGAGACTGGTGTGCCCACCGACACCTTTTTTGGGAAAAAAAACTACGCCAGCAGCAGCGGTGTCCGCCGGGGACCAAGCTGGAAGCAGCACCTCTGCTTCATTGGGCTCAGTGCCACCACGCCAAGTTAGGTCCAAGAACATGAGTGCTGCTGCAGCAGCACTTTGGTTGTTCAATCACCATCGACCAGTGATCTTGGCTCATCACAAGAAAGTATCATCCAATCAACACCGGGTGTAACTCAGCTGACGAGTGTTCAAGAACCACAGCCGCAACCACAAACACAGGTGCAACTAGTACAAGCGCAAGTACATGGGCAAGGAGAGGCGCAAGGAGAGGCGCAAGGAGAGGTGCATGGAGAGGCGCATGGAGAGGTGCAACTAGAGCTTCATGGAGCGGCACAACTGCCTACAACGCTTGTTCCTCCAGAAGTAGGGGCACATCAGGAACTTGATATTCAAGAGGAGGTATCATCCGAGGAAGCCACTCCTCCTGATGATGATCCATTGTCTTCCAGATCCCCAGCAAGAAAAAGGTCAAGGAGGGATACTACTACTACTACAAGTTCTTCTTCAAGCCCCCTTCATTCTGATGACCTTGATCGTGATTGGAACCCAAAAATGCAGTCTGAGAGTGAGTCACGCCATGAGCCGACAAAGGTAGCTAAGCCTAAAAGGAATGCTCCCGCAAGGCTTCGACTTATGGGTGATGACGACGAACAAGAAGTGGTGTCTTCTGCTGCTGATGAACAGTCTGACGACGACCCAGTCATCACAGTCATCACTCCAGCCTCAGCGGGCATGCAGCAGACAAACATTTTGACCCTATCCCGAATGGCTGCTGAGCGGGATATGTGCGGCGTGGCACTGGTACCACCACCGTTAACTACAACACCAACACGACCTACAGCTTCCATCTTTTTTAGTCAGGAGGGCCGGTATGGACCTCCATCTAGCTCGACCTCAAGTAGTGGTGCTGTAGGTGAACAACAGAAACTAATTCAGCCATGCCCATCCTCCACTTCATCTGGCATTGAAAGTCAAAGTAGCACCTCCACCACCAGCAGACATCACCTGTCCCCAGTTTGGGACTTCTTTACTGTTAGCGCAAAGGCGGAAAACCTGGTCGTTTGTTCGATTTGTAAAGTGTCCGTTAGTCTGGGTAAGCTTGGTACCAACTATGGTACCGGAGGCCAGAGAGGTCATCTCAAACAACACCACCCTATCCAGTGGTATACGCACCTAAGTAAGATCGAAGAAGCCCAACAAAGTAGAACTGATCCAAATGTATCCATTCACATTGCATCTGATGCGGACGAGGGGCTGATTGTGCAGGAGGGAAGTCAAGAATTGAGCGACATTTTTTCTGGTACACCCAGTACCCCTGGCAGCAGCACTGCAGTGGTAGCACCCACACCCTCTACCCCTGCAACATGTATGAGGCACACTAAGAGTCTGGGACAGACACCAATGCAAAAAAGTCTATCAATGAGCCTAACTGGTTTGAAGTCCGCATCATCATCATCATCGTCATCACGTAAAACGGTCCAGCCCACCATTAGAAGCATGTTTTGGTCAGAGGCGCCATTTGAACGCAACCACCCAACAGCACGTCTGTATAACGCAAAGCTGGCTAAAATGCTAGCGCTGGGCCTTCTCCCTTTTTCTTTCGTGGAAGGGGTGGGGTTTCTAGAATTAGTGCCAACAGTCTGCCCTAAATGGAAGGTTCGTAGCCGGTCCTATTTTGCCAGAGTTGCGGTTCCAGCACTACATCAAGATGTGCTGGAGGTGATTGGGGCAGCTTTGCAGAAGAGTGCTGTTCACACTATCCACTTGACAACAGACATGTAGACCAGTTGCCAAGCCCTTGATTACATGTGCATCGCTGCACACTGAGTCTCTTTTGCAGGGGTTAGAGACAAGTCAAGTGCAGTTGTTGACATGGACACACTTTTTCAAGGTACTCGGAAACATGCAACATTAGCCATGTTTGCCATGGAGAAATCTCATACTGCAAAAAACATTTTGGAGGAGTTTAACAGTAAGGTCTCTGAATTCGCTGCAACCAAGAAATCGCATAGTTGGTTATATTTCCACGGATAATGGCAGTAATATAGTTAAGGCCATGCAGCAAGGTGACTATTTCAGAGTGCCGAATTTGGTGCACTGTATAAACCTGGTTGTGCAAGATTTCTTGAAAAATGAAAACACAGTCAAGAAGTTACTGACCACCTGCCGAAGAATCTGCACACATTTCAGCCATTCTTTTAAGGCCCGGAAGGAGCTGAGGAGCATTCAACATGAACGTAAAGTGCCAGTCAAAGGACTCATCCAGGAGGTGGTAACACATTGGAACGCAACCTTTTACATGCTTGAGCGTCTGTTTGAGCAGTGCATGGTAATCAATGACTATGTCTTTCAACTAGGTTATACTATGAAAGACATGAGGCTAGAGTTGGTGGAATGGAAGCTAGTTAAAAGCCTGACAGACATTCTTCGTCCTTTTGAGGTCTTCACGCGTGAAGTCAGCAGGGAGGACTGTTCTTTGGGCAAAGCTATCCCATTGTTGGTCATGCTAGAGCACCAACTGAAGGCGGTGTCTTCAACGTTCAGAGATGCTGGTGAAAAAAAGCAAGACGCATATCAGTTGGCGGAGAGCCTATTAAGCCGCCTAGTTGCCAATGAAAGGCTTAAAAACATACATATAGAACAACATTACATTTGTGCCACTATTCTGGATCCACGGTACAGAAAGGCAGTGGCCAGCAAAGCATTCATTCCTTTTGATGAAGCAGATGTTTCAAAGTACAAACATTGGCAGAAAATTCAAGGAGCCTGAATCAGCAGGCCATCCGGCGTCAACTTCCACTTCTGAATCTGTGGGCGAAGGAAGTCACTTTCCCTCACAGCCGTTAACGACACCAGCAGCAACCGTTTCATCATCCTCACCTGTACCAGGCCCAGCCATAATATTGTCGGAAGCGGATTGGCTAACTCATCAAGGGTTTGCTTGTTCCAGTGCTGCAAAGACCATAGATGGTACGCAAAGTGGAGCAACCATGGAGAACCTTGAGTCGATGGTGCAGGCCTATTTGGATGACCCAACAGAGGTCTTTCTTAATAAGAACCCATTGCTGTATTGTATTGGTACAGGAAAATGGCTCTATGGCCACTGATCACCAACCTTGCTGTAAAATATTTGTCTTGCCCACTCGCAAGCGTGTCTTCTGAACGTGTTTTCAGTGCTGCTGGTGCCATTGTAACTTCAAAAAGGACCCGCCTCTCGGCAAAAAATGTGGAGAGGTTAACACTGATTAAGATGAATCAGCACTTCATACCACCAGATTACAAAATATGTGAATGCATGCAGGAAGAAGAGGACACCGACTTAGGTGACTGAAGTTCTTCTCTGTTACCTGACCTACTCCCGTCTCAATTCATGGAGTTTGAGGACAAACTCTACTTCCCTGACACCGAGCCCTGAAAATGACTTCCTTTTTTTCGTCTTTTCACTTTTATTCTTGTGTGTCTTTCTTTGTTTTGCAACTTTTACCACAACAAACTCTAATCACCTAATCACAACAAGTCCATCAGCAGCACTGTCTTCATCTTATATTCCTTATTGATTTGAAGGTGCCGCAGTCTGCATTCCTGAGGTTCACAAGTTCACAACTCAATCATGCTCCTTCATACTCCTCTTCCAGACTCCCCCAATCCATTTCCCTCAAGGCAGATGGTTGGATTACGATGAGTCCCCTCAAGTGGGACTGAAATTACTGACTGACTACATGCTTGCTGGTTGCTGACAGAGTTACTTCTGATATTGACAGGAGAGGCTGCCCTGTGGGCTCTCACTTTCCGAAGAAGATGCGGACAAAAAGTAGAACAGGTAATGAATAATTGAAAAGATGGCATGCAGTGGACAGCAATGGCTGTCTGGCTCTGATTAAACCAATTGCTTTGTTTTTTGTGCATGAAATGATGATTCATATTTCTCGTCTTAGTTATTATTTAATCTTTTACACAGTAATTGTAACTCATGTCAACAACTCTGTTTTTTTTACCTTGTTTAATTCAAATTGTACTTCAAATTCAGGGGCCACTATATTGCATTTCACAATATGCAAAATGTCCTTGGAGCGGACTCACTTGCCAATATACCATGATTATTGATTAAATAATATGTCTTTTTTCTTTACAGTCACTCACTGGGATGAATGGATCATCAGCGTCGGTTTACGGAAGAACTATGGCCAATTCGTAAGTGGCAAACAGGTAAACCAGTCTACAACAACTACTACAGCAGAACTACATGTCTGTCTATTCGTGGTATGTAGTGGTCGAGGGCGAGGCAGTGTACTGTTGTTGTTATGCCAGGCAGAGTCCACTCCAGACAGCAGTTCATGTAAAATTGGGGCTATGTGGCTTGCTGCATACAATTAGATATGCTTTGTCTGTCTGACAAAGAGCCTAGGTATGCTACATCAGGTTGCTTCACTCAGTGGTGCCTGCCTTGACCCTCTGCATGGCACTGCCTCAACCTTAGGCCAAACATCCGTTATGTTTGCAAAATTTGCTTTTTTCCGGTATTTCGCAAATCTCGCGAAATTACCGAAAAATCGCAAATTCGTGAGCGGAACGGATTTTTGGCTCCTGCTTGCAGCAGGGCCATGCAGACGGTCAAGGCAGGTACCACTGAGTGAAGCATCCTCCTGATGTAGCATACCTAGGCTCTTTGACACAGACAGACAAAGCATATCTAGGGTTTAGGGTTCAGTGCGATTTACTAGGGTTTTTGGGTTTAAGTTGGTATGGTTCACGCTGATTCTAGGGCTCGGGCCCGATGCAGGCTTGTTCATAATGATGTTGGCAAGGTTTTAGGGGGGTTTGGTGTTCTTTGGTCCAGACTTGGCAGAATTTTGGCCTTTTTGGGTATTTTGCGGGCCCGTGTGTTTGAGTGAAAAAGAAATGAAAACTAGTCGTAGACCTTCTTCTTCTTCTTCTTCTTCTTCTTCAAAGAGCGCAGTGGTTCGATTTTGTTCTGCCTTGCTGAGATTCTTGTGAATCGCTGGAACAAGTGACTGTCCAGGTAAGTTTCAAGAGGATCGTTGTAGTGAAAGTGCTGAAAACAGCAATGTTTTGTGAACAGCGCAATTTGCCATGTTTTGAATATACCAGTATTCCATGTTTTTAGGGGGCTGTTTGGGGGTGTTCTAGATTTGTGGGGGAGGGCCTGGGGGTCTGGGAGCACTGCTGGGATAGCATACTTTTGATTGCAAGTGATTTGAAGAAAATCCATGGCGGGAAAGAGAAGTTAGGGCCTAACTGCAGAGCGCGTTTGGACCGATGTTGACTGTTTGGCTGAAAATGTTCTAAGTATGAGTTTTTGCATTTTTGCTTTTTACCTGTTTACGGGTGTTCTGCTTTTTTGCGGGTGGCTGAGGGGTCTGGGTGCATAGCTCGGAAGGTCTAATATCGGAATCAAGTGTTTTGGACCAAATCCATGGTGAAAATGTTTTTCCGTTTTTGCTCACTTGCCTGTTTTTGGGGTGCTGTTTGGTGGTCTTCTAGGTTATTGGGGATGGGTTTTGGGGTCTGGGAGGACTTCTGGCACAGTCTAATTTTGATTGCATATGTTTTTCAGAAAATCCATGGTGGAAAAGGGGAGTTAGGGCCTAGCTGCAGAGCGTATTTGGACTGAATTGAAGGTAGGGCCATTTTTAGGTCTCGCGACCTATCGATGTGCGCAAGCGCATCGAGCGGAGCGAGAATTCAAGTGGCGAAAACATTGTGAAACCAAAGGGCTTTCAGCCCCGCGGTTTTCATGCAGTTCACGTGTACATGCACGCGCATCGCATGCAAGCCCAGCCTCTCGCATTCCCAGGCTCTCCCGCCCCCATCCGGCATCAGGCTTCTCCTCCCCTAGCAGCACTCCTCCCACACCAGCAACTCCCCCTCCCACACTCCTCCCACACCAGCAACTCCCCCCTCCCACACCAGCACCTCCCCTCTCTTGCATTCACGCCCCCCCACCAGGCTCTCCCGCCCCATCAGGCTTCCCTCCCAATCCGCCTGCCTCCCGTCGCGCATTCACGCCCCCCCACCAGGCTCTCCCGCCCCCATCCGGCTTCCCTCATAATCTGCCTGCCTCCCCTCGCTCGCATTCCCGCCCCAGGCTCTCCCGCCATGGAAAATAAAACCTGTAAACTTTACTTTTTTCTTCGGTGAACGGCACCGATTACCACTCATTTTCACTACTCCACCGCCTAGCCGCATGCGACTCTCGCTCTAAACAGGGTAGTAATTTACATGTCTAACAAATGATCGACAACGCCGCCATTCATTTCAGTAGCTGATGCTGAAGGGACCGTCACCGAATTTCTATTTGTTTCTAAAAAAATAAAGTTTTACTCTTCGCTTTTTTCCCCACACCCGATACATTATTCTATTGTGTTTTCTTGTAAGTACGTGCACAGAACATCGGTGCTAGTCCCCCCCCCCACCAGGCTCTTCCGCCCCCATCCGGCTTCCCTCCGGCCATTTGGCAGCATTGCGAGGCCAGCTGACATCTCCCTAATCCGCCTGCCGCCTGCCACACTTCTCCTCCCCTTGCTTGCATTCCCGCCCCCCGCGCCCCCACCAGGCTCTGGACTTTCGCATCTTGCCGCGTCATCTTCGGTCATAGGGTTGCATCCGTAAATGGTTGGAGGTAGATGTATCTGTTGTATATGGGTCACAGTTTTCTATTTTATATAAGGTAGCTGGTTATTAATGCTTTTGTTACAGCGAGCCATATTTTAGCTGTAGGCCACTAGTTACACGTAGGTGAGTGACGTATGTACCCATTGTTACATATACATGTAAACTACAAAAGATAATTGTTATTCATGAGTTGCAATTGTAAATAAATGTTTGGGCCGGTACTGAATAATTCTCATGGCTCACTCTACCCTTGGTGACTCCGCACCTTTCTACCACCTTCCACTAACCCCATTTGTGGCTTCCACATGAACATGGTTTCGTCAGCAGTGCGTATTCCTATTCCTCCAAACTATGTACACAAAACTTTTTTAAAAAACATCGCCACTGCCGCTTTAGAAGCGGCTGTTGAGTGTTTTGTCAAATGCATCACAATTGAGTCGGTCAGAAACGGTATTCCATGAACATCTTATAACCAGAAAAGGGAAGGCGAGGATGTATACAAAAATATCGATTAAGTGAAAAGTTAGAACTCACAAAGCCCCTATCGACTCTAGCTGTAAACAGGGTAGTAACTTACATGTCTAACAAATGATCGACAACGCCGCCATTCATTTCAAGGTCCACAGGCACAGGTAGCAGCTGATGCTGAAAGGACCGTCAACGAATTTCTATTTGTTTCTAAAAAAATAAAGTTTTACTCTTCGCTTTTTTCCCCACACCCAATATATTATTCTATTGTGTTTTCTTGTAAGTACGTGCGCAGAACATCGGTGCTAGTGCAGTTTGATTTGACAATTAACTCCTCCTACAAGTAGGAGCTCTAACATATACACACAGAGGGTGTGCCCGAGAGGCGAGTTGTACTTTTTATCTCACAGAATAAGATCATCTCCGGGAAGTGAGACACTTGCATTGACTCGTGACGCAGATAAGTATAATGGTCAAAACAAAACAAAACAGCAGTGCGTTTAAAAGAAAATGTGGGCTAGAGTAACCGAACCATTTCCTGTCTGTAAGAGCCATATCGGTATTTTACAGCGTGGCAGACAAAATATTCAGAGATTTGTGAACCGCAAATCTAACAGCATACAGGCCTTCCTGGCTTCCATGAACTGACAAACTTCCAGCCCCAAAGCAAGCCTCCCGCCACTGGCAGTATCCTCCTCGTGCAGCCCTGGGCAGTGAAGGGTTAATGCTTATCTCCGGGACGCTGGCACAGCTCATCCACAGCAGTGACTCATCTGCCCATCACCGGCAAACCCCTCCAGGCCCACACTCCCCCACCCTCGGGCCATTCCGATTTCCAGAGTAGGTAGGCAGGGACACGGCCACATACGATTTCAGGACACCTGCCCGCACACCTACCAACCAGATAGAGGCCGGTATCTATGCATCAACCACACCAACCACCTCCTCACGCAGGCTGCACCCCCACCCAGAACTCCACATGAAAGCCACACACACTTCAAAGGCTCCACACCCCGCCCCCCGTCTGCACTTCGCACTTTCCGACTTCCCCTCCCACCTCCCACGGCTCTTCCCATTCACGCGCTCATTACCATTTGCTCCCGAGCCGCATTTCTCCCCCCCCCCCTAATCTTAGCAATGCCAAGAGCTTGTTTTCCCCAAGGTCTCTGACTCGATTTCATCTTGTTCTCGTGCTCGCCAAGGATGTTTCACCGTGATCAGTTTGTGCCTTTGATTTCTCCAAAGAGAGATCCGAGTCCAAGGGCTCCCTGGTAGTATTCTGAAGCAGGCAGTGATGTCTTTCGTATAATCCTGCAGCAGCAGCTGAATGACCCCTTAGTCGGCGGTGCCTGAAGATCTGCCAGTGTGGGGAAGTCAACTGTCCTTTGCTGTGCTGAAGAAGCTGACTCAGGGCCGCCTCTCTTTTCAGGGTCTTTCTAGAGCTTTATTCTTCGCAGACGTGTATTTGTTGTTGTCTCATCATCTGTGCAGCACCCACCACAAGTGAATTAAATTATTAGCATCTTACACAGTTGTTTTTGACACCAAGACTCAATCAGCCACTGTTTTCGAAACACCAGCAGACCTGGCGCTCATTCATCGTAGCACTGCATTTCAAATAAAACCTATGCTGGGAATATATGTTTATATGCCAGAATTAGGAGGGAACTTCACTCTGCCTTATGTAAATATAATACCACCGAACTTCCAACTTGCCACTCACCCACGCAACGCCACTCACCCACGCAACGCCACTCACACACGCAACGCCGCTCACACACGCAACGCCACTCACCCACGCAACGCCACTCACCCACGCAACGCCACTCACCCACGCAACGCCACTCACACACGCAACGCCACTCACACATGCTACGCCACTGACACATGCAACGCCACTCACACATGCAACGCCACTCACTCAAAGCAACGCAACTCACTCACACAACGCCACTCACACACGCAACGCCACTCATCCACGCAACACAACTCACACATGCAACGCCACTCACACATGCAACGCCACTCACACACGCAACACAAATCACACACGGAACAACACTCACACAGGCAACGCCACTCACACACGCAACGCCAATCACACAGGCAACGCCACTCACACACGCAACGCCAATCACACACGCAACGCCAATCACACACGCAACGCCACTCACACACGCTACACCACTCACGTTGCCAATAGGTCTCGCAGTAGGAAAGTTGGATCCATTACCATTGCAAATAACAATGCCTTTTATTTTTTTTTCATTTTAAAAACATAAAGGGCTTTGTCATTTACAAAACCAATAGCTCCAACTTTCCTACTGCGAGACCTATTGGCAACGCCAGTGCTTGTTGCTTTTTGCCTGTTTGGGGGTGCTCTGCTTTTTTGCGGGTGGCTGCAGGGGTCTGGGGGCATTGCTGGGAAGATCTAATACCGGATAAAAGTGTTTTGGAGAAAATCGGAGGTGAAAAAGTTTTTCCATTTTCAGACATTTTGCTCACTTTAGCATTTTAGGGGGGCTGTTTGGGGGGGTTCCTGGTGTTTGTGGGGGGGTTTTGGGGTCTTGGAGCAACGCTGGGTATGGATAGTTTTGATTGCAAGTGGTTTGGAGAAAATCCATGGTGGCAAAGGGGAGTTAGGGCCTAGCTGCAGAGCGCGCACGGAGTGATTTGGGATTGAGGGCTAAATTATTCTGTCTCACTTTTTCCGGTTTTGCTTTTTGGCTGTTTGGGGGTGTTAAACTTGTTTCTGCCTGGGTTGATGGGTCCGGGGGCATTGCTGGGAAGGTCTAATACCGGATAAAAGTGTTTTGGGGAAAATCAATGGTGGAAAAGTGTTTCACTTTCCAGAGTTTTTGCTCACTTTCGTGTTTTCGGGGGCCTGCTTGGGGGGGTCCTGGTAATTGGGGGGGGGGGGGGGGTTGGGGGGTCTTCGAGCAACACTGGGTATGGATAGTTTGATTGCAAGTGGTTTGGAGAAAATCCATGGTGGCAAAGGGGAGTTAGGGCCTAGCAGCAGAGCGCGCACGGAGTGATTTGGGATTGTGTGCTAAATTATTCTGTCTCACTTTTTCCGGTTTTGCTTTTTGGCTGTTTGGGGGTGTTAAACTTGTTTCCGCCTGGGTTGACGTGTCTGGGGGCATTGCTGGGAAGGTCTACTACCGGATAAAAGTGTTTTGGAGAAAATCAATGGTGGAAAAGTTTTTCACTTTCCAGAGTTTTTGCTCACTTTTGTGTTTTCGGGGGCCTGCTTGGGGGGGTTCCTGGTGTTTGGGGAGGGTTGGGGGGTCTTGGAGCAACACTGGGTATGGATAGTTTGATTGCAAGTGGTTTGGAGAAAATCCATGGTGGCAAAGGGGAGTTAGGGCCTAGCTGCAGAGCGCGCACAGAGTGATTTAGGATTGAGGGCTAAATTATTCTAAGTCTCACTTTTTGCGGTTTTGCTTTTTGCTGTTTGGGGGTGTTAAACTTGTTTTCGCCCGAGTTGACGGGTCTGGGGGCATTGCTGGGAAGGTCTAATACCAGATAAAATTAGTTTGGAGAAAATGGGAGGTGAAAAGCGTTTTGGCACTATTTTTAACTTAAGGCTCGTTAGGGTTAGCAGTATTGCATGTGTTTGGGGGTTTTCTAGATTTTTGCAACTGGGTTCTGGGTCTTAGAGCACTCGTGGGAATGTGTAATTTTGGTTGCAAGTGGTTTGAAGAAAATCCATGGTGGGGAAGGGGTGATTTGGCCTAGTTGCAGAAAGCGTTTGGCACTATTCTTAACTTAGGGCTCGATAGGATTAGCAGTATTGTATTGCATGTGTTTAGGGGTGTTCTAGATTTTTACGACTGGGTGGGGTCTTGGAACACTTGTGGGAATGTCTAATTTTTATTGCAAGTGGTTTGAAGAAAATCCATAGTGGGAAAGGGGGGTTTTGGGCATACTTTCTGAGTGCGTTTTGGCACGATTTGAAATTAGGCCTCTGCGAGGTAGCAGCAGTATTCTGCACGTTTTTGTGAGGGTAATGTGGGGTGTTTTCGATTTTGGGGATTGTAATCTCTGAAAGTGTAATTTTTGCACTACACAGCGTACCTTATATTTTTTTTCTCCGAGGTGTATTTATTACTTACTGATGTGCTTTTCCATCAACAATTACAGGCAGGCTTTTACCCTGTGCCATCGATGTACTACTTAGGCTTACAATTAGCGATCCGCAATTCCGCATCAGGCAGGCAGGGGACAGTGTGTCTGGTCACCAAGATTGATCGACGGAGCATCCGATGGAATGAAGGAGTACCGCGAATAAGACGAATGGCTGGATGCATCAACTTCACAAATTCAACGGAACAACTACAAAAAACAGTTACAGTATCCAAAATTCTCCTTATCTTTTAAATGATATTCTTGTGAACTTGAACTTACTTCTACGAGTGTGACTCTGTGCGTTTGTTTGATCTCTGCTTCAAATTCATCCCTCCAGCGATTTGATACGTCTTTGCTATGTTTAACAGTAATTTAATGTTCTAAGTGTTTATTCTCTCTGAGGGCAGAGAGGCAAGTGAAATTGCTTAATGACTGCAACCCTGTACTGTCAACTTGTTTCTTTGTAGTTACTAGTAAGTTGCAGTAAGTAGTAGTACTACTTTTCAGTAACCTAACCATCCATTTAGTAAACAACTTCTGGCATGCAGTAGTGCACTTCCTTTATGTCCCTTAAAAGATTTATCAATATCTTCAAATACAAAGATTTGTTTCTCTTCCTTTGTTGTTTGACTGTCCATGCAGTGTTTTTTTTTCCTCTCTACCAAACTTTGCCAAAAACCCCCATTCCCATCCAATTTTCAAACCCTAACCCTCTTCCCCCGGGCTGTGTGGTATTTCATTGAGGTGTGACTGACAACAACAATAAATTCCACACACTTGCTGGGGAGGATAAGGTCAAAACAACCAAAATCATTACAATCAGAAGTTCATGTGCGCCATCGTGGATTGATAAGAACATCCTCCTCCTACACAACGTGAACAATCAAATGCTTAATGCTTATGTTACGTTGATGATGTGTCCTTTTGCCTTAATTTCTTACAGCAGTCAAACTCCATGCAACTACTACTTATATTTACATTAATTTAGCACTGCTTAGGCTACAATTTAGGGCAGTCTTCTCTACCGTACTATCTATTGTACTGTTTCTAATGCTACGCTCAGGCCACTCAATGTTTCATTTTCTTTTTTTTCATATGGTGATACTGCCAGTGTGTACCACTACTGCTACCAGCACAACAATGATATTGCATCCATCAAGGATTCAAGTCAACAACCAACCTAAATCACCATTTGCAATGCAGGCAGCCCTGGGGTTACCCCGATTCTCAACACACAAATCACAGGTAAGATAAGCATATTGGAGAGGTAGTAGAATAATGGGCTAGGACTAATTTGGGAGGAGAGCAGAGACTGACAGTACTACTGGTAAAGTACAGTAGTAGGGCTACTGAATTGACTAACTCGGTTACTTGCATTTTGGTACATTTCAGCACCAGATGTTTCATTCATGCTGGTAAGTTTGAAGAAAACAAACATCCAGTAACCACCGCCAACCCCCACACAAAATAATATATGAACGTGTATACTGTGTTTCAGTAAGAAAAATAATTATTAAGAAATATATATTCATGTTGTTGTCAGCCCAAAAAAAAAAAATTACCCCAACTCACTCCCCCTCCCTAACCCAACAAATGTCCAAAAGTCCCCTTTCCCAAACACCCAATTCCCACCCCCCAACAGTCTTTAAAAAAGGGGCAAGGGACAGTCACTTCCTCCGGTGGCGTAGTTCGGACAGCTGGTGCTGCACGTCCCGCAGCTCTTTGCGGAGGTCCCGGAGCTGGCGCTGATGTTTTTTGCCCAACTGCTCCAGGTAATCCACTCTTGTACATAGCCGGCGCACACGAACCATCCAGGATCTGGGGGGGCCTCTGATTTTGTTGCTGCTGTGCGGCGGCGGCGGGAGGCTGTCGGGCCACGGCTCGATTTGGCTGGAGGCTTCTGGCTGGTGGACCCGGGGGCAGTGGAGGAGGATGTAGTGGTTGATGTCTCTTCATGCTCCCGAGCCCACAACCGCTGATACTCAGCACAAATAGCCTCCAGTTTACGGGCCCTGGCCCGGACAGCCATCACCTTGCGGGAGAGCTTTTTTGGAGTAGCATCTATGAAGAAAGAAAGAAAAATACTGTAGCCAATAGTCTTTAACATAAAGTCAAAATAATTCAACGGAAAGTTGACACTCAGTAACACCAGCAAGTAGCAAACACAGTATAACATTTTGGCATGTATCTTTCCGCCGTCTTTGTAAGCCTGTGACATTACTGGGAGTTTCAGGAATTCTACTAGCAGCACTATGGGTGGACTCACTACTACATACATAGTCAGAGAGTACTAAAAAAATGCCTTTTTTACTTTTTTCTCTTGTTTTGCAAAAGAAATTACTGGTACGTGAACTTGTGGTAGCCGCCATAAAGGCAGCTCACTCAGCTTTCACCCAAGAAATACAGACACAGGCCATGATGATGGAGTACTTTAAGCAGCACCTGCAGGTGGGGGTAGGAATATCTTACTTTTCTATAGGGTGGCACAGCCACTGGCCATACTTCATCCACTCTACTACATCATACACCTCTGCTATCGATGAGGATAAAGAAGATAACATCCAGGCTTCCAAAGTATGTCTATGATTCTTCTTAATGCCTCAAATGTACCAAAATTTCTTTTTGTCAACAACCAACTAACACCCGTTTCATTATATTTTGGAAACCGCCATCTTCTTATCTTGAATTGCATTCAACAAAACCATTCTTTACAGTCATAAATATTAAGACTCGCTCGTCCCTCGTTTCACCCCTCTTTAACTTTTCGTTCTTCACATCCCTATACTACATCTGATGTGACTTGGCTTCACAATAAAAGTTTGCCAGCTGAGTTGAAGTGAAATAGAGGGGGCCATTGGTTACCCGAGAAGTACCGCTGCTAATGCTATTACAAGTCAAGGTTGACTGTCTTCTCCGTGATAGCCCAAAAAGTAGTTCTAAATTAGTAACTGTTCTTAACAGTACAGTCTACTTATACTAGTGTACTGTGTACTACTGTACAGTACATCATACACTCCTTTGCGAGCCTACTCAAAAACATTTCAATGAGTAAGGAGTATAATAACTTACCACAGTCCGCCGCCACTGAGTCTTCCTCCCCAGCTCCTCCTGTTGGCGCCGCCGCATCCAGAGTGGACCCCTCCGCACTGCTGGCCCCGGCACTGGTGGTCATCTGTGCCGCATCATATGTTGTGACGTCTAGGAAAAACATGTCATATTTTCAGATGCCATACACAACCCCCTATTTTGTCTCGTAATGGAAGAAAATGTTACATAACACATTTTTTATTACTGGGATTGAAAAAAAGTAACGGTTTTGGGGAGGAAGTGTTAACCTTTTATATGCTTATTCCATTAAATGCTACACTTCTTCTTATGACAACTGATGAATGCTTGCTTAACGTGCACCATTTTTCTCATTACAGAAAGAAGATTCCATTGCCCTTCTGCCAGACGATTCACCAACTACTAGCAAGTCATCACCAGCAGTACTTTAAGTACTTTAAAGAAGGTGGGGGCTCCCACACAGTTATTCTAATAATTTCATGTGTCTGTTAACTATTATTAAGTTTGATTCATACTAATTTCTTTCATGGGAATGTTGTTTAAACTTTAACCTCATCTTCATCCATCACCATTGCTCGCTCCGAATACTACGCTATTAAAAATAAAGAAATAATGTTTTCATTTCTTAATTGAAAATAAAACTTAAAAACTAACAAACACTGTGTGGTTTTTGTTCACGAGTGAGTGAGCGGAAGGGTTTGAACTACTGCACTTGGTAGTCATGTTTCAGTGGCTCAGACAGGCCAGGACTCGGCCGTAGTCTTCTTCTGTTCTTCTGGGTCGTAAAATCATTGGTCAGACACACTAGATAGTCGGTCAGGGGATTGGGGGTTCAACTTCTGTTCGGACTGAGCTATGTCGAAAGTCAAACTGCACCTATCATCAACAATGTCCTATTTCACTTGTCCATATTTCTTTGTGTGCAGAATAGTCCCTGAAACACTAGCGGTATGGGATGTGCTCCTCTCAAATCAAAAAGGCAACTGCTACCTTTTACTTGGTGTAAACAATGACATTTTGTTGTTGGAAATTGTCAAAGCACTTACATTAAGAAGACTGGAATAGACAGCAAGGGCAACCCAGAGGACTGCATTCAGTGCCTAGAGCTATTGCTGGATGAGTTTTGTTTCACTCCGTTTGCCGACTGGGCAAGCTTAGCTACATACACAGACCGACTCATAATCGTAAATAGTAGTAGCACAGAGAGTGATGGTAGAGGTAGAATAAGAATGTAGAAAGTAGTCTACATTAGAAGAAGATCAAAGACTATTTTGTAAAACATAGAATTATTACGAAACAGTTTGTAATGAATAGGAGCTGTAAAAGTTAGGGAAGTATAAGTATTAATATAACAATAGAACAACTTACTGGGGCCAGCAGAAGAGCCTGCAAGGGACGGATCCTGTCCACCTTCTTCCACCGGAGTCTCAGTCGTCTTGCCCCTGGGAGGTGCTGATGATTATGAAATAAAGAAACACAACATGGATGATTGTTTTTTGGAAATATTTGATTTCTTTCAACACAATCTAAAATGATCTCGGGGAAACAAATGAACAACAATTGCATCTGATCTGGTCAACTAGGAGGATAGTAGTATTGCAGGATTTGCAGACCGTCTAATAGGAAAGTTATGTAATTCACTAACTACACCAACAACAAAAAGGTTCTACTACGAGTACCATCACTCAGCAGCAGGAGACGTCGTGTGACAGACACAGTCCGTCATCATGATTGCAGACCACTAACAAATGTCCTGTAACAAGTAATAAATAATATACTCAACGTATCCATCCACCACTATCTCTTCAAAGTGGCAGCAGCAGGAGTACAAAGAAGGACTAGACTTGAGTCCACTGTCTCTAGCATTACACAGTAATGCTCTCAAATGAGTTAAAAGTTAGAAACAAGTAAGCATAGTAGCAACGCCAATAACCAGGCGAGCACCTGCAATGACAGAAGCTATTTAAAGATTAATTTACCTGCAATGTAATCGAATCATCAGCATTTGTACTCTTCAGGAAAAAATAGATTAGCAATATAACAGAGCAGAAAAAAAAGTAGGTATTAAATAGCTACTTACCAAGGCCAGGGATCTCAAATCCTAGCAGGTCGAGCATGTCATGCTCCCGGTCCAGGATGTCAGTCCACCGGTGCGTCGCTTGCTGGTAGGTGCGCCGGACCCCAGACTCCTTACACATGCCCCGGCACACCTTCTCCCACAGCTGGCGACGCTCCCGGAGGCCGTAACCGGAAGCAATCCGCCCACCTGCTGCCACAGTCTTAGGGAGGTGGACTTGAACAAAAACCATCAAGGCGGCCACCTTCACCGCAGAGAAGATCTCCCTGGCCTGGACTCCCCCCCCCCTCAAACGCCCGCAAGGGAGCCGGGTACGGGGTGCTTGGCTCTTCCCCTTGCCCTTGTCGGCTCCCTTAGCCATGGTCCTGGGCACAAGAAGAAGGAAAGAAGAATAGGTGTAAAAAAAAATAAGAGAGAGAGCGAAATAAATAAAGTTGGTAATAAAGTAACAAAAAGTTAAAAAAACACAAAATATAGATGTAGGACATTGTAGAGATAGATAATAAGCAAAAAAAAGCAAAAAAAAGTTCAGAAAAACATAGGATTACAAAGATGTAAGATGGATAGAAAGGTAGCATGTCCAAAAACCATAGCAATGAATGAAAAACAAGATGGCCGCGCCCATAGAGGACCGCATGGGTAAGTTCGCGCGATATTTCCCCCCGAGCACGCAAAAACGCCCGCGAACCCGTAAACACGCCGCGCGCACAATGCGAGCATGCAGCTAGCACCCGGAACCGGAAATACGCAACGCGCACATGATGGCCGCGCCCATGTACGCCGCATGGGTGACTTCGCGGTCGTTGCGCTGCGTGCGGCCCGCTAAGACGCAAAAAACCCTGCGAACACGCAAATAAAACAATCCGCAAATTTGTATGAATTCGCGGATTGCGAGTTTGATTTCGTGCGAATTCGCGCCCCGCGAATCTCGCAAAATTGAAGAAAAACAAATTTTGCAAAACTGAAAGCACTAAGCAGGTGCAAAAGTTCAAGCTAATTTGTAACCATTCCCTGTAGTGCTTCCTGAGAGGCCCCTCCAGAGTTCAGTTGCCTACTTGCAACTATTCTCTGACCCTGCTCTGACCCTCAAGCAGGGTCAGAGAATAGTAACAAGTATGGCACAATGCTCCTGTAAAAAAAATTCAACTGCAACAGGAAGCACTTACAGCTAAGGAAGCAGGTGCCAGACTTGAAGCTCAAATTCAGTGACACATTAACCAGCCCCAAATTAATTAATCTCAGTTGAGGCTGGGCAGGTGTGCTTTCCCCCCATAATCTATAGTGGTGAACCAGAGGGTGCTGTGATGAACCAGGGGGGGGGCCTTGCTGATCCAGAGGGTGGCAGTGATGAACCAGAGGGTGCCATGATGAGCCAGAGGTTGGCAGTGGTGAACCAGAGGGTGGTCGTGGTGAACCAGAGGGTGACAGTGGTGAACCAGAGAGTGACAGTGGTGAACCAGAGAGTGGCAGTGATGAACCACAGGGTGGGAGTGATGAACCAGAGGGTGACAGGGGTGAACCAGAGAGTGACAGGGTTGAACCAGAGGGTAGCAGTGGTGAACCAGAGGGTGCTGTGATGAACCGAACCAGAGGGTGGCAGTGGTGAACCATAGGGTGGTAGTGGTGAACCAGAGGGTGACAGTGGTGAACCAGAGAGTGACAGTGGTGAACCAGAGAGTGGCAGTGGTGAACCACAGGGTGGCAGTGGTGAACCAGAGGGTGACAGTGCTGAACCAGAGGGTGGCAGGGGTGAACCAGAGGGTGGCAGTAGTGAACCAGAGAGTGATGTGATGAACCAGAGGGTGACAGGGGTGAACCAGAGGGTGACAGTGGTGAACCAGAGGGTGCTGTGATGAACCAGAGGGTGGCCGTGGTGAACCAGAGGGTGGCAGGGGTGAACCAGAGAGTGGCAGTGGTGAAACAGAGAGTGCTGTGATGAACCAGAGGGTGACAGGGGGGAACCAGAGGGTGACAGTGGTGAACCAGAGGGTGCTGTGATGAACCAGAGGGTGGCAGTGGTGAGTGGTGAAATCTGCAAATTCGCACAAATTTGCGGATTTTGTGGATTGCGAGTTCGATTTTGCGCGAATTTGCAAATTTTGCCCATACTTACTGATCGGTCTGCTGAACCAGAGGGTGGCAGGGGTGAACCAGAGGGTGACAGTGGTGAACCAGAGGGTGACAGTGGGCAAAGCAGAGGGTGCTGTGATGAACCAGAGGGTGGCAGTGGTGAACCAGAGGGTGATAGTGATGAACCAGAGGGTGGCAGTGGCGAACCAGAGGGTGGCAGTGATGAACCGGAGGGTGGCCGGGATGAACCACAGGGTCGCAAACAGGCTGGACACGTAGAAACAACATGGTCGCGACCGTTGCGACCACACAAGTAAGTTCGCGTTCCCGAGCTTGTAAAAAACCCTCGTGAACTGACAAAAACCCTCGCGAACACGCAAAAAAAATCTGCAAATTCGCACAAATTTGCGGATTTTGTGGATTGCGAGTTCGATTTTGCACGAATTCGCAAATTTCGCCCATACTTACTGATCGGTCTCTGACCTTTATAAACAAGAGGCATGTGAACTCGCACAGAAGTCTGGCCCCACACACACTAGGCTATGCAACTTCTTCCCGCCCTTGTCCCCACTGTGATGGACAGCTCACTCGAGGGACCTCGGCGCCTATGGGTGCGGTGGCAAAGTTACAGACACACGGGGTCACTGGAGACAACTCTTCTAGGCCTTTACGCAGCTGTAGTGTAGGAAAAGCACAATACATTTACCCAACGAGGTAGCACTTACTGATTAGCCAGTAGAAAGTACTCCAGTTGAGTATAGTGCAATTGCCAAAAATCTGCGATTTCGCAGGGAAATCTGCGAATTTGTGGATTTTTTTGCGGATTCGCGCAAATTCGTTAACCGCGAATTCGCACAATTCGCCCATACCTTATAACTGCTCTAAAAGTGTTGGCTGGATATTGTGATTTTGAACATTTTACCTCACAAATTATCAGGGATCAATTCGTTTCCAGGTGTTTCTCGAAGAATGTTATTTTTTTGCAAGAATCCATCATTGGATGAAGCTATTGACATAGCGAAAAGTATAGAATCTTCTCAACAATTAGAAAGCCAACCATCAACTACTAGTGTCGTCAATTCTTCTTCCAAATCTTCACATCTGCCTGATGTTTCGTTAAATAGATCTAGGGGTACTTATCTTTCTAACACCAGAGGCACTAGAGGTCAATGCAATAGTCGTATCAAAATACAGTGCTTCAGATGTGGGACGAATTCTCATGTTTCCAATTTTAAGAGTTGTCTAGCTGCAGCTCAGGAATGTTAGAAATGCAAAAAGATTGGCCATTTTGGTAATGTTTGTACAGGTGGTAAACGTACTCCCATTACGTTTGTTCAAGTGGGCACAAAAAGTTCTTTTACCTCCTGATGTAATTACCACAGCGTTTGAAGGCAGTAGAATTGATTTGGCAGGTTACTTTTGTGGCAACATTACTTTTGAAAAAAAAACATTCATGTAACATATGAAGGCATTGATGTCCTTGGTTGGTGGCATTAGGCAGAATTTGGGATGTGTATGAAACCAGGTCATAAACATCCTGTGTCTCTTACCAATGCTGTTACTGATCATGCTTCATGGAAAGTAGGATTTGGTGAGGTGTTTTCTGATAGCATTGGTCTGATTAAAAATTTCACTCACACTATTAAAGTAAAAGATGGTGTCTCTCCTGTGAAACACAGACTGCGCAACGTTCCTCATAGTGTAAAAATTGAATTGTCTCAAATGTTTAAAAAAATGCAGGAAATGGTGTCATAGAGAAGGTGGATGCCACACTTTGGCTTTCTTCTATTGTTCTTGCCAAGAAAAAGAATGGTGAGTTGTGCTTATGTGTGGACTTACGTTCACTTAACAAAGCTATTTGGGTGAAAAATTTTCCCCTGCCACGTATTGATGACTTAATCATGGCTGTTGGTCAGTCCAAATGGCTTTTTAAACTAGACTTACAAGCAACTTACCATCAGGTGGAATTGGATGTTTCATCCAGGCATTTAACAGCTTTTGTCATGCCTGATGGGACATTTCAATTTTGCAGAATGCCATTTGGACTGGCGTCGGCTGCGTTTGTTTTTCAAAAGGTTATGACCAACATGTTTCAAGGTATTTCAAATGTGGTTGTATTTCAAGATGACTTTTGATTCATACTTTATCAAAAGAAGAACATAATGTTGTAATTGAGCAAGTTTTGACCATTTTACAGAATGATTGTGTCACCTTTAGGGAGGATAAATGCATCTTTGCTGAAAATGAAATTGAATATTTAGGACATGTTCTTTCCAAAGATGGTGTCAAACCATTGTATTGTGGATGGCATTGTTAATGCACCACATCCCACTGACAAGGATCATCTTCGTTCTTTCGTTGGCCTGTGTGAATTTTATTCCAAATTTATCGAAAATGTTGCCTCTCTCACTGAATGTTTAGGAGTCTACTAAAAAAAGGTTCTGATTTTGTTTGGACATCCATTTGCCAAGAACACTTTCAACTAATAAAAGACAGCATTGTTTCTGATCCGGCTCTTCAAGCCTATGTTGTAGGTCGTGATACGTACATTACTGTGTATGCCAGTTCTTATGGCGTGGGTGCTGTTCTGTCACATATGGTTGGGAATTCTGAGGTTACCATTGGTTTTGCATCAAGAAGGATGAACGATGTGGAGTTGAAATACTCTGTTATTGAAAAGGAGATGCTTGTTTGTGTGTGGGGTGTAGAAAAATTCAAATCATATTTGTGGGGGAGAAAGTTTTGGCTCAGAACAGATCACAAGCCATTAGTGGATATTCTTTCTGGCAATAAGAATAAAAAAGCTGCTGCCAGATTGGCCAGACTTGATACCAAATTTTGGGAATTCAATTTTTCAGTGCAACATATAGCTGGGGGCACAAATATCAAAGCTGACTTCTTATCTTGACTTCCTGTCCAAAATTTGAAGTTTGATGAAAAAGAAGAGGAGGAGGACATTGAAGAATGTATTATTGCTTCTGTTGAAGACACTGTGGTGTGCGCAAATATGGAACATTGGTGTTAGGCATTAGAAAATGACTCTGTTTTAAAGCAAGTCAAGAATTTTGTTGTGAAAGGTTGGCGTAAGGAAAGGTCTATGATCCCATTTTACAACCTTTTTGTAAGGTTGTCAATGAATTGGCTATTGAAAACAAGTTGTTAGTCAGAGACGGTAAATTAATTCCTCCTTGTTTCAGAAGAAAAATTATGGAAACTGCCCATACGGTTCATTAAGGCATGACTGCTACTAAACGTAGGATCCGTAATGATTTTTGGTGGCCTTCTGTTGATCATGAAGTCGAACTTTAGGTCAATGAATGCACAGAACCCAACTTCAAACAGGAATGTGAAAGATTCAACAGAGTGTTGGTTGAGTGTCTACAAAGTGCAATCAAAGCGAGAGTGGACTGTGAGACTGCTGTCAGGGATGTTGTATGGGCATACAGAACTACTCCTCATTCTGTTTCAGGTTATATTCCTTTTGAATTGATGAGAGGAAGAAAAGTTGTTTCCACTCTTAATCCATTTTGAAAGATGGGTATTTCAAACAAAGAATGTAATGTATTAGAGAATTCCGTTAAAGCAAAAATTCGGAGTGATGAAGCTATTCTCCCTAGATGTGAAAGATCCAAACTTCCTGTTACCAAGAAAGAGACTAAGGGCCAGATGTAGGTAAATTAGATTTACCGATTTTTAATTACCCAATTTTACCGATTCGGTAATTAAAAATCGGTAAATCTAAAGGGTGGATATGTAGGTATTTCCAGATGTGGAAATACCGAATCTGTAACATTCGGTATTTACCGATTCTGTAAATACAGAATCGGTATTTCCCATTGATTCCTATGGGCTTTGAAGCCCATGGGAATCAATGGGAAATACCGATTCTGTATTTACAGAATCGGTAAATACCGAATTTTGCAAGGGTGCAGGGGGTGTCACTTTGACACCCTCTGGCACCCCACAAATAGGCATGTGCGCCATGTCGCACACAGACATGCCCTAAGGGCATGTCTGTCTGTCACATGGCTAGGTGTGCATGCACACATGTGCATGCACACCTGAATTCGGTATTTTACCACACAATAGGATTGTGTGGTAAAATACCGATTTTGTAGGGCCTTTGGGACTCAGAAGAGTCCCACCTACATCTGAGATTTACCGAATCGGTAAAAATACCGATTCGGTATTTTACAGAATCGGTAAATTTACCGAATCGGTAAATTTACCGATTCTGTAAAATTGTGCCCCTACATGCCAATTCTTGAATACCGGTCGGTAACGGCCGAAAATACCGATTTTCGGCCGTTACCGACCGACCTACATCTGGCCCTAAGTTTGCTATTGGAGATTGGGAGTGTGTCAAGGATCCTTTAATGCTCCAGAAGGGAAAATCTAAATTTAGAGATCCTGCACTTATTGTTAGTATTAGGGGTAAAGCTGTGAAGCTTGATAATGATCAGTGGTGGAATTTGGGCTGTCTCGCTAAAACCAATAGAAATGATGTTTGTTATGGTACACAAATGTATGTTTAAAGGAATCCTACTGTTAGAAGAAGTTCAGGAGTCAAGAAGATCCCCAGTAGATTTTTGGTTTAATTGTTTACTTCTTTATCTCGTTAAAGGGGGAGATATGTGGGGTTTGGGTTTGGTAATTTTAAAGTGTGATTTTTTTAGTGCCCTTATTTTACAGGTTATTTACGAAATTACATTTTTCAGTTGTGCATGTAATCTATGTATTATTACATTTAGAATTCTTGGCTGATGGTCTAGAACACTGCTGGTTCAGTTGGAGCAGCCATCCTGACCCCTCACTTCATTTGTACTTGGCTTATACTAATTCCTGCAATAAAACCTCATGAAGCCTGGCGAGTAATTTTATTTGACAGAAGACTATTGAAGATTAACAAGAAACCAACTTCAAACAGGAATGTGTGCCTCTGCATCAGCGCAAGACCAGAACAGTGCTTAATTTGAGCCGCAGGTTTCTGGTGCTCTGCACCGGCACTTAATTGCTCTAACACTTAATTGCTGGAACCAGCACTTATGATAGCTGCAACATGGTGCCGCTGTTTGTGTAATTTAGAGATGAGCAGAAAAACTGTTGTTTGTTAAATAAATATACATTAAAAAACAACCAATACCTGCCAACCAATCCCTTTTTAAAGCTTTGGCGGCCTCGAACAGTCTGAATTGTAACACTTGTAGCAACGTGATGGTTAGTAGTTGTGTAAGTACAGTGGCAATGTATGGGGCAAACTGCAGAAGGCTCTTGATGAGGCTGTGCCGTAGGGCAGCGTAGCAGGCCTTCCTGCTGCACTGCCCAATGGCAAAAGAAAAGGGCAAGAATGCGCCCTATCTACAAGATACAGTGCATTCCTGTCCTTTTCTCCTGCGCTGGCGCACAATGGGCTGTCGCGCGCCAACGCAGGCACCTTTGCACCATGGTGCAAACGTGCCTGCGTTGCGGGGATGATTATTTTTGTACAGGAAGGGAAAAATTTATGTACAAATATAATCACAAGAGGCATTTCCTCTTTCTATGTGTGCTGCAGAATGCAGCACAGATAGAAAAAGGAAAAACAAGGAGAAATTAAGAAATTTCTCCTCGTTGTGCCTCCCTTATGCCTCCGCTGGGGAGGCATAAGCTTTTGGGGCTGCCTCAGATTTACGATTTCTCGTAAATCTGGGGCAGTGTCAAAAGGGTATGGATGTTACTGGGAACGCCCCCAGGAACAGCCATTGCATGCTCTTTTAACGCAGAGCATTGAGTTAAAGGGACTGATATTTATCGGGCAATCACTCGGGGGTAACTGTTCCTATGAAAAGAACGCAACCTGTTCTGGTAGCTTAGATAAATGTGTTAGAATTGTCCAATTTTTTGTAATAGTGGTTCGATAAAGATGAAGGTGGGGGAATTCCTCCTTTTGGAAAAAGTACCCTCATACACCCTTGAGGGTGTCATGCTTCATCATCGGGTGTTTGCTCCTCGTGGGGGTGGCGCTGCTATCCCCCACGGGCCCGCAAGAGGGCTCTTTGATGGAGATCTTTTAAGGAGAGACGCCACAGTTGTGCATGCCCGAATTTCTATCCCAGTCTGCCCCCCCGGAAGGCATTGGGTGCAAGCTGTGCCAATTTTGAAGTCCTACACCAGCGCCGGTGTCCAAGAAGATCGAGGCGATCCTGCCCTGGGCCGTAAGCCCCGACCTGTATTTGTGTGGAGCCGGCGTCTGGGAGGTGCGCGGTCACTGTTGCGTTGTCTGCTGGGCTCTCCCCCTTGCCCCCTGATGATGGAGTATTGCTACTGGGGTGAGCCACCCAACAGCTGTCCTGGGGGCTGCTCCGTAGCGGGACAATGTATGCGGCAGGTGCTGCGGAGGATGAAACAGCCCTAGATCCCCGACACAGTTGATGGGAGGCCCTGTGCTGCACTGCCTGGCGGGGAAGGAGGTATGATACGCCCCTCCTCTGGGCCCTGATCCCTGACCTGGAGCTGCGTGGTGACTGCGTGCAGTAGGCGCACGCCCGCGTCTGCTGGTGCTCTGCCCGCCGGGGCCCCACCCACCCCCTGAGAATGGAGGACTGCTGCTGGTGCGAGCCATAAGTTTGCTGCCCAGGGGGCTGAGCTGCAGTGGGGAGCCGAATCTGGTGGACACTATTGTTGGCGGTGCGGCCCTGAACACCTGACTCAGGTCCCGTGAGGCCCTACGCACTGCGCCCGGTGTGGTTGCCTGCTGGAGGCCTGGGAGGAGGCCGTAAACTGTGCTGCCACTGACACTCGAATCCGTGGGGGCTCGATGCTATAACCCCCCTAGTGCTGTCCCAGGCGGGGTAAAACTCTGGATTGAGGCATTATTGGATGCCCTATTGTGACTGTGCTGGGTGCCCCACCACAGTTGTAGGCGGACAACTGCGTGACCCCCTGCTTCACCGTGATCAGCAGCTAAGGAGTGGTGGGCTGTGTTCTTCGGCGGGCATTCGGAGTTTGCTGTGCTCAGTCTGGTGAGACCATGCCCCGTGTTGCTTGTTGGAGGCTCTAGTGTGCCCCCAGCACGGCGTCTGTGACAGTGGAGTGACTTCTTGAAGATGAAGATGATCTGTGGATGAGTCTGTGTTGATGCGCTGGCCCTGCGGCGTCCAACTGTTGCTGCGCAGTGTCTCATGCAGCCCGATTCCTGTCAGAACTGCTCTACAAACAGTTGCCCTGGATCTGAGTGCCTTCCAGGTGGTTTGCGCTTTGCTGGTTTCCTGGATCTCCACCTACCACTGAACTACCTGTGTCCCTTCTGAGGTCTACCAGGGCTGAGGTGGTACAATAGAAGCAGGATCCCTTGACAGAATCCCAGGTTTGCTGCATGGACCTTCCTGGGTGCTCTGAGGTTGGCACCCTGCGAGTAGGAGCCCCGCACCTCCTGCCACCCACTACGAAATGTCTGAGTGTTCTGCCCTGGATACTGGAGGTACTGTGATCCCCCGTTACAGTGTCTCAATGGGGAGAGTGGACAAATTGAAACCCAAACTCAACTTCGATCAATGCAGATCAAGGGTAGGCGAAGAGGCCACAGAGGAGGATGACGCTGCATGGCCCGTGTCGCAGGCAATGGACGATGGTGGTATTCGCTGCCTGTTGGGGGCCATGGACATTTTTTTACTGAGCAGCCTCTCAATCCTGGGCAATAAGCTGGACTCCCTGTCCTAGCACATGGACAGAATGACAGAACGGATGGATGAGCAGGGGGAACGACTAGATATGGCGGAACGCAGGGTCACGTAGGTTGAGGAGGCACAGACGGATCTAGACACAGAACAGAAGCAAATGGGTAAGGCGCTACAAGCTCTAAATGACAAGGCGAAAGACCTGGAGGCGAGGTCTCGCCGCAGTAATTTTCGTATCTTGGGCCTGTCGGAGACAACTCAGGTCGAAAACATGGAACTCTTAGTTGAAAAACTGCTTGTGACACTGCTGGGCGCTGAGACTTTCTCCCCCATGTTTGTGGTGGAGAGAGCACACCGCTCGTTGGGCCCGCACCCAGTCCCTGGTGCTCCACCGCTACCAATCATTGCCAAATTGCTGAATTGCAGAGACAGGGATGTAGGGTTACAGGTGGCTCGAGAGCAACAAACTTTGCAGTTCGAGGGCTCAACAATTTTTCTATTTCCAGATTTCACGATCCGCGTGCAGGAGACACGCGGGCAGTTTGTGCCACTGAAAAGACAGCAGCAGGACCACAATCTCGACTATGCTATGTTGTATCTAGCTCGACTTCGTGTAAACCGGCAGGGCAAGTTGCAGATCTTTACAGACCCGAAAACGCTACAAAAGGCCCTAAAGGGGTAGTCCAAGGAGAAGCAGACTGGAGCGGAGCGGATTGCCACAGAAGGAGTGTTGGAGAGCAGCCTGGACGATCAGGACCGAGGACTCGACCACTTGTGATACAGATAAGATAGAAGCTGTTGGGTGGGCTCAGGGGGGCCAGGACGCTTTGACTGGGGATTCAACCTTTGTGGCTTGCTAACATGGTACTGGTTAGCGGGTAATTATTGCACTGGGGATATGGCCCTAGCACCAAATGTAGTCAGGATTGACATGACTAGCACGCACTCTACCCGCTCTAGCTAGATATCAGTGGGACGGGGTGGACACTGTTATATACTTGCTCGATGTACTAGTTTCTCATGTGGACAGACGGCTATGGGAGTGCCTTGTTTTCTCTAGTTGGGTTGTGTTAACCTACTGGGTGGGCAACATCTGCCTACATATGAAACACACTACTAGGATCTAATTTTGTTCTCAACGTTGTTATATGTTGGCCACTTTGAAGAGCATTCTGAGGGGAAGTGGGATATGATCCGGGGTGACCTTCCATGGTGCTGGAGCCTATTTTTGCTATTTTTTTACTGTTTATTGGTTGGGAGGGGACTCGTACTGTGTGTGCACAGTTGGGGAATGCATGCCGTGGGTGTGGGGGGAAGGGGGAATAAAGAGACCAATGCTGCCTGTTTTTTTTTTATTGCATAGATAAGATGACTTTGCCCTATAGAGTCCAGATGGCCCGCTATGACGATACAAAGGTTTTGCACGAAGACGGCCTTGAACACATCACCTGGTTTTTTATTCAAGACCTAGATGCATGTACATCCACGTATATTAAAAATCTTAACCTGGAATTTCTGGGTTCTTAATGGACATAGAAAATTGCGTACAATTTTACCCTTCCTCACCAGACGTGGTATAGACTAGGCACTCCAGGAGGAAACACATTTGCCACCGCACAGTGTTTTTTTCCAACATAGAGGGTTACAGGGCAACATCCATGCCTAAGGGTTCACTTCCCATGCCCGAGGAGTACTGACATAGGCAAACCCTAGATCTGATCTCTGCCTGGGAGCGCTAGAGACAGATTTGGAGGGACGTTTTGTGATCTCGCGCTGTAGGGGACACGGATTTGGTCTGATTATAAGTAAAGTTTATGGCCTCAATGTTGACAATCCAGTTTTTTTCATAATGTTATTGGATAGCATGAGCCACCATGGCCCGGGTTCCCTACTCTGGGGAGGTGACTTTAACTGTGTGCTGGACCCCACTTTAGAACGGTCAGGAGGCCCGCCTAGACGCACAACCGCCTCCGCTAGATCCCTTATGTCAGCCATGACCCAATTACACTTATGTGATGTGTGGCGCACACGATCATTGGCCCCGGGAGGGTACACACACTATTCAGCCTACCACAATCTGCACACTAGTATTGATTATTTCTTTCTTTCTACTGATTGGCTTGCACACATCCATGAATGCGAGGTTTTGCCTCGTACGTTGTCAGACCACGTCCCCATACAGATTGACTTGGAGACCCCGCGTACAGTAATCCCTTCCTTCAATTTGAAGTTCCCCCATATTGCTTATTAGACCCCTGCCTTTAAGGCAGAACTAGATGAAAATATAGAGACCTTTTTTGCAATAAATGAAGATTCAGTGAACTCTTTTGCCACAGTGTGGGAGACTTTCAAGGTATACATTCTTGGTATGGCCAAGGCCAAGCACTCTGGCATCCTCCGCGCAATCAGGCAGCGTCTCACAGATCTTGAAGCTACTTTAGCTTCCCTAGAGCAACTGTTGCTTGTGGGAGCTGATGACAATGTTACACAAGAGCTACACCGCACTCTGGAAGAGTATAATGTGTCTGCGGACACCGAGTTACGACACCTAGGCAAATATGCGAGAGCCCGCATATATGGTAAGGGTGATCGCCCAGGGTCGGTACTGGCCTCCCTGTTAAAAACTAGAAGAGAAAAGTCCAATGTCACAACCCCGAGGGGGAACCATTAACTGACCCTATTGACATAGCCCACAGATTTAAGCAGTACTTTATATCACTGTATAGCACTGAAGGAGGATGTGACGATGAGGCTATTTTATATTATCTCACTCATATTAAATTACCTTGGCTACTAAATGGGCATAGGGAATAGCTCATGCGTACGCTGGAGGTAGACAAAATAGCAGCAGCCCTAACTGGAATGAAAGCTAATAGTGCGCCCGGGGTAGATGGCCTTACTGTCTCATTCTATAAAGAGTTCAGGGACCTGCTGATCCCTCACCTTCAGACCCTGTATGAGGAAATCATTGACCCAGGCACGCTCCCTCCTACTATGCGGGAGACTCTGATTGTTACTATCCTAAAACCTGAGAAACCCCAGACGGCCTGCAGTTCCTAAAGGCCGCTATCGCTCCTCAGTGTTGACACTAAAATGTATGCAAAAGAATTCGCGAACAGATTATGTCCCCTAGTGCCGCTGCTGATATCACCAGAACAGGCTGGCTTTGTTCCTGGGAGAAAACTTACTTACAATTTAAGAACCATATTTGGGGCTATACAACACACTCAACAGGACACCCAAGCCCTAGTGGTCTTCCTAGATATAGAGAAAGCGTTGTATTCGGTGGAGTAGAAATTTATGAAACATGTTTTGACCAGAATAGGTCGGGGGAGCATCTTTTTGCAAATTCTGGGAGTGCTATATAACTCTCTTACAGCTAGGATAAAAATTGGGAATATGGTAACAGATCCTATTTATATCACTAGAGGTACGAGACAGGGGTGTCCACTCTCCCCATTGTCATGCGCCTTGCCGGCCGAACTCCTTGCTTGTGCGATGAGGGAATATCATAGCTATAGGGGTATGCGCTTTCTGTCATATAATGTGATCATATCCACATATGCAGACGATACTTTATTATATGTCGGAAACACGGCTCAGAATCTCTCGACGGTGCTCCGTTAGTTGATTTTGTTTGGGACCCGGTCGGGTCTTAAGGTGAATTGGAATAAATCACTTATTTTCCAACTCACGGCAGGGACGGCCCAATTTACACCAGACTACCCCTTAGGTTGGACGACAGACCCAGTCAGATACTTGGGAAGGTGCACACTGATTTGGAGGCTGTCTTTAAAGAAAATTACGGTAAAGCAGTCTCCGCATTTATAGACGATGTAGACAGATGGATACAGTTGCCCCTGCCCCTTGTGGGCAGAATTTTCATTATGAAAATGGTGGTACTACCACAGTTTTTATTCCTATTCACTAACATACCTATCGACCTACTGAGCTGTTTTTCTTTTGGGTGCTGACATCTCTGAGAGTTCGGTTAGCCTGGGCTGGGAGGCACGCGAGAGTTAAGTGGGAAATACTAACACTCCCATACAGCATGGGCGGATTGGGAGTGCCCGACCTAGGGCTGCATTATAGTATATGGCTGCACAGGGCGCTCATGCTCATCCTCGGATACACAGCCCCACAGTTGCCCCACAATTCCAGATAGAAAAGGTTGTTGCGGCCCGACTCCGCTACCAGCACTTCTGTTTAAGCCTAATGAACGTAGAAAAGGTATACTTGACTTGATTAATGCAACAACTCATGCTTGGTATAATCTTCTGAAATTGCAGACTTGGCCGTGCTTTACTCTCCTCTGACACCACTAGACTGGTGTCACTGGTTGCCCCCGTGTAGGGAAATAGGGGTGGTTCCTGCTATGAAAGATATTAACATCCACTTAGTAGGAGAGTTGTTTGATAGAGGTAAAGCTAAATCGTGAGATGAGGTGATACCAGAGGGTTGTACGCCAACTACACTAACCCAGTTTCAACTCCACAGGGTCCGACATGCACTAAGGGACAAACTGGGCCCAGAGCTTGAGGAGCTGCCAGAGGTGGTGCCACTCACATACGTGATCAAAGCTGCTGCGCCAACATGCATAGTTTCCAGAATCTATAACATAGTGCAAGGCTATAGGGCTAACCACTACACTAAGGCATGACTCGCTTGGCCGACAGACCTGGATCGGGTGTTGGATGACTCTACATGGAAGTATTGTTGTGAAAAGACTAAACAAATATCACTTAATGGACGCCAAGGGCTGATACACTTTAAGTTTTTAAACAGGGTATATTATACAGCAGAAAGACTCCACAGGTATGGGTTACAGGCTTCTGCCACATACGAACGCTGTGGTGCAGACGCTGCCAATTTCTATCATCTGGCCTGGTTATTCCCTAGGATAGCGGTGTTTTGGGAAATGATTTTTAAGACGCTTGGAAAAGTCACTGACACTACACTTGACCAGGACCCTGCGCTGGCCCTGTTGGGCTACTCCAAACATTTACCTAAGGGTATCAGATGTCTGATAGATATGGGGCTTCTTATGCGTAGGGTCGCAATTTGTTGGTCTCGCGGTCCGACTCCCACCTTGTCGGGCTGGACCCACAGCATGGCTTACGGCAGCCCGCAGACTGAGCACTATATCAAATTATTCCCCCCGCAATAGACCTAAAAACTTCTGGGGGCTCTACCAGGCTTACTTGACTACAAAGACAAATAACACACAGAGGACTGACTCTCCTGTAGCATAGTGTGGGTCGTGGCACTACAAGATATGGGTCTAGAAGCTATCTGGAGGGAGGAACACATCTAAGGGCTCTTTGGTTAGGCCGTGGATTTACTACTAAATGCTTGGTGGGGGCACCACTGCACTGCAATATTGTGATTATTGATGTGTTCTGATTAGCGAATATGCGGATATTGTGGACTAAGGGTTACGGGTGCTGTTTTATCTGTGTACTTTAATTGAAACAACAAGTATGCTATGTCTCTGTCTTGACTTTTGCTTGCAATAAAATTCTTACAAATAATATATATACATATATATATATATATATCTATATATCTATATATATATATATATATATATATATATTCACTGAAAAAACCATAGGTTATAGACCATATATAGTTAGGAATTCGCATTTACAAAACCTTATTTTACTCACACAAAACCATTGAAATTCCATATATTGTTAGTTGCACTAACTATATATCTCGCACCCGCAATCCACTGCTGATGATGTCACATATTACATCATTCATGACATGGTCAGTGACATCACTGATGACATCACTGATGACATCTAAAATGACATCACTGATGACATCTCAAATGACATCACTGATGACATCTCATTTGACATTACTGATCCCATCACTGATGATATCATTCATGTGATAATACGATGAACCTCTTCAGACTCTAATATAACCTTAGATACAAACAGTGTAAACAGACACTCACAGACTGTCACTCATCCATGGAGTTACTCACACACCTAGTCAGTCATGCAAAGAATCAATCACACCTCCATTTCCTCAACTATACAGTTATACAAACTTTACTTATTCAAACATATACTAACACATATTTACTCTCTTATACAATCCCTGATACAAGTTCACAATGATCCATACAGCCACTCACACATTCACTGGCTCTTATGCACAGTTATTTATATATGTCAACTCTCACATGTACTGTGTTTTACATATGTACTTACTTTGACATGTAGCACTGAGATATCCATTCACTCACCAATACACTCATGCACACAGTCAACCGCCCATACAGCTGTTTCCACATGCACTTTTGAAACCATACATCTAGTGAATCAACTGCTCACACATCTATGCACAGAGTCATACACCTCCCAGCCACCCACACACACACTCAGTCTCCCATACAAATACTTGGGCAACCAATCAATAACCCATATAGTTACTCATATAGCTACTTATCAACACATGCAACAGTTTACAGAACAACAGACATAATGATGCACAAATTAAGACAGTTTAGTCACTAACCCATGGACTCAGTGAGACGCATTTAATCACTCACTCATACAGTCAGTCATGCACCTACTAAATCCTTCATCCAGACACTTATACATCCACTCATTCTTCAATATGTAAGACATATTTTAACTTTACAGAAACATACAGTCACTGGATGTTGTCATCAGTGATGTCATCAGTGATGTCATTTGAGATGTCATCAGTGATGTCATCAGTGATGTCACTGACCATGCCATGAATGATGTAATATGTGACATCATCAGCAGTGGATTGCGGGTGCGCGATATATAGTTAGTGCAACTAACTATATATGGAATTTCAATGGTTTTGTGTGAGTAAAATAAGGTTTTGTAAATGCGAATTCCTAACTATATATGGTCTATAACCTATGGTTTTTTCAGTGAATTTTCAAGGTTTTGTAAATGCTAATTCCTAACTATATATGGTCTATACCCTATGGTTTTTTCAGTGAATTTTCAAGGTTTTGTAAATGCTAATTCCTAACTATATATGGTCTATAACCTATGGTTTTTTCAGTGAATATATATATATACATACATATATAAACATATATCATCTGTATATCTATATAAATACAAACATAAATGCATGCATACATATACTTATATGCATACAGATGCATGTTATTTACATGAAAGTTGAAAAAACACTAATAAAAGCAAAGCTAAAAAGCCACCTCATTACAAACAGAATGGCTTTAACTTAAACGAGGGCGAGATCTATTGCATTTTCAATGCTTGTTTACTTTGGTTCCATCAAGAAGGCATTCAGATGTGTCACACATTTGCCATCAGTTCTGAATGTTAGCACTCTAGTTGCACATTAGATCACTGTAGTAAAGCTACTGCTCACCAGGGACGTCTGCTGCTGGTATTCAAAGTGCATGTTTCAGTCTGCATGTCAGAATTTTTTTATTGAAATAGAAGAGGATTTGAGAAGTCACTCAAAATGATCCCTAATTTTTCTTTCTGAAGCACTAATCATACTTTCTATGGCAAAATTAACCCCCTCATGTTGTTCCTTTTTAAATTGAGTGTTTTCAGACTTACCACTTCATTCCAATCAAGATGGCTTCTGGTGTGCCATACTTTTGTCATAAGTAAGACTGTTAGCGCTCTAGTTGTTCTTTAGAACGCTCTGGGACATTCTGTCATTGGGCTATACTTGGGGTACATCTGGGTGATATTTGGGCTACATTTAGGCTCTTTTGTCTCTGGTGGCCATCTTGGGAGACTTTATGTCAGAATTTTTTAATGAAATTGAAGAGGGTTTGAGAAGTCACTCAAAATGTGCCCTAATTTTTCTTTCTGCAGCACTAATCATAATTCATATGGCAAAATATACCCCCTCATTTTGTTCCTTTTTAAATTAAATGTTTTAAGAGTTACCACTTTATTCCAATCAAGATGGCTTCAGGTGTGCCATACCTTTGTAATAAGTAGGACTGTTAGCGCTCTAGTTGTTCTTTAGAACACTCTGGGACATTCTGTCATTGGGCTATACTTGGGCTACATCTGGGTGATATTTGGGCTACATTTGGGCTCTTTTGTCTCTGGTGGCCATTTTGGGAGACTGCATGTCAGAATGTTTTAATGAAATAGAAAAGGATTTGAGAAGTCACTCAAAATGTGCCCTAATTTTTCATTCTGCAGCACTAATCATACTTTCTATGGCAAAATATACCCCCTCATGTTGTTTCTTTTTAAATTAAATGTTTTAAGAGTTACCACTTTATTCCAATCAAGATGGCTTCAGGTGTGCCATACCTTTGTAATAAGTAGGACTGTTAGCGCTCTAGTTGTTCTTTAGAACACTCTAGGAGGCTGCAGTAGAACACAAAGGAATCAACTGACAGTCTCTGTCCTTGTTGGGTGTACATGTTTTACTGAGAATGTCAGACTTCATTTTCACATGACTGAGAAAGATAATGTGAATTTACAGAAAATATGCTTTCAGTTTAGCTTATAGATCCCCTTCTAAACCACTGTGGGAAAATCATGAGATATTAGTTTTCTTTCAAACAATATTCATGATATCACAGCAGAAGGTTTTTTTCACATGGTAAAATCACCTTAGAACCCACCACAATTCCTAAAACGAGTATGGTACCATCAACAAATGATTTATAATGTAACTAAAGTCCTAAAACCCTCTATTAACTACAATGCTTTTTAATGAGGTGCTATCATGTATATTGGTCCCAAGATGGCTGCCAACACTTCTTGGATGAAGTGCTGACAGCCAATCAGATCAGATGTGTGGTTAGGCTCCGCCCAGATATATATCTTTTTTTTAACCTAAATTACTCAAAATCCACTGGAGCACATATATTGAGACCTAGCAAAGGCACATCGAGCTAACAGTACTTACAATTTTGCCATGTTTCGTGCAAATCCATTCAGCCGTTCGAGCTAAAAGTGAGGCCAACCGCCCTATGGAAATTAACATGGGAAAAACGCGCTTTGGGACCCCCCTTTTTTCTCGGCCCCCCCTTGATGAAACCCCCCCAAATTGTCAGGGGCTGCTCAGAAACAAACTGTTCCATTTTCCTGAAAATTTCAGCCAATTCCGTCCACAAACGCCAAAGTTATTAGACATAGAATTTTCAAAAATCCCATAGAGAAAAAATCCTAACTATATATACCTACTGGCGACCGCCAGTAGGTAATATATATATATATATATATATTTATATATATATATATATATATATATATATTACAACAATGTCTCCCTCTCAGCAAGAGACTATGAGTCGCACACGATACTTGACCACTAACATTTATTGGTGGATTGAAAAAAGGTTAAGGCATAGTCCTTACATGTTTCGTTCCCCCTGGAACTTTTTCACAGGTGAGCCTTGCACTGAAAACAAGTCGTTTTTCCACAGACAGGTGTTCTCCATTATTCTTTTGCATCCGCTGCTGGCACTGTTTTATGGAATCATTTCCTTTTGGTGACGCAATGTGGGATCTGTGGTTCAACGATTGTTTTATCCCTCCAACGGGTGGTGTTTAATGTCCTGTTAAAATCATTGTTCGCATTATCTATCCATTTAGGCAGAAAGTTTCCCCATGCCAACGTACTTTCAGGGTTGGCTCAGGACCAATATCGAGGTCCAGTCCTCGGCGGCACAGCACTCTCCCAGTTCGTTTTGCCGAATCTACCTTGTGGTTGGAGGTGGAGAGTTGTAGCGCTCTTGTGGCGGGCGTGAACACCTCGGCGGAACCCAGCCGAAATTTATTACAATGATGTCTCCCTCTCAGCAAGAGACTATGAGTCGCACTCGAAACTTGACCACTACCATTTATTGGTGGATTGACTACAGGTTAAGGCATAGTCCTTATATGTTTCGTTCCCCCTGGAACTTTTTCACAGGTGAGCCTTGCACTGAAAACAAGTCGTTTTTCCACAGACAGATGTTCTCCATTATTCTTTTGCATCCGCTGCTGGCACTGTTTTATGGAATCATTTCCTTTTGGTGACGCATTGTGGGATCTGTGGTTCAACAATTTTTTTATCCCTCCAACGGGTGGTGTTTAATGTCCTGTTAAAATCATTGTTCGCATTATCCATCCATTTAGGCAGAAAGTTTCCCCGTGTCAACCTACTTTCAGGGTTGGCTCAGGACCAATACCGAGGTCCAGTCCTCGGCGGCACAGCACTCTCCCAGTTCGTTTTGCCGAATCTACCTTGTGGTTTGAGGTGGAGAGTTGTAGCGCTCTTGTGGCGGGCGTGAACTCCTCGGCGGAACCCAGCCGAAATTTATTACAACGATGTCTCCCTCTCAGCAAGAGACTATGAGTCGCACACAAAACTTGACCACTAACATTTATTGGTGGATTGACAACAGGTTAAGGCATAGTCCTTACATGTTTCGTTCCCCCTGGAACTTTTTCACAGGTGAGCCTTGCACTGATAACAAGTCGTTTTTCCACAGACAGGTGTTCTCCATTATTCTTTTGCATCCGCTGCTGGCGCTGTTTTATGGAATCATTTCCTTTTGGTGACGCATTGTGGGATCTGTGGTTCAACGATTGTTTTATCGCTCCAACGGGTGGTGTTTATTGTCCTGTTAAAATCATTGTTCGCATTATCCATCCATTTAGGCAGAAAGTTACCCCGTGTCAACCTACTTTCAGGGTTGGCTCAGGACCAATACCGAGGTCCAGTCCTCGGCGGCACAGCACTCTCCCAGTTCGTTTTGCCGAATCTACCATGTGGTTTGAGGTGGAGAGTTGTAGCGCTCTTGTGGCGGGCGTGAACTCCTCTGCGGAACCCAGCCGAAATTTATTACAACGATGTCTGTCTCCCTCTCAGCAAGAGACTATGAGTCACACACGAAACTTGACCACTGCCATTTATTGGTGGATTGACAACAGGTTAAGGCATAGTCCTTACATGTTTCGTTCCCCCTGGAACTTTTTCACAGGTGAGGAGCCTTGCACTGAAAACAAGTCGTTTTTCCACAGACAGGTGTTCTCCATTATTCTTTTGCATCCGCTGCTGGCGCTGTTTTATGGAATCATTTCGTTTTGGTGACGCATTATGGGATCTGTGGTTCAACGATTGTTTTATCCCTCCAACGGGTGGTGTTTAATGTCCTGTTAAAATCATTGTTCGCATTATCCATCCATTTAGGCAGAAAGTTTCCCAGTGTCAACCTACTTTCAGGGTTGGCTCAGGACCAATACCGAGGTCCAGTCCTCAGCGGCACAGCACTCTCCCAGTTCGTTTTGCCGAATCTACCTTGTGGTTCGAGGTGGAGAGTTGTAGCGCTCTTGTGGCGGGCGTGAACTCCTCGGCGGAACCCAGCCGAAATTTATTACAACAATGTCTCCCTCTCAGCAAGAGACTATGAGTCGCACATGAAACTTGACCACTACCATTTATTGGTGGATTGACAACAGGTTAAGGCATAGTCCTTACATGTTTCGTTCCCCCTGGAACTTTTTCACAGGTGAGCCTTGCACTGAAAACAAGTTGTTTTTCCACAGACAGGTGTTCTCCATTATTCTTTTGCATCCACTGCTGGTGCTGTTTCATGGAATCATTTCCTTTTGGTGACGCATTGTGGGATCTGTAGTTCAACAATTGTTTTATCCCTCCAACGGGTGGTGTTTAATGTCCTGTTAAAATCATTGTTCGCATTATCCATCCATTTAGGCAGAAAGTTTCCCCGTGTCAACCTACTTTCAGGGTTGGCTCAGGACCAATACCGAGGTCCAGTCCTCGGCGGCACAGCACTCTCCCAGTTCATTTTGCCGAATCTACCTTGTGGTTCGAGGTGGAGAGTTGTAGCGCTCTTTTGGCGGGCGTGAACTCATCGGTGGAACCCAGCCGAAATTTATTACAACGATGTCTCCCTCTCAGCAAGAGACTATGAGTCGCACACGAAACTTGACCACCACCATTTATTGGTGGATTGACAACAGGTTAAGGCATAGTCCTTACATGTTTCGTTCCCCCTGGAACTTTTTCACAGGTGAGCCTTGCACTGAAAACAAGTTGTTTTTCCACAGACAGGTGTTCTCCATTATTCTTTTGCATCCGCTGCTGGCGCTGTTTTATGGAATCATTTCCTTTTGGTGACGCATTGTGGGATCTGTGGTTCAACGATTGTTTTATCCCTCCAACGGGTGTTGTTTGAGGTCCTGTTAAAATCATTGTTCGCATTATCCATCCATTTAGGCCGAAAGTTTCCCCGTGTCAACCTACTTTCAGGATTGGCTCAGGACCAATACTGAGGTCCAGTCCTCGGCGGCGCAGCATATAGGTAGTTATAGTTAAAACCTAGTTTCCATAGGAAATCCGCAACATTCTATTTCGAATAACTTTGGCACCGGTGGACAAATCTTCGCACATTTCTCCAAGACAATGGCCTGCTCCGCTCCGCTCCTTCCCTGAAAGATTGGGGGTGATTTGTGAAGCGGGGGCCGAGAAAAAAGGGAGGTCCCAAAACGTGTTTTCCCCATGCAATTTTCCATAGGACCTTTAGCCAGGGCTACAGCCCGAACGGCTGAACGGAATTACACCAAATTTGGCAAAAAGGTAGAGTTCTGTTCGCAGATCACGCTTTTTGTTGAATGGTGTAAATCCGTTCAGTAGTTCCTGAGAAAATCATAAGTAAAATCATAAGTATATCTATAGAAGCTTACCGTACTCTGTACTGTACTCTGTACAGTACATGGCCGTACGCCTACCTTCCCGAGCACGAGCTGCATGCTAATTGAATGTCAACTGTCTGTCAACACTCCAAACCAGGAAGTGTTGGCAGCCATCTTGTGCCTCTGTAGAACTGAGGCACAAGAAAGCAGTGAAACAAGTACGCATACACACGCAAAGGGGGCAGGGTAGAAACACCCTGACCCCCTAGGCCTACTCAGTGGGTCCCACAAGGACCCCCAAGGCATATGGTACACGTAGGGTACACGTACCATATGCGCATCCCGCAATTTTTAAAAAAATAAAAAAATAATTCCCCTGGCGCGTCTGCAGAGGGGAAAATAATTCCCCTTGAATACTGGGGGTCCCTGGGAGCCAAGTAGCCCACAAAGAATCTCCAGTAGCGTCAGGGGGTTGCCTTGCAGAGAGGTGCAAAGAGGCCATGCCCCTTTTTACACCTCTGCAACGCAGCCCCCTGGTGCATTTGCAGAGGGGGAACTAATTCCTCTTGCATACTGGTGGTCCCTGGGGGCCAACTAGCCCACCAGAAACCTCCAGTATGTGCCAGGGGGCTGCACTGCAGAGAGGTGTAATGAGGCCCCACCCCTTTTTACACCTCTCTGCAAGGCCCCCTGGTGTGTTTGCAGAGGGGGAAATAATTCCCCTTGAATACTGGAGGTCCCTGGGGGCCAAGTAGCCCACCAGGAACCTCCAGTATGCTCTAGGGAGCTGCCTTGCAGAGACGTGTAAAGAGGCCACGCCCCTTTTTACACCTCTCTGCAATGCAGCCCCCTAGCGCATACTGGAGGTTCCTGGTGGGCTAGTTGGCCCCCAGGGACCCCCAGTATTCAAGGGGAATTAGTTTTCCCTCTGCAAACGCACCAGGAGGCTGCTTTGCAGAGACTTGTAAAGAGGCCACGGCCCTTTTTAGACCTCTCTGTAACACAGCCCCCTGGCGCGTTTGCAGAGGGGGAACTAATTCCCCTTGCATACTGGTGGTCCCTGGGGGCCAACTAGCCCACCAGGAACCTCCAGTATGCACCAGGGGGATGCATTGCAGAGAGGTGTAATGAGGCCCGTCCCTTTTTAAACCTCTCTGCAAGGCAGCCCCCTGGCGCGTTTGCAGAGGGGGAACTAATTCCCCTTGAATACTGGGGGTCCCTGGGGGCCAACTAGCCCACCAGGAACCTCCAGTATGCGCCTGGGGGCTGTGTTGCAGAGATGTGTAAAAGGGGCGTGGCCTCTTTACACCACTCTGCAAACGCGCCCACAGGCGCGTCTGCAGAGGGGGAAATAATTTCCCTTGAATACTGGGGTCCCTGGGGGCCAAGTAGCCCTCCAAGGACCTCCAGTATGCACCAGGGGGCTGCCTTGCAGAGAGGTGTAAAGAGGCCATGCCCCTTTTTACACCTCTCCGCAAAGCAGCCCCCTGGCACATACTGGAGGTTCCTGGTGGGCTAGTTGGCCCCCAGGGGCCCCCAGTATTCAAGGCAGATTAGTTCCCCCTCTGCAAACGCGCCAGGGGGCTGCCTTGCAGAGAGGTGTAAAGAGGCCTCGCCCCTTTTTACACCTCTCTGCAAGGCACCCCCCTGGCGCATACTGGAGGTTCCTGGTGTGCTAGTTGGCCCCCAGGGAGCCCCAGTATGCAAGGGGACTTAATCCCCCAACTTAGAACGGGTTACGTGGCATGTTTGCACAGTGGTGAAGGTTTTTTTTTTTAAATCCCGGTATACGCGTAGGGTACACATACCCTGCCGATCCCCCCAAAAAAACATTAAGGCACCACTCTGCAAACGCGCCCCCTGGTGCGTTTGCAGAGGGGGTAGTAATTCCCCTTGAATACTGGGGGTCCCTGGGGGCCAAGTAGCCCACCAGGAACCTCCATAATGCTCTAGGGGGCTACCTTGCAAAGACGTATAAAGAGGCCATGCCCCTTTTTACACCTCTCTGCAATGCAGCCCCCTGGCGCATACTGGAGGTCCTGGTTTGCTAGTTGGCCCCCAGGGAGCCCCAGTATGCAAGGGGACTTAATCCCCCACCTTAGAACGCATTACGGGGCATTTTTGCACAGTGGTGAACGCGTTACGGGGCATGTTTGCACAGTGGTGAAGGTAGGGGGTGGGCTTGAGGTGACATGTGTGCAAACACGCCCTGTGGTGCGTTTTAGGTTGGGGAATATATTCCTCTTCAATCCAGAGGTCCCCTAGGGGCCAACTAATCCAACGGGTACCTCTAGTAAGTGCCACAGAGCTGCGTTGCAGAGTGTTGTAAAAAGGGAGCGTGCCCTCTGAACGCCTCTCTACAGCGCAGCTCCCTGGCGCAAACTGGAGGTACCTGATGGGCTAGTTGGCTCACAGGTGACCTCAGGAATGAAGAGGAATATATTCCCCAATTGAAAATGCGCCACAGGGCGTGTTTGCAAACATGTGTCCTCAGGCCCCGCCCCCTTCCTTTACTAATGAGCGATATATATTCCTCTAAAATCAAATGAAGTACGAATTCCGATTTACTCACCTGTTATCACGAGAGACGTCAATGCTGCATCTTTGAGCCCAGGACGGACCCTGAAAAGTAAATGTAACCATACTTACAGTAACTTGAATTTCCTTCAATAGGCTAACATTGACATGTTTTACTTGGAAAGTGTGGAGTTTTGGAACTTTAAAAAATTCCTGTAAAATCAGCCGATGTACGTATTCCGATTTACTCACCTGTTATCAGGAGAGACCTCATTGCTGCATCTTTAGCCCACTACTGATCCTGAAAAGTAATTCTAATCATAGTTACAGTAACTTGAATTTCCTTCCATAGGGTAACATTGACATGTTTCACTTGAAAAAAATTTTAAGTGTGGAGTTTTTGAAACTTTAAAAAATTCCTCGAAAATCAGCCAAACTACAAATTCCGATTTACTCAGCTGTTTTCAGGAGAGACCTCAGCGCTGCATCTTTCAGCTCACTACTATTTCTGAAAAGTAAATTTAACTGTACTTACCAGTAACTTGAATTTTCTTCCATAGGATATCATTGCCTGCTATATAAAATATACATAAATTAAAAAAATACTAATATTACAATTTCAATATTTTTAAAAACATTTATTTTTCAATTTATATTAAAAATATGTAATGTAATTTAAAAAGTAAAATACCTAAAAATAAATAATTTAAAATAATGTAGTAAATCAGTATAAAAAAATCAGTATAAAAAATATAACAATTAATATATTTAAAAATTATAAATTATCATTTACAAAACCTTTGAAATTCACTGAAAAAACCATAGGTTTCAGCCACGTCATAGTTAAAAATTATCATTTATAAAACCTTAGAAACTCACTGAAAAAACCGTAGTAAAAAATTTGCATTTAAAAAACCTTAGAAATTCACTGAAAAACCATAGGTTTCACACATGTTATAGTTAGCTGGACATTTCATTCGAGATGTCGACAGTGATGTCATGAGTGATGTCACTGACCATGTCATGAGTGATGTAATATGTGACGTCATCAGCATTGCATTGCGAGCGTGCGAGTTATAGTTAACTATAACGGGGGAATTTCAATGGTTTTGTATGAGTGAAATGTCCAGATAACTATAACATGTGTGAAACCTATGGTTTTTCAGTGAATTTCTAAGGTTTTTTAAATGCTAATTTTTAACTATAATGTGTGTGAAACCTATGTTTTTTTCATTGAATATATATATATATATACACACATGTCTATATATATATACACACATGTCTATATATATATACATATATATATACATATATATGCATGTATATATATATTGGTAGAATGCATTGCTACAATCGAAAAAAGTCTGGTTTACTTATGCAGATTAATTATATCGAAAGTGGTTATAGTTATATGTATCTATTGGTATTTGTGGAGCAAGAACCTAGCTATAGCGTAATCTATTTCTGGCCAACGGCAAGACGACTGTTTTCTCTTTTAGCATAGTTCATAATTAAGCAGGAAGTTTGCAGGTGATGAATGCTACTGTGCGGAGATGTTGTGCACCTTGAAGAAGTGGATCTTCAGCTCCTTTCTTCACACAGTGATTACCTCACAGCAGGAACCTAAGTGCCTGAGCTAGGGTGGCCTCCCGACGGCTAGAGCTCAGCTTATTCTCTCAACGAACGTTCGGCAGCTCACATTTCCACACAGTGATTCCTCTCAGTGGGAACTCTCTTGCCAGAGCGTTCGGCGGCCTCCCGCCTAGTGTGCGCTCAGCTGTTGGGCTTCAGCGAACGTTCTACCCGCTGTCTTCCTTCTGGGACTGAGTTTTTACCCGTGCAGAGCGGTGTTCTGCACACAGCGGGAGCTCTGTTTTTCAGATTTCTTCAAAGGCAGTCACGAGTTCTTAGGCCACATAATCTTATCTATTTCTCCTCGCAGCTGGAGCATATTTCTTCAAGTGGCAGTCACGAGTTCCTGAGCCACAGAATCATTATCGATTTCTTCGACCTGCAGCACGGTCAAGTTACCTTACTCATGTAATTGCCTGCCAGTTCTACATCGCTGACAGGCACAGCTCATTCTAGAGTGGATAGTTCTTACTTGGCTGGCTATTCTGACACTTGTTTTCATTCTTAGAGGCTCTCTTTAGGTCTCATGACCTATCAATGCGCACCGCTCTTCCGCAGTACTGCAACCTACACCCTCCCTCACCCTCACCCTCACTCACCCTCAACCCCTCACCCTCACCCTCACTCACCCTCAACCCCTCACCCTCACTCACCCTCACTCACCCTCACCCTCACTCACCCTCACTCACCCTCAACCCCTCACCCTCACCCTCACTCACCCTCACTCACCCTCACCCTCACTCACCCTCACCCACCCTCACCCTCACTCACCCTCACCCTCACTCACCCTCACCCTCACTCACCCTCAACCCCTCACCCTCAACCCCTCACCCTCAACCCCTCACCCTCACTCACCCACACTCACCCTCACTCACCCTCACTCACCCTCACTCGCCCTCACTCGCCCTCACTCACCCTCACTCACCCTCACCCTCACTCACCCTCACTCACCCTCAACTCCTCACCCTCGCCCTCAACCCCTCACCCTCACCCTCACTCCCCCTCAACCCCTCACCCTCAACCCCTCACTCACCCTCACTCACTCACCCTCACTCACCCTCACCCTCACTCACCCTCACCCTCACTCACCCTCACCCTCACTCACCCTCACCCTCACTCACCCTCACTCACCCTCAACCCCTCACCCTCAACCCCTCACTCACCCTCACTCACCCTCAACCCCTCAGCCTCACCCTCACTCACCCTCACCCTCACTCACCCTCAACCCCTCACCCTCACTCACCCTCACTCACCCTCAACCCCTCACCCTCACTCACCCTCACTCACCCTCAACCCCTCACCCTCACTCACCCTCAACCCCTCACCCTCAACCCCTCACCCTCAACCCCTCACCCTCAACCCCTCACCCTCAACCCCTCCCCCTCAACCCCTCACCCTCAACCCCTCACCCTCAACCCCTCACCCTCGACCCCTCCCCCTCAACCCCTCACCCTCACTCACCCTCACTCACCCTCAACCCCTCACCCTCACTCACCCTCAACCCCTCACCCTCACTCACCCTCAACCCCTCACCCCCTCACCCTCACCCTCACCCTCACTCACCCTCACAACACATATTGTGTTACAATAGGTGTCACATTTGCGAAAGATAAAACTATTGGCATTGTAAATAACAAAGCTATTAATTCGCTATTTTCAAAACAAGCACATAAATAAAAAATGTGTCCTTTACAATACCAATAGCTCAAACTTTCCTAATGCGAGACCTATTGCATTGCTGTGCTTCTCTCCCCTGCTGCACTCTCCTGCTCTCTAGAGATGTGGCCTAACGACCAGAGCTGCCATCTAAGTCACGTAAATACAAAACATGTTGCATTCCAAATGCTATAGGTGTCACATTCGAGAAAGTTATAACTATTGGCATTGTAAATGACAAAGCCATCAATTTAGCAATTTTAAAAACCAACAAATAAATAAAATATGTCATTTACAAGACCAATAACTCCAACTTTTCTAATGCGAGACCTATTGCATTTCCAATGCTTGTTTTTTTGTATGTTCTTATATAGCGCTCGACCACCCGGGAGGTATCTCGGTGCTTGCCGTGGGAACCCGTCCTGGCTTTTCCCTGTGAGATAGCCCCTACAGGGCATCCCCAAGGTGAAGACCAGGCATCCCGCCGCGGGGGGCCATTGTGGAGATTAACCAAGCTTAATGCCCAGAGTTGCAGAGTATGAACCCATGATTAGGACAGGCACCGAAGCGAGAATTATCGAGTCCGTGGCCATTTGAGCTCAAGACCCTGCCGCGTCGGGAATTGAACCCTGGTCCCGGGTCTGACCTCAGCTTCAGGGTCTGCCTGCTCTAACCGGTGAGCCACACTTCTCCACTTGTTCAATTGCGGTCAGCTTGTACTTTTGACTTTGAACCAGTCCAGCATGACCAGTTAGCAGCGGTTGGCGCTTTTTACTTTTAGCTACTATTTTAGACTTTATTCTTTCAAAATTCATAACTCGGATTCTACTGATTTGGTTTTTTTTTTGGTTTGGTCTTGATTTTTTATTTAATACAGCTCTAATGTTCTAACCTTGTATGGTATCTGTTTGTGCAGTGTTTTTATAGTTTTACTGTTTGAAGTGTTGCAAAGATACTTTACACATTGCCTCTAGGTTAAGACTGACTGCTCTGTGTGGAGCTACCAGGGGGTTGCGCACAGGTTAATTTGGGGCCGCTTGTGACTTACTCCGACAAGGAATGTGGTTGCTGCTTGACCAGGGTTCACACCTCAGTCAACCAGTAACCTAATTTCTTACACCATGCATCTGATGAAAACAACAAATGCATGGAGAAATATCTAAACTCCATTCTGGAAGTGTGATGCTTGCATATCTCTACACCAATCGAAAGCCAGCCATTGCACTTAGCACAGTAAACCAATTATTCTTATAATTTCTCTGAAAGGATTTAGCATATTATTGCTGCAAAGAAGCGCTCGTGTTTAATGAAGTCAAACCTAATAAACATGTCCCGGAAAAGCAGAAATGAAGTTTAGCACTTGGCTCATAGATCCACTGAAAAACAAAGTCCAATCAGGTTACACTCGTTTCAACAAAGAATACTCCTGAGATACATTTACATATATTGAATCTGAGTAGTAATAATGTGCTTATTGATGACCGTTCTAAAAACTTGACTTAATTTTACTTTTCGATGGTTGTCGAGCCCAGCCCTAACAAAATTAGACACAAATGTGAGCGATGGGAATTAGAAAGGGGAAAAAGAATATGAAGGTAGAAATAATTTAGAAAAGAGTGAAAAACTGTACATTTGAAAGGTCATCTAGGAACAAAGAGGATTGAGGGGAGGACATAAAGCGCTAGACAATTAAATAATTGAGAACTAATAAATGGTATACGAAGGAAGGCAGCAGAGAAAGCGAGAATTATGTATGTGTATGCAGAACAAAAGACAGAAGGCGAGCTAGCAAACGCTTTACTGTCCCTGAAAAGCTTGCGGCAGCTTCTGCGTTTGCTTTGTGTGTGTTAATATTTAATTTCGTTAGGGTCTTCAAAGCTGCAATCCAAGGGTGTCCTTTTAGATGTGAACAATGTATTTTTTTACCTCATTAAAATTCCTAGAATCCAGATATGCAGTCACATTTCAAGCGGTATTGATCCTGGTAAAGGCACCAAAGCAAACCGGAGAAATCTGCACTGATTATGGCTTCATCCCCCAGGCCTTAACCACACAATGCAAAGTATGATCGGTCTATCTATCTATCTATCTATCTATCTATCTATCTATCTATCTATCTATCTATCTATCTATCTATCTATCTATCTATCTATCTATCTATCTATCTATCTATCTATCTATCTATCTATCTATCTATCTATCTATCTATCTATCTATCTATCTATCTATCTATCTATCTATCTATCTATCCGTCCGTCCGTCCGTCCGTCCGTCCGTCCGTCCGTCCGTCCGTCCGTCCGTCTGTCTGTCTGCCTGCCTGCCTGCCTGCCTGCCTGCCTGTCTGTCTGTCCAACAAACTGTCTCTCGGGAGGTCCAAAACTCGGTGGCTACATGAATCATAACCTGGGAGCAGAACTCAAAAGCAACTTCTCCAGGAAGCTCCTAAGACTGACCTTTGGGCAGGACCCAGACTATGCAATGCTAGCCATTGATGGATACCAGAAAGGGGCCTTGAATTGCATTCGGTTGAACTCCCGCAACCTCTTCCTCAGACTGTGCTGCCGATTCCCTCCACAGTATCTTCATAGTGCTGTGAAGTCGATGCAGGGTGCTCTATAAAACCCTTAAAGAAATGAACACATAAATATCGATTTCAAATCCATTTTCAGTAAACAGGATCATTGGTCTGGATATAGGGCTTAATTAAGACTTTCCTGGAATTCCCAATGGGACTGCTAGCAGAGATATCTGCCCTGTGGTGAATTGCAAGACCTATGGAAATAAATAGACCCTTACTGTTTCTTCAGGAGATTTCGGCTGCAGATGGCAGTCAACCTCTCCAGGGAAAGAAGCAGGGGAGAAAAAGGAATTACTGGAAGAAAAGGAATTGGAATGATTAATTTCCCCATAATTACTCATGTTAAGGGCAATCTGAGGGTTGTTTGGAATATCTGCGCAGGACTTCTGGTTTCGGTAACTCAGGGAGTGTGGAATCAAGAACATCCCCCGCACTGGGACACTCATAATGATACATTTACAAAGCACTATGGTAGGTCTTATATTCTATCCAATTGACATTATCTGGGTCATTGGATTTATACATCAATAGATGGTCAAATCAGGCAACAGGGGGCCTTATAGTATGCAGTAAGCAAGGAACATTTATGCTGCAATAAAAAAGAAACGTATGCAGTGGTTTCTCCTATCAAAGGCAAATTGGTCCTTTAGCATACTATTTTAAGATGTACTTTGCTTGAAATCTCAACATACACCATTACTCATTTAGCAAATCCCTTTCAGAATGTTATTAACTCACAGTGTATGATTTTGTCTTGCATGAAGCAGGGGACTTTTACTGTCTTAACTTTGACATTTCAAACTCCCACAGGAAAAAAAGTGTAAACCATATACAATGTTGTGTTGCACAGAAAGCAAGTTGCCACAAGCACTCTGCTTGCAACAAAAGAGGTATATCACTTATTCACCACATCTGATGTATGTTCTATAACTTGTCTTCTGTTTTGGGTGTACCCTCTCATCACAGTATAGAACTTTGTTGGGTCAACATCCCATTAAGAAATTAGCACTGCAGACCAGTGTAATGCATTTCATATTTAGCACGTATGTATTAAGCTACATTTTAAGGTTCAGTACATTAGAGATTACTAGTACACTTTTGGATTGTGATAAGTATTAAGTTATTTGTCTCACTCAGCTGTTGCAAATAAAACATTTTGGTTCTATCCAGAAAACTCCTTTATTTCTCCGTTTTTATAGTTGTGTTCTTCTTATTTCTCAAAATTCCAAAAGTTTGGATACTGTTCACCTCTAAGCACTCTTGCTTCCAACTCAAACCTCATTTTTAGGTACCCTATCATTATCATCCCCGTTTTCAAAAATCCCTATATGGTTTAGTAAATGGAAAGGTTATCATTTGAAAACAAAGTGGATGGTTAAGTGAATACATGCTGTTTCGCAATTATAGTTAGATGATGCTATTAATCACCTTTCTGATTTAAGTATTAAGCATGATCTTCCTAAAAATGTATTAGCCAATGTGGTAGGCTAGGATGTTCAATAAAATGTGCATTGGACAAACACGTTCTTTCTGCCTTCAATATTGAGGGAATATCACTAGCTAAAATACTGATAAGACTCCTACTAAAGCCTCATTTATATACAAAATATCTCCAGGTGCTAACAGAGTAACATCTAAGATTGAAGGCTTATGGGAACGGGATATGAACTGCAACTGGTCAATTCCCATTTAGGATCAAATTTAGGCTAAAATCTATTCCACTTCACAGTCTGCGAGCTTGATTCAAACTCTTTTCTTTTCTACAATAGATTAGTATGCATTCTCATACAGTCATTTAAAATTAACCCTGTATCTCAAGATACCTATTGGTTTTGTAACTTAGATGTGGGTTTTGTAACTCATGCTTTTTGGTAAGATGATTGTCAAATAATTCAGTTAGTCAGTAATGGTATAATTTCATTCTGTATTTTGAATATATGTTTAGGAATTAAATATATGTTCTGTCATCCCCATAATCATCAAAACAACTTTATTCGTCCAAAAGGCCTTAAAGACAAATATAATTCTCAATAAGATAACAATTAATAAAATAAAATATGTCTTAAGATCAAAAGACAAGTTAACATCAGAAAGTATCAAGTGCAAAGTGCAACAAGACCACCAGGGAAGAATATTTCTCTTAAAACCATATTTCCTGTGCTTAATCACTACTACCAGACATACATTTAAAGAGGGCAGTGATTGTAAATAAACTATAGTTTGCTTACAATGTCTGAATGCAATTTCCTTTAAAAGTGGTAATAAAATACATTTTATGATGACAGGACAAATGTACAAAATAACAGACACAGACACACACACACACACACACACACACATATATATATATATATATATATATATATATATATATATATATATATATATATATATATATATATATATATATATATATATATATATATATAGATAGATAGATATAGATATATAGATATATATATCTATCTATATATATATATATATATCTATATATATATATATATATATATATATATATATATATATATATATATATATATATATATATATATATATATATATATATATGATATACATGATCCCAATTTGCCCTTAGCACAAGATGCACTCTACCACAGATTACCTTTTAGAGTTTCTTTATTTTTGAAGCATAACCGGCATTCGCACTCAGATGTCAATGATGCATGACGTGTTTCGGACCGATTTTGCAGCAGGAAGTCAAATGCTCCATTTCCGCATGCTTTTTAAATCATTTTTTGTTCTTCGTGTCCGAGGAACCACCACCAAATGCTGGCCCGGTGAACGAAGAGGTCGTGAGGAGACATATAGCAAAAGGAGATTAGCCAAGACAGAAGGGATGTACAGTTTCAGAATCTTGAAGGAAATACATAAGGTTTAAAATTCAGTGCGCCTGGCCACAGGTAGTCAATGAAGACGGCTGATGGCATTGGACACGGAACAGGGCCTACGCAAGCCTAAAAGGGTTCTTGCTTCCGCATTCTGTGCCTTTTGCAGCCTCCAAACCTCCGCTTTGTTGGACCCCAGATAAAGAGAGCAAGCATAGTCGAGTCTGGACAATATCAACGCCTGGATGATAACCTGACATGTGGGCGCGTCAAAGAACCCCAGCAATGGTCTGAGCCCCCGTATGAGTCCAAAACAAGTCCCTGCCATTTTTTTGGTTTGGACTCGGTAGTTTAAAGATGAGTATAACCAAACCCCTAGATTTTTTACTACCTGCTCGAGGGAGAGGGGTCTTGCCCAGGCTTGCTGACCATCAGAGATCACTCCGCTGACCATGGTCCTTTCCCACTATCAATACCTACGACTTGTTGGAATTCAGCTGGAGACAGTTGGCGGTCAACCACCCGGCCACTGCCGCAAGGTCGCCCTGAAACTAGAGGGCGTCCCGCTTGGTGTTATTCGAGAGTGCCACCAACAGCTGTGTATTATCCGCGTAGGAGACCATGGTCAAGCCCCAGCTACTGGCTACTGCGGCCAGCGGTTGAACATAGATATAGAACAGCCGGGTCTAAGGGAAGAACCCTGTGGCACCCCTTGTTTGACAGGGTGTTCGCCAGAGGCAAATGGGGGAGCTGTTACCAAAAATGACCTCTCATGGAGGAATGAAGCAAGCCAGGCCAAAGCCGAGCCAGTCAAGGGGTGCCACAGGGTTCTTCCCTTAGACCCGGCTGTTCTATATCTATGTTCAACCGCTGGCCGCAGTAGCCAGTAGCTGGGGCTTGACCATGGTCTCCTACGCGGATAATACACAGCTGTTGGTGGCACTCTCGAATAACACCAAGCGGGACGCCCTCTAGTTTCAGGGCGACCTTGCGGCAGTGGCCGGGTGGTTGACCGCCAACTGTCTCCAGCTGAATTCCAACAAGTCGTAGGTATTGATAGTGGGAAAGGACCATGGTCAGTGGAGTGATCTCTGATGGTCAGCAAGTCTGGGCAAGACCCCTCTCCCTCGAGCAGGTAGTAAAAAATCTAGGGGTTTGGTTATACTCATCTTTAAACTACCGAGTCCAAACCAAAAAAATGGCAGGGACTTGTTTTGGACTCATACGGGGGCTCAGACCATTGCTGGGGTTCTTTGACGCGCCCACATGTCAGGTTATCATCCAGGCGTTGATATTGTCCAGACTCGACTATGCTTGCTCTCTTTATCTGGGGTCCAACAAAGCGGAGGTTTGGAGGCTGCAAAAGGCACAGAATGCGGAAGCAAGAACCCTTTTAGGCTTGCGTAGGCCCTGTTCCGTGTCCAATGCCATCAGCCGTCTTCATTGACTACCTGTGGCCAGGCGCACTGAATTTTAAACCTTATGTATTTCCTTCAAGATTCTGAAACTGTACATCCCTTCTGTCTTGGCTAATCTCCTTTTGCTATATGTCTCCTCACGACCTCTTCGTTCACTGGGCCAGCATTTGGTGGTGGTTCCTCGGACACGAAGAACAAAAAATGATTTAAAAAGCATGCGGAAATGGAGCATTTGACTTCCTGCTGCAAAATCGGTCCGAAACACGTCATGCATCATTGACATCTGAGTGCGAATGCCGGTTATGCTTCAAAAATAAAGAAACTCTAAAAGGTAATCTGTGGTAGAGTGCATCTTGTGCTAAGGGCAAATTGGGATCATGTATTCCTCCTTCCTCCTGGCACCTCAGCAGTATATCATGAGACACTTTATCAAACGCGGCGTTCAGATCCAACAGGATCAACGCTGACATGTGCCCAGCATCCATTGCTGACCAGAGATGTTCTGTCACACCCAGGAGAGTAAACTCTGTGCTGTGACCAGGTCGAACGCCGTTCTGAAATACGTAATTTCAATAAGTGTAGGTAGTAGCACATTCTGGAGTGTCTGAAATAGTATTCGTGAAATGGACTTTACACCTGTAATGTAGAATAATCTGCAATGGAGAATATAAAATGAGAAAAATGTGTACCTGGCTTGGAGAATAATCTGGAATGGACAATATGAAATGTAAGAGGTGTGTACGCTATGATTGTTACACAGTAATACATGGTGTGGCAGGGGCAGGAACTTAGTGGTCTTGGGGGAGGGGATGTTGTTTTTGATTAATTGTAGTAGGATTTGTAGTGATGTTTATGTGACCTTTGTATCCTGAACAAATTATCTAATTTGTAATTTGTGAAATGTATATTATATCAAAAAATGTTAATACAATTCTGCTCACAAAAAATACCTAAACATTAGAGGGGCATAACACTTTAGAAATAGAATTTGAAAAACCTTTGAAATTCAATGTAAGAAACAAAGGTTACAGGCATGTTATAGTTACGAAATGTTAGTATAACATCCCTAGAATATCACTGAAAAGAACAAAGGTTACAGTGACGTTGTGATTAGGCCCAGATTATACATGCACAAAACCATAGAAATTCAGCAGTTATAGTTACCAGAGCTAACTATAACATATGCCCCCGCAATGCACTGCTTATGACCTCACATATTACATCACTCATCACATGGTCAGTGACATCACTGATAACATCTCAAATGACATCACTGATGACATCATCCACACACCCACTCACACACACTCATAGACTCACACACCCATACAACGACTCCCACTCACACATTGATACATACCTCAGAGCCAATCTTGCTACGTTGACATCGCTTCACTTTTTTTTTTTTTAGTTTTCTATACCATGAACTAGACCCAAAGTTATCAGGTATCAGAGCACTTTACATGAGCACCAGTTTCATTACAAAAGGACAGATTAATTTTTGTCAGGCATGGGGAGATTAAGTGATTTGCCCAGACTCACAGGATGTTGAGCGTCTGTCCTGAGACTCGAACCGTGTTCCCCAGCTTTGGGTTGGCCTGCTCTAACCGTAAGGCTACATCCTCTCTCCATCCTCTCACTTATAAGTATTGTCTTGTTTAGCCCCGCCCCACACCTCCATGTATCCAGCATGGCAACTCAAGGTTCAGCAGGATACTATGGGCAAGACTATATCCTAAGGATCTGCATATCTCCTGCCAATCTTTTTGGGAGGAGAGAATAAATAAAGAGACAAAGCGGAAATTATGAGCCTCTGCTTGTTTAATATTATTTAGATTTTCGATTTAATGCAATCTAGGATACTCATTATTCCAGAAGGGGGATTCTAATGCTGTCTGCTTATATCTTTGATTGGTTGCCTAATATTCAACTCAGTAGAAAGCGAGTTTCACATTTCCAAATTTACTGACAATTCTCAGACACAGAAAAGAGCATAGTATAGATACTGAAGACTAGTTCACACATGTTCTTGGTATGCTTTTGAAAGAATCAGCCAATCACCCTACATCTTGAGCTGGGAACCATCAGTTCATGTCATAATTTACCAATCAGTGGATAGAACGTGAATTTTCAATGGTCAAAGCAGAGTCTGTTTTCGAGATTCCATGTACCATAAAGGCCTGGTAGTGTGTACTGGCACATATGTTTATTTTTTTATTTGAACCGTTAACCCTCCGGTAACACAAACCCTGTCTAGTTACACTGAAAAGAAATTCCAGTGTGACTCCAAATCTGCAGCCACTAAAGGCATCAATTAGAAGCTGGAGGACTTTCCAACAAAGTGGGATTAGGAACCCATTATCCATTTTTCCAGATGGAGGATGTACTTAATAATTAAGACAGTTTCAGGAATTTCCAATCAATATAAAATGCACGTAGGTTTCCTGTCTTTAGATTATTAAATGATTTATTGATTGAGATTTTGAACATGTACATAGCACAAACAGTCACAATATTTTAGATCACGATTTGATCGCTCAGCCTATCCATTCTCCATAAGCCTTTGGATCCAATTGTTCAACAATGTATGGTACATTGCACAATACAAAATATCTACAGTCTGTTTAGGTTCATTTTAATGCATATCTCTCCCACACTATGCTAAAGTAGGCTTCATTTTAAATTATTTAACTTGCAATGCCGTGTTGTAGACCTATCCAAATAGACAAAAACTGTAACATTACTCGAAACCCATTGAGAGTTTGAATGTTATTTTTGCTACTTTTTCAAATCCTTCCATCATTCAATCTGTGGAAAATCCCAATGCGATCACCACTCAGCCCCACACTTTTCAACATATACATGACTCCTCTTGCAAACATCTCCAGCTAATTCTTTCCTTCTCAGACGACACTGTCACCATCAAACCAAACTTCATACAATACATGACCAGTGTGACTAATTAGATGAAAGAAAACTGCCTCAAGGTCAACACAGAAATAACAAAAGTGCTGATCTTTGCAATTAGAGCTAAACCTTGGGACTCCACCTAGTGACCTGCCAATCTTGGACCCACACCCACCCAACCTCACTATGAAGACCCAGGTCAACACCGTCACTGCTTCATGTTTCCACATCCTCCTCATGTTACAAAAAATCTTCAAGTGACTCCCACTAGAAAACAGATGTACCCTCACACAGGCCCTAATTACAAGCAGATTAGAATACTGCAACACACTCTATGCCGCCATACCAACCCATCTCCTTCACAGAATTCAAACTATCCAAAATGGCACCGCCAGACTTGTCCCGTGATGAACCCACACTACACCACTCCTCAGAGTGCTCTATAGTTCACCACCCGGACATGCTGCCAGTTCAAACTTCTCATGCTCGCATTCAAGCCACAACACAACACAGGGTTGGCATACCTTAATCACCGGCTTCACTTCCACCAACCCTCCAGAAAACTTCTCTCAGCATCAGCCTCACTCACATACACACCCCACATCCAAAGAAGCAGAACAGGAGGTTGATCATTCTCCTTCCAAGCTGCCAAATCCTGAACGACCTTCCCCAACACATCAGGGCCCCCTCTTCACTTCTTGAATTTGGCAAGAAGCTGAAGACCTGGCTATTTAATTAGTCTTCTTATGGGGCCCTCGAGGCTGCCTGTATTCAGACCTAGCCTGACCCCATGCCTACACTCACCTACCCAGCACCTGGATACCCTCACGGATGACAAGAGGAGCTTTACAAATGGGGAACAGCATTAAGAATGTGGGTAAACCACGCATGCCTTTACAACACAAGTGTTACACTGCTTACCTTTGCCACGCATATGCCTTTACCACGTACATTCTTTTACAAAGATTTCCGTTGTGAAGGGGGTAAAGGCATATGCATGGTAAAGGCAGTTAGTGGTCAAGCATTAAAGTCAGTGAGTGGGGGTGGGAGGTGTTTAAGTCTTTCTGCGGATGACAATGGAAGGAACAGCGGCTTGGTAAGTAGTTTTTCAGATGTAAGGGTTGGGCTGGGGTCAGGGTATTTTACAGGGTTGGACGGCAGGTGTTAGGGCTCAGATGGGAGGTTGGGGTACTTTTTAGGGTTCATTTTAGAGCTGAGGACTGGGTTTTAGGGCTCAGGTATGGTAAATGTACAGGAATTTATATAGCGCAAATCACCAAGAGGTTTCTAAGCGCTTGCTTAGGGAACCCGTCCTGGTATTCCCCTGTGAGATAACACCAGCAGGGTATCCGCAAGGTGAAAGCCAGGCATCCCGCCGCAAGGGGCCGTTGTGGAGATTAAGCAAGCTATTGCCCAGAGTCGCAGAGTGTGAACCCGTGAATCGAGTAGGCACCAGAGCGAGAATTGTCAAGTCCATGGACATTTTAGGACTCAAGACCCCGCCGAGCCGGGAATTGAACCCTGGTCCCGGGCTGACCTCTGCTTCCAGGTCTGCCTCCTCTAACCAGTGAGCCATACTTCTCCACTGGTGTTTTAGGGGCTGAGGTCATGGTAGTTTTAAGGATTGGGGGCTGTGATTCAGGGCTCAGACCGAGGGGCTCAGATGTAACCTTTACAACTCATTTACCTTTACAAATCATGCCTTTGAAACTAAATTTATTGTAAAGGCATCCGTGGTAAAGGCCTGCGTGGTAAAGACGCGGTCGTGGTTAAGATCGTGTTCAGGCAAGCCAAGTTACCGCATGCGTTGTTTAATCATACAACATCTACAAATCCACCTTTCAATCCATTACATTACTTTAAAAGGCTTCATCTCAAACTGGATATGGACGATTTGTCATCACTTACAACAATTCATCCACAAAACTGTAGCCACCGGTAGTACCTTTCATTCACATTAGAGGACACTAAATACATTGTAAAAATATGTATTTATAGTTGTCAGTAGTGTCATTTTTTCAACTCATAGCGGAAGTGACATGTGCATATGTATGTATGTATGTATGTGTTAGCATTTATATATCTGCAGAGCGAGACATGCCCTTACACCCATCAGAGAAATTAGCATTACATGTCCTTTCACCTAAAATGATGTCCAATGTACTCTTTTCAAATGATCTCTTTTTGAAAGCTTGAGGCTAAAGCTTTTTAAGAAATAGTGACATAAAGAATAAGCCTCGTGCACTTGCCAATGTAGAAAGATGAATGCTTTTAAATGGTCTGTGATCTGAGTGGATAACCAGTGCACATGGGTGTAAGAACCCAGTCAACAGCGCTAGCGAAACATGAGGTGGTTTCACAAAGTGAAGGACCAAGCAAAGAAGATGAGAATTCTCGTTGTCAGCTGATGTAGCTTGGAGAACAAGATAAACAAAAGTAAGGCTTTATGGACCCTATACACAAAACTATTTGTACATGTACATTTAGCTTACAGGTGCATAATAATGGCTGTGCAAAATTTGGGTAATTTGTTTTTGTGTAGGTAGCAAGCTTCAGGTTATGACACGGATCGGTGTGGGTGATTGAATAGTTGTATTCTTTTTGTTAGGGCTTTAAACCTCTAAAAACTATAGTCCAACACAAGGATGTGTTTTCTTCACAGCTTCACTCTGTTCTTGCAGGACCCCTTGATGGTGTCTTCCTGGTCCTCCCCACTTCTTGCTCAGACTGGCTCTCGTAGAAACAAAAATATTGTTATTGTTATTGTTATATTAGATTTATATCGCGCCAAATCCCCTACAGGTCTCTAGGCGCTCGGAAATCGATGGAATTTACACAATAACTTCATGCAACACAAAGAGGTAGTGCAGCAGCCAACTTACATTGCACCCAGAACCTTTCCAAACAGAAATGTTTTTAAGGACTTTCTGAACCGCAGGAGATTCACTTCTCTGCGTAGCCCCTCAGGCAGCTTATACCATAGCTGAGGGACCAACACTGAGAAGGCTCTCCCTCCCTTGGTTACCAGTTTGTACCGAGGGCAGACCAGCAGCTGAGAATCAGAAGATCTGAGTGTTCTTTTTGGGCTATACACTTCCAGACGGTCTCTGATGTAAGCAGGTGCATGGCCATAAATTGCCTTATGGGCCGTGCATAGACTCTTAAACTCTACCCTCTCTTTTATGGGGAGCAGATGCAGGCTCTGTAGTAGGGGAGAGGCCTTGGTCCTTCTGGGGAGTCTAAAAATCAGTCGCACCACGTCGTTCATCACGACCTGTAGTCTATACAGGCTTTATGTGATCAGGCCTGGCTTCAGTCGCTATACCCGTCATCAATAATCATGGGACATATGTACAAGTCCTATCGCCACCGGGAACATCACTTTTTTTTAAGTTCCCATTGCAAAAGGGACCTTGCCCGATGTACAAGGCAGTGTTAAGCCACTTAACAAGGCTTAACGCTGCCATGTATATAAGGCACCCTTTCACGCTATGTTTAGCGTGAAAGGGGAATGCAGTGAGTGTTGTGGTGGGCGTTCCACCGCAACACCCATTGTATTTGATGCTGCCCCCTATGTACAAGGGTGGTGTACATAGGAGGCAGCGGCAAAATTAAGACAAGGAAAACCCTGGTCTTAAGGTGGCGAGACGAGTAGAAATGCATTATTTCTCCTCGTTTTTGCTTTTTCCATGCACATGATAATGGTTTCGCCTATTTACAAGGCAGTGCTAACATGCATTAGCGCATGTTAGCAGCCTTTGTAACAACGCTTTGCTTTGCATCTCTAATGAGATGCAAAGTAGGCGTTTCTTCAAAAAACAACAGGGAAAATATCGCTAACAGCGCTTCTCCCTATTAACAAGACGGCACAGGAAACTCATAGCGATAAAAAAAAGCGTTGCTAACCGCGGTTATCACCATTAGCTAACGTTTGCAAATTGTCAGACTTTGCTATATTTATAAAGGGAGGTGGATTCTAATCCTAAATCCACACCTCCCTATTTACAAGGATTCCCTTATCGCCCGCATTTGTAACGCTGGATTTCCAGTGATGTCCCCTTATTCTGCCGTTATTGCTGGATTGTTTAACGCTGTGGAGATAAACGTTGATAATACCGCGTTATCTTAGCGTTTCAGTCCAGCGATAGCCAGCGTTACTAAAAATAGCGCTGTGCTGTTAATATGCCCCTTGGTTCGCACGGGATGTCTCATCAAAAGAGTGAGAAGGGCTTTAAGCAGCCATATCTAGAAGAAACGATGGCTAATATAAAATGAATCCAGGATAAAAGCATATTAATGAGGTCCAATCTGAATCAAAGTTGTGCTTTTTGACATATTTTTGCAATTTGCTGACAAATTGGAAATAGTGGTCCAGGATTTGGTCGAAGCTTGCAGTAAGCTTATTCTGGAAGATGGGATAACCATGTGTCAGCGAGGGGACATTTTAGATTTAAAATAAATCAAGAGCAAAGTTACAGTTCCACTATAGGGCTTCAACATAGGTTTTCCCATGAAATATTGCAGAAAGGCAGATTCTGATTTAAGGGTGATAAAATGTGCTTTTCAGCCACAGCACTTCTTTTTCAGCACTCATAATAAGTTATTATACATATCTACCTGTTCAATTTTCACCATAGCCCATTTTTCTACAAAACGTTATTGTATCTACCATGAGATATACCTTTGTTTTATGAAAGTTTATCACTAGATTGCTTGATTGAATGCATTCATCTATGGCTTGCAGTGATCGCTGAAGGGAACTAGCAGTGGTGCCTAGTCTGACAGTCTCATAGCGTATTGGAGAAGTGGTGTGTGATGTCCCCTAGCTTTGGTGAAAGGTTGTGCAGCCCTTCTTAGCTTGCACTCATACCAGCTCTATTTAGGTTAAACAGTAGGGGGGTAGCATACAGCCTTGCTTAAGCCCATAATTTGTCGGGATCCCTTTATCTGAACTTCTGCCGTTGCCTACTTTTGCGCAGATCAAAGTATTCCAGTGCAAAAGTTGACTATCTCTAAGCAACAAATTTTGGATTTGCCAGCACACTATTTTTTTGGCAAAGAGCTTTTAGTTCTTCCAACAAACGTTAACGTATAGCTTTCACTCAAGTTGTAAAAGGGCTACAATCCCACATTTATACACTGTAGACACGAGGTACCCGTACCTAAGGATCCTTATAGTTTCATGGATTTAGGTCAATGTTAGTGAATACCCATAATTGGTCCAGCGACCTAGCTTACAGGGGATGACTATCGGGAAATATCACACCCTAAAGTCTCTACTGATCTCCTACACCGCCCCACAGCCTTACATGTTTCCTATGCAGGAGCGTTTGTGGTTCTATTGCGCTTCAGTAGCCGCAACCTCTTTCCAGGATTGATCCCTCCTCCTACCTCCCCACCCCATGACGGCTAGGTCCCAATCCTTATGATAATGGCGATTGTTTGGAGGCTCCATGTTCATGTTTAATAACTTAGAGCAATGCAATAAAAGAACAGAAAAATAAATAGCTTAGAGAAATAGTACCTACACGACAGTATGATAGATAATTGTAACATGCTAAAAAAAAACAATAAACAGAGATGCAAAAAAAAGTTGTAAAAGGGCTATTACATTATTCTTTTTTAACAATGGAGGCAAGACAGAACCCGTCCTTGAATCAAAAATAGTGCGATGTTTTAGGCATGCTGTGAGAGTGTGTGGACTGAAAACCTAGAATATTTCTTTAAAATGTTTATTGGCACTCTTAGAGTCTTGGGGCTCCTCCGCTACTAACTAGCTGCAACGTTGATACCACCCTTTTATATGTAGTCAATGAATTATAACTTGAACCCTGATTGAGAAGCAATATATGTGCCTTTGCTTCTTCATTTAGCGTAATATCATATTTAGCTAAATCACTGATTTGTTCAGAATTCGTAATATAATTTTATGATATTAGCTTTTGAGGCATTTATTAGCTCCCAGAATCCTTTGCAGTGCTCCCTTTTTTAAACTTTGCTTTGCTTCCAAAATGTATATTAACTTATTTTAAGAGCATTCAAAGCTCTGATGTAAGTGACTTAATCTGAGGACTTGTTAAAGATTCTCAAATGGGCTGTGATTATTTTCCTTGTTCTCTCAAATGTTTAGCAATCCGGTTTTGATAAATCTAGTCTCTCTGAAAGTCAATAGTTGGGGCCAAAGCACCGGAAAGAGGATTTGAAACAGGCACAGATACAAATCATTCAAATTGGAAAGCAATAAACTCCACTGAAAATAGATTAACTTCTGTTTAAGATTTTAGGTTTGAAGTCGGCCTGGGCGGTGAACTTCGCTCCGTTCGTGGAGTTTTCTGCACTTCGCACTCCGCGGAGTTCGCAGAGTGCAGAAAACTCTGCTTCACGATGTGCCGCAGTTTTTTTCCCCGCTCGTGAACGGTAAGTTCGCAAGCACAAGCTGCTGCTTGGGTATAATTTTTACCCGAGCTGGAGGAATACCAGCACAAACTGCAGTTTGCACTGCACTCCACCACTCGCTGAACTTTGTGGAGTTTTTTTGTAACTTTGCGGAGTTTTGCATAGGAAAACTCCGCGAACTACGCCCAGGCCTGGTTTGAAGAATCATTCCCCCATTCTATTTGATATCTAGGTAAACTAGGCCTAACATTCTTTGACCATGTAAAACATTGAAGAACAACAACTCTTTCTATAAACTCAGTAGAGGCAAAGGGATCCAGTTTGCCTACAATCCATTTAAAAGCAGTCATTAAGATAAGGTGGTTGTGCTCTACTATGGTTTGAAGGTACTTACAGAATGATAGGTTCTTGGGCTCTAAAATATGTAATCTAAAAAAATACTGTTTCTGTGGGTGAAATGTGTAGGGTGATCAGGGATATCTAGCTGAAGTCTCCCATTAAGGCACCTCAATATGAATACAGTTAGGCCCCCATAACTCACCAGGGTCCCACACCCAAATCATAAAAGATGTAGGGGCATATTAGCAAGAACCTCATTATAATTATCACAATTTTAGCGGCAGGAAACTGCTGTTAAAAAGGCAATAATGGGCTTGCTAATATGCGTAATAGAATTCCAATAGAAGCCCAGGTTAGATGTGCAGGACATCTAAACTGGGCTTCTATTGGAATTCTATAACGCATATTAGCCAGGCCATTATCGCCGTTTTAGCTGCTGCTAAAACAGCGATAATTTTAAACGAGGTTCTTTGAAATATGCCCCGTAATGATTTCAGAAATTGACCAGTGAGCATAGATTATATCTCTTTCCTCTGTGGTAGTGGGATTGAGAATATTGATGCATGTAAAATGATATGCGCTTAAGAATGGTGTTATCTATCTGGGAGGAGCCAAGATGGCGACCTGAGCGGACGCTCGATTCCCGGCTCCGCAAGCTTGTGCGTTTCGCACCCACATCCTGACCGCTGATCAGGGCTTTAGCCGCAGCGGAACGAAGCCACAACCGCACTGATACTTTCAGTGTTCCTCCGATGTCCCTACCTGCCAGATTCCCGGAGATATCATCGTGCCGGGGGACGGTCTCCGTATCCAGGCTATGAAACCTGTGTCGCTCCCTGCCGTCGTGGACCTCCTGACCGGCTGCAGCCCGCTGACCCCGAGGAGCGAGGATCCCCTGTCTCGTTTAGCCGTAGCAGGGGGTGTCGGACGGATTCCTTTTGAGGCACCCGGGAGCCCCGCTTTGTGAGACCGGCACACGGTGGAAAAGTGGTTACCAGCAGCGATCATCCCCCTGGCCGGCGCTGAGGCGGACCTGTGTTGGCCATTGTGTGGGTCGTCCCTGGGTTGCCCCCAACTCGCAGCGCGGTGGCGGTGTCCTCTTCTGTGCAGCGCTTCAGGATCGTGCAGCATACATGCCTGGACCCTAACCCTTTGGGACTGAGTTTGCCCCCTTCTTATTGTGCACCTCCAAGACGTTCGAAATGGCGGCTGCCTTCTCCGCATTGAAGATTGCTAACTCGCCTCATACCAGTATCCCCCTGCTTGATAGCGAACTGGGAGCCACGCTATATTCATCATCTCGCACTGTGGAGCAGCTGTGCTCGCAGACGGAGCCGACCTGCGGGGACGTCTTTGCTGCACTTGTCGAGCTCAGGGCTGAATTGCAAGCACTCTCCGGTAAGGTGGGTGAACGGGTGGACGATGCAGCGCGGCGGGGGGAATGGGTCCGACCGGCCAATTCTTGGCGCTGCACTGATTCGACTTTGCTAGTCGCTGAGGGGGATATCGAAGTGCTGAGCAATGAAGGGGAGGTGAGGATCGTCTCTCGATGCCGCTACTCCTGTGAATGGCAGCCCGGCAGCTCTACTGGGGATACATTGTTTCAGTTATCTACGGGGTCCGAGACTTTGTTACTGGGGATGTTGCTGTTTCCCCGATTTCCATCCTTTCTACAACTGTGTCCCCTTGAGCCTGTTGCCTTCCAAGCACCTTTCTCCCAGCTACGGAACCGATTTCGATTTGGGTGTTTGGGGGTACTTTTCCTGCTTGCCTGCGGCTTGGCTGATGCCTGGGGACGTCCATTTTGTCCCTACCTCTCCCTTCTTCTCCGATGGTGGCCATTTTGCTTTCCGGCTTTGTTTGGATCGGGCCCTCCTCGGACGCCATGCCTGAGGGGACTGTCGCTTTCTGGCCAGGGCTGAGTTATTCTGATTCATGGCCGGGACTGTCGGGCTGGCGGGGACTTGGCTTGGAACATTTATAAGTACACGTTGGACAGTGCGCACCGGAATGTCTCGCCCCGTTTTATACTGTAAATGATGCTGCTATTGTTTCTCCACTTTACGGGGTGGGGGTGGACTGCATGGCGGGATTGACCGGGAATAATTGAATTTGGCCCTCCTCCGGCTTTCTAGTATGGTTCTCTTCTTCTTTCTTCTTTCTTTCTTACCTCTTGCTTCTATATTTCGGGTACTCTACTGGGCGACAGACACACTGCAAGGGGGGGGGGGGGGTAGGCCGTAGCCTCTGCATGCGTGTAGGGTGGGGGGATTTATATGTCCGTTTTTTTGTTTCTATGGGCCTTATTTTTTCTTTCTCTTTCACTTTTTCTTGTCGTATCTCTGTCCTCGGGCTGTAGTTTGGTTTGAAGCTGGGTGGGTTCATGTCTTTATTCGCCGTATTGCTTGCTTAAATATCCTGTCGTAACCCTTGCGATGTTGCTAGTTTGATGGCAACGTTCCTTTGTCTCATGGGACTCGCCTGCTGATTGCTGTCTACTTGTCCTGTAGTGGGACTGACTGGACTATGGCTCTCCTGGACCTAATTTTTGTTAATGTTTTCTTTTAAAACTTTAAAATTAACCTCACTCCTCCTGCATATCGGCAGTACAGCATGGACTAGCGTAACTTCAATTGATTGCCGAATAGTATCGCCCTATTGCCGATATACCGTACAACTTGCAACAGTGCTCATAGTTTCGTGGCCAGCCAGGTGGTTGTAGGCCCGTATTTGTATGCTGTTTATGCACAATAAAGGTTTCCAAAAAATTAAAAAAAAAAAAAAAGAATGGTGTTATCTGAGATTTGGATTTCTTTACTTAATCTGGTAGTATGTAAGCATTCACTTAAAGCTAGTAATAGGATTTTCTTTGTATTCAGTTCAATACATTGGATGTAATCGGAGGCTTCTTTGACCATAGTTATTAAGCTGTCCCATCTGATCGAGATATAGGTTACCAACCCTTAACACGGCTGCTCCTTGGTAAAACATCTTGAAGCGGGCAAGTTCTGGGACGAATAGCCCATAATGTTTATTCTATCCTGGGACCAACCTTCCAGAATGCAAATTATATCATTCCCATATAGAAATTACATCACATCATCCTGTTCTGAAAACATGTTATATGCTGACCACATTCCAGGAATTGAGCGTGAATTAGCCTTGACATGTGACAGGGTTTAGGTGGGATTTACTTTTCTCATTTTATTGACTCTTATGCTTGCTTCAGGATTGCCATTTAGACTCATGTGGCAGAGCATTTAATGAGATGATTCAGCCTTCATTCTCCACTCTCTTTTGAGCCTTCCTGTTCTCTTCTTTAATTCTCAATGTTACAGGATAAACTGGACTCATAAATCATGAAAGTCTGTCCCCTGCTATCAAATTAAGAGCATGTAGGAATATTTTACCATTTTCATGTGACGGGTGGGAAAAGAAAATTGGGCTTTATGCTGATGACTTGATGATTTTTACGGGCCACTTGCACTTGTCATTATCAGCTATATGGGAAATGTTAGAGTGTTTTAGAAAGATATCTGGTTATGCTGTCAATCCACAGAAAACCGAGATCATGTAATGGAATACAAACTACCAGGGAGATCTAATTAAGCAATATGTCAGATATCTAGGGATTCAAGTGATCCAAAATCTGGAGACACTAGCAAAAGTGAACTTTGACCTGGTCACTTCCAAAGTCAAGAAACAACTACAGCTGTGGGATTCCTTACCTTAATCTTTTTAGGCAAGTCTAACCTTTTAAAAATGTCCATTTTACCTAAATATACCATCTTATTTGATACTATTCCCTTAGAATTCAAGAAGGAGTGGAAAAAGAAAATACAAGGATTCTTTTCTAGTTTTACATGGGGGAATAAAAGACCCAGCATTGCATGGAAGAAATTTAGGGAGCAAAAGGGAAATGGCGGGATAGCAAGCCCTGATTCCTTCAATATCAAATAGGCTTTCAGGCAATTGTTGAAAGATACACCTGACCTTTCACCACTTTTTCACTCACTTACGTTTGGCCCTCCAGATCTATCAAGTTTTTTCCTTTTCAAAGTTGGTGACCCCAAAAACTTTAAAAAAGTGAGACTAAAGATTATCCAGGGGGCATGCAAAGTGTGGTATCAAATAAGGGTTATATTGCAGATTCTGTTTTACAGCCTCTATGCGCCTATTTGGAAATAACCTTGTACACCAGCCTGCTTACAAGACTCTCTTGCAGCACCCATGGAAGAAAATGGAATCTTTAGATGGGGCCAACTGTTGGAAGGAGCGGAACTAATCCCTTGGCAAACAAGCATTGGAAATGCAATAGGTCTCGCACCATTAGAGTTAGTGCTTTTAGAATTGTTTATGGGTTTTTTTTGTAAATGTTTAGCATTTTTGTTTCCTGTAGCCAATGCTAAAGAATTACAAATAAAAAAAGCCATAAACATTTCTTAAAGCTCTAACTGAAATGGTCTGAGACCTATTGCACTGTGTGAGGGTGAGGGGTTGAGGGTGAGTGAGGGTGAGGGTGAGGGTGGGTGAGTGAGGGTGAGGGGTTGAGGGTGAGTGAGGGTGAGTGAGGGTGAGGGGTTGAGGGTGAGTGAGAGTGAGGGTGAGTGAGAGTGAGGGTGAGTGAGGGTGAGGGTGAGGGTGAGTGAGGGTGAGGGGTTGAGGTTGAGGGTGAGGTGTTGAGGGTGGGTGAGGTGTTGAGGGTGAGTGAGGGTGAGTTAGGGTGAGGGGTTGAGGGTGAGTGAGAGTAGTTGAGGCTGAGTGAGGGTGAGTGAGAGTAAGGGTGAGTGAGGGGTTGAGGGTGAAGGTTTGAGGGTGAGGGTGAGGGGTTGAGGGTGAGTGAGGGTGAGGGGTTGAGGGAGGGTGAGTGTGGGTGAGGGTGAGGAGTTGAGGGTGAGTGAGGGTGAGTGAGTGTGAGGGGTTGAGGGTGAGTGAGGGTGAGGGTGAGTGAGGGTGAGGCTGAGGTGTTGAGGGTGAGTGAGGGTGAGTGTGTATCGGACTATGTGTCGAGGTGCAAAAAACCCGAGGGGAATTCTGCTGATTAAATAAAAATACAACCGAAACTAATCCTGACACTAATCCAGTTTGTAAAGCCCTCCTACCTCACACACCAGAACCATACACCAACAGATCAAAGAATACCTTGGAGCCGCGCGGAACGACATTCCGAAACACCTAAAGCTCTACAAGGCAATGACACACTGTGCAATGTAAAACTGACAGTAACAAAACAAAAATTATTTCATATCAATAACTTGTCCAAAACACAACTGCGAGCATCTATTTCTCCCCCTCATCATCAATCAATCGGATGCCCAAATGACTTAATTGCCATCTTTTCCACACTGGGTGACTTTAAGCGTCTCCCTTCGTCACAATGTAAACAACGTGCGCTCACAGAAACTAAATAAAGTAGTTTGGGCGCAAAATAAAAACACATACATTATGTTGCTTATCCTCTACCCCTCACTCCCGGAAGCATGTTCCCAATCGAATTACTCACACATTTCACACTTGGCTGCCTCTCCCAATTTACAGTTGGGTGGCTGAGGGAGGGGGCGTGCGGCCACGGTCAGATTGTGCGTCTGTGAAGCAAGTGTGATTCTGGAAGCCCGTCTACCTCCCATCTGGTATCTTTAAATGATGCCTCCTCCCGTGATGAGAAATAGGCGCCAGTGGCAAGCAGGCGTTCCACCTTGGGCGGGTGGGGGCTTAGGGTCCACGCCTGTCTGTATGTAACGGGCCGATAAAGAGACACCCGCTTTCATAGTGTGTAATATTAAGCAGGAGACAGTCGAGAAGAGCTGTGCAGTGCGCTATCCTCTTTGGGTACTGCTTATCAACGTACATTCTGCGTTTGATATTCTGGGGCCTCCAGATGTAGATAGGTGCTGAGCCAATCCGCCCAGGATCACACACCACCAAGTGTCTACAGCATCTACACTGTGTCGTACTCGGTCAATTTTAAGAGAGTGGCCTGCCTGCTCTGTATACTTGCACCAAACTGTTGCCCGGAGCATAAAACCCGTTTACAAATCTTAACGTTGTGAGGAAGCGATAGTGTTTCTTTCTGCACATACCTGGCACGTCCTGATCAGGAGGGGCATATGCGCCCTTATGCCTCCAGGATGAACCATATTGGCGCAGCATATATAATATATTACATTCCTTCATAGACGGGCTGCGATCCCTAGGATCTAAATCACCTTAAGGTGGGCAGGAAGATGGCCAGGAGATATTAGCAATATGCTCCGTAAGACACGTAGGTTTGTGTCGTGCTGTGGAGTTTCCCCAAGGCCACTACCGCAGTATTTCAACTCAGGTTTTGCAGACATCAAAACGTTGATTAAACCTATAATGTAAAATATCCTACCTATTGAGAGGGAATTCTCGTCTTGTCTCGAACAGACGGCGGGCAGGGGAGGGGGCGGAGCGGGGAGAGGGAACAGACGGAGGGAAGCCCAGATAAGGGGAGGGGGGAGGAGAGTAGGAGGAGGAGAGTAGGGGAGGCACGGCCTAGCGGCCGTGCCATCAAGAAGTGAGGGGGCGGGAGAGTAGGCAAGGCAGGCGGCTGGGGGGAGGGGGGAGGAGAAATTCGATGCGACATGGCAGGCAGGGGAGGGGGCGGAGCGGGGGTGTGGGAGGAGTGCGGGAACAGACGGCGAGGGGAGGAGAGTAGGAGGAGAGTAGGGGAGGCACGGCCTAGCGGCCGTGCAATCAAGAAGTGAGGGGGCGGGAGAGTAGGCAAGGCAGGCGGCTGGGGCATGTGCACGCGCTTTTAAGCTCAATGCGCATGCGCATTGAGCTTAAAAGTCACGGGCCCTGCAAGGAATCGCCACGATTCCTTGCAAGTTGGACAAAGAGTGGATAAGCCCCCATAGTCTCGCTTGCTCGATGCGCATGCGCATCGACAGGCGAGACCTAAAAATGCAGGAGATCTCAGAAGGTTCTGTCTCCAAATTTAAGTTTTACCAACTTCTAAGTTGGGCCAAAATGCTAAGAAAAGGGGGAAAGGGAAATCTGTTTGGGTCTCTAAAATTGTCTTGCGTCCCATCGCACGAAAGGACGTTTCAGTATGGTACTGGATGCTGATACAGTCCCTAGAACACCCACAAGCCTGGTTAAAATCAAAGCAATTTGGAGGAATTTAACTATAGGTGTACGATCTTGACTCATCATGGCAAGTATCTTTATCTTTCCTATGGACTTGTGTGAAATCTGCACCTCTAAGAAAAAAACACCTTTTTCCCATTCACAAGGCATACTGGACACCTCGAAAATTGGCAAAAATGGGCTCTCAAGATGTGAGGAATTGCCCAAAGTGCGTAGAAATAAACGCAGTTGAAGCACATATGTTCTGGCAGTGTCCGTCCAAATATTCTGCCAGAAAGCAGGTACAACGCATTCGGGAATTGTGGGTCAAGAAGTTAAGGTGAGTCTGGCATTGGTTATTTTTGGTGTAATTCTGGTTGATGAGTCTAACAGCATTTTGCCTCAACCATATAAAGCGCTCATTTTTACTCTAGTTCTATTGGGGCGTGGAGAGCTGTATATTAAATGGATTTTACCCGTTCCTCCTCTTGAATGTGAGTGGGTAAACTCAATACAAAGAATGGCTAAAATGGATAGGGAAATCCAGAACACGAAAAGAACAAAATGTTGGAGTTTGTGGGATAACTGGTTCAAGATAATCTATTCCTAAACTAGATGATTTCTTACAATCGTTTGTTTTTCATTGTTTTTTTTTCTTTTTCTCTTTCTTTTTTGTATTCTATTATAGTTTACACTCAGTCCAATGATTATTAATCAGAAATACAGGTTGTTTGACATTACAAGGGAGTAACTGAGATTGATCAGCATTCTTGTTGGGGCAAATCTGTAAGTACCTGTATAACCGGAGTAAAACGATAGGCGGCAAGGTTTTGGGAACCCAAGATGCGATCCATCCCCTCCTTTCTTTGAGTGATCGTGTATCCCTCTTTATGGAATCGAGACAGCCCGAATCCTTCTTATTCTCCAATTACATACTGATTTGACAAATGAGGACATAAAACAAAAGAAAAAGAAATTACATAACATCATCCTGTACTGAAACATATTGTATGCTGACCACATTCCAGGAAATTAGTGGGAATTTGCCTTGATATTTGACAGGATTTAGGTGGGATTTACCTTTCTCATTTTATTGACTCTTATGCTTGCTTCAGGATCGCCATTTAAACTCATGTGGCAGAGCATTTAATAAGATGATTCGGCCTTCATTCTCTACTCTCTTTGGAGCCTTCATTCTCTACTCTCTGTTCTCTTCTTTACTTCTCAATGTTACAGGAAAAACTGGACTCATAAATCATGAAAGACTGTCCCCGTATTTGGTAACAACAGTTATGTGTCTAAAATAAAATATTATTTAGATATTGGTGTGTGTCTATGAGTCCACCAAGGTGTAATGCCATTGCCTCTGCCAACCTGCTGGAGGACCATCCGCCCTATTTAGAAATCCCAGCCTGTTCTCTTTGAGCACCTTGTTTAAAGTACCCACTTGGAAAACTGTTTTTGTTCAGAGAAAACAAACTCCCACGTTTTCTGTTAATAAACCAATGGGTCTGATGCACAGGGAGTTTTCTCCCTGCACTGGGGGCTACCTCTGAGGCAGGGTTGGAGACTGGCCTATTGGGCAATCATGCAGTGCCCGAAGGGCTGCCAGCTCAGTGTGTGGGCTGGGTTTTTGATTGTTTGTAGGTCAGTTTAATGGTCTGCTGGACAGGTTTATACTGTTGATTTTCCAATTATTACCACAAGCATTGCCTGCAGAAATCACAAGTCTATGGAGCCTTCCATACCTTGCAAAACACTTACACAGCTTGTCGGTTTGCAAGCACTTTTTTGCTAATTCACTAATGGGGGGCACATTTATTTTGGTGCCGGGCCTATTTTCTGTGCCTGCTCTGAGGTCGCTGTTTTCCTGTATCTCACAAGCTTACTTTGAACCCTCTTTTCTAATTCAGAACCCCCACCTGTCCCTCAATTATCTCCTTGTCCACCAGAGCCACCCTCTACCCCTAGGCCGTCTCTCTTTCATGCGATCTAGTCTCGTCTTCTGGAGTTTCTCTTGCTCTCACCAGAGACTTTTTAAGGCATGGGCACAGTGGGCACTGGCACTGGATCCAAGCCTTTCAAGGGACCCTTGTTAGAAGAATGGCGGGTCGGGCGGAGGAGGGGGATATGAAAAAAAAATGTCATTAAAAAAAATACTTACCTGCGTTGCACTCTTCTGCTCCTCTCCTCCACAGGCACAAGCTCCCAGAGTGCACTGCGGCCAATCCTGATGCTGCTTATATGTTGCTGAAAGCAGCGTCAGGATTGGCTTGTGCGCTGATGATTTACGCTCCCTGTCAGCCTGCTTTCTCGAACCTGTCAACGCAGCTCGGGCTGGAAAGAGCTTCAATGCGCATGACGGTTTGGCCAGCCTAAGACGGCCGGCCATACCGTCATGTGCACTGACAACAGTGCCCACCAGTCTTCTTGCAGCCTGTCATTCCCTCATGGCCCGGCCCCAAAGACTCAGCAGGAAAAGAAACTAAAACGATAATAAGACATGTTTATTACCGTTTTAGTTTCCCTGTACTGCCGTTTTGAGGCAGCTGGCAAGGGGGACAACGCTCCCTTATTAAACTGATTGTTTTAAATACCTTTTTCCTTTAATTTATTTTTAATGTGAGTGGTCTGTGAGAGCCTATTGCAGGCATTTTGCAGAGAAATGTTGTGTTTCTATTTCATGCAACATCCTTGAAAAAGTTTCTTTTCTATCAAAACAGGACTTCACGTGCGCGAAACGGGAGGGTGTCACGGAGATTATTTGCAGTAATAACAGTGAGCTGCTGCTGTGTCGCAATATTGAAAACACACATTTAGAATGCGGACCAGTGGGCCTGTGCACCTGGCAAAAGTGTACATGAAAGAGCTGAAATTGTATCCCCCCAAAATATGTTTGGCCCAGGGTCCCCCAAAATCCTTAAGAGCTCCCTGGTTCCCCATGGCTCACTTGTTCCTCCAGCCCTTCGGAGCTCGCCAGCTGCCCCCCCACCCCCAGGCCCCCTGATGCAGCCGTTCACTCGTGAGGTGATGCGCACGGAGTGTGAATAATGCGCATTTTCTGCGCACTGTGCACCACTAACGGATCCCACAGAGAGGGGGCGGGAAAAACACATGCAGGTGAAAGATGGAACCTGGCTGTGAGCGCGGGAAATCAGAGAGCCCCGTGAAACGTGGCGGCCACTGATCTATTCTGCAATATGTGTGTGTTTGCGCAGGATTGCGTCACCGAGGGCATTCATGGACAACTGTATTAAAGGGGGGTGGGGGGGAAAGAAAGAGAATTGAAAGAGAGAGAAATTATTTGAAGAACAGTGGATAGAATTACCATGGTCAAAATATATTACAATGGAGACAGTAAGGAGATATCGGAGAAGAGGGAACGTGCGAGGGAGAGAGGTGAGTGTACCGAGGAGGGTAGAGCGCGAGGCAGAGAGAGGAAATGAGGCAGAGGAACAGCAAAGGGGAGAGGGCGGGAAAGCAGCAAAGAGACGTGGAAAAGGGACATATTTATAGAAAGCGTGTCCCAAAGGAAGAGGGCCAAGAAATGACAGAAGGAGGGGGCGAGGGGCCAGACGAGGGGAGGGCATGAGCGTTATATTGAAAAGTTAGAAATAGGGTGTCCACGCGTCCCGGATATACCGGGACAGACCCGGTGTTCACAAGCTGTACAGCACTTTTCCTGAAATGTAGCTTGTGTAACGGTTTTTAGAGCGTGTCGACGGAAAACGGTGGCAGGGGGGCCTTATTAAGTTTTCCGTAACAGGGCTAGTTAGCAGCTGTTATAAGAACGCAATTTAATAGGCATGATACTGGCTTTAAAAATTAAAATTCTGATCACCGTAGGTAGAAAGTGAGTGAGAAGAGAAGAGAGGAAAAGGTGTTGATTCAGAAGAAAGAAGAGTCGACATACAGGGAGAAGGTGAGATGCGGGGAACAGGTGGCAGAGAGAAATTGAGGGAGGGAGAGAGGGTGAGAGGGTTGGACACACAGATGTGGATTGGGGAGGGGTAGAAAAGGAGGGGAGAAATTTATCATATTTTCATAAAAAGTATGAAGCTAAATCGTTTAGATTGAGAAAGACGGACGGTGAGGTGGAAGCACAAAGAAGGGCAGATAGAGAGAGACCGAGGAGGAGTCGAAGAACCGGTAGGAAGGAAGGAGAAGGACGAGGGGTGAGCGAGACTAAAGGGGATAAAAAGAGGGCGCGACATGTGCAAGTGGGAATCCGAGGGCGGAGAAGAAGGGGTGGCATAAGAGAGTGAAAGGAGTAAGAGCCGGTGGGGTGTAAAGAGGATGCGACAATGAAAGAAACAGAAAGAAGAGAACGGTAGAGAGAAGAGGGTGAGCGAAAGGAGAAAAATAGCGAAAGGAGGAGGAAAGAGGCCGAGGGAAGATGAAATGCAGAAAAGAAGAACTGGCGGAAAGAGAAGAGACACACAGAGAGGAAAAGGGAGTGACTATGGTGCTGTGGGACAGGAGTGCTGAACAGGCTTATTACGAACAATGAAAGGGAAGACAGAGGCACGGAGAGAGTGAGATCGAACTAGGGTCGGAAGGAAGAGAACCGGAGGGTCAAGGAAGAGGCTTCCGGTCCGGCCGTACGGGCCTGGCTGTCAGAAGAGAGAGGAAGAGGAGGAAAGGAAAGCGGGGGCTATGGAGGTGGGACCGCGAGAGAAGAACGGAAAGTACGAGAGACAAGAGTTAAGAGGGTATTGGGGTATGAGGAGGAAGTCAGGTGAGACTGGACAGAAAATCAAAATCTAAAGCGGGGGGGGGGGGGGGCTTGCAGAAACTCGCTGAAAGAACGGAATGCGAGATACGTAACAGTAGAAGAGAAAGAGATGGCAAGGGAACGAGATGTGGAAAAGGAAAGGGAAGCGAGCAAGAGTACGGAGAAAGAGAACCGGGAAAAACGCTAAATTGAAACAGGGAGACCACGTGGAAGAAAGAGAGAGATATAATTGAACAGAAGGAAAGATGAGGGGAACAAGGGATGAGAGAGAGGGTGTGGGCAAATAAAGGAAAGAGGGGGAAGGGAGGAAAGAACGAAGTGGGAAAGGACAGACGAGAAGAAAGAAAACACTGGCAGGAAATAGGAAAGGGAGGTCGAAAAGAAACAAGATTCAATAGACTGGCATTCTGGTAGATGGGAATTTGGGAATCATGGAAACGCGGAGGCGCGCAGAGGAATGCACCGCCCTGTTCGGGAGGAGCCTGATGAAGGTGCCATGTGCACGGAGGAGGGGCACCTCTGGGCCTCTCTGCTTCACCCAGCATCACCCTGCGCTCCCGTCTCCATCTCTCCATCTCTCAATCCTTCAACCCGCAGCTCTCCGCGGCCCCCTCTACGCCCCTGGCCTGCACGCTCGTCTGCATCTTTCCGACTGCGACTGTTTCCTCTCCTCTGCGCACATTTCCATCCGTTTTCTTCTCTACGCTTCTTCTACCTCGCTTGCGTACTTCTACCGACTACCTCCCATTCTCTCTGCACCTTCGCTCTCGAACTATCTGCCTCTTGGTACCTCTCTTTCCTCCACGCTACACTACTCTAGTATCCCCGTGCAAATCTGCCCCCCCCCCCCCCCCCAGTAGCTACTTTTTCCCCCGGCACCACTCTTTTCTTCCTTCTGCCCTCAATGCCTCCATCGCTCTTTCCACCCATTTGATCCGCTCTTTCCTGCACTCGCCCTCAATGTTCAGTCATTCTTTTCTCTCTTCTGCAACTCCCTTTCCTCACCTCTGCCCTCAATGTGCCATCGCTGCCTCCTCCCTTTTGCATTACTCTTCCCTTCCTCCTCCACTGCTATTTTCTCTCTTCTGCACCGCCCTATCCCCCCTTCTGCACCACTCTTTCCTACCCTCTGCCCACAATTTCCAGTCACTTCTCCCTTCTGCACCGCCCTTTCCTCCCTTCTCTGCACTGCACTTTCCTATCCTCTGCCCACAATTCCCAGTCACTTGCTCCACCCTTCTGCAGCGCTCTTTCCTACCCTCCGCACCGCCCTTTCCTCCCTTCTCTGCACCGCTCTTTCCTACCCTCTGCACCACTATTTCTTCCCCTCTGCGCTCTCCGTTCTCTCCTCCACACCATTCTTCCACCTCCTCTGCACTCCTCCAGCCTCCTCATGCAACCATCTTCTCTCTCCGAGGCATAACTCCCAGTTCTCCCCGCTGCACCTCTTTCTTATCATCTCCCCTCATTCCTACCCTCCACACCTCTCATTTTTATCCTCCGTGGGAACGCAATTGGGCTGAAAGAGCTTTAGCCTTCCCCACCCGCATCCATCGTGCGCCTCAGCCCGAACTACTGCAGCTTGAACGCTGGTCCCGGCTGGGCAGTGTTTGGAGTCTTATCCCCTCTGGGTTCCCACTCTGCCAATTCACTATTCCTTACATTTGTATTTTATTTTTATTGCCACAGAGGGAGAATGCATTTAATGAAAATGCAGCTCACGAGTAGGGAAGCCACCTTTCCAAATGAAAAATACCAGCTATTTTTTGTTGTTTAAAGAGTCTGCAAAGGCCTCCCATGAAACTAAGGGGCATATGTATAAGGAAATACTACTCAACTACTAGAAAGAAAAGCCCCCCATATTACTTTTAGGTCCAAGAGGAGGGGGGGGGGAACAAAAACTACTAGCACAAAATACCTCTTTCCTGACCTATATTACTTTCTGTATGACCTAAACAGGTTCTTTACAAATCACAGCACTGTGTCATTTACAAAACGCAGGGATACACCATATTTACAAGAATATGGCGCATCCCTGTGTTTTTCCTAGCCCTGGTGCTAAAAATAACTGCCTATCGCCAAAACAGGAACCCTTGTGCAATAGTGTAAGGGTGCCTGCCTTACAGGGATGATTGTTTATGTGCAAGAAGGTGTCCTTTCCTGCACATAAACAGTTAATAATGGTGATTTGCTCTTTCTATGTGTGCTGCAGAATGGAGCACACACAAAAAGCAAAATGAGGAGATATAAACGTATTTCTCCTCCTCCACTATTCTAGCCCCTGCTTTTGCATGGCGCTAGTTATTCGAGCGGCCTCAGATTTACACATCCTTGTAAATCTGGGGCAGAGGCAAAAAGCAATTGGTGTTGCTGTGCAATGGGTATTGTAGTGGAATGCCCACAGCAGCATCCATTGCACGCCCCTTTCACGCAGTTACCTTTTTGAAAGGGTACCATATTTACAAAACAGCGTTAAGCCATGCAAAGCGGCTTAACGGTGCTCTGTAAATATGTTGAAGGGCATTGTGCCACCGGAATGCCTAAAAAAGTGACGTTCCAGTGGCGCAATCCACTTGTACATTTGCCTGTAAATAAAATGGTATGTATTCATTTGTTACATGACTTTTCAGTCTTTGTTTCCTTTTGTTTATTTCAAGTGAAACTATAATCATTAGTCATGGATTCTTGGTGCAGCACTAGAACACATTTTTGAAAGTGCTTTCTATTTGTATTTGCTGTTTGAAGTATGCACAGATAAGTGCTAAAAATTGCAGCTTTTGGTGATTTTGATTATGTGTGTACTGGTTGGGACAGGGAAATATTGGTGGTGCTGGAAGAAATCCTATCAGCTGGAACCTTAATCAGGGGACTGAAAGTTTGTTTGAGCATCACCACTTTATTTATTTCCTCCACCCTCCATCCCTGATTAATGCCATAATAGCAATAGTTTAACATATCTGAAACCCCATGCCAGCCGTCAATACACTTACTCCTCATTCTCATCACTCACCCTTCACTTTCACACTCACCCTGTTCTCACAGTGCTCACCATCCACTCGCTTCATTCACCCTCCTCCTGTCCTGCACTCACATGAGTACACCGCTCACCCTGCACACACATGACACTCCACTCACTTGTCACTTTCATGCTCACCCTACACTCACAGCGATCACACTGCACTAACATTCTTATCGTTCACTCACACCGTTCATCCCCTTCTAATCCTGTGCTCACACAAGCAGACCGCTTACCTTGTACTCACAGCAGCCACACTGCGCTCTCGCCGCTCTCCTTCCAATTTACCTGCGGTCAGATGAGCATATCGCTCACCCTGCACTCCCAGTGATCACGCTGCACTGACACCACTCACCATGCACACACGCTTTTCACCCTGCACTTACACGAGCACACTTCTCACCCTGCACTCATTTAACACTTCACTCACCTGTCACTCTCACTGCTCACTTTGCAATCTTACTCAAACAAGCACATCACTCATATTTAATTAATTCCTCCCACTCCTCACTTTCACTGACACCCAAACTCGTATATCAAATCACTCACCCTGCAGTCACTCCTCTCATCCTACTCTTACACTGTCACATTGCTCACTGTACACTCACATAGCACTCCTGTGACTAATGCAGCTCACCCTTCCCTTACATCTTCACGCACATCAACACTCACATGGGCACAATACTCACCCTGCACTCACACCATACAAACATGCACAGCACTCAGCCTGGAGTTACACCATTCACCCTGTACTTCCTCCTCTCACCCTGCACTCATACAGACATACCTCTCTGCATGCATTCATACAGGCACCCTGTTCATTCTGTCTGCACACAGGGACAATCATCTGCTGGAACTCTTAGGGACACACCACTCACTCTGCACTAACTTCTCTAACCATGCACTCACCAGCCACTCTCACAGATCACCCTTCACTCTCATCACTCATCTTGCACCACACACAGGCACACCGCTCACCCTGCATTTACACCACCCACTCCATCCTGCACTCCTCTCACTTTGCATGCATTAATCTCACCTGGCACTCGCATCGGCCCTCCTCTCACATTGCATTCATGCAGCTCACCTGACACTCACATCAGCATATTTTTCACCATACACTCGCACCACTCATGCTGCATTCACTCTTCACCATCACCCAGCATTTACATGAGCACACCTCTTACTTTACACATATAAAAATTACACAACTCTCTTGAATACACACATATTTCTAGAAAAGCACCCACAGAATATCTGCTCTTCAGTGGAACTAGATGTTTACTTAATTCCATCTTCAACAACAGGGCTGGTGCAAGTGGGGAGAATGGACTGGGAATGTGGGATAACACAAGGAGTGAGACTAGGGCTGAAGCTTGGGGGTATGGTGGAGGTTTGAGGATCGTGTGACACCATCAGACATTCCTGGCTTACTATTCAGCACAATACTTTATTCTGGGACACTTAGCTTTTTTTACATTGTAAATTGGGGCTTTAAATCCCCAAAATGCAAAGTGTTAATGGATGAAATCCATGGATGCCGAAGAAATCAAGCATTTCATAAGATACATTGGATGCTTGCCTGTGATATCGTTTGTTAGAACATGGATTAGTTAATTTCCAATACTGTAACTGCTTGATCTACTCGTGAAACCAAATATGAGCCCCACACAGCCATTTTAAGGAAGTGAACTTTTCATTCACATCATACTTGTAACAAACATTGACAAGGCAATATATTATTATATTTGAATAGATTATCTGTTTTTATTAAGCTTCACTAAATGGCAAGGCAGGTATTGCAGAAGCAGCAGGGAAAGCTTTTCTAACACAATAAAAGCAGATTGACTAATGGAAATGTGAGTGGGAGTGTGTCTGTGTGTGAATGTGACAGAGTACGAAGTTACGAAAGAGTGCAAGAGATAGTGAGCATGTGTGCGAGTGTATGGGTGATATTTGCATGTGTGCTGCTGGTCTAGCATACTGGAGGTTATTCTGGCCTCGTGGGCATGGGCACTAATAGCATATGAATGGGAGGTGTTACCTATGGCAAACTGCATGATGGTGTCTTCATAGAAGCATGTCAAGCCATGCTTCTATGACAACACCATCATTGGCTGTGGGGACTTGAACTGTCTAATTGAGAATGCCACTAACCCATTCATACCCAGTGACAGGGATACAGAACATGCACAACCCCACCTGGCCAAAGGCCCTGACATGATGCACATAAATCTCTAACCTTTCAGCCTATTTTCCAGTGGGCACCAGTGGATGTGCCCAGTTCTGTGGGTTGTTGTGGGGTTCAACAGGGCCCCTGCACACAAGCATTCATTTTGACTTACCTGTTTAAACATGACATCTTTTCTAAACTGTGTCTTTTTACATGCTTTACATGTACATGATAAGGTACGCAGAAAGTGTTCTACATGCAAAGCACATTTCTTGGTAATCATTTTATCATGACACTTGTGCGTTCTGTCCAAGGCTAAAAAACATTGAGCATGTTACCCTTGCATTTTTATGTCCGGTTGGAGACAGCTCTGAATCGAAAAGACAAACAATCACATCAGCATTGCACCTCTGACACAGTGCGAATGAAACCAGGCTTTGATTATATAAACTGCCTCTGAACTGAGGGGCATATTATCAAGCCTGTGCGCTAAAATTATCGCCGCTTTATCGGCCGAAAACGGCCGATAAAGCGGCGATAATGGGCTTGATAATATGCTCTATGGAATTCCAATCGAAGCACATGTTAGATGTGAAGACATCTAACATGGGCTTCGATTGGAATTCCACAGAGCATATTATCAAGCCCATTATCGCCGCTTTATCGGCCGTTTTCGGCCGATAAAGCGGCGATAATTTTAGCGCACAGGCTTGATAATATGCCCCTAAGTTCCTCCGTGGAGCACTTCTATGGATTATCCTGGAACGTTCTCCCATTACTGAAATGCAGTCCTGCTGACTCCAGTCTCATCTATCCTGCAAAGGACGGCAGCCTGTTCTACACCAAACTGGCTTCCTGATACATCTTACATAGGTATGGGGAGTTTGTGTCCCATAGGATCTGGCAGACATTACTCTCACTATGCTCTCAATAGTATAGGTAGTATTAGGAAGGAGGATCAGTATAACATTTTTCATATATTCATAGCAACACAACAACGTTATAATGGTTGAACTGTAATGCTGGTAGCAATGCTTTGTTTCCCCGTGCTAATAATTGCAGCTCATGTTTTTTACACCTGAATACAACTACTTCAATAAATGTTTAAAATGCCAATTTCTGTATTTCCTATATCTCCCCTTGGGCATGCCTAAGTAATAACAAAAGAGTAGATCGGTTTCCACAATTTCCGTTGGGGAATTCTGAAGTTGCGAACACCATTCAGTGCCCTGTAAGGTTATGGGTCCAGATGGCGCACTGTGAAATAGCCTTAAATTCGGTCAACATATTCTGATTATATGAGTGTACTCAGTCACCATATTCTGACGTTTATGTTGTCCAGAAACGCAGTCCTACTTGATCAGTAGGAACCGTACAACCGGGTGTTCCAACCCTCACTGGAACATTTCATCTACACCTGATAGTTTCGAAAATATGGGTCCACATAGATGCATAATCACATTTTATTGATAAATAAGTGAAAAAGCATGTAACATTATTTATGGCACATAAAGGCATACAGTATTTAATTCTTTCAAACATCTTTATAATGTTTACAACCTAGGGACTCGATATTCTACAGTGGCCCTAGTGCTAACTTTGGGATCTTTGAGTCTCTGAACTTCAATTACCTATACTTTTTAAATAGTCTCCGATTCTTGAGAAAAAGGGGCGGAAGTGCCTGGCAAAAATAATACAACATAGTAACCTTGCATGCTCAATTTGTGAAAGTTTAAAATACTGCAATTCAAGCCATAAAAAAAGTTAAATATCTTTGAACTCAAGAATATACTTCCCACAAATCAAGGGTCATACCCTAAGCAGTCAACGATGCAGTTCAGAGTTCTATCAGTGGTAATGAAACATTTACATGTGAGGTCAATATTGAAAGAAACAGTGCCACTACTGCTTTTTAAGTCTCACCTAAGACAGCACACATGTGTTGTTGCTTGTAAGAGATTGTGTTTATTACAAGTGGTTTGGAGCCCCCACCATTGCTTACCATTCATTGACTTCATTATCACTGTTGCATGCTGCCTCCTAATTGGTCAGCTCATTCCACTTTCATTGATTCTTCTTTTGTATGCAGCATAGACCAAGTACTGGTTGATTCATTTTGATTAGTGTCCTTCACACCTGGCATTGACAAAGGGGTACGGTTTTCCTTTTTTTCTTACCCTGTTACTGCATGCTTTTCAAGCTGATTGGGCAGCGACTTTACGGGGGAGGAGCAGTCTTTTTTGTCAGACAGGTCTTTTTTAACTTGTTGCACTGATGCTCCACTGAGAGGCTGTTTTAGGAAGACTTCCAGATTCATGGGTACATAACATCCAAAGAAGAAACGGGCCTTCAGTGTGTTAATGATCTGATTGATATCTGAAGCCTCCTGTTAAGTGTAAAACAACGTCCAACATTACAATTCATATTGACTTCCTCAATGTGTATTTTCACTTCCCCTTCTCTTAAAACGTACAAGTCTGGTAAACAGTGCTGCTGGTCTAGCATACTGGAGGTTATTCGGGCCTCATGGGCAAGGGCACTAATAGCATATGGATGGGAGGTGTTACCTATGGCAAACTGCATGATGGTGTCTTCATAGAAGCACGTCAAGCCATGCTTCTATGACAACACCATCATTGGCTGTGGGGACTAGAACTGTCTAATTGAGAATGCCACTAACCCATTCATACCCAGTGACAGGGATACAGAACATGCACAACCCCACCTGGCCAAAGGCCCTGACATGATGCACATAAATCTGGTTTGGTGATGCCAACATATTTATTTGGTGCTTCTGCTCTAACCTTTCAGCCTAGTTTCCAGTGGGCACCAGTGGATGCGCCCAGTTCTGTGGGTTGTTGTGGGGTTCAACAGGGCCCATGAACAAAAGCATTCATTTCGACTTACCTGTTTATTCTGCTCTGCAGAATACAACTTAACACTGTCAGTGATAACCCTCCCAAGTTTTCTAGGAGCATTCTCATCTACTCCATGCTGTTTGTTTGCATTCTGGTACTAGTAATTCTGATCATGGGTTAAAAACAGGACTTCAAATCTCAGATGCAAAAAAAATATATGATTAGATGAGTTGCGCATGGAACTAGGAAATTTGAGATTTCTGAAGTTAATTTATTATCTAAGCAAGTGAAGGGATTGCACACACATCTCAAGCAACCGCCTGTTTACCATACCATCATTATACCCTGCGATTTGCTGTTTACAGACAGGTATCTGAAGCTGGTGCCTTAACCCCCTAACAAACAATTATTTTAAAATGCAGTATTTAATCAAATAATTAATGTAGAACAGCTCTACTATTTCAATTCCCTGCAAATTTGAGCTCTGCACAGCAGTTTCCCAAGACATTTCCCTTTTATATGGTGCAAACCAGTTTGCCAGGAAATTGTCCAAAGTAACAGAAAAGGCTCCAAAATGTATCCACCTTCTCTGATCGATCTTCTGCTGAGGAACAAAAAGATCGGCTGGAGATCACGGTTTCAGTCCTGCACTTTTGATCCAGCGTTTTCTGGGCCCACTTGCTTACCACTGATCTTCTGACAGATCTTTTTCTCCGGCTGAGAGGTGATGGGAGTTAGCATTAACATTAATCAAATTCAATTAACAGTGCAAACCATTTGGCTGCACAATGAGGGCCAGGAATCAGTAGCCAAGTTCAGCCAAGTTTTATTGCAAGTTAATAATCAAATTCAATTAAACAATTCGTAAATCAAGACGAATTAGTATTAAAAAAACAAGGTACTCGGTAGCAGCAACCAAAAACAATAGCATCAAAATCTGGTCCTCAGAGAACAAATCTACTGTTTTCTCTCCTATAAATTATTAATCTAAAATGTCAAAGTCCAGAGGGTGGTTTGTGAAAGGAAACCCTAGCAAATTAAAGAAATTCCATGACGGAAGTCAAGTCGAAACAAAAAGAAATCATGTAGGGCAGGGTTAGCATCTCAGAAGCTCGGTCAAGCGTCTACTATGGTCAGGGTTAAGTGTTTACATAAGGATCAAAAAGCATTTAGGTCTAAACCTCTCAAAGTCCACTCAGGTAAAGGGCATCAGGGAAGGTGTCTGCAAAGAATCTGCAAGAGAGATCGGCATAGAGTTGGTAGAAAGGGGGCTCAACAGGGCAGTCCGACAAGACTCAGGAGGAATCTCATAGGGGCTCAGGATGGGTCTGAAGGAAAAACTCTGAAAATGTCTAGGGTGAATGGTATAATATAATGTGCAAATTTAATTGGGCAACACCCCCTTGATCAAGCCATCAGTGGTACATAGTACTCATCCAATTCTCATATTGCCGACTGCAACATTGCTGTTTTGTCCCACACTGGACATGGGAACGACATCCTTTTGTCAGAAACACTTAGATGATAACTTTTTATCAAAGAGTTCATTCAGTTAGTGCTCTGTTTCTCGATGTAGTTTTGTCAAGATTCTTTTCTTAGGCCCTTTTTCCCCTATCTCTAATACAGTAATGTATCTGTTCCAAACTACCAATGCATGTGAATACTTGCAAGAAATGTCGAGTTAGCAGAAAAATGAAATCAGCTTTATACAACATGGTGAAATACGGGCCTACTCATAACAGGTTTAAGCGTTAATTTCAAAAGTGCACATTTAATATGCATGTGCACATTTAAACCCGAATTAATATTAGTTTCTAATGTATTAGGTTTCATACAACATGTAATATGCAATAGGTCATTTGAATATTCAGTTGTAAGTATAACATAGTACTACATTTAAATCAAGTATGTGTAATATTAATGCACACATTACATAAATCCAATGTCATTTCTATTAGGATTACATCTGCATATATGAGGATGGTTTTATTCTCAATTACAAATCATTAGGTGTTATTCGCGTGAAGTAGCACATCCATTAGAAAAGACCCATTTCATTTCTATGGTGAGCACATTATCTACAAAATAAGGATGATTCTTGATTTGTCACACTAAGTTATGGTAAAACATTTAAGTGAGTAAGTTCTCTAATCCTACAGTGCAGGCACTCTTTAATTATATTAAGTGCAACACTTACATTCATTTGTTAAATCATACATGAGTCATGTGCCAAGTGCACTTTCATACCACGTGTTTCTTAAGTGTATGTGATGTATGAAGGGTGGGCAATCTTTGCACTGTACCACTTTCATTTTAATAAATCTGTGTTTTCTGGGAGTTGCAGTTCATAATTGCTTGAACTGAACTAAAACAGTAAAGCTACACAGACTTCTAAAAATAAACCCTGGTACTGGTACTGGAAACAGCATTCGGAACACCCTAAGTAAGCACATGAAGTGGAGTTTTCAAACAACATAGTCCTGCTGGCACAGACCTGCAGCTTGGATCAGTGTTTGAATAGTAGATGGAAGGAATACTAGCTACGAAGTGTTCTGGGTAAGAAAAACAAGAATGTATTTCAAGCTGTTTTCTTACCACGAGGTCTTCTGGTACTCGTTGTTCCGATTTCATAAAAAAATACAAGTACCAGAAACAGAGAGGTATGATAAACAACGGGGCATGGTGGAGAGAGCTGTTCTCACTCGAAATGCAGCAACATGAGCTAGAAGCACAAAACTTCCAGAAGCTATGGCATCTTTTGGAACTGTGGGATATATGGGTTCTTTATGACAACAACCTACAGAGAAAGGGCAAACACCGAGCCATTAAAGGTGTTGCAAAGAGAGAATAAGGGATGTTTACCTAGAGCAAAAGGGGGTTGAGCCGGCCAAGATCAGGCAGACTTCTAGGCTAACATGAACTTCCTTTGTCGCTTCTATTCTCATAAAAGAACACAGACAATAAAGGGGTCAGCTTCAGTAATGCCAGTGGTACTCTATAGGTATCAGACTAAAACAAAATGGGCAGATTTCTCATTCTTTCATGCAACACAAAGCAGCAAGGCAAGACAGCAATTGGTCCCAGCTCCACAGCAAGAATGGGAAGTGATGTTTTGGCTTCAAGGCCCAATTAAGATGGCTGCAAAGAAGAGTGACGCTGAAGCAGCTGATTTGTAATCAGTAGGCGGGCTCTAGGACCTTTTTGCGAACAAGTGTCTCACAAGCAACACGCATGCCTAGCGCATGCTCTCACGGGCTCGATCCTAAAAAAAAGTGATATGATGTGGCCATCTCTGTGTGCATCACAGCGCTGTAGTGTCTTTTTAAAGCAGATTTGGGCGGCATCACCGACAATGGGAGGGTAGAATGTGTGAAGGAAAAAGCAATACAGACACCTAGAGAATAAGAGGAAACAAGCAACATCATAACAGGTGGGTGGGAGTTTGAAGGAAGGAAGCAAAACAGACAAGGGGCCGGGAGGGAAGAAGCAACATGGACAATGGGGTTTGGAGGGAAGAAGCAACAGGGTAAGAAAAAAAAGGAAAACGGTTCCCCTTTGACAATGCCAGGTGTGAAGGACACTAATCAAAATGAATCAACCAGTACTTGGTCTATGCTGCATACAAAAGAAGAGACAATGAAAGTGGAATGAGCTGACCAATTAGGAGGCAGCATGCAACAGTGATAATGAAGTCAATGAATGGTAAGCAATGGTGGGGGCTCCAAACCACTTGTAATAAACACAATCTCTTACAAGCAACAACACAGGTGTGCTGTCTTAGGTGAGACTTAAAAAACGATTGTGGCACTGTTTCTTTCAATATAGACCTCACATGTACATGTTTCATTACCACTGATAGAACTCTGAACTGCATCGTTGACTGCTTAAGGTATGACCTTTGATTTGTGGGAAGTATATTCTTGAGTTCAAAGATATTTAACTTTTTTTATGGCTTGAATTGCAGTATTTTAAACTTTCACAAATTGAGCAGGCAAGGTTACTATGTTGTATTATTTTTGCCAGGCACTTCCGCCCCTTTTTCTCAAGAATCGGAGACTATTTAAAAAGTATAGGTAATTGAAGTTCAGAGACTCAAAGATCCCAAAGTTAGCACTAGGGCCACTGTAGAATATCGAGTCCCTAGGTTGTAAACATTATAAAGATGTTTGAAAGAATTAAATACTGTATGCCTTTATGTGCCATAAATATTTGTACATGCTTTTTCACTTATTTATAAATAAAATGTGATTTGTTGTTCTTTAAATGTATTGCACTTGCTGGATATTGAGGGGCATATTAGCAAGGGCAATATCGCAGCTTTAGTGGGACTTTTTCCCGATATTTTTATCGCCCTATTAGCAAGCTGTCGCTAACAGCAGTTAGCGACAGCTTATAGGCGATAGCTACAGGTTTGGGGCCCGCTTTGCATGTCAGCGATATTTATAGCTAATGACATGCAAAGTGGGCGTACCCAACCTGTTAGCGACTGAAAACAGTCGCTAACACAGCTATCGCCTATTAGCATAGCAAGCTAGGCGAAGCGATAAAAAATATTGCGCTAAATGAGATTATCGCCAAAACGCCTGCTCAGAGCACTTCTTAACCTGTATATCCAAAGGGAGGTGGATATTCAGGTTAAGACCCCCATTAGTGAAAATGCCTGAATATTGCTGGATTTCCTGCGATATTCACGAATTGAGCCGCTATCGCCGGATATTTTATCGCTTTGGAGATAAAAGTTGCTAATAGCACGTTATCTCTGCGATAATATCCGGCGATAGTAGGCAATAAAAAAAAATATGGCAAACATCCATTTGGTTTCAAATTTGCATGGAAGATGCTTTTAAAGTAAACTTGTGAGAAAAACACTGTATCAATTTTCAGCACTGTTGGGAGTTTGCTCTTTCTGCAGGATCACTCCAGATGTTTGCCTTCTGTAGCTAAACCTGTTTTTTTTCATTAGGACTCTCTGCACTTTACTCCTGCTAATCTATACTACTATAATAAAGTAAGAACTGTGAACCTTTGAGGTGGGAAAACTCGGGAACCACAGCGCCTGATACATCTTTGTACTTATCAGGGTGTGCAGATGGTCATAGGCTATATTTTTGAAAAAAATATAAGTGGTTTTAAAAATTTTACATAAAAAAAGTAGTCCCTTGAAAGTGGCGCCGGCCGCGACGTGCGTCCTGACATCAGGAGCGCGGGGAGGAGCGGTGTACACAAGCGCGAGGAGGAGCGGCAGGAGGAGCGGCGTACAGGCAGGGAGGGGCGCCGTACAGGCGGGGAAGAGCGGTGAGGAGCAGCGGAGGACAGGCGGTGAGCAGTGGACAGGCGGTGAGGAGCGGCTGACAGGAGCGGTGAGGAGCGGCGGACAGGAGCAGTGAGGAGCAGCGGAGGACAGGCGGTGAGGAGAAGCGGACAGGCGGTGAGGAGCAGCAGACAGGTGGTGAGGAGCGGCGGACAGGTGGTGAGGAGCAGTGGACAGGCAGTGTGGTGCGGCGGACAGGAGCGGTGAGGAGCAGCGGCGGACAGGCAGTGAGGAGCAGCGGACAGGCGATGAGGACCGGCAGACAGGCGGAGGTAAGTGAAGCAGCCGCGGGTGCGCTCATGGGGCGGGCAGGGGCCCTGAAGCCTGATTGCTACCGGACAAGGTCGGGACGGGCTGCTAGTCATAGATAAAGTTCTTGTGCTCTCCCTTCTAAACATGTTATAATTGGCATACACCTTATAAGAATAGTAATTTACTCATAAGTCCCTAGTATATGGTACTAAGTGTACCTAGGGCCTGTACCGTTGACGCGCAGCGGGCGCGCCCTAAGCGCGCCGAAGGCGCGCCAAAAGTAAGCCCGTCTGCGCCCGTCCGCGCCTGGACCGCGCCCAGCGCCAGGACCCCTGGCCCCGCAGACCCCAGCCAACTCGCCGGACGTACGACGACGCCACCCTCAACGCACTCAACGCCGGCAGAGTCCCGGGCTGCTACCGAGCCACCCCGAGACGCACCCACGGACCCTTCTGCTGCAACTCCTGCAAGTTCACCTGCCTCCGGACCGGCACTACACCTACACCAACCAAGACGAGCAACAGCAGCAGCCACCTGAAATGCATCCTGCTCAACACCCGCTCCGTCCACAGGCACGCCATCGAGATCTGGAACCTGCTCGACACCACAGCCCCAGACCACGCCTTCTTCACAGAAACATGGATGAACGCCTCCTCAGTGCCTGACATCGCCATCCCAGATGGCTACAAGATCATCCGAAGGGACCGCATCAACCACACCGGAGGAGGCATTGCCATCGTCCACAGAAACACCATCCGCATCACCACCAACACCGATGACACCCTCGCAACCGCCGAGCACCTGCACTTCCAAGTCCACATCAACCCCCTGGACAACCCACACAATTCAGCGAAGACATTGCCGACTTCATCAGCCCACACGCCCTCTGCTCCGCTGACTACATCCTCCTAGGGGACCTCAACTTCCACCTGGAGAACAACAACGACCGCAACACCACCACCCTGCTGGACAACCTCGCCAACCTGGGACTCAAGCAACTCCACCCCCACCCACTACGCCGGACACACACTCGACCCCGTCTTCTCATCCAGCAAGGACATCGCCTTCAGCCACGCCACCGGACTCCACTGGACGGACCACAGCTGCGTCCACTTCAGCTTCGCAAGGACCACGATCCACCACCACCAGCAACAGGCTGCACGCAGGAACTGGAACAAGGTCACAGCCGACCAGCTCGCGTCCTCCCTGAGCATGAACCCTCCCACCAGCACAATGAACCCTAGCCAGGCAGCCAACAACCTCACGAAGTGGATCAGCGACTGCGCAGACGAGCTCGCCCCCCTGAGGACCCCGCCCAGCAGACCCGGTAGCAAGAAAGCCCCATGGTTCACCGACGAACTCAAGAGCTCCAAAAAGAACTGCCGAGCCCTCGAGAGAACCTGCCGCAGAGACCAAACACCGGACAACATGACTGCCCTCAAGCTCGCCACCCGAAAACACCACCAACTCATCCGCGCCACCAAGAATACTGCATTCAAGGAACGACTGGATAACAACGCCCACAACAGCATGGAACTCTTCAACAAACAGCGTCAAAGAGCTCTCCAACCCCAACACCGGTAACAACGACATCACCCCTTCGCAAGACCTCTGCAACTCCCTCGCCTCCTACTTCCACAACAAGATCGCGGACATACACAACAGCTTCAGCACTCAACCGACGATCACCACGACCGAACCACCGCCCCCCACCACCACCCTCCGCGCCTGGACTCCGATCAGCACCGAAGACACCGTCCGCACGATGAACTCTATCCACTCCGGATCTCCGACCGACCCCTGCCCTCACCACGTCTTCAAGAAGGCCGACGCTATCATCGCACCCCACCTGCAGGACATCATCAACACCTCCTTCGACACTGCTACCTTCCCGGAGTGCTGGAAGCACACCGAACTCAGCGCTCTACTCAAGAAGCCATCGACTGACCCCACCGACCTCAAAAACTACCGCCCCATCTCGCTGCTCCCGTTTCCTGCAAAAGTCATTGAGAAGACCGTCAACAAGCAGCTGGCCGCCTTCCTCGACACGAACGGATCCCTCGACCCCTCGCAGTCTGGCTTCCGGGCCAACCACAGCACCGAGACCGCCCTGATCGCAGTCGCCGATGACATCCGAGCGCTGCTCGACAATGGAGAAACAGCGGCCCTCATCCTCCTCGACCTCTCCGCGGCCTTCGACACTGTCTGCCATCGTACCCTAGTACAACGCCTCAGCAACGTCGGAGTCCAGGAGAAGGCACTGGAGTAGATCATCTCCTTCCTCGCTGGAAGGACACAGAGAGTCCGCCTCCCTCCGTTCAGATCAGAAGCCACCGAAGTCATCTGCGGCGTCCCTCAAGGCTCCTCGCTCAGTCCAACCCTCTTCAACATCTACATGAGCCCCCTCGCAGACATCGCACGCCAGCACACCTCAACATCATCTCCTACGCCGACGACACCCAGCTGATCCTCTCCCTTACCAACGACCCCGCCACCGCCAGAGCCAACCTTCACGAAGGGATGAAAGAGGTAGCCGAATGGATGAAGAACAGCCGCCTGAAACTGAACTCAGATAAGACGGAAGTCCTCATCCTGGGATCCTCACCCGCCACTTGGGACGACTCCTGGTGGCCCCCCGCCCTAGGCACCGCACCCAAACCAACAGACCACGCACACAACCTGGGCTTCATCCTAGACTCCTCCCTCTCCATGACCAGACAAGTCAACGCCGTATCCTCGTCGTGCTTCAACATCCTGCGAATGCTTCGTAAGATCTTCCGGTGGATCCCCACCGAGACCAGGAAGACGGTCACCCAGGCCCTCGTCACCAGCCGTCTGGACTACGGCAACACCCTCTACGCCGGAACCACCGCCAAACTCCAGAAGAGACTCCAGCGGATCCAGAACGCCTCAGCAAGACTCATCCTGGACATCCCCCGTCGCAGCCACATCTCCGGACACCTGAGAGATCTGCACTGGCTCCCGGTCAACAAGAGAATCACCTTCTGTCTCCTCACCCACGCACACAAAGCCCTACACAGCCAAGGCCCAGGATACCTCAGCAGCCGCCTCAACTTCTACGCTCCCAAACGCCAGCTTCGATCGACCAGCCTCGCCCTCGTCGCCGTCCCCCGCATCCGTAGAGCCACCACAGGGGGACGGTCCTTCTCCTACGTCGCCGCCAAGACATGGAACTCCCTCCCCACCCACCTCCGCCTGACCCAGGACCACCTAGCCTTCAGGAAGCAACTCAAGACCTGGTTGTTCGAGCAGTAGTAGATCCCCCCCCAGCGCCTTGAGACCCTCTGGGTAAGTAGTGCGCTATATAAATGCGATGATTGATTGATTGATTGATAAATTAAAATGCTACAAGTGGGCTGCAGCACTCATTGTGCCATCCAAAAGTGCAGCACCGCAAAACATGTCTACAGGCCTGATCTTGCAGGCTGTGGGCTGGCAAAATAATCCTCTTGCAGGGGCCTAAACCTTTCTTTTTATTACTTATATGTCACCCCAAGGTTGGCCCTAACAGCTCATAGAGCAGGGTGCATGATATTTAAAATGTAGGACATTCATATATTGTACATGTACTGGTATTGAAAAAAAAACCAAAGTCGTGTTTCACTGTAGCAAGGCCGGCCCCCCATGTGTTAACACTGGTTTGCTTTATAACATGTAGTAAGTGTTACATTCAGTTTGGTAACAGATATAGAGATACTTCTACTAATTTTAATCATAATTTAAAATCCTCTTTAAAGGTAAAGTTGGATTTAAAATTATTATTTTGGAAATGCCACATTTAGAAAGTTACTCGGTTAGCGCACAAACGTCGTAAAGTTACGCTACCTGGTGGACTACCCAACCCCATAAACTTTACAAATTTACTAGAACTTTTCCAACAAACCATTGCTGTGCACTAAGCCACATCTCTGTTTATACATTTAGAAAGTTGCCATTTCCCTGCTTAAGGTTTCCAGGGCCTTTACTGTGAAGAGCCAGCTGCCTTTGGACTGTTGATGGAGCCCCCACAGGGAACGGTGTATTAGGACCAGACAGTGGACAAGGGCCTGGGGGCCTCATTTCTGGAGGTTTGGCGTAGAGCAGCGCAGCAAGTCACCTTTCTGCGCTTTCCTAAGTGAAAGTGAAAGGGCTGTACTGCACCATATTTATCCAATATGGTGAATCCCTTTCCTTCCCCTCTGCCATGATGCTATTTTGGTAGCCTAGTGCCAACGCAGCCACCCTTGCACTATGGTGCAAGGGTGCCTGTGTTGTGGGGCTGATTGATTTTGTGCAGGAAGGGACACCTCTTGCACAATAACAATTCTGTTTTTTTTCCTTTTTCCCTGTGTGCTGCAAAATGCAGCACACATGGAAAGTGGAAAAAACAAGACGAGATAACGTTATTTCTCCTTGTTGAGCCTACCCTGGGGAGGCGTATGGTGTTGGCACATCCTCAGATTCACATGGTTTTGTAAATCTGGGGAAGGATCACAATCCATGGGTGTTGTGTGAAAATACCCACAGCAATGCCAATGGAACACCTCCCTGGCACAGAGTAAGGCAACACAGCGATTTGTCCTGCCTTGCCTTACACCAAATCTATGAAGCCATTCAAAGCCACGCAAAGTGGCTTTGTTTGACCTCATAAATATGATTTGGTAGTTTGCCCCACCGGAGCATCTGGCAGCGCAAGGGGCTCATAAATATGCCCCCGGGTGAGAAGAAGTGAGGGCCTACCTGGCAAGATGGTGGGGAGAAGCTGTGCCCCTGCCCTGATTGCACTTCAAAGGATATACTGTGCGCTGTACTCACCCCTCTTGGCTTCAGAAGTAGCCTACCGTATCACTAGCAGATGCAGCTCACACTTGGGCTTGCCTGCCTTTTGATTCACTATTCATGCTGGAGTGAAAACCAGATGAAAGGGAGAAGTGACCAGAACCAGTCATAGAGTTATTCAAAAGAATGCCCTCCACCCTTAAGCTGGCAGTGGCCATAAAAAGGGCATCTCCAGAACCTGAAATCAGAATATGCCTGGACCTGAGAAGATTCAGAAGAAGGACTGCCCTGCTGTCTGTAGAAGGAAGATTAACGTACGTACCTTGACCTCAGACGTGACTTCAAGGGTCAGTTGGCCGACCTCCTATTTGAGCTACAGGGATACAACAGTGTTCCAGGGGGCTTTCCTGATTTCCAGATGACCAGACCTTTCTGGATCTGACCAGGTAATTGCTGCTGGCCCCTTGGGAGTGAGTCCTAACCCTCAAATGCTGTCTTCAAGGTCCTCGACCCTTAGTTGAAGTCTGAGTGTACTTCTCTCTGTCTAATTGAAGGTATCACAGGTTCTAACACAGAGTGGGGCAGAACAACCCAGGGCCACACATCACAGCACCACGCAGATTCTGATTGTCGGCTGCACCATATCTGATGCAAAGCACTACAGATCCTCACAACACAGCACTGTGCAGCTCCTGATCAGCAGCTTCGCCGGACCTGTCGTAGCCTGGCGAAGAGCCTTGCATCATTACACTCTGCAGCACACACCAAGGACAGAAAGTACAACTCCCAGTGGGCCGATCTTGGTCCAGTAACCGGAATGTCCTCCATTGTGGTTGGTTTGAATTGTGACTTTGTCCCAGTCTGGCAACTCTGATACCTGCAGTTGGTGCTATTTTTAACCTTAAGCTTAAAAATAACACAACTATACTTGTAATTATTAGATTTTTGTTGTTTTGGTGTCATATCATTTGTTAAATGTACCTTACATTTATAATCTGGTTTGGGATCATTCTTGTGTTGTGTTTTCATTTTAGTTTGAGTACTGCATAAGTGGTTTACACATTGCATTTAAGTTATGCCTGACTGCTTTTGTGCCAAACCACCAGAGGGTTAGGCACATGTTTATTTAGTGACTTTTATGGTTTACCCTGACAAGGATTGTGATTATTATTTCTAGTAGCTCTCACCCCTTCCAACCAATAATCAAATTTCTTACAAGCACAAAATAGAGCTCACTAGGAAATATTGCAGTTTGCAGGAAAAAACTAAGGGGCATATTACCAACAACTAGCGATAATTTTTGTCTCTAACTTGTTTAGAGACAAAAATTATCGCCGCACATCGGCGATTTTTATAGCAGATAAACCTTGCTATTAGCAAGGTTTATCGCAAATGCGATAAAAAACGGCCGCAATGCATGAATATCGCTGAAAAGTCCGCGATATTCATGCATTATTGAGCAAATGCTCTTAGCCATGTTATCCACCTCCCATTGGATAACATGGCTAAGAACTGCTCAGGGCAGGTGTTAGCTTTTGGAGATATTCGCGCTTAGCGCGAATATCTCCAAAAGTTGGTAATAGGAGATAGCGATGTTAGGGACTGTTTCCAGTAGCTAACATCTTGGCACGCCCACTTTGCATGTCATTAGTGATAAATATCACTGACATGCAAAGCGGGGCCCAAGATGGTCGCTATCTCCTATTAGCTGTCACTAACTGGTGTTAGCGACAGCTTGGTAATAGGGAGATAATTTTATCTCCGCTTTCTTGGCTTTTAAAGCCAAAAAAGCGGAGATAAACCCCCTTGATAATATGGCCCTAAGAGCTTCATTACGATGCCTGTCGGACACGCGTCCTAACTGGCATAGTTTCGGAAATGGACCGACAGACAAAGAATTGGGGGTCCAGCTTCTCTAATAATTATGTCACTGACTTCATGGCAGTTGAAAAGTGTATTTTTCCTATTGTGGCATGTACTGCAGGCCTCAGCACAATCCACAAGAGGAAAAACACTCTTTTGAAACAACCATGCACTCTGTGGCAGGCACCATGCGGTGCATGCCTTACAATGCATGGCTATTTCGGGGGTCACCACAGGTTACTGCCAGGGCCCATAGCGGAGGCCCTGTGATACGGGGACCCTGCTACGGTCCCCCAAAGTCCATGTCCATCTGGCTTTCTATGGCGGTCAGACTGCCATAGAAAGGCAGAGGGAAAGGGACAACGTAATCGCTACAGTGGTGCCTGAGATGGCACTATACCCATTGTAAGGATTACTGTCCATCCAACAGGCTCAGGCATCAGGTGTCCTTCTGCCTTCTGCCTCCACCCGCATGCATCAAAGTACGGCCGTTAGACTGCAGCAACAGATGTTGAGTGGACCGCCACTGACAACGATGCCCGACATCGTAGTAGGCTCCACAGTCAGGGCATGAAAACAGCAAAACCAGAAAAGTCCCCAAACTAGTATTAGCTCACCTGCTGGGACTGAAAAGGGCCCTGCATGGCTCTGGAGAGCATATACCTCTTCCTTATGTTAGATTACTGACCAATCTTAGCAAATCTTTGCAGGTTTTTGATTTATCACTCCAATAAATGCAACAAGCATGCCAGTTCTTTGGTGGGCTCCAGTGAAATGTATTGAGACTACAAAGAAAGGCTCTGATGTGAGAAGGAGCAACAAATGATCACCCTTCCATTTTAGAACGACTAATGTCATTTTGCTGGACTCAGAGGGACTGGCAATGGTGGCATCATTTAATTTTAGTAAAAGGGATGGCTATTTTGTGCCTGACACATTCAGAGGGAGGGGAGCCAGTGGGCCTCTCCTGCAAAAAAAACGGCATATCTCCTTTTAACTAGATCCTTCACTCTAATTGTGTGGGAAATGAGTGTTATGTGATGCTGATGTATTTCTGAAGCGCTCAGAGGCAAAGATTCATGGCACTGTAGGCAACACTTAACAATACTAAGTTCCAAGTGTCAAAAGAAAGGAAGGAATAGGATAGACTGAAACAAGAGGACACTAAAACAGAATGTGTTGCTCACTATTTGTAAAAGCATGAGGGTTGTGCTACTCTACAAGGGGAACAATGGTTTGATAAAGACAAAGAAAGAATGTAAAGTGCTTGCCCACTCGCATAGGGTAGCACAGGCATAGAGTATATGTTGTTCTTTCCTGTAAGATTATAGAAATCCATTTTAGAACCCGTGTGTGGTTGTATGACCAAATGGAAAGTAGAGGTGAACCTGGTCATTTTCATTCCACAGCCTCCCTTTGAGGTGAGCCAGGCCCCAGTAGCTGTAGGGAGAGGGGTGATCTCTGTTGGAAGTGCAAAGGCTGAATCTCGCGCCTTTCAGATCTCCTTCTCCAGAAGTGCCATTGGAGATAGTTTTCTGCAGTGGCTGGATAGGAATGAATCTCCCTTTTTGTGAGTTTGGTTCACATCCCCTGTCAGTATGTACTCAACTCCATCCACACCTCTTGATGATTCTTCAGACCAAAAGAATATTGGGGCAGCCTGTGTGAAACACATTAACACTTAAAAAATAGCATAGCCCAACCTGAAACGGGCTCTGGAATTCTCATTTGCATCAGCCAAGAAGACTATGAGTCTCTTGACCAAGGCAACACCCATTGTGGTGCGCTTAGGGTTTCTACCAAACCTACACCTGGAGTTTATAACTGGTCCTTCCCATGCCAAGTTGAGAAGAGATGCAGGGCTCCTTAACTCTGCTGACTTGGTCCTTGAGGGAGAAAGCCAACTAACCTGGAAGGAGGTGCCACAATGGTGTCTCTGCAGAAGGTAAAGCGAATAAGAAGATAAGATCACAGCCTGGCAGCAGGCTGTCTAGAGAGTGTGAGCCACGAGGCACCTCTATATCATGGTTGTGAGGATCAGTGAGAAGATCAGCCTTAAAAGAAGGAGTGGCGATTTTCCTGAATCGCCGAAATTCTTAGTGTTTGCCCCCGATTGTCCCCAACAGAATCCTGGTTTTCCACTGTCTTCCTCCCTAGCTTGGGGGTGTTCTAGGGTTCACAGCAACTGCAATATTCCAAAGCCCTAGCAGGTAGCATTAAAAACATCGATTAGTTGAGAGGGTATTTAAAATGTAATGCACGATTTGTGGGCCCATTGTGTGATATCCCTGAGTTCTCCAGATGGCAAGTGGCCCCACTTTTGGCAAATTTCTAGATAGGGCTACCCTTTAGCAGGTGGTCACAAAAGCAGTTGACAGTGATTGTGCCTTGAAAAGAAAAGTACCTTTCAAGGAATGCGACTTTGAAAATATATTTACCCTGATCATTGAGACTTCTCTGTTGTCCCCTAGCCACCCTCCCCCAGGCAAAACCAGAGACAGCAGACTCTTGATCTGAGACTCCCCACCTTTCAAGAGGGTCCATTGTTGATGCAGGGTGAAGGGTGCTGGGCCTAAAACTCACATTCACAGCTGAGTGAGCAGTGTGGACCAGTGTGGACCTTGGCCATGGTATGGAAGGCGCTGGTGTGATGTGCAATGGCTGATTACCGCATGGCACCTTCCAGGACTCTTGCTGCCCACTGCTGCGATCTTGGAGTGCTCCTGCAGTTTCCTTTCTTGCTGAGTGCTGTGTGCAAACAGCTCAAAGCAGGGACCATGGATTGGACTCACATTGGACTCACAAGCTCATGCCGGAGATATTGTAACCAGTGCTTAATCTGAGCTGGTGGTTGTAAGTGGTTGTAAGTCAGGACCACCGGCACTAATTATTGGGAACTGTCACTTATTTTGCTCTTCAGACTTTCGCCCAGTGGTGAAGCAAACCTCAAAAACAGTGACAAAGCGAGAAAGCAAGAAGGAAAAAGAACCTGCAAAAGTGAGATAAAGGGACATGGAGTGTCTGGAGGTGGATGAAAAAGGCATGAAGTGGAATCAAAACTGGGGGTGTGGCCAGGCGCCGATGTAGACAGACATGTATCGCAGAGCTCGCGCCCGGCAATCCCCTATCCACCGACATCCTGATCCCCAACACCACAAAATGATTGTGGGAGTCTTGGGGTAAGCCCTATGAGAATCCAGGGGCAGTGAATGAATTGGAAACTGAGTTGGAGGCGGCCTTAATGAAATAAGACGGTCTGGCGTGGGATCATTCAAGATGGCGGCGGCCTCGAGCCCAAGCGAAAAGACGTATCGACGGAGTAAGAGCCGATTCCAGGCCTGCAGAGGGTAGCAGGAACACAGACCAGATCGCACCAGATAGATATTCTCCCAGGTTGAGAGACTCTAAGAGGCCTGCTCCCGACACAAGGACCATGGTGACTGGGCGAGTTGCTGATGGCATTGCCTGCGCAGATCCCCTGAAGAATGAGACCACACAGCAGCGCGCACATGAATGGGAAATCCCAGCGGGACCTGTCGGAGGACCGTCCTACCTGCTCCGGATCGGAGGCGACTGTGCCTTCGATGTCCTGTTATACCATTGGGGGGCTCTCTCTCAGTTTCTCCCTTGTGGCCTTAAGCAGACGTGGCCCGTTGAAGGAGTGGAGTGCCCCTCATGCTACGGGACACTCCCTGTGACTCTAAACCACTGCTGAGGGGGCTAATTCTGGAGGCACCTGGTGGTTCCTGCTTCTTGAGGAGTTCGGCATCCTGTGCCACAGCTGGAAGACACCAGGTGAGGGAGCACGTGGGGCGGAGTGAGAGGCCTGACTGGAGGGACTGTGATGTGGGTTAGGTGACCCAGAACTGGTTATGGAAGCGCCATGATCCAGCCGATTAAGCCAGCTGCCACAATGTGATTGCAGCAGGGTATTGCTGTGTAGCTTGAACACACCAACTCAAGAGCATTGATATGCTGGAGCATACTTTCCACCTTTATTCCTCTGCCTGGAACCCTGGGGAAGTGGGGGCCCTGGCCCCCAGATCTTGGTGGGGGCTCCTAAAGGCTATGCTGGATTACTCTTCTTGGCCCCTGTCGCTAACCCGACTGCAGACTGCCGAATTTTCGCTGCGCTACAAAACTTAACAGAATAGACTCCTTCAATTGAGAAGTCGCTGGGGACTGGTAATTTAGTTACACTGTCCAAAAAGCACCAGAGTTCACTTACCTGTATCTTTTGACGATTATTCACTTTAAACAAAAGTTACAGAACGACGATTGATTTGACGTATATGATTCAATTGTATTCTATAATTCTTGGATCTTTGGAAACACCATTCAGGGGTCAACTGTTACATTTATGATAGTCCTGAAGATTTTCTCATGGACAAATGCATAGAGACCGAAACGTCGACACTCACACTCTCTTCTGGAAAATAATGTACAATGAGAAGAAGTGTTTACAATAGTAACATTGAAGGATTATACAATTGTATTTATTTTCCACTTGTTATATTGTTTGTATAACTGTGTAGTACCCTTAATAAATTTAAAAAGATAAACCTTTTTTCTATATATACCCATGTTTTGAATATTTATTGGTTTGTGATTGGTTCATTGGTTCTTATGTCCTCACAAGGAACAAAAATATTTCTCAGATAAAAGACATTTGAATAATATCTCTCTGGCGAGTTTATCAATAATTCTTGCAGTTAAAAATATATATATCAAAAGCAATAGAACAGAGTATTCTAAATAAATCTCTTGAAGGCACCTTTTACCCGTTTATTTGATTTGCCCAAACCCTCAAGGGTAAATTGGGTTTCCCATTACATTCAATTGGGACCCTGTCGCAGCACAAGGATCTACACTGGAATCCTACGGAAAGTGGCGGCATTAGTGGGTTAGAGAGCGTACACTTGTTTTCAGTGGAGCTCATTGGAGGTGACACCAGGCCCTAATGCCTTTCCCTGAGAGAGGAATACTTCCCCAGAGGATACCTCACGCCAAACTACCGACAGATGTAGTGGGCTACTCTTTCTTAAGCATGAAAAAAGGACCCAGAAAACACGGGCAGAATGTCCCTGATCTCTGCCTGGTCTCTCTGCAAAATGATGAAGAATAGGAGAATTAGCTGCCCCCCACAAGAGGCCCCCAATGGTCAACCAATGCTGTCCGACATCATGCAGACCATTACTGCATCTCGAGAAGTACTGGAGGCAAAAATAGATGCCATAGGCACCGATCTGAATCTACTCAAAGACAACCACCACCGACTGGCAGAAAGGCTAACACCCACTGAGTGTACGCTGACAGACATACCCCCAGAGATTACAGCACTGCAACAGTACCTATCCACTATAGAAGGCAGAGTTCGGACCCTGGAAATGCGGGCAGAGGTAAGTGAAAATAGTTCCAGCAGAAATACCGTTCATATCATTGGGATCCCGGAGCGTAAGGTAGGGGACAATATGGTGGCCTACAAATGGGCCTGGTTGAGTACAGAGGAAGTGCCAAAAGGACTCTCCTCATTTTACGCCCTGGAAAGGGCACATAGAGTACCAGCACGCCCACCCAAACCTGGAGCCCCCCGCCCACGCCCAATAGTGGCAACACTCCTCAATTTCAGGGACCGTGGTCACATCCTGGCTCAAGCCCGTCGGCGAGGCAACCTTCAGATTGATAACAGCAGGGTCATGACTTCACCCAGGAAGTGCAGAGGCAACGCGCTACCTTCCTAGCATTCAAGAGATGCCGTCTACAACTGAATGTGCTCTGAAAGAGATCACATCTAACTACGCAAGACGCTTGGACCTGGATCGAATATAATCAGGATGTTGTATCAAGAGGGGGATCCCCGAACTCTGCTCCTCGAGTCAGGAAAATGGACACAGACAAAACAAGAGCTCCATCGCTGACAGAAGCTCAGGACGAACATCACAAAGTGATTAGGGCAGTAGTGTGAGCCCTTGAGCTTTGCACAGTGACCAGGATGACCGGAATTCAGATACCTACCAGGTTGTTAGCTATGCAGAGAACTCTGCTGCTGACCTGGCTCTGGTTACCCTTAAGTCAGCAGATGAGATTATATGAAAGTGGGTTCTGAGTGGCAATGATCAGCGAACATAATGGTCTGAATCCTCTTGGGCAATATGTATGTATATCACTTTGTATCTGCTCTCCTCATGACTATCAGGGGACCTGATGCTATTTACACACAACTCTAGATGGGAAGTAACTGGGCTGGGATGTTCTGCGTGAAAACTGGCTGATCTCCTTCACCCCTAGCTACAGTTTTGTGGGTACTCCCGCGAGTAGATACCTGTTGGTTTTGTGTTTGGATGGGATTTGGACTTCTACCTGTCCTGGGGAGAGGGAGTTGGGGTTTTCATTGTTTGCTGTTTTTTTGGTTGGGGCCTGGGCATGCCTGGCGAGCAGAAAACAACCTAGGCATACTATTTGAAACATATAGTTATAGGCCAGGGCGAGGTCCTGGGAATAGGGGACCGATGACACCATAAAACACATGGCGCTTACCTTAGAATTTAAATGTCTCTTGTGGAATGTACGAGGGATGAACTCCAAGACCATACATCACAAGGTATATGCCTATCTAGCTAGGAGAGGGGTGCACATTGCCCAGTTATAGGAAACACATATAAATACCAAAGAGGTGGCCTCGTTACAGCACAGATGGAGGGGCCAGGCCTTCTACATGGACTACTCAGCCTTTGCCAGGGGTGTATTTGTATAGGTGAAAGCAGGGATTCCCTTTCAGTGTACCGGCCATCTGATGGTCCCTGTTGGATGATGCGTAGTGGTAACTGGTAAGTTAGATGGCAGAGACGTGGCAATTGGGAGTATCTATGGCCTGAATTTCATTTCTAGCAACACTTTCCAGAACATTAGTTCCATTCCTAGTAGGGTTGGCAATACTAAGGAAAGATTATAATTGTGTGGCAGATTTTGTATTAGGTCATTCTCACCCCACCCCCCTTTGCGGGAGCCCCCATTTTAAGAACTTCTGAGGCGCTGAGAGATTGCAACTCCTATGGGGTCTGATTGACTCGTGGAGAACACTGCACCCATTTTTCTCACACCTACATGATCTACACGTCTGGTTAGATTCCATCCTTTGCACACCTGATATCCATGAGTGCATTATAACTAGTGAGTACTTAACTAGAACAATCTCAGATCATAATCCTCTCCTACTAGGATACTGTTGGACACAAACTATGTCACGTATCCCCACTTGGCGATTATAGCCGGAATCCCTGAAGACGCAATGTTTCAGTCAGTAATACGAACGGCCATAGAGAAATACTTTGCAGAGAACAAAGGGACAGCCTCGAGACCACTGGTGGTATGGGATGCTTTCAAAGTAGTGATTAGGGGTAGATATATCTCTGAGGTAGCGGGAATTCAACAGACTCTACTGAGGGAGACACTAGCTGCAGAACAAAAGCTAAGAGAGATTGAGAAAGATAGACCTGAACATTGATAATTGCAGGAGAGGTTGCTGGCAGCTAAAGAAATGGTGGAAGAGCTTGTTGGAAGATTGCTCTGTTTCGATTACAGGAATTATATGATCTGTGCACAATCAGAAAGAGATCGTTCTGGTGTGCTTCTAGTATGGTTAGCCAATCCCTCTATGAGTGGGTCGTCATTCTGGAAATTGGGGATGACCATACCCCTGCACTCTTCAGAAAGCAGGATATTAATAAAGCATTTGATTATTTTTATGCCAATCTGTACCAGAGCAGAGTGTCTGGCATGGATGCAGATATTGACTTTTTGGGGCCCAAGATACTACCGACCATAACTGAGGAGGAAGCTGAGTCATTGGGAAGAGATACAGAAATTCAGGAAGTCAGGGCTGTTATCAAATCTATGGCCAGGAATAAAACACCTGGAACTGATGGCCTACCAGTTGAGATTTTTTCTATGTATGCCGAGGTGCTTGGGCCCCACCTGGTAGAACTCCATAATCTAGTGAAATGAAGTGGGATGCTGCATGGGACCACAAGAGAAGCCCTGGTTATCCCTTTGTTAAATCCTGGAGCGCCGGCCTTCAATAAAACTGCCTACAGACTACTATCAATGCTCAATCTGGATAATAAGATCCTAAGCAAAATTCTAGCTGCACGATTTCTTCCCCACATGATGACCCTCATTCATCAGGATCAAGCAGGGTTAATACCAGATTGTAATATGGCACTTAATGTTCAGAGACTACAATGAGTGTTGGAAGTGGATTCCTACTGCAATAAAGAGGCTGCCATCTTCGCAGTGGATATAGAAAAAGCCTTTGACAGCCTGTTTGGGTTGTGTTTGGGCTTCGTGTGTTGGACAGCTTTACTGTACACAGAGTCCAGGGCTAGGGTGCGGACCGGGAGAATGACATTAGACAGCTACCAAGTGGGCAGAGGAACTAGACAGGGTTGCCCCTTATCTCCCCTTCTATTTGTTCTAGCTATGGAGCCTCTGGCTGCTCGCGTCAGAACAGGGATTCCCTAGCAGGGCTTAGGGGTGATGGGTAGGCACCACCATCTTGCACTGTATGCTGATGACCTTTTACTTTTTTTCTGGACTGTGAAGGATGACTTTGATGGAGCTAGAGAACTACTTGCACATCTTAGACAGGCCTCTCAGTTAATTGGAGAATACCTGGCCTGTTCCCTACAAAGGTGGGTAGAGAGAAACCAGCCGTAGTGGACAAAGTAATATGGGAACCTAGGTGACTAGCAGACTTATTGGAAGGCAATATAGGTAAAGCTATCCGGGGCGGGGGTGAAATCGTACATGGAATTCTTGGCGACCCTCTCGGTGATGGGCAGAGTCGCCCTATTAAAAATGGGGACCCTGCCACGTGCTTTGTAGACCTCAAAGCAGCATTCGACACAGTCCCGAGGGAGGCATTATGGCGAAAAATGGCTAATTGGGGAATACCATCAAAAACTGTTGCGAGCAATTATAAACCTATACTCGTACACCTGGGTTAGAATAAAGCTAGCCAATGGCGATAGAACGACAGAAAAAATCCCCACCCATGTTGGCCTCAAGCAGGGCTGCGTTTTAGCACCAACTCTTTTCAACATTTTTAGAGGGGACCTGGACAAGAGCATTGCGGAAATAGAAAGTGATCCACCAAAGTTATCCAATTACAAAATCAGGAGCATACAGTATGCAGATGACATCGTACTATGCAGGCAGACCCCGCTGGGTCTACAACGCTCCATCACGAAGCTCAACGATTACATCAGTGCACAAGGTCTGCCAATCAATTACAAAAAAACAAAGATAGTCTGTTTTGCCTCTCGGCCAGGGAGGAAATCCTTTAATTGGCATATCGCAGGCAACACAATAGAGCAGACCTCTACTTACAAATACTTGGGAGTAGTAGTCGATGCCAGGTGGTCGCTGAAAGACCATCAGTCATACAGAAAGGCTCAGGCAATTAAACTACGCTTTGCACTAAACCTATTAAAAACGAAACTGAATTGTCCATCTAACCTGCATTTGTTGAAGGTAATAGCTGCAAAATTTCTTCCATCTCTTACATATGGGTCGGAACTGTATAAGGGAAAAGACGCCAACTTTTTGAACACACAACAATCAGAGCTGTTCAAATATATTTTCCAGATCCCAAAGTTTGTCTCCCAACCACAGATCCACTTGGAATTTGGTTTATTAAATCAGCACCAAAGCAGACAAGCAGCCATATTAAAAACATCTTGGAAACTAAGATCTGCTGAAGAGAATACGCTCATGGGCCTCTGTTGGTCTGAGATGAACAACCAGAAAAAATCAAAAAATTCATGGAAAATGGCATGGGAGAGCGCCGTGTCAAACCTCAAGTTGGAAAAGGCATGGAATACAAATCAATCATTCACGGCCTTCAAAAAAGAGACCAACGCGGCAGCAAAGCAAAGATCATGGGTAACAGACAAAGCTGCTACAGCGAAGAAAAAGTACGGCTGGACTGTGCTGGCAACATACGGGAAATTGGAGCCGCAACCATATTTAGTTAATCATATATCCCCAGCAGCCCAAAAAACACTCCTAAAATTACGGCTGGGAACCTCCATATTTAAAGATCAGACACCGGCATGGAAACAAACATGGCCGACACCTGTTTGCAGACTATGTGGGCAAATGGAAGAAACTATGATGCACATACTGTGCATTTGTCCGGCTTTGACAAACTTGAGACGTTATTATTTACTCCACGTATTCCGACTTTCCAAAATTAGAACATGCCGCTCGGCTGTTATGCTAGCTCTGAACAGTTACAAACTACAGCTAGCCTGCAGGGCCGCTAAATTTTGTCAAAAGGCACTTCAGTTAATAGTGATCTCTGAGAACAAGGTTTCTAAAGGTCTGAATTTGTCAGTGTAAAGGTGCAATTAATCAGTTACATCTGTAAGTACATCATGCACACAGACATTACAGAAAGTTTTTCTCTTTTTTTTAATGATTTGTTCCCTTGTTCATTACAGTTTTAAATCACGTGTTTTTTCTTTTTCATGTCTTCAATATTGTAAAGGTTTTAATTAACTACATACAATAAAAATTTTACTATTGGGGGACCCTGCCATGGCTGCCATATTTCTTTGTAGTACTCCCGTATGGACCTCCTCTGGGATATTCGGCAACTTACAATCACTAGTAACAATCTTTATTTGGGGAGCTGGCAGGTATAGAGTGACACTGACCACCCTTCAGAGACCTAAAGCGTTGGGGGGCTGGCACACCTGGGCTTTGAGAGTTACTATTTAGCTGCGCAGCTACAGTGGCTCATGCAGGGGGTGGCTGTAAGGGTACGCAGGATGGACCACCTGGATCCCGCTGAAAGGAGCCTATGCCTAGTGGCATTGTGTTGCGTTTGCCTGCCAGGGGATGGAGGACAGATCTGAATTCAAAGTACTTCACAAGTATTGGGTTAGGAGTCTGCAGAAGCCGAAAATAAGACATCCATATGCCCCAGACATTGTGATGGAATTTCTTAATGAACTGCCCCATGTGGGGGACTGGTGTGGTTCGAAGGTACGTACGGTAGTCAGAGCATCCACTATGGTGAGCTTCATGAAGATAGCTCACTATTGCCATTCGAAGATTTCTGTGAACATTATGATTTACCGCAGGGCCACTTCTTCTTACAAAGAGCCCTCACCGCAGTGATACACAAACACTGGGAGGCAGGGCTCTCTGAACCTTCACTCTTTGGCGGGTGCCAATCTGTAGTGCCTCCTCTGAGACGTACAAGGCAGTCACTTGCTTATACGCTGACTTTGGAGCGAGGCATTACCTGCACTAAATAATTTGTGATTGCGCTGGGAGGAAGATCTGCTGGTACCTATTGAATAGAAACTCTGGGATGAATTAGTGAAGCACTTCCCTAGAGTATATAGGAATGGTGAGCAGGCAAAATATCGATTTTTAAATATCGGCCTACATTAATATCGAGTTTTTAATATCGTAGGGACAGAATATCGAAGTCAAGAATATCGTTGACCAGAATATCGACCCCAAGGTAAACAATATCATTTTTTTCTAATATCATAGTAAGTAATATCGAAGTAAGTAATATCGTAAGCAAAAATATCGTTGTCAATAATATCAAATTTTTTTTAGAGTTATGTATTTTAGTATGTATTTTATATGTATGTTAAATATTTTTGTAATATATTTTCATAATTTTTAGAATAAATGTTTAGAAATTAGTAATCTTGTGAAAGTAAATTTTGCGTTTTAGTAGCAGAGCGGGTGGTGGGTTTATAGGGGAATAGGCTGGGAAGTAATTTAATTATAATTAATTAATTAATTAATTAATATGTTTTAATTAATTGGGATTGATTAATTAATTGTTAATTAAATATTAATTGATCATTTATTGTTATTAATTAATTATATGAATTATAATTAATGTATTATACATTTTTATTTATTGTTATTGGTAAATAATTTCATGTTAATGAATAACTAATTGGTGATTAATTTTTAATAAGTGATTCATTGATAATTACATTCATTATGTGATTTTTTATGTGTTGTGGGTTGTGGGTTTATAGGGGAATAGGCTCAGAAGTAATTAAATTAAATTAATTAATGAGATTGTTTTATGTATTGTTATGTATTATTAATTAATTGTTAATTAATTATTAATTGGTAATTAGTTTTATTAATCAGTCAATTATATTAATTATAATTAATGTATTAATACTTTTTATTTATTGTTATTGTTAGTTTATTGTTGATTAATAATTCATTGGTGATACATTATTAATTGGTAATTAATATTTATTAATTCATGTATTTATAATTATATTAATTATACTTCATTTATTATTAATTGTTATTAATTGATAGTTAAATTAATTGTATTTTTTGTATGAGTAGTGTGTTGTGTGTTAAAGGGGGAATAGTGTGGGATGTAATTTTAAGTTATTTAAGTAAATATACATTTTAATTTACTGGTATTTATTAATAAATTTTTTGTAAATTAATTATTATGTATTTTTTTTTAATAAAAAAAGATTTACTTGATAAGTATGTTAATTGTTGTTGTACTTTATTCGAAAAATATTTCATAAAAGTATACAAAAATACATAAGACAATATTACAAGTATTACAATTCCATAAAAAAAGTTAAAAGAGGACATGATAAAAGGTTCTTTTCCTAGAGGAACTGATCAAACATTGGGTAGCAATTTCGACCTGGTAAACCAAGCACTCGCCAAATATTTGGCTACCCCACAAAACAATATACATGGAAGAAGTGTTGGTTAAAGTGATACGCATTGCTGATCTGTGGTCCCTAACTCCTAGCTCCCTACAAACTGGTTTCAGCCATTTTGCTCTCGTCTGTTTATATGCAACACTTGCTAACAAAAAATGGCCAAGAGATTCTTTCAGGCAAGAACAACCTGGACATTTTATGTCAGATTCCCTCCTTCCCTTCCACCCTTCCTTAAATGAATTGAGGGGGAGGATACCGTATCTTAATTTCAGAAACAAAGTTCTATCACGGGGGTCTGAATAAAGTCCAAAAATGACTCTAGCTTCCTGAGGGGCTTGTGGTCAAGGAAGTTATTCATCAGGGGGCCCCAATTTGGCTTTGCCTCAACCCAATCCCAATAACGTTTTTTAACAATTTGTTTTGACGGGGTGGTTTGGGAGGTCCAACAATCACCCAGACCTATACATACCACCAACTTCTTTAAATTGTTGAGCCATTTTATTTTATTGGCTACATTCAAACTAATTAGCTCATCCAACACTAAAGCATAATTAGATAGTTCGGGGGTCCTTCTGAGCCGCACCCAAAATAACAAGGGGCGAATTTGGACTAAGTCAGAGATCGTTCTTTTGCCCAAATCTAAAAATAATGGTTTCAAAGGGGTCGATAAGGGCAGCGAGACTATGTCTCTTATAAACTTGTTTTCAGCCACTGCCAATGCTTTGGTGTTCTCCGCACCCCAAAGTTCAGAGCCATATACTGCCGCTGCTAGCGCTTTCCCCTCATAGACTGCTAAAGCAAGGGCTATGGGTCTATTAATAGAGAGCCACTGGTTCTTTAATATCGCTCCAGAGACCCTTTTAAGGTTTAAAACCATTTTAGAGACATGGGAATTCCAACTCATATTATTGCTAAGTCTCACTCCGAGGTAATCAAATTCATTCACCACCTCAAGGGGTGTGCCACTCAAAGAGAGGTTAACCTTCCTATGTTTTTTATTGGAGGACAATACCATCAGCTTTGTTTTAGTGGTATTTACCGTCAACCCACGATCTTTACAGAAAATACAAAAACGATCGAGCAGTTTTTGCAAACCCATAGGGGTTTTGGACATCAGGAGGGTATCGTCTGCGAAGAGGAGTGTAGGTGTTTTCTCGCCTGCGAGGACGGGGGCATCAGCGGGGTCCTCCCTCAAATGATCCACCACCCCATTTATAAAGAGGGAGAACAGGGTTGGAGCCATCACGCCTCCCTGCCTCACTCCTCTGTTGACCAGTACCCTCTCTGTCAGTTGGCCCTGGCTTCCCCAGCGAATCCTTGCATAATTTCCTTCGTGGAGTTTAATAATAAGCTGCAGCAAATAGCCGGGGAAACCCATATCAAATAGGACTGACCAGAGTTTGGCGCATGGAATAACATCGAATGCTGTTTTCAAGTCTATGAAAGCCAAGTATAGACTACCCTTGGCGATTGATACTGATTTCCAACAGACTTCACAGAATCGAAAGACCTAGTCCATTGCACCGACATTGCGCCTAAACCCAGCCTGGAAGTGGGACAAAATGTCCTTGTCCACAAGCCAGGCTTCGGTACGATTTATGATGACCCTGCCAACTACCTTTTGGATGGTATCTATTAGACTTATCGGTCTGTAGTTGGCAGGGTCATCTCTTTCACCCTTCTTGTATATGGTGATAACCTCTGCACCCTTCCAGGATTCTGGAACAGGGTGACCATGCTGGAACAAATTCATCAAACATGCTATGAACTCTGCCCATAGTTTAGGATCATGCAGTAGCAAATCCCCCGGGAGGCCATCTGGCCCGGCCGCCTTCCCTGGTAATATTTTTGAGATGGCATCCTGAACTTCTCGCTGGGAGAATGGGTCTACCTTAGAACCTGGCTTCATACAGAACTTACTTTGAGGTTCAATGGCTTGGGATATTGTCAAGCTTTTCAGACTGTCCTCACAATATAAATTTAAAAAATGGGAATACCATTGCTGTTCGGTTATATGATTTAAAATTGGTTCTACCCCCCTTCTGTCAAGAGCATTAATCAATTTCCAGAAAATAATGGAGTTTTTTCCACGGGCTGCGGCCTTAAGCTGCTGCCAATGCTCCACTCTCAATCTTTCTTTGCTAATGTTATACTATCGGAGTACTCCTTTCTGGCCACTCGGACAGCCGCAGGGTCTTTGCTTTTTATCGCTAGAGTAATTGCTTTCCTTTTTTTGCTACAATTTGCAGTATACCAGGGGTTGCTCTTAGAGGATTCACGGTTGAACCGTGAATTCATCCGGGGCTTCTTGCAGAAAAAAACTCCTAGTTTAGTTATTAGGTTTTTATAGGAGACTAGCAGGCTACGTCCAGCATGGTTAGATGTTGCTGAAACCATGGCAGTGAGGCAGCTGGTTTCTACTGAGACTAACTCTTTGATACTTTGGAGTTTCTCCTCATCACACTTGACCACATTCCATTTTAATTTCCTCTTATAATTTGTAGGAAAGACTTCTTTGGTAATCATCTCTGGTTTTCCACTTGTATCAATCCCTTTTACCCAATGGATTTCCATACATAATGGATTGTGGTCACTATCTGAAGACTGCCTAACCTCCATTTCAATTAGGTCAGCCCATGACTGTATATCTAAAAGAATATAGTCAATTCGAGATGGGCAACCTACCCTGTTATAGGTCACAGCCCCATCGCGATCCGACGCAGTCCGTCCATTAAGAGCCCGTAAGTTATGTTCTAATACCAGAGCATTCAGCTGGATTGCTCTGGCTGTCCATTTCTTAATGGGTGCGAAAGCTAAGGGAGGTATAGTCTGTCTCCAATCCTCTGAGTTGAAACCCAATACCTCTTCATCGTCTAGGGGTTCATAAGTACAATTAAAATCCCCCCCTACCAGTATTTTGGATCTGGGAGGAAGGTGTGATAACCTCACATCTAGCAGCTCTATTGTTGGGGAGGAAAGCCCACCCTGAAGGCCTCTAGCAGAAATACAAAAAAGTTCAAAAGTAAAACCCCCAGACTGACTCTTAAGAGTGATGTGCAGAATGTCGTTAGAATCAATTTTGTGGGAGATAACAGCACAATTCAAAGTCACCTTCACCCATATAAGCAGGCCACCAGATGGGCGACCTTTCCCCACCGAGACTGCAGGAATAAAAAAGGTTGAATAACCATTTTTATATTGCGGGGAGAGACACCAAGTTTCTTGGAACATACATATATGGAAAGTAATTCCAATCTGGGTTGGCAAGATTTTTCTTTAATCCTGCTATGTTCCATGACAAAATGTTAATGGAGGTTGAGGCTGCGGAAGGTTCCCTGGTTACAACTAAAGTACTAGGTTCCAGTTCTCCTGTACCTTCACTAATGAATCCTGAGTTAACTGTACCAACCATGGCTAAATTAGATTGTTCCCCAGGGGTGACTAACACTTCCCTCTTTCCGGATCGTCCAGAAGAATGGGGTGGGAGTCAATCAACTCCCTCCAGACCACTGAAACGATTATAACAAGGGATAGGATAATTAAGCTGGGGGCCCAGCCATTTCTCATTAAACCGATTACCACCAGTGAAGGGCCTCCCTGCCCCTTTTCGTATTACATTCCAACCTCGGTTATCATCCCCGCCCCAATTACAAGAGTACTGCCTCCCCAGGTGCTCGGGTCTTATCCTACCTCTGTCATGGTTAGGGGCCCTCAACCAGCTCCACCTATTATCATAATGTTCCAGGGACATGTAGAAATATGACAGGGGTTTAACCATGATCTCTGAATCATTTTTACGTCGGGACCCAGAGCAAATATACTCCACTAATCGTGTGTCTTCAAATGTAATCACAACACAGTCTCCCTGTAAACTTTTCTTATTCTCTCCTACCCATGGGGCTCTCTCCACCATAACCATTTTATTGTTAATATTAGGAGGAAGAGGAAAATTTCTATCTAGCCAATGGCAAACTTTATTTTTAAGTGCCCAAAAGGGTTCAGAAGTGGCAGGTGCAAGCTCTGGGACGCCTGTTAAAACTAGCACATAAAGGCAAGCGTCAGGTGGTAAACTAATATTCCGCTGTACCCTGGGTCTCTCTAAATGAGAAGGTGGAGGATTAGAGGCTGGAATCGTAGAGACAGTTGCTTTCTGGGGTTTTGTAGAGACAATGGGAGCTGGCTGGATAGAACAATCTGTATTACCCTTTTGGATGGGGGTTTTAGGAGGGCGTTTCTTGGAGGTGGGGTTAGGCCCTACAGATTGAATCTTAGCCAGGGATGAAGGTTTACCAGTTGGGACTGGAGTATCGGAGGCCCCTTGTGCGATATTTTCCCCCTTGGGATTTAGTTCCTGACGGAGGGCCTGAAGTTGTTGTTCTATACCTTGGAGTCTAGTCTCCAGGGGCAAAAGTAAAGACCTAATAAGGACCGTTAGGGAATCTAAGAGTGGAGCATTCTGGTCCTCTACGTCTTCTAAAGATTCATCAGGGCTACTATTGTCAAGGATGCTGATCAGACTAATGTTTGAAACTGTATCATCTGGAATACCCATTGGCAGGGGGTGAGATTCGTGTTGTGCCTTTTCTCTCCCTGCTGGGGCTCCCATGGAAACCCTCCCCTCCTCAGTGCTGCTACTAGCGCAAGCCACATTTCCCGAACAACCCAACATGTCTTGGTTAGTTGTAATTACGCTGATCACCTGAGGGGTTGTTTGGTTAGGATTGAGAGTTACACATTCCACTGTGCCCCCTTCGGTTTGGGTGTTCACTCTGTGAACAATAGCCGATGTAACTAATAAGTTGTTAACACTGGGGGCGATGTTAGAGATGTTAAAAATAAGGGCGCGGGAGATGGGTCCATACGGGGTAAATGGGGCCCAATAGTATTGAGAGACACAAGATCAGCTTGCGTCAGGAGTGGATCAGAATTACTCATGGCTTTGGTTAGAGTGCGTCCCGAGGCTATACTCCCTAGTGACGACCTTTTAGCATGTACAAGGTCTTGTGAAACCCTCCTTTCCATGAGGACAATACCCTCGTCAATTAGGGAGTTTGTACGTAAAATAAAATTATCTAAGGTGCTAGTACGTTTTTTGGTTTTGTTTTTTGCTCCTGCCGCAGCCTGGCTGCGGGTTTCATGGGTGGACATGACTTTTTTTAAAAGAAACAATAGCGACTGTCAACAGGAAACACAATCAGGTTTAAACCACATAGGAAGCAAGAGCCTCAATGTTGCTAAGAGCAGTGTGGGAGACAACTAGCCCAGCTAAATATAAGGAGGGGTCATAAACGGTCCTTTACAAAATAATGGCAATTTACTTGCTGAATAACGGACTTAAAATAATAAGACCTGCACGAGGCCAAGGCCAGTCCAGTCTCTACGGTCCTCGGAGGGCCTCAGAGGGCCCGCCCTTTGTCCGGGCTTTGTCCCGAGCTGTGTCCCACACACGCGTCCCGCTAACGCGCAGTGGGACCGCCTAAAATACAGGATACAGGCTGAAGGGGAGGAGACACGGGAAGAGGCGGCAGGTGTGCGGGATGTAAAGTACGCACTGCCTGGTGGGCTCGCAGTCCCGGTCTCCTGCTGGTAGGCAAGGTTCAAACACGCAATTAGTGTCCCAGCAAGGGCAGCTCAGCTCCAACAAGAAAGGGCGAGGCAAGAGTCCAGAGTCCAGAAACCGACTACGAGCGGCATGTTAATTTAACCCTTACGCTATCCAGCGCTTTCCCTACTGTTGCACTCTCAGGAGTTGGAATAGTAATTTTTACCCCTACGCTATCCAACGCTTTCCCTACTGTTGCACTCACTGGAGTGGGAATAGTCATTTTTACCCCTAAGCTATCCAGCGCTTTCCCTACTGTAGCACTCTCTGGAGTTGGAATAATAATTTTTACCCCTACACTATCCAGCGCTTTCCCTACTGTTGCACTCACTGGAGTTAGAATAGTAATTTCTACCCCTATGCTATCCAACGCTTTCCCTACTTTTGCACTCACTGGTGTGGGAATAGTAATTTTTATCCTCCCGCTATCCAACGCTTTACCTACTGTTCCACTCACTGGAGTGGGAATAGTAATTTCTACCCCTACTCTCTCCAACGCTTTCCCTATTGTTGCACTCTCTGGAGTTGAAATAGTAATTTTTACCCCTACACTATCCAGGCCTTTCCCTACTGTTGCACTCACTAGAGTTAGAATAGTAATTTTTACCCCTACGCTATCCAACGCTTTCCCTACTGTTGCACTCACTGGAGTGGGAATAGTAATTTTTACCCTCCTGCTATCCAACACTTTCCCTACTGTTGCACTCACTGGAGTGGGAATAGTAATTTTTACCCCTACCATATCCAACGCTTTCCCTAATGTTGCAATATGTGGAGTAAGTATATATTTTAATTCGTATGTAGATGTTTAGTTAATTTTAATATTATATGTATTAGATATCATTTTTTAAATATGTTTTAGTATTTATATCTATATTTTTTTAATTATATGTATTATTTACTTATTCTTACATTATTACTAAAACTGTTCAAAAAAACAATATCTTTAACATCGATATTTTTGACAACGATATTTGTTTTCCGATATTTTTGTACTTACCTTTATGTAGATAGGACTTCGATATTTTTGCCTTTGATATTTCTGTGTCGATATTATTGTAGGTCGATTTTCTGTCTGTAGATATTTTGTCAGACATTCTATAGGAATGCCTGATTCCAATTCATATATTGACATACTCCACAGAGCGTATCTTAGACCTGCACGAATAAATATATACATTCTGATAGAAACCTCTAAATGCTCCTGTTGGGAGGAAATAGGAGCCAAATGCCTGCATATGTTTGGAGCTTCCTAGAGTTGGGAAGCTTCTGGGGGGCGGTGACAGACAAATTAGCTGAAGTGACTGAAAGAGAGGTTCACTTTACACCAGGGCATTGCTTATTACATTGGTTCCCACACTCCTCCAAAATTAAAGTGACTAGTAAATTCTAAGCCTTTGAACTCTTACTGGCCAAGAAAGAGATGCCAGACATTGGCAATCCCAGCGGGGCCAGCCGTAGAGGGGTGGAAAAGGGAGGTCCTGTGTTGGGTGGATTATGAAGGAGCTATACAAAAGAGAGTCCATAAGGGGCCGGGGTTCCTTGGAGGCTACCATTAGAGGGGTGCCACTTCAAGCGGACAGTGGCAGACTGGAGGAGTGGATAATTAGCTTTTTCCGACACGCCACACCAGCTCTAGGAGACAAGGAGATCATCTTGGACTGCACCCACCACGCCGGGAAGCCTGCCTCCGGACAGGAACAACAACAAGACATCCTCACCTGCCTTCATTCATATCGGCAAAAGGAGATCATTATGAGTGCCACCCGCAACAGGATGACCATGGTTTTCGAGGGTCTACAAGTGGGAATCTTCCAGGACCTTTTGCCCCTCACACTTCAATGCCGCATAACTTTGAAGTCTGCCACAGCATAGCTCCATGACCAAGGTATTTGCTACCGATGGGGACATCCATTCAAACTATCTTGTATCTGGAATAAAGAGCTACGAGCGGTACGATCCTTCAAAGATGCTCAGGAAGTCCTCTGGCTCGACCTGGAAGAAGAAGGAGGCTCTGAGTCACTAGAGGAAAGCCCAACATCTAAGCGGCCACACAAGCTGAACCGAAGACGAGGTCCCAGAAGGGAAAAAAGCACAATACCATATGAACAGGAAAGTCAGAAGGAAAGGGAAGCCCTACTGTGACAGATACAAAACCGTGATGGTGTTGGTGGCCCGCTGAATGAGTGAACTCAATCGGAGCGATAGTCTGGGTCCCACAGACTGAGACAGCAGACAGATAAGCCTGGGGTGAGCAACTTTGGCCCTGGTGAAGGGAGCCCAACCCCTTGGATGCAATGATCGACACTGACACTGACCCATGCACGATGGTGCAATCCATAACCGACAGACGATGGATCATCTGTTAAATTTGTTTTCCTTATTCTGTCTCTTTCTCCTCTTTTTTGTTCCTCTTTCTACAATCCCGACATCAGAGGTCTTCACATTTACAGGCTGGGATATATCCCGACTTGAGGGTTTATTCATATCAAGAAGAGGCCTTTGGAGCACCGAACCACATCCTCGATGGGCACAAGCAGAGTGGGCGGATAAGATTCAGCACTTTGCGTTTTTGGCCAGGTCCCCTCCAGTTGGTTTTATGACCCACCAACGCAAGACATTAAGTCCACAAATGAAACATAAACAAACAGCTCATCGCACTCTACCCTGCGGGTTGGCTATGGGGGGGGCGGACTCTTGCTGTGGTGTCTGTTCCACCTGTCGGATTTTACTGGGAGATGGGGATGGGAGGGAGCGCCGAGTCAGGCCCCTTGCCATACACTTAAGCCTTGCCATGGCTTATGCCGACATATTCCTCAATGATAGTTTTTATGGTTCTAATCATGAGTTTCAATGTCCGGGGACTTAATTCACCCATTAAACGGCGGGCGCTCCTTGCAATGCTGAGAGATGCTAAATGCGATATCTGCCTTTTACAAGAGACTCATCTCTTGCGCGCTGACTAGAAACGCCGCAGGTCGAAATGGTTTGACAGACATTACTTCTCATCGGTGGCCGGGAAAAGGGCGGGGATGGCCATCCTTGTGGCAACTGAGTTCCAGGGGACCGTACTGGGTGTGCATGCAGAAGTACCGGGCAGAATGCTGGCACTGAGGGTATCAATGGGGAATCATACATACACAATAGCTTCTGTCTACCGCCCTAAGAAACAGCAGGAAACCTTCTTTCGGGACTCGCCGAATACTATCCCCGAGTCTCCAGATGAAGATTTTGTGGTGGGGGAGACTTCAATCTCTCAGATGAACAGATCAGTTCTCCGTGTGGGGCACTCCGGGTCCCTTTCGGACTCAATGTTACAGAGACTAGGGTAAGTCAGGCTCCCGGACTCTTGGAGACACCGCTACCCAATGGCTCGGGAATAACCCTGGGCAGAGTTCGCACAATTGCGCTATGCAGAACTCCGCGAAGTGGCAAAAACACTCCACAGTGCTACACGGAGCTCTGCAAGCGGCGGAGTTCCAATGAAAAATGCCATTCGCAGTGATTGCACAGTACAGATGCTTGTCCACACTGCACAACCATCGTGAACTGCACCTTGCACAGTGCAAGCAATCCTTTCTTTCCCTTTTCTGCCGCTCGAGTAGATTTTTACTCGAGTGGCAGCTTTCTCAATGCAAACAAGCAGTTTCTCATTGCGAGCGGTCGTGAGCATAGGCGACCACTTGCAATGACAAACCTGACCACCCCACGTTGAGAAATCTTGCCGAGATGTTTTTTTTCCATGCTCGCGTTCGCCAACTTAATGTTGACGATCGTGAAAGGAAAAATCTCACCAGGAGGTTAATTTTCCTCGCTTGCGGTCGCCAACTTGATGTTGACAGAGTTTTCTGGAACTCTGCGATCTCCGCGTAATGCGGAGTGCGGGAGACTCTGCAAACTCCGTGAGGGGAGCGTAGTTCACCGGCCAGGCTTACTCGGGAATACACCTTCTTTACCGCGGTGCACCAAACCTACGCGCGCATAGACTTGTCTGGACCTCCCCAAGAGTCACAAGGGCTACAGGGGACGTCGCGATTGGGACGGTGGCGCTTTCAGATCACTCCCTAATTTCCCTTGTGGTGCTTCTGCCCGGGGGATCTCCCTGTCAGAGAGTGTGGAGGCTGAACCATAAATTACTCACATATGACTCCAATGTCATTCCAACATTCATTCATTCATTTCTGTCACCGAGATACATGCCGCTATACAAACTTACTTAGCAACCAATGACGACGGCTCGGTAGCCATCCCCTTGGTGTGGGATGCGCTGAAGGCAGTCATAAAGGGTCAGTTCCTAGCTATTGTGGCAGGGTTGAATAAAGAAAGGAGAGATAAGCGGGAACACCTGGAGGTCCAAAGCAGGGAACTGGAGGGGTCCACCGCCGACAGGGGCGATCCAAACACGTTGGTTACATAACACAGTGCGGAAACAACTGCGTGCACTGGACCTTGAATGGGCCAAATACACCCTTCTACGCATCAGGCATCATTACTATGAGGGGAGAACAGAGCCAGGAAGCTCTTGGCCCATCTGCTTCAAGCCCAGGCAAATCCCCGCCGTATAGCAGAGATTAGGAATGGCCGACGAGATCTACTCCTGTCAGATAAGGACATTGCGCAGAATTTAAGTCATTCTATAATGCTCTCTCTACAGCGGATCAATTAGATCCGTTGGCGGCTGAGGAATACACTTGCAGGGCACGTGTCCTCCCTCCCACCCCTGGATGCGGCCAAGCTGGAGGCTGACATCCGGCCTGAGGAGGTCTTGCTGGCAGTTCAGGGAATCACAGTTCCCACTTGCATGGGCTCCCGGTGGCATTACGTTCCAAGGACTATAGATTTTCCCCAAGGTTGAGAAGATAACTCAGGTGAACTATTCAGAGCTCCTAGCTAAAGTACAAAGGGAACTCCTTACCTGGAAGATGCACATAAAGTCATGGTTGGGCAGGCTGGCTGCTATCAAAATGACTCTCCTACCCCGCATATTATATATAATGCAGATGCTTCCGCTACATCCTCCACCTAAAATAGCAGCTCAACTTCAGCAGCTCATTGGGCGTTTCATCTGGGGAGGGAAGAAGGCGCGCATGGCTCGACACCTGACCTATCTGAGGCAGGAAGACAGGGAACTCGGGGTCCCACACTTGGGGCGATACTTCCAGGCAGCGCAACTATGCCACATGACAGAGTGGTACAAACTGGAATCGGAAAAGCACTGGTGCTTTATTGACCGTGCTATCGCAGGTATGCATATTTGGAAGGTACCCTGGCTCTCCAAACAGCATCGCCCGCCTGGGGTGTATATCTCTCAGGTCTTAAGGTCAACCATGGGGGTATGGGATAGAATGAGGAGAAGGGTGGGCTTTCGAACGCTATGTCACCCCTGATCCCCTTCATAGGCAACCCTGACTTCTCCCACGCTAGCAAAGGAAATGGATACCTGAAATGTCAGGAGGCCAACTGCAAAAGAATAGGGTACCTCTTTGACGAGCAGGGTGTCATGGACTTCCACCATATGGTGTCAGCCTTCGGGGTCCCCAAAGATGCATACTGACAATACCTGACAGTGTGCCACTGGGTCACCTAACCCTAGGTACAACCCCATGCAAATCGCCCCCTCACTAAATTCGAGCTATGGTTCATCACGCGTAACTCAGACAAACACCATCTGTCAGATATCTACTCCTTTAGGAACAAAGCTAAAGATAACACTAAACCCAAAGCGCAGCGAAGGTGGGAATCTGAATTGGAGCGGGAATTTTTCCTGAAGGAATGGCGGGACATTATTCATAGGGCCAGGGCCTCCTCCTGTAGCACTGCTGGTAAGGACATGTTTTTAAAGATAGCACATTACTGGTACTATACCCTGACCCGACTTCACGATGGAGACTAAGAGGGGATGATCTCTATTGACGTAGATGAGGACAGCCTGGCACACTAACACACATCCTCTGGCAGTGCCCTAAGATACAGACCTTATGGGACTTCATCTTACCGGACATTGATAACATCTACCACACCAAAATACCTCGATTTCCAGGTATTTCCTACAGGGCCTCCAAAACCCCAAGTGGCGTAAAATAGGCCCCTCAGCCCTGCAGTGCGGGGCTCTCCAAGTTCCAGGGGGCACCCTCGGCACAGTACTCTGCCAGTGAGCTCCTTAATGAGTCCAGAGGGGGCCCCTCCAAGTACCTTGCAGGGTGGCCCGCTGAAGTTTCGTTTCACCTGTGCTAACCCCCTAACATATCCCCTAAGGTCTTGCCAGGGTAGAGCGATCACCTTAGCATTAGACGCCGTCAAGCAAATGTTATTGTCTAGGTGGGGAACAGAGGAAATTCCAACTGAACTGGACTGGCTACATAGGGTATGGGAAGTGGTGGGCATGGAGAGGATCACGGCTGGGCTCTCCCGAACACTACCCAGATTTAACAAAACATGTGGCTCCACTGTTACATATTCATTCTCTGAATTTGTAAAACTCACGGGTACAGGATACCTGCTGGTCCTAAGGCTTCCCACTGCTACTCCCACCGGTGAGGAATGCACCCACAAGGAGGGGGTGACCCCCTACTGGCTAGAAGCATGCATACTCTGGATATAGACAATACTTAGGTCTCTGACCATCTTCTTCTCTATTTCTTTGAGTTCCTCCTCTCTACTTTCTACAGTAGATTCATATCTCTCACTATTCCCCACCGGCCAATGGTTGTAGGTGGTTGTTTAGTTTAACCTTAGCACCTAAAACTAAATAAAACAATTGAAACCATAAAATGCAAAGCCCTGGGTGGACTTTTATTGATTAATTGTTATTTCACTCTATTGAGTACTGAAGGGCAGATTTAGAAGAAAGTGTGATGTGTCACTTTCCCTGCACCACCATGCAAAACCCTTGCGCCACCATGGATGCGCCGTATTTACCAGACGGAGCACCATGGTGCAAATATTGACAGATGCGTCGGAAATTCTGACGCATCTGTTGACAGAAAAGTCATGCATTGCTGGAGTCATGTCGCAAGCACCACGCAACTCCAGCAATGCGTGTTGCGGCCTATTCCCAATACACTGCATCACTCCTTACACCTGCTTCAAGCCGGCACAAGGTTTTGACGCAGTGGTGTCCTAAATGACACACAGTTAAATCTTGTAGATTTCACTGTGTCACTTTTACGAGGCTTTCCTGTGTGGGAACGCCTACCCTGTATACATTATACCTGACGCAGTTATAATGTCACGCAGGGCTTTACAACGTGACGCATCTCCCTAGAGGCGTCACGTTGTAAATGGGCTGCAACTTCTACGCCGCCGCTGCATCACAAAAGTGACGCAACAACAGCACAAAAGTGACGCAAGGGGCTTGTAAATCTGCCCCGTAGTCTCTAGCCCACACGAGGAAACCTGGCTATCTTGAGTCAAGTGCTCATTGGATGAACTTGGAGATCAGTTTTGGTTGCAGTAGGACAGGGCACCAGACCAAAGGGCCGGTCCAGTTAACACAATTTAAGCCCAGTGACTCCGGAGTGCCCTGGATCCCCAAAACCGTTCCCACCGCACCCCTAAGAATACCACCCAAGATACTGTCCCTGTTACCCCTCAGGTCTCAGGATTCAAAGAAAGGTCATTCACAACCTCCCTTTACTTTTTTTCCGCACCACTCTGTCCGCTCTCCCGCACTATTGCCCCGTCCCACTGACCATTACTTCCTCTCTGCGCCCTCCTCTTATCTCCTATGCATATTTCCTTCTTCCCTTCTGTACCCCACAATTCCCTCTCGCCCTCTCCGCACCCCTCTTCTCTCTTCCCTTCTGCGTGCCGCGGCCTAGAAGGGATCATCTGCCGGAAGTGCCCTTGGACAGGGGACATCACCAGACAGCAACTGTTGAGCAGTTTCCGTGTTTCCGAAAAGAGGAAATAATTATAAACAGACACACTCCGAGCCTGCCAAGCATAACAGAAACCACCCTACGGTCCGAGGCCATTCCACGCCCTGTTGTAAGCAGAACGATGAGCCCGGACCAAAATATCGATTGTTAATGGACGGGCCATGGACGGGCCATGTCCCCAACTAACGGGGGTGCACGGGCGCGCCCCGGCTGCAGCAGGGGGAGGGGGAGGGGAAGGGAGAAATGTGCGTGAATCCACATTCTGGAGCGATCTCGCCTTTGTTGGTTTTTAAAAGGTTGAAAGACAAAAACCTTGATGTATTCCAGCGCGTGCTGCCGGCTTTCCAGCTATTTGCATTCAATTAGTCAACGGGGAAATTGATTCGGGGTTGAGGGGGCGCCGGGAAGCGGGCTGCTTGTTCAGAGGCACACTGATGCGATGAATATTGCATGGCACGTGTGCTGGGGTCCCTGCAGCTTTGGCACACTCCTCAACAGGCGGGGAGGGGAGCTGGGGCTTGGGAGGGGCTGCGCGCTCCCGCGGCCTGCAGGAGCGCGCACAACTTAGCACCGCAGCAGCAGTAGGAGGGGAAACGACCCTCCGCATCCAGGCAGCATGAGGACTGCGCGGCCGGGGTTGGAGACCGGGGCGCCGGCATGGGCCTCCCCCTGCACAGTGTGAGTCCGCAGGAGGAGATCAGTGGACCCCCGCAAACCCGGGGTGAGCGGAGCTGGGGTCTACGCCCCCGTGTCAGGGCGGGGCGCCACATCCAGTCCGCGTGGAGACGGTAGTGAAGTCGAACAGAAGGTAAGGAGCCGCGGGGAGCCGCGCGCCCCGGCAGCGCATCCTCCGCGCTGCGCACCGCGGACGCACCACACGTGCCGAGACCTAGCGTGGAGCTACGAAGCGGGCTGGGGCGACGGTGGGGCATGACACCGGGACAGAAGGGCGAGCGATGCACACATAATGTGCAGTTAGTTACATAGAACGGACCCAGGAAACACTCTGGGATGGGTAATGTAAGGACACTCAAACTTTCTAATAGTCTTTCTTCAAATGACAGACAGTGCTCATAAGTGTGGTGCAGAATATTGAATGCAGAATGACTTCTTCTTTAGATGTACCTGTTTAGCCTACCAATGCATCTGTCTGTCTGTCTGTCTGCTGCAGACCAGACGTTCTTTGCAGCGGGCTCCTGGGGGCTCGCTCTCACACGTTCCTGCCTTTCCTACTTGCTACTGTGAACACGTGCCCACGCGCGCGCATGGAGAGGCGCAGAGCTGGCAATACGCCGCTGTCCTTCTGTCTGTCTGGCTACCGCACTGCCTGTCAGTTTGGGTGACCAGCTTGTCAATGCGCCTGCCTCTCAGCATAATTATCTTCGTCCACCCCATAGCCTACCTACCCGTCCATCAATGACCACCAATGACATGTACTCCTGTCCAAACCAAACCAACCCACTCACTCATCCATTCAAGCATCCAAGCATCCATCCACCCACCAATCCATCCATCCATCCATTCACCGACTCACCAATTCATCCATCCACCCATCCATCTATCCACCCATCCATCCATCCACTCACCCACCCACCTACCCGCCCATCCATCCATCCATCCTACATGTGCAGTACTACATACTTCTGAAACAAACTACTTAGTTTTACTTCCGGAAACAGGACCAGAAACTCGAAGTAAATCGTCAGACTGTTATTTTCCCCTGCATTATTATTTACTACTTGAAATTCACTATCCATGCTACATCAGAACATGTTTTAATGATTAGAAATTAGGGCAGAGTCGAAGCACAGACAACGCGACTCCAACGCCTGTACCCCAATTTAGCTACTGTCTGCAGGGTTTCTGGGGTTTCCAGGAAGAAAAGACGATATGGTCCTCTGATAATATCTCCCCTCTCCCAGAGGCATGCCCACAGTGCGCATTAACACGCCTGTCCTTTATATGTAATGCCATTTGTTACGATGTTTTCCACACTTTAAGAGTGGAGTTTCAATTACATGCCACAATATGAATTTGGGCAAGCGAGAGAAAAAGAACGAGTGAACGATATAGAAGGTGGAAAGAAAGAGACACAAGAAAAGAATGAAAGTCGGCCAAGCACTTGAGTAAGAGAGCAAGACAAGACGAAACCGACCAGAGAAAGAAAGTTAATGCAACTGAAAAACAGGAATAAAGATGGTGAAGCAGCACGACACTGAAATAGACGTGTTTGACTAATCTATTGATGATAAGAAATAGAAATACAATGGATAAATAACGATAATTACGCAAAAAAGGAAAGCAATTGAAAGAGACGGGGAACAAATACAAAGAGCTGCAAAAGACAATGTTAAAATAAAAAAGTACTTTGTAAAAAGGAAAACAAAAATATGTTGCAAGAACAGAAAAAAAGGTGTAACGGAAGACCACAATGTGAATAGAAAGAGTATAAACAGGAAGAGCTGTGGGAGTGAATGATGCAAACGCGTTGGGAGAAACTGATAAAACAAAAAGAGACAGAAGAGCAAAGCGAGTGAAATGAGTCCGTGCAGCTATAGATACCGTTAGCTTTCAGTCTCCTCTGTCAGACTCACTTTCTCTTCAATCCTTCACTTGTCTCATTTCCCCTCGTTTCCCCTACCCTTTTCCCTGCTTTTGTTCATTCTTTCGCCCTGCACGGCCTATGATGCTGGCCTCTCCTCACTCCTATTTTCCCTTTGTTTAAATTGTCCTCAGTATTTCTCTTTGGCTCCGTTGCCAATTGTCCCCGTCCTTTATACTTCATTTTCGCCCACCAGGTCTTTTCCACCATTGGCTTATCTCTTTCTCACATACTTTCCTGCTCTTCTCTCTCGTTCTCCTTTGCCTCCTTGTTTTGTTGCATCTCGCCTTATTTTGCGTGCACACACACACACACACACACACCCACACACACACACACACACACACACACACACACACACACACACACACACACACTCCCTTTTTTGATTGTATTTTTGCTTTTCATTTCTCATTCCCTTCTTTTTTCTCTCACACACCAGAATACCCATGGACACAGACACACACACAAAAACATTTAGACACTTGCACACAGACTCAACATAAACAGAAGAACGTGACACACCCACTGACGCATATTCACACACACACACACACACACACACACAGAGACACTGTAAACACATCTTGCATCAATGGTTGTATTTTCTGTCCTTCTTTTACACTCCCATGTTCTTTCTAACAGATCCTCGTAGACAACTACAATGATACACACTGAAAGGTCTACTAATGTGCTAAACATATGCTAAGATAATGATAGACACCACACTATATTTTCTATAAATGTACATGTCAACTGGAGGTTGTTGTCCCACAGAAGGTAGTGTTGAAATATTCACCAAATCAGATGATATTGTCACACAGAGATACATGTCTTAACCTTTGGTTAGTGTTATCCATGGATCCACCTTCCACGATTCAATAGAACAACATAATTCCAATGAACTAAGGATCTCCGTCAACGGGGGGCCTGGGCCATGGTTTTGCCTGGTCTCCTTTTTAGCATTCAATTGGCCTCCAAGCACGGCAATGTGTTCTGATACGTAAAACATCCAAACACAAGGCCCAGCCAATCCCTCATCTTTATGCAATCACCATTCCCCCACCGAAAGTGAAACAAACCCTAAGTATTCTGTCATGCAACCAGCTGTCCAGTGATAGTTAAGCATTTCAGAGAGTAGCTTCAAAACCTCTTCTAAGTCAGACAAAATATGCTTCTTAAACAGGAAAAGAAGCATCTGCTTCTGCCTTATGACCAACATAATTGACTACTTTGCTGGCAGTGAGATCATTCTTAAAGCATCACCCTGTTTGGGAAAACACTATATTTTCATGCCAACTAGATCAAACTAAGCATGTCATAATTATGCTTAACACACATATTGTGATGCATCAATTTAATTTCAGGGTTCTGATGACATTTACAAACCACTCTGCCTTTAAATCAATGTTCATGCTCAAGTCATCAGATCTCCTCCATGGCATTTTGGACAATGTTATAAAGTGACGCGTTGTTTTTCCATCATCAATACACCCCATCAGATTTATGTGTCGAAATACATATGGGCTCTTCAGTATAAGGCTATATAAACAGATGCTTTTTACATACTAAATACAGGGCCACTGTAAACAGGTATTGTGTAGGCTCAGAGTCGTGTATGACATTATAAATTTGACACATTTGTCACATTTTCAACCACTGTTGCATTGTTTGTAGAATTGAACAAAAAAGAAAACACTTTCTAAGGGATCAGAAAATTACTAAAACAAAACCTGGATAACATTTTGTGTACATTGGTTTAATCTTGCGCAATTTCTTGCGTTGCTCTACATAACTGTTATGTGGCTGTTTCACCTTTACACCACGTCATGTAATTGAGATTTTGTTCAGGTAAAAATCCTACTGCTAGAATACGAGAGCAGCGAGAATGAACCAAATACAAGTAACTATTTTTTGTGTGACATGATTTTGCACATTTTTTGCGTGTAATGCATTCAAAATGGATGAGAGGATGCATTTAATGGTAACATATAGTGCAAAATGTTAGCTCACCATTGCAGGTAATAACACGTAAGTTTGGGGTAATTCTTTGGATACTTCGTGCAATTTCCACGAAAGAAAATACACACATTTCACCCAGGTGTATTGCAGTGCAATGGGAGATATTTATGACTGGGCTAAATTGTAATCTTTTGGTTGTTGGCTGCTATATTGCAGGAAGAATCTGGTGGTAATGAACTACTTTTGCCCAAACGTTATTATTATCCCCAATTAATGGATAGGACATGGCTTTTGTCTCAAGCATGAAAAAAATCCTGGAACGCCTAAATGTAATGTAAACAGGATGGAATAATGATAGCTTTTGAACACGTTTTGCATCATTATTTGGGAAAAGTCGCATTATGCCAGAAACAGCATGTTCTCAAAACAACATTTATTTCAAGAGGCCACAAAATACAGAACGATCTCCAACATTTCACTTCTCTTCTTAAGGTCTGATGTCTTGAATCTTACAGTGGGTCCTAGTTTGACGCGTATAAAATACCATTGTTCAAAGCTTTTTCTTAATGGAAAGAGAAGCTTTGAGATCCCAAGTTGGAAGATAAAGAGAAAAAACAAACTGAAATTCAGATCTAAAAGATAATTAGATATTTACACTAAAGTAGGCACATCTTTAATGACATGACCTTTGAACATATGGGCTGGTTTTCTGCCTTAGGCAATATTGTATGTTATCCCAAACGATTTTATTCTGGGACTGAGAAGGGTCGGTGTTAATTAAATGCTGTGTTTTTTATTGCTTGGGGTAAAACAAAACCATTTCTTGGTTAAATAATTTAGGAGAAAATCTGGTGAGCGTTTTTACTTTTCTTTTTTAATATTCATTACCATTTACATTGCATCAGCAACCCTAGCAATATCAGCCATGAACTGTGGTCAAGCAGAGAAATAAGGAAACATTAAAACATTTCCCTTTCCCCCAAAAAAATCTATGGAGTTTGGGTTTTAGAGTCTGTGAAAACATTCCATCCGCTCCAAGAGACCCATATCCTTGGAGAGAGCTATACACGTCAGTCAGCCATCCTTGTATCATCTCACCCCAAATATTTGCTACCTCTCTGTTGATTTCCTAAATGTGTGAAAGAACAAAAGACCAATTCAGTAAAAGTTGACCAATTTCTCTTTCATGCAGGTGACAAGATGGAGCAGCTTCTTCTCTTCATCATAGCAGCATTCCTGAGTGGAAGCCACGGCTGCCCAGAGCCTTGCGTCTGTGTCGACAAATACAACCAACAGTTCGCAGATTGTGCCTACAAGAAACTCCAAGTGGTTCCCACGGGCTTCCCATCGAACGTGACCACTCTCAGCCTCACTGCCAACAAGATCACCTCACTAAAAAAGGACTACTTCCTGGAAGTGACTCAGGTCACATCCCTGTGGCTTGCCCACAATGAGATCAGCTCAATTGCCAAGGGTACGCTGGCCACTCTACTGCACTTGAAGAACTTGGATATCAGCAACAATCAGATTGTAGACTTCCCTTGGGAAGACCTGGCCAGCCTCACCGCACTGCAGCTTCTCAAAATGAATAACAACCGCATGACCCATTTGCCAGGGGATGCACTCCAGAACCTGAAGGACCTCCGCTCCCTGCGAATCAACAGCAATAGCATTTCCACCATCGCAGAGGGGACCTTTGATGCCTTGGTTTCCATGTCTTACCTCCAAATCCACGACAATCCATTCAACTGTACCTGCAATCTCCTTTGGCTAAAGAACTGGACTGAGAACGCCCTGATATCCATCCCAGAAAAGGAATCCATTGTTTGTGCCAGTCCACCAACCCTCAAGGGCATCTCCCTAGGGAAAATACCAAACCTACAGTGTGCAGCCCCTTCCGTTCAGCTGACCTACCATCCCAACTTAGACACGACTGAGCTGTTTGATGGCCTAATGCTGCTGCTACATTGCAATGCTACTGGGAGCCCTCGACCGACCATCCAGTGGAAAATCCAGACCTCGAAGGAGGAAGCCATGGTCATTGAGCCCAACCTCGAGAAGGAGAGGAATGACATACCTGTCCAGACCAGGAGGTCAACTAAGGATCGTTTCCTGGCCTATAAGAATGGGACATTGGTCATCCCTCACCTCAGCAAACGTGAGGAAGGGACCTACACGTGCCTGGCCACCAATGAATTAGGCAGTAACCAAAGTTCAGTAAATGTGGCAGTAGCTGGTGCTCAGAAGTATCCTGTAAACCCAAAAGAAGACCACCTGCCTGGTAAAATCCTACCCAGTGACAAAAAACCTGGCGTGAAACCCTCCAAAAATGATTATACAAACTTGGCCATTCCTGAAGAGAAAACCAAGGACACCAGCCCCACGCAAAACATCTACACAGCGGGGGCTGAGAAGGACGGTGGGGATACCGTCTTCAAACTACCACCCTTTCATAAGAAGTGCGGCCCCAGTGACTCAACCCAGTATATATCCAACCACGCCTTTAACCAGAGTGCAGAGCTGAAGCAACACACCTTTGACCTGGGCGTCATAGCCCTGGATGTTTCTGAGCGGGAAGCCAAAGTCCAGCTCACCCCGTTTTCAGTTAAGGCAGACAAGGTCCACCTGCGCATCCTCTACCTTTGCAAGGAGAGTGGCAAAGGGCACTCACTGGTCCAGTGGTCTAAGATTGAAGAAGGTGTGAACTCATACTGGTTCCAAGGCTTGATCCCAGGGACCAACTATTCAGTCTGTATGACCTACGTGGGAGAGGACTGCCAGGTCCAGGTGGTCTTCACCACCAAGAAAGAAATCCCCTCCCTTATCATCATCATCGTTGTGAGCATTTTTCTCCTGGGGCTGGCCACCATCCCCCTCCTCGGGGCCACTTGCTGCCACTTGCTCTCAAAGTACCACGGAAAGACGTACAAGCTCATCATGAAGACTCACAACCAAGACCCGATGGAAAAGCACATGGCCGCGGACTTTGACCCCAGAGCCTCTTACCTTGAATCAGAAAAGAACTATGATCCAAGTGAGGCTGGAGAGGGGGTGGTGGAGGTGGAAGAAGAAGAAGAGGCAGGGACAGGGGAGGTGGCCGAAGAGGGGAGTATGGTAGCCGAGTCTATCCCCGAATCCCAATCCAAGACCAACCAAGAGGAGTTTGAGGTGAGCTCTGAGTACAGCGACCGGCTGCCTCTGGGGGCTGAGGCAGTCACCATCTCACAGGAGATCAACGGTAATTACAATCAACCTGCTGGCTGACCCAAATGACTAATGTTTTGGGAAAAAAAGAAACATTGTAAATGAACACCCCAATTACGGCTATTCTGCCCCGAATGAAACAGAAGCCCAAAGTGACTAAAGCCTCTTGAATATGGTGTTTTTAACTCACTGCACAGATTTCACCCCTTTTGCTCTGAATTAACTGCCTTTTGGCCACCTACTAGGCCAAACTAGAGAGGAGTCAAGATTATGTGGCATTCATTTGTAGTGAGAATGCTTTCTTAAATGATGCCCGCTACCCCTCTTCATGTCTTGTCACTGCCGTTGACCTCAACCTGATCTCCTATGAAGGTGGAAATTACACAATTCTACCAAACCTTTACTTGATGTAGAAGAAGGTTAAATTCCTTGATGGTAAAGGATAAGCTCCGCTCCATCAAAACCGTGAAATTGCCTTGTGTTGAGTAACCCTATCAGATATCATTAAAGCGCATAAAAGCAAGGATGATTTGTTTTGTAACGCTATACATAGGTTTTATTGACATCCCCTGGTGGGATTTTCAGTTGATCAACTACGAATGTTTTGAATGGGATTTTGTTTTTTCGCGTCTGCAGGTCAGCTATGGTAAAAAATATCCACTGTATTCCAGTTTTACTAGTGGACATTCTATTCGTGTCTATAGAACTGGTTTAATTTAACAATTTTGTTCAACTTTCTTACTTTCATGTTTTCCTTCTGATCTCGTGTGGTCCAATGTCCTTCCTCTCAGCTGGTCATTGGATTCCTAGAAACAGCTCCAGGCACTGACTGACTAGAGCGTTTATTGACTACGGTATCCTCTTGTGCATATTTCAGGAGCTTCCGGCGCTGGACAGCTCCCTCTCTTCTCAGGCAATGGGCTGCTGACTCGTTACCTTCGGATCCTGCAGAGGAAGGCCCAGCGTGTGTGCGGTGAGCTGGCGCCCTTATTTGGTTCCAGTGACATGAAGTAAAATGACCCCGGCCCCAGGGATTAGAGAGGGGGCTCGGAGTCTCCTATATCTCACATATATTTATTGGCCTTGGGTGGAATGAGGCCCATCTTGAAGGTTTGGGGGGTCCTGAAGTGTTTGCCCCAAACTGCGCCGCTGTCGTTGCTGGCACCAGTGTTACCTAGTCTGTTTTGCACCTGCGTTTTTCCACCTCATGCTTTTGTGACATCTTTCAGGCGGAAGTAGCACCCTGAAAAAAGCTACGAAATTTACATATTTTGAAAATATTTCTGGCCACTTTTTACGATTTTTGTATACAGTTCATAATTACATAAGCAGTCCGTATGTTATGTTTTCAGCTCGGACAGCAGCCGAGGTTCTGTGAATTTTGGTGCACGAACTAATGAGTTCTGGCGCGTGTTTTTTTCGGAAATGGCCGGGTCATGCGGGGTTCTGCTGCACAAAAGTTACTCGGTAGTCCGAAGTTCAGTGGGGCTAACTTTATGTTCCCGACAGCTGGTACCTCGACTCTGAATTGATATAACACACTTAGGAGAATCTTCCCAAACGGTCTCTGTTCACCAATAAGTGACGCACATGTATTATCCGCGACATTTCCCATTAACGAACCTGACAAAAAGCCCGTGTAATACATACCTCGAAATTCAAGCAGGTTGAGGTCAGAATAAAAGGTGCTCACCTTTTATTCTGGTAGGAAGATGCAATGTCCTACATTTAAAATTCCAAAAAAGACAGGAATAATTTGGATGAGGGTTTGTGGGAACGAAAATTGGGGAGGGAAAGGGGGAGGGGATGCAGAAATCAGGACCTTTTAGTTTGACAGATTATCTGTTAAATGTCGTATCCTGTGCTAGTGTATTACATATGTAGACGACGTAATGTAGCGTAGAGAAGTAAATCTGTGATCTTGAAAGTTAATGTTGGAACCTTTGCGAAAACCAGAGTGTTCTGTCCTTAATAGAGCAAGGTGCGTTTTGCCCTAGTTCCTTCTCTCAGCACAAAATAACAGTATTCCTATATATAAAAAGCACACGGAAAATAAATACATTGACGAGAAGCGGGAGTCAGCTGGTCGCGAAATAAAAACACATATTGTAGATATCGTGAAAGAAAATTAATCAATCGTTTTTTTAAAATGATTCTGTTGTGCTGTGCTTGTGACTTCAACAATAAAAATAAAATCGTGTTTAAACATGGGGTCGAGTGATTATTTTGAAGAAATTAAGGTGGCGCTGGTCGAGGTTAAATAACATATTTATATAAAAATGCTTACATTTTTATCATTGATTTAAAGAAATAAAAACGCACATTCCTGATATTTTTTAATTTAGGAAAAGATGGAAATGTTTTGTTTTTTTGGGTGTGTTTTTTAAGTAATTCGCTTTATGTTTGAATGACATTCATGTCGGCGTAGCGGAAATAGAGAGAGAAATATGCAAACTATTGACTCATCAGCTATTTGACCTGCTCTAAAAAAAAGAACCACTTTTAACGTGGGACAATATTAAAAGCAATTTGAAGAGAACGTCACTTGCAATATTGGATAATTCATGTCTGAGCCCCTGTGTTAGGTCACTAAAAATGAATTAAGTTTCAGTAACCGAATCATGATGTGTCCAGGGGTCGCGGGGGCGTTACCGGGGCCGTCTCTGTACATCATAATTCAGCCCCGAATGGTGGTCCACACAGGCGGAATGTAAGATCTTTGAAAAAACACTCTATCGCAAAAATTGACTTATTTTAACCTTTGTTAATGTTGTATATATTCTTTCTCCCCAGCTAGGAGAGGGGATCGTTGTCATGTAGTGTAAAGCAGAAACCGGTGGCTCCCAATTTAAAATAAACACAACCCACATTCAAGGGCGGTGCGAGGTGACCGTGGCGGCAGACAGGGGGTGGTAGAGGGCGAGCTTTCTGTTCCGGGCCGATGAAGAAACATCACTGCTGGTGATACCCGTGCAAGGTCTCTGCGGTGCAAAGCCTCGGAGGAACCTGTGGGGCTGGGGAGGGCGCGGGGAGATAAAAGTAGACCATCGCCTCCTCGGTAAGGGGAGGTGTTTGTGTGTATTGCATAGTGATAGTGTCTGTTCGTGATGTGCGTATGTTTGTGTGTCTGCGCGTGTGCGTCTCATTGCATGTTTGCATTTATTGTCCTCTCTGTGTGAGCGCGTCTCTTATTGTACTCAGTCAGTGTCTTTATGGGTTATGTGAGTGCGCCGCCTGCGTGTGTGTGTTTGCGCCCGTCTGCCTGACTGGCTTGCATTTGCGCTATGAGTGGTGTGCTTTGCGTGTATCTTGTTGGTGTGTGTTTGTGTGTGCTGTTATCGAATTGTGTGTGCACGGAGTGATACGTGAGAGTCCTTCTACAAGGGCGAGGAGTCCCACCAGTGTACTGTGCCATAAAATGTAAGGCACCAATTAATTTAAGCTATTTCCCTCCCAAAGACAAGCGGTGGACTTCTGTATCGTTGGCTGTGCGGGCCTATGAAATATCTGAAGGAGAATTACCAAACTCTGCCGCAAATTCAGATCCTGCCGCGTGCATTGTTTTGCAGAAACGCGCAGTGGCTCGAAGTTTTTTACTCTCACCCGCCACGCTTCATTCCAGCTCTCCGCCCCCCTCCCATGCTCCTTGCGGATCGGTGCCTCTGTCTGTAAGTACACCCTGTTTCCCCGCCTCTCACTCCCCTTCTCGCGCTCTCTTTCTCTCCAAATCTCGGTCTACCCTTCTCCTTCTTCCGCTTTCAATTTACCAAAACACCCATGTCTCCCAATCTCTCTCTCCTCTTCCCCTCTTTCTCTTTCTCTCTCTTTCTCTCTCTCTCTCACTTTTCCCTATATCATCTTTTTCTCCCCTCTTTCTGTCCCTCTTACCTTACCCCTGCACTTGTCTTTTCATCTCACTCTCGCCATTTCTCTATCTCTCTTATCTTACCCACCCACCCTTGTCGCACAATATCTCACTCCCTCTCTATCTTGAATCGTACCGACCCCGTTGTCTTATTTCTCTCCCCCTCTCTCTCTTGCTCCATCACCTTACTTCTTCACCCAAGTCGCCCCATCTTTCTCTCCCTCCTCTCTCTCACCACGTCCACCTACTTTGTCTCTTCATCTCTCTCTACTCCTTCTCTTGCTGTCACCCTACCCACTCACCTTGTCTCTTCATCTCTCTCTCCCCTTCTCTTGCTCTCTCACCCTACCCACTCACCTTCTCTCTTCTCTCTCTCCCCTTCTATTGCTCTCTCACCCTACCCACTCACCTTGTCTCTTCTCTCTCTCCCATTCTCTTGCCCTCTCACCCTACCCACTCACCTTGTCTCTTCTCTCTCTCCCCCTTCTCTTGCTCTCCCACCCTACACACTCACCTTGTCTCTTCATCTCTCTCCCCCCTTCTCTTGCGCTCTCACCCTACCCACTCACCTTCTCTCTTCTCTCTCCCCCCTTCTCTTGCTCTCACCCTACCCACTCACCTTCTCTCTTCTCTCTCTCCCCTTCTCTTGCTCTCACCCTACCCACTCACCTTCTCTCTTCTCTCTCTCCCCTTCTCTTGCTCTCTCACCCTACCCACTCACCTACTCTCTTCTCTCTCTCCACTTCTCTTGCTCTCACCCTACCCACTCACCTTCTCTCTTCTCTCCCTCCCCTTCTCTTGCTCTCACCCTACCCACTCACCTTCTCCCTTCTCTCTCTCCCCTTCTCTTGCTCTCACCCTACCCACTCACCTTCTCTCTTCTCTCTCTCCCCTTCTCTTGCTCTCTCACCCTACCCACTCACCTACTCTCTTCTCTCTCTCCCCTTCTCTTGCTCTCACCCTACCCACTCACCTTCTCTCTTCTCTTTCTCCCCTTCTCTTGCTCTCTCACCCTACCCATTCACCTTCTCTCTTCATCTTTCTCCCCTTCTCTTGCTCTCTCACCCTACCAACTCACCTTGTCTCTTCTCTCTCTCCCCTTCTCTTGCTCTCTCACCCTACCAACTCACATTGTCTCTTCTCTCTCTCCCCTTCTCTTGCTCTCTCACCCTACCCGCTCACCTTGTCTCTTCATCTCTCTCTCCCCCCTTCTCTTGCTCGCTCACCCTACCCACTCCCCTTCTCTCGCGCCCCCTTCTCTTGCTCTCTCACCCTACCCACTCACCTTGTCTCTTCTCTCTCTCCCCTTCTCTTGCTCTCTCACCCTACCCACTCACCTCTCTTCTCTCTCTCCCCTACTCTTGCTCTCTCACCCTACCCGCTCACCTTGTCTTTTCATCTTTCTCTCGCTCCCTTCTCTGTTGCTCTCTCACCTTACCCATCCCCCCCCATGTTGCCCTATCTCTCTCTCTGTCATTAAAACCTCTTGTTTCTTCACATCTGTATCTCTATTTCTCCCCTCTGTGTTTTCCGTCTCACTCGTCTCACACACTCATCCCTGTCTTTTGTATCTCTCTCTGCCGCCCTATCTGTCTCTTATCATCATTTGTGCACCTGTCTCTTGTTTCTTTGTCTGCGTACACTATCTGTATCTTCTCTTCATTTTGCCATCTGTCCGTCTGTTTAGTTTCTCTATCTTCCTGCCCTAACCATCTGCTCACCTGTCTCGTGTTTCTCTGTCTTCCTGCCCTGACTTTCTCGGATCTGTTCGATGTCCATGTCCTTTCACGCAGTGTACCTTTTGCCATATGCCCATGCCCACCTCACTTACAAAGCCTCCATTTCATTTACTCTCTCTCTCTCTCTTTCTCTCTCTCTCTCTCTCTCTCTCTCTCTCTCTCTGTTTCATCTACCAGTCTCAAAATTAGTGGTTGGTGGCGTGGCGCACAGCTAATATTTGTTGAGAATTTTCGTGTGGTTTTTAAAGAGTTTAGCTCTAGTTTTGGGTGTTCCAACAAGTGACGTACCCGTCCATGTACGTCGTAGTTAGTTACTGGTTGAGTGCGTTACAGAGGGTGTAAACGCATCCTTGTGATTGGGCACTCACATCAGGTTCGTCAAGTACAGACAGACTCCGTTGTTAGTTGTGACAATCAATTGTTTATTCAAAGATTTGTCATATTCTTTGCTTGTAGTAGTTCATAGGTAAGTATTTTCCAATATTTTAGTTTGACCACAAAACCATCATTCAAGGTGATTTCAAAACATACTCCTATGCATTTCGGGCGGATATTGCCCTTTATCAAGGAGCTCTGTGAACGCAATAAGACGCATTTACAATTCAAAACATAACTCAAATGCAATTTCATGTTAATCGTTTACATTTACCTCAGTGTACAGAAACATGCAAGGGGGGACATGTGTGGGTTGGGAGGTGTCTGGGTACCTGATAAACCATGGTGGATGGCTGAGGCGTAGGGGGGGAAAGTGATAGTTGATTGTAAAGTGCCAAAAGGGTTGGGGAGAGCACTTACGTAGCTGGGTCGTAGAAGGTAATGTGTCTACGGAAACAAAAGAGCGGGTAAAAAGAGGTTAGAGGCGGCTAGACCCGGAGTTAGCGAATAATGCGGGTCTATGTCGGAGCTCCGACTTACTTGGGTCAGTAAGAAGATTCAGTTCAAGGATCAGCGGCGGAGTTGCACAGAGTTCGCGGAGTGTTTAGCGGAGTGAGCAAGAAGTTGGCTATGAATCGGTTCGTGAAGGGCCCGTCACGTGGTTTGGTCGTAAGGACCGATGAGGGACTAAGGTCTAACAGAGAATGTGGCGGCCATATTGGGAAGGGGTGTGAAGGGAGAATGGGCAATGCGGGGAAATGTCAACAGTGTGCAAAGGTTATCCTCGAGTGAAATATACAAAAGATACAGTGAAACATATGTACCATGTGGTACTACAGAAAACAACTAAATTCGATTTGGTCATTGAGGCCGTATGGCTTAATCGCTTTAAGTCTGTATATCCAAGCTGTCTCTCGTTGTAGGAGTATTTTATTATTGTCTTTTCCTTCTTGTTTGCGGACAGTTTCTAGCACCATAAATTTCAACTGGGCCACATTGTGGTTGAATTCATTGAAGTGCATTGCAATGCTTGATTTTTGGTATTTGGTGCGAATGTTTGATTTATGCTCGTTTAAACGAACTTTTATTTTTCTGGTGGTTTTGCCCACGTATATCATACCACATGAGCATTTGAGTAGATAAATCAAATTGTTTGAATCACAGGTTGCATCCACATGTAGTTTGATTTAGAACCCTTTCACGGGGTGACTTATACTGTTTCCCTTGATGATGTTGTTGCAACTATTGCAATTAAGGCACAGCCGTGTGCCAGTATGGGAAAATTGTTCCGTTGTTTTTTTTGACAGGATTTCTTTCAGGTTTTCAGACCTGGTGTAAGCAAAGATCGGGGGATTTTCAAATAGGTTGCCAAAGTCGGGTTCAGATGACAGTATGCGCCAATGTCTTAGGATGATGCTTTTGTATGTTTTACTGGAAGTGGAGTATCTAGAGACTAATACTGTTCTTTTCTCCTCTTTTTTCATTGATCCTTTGAGAGCTTCCTGGCGTGTGATTATAGATACTTTTCCTATGGCTTCGGTTATGGTCTCTTGTGGGTAACCTCTATTGAGGAACCTAGTGGCCATTTCTTTCATTTGAATCGTGCATCTTTCGGGATCTGATACATTACGTTTTATACGTAACATTTGGCTGAATGGTAAGTTTCTTTTAAGAGAATTTTGATGAAAACTGGTATGGTGTACTGTATTGTTTCGATCGGTTGCTTTGCAAAAGAGGTCTGTTTCCAACCCTTTTTCTGTGATTTTAACCAAGACATCAAGAAAAGTAATTGTGTGCTCATTGATGTTCCATGTGAGAATGATGCGGTTGTCTTTGGTGTTCAGGTCGGTCAGTGCTGACTCTAAGTTTTCACGGGTGTCTTTCCAGATAAAAAATAAGTCGTCGATGTAACCAACATATAGCTTTAAGTTGTCTACCCAGTTTGGGTTGGCATAGATGTGGGTTGACTCGAATTCTGCCATCATCTACCAGTCTCCCCATCTTGTTCTTCCTGTCCTTGATGGGCCTCTTTATTCACCTGCCTCTCTTCTTCATCACTGCCTAGTCCTGCAGCCAGTGACAGTTCATGTCCCAGATTGGGGTGCAGGTCTTTCGCTTTTGACTGCTCCACAACACCCTAAGTTGCCTGAATACTTGAAGAGAAATTTATACCCACATGCTTTTTAGAGAGCCATAAAACACAGCTTTCATTGACAAAACTACATTCATCCCTTTAGCGGTCACCTGTATTGTGCCGTTTGTGTGCCCTATAGCCGTGATGCTGGTAGACGTGAACAGGCCTTTAAAATATGAATAAACATAGGTATGGTAGCATAACATAGCAGAGTGTAACATAACACATTTTAGTTCTATATAAATGTCTGTGTATATTTAATTTCTATGTAAAGCACTGACATACCTACTGGTGAAGCAGCGCTATAGAGAAATTCTGTAAATAAATACATGTTATTGTTTTAACATAGGTTACTAGGGTCGTACAGGGAGCCTCGCCCAAGAAGATCACTGTCTTTGACTTTCCTGAGCGGCTCAGGCGAAGTCCTGGGAGCTCGGCTATTCCAAACGGCAGTTGGGCTCAGTCTACGGTACCAGGAATGCAGGATAGAAAGGTGGGAGTCGCATTCTGAGCATATTTTTTAAATCTTTCCTGCAAGCAACATTTTCATCTTTTTATTCACCCTGTGCTGCGCGCATCAAAAGGAACCATCATTTTATGCCCTGTATTTCATCATGAGGGGAAATCTATGTGGCATATTCTCAAGAACGTGTGATAATCATCGCCAAATTAACTTAAAGCAACTCTTCACATCGCAGTCTATCGCAACAAAATAACTCTGTGTTAACGTTGTATTCCCGACCCGGCAGTAGCATGCGATAATAGCAGGATAACATGCCAAATGACGCTTAAAAATTAACGTAATCCTGAAAAAAATTGAAACACGAATGCAAAAAAAGATGCGTTGCCCCAAATCACAAACACAAAAATCAGCAACAACCAGCAACAGGCCTGCAATTCCCATACGTCATGCGGGAAAATGCACTATAAAAGCAACAAAAAAAAAAAAAACAAAGCAAACTGCGTAGCACCATGGATGCACCCAGACCGAGTGCAGAGGACAACCCGAACCCCACAAGCCCCATGGAGGACAAGCCAGGAACCCCGTGTTCGGGGAAGGCCAAGGAGTAGAGGAAGAGGAAGACTGGGTTCTGTCCGCAGGAAGACCGGATCATCATCACAGAGGTGATAAAACACTACCAACAACTGTTCGTCAACTCCACTGCATCATTGGCAACACAAACAGAAATATGGCAGTCCATCGTCAACAACGTCAATGCAGTCGGAGTGTCAAGGAGGTCAAGAGGAGCTGGAATAATGTGAAAAGCCAGACCAAACAGAAACTCCCCGCCAGCAGGAAGGCAGCAAAAGTGACTGGAGGTGTAGTCCTGCACCACAGGAGGAGCTGAATGAGCTGGAGGAAATGGTGGCCACAGTCATCAGTGTGGAGATGGTGTAAGGAGTTGGGGGTCTGGACACAACTCGATATGACCTGACCCAACAGCAACAGGGTGAGTAACCACCAGGGACTGGGTGGTTGGAGGGAATTGGGCACAATGACACACATGCACAATCATGTGTAGCACACTGCACACGCACAATAATAGTGGAACATGTCCCTGATACCCTTGGCACACTGTAGCACACATAGAAACACTAAGTAGGCCTCCATCCACAATGCGCACAAATGGGCCCCCTCCATATCACCAATGCCACAACCTACCCATACACATGTGCAGAATCCAGAAAAGCAGCAGCTCTGTGAGTAACCCTGGGCCTAGGACTACGCAATGTTCGCGTAGATTGCACAACTATGCGTTATGCAAATTGCACGTAGCACAGTGCAAAAATGCGTAGTGTAGCATAGCGGGCATTTTTTTCCTGCTCGTGGCCGTCAATGTCAAGTTGGGGACCGCGAGCGAGCAAATTAACATCCCTGCAAGACTTTTTCCTCATTCGCGATCAGCAACATCAAGTTGCTGATCACGAGCGTGGAAAATAAACCTACCAGCGAGATTCTCAACGTGGGGAGGTCAGGATTCTCATTGTGAGTGGTCGCATATGCTCATAACCACTCGCGATGAGAAACTACCAGTCTGCGTTGAGAAAGCTGCAGCTCAAGTACAAATCTACTTGAGCGGCAGAAAGCGCCTGCTTGCACTGTGCAAGATGCGGTTTGCAATGATTGCACAGTGCTGACAAGCTTCCGGCACTGTGCAATCAGTGCGAATAGCATTTTGCACAGTGCACAACGCAGTTCGCATAGCTAAGAGTACCTTGCGTAGTGCGAAGTGCACTTCCCATAGCTATGTGTAGCGATACTACGTGGACTACGCCCAGGGTTATCTGTGAGTCAAACTGACAATGCAAGTGACACTGCATGACCAATTGCATGGCTGCAGTCAAAATACATGAGATGGAGCACAAGACGACATTGAGGTGGCCCAGTGTAGATCACATCCATAAAGGAGCACGTCACACTCTGACACATCCACGTGCACCTACAACCCATGACGTCAATAAAACATCTGCAGACAAACAATGCGCAAGAGCACAAAATCTGTTCAAGAGCACAAATGACCCAAGTCACAAACATCCCAGCACCCGAAAAGCACACAAGTCAAAGGCACACCGCCTCAAAGGGAAAATCAGAGCTGCAGGGGCGACTCTCCCACAATGCTGCACACACATAGCAATTACAGCACATCAGCATTGACAGCAATGTGGTACAAAGTGCAACACTTACACCACAGGACAGAGGACACAACTGGTGCCGCTTGTGCGTAGAAACTGGCCAATAACATCTGGCATTGCATGACACTTTGAGATGATAATGTATGAGCATAACCACACATCCGTCATGTTGTCGAAATGTCCACTGTCTCCCATCAAATAGCCAGCTCCACCAAAACAGTCATAATGTACATTGTCATGCAGTCTGTATGTAAACATCAACAAAGAGTCAACATACTTGGGACACACTGTTAATCTGCATCTCCCCTTTACACTGCAGAGGGACAATCAACACCTCCTGCAGAGCAGACTACACATATCATCAGTGATTTTGAAGAGGACACCCTGCACATTTGTTCAGACACCTTCCAACGGCTAATGGACAGCCTCTGCACCCCACCCCTAGGAACAGGGCAGCCCAGCTGCATCGAGGTGACCCCTCCCTCTGCACAGACCACACAGCAGGAAACACATAGCACCACGGCTGTCTCCCAGGACCCCCATGACCAATACATGGAATTCAAACGTCATGTGTTGGCTTGCCAGGAGGAGATGGCTGATCAGCTGTGGGTGTAGTTCGACCTCGTGGCAGCCAAACTCGATGCCTTAACTGGGTGTCTGAGTCCCATCAGGGACCACTTACAGTCCCTAACGGACACCCACTGTCCGCACCATACTCTCTGACAATTATTGGCTGACATCGCTGGGGCCTTTACTCAGATACAGGAACTGTCTAGTCAGACAGGCTCCAGCGATGACAGCACAGAGTTGGCACAGATGCCCAGGACAATGGAGCCCATGGAGCCGATGCAAGCTGGAAGTATGGTTGCCACAGCTGAACACCAGCGAAATATAGTAGAGATCTTCCATGACTTGCAGTTCCTGATCTTGCCATTGCTGCCACTGAGGCTGTCCCAGATAACTGATGCAGGAACTTCGACACACACATCTCTGACCTCTGATGTGTCAGTGGCACACAGTGATGCAGTTGTATCACCTTCGTACACTGATGTGGCAGTGTCACACAGTGATGCAGCCATAACACCACCACACACAGGACACAGAAGACGTATCAGAGGAGTAAGATGTGGATGCTAATGACTGTGTGAGGAAGGAGGTAGGAGCAACCATCCCTGCCATATGGCCTATCCATGCCTGGTTCAGCCCTAGGCATCATGCCCTGGAACAACACCTCTCACTGTCCCCTGGAACACTGCAACATTCACCTGGACCCCGACATGGACTGATATATCTTCTCTGGTTACCAATGACACAGCAATCCGGCTGCGGACTGAACTCTTCCACTTCAGATTAACTTTACATTCCCCCAAATACTCAGGTTGGCCCACCACCCACTGGGCAACCATGTAATGTGGGCTTGGCATGGCCATGTACTGCTCCAGCTCTGGCATACCCCAGAATATGAATAAAACATTCAAAATCACCCAGATGTGTCATGTCTATGTTCACTCGAGTATGAAAGTATGGATGAATGTAGGGACATTGATTGCACTAACAGGTACAGCCTGGTAAATTCACATCAATGTGCATGTTTGACTCAGATCCATATGGCCAATTAGATGACTTTGAAGGTGTCAACTAGCTGTGGCCTCATTGTACATGAACAACAATCTCGCAACCCTCCAACATAGGCACACGCCCATGTATTAAACAGGGCTGCGTGTAGAAATGACAAAATCGGTAGCTGGCCAGAAGTGGTGCCCCCCATCACATGTGACATACCTACTCACACATATTTGAGTGGACACAGTCTGCATTGATGGATAACATTGCTCTACATGGCCAGAAGTTGGACACCATACTCACATTGCTGAAGACACGTAAGAGCACAGGCCTGCCATAAACTGTCCCAAACAGAATGTCTGGCTCACAGAGGTGGAGCTGTCAAAAGGGATCCACCCCACTTGTACAGCCATCAGTCAGTCCCTCCCTGTGTACGGGCAATGCTCATTGAGGCACACGATTTGTCATTCTAATCAACACTCATCACAGTTGAACACTAGTGAAGTTGCGTAGACTTTATTAGCATGTGCGTGTCAGTAAGGGCAAGGCAAGGGCCACAACAATCAGAGAAATGCTTAAGACACTTACAGACAGCATAGGAACATGTCGAGGTGCAAGAAGTGGGAAGGCAAAAATGAACACAAATCATTACGGATGGCAACGCGCTCAGCCCACCTTGCCTTGTTGGACAAGCCATTTGATGTTTGGCGTATGCTCATTACCCCATGTCAGGGGACACGACTCACAGCCCATAGGATATGCTTAGTGCTGTACCAACGGACTGGGCTGACTGTTTGCTCTGCTGACAGTGAGCAGGTGAAAGTGTCCTACAAGGTTACATGTCGTACTACATTGCCATGTGTGTACTCTCCTCCAACAGTATGTCTGAATTGGGCACGTTAACTAATGACGCTGTGCAGCTCCGCCCATGGGACTGCATCATCTTGCACAGGTGTGTGTACACATGTGTAGTTCCACGCACATGCATTCTGAGTCCAGGCAAAAGCAGACATGTCCACTGTTGTGGTGGGATATGTGACCATTCCCCAAGATGCAACAAGGTGTGGGGACCTGTGCTGTGGGTGGCAATCAGATGTGGCTGCAGGAATGTAGTTACTCATCCATGAATGCGAGCGCAGCTTCATGGGCAATCTGTTCTAAAAGTAAAGTTCAAGGAACAAGAGGGAGAGCCACTCCATTAACTGGTCCGGGCAGCTGTGCTCCGTCCACGCCGATTCACCAATCCGCAACACAGCCCAATAGGGGAGTGCCTCGATGTGGCCACTGCCAACGAGGTGTGCATTGTTCCATGCACAGCTGCCAGCACTTACGCCAAAGATCAAGGCATCCCATGCACGGGTATCCTGGTGACACTCCTGTTTGTGGGCCACCAGGTGGCGCACAGACAAGTCATTATCCAATTCAGCTACCATTGTGTTGGATAAGCAGACCTTCATGGGCCACTCAAATGTGCATGATCGACAGTGGAACCAGGGCTGGTCACAGGTGACGTAGGCAAGAAGGAAACTCAGACGGAAACTGATTCATTCACTGCCATTTGCAGTGATCTCAACAGATGCAGCATTCGTGCAAGGTACAGTTCCACGTGACAGGGGTTGTGCATGTGCCCGGTATGGCCTGCCATTGCATTTGTTGGTCTCACAGCACAGGCAATCCTCAGACCGGCGGCACTTTGGTGGACGATATGCCACAGCTTTGGGCAATGAGTCGTATGTGTGTGCAACATTTGGATGTTTGGGTTGTTTCCGAGCAATATGTCAAGGGAATCCCTTGCAGGTGTAACTTGAGCAGGGACTAGTGTGTGTGGGGTGTGGACACATAGGTCTTTCATTAGTGCAGTTCGTGGTGTGGGAGTCCTCAGAGTCTAGTATGGTATCTCATGCAGAGGGTGCCAGCCACATTCAAGACCAAGGTCGGAGGTTTGGTTGTCCTTCTGCCTTGTGTATTGAGACAAAGGAGCTTTCATACCTAAGATTCCGGTGAATTCAGAAGGTATCAACATGATTACTTTTCTGCAAAAGGCTCTGTCCCCCATTGTCTAGCTACAAGACCATAGCCCTCTTAGCATTCAAAGTGCTCATCATCTGGGTCCCAAATCATCCGCATCTTTGTATACCCGTTCAAGAGCAATAATTATATATTTTTTGTAGTTTACTGACTTGATGCAAATTCTCTCTGCAGCTAAACAACTGGGGTCCTGACAGTGGTCTGATCACACAGTCTACTTCTCGCAGGATTTCTCCAATGCAACAGCTTCTAGGAGGAAATGCTTTCTTGAACTAAAGTCCTTGAACATTAGATACAGCTTGGTCTATCCGTGCTTCTTCAAAATCTCCTACAAAGAGAAATCATATACTTTTGAGAACCGAGCTCAATTGCAGGATTTCCTTTGGCAACATTAACAGGAGGACATGGAGATTGGCACCACAACCACAATTTGATTGTTCTTTATGTCAGGTTTGACTGCTTTTATGTATAACCATATGTTTTTCCTTTTTTAGGCACTATTGTTTAGTTTTTCACTTGGATCACTTTCCCATTTAACTTTCATATTTCATCTCCCTTTGTTTTTTACAGCAGCAGAATGTTCTATTGAGTTTTTCATTTGTCTTAGTCATTCTTTCCCTAATGTTGTTGTGCACCATTATCACCGAATCTACTTCCCTATTATATATGGTAAGAGTTACATCACATTATTTATCCTTCTGTTTTAATCCTTAAAGTGACTGTTTAATATTGGTGTTTCCATTTCAGTTCCCTCTTCCTTATCTAGTGGTATTTTAGTATCTTATATTTGTCAATGCTCTGTCTTCCCTCTTCGTACGCTGGATCCAGAACCAGTTTAATTTCTTTAGGTGCTCCTACCCCCTTCATCTTTCTAGATGTTCTTTTCATTCATTATGGATACCATTGCAGCTAAGGAAATATCTTTCTGTGTTGCCCCTTTGTTCTATCCACTTTTATGGGACTCCTTTCCCCATCTTTTTATTCTCCTTTCCTTTTACACTTTCCTCTGCCTCCCATCCTTTTCTTTGTTTCCCAGTTGGATAATTCTTTTGGCCAGAACTAAGATTATGATGTACTACATTAATGTTTATTAATGTCTTCCTCACAAATGACATTCAGAATGACAACAGGGACCGTGAAGGCTTACAAAATCCCATTAAATGCCAGCATGTTTTATCCCACCAATCTAGACTGAAATGCCAATTGACATTATTTCAAGAATCGCACCTCACTGATGCAGGCATAAATAATCTAAAAACGGAAGGGGTGGATGAACTCTATTTTTTCCCTTCTATTTTGTACAAGAACAGTATGGTTACACTATGTCATAAATGTCTAAACGTATCCCTTGTTACCCAGGAGAATGATGAGGAGGGAAGATGGGTATTCGTTCAACTCAAAATTAATGAGACTTTTTCACCTGAATGAATGTTTATGGTCCCACCCTCCCAGCTCCAAGGTTCAAGAGAAAAATTTCTCCAAAGGTTGCACAATATTCCACTGAGCACTTCATATTTTGTGGCTAATGCAACCAGCTCATTGACCCCTTCCTTGACCGTCCCTCACTGCTCAGTTTCATCCCCACAGCTCAAGAATGCTGTCACTCACAATGCTTTATCAGACTCTTGGAGATTATTCAATCCTGCTTTCAAAGACAGTCACCATGCCCAAACCAGAGTTGATAATGTATTTCTGAGTAAAAATTTGACCCAACACCTGGTTTGTTCGGAGATTGGTTCAGTTTTGATCTAGCTCCCTCCGAGTCAATATCATTACATTTGAGGTTGACAGAACTAGACGTGAAAATCAGGAGACTGTGGCTCAACTTTACTACTGTCTCGGTTATCAGGACTCTAACAAGTATTATTGACCAACTGAAGTTTATGGAAAATATTGATATATTGTTTGAGATTGAACTACATATTTAGAATTTTATGTGATCACTCCCCTGATGAAGCCTGTGAGTTACACCACATGAAGACGAAACACGTGTTGGCTAGGACCCTGTTGAAGCACTGTAAAGAAATAAAGTAGATAAAAAAGAATGCTTGTGGCAACGTTTATTATGAACTGTATATAATTACTGTGTACCCAAATTTTTTTTATCTGGATATATCTCTCCTTTTCTTAATGATAGTGTAGATATTGTCTGCATCTCTGGTATTTGGTGGATGGCCATTACCCATATCATTGGAGCAACCAGATATTTTGAATTTACTTTCCCATAACTCAGCGCAATTGGTACCCAACCATCCTTGCTCTATTGTATTATACAGTTTTGATCTTGGACCATGCCCCTGTATGTACTGATCTTAATGTTCTCTGAAATTACTTATCCAAATCACACTGGACAGTCAAGAATTCCTTACTTTCTGATAAAGTTTCCTCACTTCCTATGAAACATTTTGCAAGAATATTTTGAGAACAATAATGTAGAGGGAGCCTCTTTTCATTTTGTTTGGAGTGCCTTTAAAGCCGCCTTTTGAGGATTCATTATTAACTATAATTCCGAAGAAAGGAAGGTTATAGAAAAAGTCTGCCTCCAATCTAGCTGACATCAAATGATTAGAAGACAGATACTTCACGCCCTCAAATAAAAAAGCTAATTTGTATACATTGGTAGTAGCTAAGATTCAACTTAATAAATCTTCCACAAAAAAGCATGTGACACTCTCCTGAAGATCAAAGCTAGATATTACAGGGGTAAGAACAAAGCTGTTATTCTGATAGCACATTATTTGAAATGTAAAAAAATAAAAATCTTCAATCGAATCAATCATTTTCCAATCTGGTTTATATGGTTCATATGTTTGGCGATTTAGACATTGCTAAATGTTTTGCTGACTATCATCAAAACCAATATACCATTATAGCTTCACCTTCTGAAGAGTTAATTTAGTAATGTTTCTTTCATTCTGAGACTCACAAGTCCATGCACACCTATTTGTCCTAAAGTCATGCCCTAGAACAAGTTTTGCTTTAAAGCCCCATTTGCGGAAGCAGGTGTCTCCTGGCATCCTGATAAGAAAAAATGTCTGGGGATTTTGTATCATAACAATCTCAACGATATGTTACAAACGGATATGGATTCTCTCCTCTGCAGAATTTACAAACGTATGCAGGATTGGTCACCATTATTTTTGTCATGGTGGGGTCGTCTTGACACCATCAAAATGATAATACTCCCAATTATTACCTTTTACCTTATCAGAATCCTAGGAAATATTTCAATGTTTTAGATAAGATATTATCTAATTTTCTCTGGAATGGTAAACCTTCTCGTATACCTTTACATTGTTTTAAACTACCAAGTCCTCTGGCGGGGTGACTTTCCCTGATTTTTCCCTCAATCATAAAGCACTTATCATTAAGCAAAGCAAAGGATGTTTTCTGGACTCCTGTGTTTCTGAATCTAAATTATGGTTTCAGTTGGAGTCAGCAATGTTATCCCCCTTTAACCACACACACCATCTTCATATCTCTCACCAACCCAAATACTGGATTCTCTCAGTTATATCCCACTCCTGTTCTATATTTAAGCCGATTTTAGTTGCTCCTTTATCCCCATGTGGACAATCTATACATAGTCCCATCTGGTATAACAAAAGGCTTAGGAAAAATGGAAGGACGTTGAATTGGTGGACTTGGTTAGACAAGAGTATTGATACAGTATCTCAGTTACTACATCATAATAATCTAATAATTTCATTAAAATCAATTTATTATACTTCTAATTTGCCCCATAAATGTTGTAAACAATATCAGTCTTTAGAATCAGAGCATAATCAGAATGTACATGTTTCTCTTCTTCTCCCACTATCTATAAAGGTTAGCAGCCGCACCCCAGTTTCCATGACCACTTTATCTAAATCTTCTCTTATATATCAAACATTGAGAACACCTAATACTAATAGATCTTCTATGGGAATCTGACTTAGATTTGAGTTGGCCCATTTCCTTATTGGAGAAGATCCACTTTACAGCTTGCCCATCCAACCTTAACAAAACCCTGTATTATTTTTACGACAGACTTTTTTACACCCGGCACACCTATTTAAATATAAAAGTATTAAACAGGATGTCTGTTGGAGTTGTACCAATAGTACTGGTACCGACTCTCATATGTTTTCCTATGCCTCAAGTTATCTGAATTTTGTATTCACGTTTGGACAGAAATGTGGTCATTACTGGCGTTTCTACACTATTTTCATTGGCCATTTTATTTCTGGGTGGCTTAAGCAATCTCCGGTCTCAAAACAAACTGTGCAGAAAGTTTTTTTTTTAACTTTATTTACATTTTTCATATAGATACACAACAAGCTACTTGATTACTCACTGCAGCAATACAAAGAATACTGTTCTGAGAAGAGATGATCTAAAACACAACGCACCGTGATACTGGGGCAACATATACATTATATACTGCATTGGCAACATTTAATCAACCTGGCAGCGATCCCATTCCTCCAGGCTTACCGCCCGTTCGTCCAGACAAAGTATATATGTTTATATCAAGCTCTACAGTAAAGGGTTAACCCACCCGGTGGGTTCTATCCCTAGAGGCTGCTGTGAATTAGGTACAGAACCAATGTCCAGCAAGTAGCAATTCAGAGCACTTCCAAGGGTTGAGTTTCCAATAGAAGCCCAGGTTAGATGTGCAGGACATCTAAGCTGGGCGTCTATTGGAATTCTATAACGCATATTAGCAAGCCCATTATCTCAGTTTTAGCTGCATTTTCCTGCCGCTAAAACAACGATAATTGTAACGAGGTTCTTGCTAATATGCCCCCAGGTTCTTCATATAAATTTCATTTTGCCATATTTTTTTCTTAACATGTTTCTAATGGTTCAGTTCACAATATTGTTATGCAAAGTTTTTATTGTTCCACATTCTCTTCCCTCCTTTCCTCTTTCACCTTCTACCTCTTCTATTTTCATCTTAGCTCTTTTTACAACTATTCATGTTAATGTCTTTTAATTGAGATACATTAAGTGCTAAGTTTTATTATAGCTTTCTCGTTTCTCTTGCGCATTGTTATCTTTTTAATTGAAATAACCATGTTCTATTACTTATTCACTTTAAAGTTTCATTTTGTATTAATGTTGTGGATATGTATATTTTGCTCTTCTTTTAATAAACATATTAATCTTATTTTTTTATAACTTAGCTTACTCATGGCCTTCTCCAGAGGAGCAGGCTAACACTTAAGATAATGAAATGCACATTCTGTGTGCATAGAAGTATTAGACATAAAAACGTGTTGCAATTTCTTGTCTTGCAATTGCACATATATATCAACAGATCTATAGACAGCCACAAATCCTCAGACAGCCCAACACATTCTCACGCGGCCAGCTCCAGACTGTTACATGTACACCATTAAGTAGCATTCACACAGTCAACAACAGACCATCACAATGTCACCAATCTGAACATCACATAAGTACCTTCAGACTAACACTTCCCAAGCAGACCATTACACACCTCCTTAAAGACCCATAAAGACTTTAACTCAATCTACCACAAGTTATCCCACAGCCAACTATCAGACCTCATGCAGGCCCAAAAGACCTTGGGCCACATTGATCAAACTTTCATGCTGCACAAAAGGGCAGGAATGTGCATCATTTAACATTACATAGCACGCTTTATACTGTCCATATAGTACTATCTCTTTTGGTGAATTGTGTGGACTTTTCCCTTTGGGAACACTACTACCTACCTGTACAGTAGCATTATATAGCACATAACTGTCCTAAACTTACACTGGTGCACAAACTGCTGATGCAGACAGCCTTGCGCCATGGTGCAAGGGGGCTTGCATTGCAGAGAAGATTGTTTTCGAGCAGGAAGGGGCAATCCTCAGAGGCATTTTCCTCTTTCCATGTGTGGTGCAAAATGCAAAACACATTGAAAGAAATTCTCCTTTCTGATAATAAGACCCTGATGAAAATACGAGGAGAAAGAAAGATATTTTCCCTCGTTATGCCTAACCTGGGGAGGCTTAGCATTGTGCCATATTCCGTGGTCTACCACTAATGGTAAACCTTGGAATGCGCCAAAATCCATGGATGAATGCGTAGAAACACCTATGCTCCACGCATGGAACGCCTCCCTGGGGGATTATAGCTAGGGCTCCCGGTTTTATGGTATTTATTTTTTTAACATTTCCGTCTGTATTTATCCATATTTATTTTTGGGGCATTTTATCTGTATTTATCCATATTTATTTTGTGTTTTGCATATGAATGTAGTTGAAAAACGGTACATTTCCATATACATTTAAATGATAGACCCGCAGTCATACTTTGATGTCTGTTGTGTTTTAGCTATTTGAGTTGCCAAATATTACATAAAAGTACACCCACTGGCAAATATTAGATTATACCACAAATGTAAATTGACAAATGCAGTTATTTCAAGAAATGTCTTCCAGGTATTTAATTTCCCATGCTGTCATCTGCTCAACCGCTGGGCTGAATTCATGAAAGATAGCACGAAGAGTCGCTGAAAAGAAGCACATTTTCTGTATTTATCCATGTTTAAAAATAAATGCAGATAGTAAGCACTTTGTTTTCTGTCTCTATTTATCTGTAAAATCCGTAAAAACGGAAAACAGGGAGCCTTAATTATAACACAACACAGTGATTTGAACTGCATTGCGTTACTCTAGATTTATCAAACCATGCAAGCACACGTAGGATGGCCTTGCGTGACTTGTTAAATCTTATTTAGCAGTTGCGTCGCCCTTGTACTCCATTGAGTGGCACAAGGGCAATGCACCTGCTTGATAAACCTTACCTTCATTCACTCCCAACTGTAAGCTTCATCTTTTTCTGTGATTTTCCCTGCTTTCCTTTCTCCCATGCTTCCTCAGATATTGAAGGGGCCTTTAGGTGACAAGCACAATATGTAGGCATCATGAAAAAAGAATTTTCCATTAAATTTGTTCCTGGATTGGTACAAGCAAAGTGTGCCATTTTAAACTGCCATTTCGACCAGGCAAAATAAACCTTTGTCTGAACCTTTCCTTTCAATAAATATAAGTAGGGGCACTGAAATAATGCGCAGGAGAGGGCCAAATTGTGTGGCATTGTTGAATAAATTATGCAGCAAGAAAAGGCAAATTATGCAGCATATTGCAGCGTATTTTGTAATAGTATTACCACATTATTTTGACATTTTAAAACTTGGTAACACTGTCTGGGCATTAATTGCACCTTATTAGTACCAGTTTAATACCCAAATATAGCAATAAGCAACAACAAGGTGAGAAGTCTTTCTTTGCAAAAGGCCTTTCACTGTGCAACTTTTGTACCATTAGAGCTACAAACAAATTTATTTTGTGTTCAAATCTGCAGATTGTGTGGTAGATGATGGTTTATTTGGCAAATGTGGCAAATATATAATTATGTGAAAATCACCATAGTCACACAGTTGCATAATTCCAGTCAGCCTGTATATAAATCACCACAAGGTTAGGTCCTAAACAGCCGAGAGGGCAGGGTACATTGCATTTGACATGTTGGACATGTACTTTTACGTTTTGTATGTCCTGGTGGTAACAAACTCACAAATTCGATTTCACTACTGCGAGGCCTATTTCTTTCATAGGATAACATTGGGTTATCTTTTTACATTTAATACGTGATCACTTTTGGTTGGTAGCAGGTTGGTGTCTAAAGAATTGTAATTTAAAATCTTCTTTTATGGTAAAGTCGGTTTTAAGTCACAGTTCTGAGAATGCCACTTTAAAAGGTTGGCAAAGTCTTGTCCTAACTATTTGGTGCCTGTAGCCTGCTTCCTGGGAGTAGGTGGCAGTTAGCCTTTGTGTATTTCTCCCAGACAGCTACACAATAGAGAGCCTGAGTGTTGGCAGAGGGGGCCATCCTGACTTGATGAGCGGGACACAGATGTACCTGTCACACTTGCACTTCAAAGTCACTGCCTCAGTTCACACAGAAAGAACTTCAGACTCGCCTATTGTGACTGAAGACAGACTGGGACCAGGACAGGGAGGTATGGAATTCCAGACACCTGTATCTATCTGTATGGAGGGAAGACTCCCGAAGCTTCTCCCATTTCAAAACTAGCTCCAGGTATAAAAATGGGACTCTAAGACCCACTCTTCAGTACTTTTCTGACCTATGGACACTACAGAATAAGGACTACCCTGCTGTCAGAGGAATGACCTGCTTCCTGAGACTTGCCCTGCTGTCAGCGTAGCATTGACTGGACCTGCTTCCTTCTCCCAGTCTATCTGAGTGACTCCAAGGGCTATTTAGCTGGCCTCCTATTTTGAGCTACAGGGAGCCAAAAAGTGCCTGAAGTCTCTCTGGAACACCCCACTGGACCTGCTGCATCGGACCTGCCTGGATTCACACCCAGATCTTGCCTCTCACACCAAATGCCAACATGAAGCTCCAGAGAACCCGACTTATCACGGTACAGCGACTGCCAGGGATGACGGGCAATGTGAGATTAACACTTCGACAGCCAGAGGTGACCACTAATGCGAATCTCCAGCAAAGGCCTTCTGCAACAGGATCGTCGTGTTACAGTGACAACCATCCACATCATCTGGCCTGCTCGACGCGCTACAGCGACAATCATCTGTGACACTCATCCTGCTCCTCACAGCCTCCTCCACTACGAACAGAACTCTTCACCCTGGACTTTAGAAGGTAACTGTTTCAGTGGGACTAACCTGGTCTCTGTATGTTGGCCTGGCCTTGTGACTTTCACCCAGTATTACATGACCAGATAACTGCGAGTGGTGCTTTGTGCTTTTAGGCATTATACTTACCATACATCTTTGAAATTGCATATTTCCAGTTTCACTTTGTGCCAAGCTCTAGCAGAATGGGTTGATTTAGTAAATTCTATGTCCCACTCTGACAAGGATGGTGACTGTTGCTTAAGACGGGCTCATGCACCCCTCAATCAACAACCCAATTTCACACGTTGTTAGGAGCAGTGGTGTCCAGTGCTTGTGTTTGTGCTATGCCATACAGTGATTTGTGTAACACAAAAATCCCATTATTAATAATTAATTTGATAACAGATTCAAACTCTTTTTAAATTTTACTTTTTTCTCCCAAGTGATCATTTTTCCAAATGTAATTCCTGATACACATTTTTTCTGCACAAGGACCTTTTTGTTGCTCTACTTGTGATACCTTGCCAGAATGGAAATGGTTCTTAATTGCCTATCATCAGTGCTTTGTTTGTCAAAACAATGCGTTCCAGGGGCTTTTATCAGGAAGCCACAGCAGCTTGCACCAGACATTGCCCCTGCCATGCTGGTAATGATAGTAAAACACAACTACTAACCATCACACTTCTACACGTGCAACTATTTGGGCTGTTCTAGGACCCCAAAGCTATGAGAATGGCTTGGGTGACAGGTAATAGACATTTTTTAGTGTATATTGAATTCATAATTGGGTGTTGTAGTGGTCTTCTCTAAATTAGCCAGACAGTGCTACCTTGTGGCAGACTATCACAAACGCCAGGGCTGACAATTAAGTGTCGGTACAGAGCACCGGAAACCACCAACACAAATTAAGCACTCCCTATCATACTACAATATGAGGGAGCTGCAGGAGTTCTGAAAGGAGATGGGGTGACCTAAAAAGAAGGGGGCCACTGTGCAGGACCTATGGGAAGCCCTGGATGCCTTTGAGAGAGCACGCTGGTGGAGAGCTTCAATAGAGAACTAATAGGGTGGTGACCCCGAGAATAATGGGAGGAGAACGGAAATGACTTGAACATAACTCCGGAAGAGAAACAAGGACCTACAGAGATTAGATCCCCAGCTCGATCTCCTGCTGGTAGCAGTGTATCCTCTCACAACCTGTCTCCTTGTTGAAAGACAGACAGGCTGAGAGGGACCTGAAGCTGCAGCTAGCCAGATTGGCCGCAGAAGAGAAAAAAGCTGAGACACAAAAAGTCTTAATGGATGAGGGATAAGCTGAGGCAAAAAACCCTTGGCAAAAGAGAAGGCTGAGGCAGAGAGGCTTTGGAGGAGAGAAAATATTATTGGCTCATGAAGTGAGCCTAATGGAGCTGGACCTAAAGCTCAAGCAATCCTCAGCGTCCAGCAGTAATTGTATTTGTAATTGTAATTGGGTATTTATAGAGCGCGTGGCTACTCCATAGAGTGTCCCGGCGCTAATAACCACTGGAAATAGGCAGACAAAAGGACACACAACTCCCAGATTTATGTTACATATCAAAATAGCCAGGTCTTTAGCTTCCTCCTGAACTCGCCTAGGTTAGTTGTCTGTCTAAGGTCAATGTGGAGATCATTCCATAGGCAGGGAGCTAACACTTGAAAAGAGCGGCCTCCCCTATGAGAACGGGAAAACCTAGGAATGGTCATCAAGTACTGCATCGAAGACCTCATAGTTCGTTTCGCGGCATAATGCCGTATCCTTTTCCTGATGTTAAGGGCCCCAGAGTTGTGAAAGGCCTTGAAGGCCAAGATGAGGGCTTTAAACTGGACCCTCTTACGCACCGAAAGCCAACGGAGCGATTTTAGGTGGGGAGTCATATGATCCCTGGGTGCGGTCATAAGAATAGCTCTGGCCGCCGAATTCTGGATCACCTGGAGGCGGCTTCGAAGGTATTCTGGCAGGCCCAATTAAAGGACATTGGCGTAGACCAGCCTAGATGAAATAAGGGACTGAACAACCGTATTTCTAAGGGAGATCGGCAGCAGGGGGAGAACATTTCTCAAGGTTTTTAAGAGCCCAAAGCAGGTGCCGGCCACAGTCTGAATTTGGGTCTTCATGGACATGTCCAAATCCATCATTACTCCAATAATTTTTACAGAAGTGACTGAACACTTGGGGGGGAGACATGTCCTATGGCCACCAGAGGCACCACTCTATACTCCTGTCGGATCCCCAAAAAATAATCTCTGACTTTTCGGGATTACACTTTAGTTGACTCTCCCGGAGCCAGGAGAAGACCTCAGTTAAATAGATGTTTATCTCACTACCTCAAAACACGCTGCCCTTCTCACTGGTAAACAGAAGTTGCGTGTCATCGGCGTAAGACACAATTTTAGCACCATATTGCTCCGCTGAAAGTGTAAGTGGGGTCATATACATATTAAACAAGGCTGGGCTAAGCACCGAGCCTTTGGGAACACCCACTTCCATAGGGGTCATACAGGCTGAAAACGGAGGGGACCATACAGTTTGCTGGCGGCCACTTAAGAAGGAAGTGTACCATTTGAAAACCGTGCCACCAATCCCACACTCCTGGAGTCTTTCCAGGAGTTGGTCATGGGACACAGTATCAAAGGCTGCCAACAGATCCAGTCAGGGCCGTTTCTACCATTAGGCAAGACTAGGCGGCCGCCTAGGGCGGCAAAAGGGAGGGGGACGCAAAAGTGGGATTTTTTTAGTTATTTGAACCTACAAAAGTAAAGCTAGGTGGCCGCCAGGCGCGCAACACCCATTGAACTCCCCAGGCTTCAGCCCCCCCGTCGTGTGTGGCAGCCCGGGATGAGACAGATCCCGGGCACACACAGAGCCACACCTGAATGTTTCACAGGTCTTTAAAAGACCATTTAAATGTGAATTAGGCCTTGCTGTTGTTTCACCCCTTGTTGGAGGCCCTGCAGCTCCACTCTGCCTACTGATTAAAGGTTCAGCCCGACCCGAAATGTGTTCTTAGCAATCCCCCCCCCCCCCCCCCCCCTGCTCCCTGAAATGTGGCTCTACTTGCACCTCTGGTGGCCGCCTAGTCTTACCTAATGGTAGAAACGGCCGTGCTCCTCCTGCAACAATTCACGACGGAGATGAATGAAAACCTGCTTTGTCTTTCCTCCCCACACCTCCTTTTGTTCAGACCCTAGACTGTGACCTCAGCGCCCAGGGCACAACAATGAGCACATCCCCGGGATCTAGGAATGATACCAAGCCGCCCGGGCCCTTCGGGGCATTGTTTGCTCTTTGCAGTACTGTCAGTTTAACTGGCTCCTTTATTGCTGAAAAAAGCGCAATTAAATAAGGGGTGGGCGGAATCGGCCAACCAAACTTCGCTCTCTTCTTTCTCTACTGGGCGGTAGTTCCCACTTTCAGTTACTCTAATATTTAGGATTTCCTTGGCTCCTTTCACGAAGTGCCCTGTTCGGCTTTGTGGCGCTCGAGACATCCCAATACCGGTGTGAGAACTTTCAATTTTTTTTTCACCAAGGAGCTGAAATAAAATGGATTTGGTCAACTTGGTTTAAAAAGTTATGGGGGAACTTCTCATCATCTCTGCGCAGAGTTCCAACCCGGAGGAGAGGGCGAGCACCTCCTCATGCTTGGCTACTCACGTGTGGAAGTTATCACGGTGCTAGGTCTGCGCCAGAGCTATTTCTGAACCCGTATTCATATTTTTCTTAAATCGCTCAGAACCTTTTTGAAGACATTGTTGGAAGGTTGAGCAGAGTAACTGCGTGCCGATTGCCTCTTATCCTGTAACCTTTACGCATTTCATTACTGGTAACTGGTTAATGGCATAACAACTGAATGGCTAGAGATTTTCACTTACGTTGGCTTCATCTTTAACATGCCTTGAACTATTCAAAGGGGTTATTGTTCTCTTACGTAATTCTGGGTTGAACTATTGGCAGCTCAGGTAACTTTGCGCCTGTTGTCATAATAATAGGCTGTTCGTGCCTGATAAAAATGAATGCGTCCTCATGATGTAACGTAACTTGTGCTTGTGTAAAGCGCTCTGGTACCCAATACTTTTGGGTCAAGTTAGTGCTATAGAAAACTCTGTAGAAAAAAACCCCAAGCATTTGCAATGCAATAGGTCTCGCATTAGGAAAGTTTGAGCTATTGGTCTTGTAAATGACAATTATTTTATTTATGTGTTGGTTTTGAAAATAGCTAAATTAATAGCTTTGTCATTTACAATGCCAATAGTTATAACTTTCGCAAATGTGACACTTATAGCATTTGCAATGCAACATGCTTTGTATTTACGTAACTTAGATGTATTGATGTTACAAATAACAATGACTTTTAATTTTTTAAAATAATTAATACTTAAATAAAAGTGATTGTAATTGATAATGGCAATAGCGCTAAACTTTTGTAAATAACTTTTGTGAAGATTATGTTCAGTGTATTTTATTGTGACGAAAATCCAAGAACAGAAGTGAAATATTAACTTTTTTTGTGACATTTGTAATAAAGCTTGAAACATTGAGAGAACATATTCGAAACAGTGATGCTGTGGTTACGCTGAGTGATGCTGTGTTTGCGCTGAGTGGTGCTGTGGTGGTGCTGAGTGGTGCTGTAGTGGTGCTGAGTGGTGCTGTGGTGGTGCTGAGTGCTGCTGTGGTGGTGCTGAGTGGTGCTGTGGTGGTGCTGAGTGGTGCTGTGGTGGTGCTGCGTGATGCTGTGGTGGTGCTGAGTGGTGCAGTGGTGGTGCTGCTGAGTGATGTTGTCGTGCTGAGTGGTGCTGTGGTGGTGGTGCTGAGTGGTGCTGTGGTGGCGCTGAGTGGTGCTGAGTGGTGCCGAGTGGTGCTGTGGTGGTGCTGAGTGGTGCTGTTGTGGTGCTTAGTGGTGCTGTGGTGGTGCTGAGTGGTGCTGTGGTGATGCTGTGTGGTGCTGTGGTGGTGCTGAGTGATGCTGTGGTGGTGCTGAGTGGTGCTGTGGTGGTGCTGCTGAGTGATGTTGTGGTGGTGCTGAGTGGTGCTGTGGTGATGGTGCTGAGTGGTGCTGTGGTGGTGCTGAGTGATAATGTGGTGGTGCTGAGTGGTAATGTGATGGTGCTGAGTGATAATGTGGTGGTGCTGAGTGATGCTGGTGTAGCGCTGAGTGATGATGTGGTGATGCAGAGGGCAGAAAGTCACAAAAAACGAGTCTAACAGAGGGCAGAAGGACAGAAAAACAAGGGAAAACAAGTCTAACAGAGGGCAGAAGGGCACAAAAAAGAGTCTAATAGGGGGCAGAAAGGCACAAAAACGCGTCTAACAGAGGGCAGAAGGGCACAAAAAACGAGTCTAACAGAGGGCATAAGGGCAGAAAAACATGGGAAAAACGAGTCTAAGAGGGCAGAAAGGCACAAAACAAGATCAGTTGGATGCCAGTCTAAACCAGTAAGCATAATGTTTAATATATGAAGTTAGCTTGGTCACATTTTATAGAGAACCAAGCATTCAAGCTGTACTGAACTATGGAGCAGTATGGATAACATTTCTCAAATTAAAGGGGCCAAAAAGTTGCAGGATGCAGTGGTTGGCTAGGTAATGTAGGTTTGAAATATGCCAAAGGACCGGCATACCCTATCTTCTAGTGAAAGGGATGCTAGAGGGTATTGTGGACTCACTGTAGCTATCTGTGCGCAGTCCCACAGGAGTGGAGAAGGTATCAACCGAGAATGTCGATAAGGATCTTGCACAAGAAAGGCAAAAGAGGTGGAATTAATATATGGAATCAGAGAGCAAGGACGGACCTAATTGATTGTATAAGCGCTTTAATTACCTTGGTTAGAGAAATGTTATAGAGCGCTGGATTCGAAGTAATCGCAGTGTCTGTTTGTGTGAGGGGTGGACCTGCCTAATGTTCCAGCGTCAGTGAATAGTGCGGTGAAGAGGCTGCAGGGGTGAGAAACACAATGGAATTAAACGTTAGTTATGACAAAAACGGGAGGCTTTAAAAAGGCAGAAATGACTGATGCAAAAAAGCGGATGGACATTTTGCGAACCAAGAGGATGGAGAGGGTATAGAAATTACCTAATTCAGGAGATACTGTGGTCTGTCAGGATCAAAATGTGCGCAGGCTCCGGTGGAGTGAAGAGAAAATGAACCTCATTCACTGACATCCATGGGTACTGCGACGGAATAACTACAAAGATGGAGAGCGAAACGTAAGGGGTTGGTAAAAGTGAAAGAGTCAGGAGACTTCAAGGGGGTGGTTTGAATGGATATTGTCGATCAGCTGGCGATGGACAGTTCGAATAATGTACTTACTGGGAGGAACTGTGAGCGGTACTCGGGAACAGCAGATGGGTGAGTCAATAGTTTCAACAAGGAGTACACTTGGTGATTTATTAACAGGTGATGCAAGGCTACAGCAAACTCGTGCTGTAAAAATATAAGGCAAGCATGAACAGCGCGTTACTGCATCGCGGGGTACAGTCTTTAAATATGCTAGTAGCTCGCAATGGATGAGCTAAGGCAATACGGGGCAAGGGATAACGAGACACGGTCTGGTGGCTGTGAAAGTAAATAATTAGGGGGGAGGAGAAATGCGAGACACGGCCTAGCGGCCGTGAAATGTGTGAAGCAGGGGGCGGGGGAGTGGATCCCTTTGAAGTGAAGCTAAGCTTCACTTCAAAGGCAGGAGGCAGGCAGAAGGCTCTGGCAAGCTCGTGCACGAGGTTAAGCACTTCTAGAAATCCGCTTTTTTGAGAGCTTAGTTTAGCTCTTAGTTTAGCCCCTATAGTCTCGCCTATTCCCTGCGGGATATAATAGGCGAGCCCTACCGTAATCCGGAAGTGACTGTTTAGGCCAACGCCAATGTCCACGCTGGTATTTTTGAAACAGTGCTTACCCTGTTAATAGTAAGACTACAAATCCCAAAATGCAGTTCACAGGTGGCCGCAAACTCTGGATTGGTTAAAGGTGTTCCACCACATGGAACCACTTGTGAACTATGGTGAAGTGTGCATTCTGCCTTGCACCAGCTCAAATTCTGGTCAGGATTACTCTTATAGCGGTACCACGCACAAGCTTATCAATAACTTCTATTCACAGCGCCAAGAAGCAGTTCATTCTGTGTTGTACGCCAAACTTTATTAACGTCTTGCCATGGTCTCTGAATAGCGTAGATTTGAGCATCATGAACTATAATCTCCCTGACGTGGAAATCTTTTAATTGTTGTGATCAGCCTCTATTAAATGGATACAATGGTGGAGGATAACTATTTTAGGTGCCTCAGTGAAAGAAAAATACAAGCGTGGCGAAACCACTAGGTCTAGCCTTGGAAGATGGAGCAAGTTATTATTTTTGTTGTTTCTGGTTTTGAAAACGAGGTGCACTGGACGCCTCATGGTATTTAAACACAAAGCTCTATTGGGCATCAGTGTGCATAGTTCTGTCAGTGTATGGCTACCTTAACGGTCTGGCCTGGGCCTTTTGTTGAGGTCGTTTGCTGGACTGACTGTTGTGATCGTGTTTCCTGATAGTAAATGAGAGTAACATAGAAGGGTTTGGCTGTAGAGGGTGTGCCTCTCCAGCCTGGATGACAGGGGGAGAGAGTTATGGTAGTAAAAGAGAGGGGGCGGCATTTTTCAATTCTCGCCTAGGGTGGCAAAACACCTAGAAACGGCCCTGATTGTAAGAGATTGGGGTATTAGTTAAGGGTGGTGAGAACCCACCTTAAATAATAATCATCTTCCATGCCAGGGTGAACCACTCAATTCACTGCTTAATCCCTTACTTAACCCTATGGTAGCTCTGTACAAAGCAGACAGGCTTAACCTATAGGCAATGTGTGAAATATTTTTGTAGTACCCAAACAGTAATAAAGTGATAACACAACATAAGAAAAATCCCAAACCAAATTATAAAAATAGATGATATTTTAGTGTGAATAAAGAAGGGGACAGGGAGAAAGCGGCCGGGCTTGGCTCCGCCATTCCACTGCAGTTACCGACCGGCCGGGCTTGGCTCCGCCGGCCGGACCACATCCCCCAGCATCCTTTAGGGCCAGCGATGACACCTATAACCAGCGCGCCAGGAGGCGCATAAATCACCCGCAGGTCCTTCGTCCCGCGAGGACCCACGCGGGATGCGCCGGACGAAGCCCGGACTAAGGGCGGACAGTCTAAGACAGTCCGAGACAGGCAGAGACTGGGCTGGGCCAGTTACTCTGCCCAAAAAACTTTGAGGTGAGACTTTGACATTGCCGTGGGTTATTCTGGTCAATGTCATTACTGTTCCTGTCCAATTGTGGACGAGTTGTACTGAGGGCTTGTAACTTTTCCTCCCGACGCACCCATAGAAGGCTTTTTTGGGTAGGCACTGTTCACTGGTTTAAGGTGCGTTATGTCTTGTAAAAAGATATCCCCTGTTAAAAACACTATGGACAACTATTTAGTCCAGGTAGTTGCTAAAATCAACAGTGAAAGGAGATCCTCACTTGGGCTGGGTGTATCACCTACATCAACTACACCGATTGTGCCGTTACCAGACCTGGCCCAATTTCCTGAGCTAGTTAACACTAGTAGTAATGCAGGCGTTATACCTGACCATGCTGACAACGTCACAATGATCCAGTTAGACTGTGTAGCATTAGACAGTGATAACGATGAGGAGGTTGAACAGCATTTATCTGAGGAAAAAGCCCCCACTCCAGTGCCTGCGCCACGCACCACTAGAGGTGCCAGAAAGGGACAGGCCAAGCGTGGAGGGTTAAGATCAAGCCGGAAAAAGCCTGCTTCCCCTCCCAGTAAGTCCTTGGTGGAGGACGATGGATCAATTGATGATGTTTGTATGTCTATAACTAATGATCAATTTAAGAATCTGTTGGACATGATAGAGACCAAGATACAGGGAATTGTAAAGCCATTGGTAGGTAGAATAGAGAAGCTCACTAAAGAGGTCAATCGTTTAGGGGTTTTATTGAATAACACCTTAGCTGAAGTAGGTAAACTGCCCGATGAAGTTGCAAACAGGGTTGAGCAAAAGAAGGGCCCCTCTATACCGGTGGGTGGTGGGGTCTTCCCTATATTTGATCACCCAGTGGCTCTCCTGGTATCCACATTGGATGGTGTGCAAGAGAAAGCTGTCCCTCCAGTTGTAGCTTCTGCTCCAGAACCTGTGAACGGATCGGTTGAGTTGATAGTCAAGGCCTCTCCTTTGGTCTTGGTACTAGCTAACGTCCCCAAATTGCACCCAGGCCAGGATGAAACTACTTCATCCTTGTTGTCTAAAGCCCTACATTGGCTGACAAACAATATGGTAATAACTCCCTGGGGTAAGCAACAGTTGGCAGAAGAACTAGTCAAGGCCAGGAGGGTCGAGTGGATAGGAAATAGTGTAAAAAGATTCCGGGGTGATTGTGTTGTTTTACATTTCTCAGAACCAGAGGTATTATCCAACATACTGCCCAATCTCCTACCCCCACAGCGAAGATCCACTGAGATCGTCCCACTTACCCTAGAATTCTTCTACCATCGCAGTGGGAGGTTTTCTAATAAGAGCATGTTGAGGATGAAGTGGAATGTTGTTTCAACGAAAGTTAAGAGGGTAGCGCAGCCCACAGATTGGGGACTAAATTTGGAAAATAGGTTCTCAGCTCTCTCTAACCTGAACGACTGTGACTGACTTCTCGAAGGCAAAAGTGTAGCACCTCTAGCTATTGTTGATCAGAGCTTATTTAGCTTGCCTGCCCAGAATGCCAACTGCCATAGTAATGGGATGATGAGTAACCCAGTAGCGATAGAAGCAGGCGATTCTAGTATGCAGAACCTTACACCTGAAGTGCCAGTTGGTTGCATGACTGGGGTAGCTAACCTAATCTCCTGGAATTTGGCTGGGCTGTCCTCTAAACTAGACTGTGGGGACTGGCTTGGCTTTGTTTCCCAATTCGATGTATGCATTTTCCAGGAGACCTGGGCATGTGAACCTGTGCTTGTGTTAGGATACCTGAACTTCTCTGTGCCAGCTGTAAAGGGGCCGAAAGGTAGACCAATGGGGGGGGGTCACCATTTGGATTCGACAGTCCCTAAAATTTTTAACCAAAAGTATAGTTACTAGTCATAATGACATTCAGTTGATCAGGATAACTACTGATACTCTTGGGTCACTTGATATCTATAACATTTATACTATAAGTGCTAAGGGTGGCCGATCCGATGTATTAACAGCCTTGATAACTTGCTGGATGTAAATTCCCACGAGAACAACATAGTTATAGCAGGTGATCTTAATCGGATGTTTAAGCCTTTGGTTTCGGGAGAGGCCTCCACCGGAGCTGAAGAGGACTCTCTCTGGAGTATTCCTGAGTTACAACTGAAGCCAGTTACTCGCTGGACTGAGGACATAATAGCCCTCAATGCAATGTGTCTCGAAAAAGGTCTGAGAGCTATGAACGGAAGAACATTGCGGGATAAAACGGGAGACACAAAAGTAGAATTGACTATGTAATCTGTAGTTTGTCGTTGTGGTCAACTCTCTGTGATATGGAGGTTGTCGCGAGACCAGAGAGTGATCACAACCCCTTATGTGTGACACACAAATGGTGGCCTGCTGAGACAAATTTTAACTGTACGAATACTCTTGTTCCACCACTGATTGTCCCAAAGAACAATATGCGCAGGCTCAGATGGGATACTGTAGTCAACAATCAACAGGCCATTGATACTATTAACTACGAAACTGACCAAGCTATTTCAGCTTTGGAATTGATTAGCGACTCTTCTTCTGGCTTGGGGGACGTGGTCAATATTCATGACACCCTCTTTGCCAAGATCAAGGGGCACTTCTTAAAACCTGTCAAGCGAAATGGGGCAATGGTCCGTAAAGGTGCAAGATGGTATAACACTGATTGCAGGGAGGCACGACTTGCCCTTGGCCTTGCCATCAAGAGGAGGGAGCCCGTGTCTATCTGCATTGCCAGAAAGGCTTACAAAGCATGCATAGCAAAAGCCAAGAGAGAATGGGACGAGCAACATTGGTGCAAATTGAAAAAGGCTAGTGATAGGAGGGACTCCCGAGTGTTCTGGAATATAGTTAAATGGGGCAGCGAGAGAGTTGAAGCATCTCCAAATAACAATGTACCACAAGAGGCCTGGGTAGAATTTTTTAGTTCACAATACACTCTTAATACCCAGGCTACAGACGAGGATAGTTTTATTATGACCCTTCCTCAAGGTAACCTCTTTACCTATAAAGAGATTATGTCTGCCATTACTGCAGTAAATAGAGGGCGTGCTCCTGGCTTAGATGGTGTACCGGCTGATATTTTTTTAAATGATAAAGATCGTTGGTGCAAATATATCTATTTGCTTATTAATTTTATTGCTAAGGGAGCTGAGGTCCCTGCTTCATGGAGAGGTGCAGTGATCATCCCTGTGTTCAAAAAGGGAGACCGTGCTCGGGCATGTAATTATAGGCCTATCAGCCTCATTGATACTGTGCAAAAAATAGCCGGTCGTGTGGTTGTAAATAGGCTCCTCGAATTGGCAGAAGATAATAACATCTTATCACCTTTCCAAGCAGGTTTTCGAAGGGCAACAAGTACGGTGGACCAAGTGTTTCGCTTCCAATTGCTGCGGTGGAAGACCGTGGTGCTGGGGGGAGGCAGCCTGTATGCAGCTTTCGTCGATTTGCGGGCTGCCTTCGACCTGGTTCCGCGGGCAAAACTGTGGCAAGTTCAGAGTTCTACAGAGTTTGGGGGTCCCGAAGGAACTACTTACCCTGATAATACGCCTGCATGAGCTCAATTTTGCTAAAATCCAGTGGGGCGGCCACGGGATGGTCATAGATGACTTTCCCGTTGAGCGAGGAGTTAGACAAGGGTGTTCAATGACTCCAACCTTGTTCACTTTGTTCATAAACGGTGTCGTCCCCCGTTTGGTACCTGCGCCAGTTGACGCTCCTACTCTTTCTGGTCTAAAAGTCCCTATATTAATGTTTGCGGACGACACGCTAATTCTATCTAAAACCCCTAGTGGTTTGCAGCGTGCTCTGTCGATCTTTGAGAACTTTTGTGGGTAACATGGACTTGAGGTGAACGCTACTAAAACTAAACTCATGATCCTCAAGCCACATCGCAGTTTTAAGTCCAAAACTATGATGAGTGGTCGGCCATTAGAGTTAGTTAACTCATTTACATACTTGGGTATCCAAATCGCTGACAACAACAGGTGGACTCAGCACTTAAACATTGCTATACTGCGACATAAGCAATTAGCGGGCGCCATCAAATCAGAACATAGGAAGTCCCTGACTAAACCAGTTAAACCAGCCTTGTTAGTTTACGAAGCTAAGGCAATTGGGTCCGCACTTTACGGTGCAGAGATGTGGGGCTTTGAAAATCTGAATTCCTTGCAAGCCTCAGAAAATAAATTTCTGCGGGTACTTACTGGTACACCTAAAAGCACTCCGCTGTTGCCTCTTCGATATGACCTCGGCAGGAAACAAATTAAGGATCTGGCCATTTTACGCCCGATTTTGTACTGGCGAAGACTCTGGACCACTCCCGAGCTCTCACATTATGCCGAAGGTTTTATAGATTTGTGGTTAGTGACACCTAGGGTAGGTGTCAGCTCTCTGAGCACAACCTCAGTGAAACAAACAAGTTTCTTTAACAAGTGCTTCAAATGTCACAATCAATTAAACCAAATTTGTGTTCATTTTCTTCATGTTTAATTCACATGAATCTCTCATCAGAATCCATGAAGTTCCATTTCATGTGTAAATCCAAATACATTATGTTCATAATGACATCATATCCCAATGCATTTCGGACACATGGCCCTTCGTCAGGGGAATCCTAAAAAATAATAATGACACAATCTAAGTATGATCCACCGAGTAAGAATTAAATGTACAAATGCATTGCCTTGAACACAAATGTGTCTTGTAAATAATAACAGATGGTGAGTATATCGTAAAAAATAAAAGGCACCCGAAAACGTGCTTGCCCCAAGATCAGCGGTTGTGTAGTAAACTCAAAACGAACCCGAACTACGAGTGAATACCAATATCTAGGCCAAGCCAGGTAAACCAAGTGTCCAGAGAGAAAAGATCCCAAATAGTTGAACAATCATCGTGAGCAAACAAACAAAGCACGTTACATTCAGCACTAAAACGGCAAGTTTAGAACCAAGTCAACATCATTGCGTGAGGTGTCAGCACTTACGGAGAGAATGAAGCAAGATCACGCGTCCTGCTAATGCGCCCTTCGCCATAGAGTGTGAACCAAGCGTTCCGTATATGCGGAAGTGGGTTAGATAGTCAGTGTGTATGAAAAGAGGACTACAGGTGTGGTGGACATGTTGTAATGGTGACAAAAAGTAACGAGAGGAAAGAAACATAAACGGACAGTGTAAAGTGTATAGAAAGAAAAAAAAGGAGAGTGATCACAAAGAAAAGAATTAAAGTGAAACAATTATAAAGTAATGTAAGATATCAATGTTAAAAGCAAAAAACGTAATGAAACAGTACAAGTCAAAGTCGCTTCTCTACAGATAACATTGAAATTCCATCCGATCATTAAGACCAGATGGTTTCATAGACTGAAGAAATTTAATCCAATGGTTTTCACGCTGGAGTAAAAAGTTATTGTTGTCTCTGTCGTCTTGCTTATTGACCACTTCCACAGCAGCGAACCTGAGCTGACTGATGTTATGTCTGCTGTCTTTGAAATGTAGAGCCAAGTTGGATTTCATGTTAGCAGTTCTTATATTGCTCTTATGTTCGTTTATTCTCAATTTTAATTTGCGTGTAGTTTTCCCAGTGTATATCAGTCCACACGGGCATTTGATAATATACACGAAGTTTTCAGTGTCACATGTTGCATTCAGTTTCAATTTGATATCGGTACCCTTCATAGGATGTTTGATCACGCAACCTTTGATCATGTTATTACAGTTCTGGCAATTGAGACAAGGTTGATTCCCTTTGTATCTGACTGTAGATGTAGGTTTAGGATTTTTAATAAGTTCTTTGAGATTGTTGCCTCTTTTGTAGGCAAACAGAGGTTGTTCACTAAAGATGCCATTAAAATCCTGTTCTCGACTGATAATCGGCCAGTGTCTTAAAATTGCAGTTTTATATGCCCTTGAAGCCTCAGAATATTTGGATACGACCACAGGTCTTTTCTTGTTGTCCTTGGGTTGTATAACCAATGCGTCTTGTCGTTTGATCTTGCCACAGCGTTCTTTGGCATGGGCCAGGATATCCTCTTTTTACAAAACGTTCCAGCATATTGGATGCTTGTTCCTCATACTTGGTGGTGTCAGATGCAATCCGTTTGACACGGAGAAGTTGTGAGAACGGCAGGTGATTTTTCAGTGGTTTTTGGTGATAAGAACTGTAATGAAGGGTATTGTTTTTGTCAGTGGTTTTCCTATAGAGATCAGTCTCCAAATGATCTTGGAACCTTGTCACTCGCACATCTAAAAATGTAATGGTTTGTTGGTTGATCTCTGAGGTAAATTGAATCCGGTCATTGATGTGATTCAGATCAGTTACTGCTTTGTCTAGAGAGTCATAGTCTCCTCTCCATAAAACAAAAATGTCATCTATGTATCGCAAGAATGTCATGGCATGCGTGGTCCAGGGAGTCTGGTTCAAGATGTGATTTTCCTCAAAATATGTCATAACTGCATTGGCATAGACAGGTGCAGCGCAATTGCCCATGGAAGTTCCGGACAACTGTGCGTAAAATTGATCATCCCAAGAAAAATAACTCTGATATAGAGTAAAATAAATCAGTTGCATCAAGAAAATCTGGAAGTCATGTGAAAGATCAGAGTGTAGTAAGATATTTTCGATTGCTTCCATGCCAAGATCGTGAGGGATGCTCGTGTACAAAGATTTCACATCTATAGAACATAGCCAGATGGTTTCATTTTCATCAAATCTGATTCCATTTATTTTCTGCAAGAAATGTGTGGTATCCCTTATGTAGGTACGAGACTGTTGAATTAATGGTTGTAGGTACCTGTCAATGAGTTTACCAGTGTTCTCATGGATGCTACCACGTGTAGACACGATAGGTCTGAATGGAGGTTGGGTTATGCTTTTATGGACCTTCGGCAGCATATACATGCTTGGTATCCTAGGATTGATGGGAGTCAGAAATCTCTTGGTTTTTGAATCTATGGTTCCGTTTTCCTCAGCCATCGTTATAATATTCATCAACACTTCTCTATACTGACTGGTAGGATTGAGGTAGATGAGGTCATAAGCAGGGGAAGCAGTTGGAAGCAGGCTATAGTAAAAGCCCTGCTAAAAAAAGCGGGCCTTGACCCCGCCGATTTGTCCAACTTTCGGCCAATCTCCTTACTGCCAGGGATGGGAAAGATCGCTGAGAAATGGGTTAACCGGCAACTCTCATCCTTTTTGGAATCCAACGAGTTGTTACGGCACACCCAGACTGGCTTTCGGCCCGGTCAGGGCACTGACTCGGCGCTGATCACCATGGTAGAAGAGGGCAGGTGCATCTTAGACTCAGGAGGATCAGCAGCCCTGGTCCTCCTGGATCTGAGCGCGGCATTTGACACGGTGGATCACAAGATCTTGATCCACCGGGTGGAGGAGCTGGGAGTAAGAGGCCTGGCGCTCACCTGGCTAACGTCATTCTTGAGTGATCGAACATATCAAGTGTGCGAGGGCAACAATAGATCAGTGCCCACCCCCCTTCAGTGTGGTGTCCCGCAGGGCTCTTCACTGAGCCCTACGCTTTTTAACATCTACATGGCCCCACTGGAGGGGGAGGTCGCACCCTTTGGAGTGAAACTCGCAACGTACGCGGATGACACCCAATTGATTGTTTCGCTCTCGCTCGCAGAAAACCACGGTGAGAAGTTTGCCGCCTGCCTTACCAACATCATGGCATGGATGGCCGACTCAAGACTCAAGCTTAATGCCTCCAAAACCGAGGTGATGTTGCTGGGAAATCTCTGCACCTCCCTCCCCAAATGTATGTGGCCGGCCTGCTTAGGAGATCCTCCGACCCCGAAGGGATCCATAAAAAGTCTTGGCGTCTGGCTTGAACCGGAGCTGTCGATGCACACTCAGGCGAAAAAAACCGCAGGGTGTTGCTATGGGCTGCTCCGCTCAATACGGAAAGTTATGCCCTTACTCCCACTAGACTCCAGGAAATTGCTGGTACAGGGCCTTATTTTGTCAAGACTGGATTATAACAACGCCCTTTTCCTGGCTGCACCGGAATACACCCTGAATGTGCTCCAGAGGGCACAGAATGCAGCCGCAAGACTGCTGACGAATACACCCAGAAGAACGTCAGCGAAACCGGCCTTGAAAGCACTCCATTGGCTGCCCATAAGAGCGAGAGTGAAATTCAAAGCGCTCTGTACAGTGTTCAGAGTCCTCCAAGGCACAGGCCCTCCGATCCTCAGAGATCTGATCCGCCCTTACAAATCATCACGAACGCTCCGCTCTGGCGAGGAAAACCTGGTAGCTATCCCGAGAGCAAAAAGAGCGAGGGCCGGAGGACGCCGCTTCTCAATAAATGCGGGCCAGCTATGGAACTCCCTCCCAACATCAATGAGGAAAGAACCTAACTTGACCAGATTCCGAAAATCTTTGAAAACGTTCCTTTTCCCCCAGAATGACTAACATCTCGGGATGCGGTTCAGAGGAGGTCTGTCTGTGTGTACACGTAGCGCTGGGACGCTCAAGGGCAGCCATGCGCTTTAGAAATTCTTTTTCTTTTTCATTTCATTTCATTCAGGGGCGGGTGGTGACATTTGAAAGTGGTGGGGCGCAAAGTGATTAGCATACTGCACCGTAGCGAGTAACATTGTTTACAACTTTGGCCCTCAAGCATCATATATACTACACATGTAGTCCAGAGAGACATTTCTGCTTCTATATTTTTCAAGAAAACCACATAATGAACCACATAATGATCAACTCACCCACATTTTGCAGGTGACACTCTCTTCGCTCAGTCACTCTCATGACAAACAAAATGACCCCATAATCATCAAAGTGCTCACATTCTTTTCAAACCCATATTACCTTCCAAAGAAACAATGTATTCACCTTATTGGAATCTCCCTCTTAAACCTCAAACGTCACCCTAATTTTACAGTCAACAGATATACAAACAGCTCACCATATCGGTGAACGCTTTCCCACCATTTTTGCATTGAATACCTTTACTGGGAGAGACACTGCCTCAATACGCCCCTATCGTAGAAGTGGCTCCAAATCTCCCTCTCAGCTTATATTGTAATCAGTTCTGCAGTTTTATAAAGCGCAAGCACTAACTGAAAGAATTAGACTGCTTTGTATGAGTGTCAGATTGTATTACACAAGACCAGATTATTTTTTTAAAGGCATGTGAATTTAAATGATCTGCCCAGAATCACAGGATCTTGAGCGGACGCCTGGATTTGAATCGGGTTTCTAATCCAAAATTGACAACTCTGGTCGTTAGGTTTAATTTCCTTCTCTTGTACCTGTACTAATAGACGTGTGGCGTTACTGCTCCAGCTAACGATTTCTTTCTAGCTCTCTGCAGACACCTGCCTTAATACCCTCGTTGCGAAATGACCTTCGTACTGAATCTGAAACGTTCGCATGTTCTACAATATCTACAATAAATCAATAGAGACTGTTTTCTGCTTGATTCATTTTTTTCCTCCCACCGGCTCCTCAGGGTGGGGGGTTCCTTGCCAGCCCTGTGCCTGAGCTGGGGGCCACCTACAGAGCATCTGTAGTGGGCAGCAGGGAATTCAATTCAATTAAATTTAAAAAAGAAGGAAATTAGGAAAACTTACTCAGCCCGCCGGTCCGCACCACTGCTGCAGCTTGGCGCCTTCACGATCACGAACGGCCCTGGAGGAGTGGCCCCTCTCAGCCAATCCTGGCGCTCCCAGGAGTGCCAGGCATGGCAAAGGCACGGCTCATTTGCGCCCGAGGCACGCCCATTAGGAGCCCGAATGGGCATGCGCAAACAAGGGACACCAAAGGGAAAACACAAATGCGCATGAGTGGGCAAGTCGCCTCCGTCCCCACTCATGTGCACTTGTGGCTTGCTGATGGTACCTCTGGTGACAGAGTCATGGATGTCAGTCATGACGCCAGACTGCCCACCCCCTTCGTGGGCGGTCCGACGACGTCATGCTGACTAATTTAGATCTCCTTCGGCGTCTTTAGCGTGAACTTAAGTAAACTGTTTACTTAAGTTCTAATGCCGAGGGAGCTGCGGCGCGGGCGGGGGGGCTACGCCCCCACGCCCCAATGGACGCACCGCTACTGGTCATAAGTGTTCTTGTCTGACAAATGTTCTCGAACTTGATCCTTATAGAATGTAGTGTCCATGAGGACTAACGCACCCCCTTTGTCGGCAGTTTGATATGTGATATCCACTCTGTTGGCTAAGTTGTTGAGCAATGAGTATTCCTTTTTAGTAAGATTCAAAAGTTTCTTCTTCCTGGTGTAATTGATGCCGCTGATGTCATTCTTGACCAAACTTTCAAAGATGTCGAAGGATTTATGACTGATTGGTGCCATAAATGTGCTTCTTGCTTGTAATCCTCTTAATTGATCAGCTTGATCTGTATTTTGTGGAGGTGAAACATTTTCAAAAAAATGTCTCAGACGTAGATTACGCATACATTTGAATAGACTGACCTCAAGCTCTAACTCATTGGTATGGCTGGTGGGGATAAATGAGGTACCTTTTTGCAATACATTGACTTCTTGATCAGATAGAGTATATGAGGATATGTTGATTACTAAGTTGTCTTCTTCTTCGGTTTTTCTACCCTCTGATTCAACGTTGTACTTCTCATTTCCCTGTCCCTCTCTTTCTCTTTCTCTTTTTCCTTTTCCTTTGACCTGGCTCCTCCTGGGTCGTCTCTTTCTCCAGGGCCTTCTTCTAAAAAAGGAACCGCAGAGAGGGTAGAAGATTCAGCACTGGTTGAAGGTTTCTGTAAATTCACACGTCGTTGTTCAGTACGTGATTCTTCCTCTGAGGATGAAGTCTCAGTTGTGGTGTTGGTGTTATCTCTTGGTGGTCTATTTTGGCGTCTCCTGGCATAAACCTCAGCCCAAGAGTACACTTCCCCCAGCTTGTAGTCTATAGTATCTCTACGATACTTGCGTAATTTCCGTTCATTTATCTCCCTGGTGTGTTTGTCCAATTGGATAGTGATGTCCTCCAATATCTTGGACCAATCATCCTTGGGTAGCATGTCCATTAGTTCTTGTTTGCATTGTTGTATGTCTTTGTTAAGATCCTCCAAAGCTCTGGATAGTTCATCAACTATCAACAATATTAAGTCCAAAGAGCACTTGTTTAAGATGGCGTACCATCTTTCCACAAATTTCGAGCTGTTCCTGCATAAAAGTGGCTTTAGCGGGACTCGGAGCCCCCTTGGAATACGCTGAGCTCGATGGTAACGTATCAACGTGCTGGCGTGGAGCCTTTGACTAATTTCTTTCTTGGAAAAGTAGAGTAGCTGTTTCAAGCAACTTTCTTTGTTTCTGGTGGACCCTTGCGGGCTGGCCACCTCGGGGATCAGAGCATAGATTTTGTCCACATCGTCAGTATTGAAGGCAAAAGTGTCTGCTCTTAGGTCAGTTAGTGCTGTGATGTCATCATATGCCATTTTGGAAATCGACAATCAAGTTGATTTGGGGTGCAGTGGCCCTGGTTAGGGTCAAAATAATGTTGGGGTGTGGGTCACGCACTCCTCTGTGTATTTAAGGTGAGCTGGTTTTGGTGTGCTTCAAAGATATCACCCCCTGACAAAGAAGGTGTTGAAATCAGACTTGTGGTTGGTGACACCTAGGGTAGGTGTCAGCTCTCTGAGCACAACCTCAGTGAAACAAACAAGTTTCTTTAACAAGTGCTTCAAATGTCACAATCAATTAAACCAAATTTGTGTTCATTTTCTTCATGTTTAATTCACATGAATCTCTCATAAGAATCCATGAAGTTCCATTTCATGTGTAAATCCAAATACATTATGTTCATAATGACATCATATCCCAATGCATTTCGGACACATGGTCCTTCGTCAGGGGAATCCTAAAAAATAATAATGACACAATCTAAGTATGATCCACAGAGTAAGAATTAAATGTACAAATGCATTGCCTTGAACACAAATGTGTCTTGTAAATAATAACAGATGGTGAGTATATCGTAAAAAATAAAAGGCACCCGAAAACGTGCTTGCCCCAAGATCAGCGGTTGTGTAGTAAACTCAAAACGAACCCGAACTACGAGTGAATACCAATATCTAGGCCAAGCCAGGTAAACCAAGTGTCCAGAGAGAAAAGATCCCATATAGTTGAACAATCATCGTGAGCAAACAAACAAAGCACGTTACATTCAGCACTAAAACGGCAAGTTTAGAACCAAGTCAACCGCATTGCGTGAGGTGTCAGCACTTACGGAGAGAATGAAGCAAGATCACGCGTCCTGCTAATGCGCCCTTCGCCATAGAGTGTGAACCAAGCGTTCCGTATATGCGGAAGTGGGTTAGATAGTCAGTGTGTATGAAAAGAGGACTACAGGTGTGGCGGACATGTTGTAATGGTGACAAAAAGTAACGAGAGGAAACAAACATAAACGGACAGTGTAAAGTGTATAGAAAGAAAAAATTTAATTCTTACTCGGTGGATCATACTTAGATTGTGTCATTATTATTTTTTAGGATTCCCCTGACGAAGGACCATGTGTCCGAAATGCATTGGGATATGATGTCATTATGAACATAATGTATTTGGATTTACACATGAAATGGAACTTCATGGATTCTGATGAGAGATTCATGTGAATTAAACATGAAGAAAATGAACACAAATTTGGTTTAATTGATTGTGACATTTGAAGCACTTGTTAAAGAAACTTGTCTGTTTCACTGAAGTTGTGCTCAGAGAGCTGACACCTACCCTAGGTGTCACCAACCACAAGTCTGATTTCAACACCTTCTTTGTCAGTGGTGATATCTTTGAAGCACACCACAACCAGCTCACCTTAAATACACAGAGGAGTGCGTGACCCACACCCCAACATTATTTTGACCCTGACCAGGGCCACTGCACCCCAAATCAACTTGATTGTCGATTTCCAAAATGGCATATGATGACATCACAGCACTAACTGACCTAAGAGCAGACACTTTTGCCTTCAATACTGACGATGTGGACAAAATCTATGCTCTGATCCCCGAGGTGGCCAGCCCGCAAGGGTCCACCAGAAACAAAGAAAGTTGCTTGAAACAGCTACTCTACTTTTCCAAGAAAGAAATTAGTCAAAGGCTCCACGCCAGCACGTTGATACGTTACCATCGAGCTCAGCGTATTCCAAGGGGGCTCCGAGTCCCGCTAAAGCCACTTTTATGCAGGAACAGCTCGAAATTTGTGGAAAGATGGTAAGCCATCTTAAACAAGTGCTCCTTGGACTTAATATTGTTGATAGTTGATGAACTATCCAGAGCTTTGGAGGATCTTAACAAAGACATACAACAATGCAAACAAGAACTAATGGACATGCTACCCAAGGATGATTGGTCCAAGATATTGGAGGACATCACTATCCAATTGGACAAACACACCAGGGAGATAAATGAACGGAAATTACGCAAGTATCGTAGAGATACTATAGACTACAAGCTGGGGGAAGTGTACTCTTGGGCTGAGGTTTATGCCAGGAGATGCCAAAATAGACCACCAAGAGATAACACCAACACCACAACTGAGACTTCATCCTCAGAGGAAGAATCACGTACTGAACAACGACACGTGAATTTACAGAAACCTTCAACCAGTGCTGAATCTTCTACCCTCTCTGCGGTTGCTTTTTTAGAAGAAGGCCCTGGAGAAAGAGACGACCCAGGAGGAGCCAGGTCAAAGGAAAAGGAAAAAGAGAAAGAGAAAGAGAGGGACAGGGAAATGAGAAGTACAACGTTGAATCAGAGGGTAGAAAAACCGAAGAAGAAGACAACTTAGTAATCAACATATCCTCATATACTCTATCTGATCAAGAAGTCAATGTATTGCAAAAAGGTACCTCATTTATCCCCACCAGCCATACCAATGAGTTAGAGCTTGAGGTCAGTCTATTCAAATGTATGCGTAATCTACGTCTGAGACATTTTTTTGAAAATGTTTCACCTCCACAAAATACAGATCAAGCTGATCAATTAAGAGGATTACGAGCAAGAAGCACATTTATGGCACCAATCAGTCATAAATCCTTCGACATCTTTGAAAGTTTGGTCAAGAATGACATCAGCGACATCAATTACACCAGGAAGAAGAAACATTTGAATCTTACTAAAAAGGAATACTCATTGCTCAACAACTTAGCCAACAGAGTGGATATCACATATCAAACTGCCGACAAAGGGGGTGCGTTAGTCCTCATGGACACTACATTCTATAAGGATCAAGTTCGAGAACATTTGTCAGACAAGAACACTTATGACCTCATCTACCTCAATCCTACCCGTCAGTATAGAGAAGTGTTGATGAATATTATAACGATGGCTGAGGAAAACGGAACCATAGATTCAAAAACCAAGAGATTTCTGACTCCCATCAATCCTAGGATACCAAGCATGTATATGCTGCCGAAGGTCCATAAAAGCATAACCCAACCTCCATTCAGACCTATCGTGTCTACACGTGGTAGCATCCATGAGAACACTGGTAAACTCATTGACAGGTACCTACAACCATTAATTCAACAGTCTCGTACCTACATAAGGGATACCACACATTTCTTGCAGAAAATAAATGGAATCAGATTTGATGAAAATGAAAACCATCTGGCTATGTTCTATAGATGTGAAATCTTTGTACACGAGCATCCCTCACGATCTTGGCATGGAAGCAATCGAAAATATCTTACTACACTCTGATCTTTCACATGACTTCCAGATTTTCTTGATGCAACTGATTCATTTTACTCTATATCAGAGTTATTTTTCTTGGGATGATCAATTTTACGCACAGTTGTCCGGAACTTCCATGGGCAATTGCGCTGCACCTGTCTATGCCAATGCATTTATGACATATTTTGAGGAAAATCACATCTTGAACCAGACTCCCTGGACCACGCATGCCATGACATTCTTGCGATACATAGATGACATTTTTGTTTTATGGAGAGGAGACTATGACTCTCTAGACAAAGCAGTAACTGATCTGAATCACATCAATGACCGGATTCAATTTACCTCAGAGATCAACCAACAAACCATTACATTTTTAGATGTGCGAGTGACAAGGTTCCAAGATCATTTGGAGACTGATCTCTATAGGAAAACCACTGACAAAAACAATACCCTTCATTACAGTTCTTATCACCAAAAACCACTGAAAAATCACCTGCCGTTCTCACAACTTCTCCGTGTCAAACGGATTGCATCTGACACCACCAAGTATGAGGAACAAGCATCCAATATGCTGGAACGTTTTGTAAAAAGAGGATATCCTCAAACTATCCTGGCCCATGCCAAAGAACGCTGTGACAAGATCAAACGACAAGACGCATTGGTTATACAACCCAAGGACAACAAGAAAAGACCTGTGGTCATATCCAAATATTCCGAGGCTTCAAGGGCATATAAAACTGCAATTTTAAGACACTGGCCGATTATCAGTCGAGAACAGGATTTTAATGGCATCTTTAGTGAACAACCTCTGTTTGCCTACAAAAGAGGCAACAATCTCAAAGAACTTATTAAAAATCCTAAACCTACATCTACAGTCAGATACAAAGGGAATCAACCTTGTCTCAATTGCCAGAACTGTAATAACATGATCAAAGGTTGCGTGATCAAACATCCTATGAAGGGTACCGATATCAAATTGAAACTGAATGCAACATGTGACACTGAAAACGTCGTGTATATTATCAAATGCCCGTGTGGATTGATATACACTGGGAAAACTACACGCAAATTAAAATTGAGAATAAACGAACATAAGAGCAATATAAGAACTGCTAACATGAAATCCAACTTGGCTCTACATTTCAAAGACAGCAGACATAACATCAGTCAGCTCAGGTTCGCTGCTGTGGAAGTGGTCAATAAGCGAGACGACAGAGACAACAATAACTTTTTACTCCAGCGTGAAAACCATTGGATTAAATTTCTTCAGTCTATGAAACCTTCTGGTCTTAATGATCGGATGGAATTTCAATGTTATCTGTAGAGAAGCAACTTTGACTTGTACTGTTTCATTACGTTTTTTGCTTTTAACCTTGATATCTTACATTACTTTATAATTGTTTCACTTTAATTCTTTTCTTTGTGATCACTCTCCTTTTTTTTCTTTCTATACACTTTACACTGTCCGTTTATGTTTGTTTCCTCTCGTTACTTTTTGTCACCATTACAACATGTCCGCCACACCTGTAGTCCTCTTTTCATACACACTGACTATCTAACCCACTTCCGCATATACGGAACGCTTGGTTCACACTCTATGGCGAAGGGCGCATTAGCAGGACGCATGATCTTGCTTCATTCTCTCCGTAAGTGCTGACACCTCACGCAATGCGGTTGACTTGGTTCTAAACTTGCCGTTTTAGTGCTGAATGTAACGTGCTTTGTTTGTTTGCTCACGATGTTTGTTCAACTATTTGGGATCTTTTCTCTCTTGACACTTGGTTTACCTGGCTTGGCCTAGATATTGGTATTCACTCGTAGTTCGGGTTCATTTTGAGTTTACTACACAACCGCTGATCTTGGGGCAAGCACGTTTTCGGGTGCCTTTTATTTTTTACGATATACTCACCATCTGTTATTATTTACAAGACACATTTGTGTTCAAGGCAATGCATTTGTACATTTAATTCTTACTCAGTGGATCATACTTAGATTGTGTCATTATTATTTTTTAGGATTCCCCTGATGAAGGACCATGTGTCCGAAATGCATTGGGATATGATGTCATTATGAACATAATGTATTTGGATTTACACATGAAATGGAACTTCATGGATTCTGATGAGAGATTCATGTGAATTAAACATGAAGAAAATGAACACAAATTTGGTTTAATTGATTGTGACATTTGAAGCACTTGTTAAAGAAACTTGTTTGTTTCACTGAGGTTGTGCTCAGAGAGCTGACACCTACCCTAGGTGTCACCAACCACAAGTCTGATTTCAACACCTTCTTTGTCAGGGGGTGATATCTTTGAAGCACACCACAACCAGCTCACCTTAAATACACAGAGGAGTGCGTGACCCACACCCCAACAAAGGTTTTATGGATGTCATCAAGGCTGATGGCTTCCATAAAATTAGCTGGCTTAACTCATTGAAAACTCTATTGTTTGAGCTTGGGTTGAGTTCTTTGTGGCTGGATCCTGCTGGTGCATTATTCCCCACAAAGATTGTCCTAAAAAATATTTTCTGGGAAAATGTTGCTAATAAAAGCCTAAGCAGCTCTAGCATCGGGTCTATGTACATGTCCTTCCTCGAGGCCAAACTGTATCGTGCTTTGGAGTCATATTGGGATATTATCTCAAAGCCGGGTGACAGGAAGCTCCTATTTCAACTAAGAGCTGGAGCACTCCCTACAAGAGCACCGACTGTTAGATGGGGTGCAGGGGGAAGTGACATCTGCCCAGCTTGTGGAACGGGGAAGGAAACACTGGGTCACTTCTTGTTTTCCTGTAAAGTTTATTGTGCACCAAGGCGTGTCTAGTTAGCACCTATGTGCAGGAACCTTGGGACCACTTGTAGTTCTGTAGCCCTGCGCGTCATATGTACGAGTTCCCTCACTTGGATTTTGATAGCCACAGCAAAATATGTTGGTTGGGCGTGGGCAATCAGACAGAGACTGCTAGTTAGATAACTATTCTCTGTCTGTAAAATCTGATTCCTCGAATCTTTTTTACCATTGGTTTTTAGATCACCAACGTTCTATATTTTTTAAATAACTTTTATAAATGTATTAATCTTTTTTAACCAATGTACAAGTATTGTAAAGTAAATTTTTAATTGAATGCATTTTAGATTCAATAGTGCTGTGTCATTGTGATTGACTGTAAATTTAATTCAATTTTAATATTTTGTGTGTATTTTTGCTTTTATGAGTAATTACTCGAATAAAGCACTATTTGACTTGACTTGACTTGATATTTTAGTATATAAAATTACACCAAAATGACAAAAATACAATCATGAGAATCAGAAGTATTTATTTTAAAATATTTAAGCAATAATAGCATCATAGAGTGTCAATAATAGTCAATGGATGTGGTAGAACTAGACCTAGACGCAATTTGGTACTGACAGCGAGGGAGTGCCGATTTGGTACACCTACCAGTTTTTTTCTGGTCAAAGAATTTACTTTCTGACTTCAGTTCTTTAAGTCTTCTGTAGTACCCTGGGTCCGCAGGGGAGGTACTTCGAGATCTCAAGAGTGGCAGGCAGTGGCCCCAGCAGGTATCTTGTCCTGATCAGCTAGAAAGTTGTAAGAAAATCTGACTATGAAAACAAAGAGAGGTAGGTGAGCTCCATATGCCAATGACTGTAGGCACTATTTGAAGCTCAGGAAGGGGCTGGGCAAAGTCCCCCAGGCCATCTTCTTCAAGGAAGAAAAATGCCTCTCCACAGTCAAGCCTTTTACCCAATGTCTGGGAGCAATCCACTCCTCGCCACAGAGGTGCCATTCACCAGTCAGATGACATTGGACACTGGTAGAAAGCCATATTTGGCTAGGAAAATGACATCTTTCTAAAAGTAAAAGACACACAATTGAAATCGATCCCAAGATGCTTGTTTTCGGTCCAGGGAGGACCTGGCTTGGCAGATCGGTCTGGACTGTTCCCATGAGGCACTTGGCCAAGACTGATTTGCATATGGCTGGGTCTAAACTGGGGTGGCACGGTGAGCAAAAGACCAATGGATTTAACCCAGATCTACTGACTGTTTCATTTGCTCTGCATTCTGTCCATCATCTGTGTGTCTGTTGTTTTCTCGCCCTAAGTGCCCCGGGTATGCCCAGACGTGGGTCATGGGCTCACTGTGCCACTGGATTCAAGCTAGCCTGGTGATGAGGGGGTGATGTCCTGAAACCCGTACCAGGATGCTTGTTTCTGGTCCAGAGAGGACCTGGCCAGGTAGTTCCGTCTGGACTGTTCCCATGAGGCACAGTGTTAAGACTGATTTGCATATGGCTGAGTCTAAACTGGGGTGGCATGTTGAGCAATAGAACAATGGATTTAACCCAGATCTATTGACTGGGGGAGAATGTTTGATTTGCTCTGCATTCGGTTGATAATAATCTGTGTGCCTTTTGTTATCTTTCTAAAAGTGTCAGTTTCGAAATAGTAACACAAAATCAGTCTTTACCATTAATTTGGATTTAAATTACTAATAAAATAAGTCCTTGAATCATTTTCTAGCTGCTCCCAAACCTCTGTAATACAGTGTTTCCATATGGGAACGCCTGCCTTGCTATAGTGAAAAACAGCTTCGGAGGCTTTTCACTGCCAAGACATGCCAAATTCTAAATATACACGTCTACCTTATAAATACCATCCAACCTGCCCTCACAGCATTTAGGGCTTATTGTAGTAGTGACTTATAAGTACTAAAAAAAAGGTTTATGTCCAGCAAAAGGTTTATTTCGCCAGGTAGAAATGGCTGTTTAAGACTGCACATACAGATTGAAGGGGCAGGCATGGAGGTATGTTTTACAAGGCCACTGTAATGGATGGCACAATGAGGGCTGCAGCCCACTTGTAGCAGTTAATTTGAAGGCCCTAGATACATGTGGTTCCATATATTAGGTACGTATAAGTAAATTAAATGTGCCAATAAGGTGCATGCTAATTTACCTATGTTTAGAACAGAGTGCACTCAAACTTTACTTCTGGTTGGCAGGGGTAAAATGCACGACAACAAAAAGGTCAGCTATAACGGGCTCTGCAATAGAAACCCTACCTCCTAAAAGAACCAATGTCCCTAGATACACCCCCTCTCAACCTTCAAAGAGCCTAAACATCACTACCTCTGAAATCACCGTGCATTTACTCCTCCTGTCTCTTTAACAACTTACCATCGCTACCTCTGAACTATTTTGTCCATCTAATATACCATATTTTGCACATTTATACCATGTATTTTTCTTTTATATATTACTGTAAATGTTGCTGTGCTCTTATACTTTCAGGTCAAGTTCACGCTAATTAAAACTCAAAATAAAAAAAAAGAAAAAAGAAGAAGGCAACATTTTTTTGGGATCCTTCAGAAAGGGCATATTTTCAACTGGCATAGTCTAAAATCATGCGTTTTTAAGATTTCTGGTGCCCCTCATTATCTCTCTCCTGTTTCTTCAATTTTCCCTGTTCTCTCATTCCCTCCTGTTCTGTACTTCTTTCTTTCTATTACATTCTCACTTCTTTTATGCAAACTTAGGGTCCACTAGGTTCCTTCTCAATTCCCAGAAATGACTTGCAAAATCCCTCCAGTGTTTAGAGAGAGGGAGACTTTTATGAACATAATTGTTCCCTGGGTAACTTCCTATTTCCTTGGGATATGAGAAAGAGAGGCGGTGAAACACTTGTATTCAGCCTGATTTCCAGTACGTTTGTTAGACCTGGCATCCTTGGCATGGGTTTCCCTTGTATTTTTGCATTTGCCACCTGTGTTTGGACTTCATTTTTACTTTGCTGGTCTAGATGGTTTGGATAGTTTGCCACTGCTGTTCACTGCCAAAGTGCAAGTGCTCCCTCTGTAAAATGTTGCCATGGATTAGTGTTTCCATAATTGGCTTATTTGGTTTACTGATAAGTACCTAGTAAAGTGCACTGTGTGTGCCCAGGGCATGTAAACCAAATACAGCGAGTGGGCTTGCAGCACAGATTATGCCACCCACACCAGCAGCCTTGCAGATGAGTCTCAGCCTGCAATTGCAGTGCCTGTATGCATTTCATATTGCCATGTTTACTTGGCAAGTGCAGCCATTTTCCAGACCCTAACCTTCTGTTTTCTTATATGTGAGTCACCACTAAGGTAGGCCCACAGTACCCCTGTGGGTGGGGAACAGTGTATGTGAAAGGTAGGACATGACCTGATGTGTGTGGCATGTCCTGAAATACTGCCAATTTAATTTTTCACTATTGAAAGGCCATCTGTCCCATAGGATAAAATGGGGAGTTTACTTATACCATCTTATAAGTATAACTACTCCTGGGAACAAGATAGAAAAATGGAGTTTAGTATGTCTGAACTCAGAGTCTAAACAGGCATCCTTTAGTAAAGATGACTTTTACATTCTGGGTATGAAAATACCACTTTTAGAAAGTATGTATTTTCTGCTTAGCCATTCAATGTGCCTCTGCTAGGTTTGTGTATTGACTGTCTGGCTTTGGAGTGACAGGGGCTGGGGTTATGCATTTTGTTTGGACAGCCACTTGGAGGGGGTAGGGTGTGTCCTGTCTTTCCAGGGTGAGTCGGGGCTGGGTGGAATAGACCTGGGCTACATTCAGAGTAGGGAAAGGAGATTTCTTTCACACCTGAATAAGCCTGGTCTGCCTTGGACAATGCTGTCTCCTCCTACCAGGCAGAGAGGATAGAACTGGTTTTGGCTGAACAATGAGCTTCTCTGCCAGCATAGAACAAAGAAATTTGTGATATAAAATGTGGGCCCACACCCCAGACTTTTAGATCACTTTTGGTCTTCAAGAGGAACCACTGCCAAGGAGAAGATCTGGAAGAAACTGGAGGAAGAGTACTGCCTCTTTGCTGTGTGCTGTCTGGGATTGGCCTGCAGTACCTGTTTCTGCCAATGAGAGGAACTGTGTGTCTATCCTGCTTGACAAAGTATCTCCAAGGGCTTGAGGCAGAGCTTGAACCCTGTTCAAGTAGTCTCAGGAACAGCAAACACTTTACCATCCTTCTGGGCACCGTTTCTGGAACTGCTGGTTTCAGTCGCTGCCCAAGAAAAGAGTAGCTGACTCTGTCACCAAGTCCGTTGCTGGTTCAGTGTCTAGAAGGCACCGCAGAAGGCACTGCCACACTTTGCATTGCATCTTTAGTCTCACGATGCCGCTGGGTGACTGTCACCGAGCTGTTGCTTACACCGTGTACTGTGGGTACCACACTCTGCACTGTCATGCTTCACACTGCATGGATGTCACCGACACCGTCGCTGCCCGACCCGTACAACAAATTGCTCAGTTGCAAACATCTTACCCTGCCTGCACCGCATCGAGCACCGTTTCACTCTGCAACATAAGCCTTGGCCTTACCGATGCCGTTGGAGGACCGTCACAGAGCCACTGCCTGCACTGTGCAATGAGGACACAGCACGCTGCAATGCTTCCACTTCATATCACAACCGCGATGGTTGCCCCACCCAGCCTGCACCATTGTGACAGCCCAACTAGAAAGGTACTCTCTATGAGTCTGTCCACGCTTTAGCTGACCCGTATCAACGCGGTTGGCTGGAACTGTTAGACTCAGCATCGAAGTAGCCCTGGAGAGAGCTACAGACTCGGAAGACCTGTGTTTTCAAGTTATTCCTGCAATTTTTAGTTTATCTTGCAAAGTGCCTATTTTTACAGTATTGTATGTTGTATTTTTGTTGTATTTGGTCTTGTTGGTTTGGATACAGTTTTGCTTATTTTTCTAAACTGGTGTGGTGTCCATTTGTGGTGTTTTCACTATTACTGTATGCATGCACAAATGCTTTACACATTGCCTCTGAGAAAAGCTTGTCTGCTTGTGCCAAGCTACCAAGGGGGTGAGAAGGGGTTATTTTAGAAGTGTATCACCCTTACCGTGACTAGGAAGGAGGGTCCCTACTTGAACAAATGTGCAAACCATTGCCAACTAGAGGCCCCCATTTCCAATAATGTTCTTTGCGACACCATACTGCATGGGACTAGAGAATATTAACTACGTCCCTGAGGAAATTTTTTGGACTAAAGCAAGGCAAATTTATTTTAAAATACGTGGAACAAAGTGCTGCAGATAAAGTTGCTGAACTGCATTGCGTGAAAGGAAGACTGTAAGACAAGACTATATCTGCTAAGATATGGTGCTGTTGCTGTCTCCCCCTGCACTGGGGAAATTTAGAAGGCCTGGCACCATGCACACACCCTAAAACCATAGTGGAAATGTGCATGAATGAGGTCTACCATAGGTTTTGTACTGGTAGGATACCATTCTAGTACAAAATACTATGCTTTGAAATAATTTAACACTTTGCTAACTTTCTGTGTATGCTATACAATAAAGTACATGCAAAATTAGAAGAGTTGTGAGAATAGAAAATGTCTACAATGTTATGTTTGCCTTGTGGAGGTGCAATCTTTTGCTCAAAGCCGGTCTCCCTTTGATTTGTGTTCAATTTCATGGGTGGCTGCATTCGAATGCCTATGTATCACTCAAGAGACATCTCCTTGACGCAAAGTAGTATAAAGCACTACTTTGTGTCACTTTAGGACTGCTTTTGAGGATAAATCAAGATTTGTTTTGGAAAATAAATCCAGGTTCCGAACTTTGCAATGGTTTGCCTCACTTTTTTGTAAGACTGTACCAGTCTGAATTCTTGAAAAATCTGGCCCACACTTCTATTGAAGTGAAGCTCCCCGAATTCATTCACCTTCAAGAGCACAATGTAAAATTGGCCCAGCTCTGCTGTAGTCAAAAGGCGGTTGGAGCAGCTTCCTGGACTTGGATTGGAGTAGAAGACAGCACATTTTTCAGGTCAATGAGTAACATTCCTGTTGCATTCAGAATTTATTGCAATCTAGTTACAACCTTAGCCGGAAGACTAAGATAAATAGAATGCAAATGCTGTGCTGCACTGCTTGAAAAGGAGAGAGCAGGAGAGTGGCTAATTTTCCTAAATATGGCACTTTCCTCCTCTCAAACGGCAAAAAAAGTTGTTTAGGACCAAATTGTGCCTGAGAACCTGTGCACACTGCCTTGTGTCTTTAACATACAGTGTCAACAATATAAACAAGTTGGTCAATCTTCAAACAAAAACCATGTACACAAATTTCAAACACATTTTCCAACAACCTATCAGTTTTCCAAATGATTCATGTATTCAACATGTGTTTTTCACAATATATATGAAGAAATTAAAGTTTACATAATCTGTGTGATACTTTTAAACAATATTACTAAAATGATCTTTTGGATTTAAGTATAGTAAAACAATTGAAATGAAGTGAAAGAATCTTCATCTGTACATTTCACATTACAGAGTCTCCATTGCCAAATGCATTTTGGGACTAATCGGCTCTTCTTCGGGGGCCACTCTATAAACTGAAGATAAAATCATAGCTTCAATGCAACACATTTAAATTATAAAAAAACAAACTGATAAAGTGAGTAATCTGGAATTGTGCTAAATTACCTATGTCACCTATTGCTAAAGGATTAGTGAATGTTAATCCATGCACTTCTAGTCCACTCCATTTGGGACCTATTAATATTCCAACTAACGCCACGGTGATGCTGTGTCATTTTACCAAATACTTCACACTTTTGGATGCCGAGACCCCCCTGGCGACATTTTCAGGTGTAAGGACCCCCCTAATGATAACAATTTCCAAACCTGTAGGCAGAATCTGCACATGCATCAAACTCCAGCTCTGGTCCAGGCAGGACAACAAGTTTTTGTCCCAGAGCAGGAGCGGGCAAAAAGCCTGGATTCATGGCTCTGCCAGTGCTGCAGGTTAACAAACGGTTTCCTAAGCCTACATACTCAGGGGCAGATGTACAAGCCCCCTGCGCTACCACTACGTCACTTTTTGTGACGTATTTGTGGCACAGGGGGCCCCTCCATATTTACAAGGAGATGAAAAGACACCCTGCGAGCCTTTTCCTCTCCTTGTAAATATGACCCCTTCACATGCAGCACTGTGTGTTGAAGAGGAGTTCCATCGGTCTTCCGGTGGGTTTTCCCACGCAACACCCATTGAACAAGACACATCTCCATATTTACGAGAAATTGTAAATCTGGAGATGTGTGTGAATGCTACGGCACCCTAGAGGTGGCGGAGCGAGACGCAACAAGGAGAATTTTTTTCATTTATCCTCATTTTTTCCTCTTTCAATGCGTGCTGCATTCTACAGCATGCATTGAAAGAGGAAAATGTCTGTAGTGATTGATTTGTGCAGTAAGGGGTACCTTCCTGCACAAAACAATCTCCCCACGACGCAGGCATCCTTGCACCATGGTGCAAGGGTGCCTGCGCTGGCGCATGGCTGAAGCTTGTGCGCCAGCGCTGGGGAAGGACAGAGATGCGACATATTGTTGTAAATATGTCGCATCTCTGTGCTTTCCAAACTAACAGAGCACGGCACAGCAAAATTACTTGCTGCACCGTGCTGCGTTACTTGTTGTAAATCTGCCCTAAAGTGCTTTAACATTTTTACAACTCCAGCACATCCACAGGACCAAATTCTCATGAGTGCAAAGATGCAATAGGACTTGTATATAATGTTTTTATAAGATAAATTATTCTTATAATAGAAATTGGCAAAAGTGAAAAACATTTTGGGACAGATTTACAAGCAGGTAGCCACTCTGTACCGCCCTTATTTACATCATTTGGGTACTCCTTGCCCAGGAGATGGAAAAGGAAGAGGTCAATAAATGTTATTATGACCTATTGTGATGTAAAGAGTTATGTGTTAATGAAGGGGTGCAGGAGTCAGTTTAACTCGAAAGTTCTGTGGCTACTGAAAAATAGCAGTGTCTAAGAAAAGAGTGATCGTGGTGAAGATAAAATTGGATATACTAGATGAAAATAAGTTTAATTGTGTCACCTAGTCTCCCAAGGTTAAAAAAGTGCAGATACAGATTTAACAAAATATCTGTAATAAATGGTCAACATGTTTCAGCATGTAAGTGGAATACTTCCAATGCTTTCGTCAGGACCAAAGAGGTGGAATAACTACTGCTTCATGAAATGTGAAAAAGTGACACCTCTGTATTTAAGGTGTAGACATACAACCACATACCATTTGTTGTGGTTATAGCACTTCACCCCACCTGGCAAGCAGCTCAGGTAAATGAGGAGCACTGCTCTGTCCGTCGGTGTCTCCTCGCAGTCATCCAAACTGCCCAGTTTGGATGACTGCGAGGAGACACCTCCTCGCACCTCCTATTAGTATATCCAATTTTATCTTCACCACGATCACTCTTTTCTTGGACACTGCTATTTTTCAGTAGCCACAGAACTTTCGAGTTAAACATACTCCTGCACCCCTTCATTAACACATAACTCTTTACATCACAATAGGTCATAATAACATTTATTGACCTCTTCCTTTTTCATCTCCTGGGCAAGGAGTACCCAAATGATGTAAATAAGGGCGGTACAGAGTGGCTATCTGATGGGAATTTTTTCTAGCCCGTGGAGTGCTTAAATTTATAATTTGTATTTTCACTCCTCATCTTTGTTCCACACACTTTCTGTGATATAATGTAAGTTCTTGTTGTCGCAGTGGAGTTTCATGTTTTTCTGTTGACCTCTAGGTACTCTATGTGTAAATGGTAATTCAAAGTGGGACACGTACTTAGTTGGGGTCATTAAACTTGCCCTTGGACCCTCCTTAAAATTTTTTTGTATAATGCAGATTTACAAGCCCCTTGCACCACTTTTACATCACTTTTAACATGGGAAAAGTGATGCAACAGTGGCGCAAGCGGCTTGTAAATCCGCCCCTTGGTGTACAGAAAAAAACCCTTTAAGATGTATGAATGTCTTTTCTGTTCTTGGTAAATTGTATGTGTTGTTGACATGTGACATTCTTAAATTCCTGGAGTTTTATTCACAGCTACTGCTTGATAAAACTGTTTAAATGTGAGGAATAGGTAGAGTGGGGGCTCAGGGGTACTTGAACCAGAAAAAAACAAAGCCTCTGTAAACAGTTTACAAAGGCATGTCAATATGCAAATGGTCTTTAACGACCTGTCAACAACTTGGGTGTAGATTAGACTCCAGACACTGCCCAGACGACAGAAGCTGGAGCTGCAGGGGCTGAGACACACCCCACGTTCCCTAAAGCAAACCTTTAAATTGGCAAACACCACTGTGACTGCAGCTGTGCTGTCTCCTCTAATTCTTTGCAATGACTGCTGCAACACAACAGAACCGAAAATACAGGGATAAGTTATATCTCGGCTGACCAACCCGGTTATATCTACCGCGTTATTACAATAACCATGCACCTGGTCTAGTATTTTCAAAAACTTCCTCCGGAGCTCCGTGCTGTAAATGTGCAGCTACGTTGATAGAACCCGCGTCTCAATCACCCCAACGCTATGCCGTACACGAGGCTTCTAACCAGAATCAACACTGAAGATGTACTACTCAGTCGAAAGTGTGAAAATAAACTACAATCGCAGGGTAGCCATCTTATCAAGAATAAATTCCAATGAGCTCTCAATGGGTATGGAAATCTACTGCATCCTTTTATAAGAAAATCAAGCGAATCAATATTAGCACATGCGTACCACACCGGCAATATGACTATCCTAACTATGCCGGGATAAAACTGCAAATGTTTAGTGGCGGCCATTGGGGTTAATCACCAGTGATGTCCATGAATTGTATATTGATCATCCCTTGTCATTGATACTTCAATGCCCAAAACTATTACACTTTAATAAATACAGTTTTTCCATGCTCATGAATATCAATGCATTGATTACTTATCAAACATACTGTTAAGATAAAATCCTAATGTTCAATGATGAAATATCTGAATGTGTTTTCAATTATTTAATCATGTGTTTGTTATGCGTGACTGCTCACCCGTAAGGGTCTCAAGGTGCTGGAGAGGAGGGGAGGTGCATGTTCCAGTCCATCAAGAAGGGGGTCTGTCGAAGATCCAAGTTTTGAGGTTTCTCGTGAAGATGGGGAGTAATGTTGTCTGTCTGAGGTGGAGCGGTAAAGCATTCCAGGCTAAGGCTGTGAGTAAGGAGAAGGAGCTTCCTCCCAATCTGGTCTTTCTGGCGCAGGGGACCACGGCACTGGAGAGCTGGGCTGATCGTAGGGTCCTTTGGGATACGTGGAATTTAAGTCGGCTGTTCAGATATGCTGGTCCAGTGTTGTGGAGGGTTTTGTGTGTCTGGGTGAGGATCTTGAAGGTGATTCTAGTCTCAATGGGGAGTCAATGGAGTGTGCGAAGGTGCTGTGGGATATGGCAGTGACTTGGCAGGTTGAGGACCAGTCATGCAGCGGTTTTCTGGATGTTTTGTAGCATACAGGTGAGGTTTTTGTTGATTCTGGCGTAGAGTGCATTGCCGGAGTCAAGCCTGCTGGTGATGAGGGCATGAGTGACAGTCATTCTGTGATCGAGGGGGATCCATTTGATGGTCTTACGTAGGAGTTGGAGGGTGTGGAAGCAGGAGGATGCGACGGAGTTGATCTGACGGTCTATTTTGAGGTCAGAGTCCAGGATGATTTCAAGGTTGCATGCGTGGTCCGTGGGGGTGGGTGTGCTTCCGAGGGCGGGAGGCCACCAGGTGTCATTCCAGGCATCGGGGTGTGGGCCCATGATGAGTACTTCTGTTTTGTCATTGTTGAGTTGTAGGCAGCTGCTTTTCATCCATTTGGCGACAGCTTCCATGCCTTCTTGAAAGTTGTGTTTGGCTGCGCTGGTTTCATTTGAAAGGGAGAGGATGAGTTGGTTGTCGTCTGCATATGAAACAATGTTGTGTCCGTGGGTTCTGACAATGGGGGCAAGGGGAGCCATGTAGACGTTGAACAGCGTGAGGCTGAAGGAGCACCCATGTGGGACTCCGCAGGTGGTTGGTGATGGGTCTGAGAGGAAAGGAGGGAGTCTGACCCACTGTATTCTGCTGTAGAGGAAAGAGTAGATCCAGTTGAGGGCCTTGTCCCGGATCCCTGCATCGTAGAGCCTACGTGTTAGGGTGCGGTGGGAGACTGTGTCAAATGCCGCGAGGAGGATGAGGGCTACTGTTTCTCCTCTGTCCAGTAGGGAGCGGATGTCGTCTGTTGCGGTGAAGAGGGCGGTTTCTGTGCTGTGTTTTTTTCTGAAGCCGTATTGGGAGGAGTCGAGGATGTTGTAACCAATGACAACCATGGATTCAATCTTTTGTGGCAGGGATGTGTGAACCCGGAGCACACCATCCTTACGTAAATGTAGACTATCTGCAAAGCATCCTGCATTATCATGTACTCTCAACTCTATAAGGAACAGCTCATTTACATCTTATCGTTAAGGCCATATGGTATCACAGTGTTAAATCTCTAAATCCAGAAGGTCGCTCTTTGCAATAACATTTTGTTTGGATCAAATGAGACCTTAGGTGTAACAGTTTCTAGGACTAAGAATCGTAACTGCAAGATGTTATGACGCAGATCTATCCAATGTGCTGCTAGATTCAAATTCATATCTTTGTTCCGGATTGTGCTCTTGTGCTCTGAAATCAGAATTTTCACTTTTCATTTCGTCTTTCCAATGTATAGAAGGTCGCATGGGCATTTAAGGTAATATATACCATTCTTAGAGTTGCAATCTGCAGAAAGTTTAAGATGCACAGTTTCTCCTGTCCTAGGATCGGTGATGTTATTCCCAGAAATCACATTACTGCAATGAACGAAATTCTGGCATTTACACATGCCTTTAGGGTTTCTCTCCAGGATGTTCTCTGCTACTGTTAGTAAATCATTTATGTTTTTAGTCCGAGTGTATGCAAATACAGGTCTCTGGTTGAAAATGTGCCTGAAGTCTGATTCATTTAGCAAGAGTTCCACCATTTTCAGGAGGATTCTTTTAATCTGTCTAGATTGCGTAGAGAACTTTGAGACAAATGCAGTTTGTATTTTCTCCGGTTTCAGTTGTTTTTTGAGTAATTCTTGTTGCTCTTGGAGTGCAATGCATTCTTCCGCTTTCTCAAATTTTGTTTCTGGATAGCCCCTTGTTGTGTGGCGTTTTAATCTCCGAGTGACTTTTCCCGATTCATGCCCTTATATAGGCATAGAAATCCAGCCCTTATTTAGGCATAGTTGATGCTACCCAAAATACAGGAATGGCTAATTCCACCCGTACCAAACGTCACAACGATTTCTTGGAAAACCAGCTTAAGCAGTTAGGGAACTTCCCCTTGCTTGAATATTAATTTGTCCAAGAACTCAGTTACTTTACAAAGAACAACTATTCTCTAGGGGTTCATTCCTGACGTTCATATGTCAGACTTTACATCAAACTTTGGCATTACTAAACACCTTCAAGGTAAAAATATACCTTCACTTGCTCTAGCAAGATATGTGGTTCGGAGCAGTTCGAAGACCTACTTGCCCGACGCAGCTCACTACAGCAAGTGCAGAAGGAAGCCAACTCTCCAGCTGATGCACTGATCAGGAAGCTGCCTTTCGCCTGCCGAGAATCCAGCTCCAGTGTTTCCGGCTCCCCTTGCGGGGTGTTGGGAAATCAATTCCCGAGACAGAGATACCAGACATCCTTTATTCTAACAAGTTATGGAGCTGATTAGAACCTAGAGAAACCTTTGGTAGGTTCTTGGCAAAAACTAAACCTATGCTACACCATACTTACTTCTTCCCTCGTACTAGACTTAGGTTAGGTACATTGGGGTCGACGTATTTTAAAAGCACCAGTTGAGTATTTTAGTCTATGCTATTTATGTATGTATTTTTATATGACTTAAAAACCATACAATGCTCTTACAGTATTATTTCATATTACTGTTTACGCTGTACGCATTATACTTTGCAGTCTGCATAATGATGGTAGCAGTTCACCTCTCTTGAAGAAGACTGTTCAAAAAACCCTTTTTATTGAAAACGCCCGTCTCACTATTTCTCTGCAACTCTGTAGAAACGAAGCATGCACGATTGACTGAGTGACATACTTATATATTGTTTCCGCGACTCTTAGAGATATATTCTTATTATTGGGAAACAAAGTTGTCATGTTTATGTGGTTGTCAGAAACGAAACCCTTCTTGTGTATTCAAGAAAGTTTCTAGTGACCTCTGAGTTAGCTGGCACACATACAATTAAGTTTTGGTATATTCGATAGAGACCTAGTTGACCTCAGTCCTATGTCTAATCTATAGGATATATTATTCCAATGCGGAGAGCCTATTGGGAATATAGGAACTATACTACACCCTATTCAGGTATTTGAGCTTGATTTTGGCTATGGCTTCTTTACTCTCTTCTTGTTTGGACATTATCCTTTTGGCTCTAACCATCTGTGAATATGGAAGGTTATTGAGTAATCGAGGTGGATGAAAACTTTGAAAGTGTAAAGCATTATTCTTGTCGGTAGGTTTTGTGTATACACTTGTAAGAACTTCAATCTCATTTATTTCCATCCAAACATCCAAAAACGCTAGAAAAGACTTGTTGATGGTGTGAGTGAATTTATCCTTTCATGTTTATCATTAAGTGCTGCAATGTTAGCCCCCGGGAGCTTGTTTCCTTCCCAGTGTAAGAATTGGCTTTTGTAGTTTGGTTTGCCCTGTTCCCATCATGCACTGGGACAGGAACAGACTAATTTGCATACAGCCAGGTTCTGAAACTGGGATGGTGCAGTGAGCTAAAAAACGGTGTTGGATCTAGCCCTGATCTCTTGACTGGGTGAGAGCTTTCTGCTTAATTCAGAGACTCTGTCCCTCACCACCCCTTGTTGTAAATATAGCAATGTTAGCCTGTAGCACTGACTCAGTGTGTTGCCAGATTAAAAAAAATATCATTGATGAACCTGAACTAGCAAACTATTTATTCACTCCATTCCTTTGTCAAAAAGATGTAATCCAACTCAAATCTAGCCATGAAGATGTCGGCGTAAGCTGAGGAACCCCCAAAATCCATAGAGGTCCCACTGATTTGTAAGAAGAAATCATTTTGCCTCTCAAAATAACTGTGTTGTAAACAAAATTGCAGGACTTCAAACAAAAACACTTTGTTGGCTCTCAGAGTTGTTTGGGTTAAAAATGCCCCTTCTGTTGCTTACATTCCCTAATAGTGGGATAGATGCATGTAATGCAGTCACATCTATGGTAAAGAAAATTCAATTTTCAAATCCACCTTAGGTAAATTCATCAATTGATTAAAAAAATCTGTGGTGTCTTGTATATATGACTGCCAAGATTGTACAATTGGTTGAAGAAAGTAATCAACATATTTACCTAGTGGTTCAAATAAGGATCCACATCCTGACACAATTGGCCTGAATGGAGGGGATCTCTCAAGTCTTTATGAATTTTGGGCAACATATACAGTTTCAGGCGCATGGGAAAAGGCATGGATAAAACTGCCTTGGTATTCTCATTAATCCAATCCATTTCCATAGACGTTGTTATACTTTTGTTGAGGGATTTTCTGATGTCATTGGTAAAATCTTGACTCAACTTAGTGTAGATGAACTCATCTATACCTACTAATATTCCCAGTCCATGATTACTAAAGCACCAACTATCTCTGCTTTTTTAACTGAGCTTGTAATCAATAGTGCCTGTTTTGAATTTGCGTAGTGTAATTTCTTTGAATACCTTGCCATATTTATTAAGGTGGATATTGATTTGTTCCAAAGTGTTATTCCAAGTGCCAACCTCAATCCTGATAGATAAGTTCCTCTTACAGATGATTTCTTCTTCTAACTCCTTAATGCATCTGGACAACTCATAATTAAAAATCAAATCCAACCTGCACTTATTCAACACTGCGTACCATCTTTCCATGGATCCTTTATTCTTTGGGAAATGAAAACGCATGGATTTGATGGCTAATCTTAAACCTTCTGGGATCCTTTTTGTTTTATGATACTGGATCATGGTGAAGGCTTGTAGTTTCTGATTTAATTCCTTTCTCAGAATTAATTCAAGGTGTCTAAGTGCTGTCAATCCTTCTTGTGCATTGAAAGTCTTAGTCTCCTGTATTAACCCCTTCGATGCTCATGACGAGCTCAGCTCGTCATGAGGCACAGTGGAGCTGTGCTGATGACGAGCTGAGCTCGTCATGAACAATGGCAATGATGAAATATCAGCACAGGAGGAAAATATCAATAGTAGCGAAGGTGTTAAAGAGTATATTTTATTTGCTTCTTCAGGGGCGTATCCCTTTGTTTCAACTTGATTGTCCATGATATTAGCAATATTTTAGAAAGACTTGCTTAAACCTATGGGTGCTCCCAACTTCGGTGGACAAAATGGGATAACAAATTGGAAGTCGAGTGGGGCACTCCGATACTAAATCTATTGTCTATTTAGTGTGTGTACTTCTGAAATGCATGCTCCACAGGAAGTGGGAGGTGCCTAACCTTCCCAAACAATTAACCGAAAAAAGTTGTCAGGACCAAATTGTGCCTGAGAACTTGTGAGCACTGCCATGTGTGTTTAACATACAGTGTCAACAATTTAAACAAGTTCATCAATCTACAAACAAACACTATGTTCACAAATTTCAAACAAATTTTCCAACAATTAGTTGAATGATTCATGCATTCAATATGTACCTTTCAAAATATATAGCAAGCAATCAAAATTTACATAATCTGTGTGATCCTTTAAAACAATATCACTCAAATGTTGTTTTGTAATTAAATATAGTAAAATAATTGAACTTAAGTGAAAGAGTTTCATCTGTACATTCCATATTACAAAGTTTCCATTGTCCAATGCATTTCGGAACTAAACGTCCCTTCTTCAGGGGCCACTGTATAAACTGAACATAAAAACATAGTTTCAAACCAACACATTTAAATTATAATAAAACAAACTGATAAAGTGAGTTATCTAGAAGTTGCTCAATTACCTATGTCACCTATTGCCAAAGGATTAGTGAATGTTAATTCATGCACTTCTAGTCCACCCCACTTAGGATCCATAAATATTCGACCTAACGCCACTGTGATTCTACGGCATTTGACCAAATATCATTATGTCGTGGTAGTGCAGCATTAACAATCTTCGCTGTACCTTACAGTGTCTCACAACATGCTCCCTCTTTGCTCGTTCCCTAGAACATACCTTAAAACAAGCAAACTTAACTGCGTCCGCAGTTGCTGCGTCATCTCTAACGCTTCACCAATAGCTGCTGCAACACAACAGAACCAAAAATACATGGATAAGTTGCGTCTCGGTGAAATCTACTGTGTTATTACAATGACCACGCATATTGTGTAGAGTTTCCAAAGAATTCCTCTGGAACTCCTTGCTGTAAATGTGCTGGTACGGTGATAGAATCTGCGTCTCAATCAACCTGACTCTATGCCACACGAGGCTTCTAACCAGAATCAACACTGAAGACGAACTACTCTGTTGAAAGTGCAAAAAAAAACTACAATCACAGGGCGGCCATCTTATCACGGATAAATGCCCATGAGCTCTCAATGGGTAAGGAAATCTGAACTGCATCCTTTCTATATATTGTGAAAAATACATGTTGAATACATGAATCATTTCAAAACTCATTGGTTGTTGGAAAATTTGTTTGAAATTTGTGTACATAGATTTTGTTTGTAGATTGATGAACTTGTTTAAATTGTTGACACCATTAGCGGCTCCTGAAGCGGCTTCTGGAGGGATAAATAAATAAATAAAACAAATTTTGTTGCACAACGTTCGTTACATGTGCTGCATCGCTTTTGGCGATGCAGCTCGCGCAATGAAATTTGTTTTATTTCTTTATTTGTTTACTTACCTATGTTCTGCCGTATTCTGGATTTTACTACCACCCACCCTGCCCCTCCCCTGCCCTGCGTCACTGCCCGGCAGTACTCCCTCCTGGAGCCACTACTGGTTGACACTGTATGTTAAACACACAAGGCAATGCGCACAGGTTCTCCGGCACAGTTTTTCAGTTTTTTCAGTTAATTGTTTGTGGAGGTTAGTCACCTCCATCATCCTATGGCGCACGCAATTCAGAAGTACACACACAAAATAGATGATACATTTTGTAACAGAATGCCCCACTCAACTTTTAATTTGCTACTCTCTTTCCCTCCCCCTAGCGATTGCCTTAAATTAGCTGCCATGCACCACAGAGACACCTTTGCGCCATAGTGCAAGGATGTTTCATGAGAAGAGCATGGGTTTTGCACTGGAAGGATACCCTTCCAGTACAAAATACTATGCTTAGACTAATTTTAAACATTTTCCCACTTTGCATGTGTGCTGTACAGTGCAGCACACTTGCAAAGTAGGAAAATAAAGGAGAAAAAAAGCATTTCTCTTTCATAGCAACTGGTTGGAGGGTGTGCTATTTTTTGATGCTAAATCCTGTCTACTTTCTTTAGGAAATTCATTTTAGCATCATAAACCTTGGGAGGTTGCATGGGAATGCCGATGCACCACCCATTACAGGTCTCCTTGGTGCTAAGTAATGCAAAGCAGCACTATGGGAGGTTGCATGGGAATGCCGATTCACCACCCATTGTACGTCTCCTTGGTGCTAAGTAATGCATTGCAGCACTATTGGAGGTTGCATGGGAATGCGGATGCACCACACATTGTACTTCTCCTTGGTGCTAAGTAATGCAAAGCCGCACTATGCGCTGCTCTGATTTATTTTCACATTGTTTCCAGCAGTGCTGGAAAGAAAATCGGACAAAAAGATGTTGTGCCGATTTGCGTCACTTTTGTGACAAAAACACAGGCACAATTCTTAGTAAATCTGCTTCTTAGTGTTCCAGAACACTGAACTACGTCTGTCTTGGTTCCTCTAGCTGACAACATGATCTACTGGGGCGAATTGCTTGTTTGCCTGCTGAAATCTTTCTTGGGGCATTATGAGCAATCCCATCCTGAGAAGACTAACACCAGGCTATGAGCACCTGATCACTCTGCTCGTGGGTGTTCTACACTAGGAATGAGGAATAAGTGAGGGCCAGATGCAATAGCCCAGCAAGTACTATAGCGATAATATACCAAGTGCAGTTGAAATTCGGTGGAACAGGGATTCTGAATGGTGAACTCAAATCTATACACTCAAAAAAAATTATTTGATGCTCCTTTGTGGAAACCTAGTTGTTCCATAGCCCCCAAACAGACATTTAGTGAGATCAAGACTTAGGACCCTTATGACTGTTTAAATATTCAGAGGTACCTATGTCTCCCTACAATAGCTGCTCAGTGAGGCACTGATGATCCACCTCTCATAATTTCATAAGGCCCCTGAATTAGATGTTTTTTTTGGTTCCAAGTTTCTGTTCGTTATAAGGCTCCAAACCCACCCAAACAGAAGTCTCTTACTGGTAGGAAGCCACTTGTGAAGAATGTGTGACATTGAGGTTTTCTGTTAGCCCGATTACATAAACTAGTCTTTTGAGACATAGAGGCAAAACAATATTCGTACTGTCACCAGCATTAAGACATACAGGCCCAAAAGGATCCCAGTAAACTGAGGTACCCATAAGATAAACACTGAATGTTAATTTCCAAGATCCAGGCCAATTTCACAACCCCCTCGCACCCACCCCGTAGCCACAATCATTTAACAAGAGCCCAGAGAGGCTCCTGTATAGAGAGAGAGACACTGAATAAGTATTAACTTGTTATCTTGCCCAAAAATTCCCAGGGGAATATTCTCAAGAACGTGTGATAACCAACGCAAAAGTAACTCAACGCAACTCTCAACATCGCATTCTACCATGTGAAAATTACGCCGTGTTAACGAAGTATTCACAACACGGTGGACCATGCGATAGTCTCCAGATAACGACCGCGTTCAAATCAACGCCACGCTGCAAAAATGCGAAACACGAACACAAAAAAGGTTGCGATGAGGCCAATCACGATACAGAAAGCGGCGATAACCAGCAATAGGCCTGCAAATCCCACACATCTGGCGGGAAAATACACTAGAAAAGCTACAAAAACAACACACCAGAAACAATCCAAAGTGCGTAGCAACATGGATGCACCCTAACCGAGTGCAGAGGCCAACGCGGACCACACAAGCCCCACAGACCAGCAGCAAGGAACAACAGGGTGGGGGAAGGCCAAGGAGAAGAGGGAGAGGAAGACGATGTGCAGTCCGCAGCAAAACCAGATCAGCTTTACAGAGGTGACAGAACACTACCATCAACTGACCCACAATTAGACTACTGTGAATGAAGTCGGAGTGTCGAGGAGGCCAATGGAGGAGGCCAAGAGGCACTGGCCGCTGCCAACAGGAAGGCAGCAACGGCGACAGGAGGTGGGAGTCCTGCGCCACAGGAGGAGCTGGAGGAAATGGAGGCCACAGTCATCAGAGTGGAGATGGCGCAAGGAGTCTGGAGTCCGGACACACCCTGAAGGACCTGACACAACATCAACAGAGTAAGTAACGACTAGGGACTGGGGGTACGGCGGGTATGGGGGTAGATAGGCACATTGGCACACATGCACAACAATGTGTAGCACACTGCACGCCCACAATGACCCTGGATCATGTCCCCGATCCCCGTGGCACAGTGCAGCACACACAGAAAGCAATAACAGCACATCCACATTGACGACAATGTGGTACAATGCGCAACCCCGACACTGCAGAACAGAGGACACAACTGGCTCCGCACACAGCCAGAAACAGGCCTACTATATCAGACAGGGCTGGAAACTGTGAAATGGAAACGTACGCGTACAACCTCACATCCGTCATGTAGTCCAAATGTCCTCTGTCCTGCATGTAAATCCAGCACCTCCAAAACAGTCACAATGGACATTGTCATACGATTCAAATTTGACTTTATTTGGTTTTTCACAACCTTAAAGTATACATGTAAAATAACCATAATTATAAAAACAAGATAAAATTACATAAATCATCAAAATTTTACAGTTCCTAAAACACGATCGCTTTCTAGATTCAAAATTTGATCCGTTTCAATTTTTGATAGTAATGTCTCTACAAGAGTCATAAATTTTACTCCACGGCATAATAGAATGTTCGAAGATGCACCCAACCAACTTGTGACCGCCTGTCTACAGGTGCGAATTCCTAAGACGTTTAGAACTGATTTCAGCATAGTTCTTCTTTCGGTTTTTAGGGTCTCGCAAGTGCACAATAGATGATACAGACTTTCTGTGTGGTACCCACAGAGGCGGCATGTCTTTTCTTGCTTTTTTGCTTTCCAGGTTGGGATTAGGTCCATTGAGCAATGATCGCCAAGTCTATATGCCATGAATTTCTTTTTTAGCGATAGCCGGAAATGAGCTTCTAGGTAAAATTGTGGTTTTAGTCTTTTATAGGAGTTAATTACTGTCCAGGCATGTCGGCGATTAGCCAAGATTCTTTTGTCCTCTACCAGGGATAGTGACTTTGCATTTAATTTACAAATTTTGTTGAATGATGCTCGTTCCGTCTGACTATTCCAAACTTCCTCGATGTTTAGTTCTTCGAGGGCAATTCGCAAATAGGTACCCCAGGTGTTTGGTTCTTTTTCCTTGTATTGTTTCTTGATCTCTAGCCAACATAGGTTGTTTAGTGTACCTATTTCCGATGCTCTAAGTTTCCAGCACCATTTTGCAAAGATAGCTACATTGTCATACAGTCTGCATGTAAGCAAGATCAATCTGCTAACATACATGTCAACACAATGTCAACATGCATCTCCCCTTCACATTGCAGAGAGACACATAACACCTCCAGCACAGCAGAAAAGACCACTCATCAGTGATTCTAGAGAGTACCACCACACCTTCGACCATGATGCCCTACAACAGCCCATGGACATCCCACTCAACTCAGAACCAGGGAAGCCAAGCTACATAGAGGAGAACACAGCCCCTGCAACAGACCACACAGCAGGAAGCACCAGCAAGCACGGCTGGCTCCCAACACTTCACCAATCTACACAGGACATCCCAATGCCAGGTGTCCGAATCCCAAAAGGAGGTGGCAAAACAGGTGCGGGTGGGGTCCGAACCCATGGAAGACGAACTAGATTACATATGTGGGTGTCTAATACCCTTCAGGAACCACCTACACCCCACAAAGGAGACCCACACTGCCACAGAGACACGTGCAGATGCACATTCCCAGTACAAAACCACTCCCAGGGGCACGCAAATATCAGTCACACGCCCACATTGGCTCTGCTAAATACGGCCCAGTCCAATCCTCTTATGTTTTGAGTGGGTGTCGACAGACCTACATGTCCAAGCTCTGACCCGCTGCCTGCGGTGACATGTCTGCGTTCGCTGTACACAGCACAATGTAATGTCCAAGGGCCCAGCATCCTCATGCACACAACAAGACCACAGGGACACACATAGATATTATGTTGAACTGGCTATGGGCACATGCGCCCGGCCCCTTGATTGGCAGGCCCACATGTACAGTGTCACCTGTGCTGGATGTGTCGGGTGAGTGTAAGCCACCTCTCACTGAGTGGTTGGTGCTGGCAACAACTTGAACAGTGGACACCATTGAAACGGAAACAGAAAATACCAACATAACAGAGTCAACTGCTGAGCAACATGGAGAGACCCGGAGCAAGTACAGAGGTCACCCAACATTCAAACAGAAGTGTCCGTGAGTTGCAGTGCACTGATGTTGGGGCACTAGAGCTGAGAGTGCTCATGTGAAGAAAATGTCTAGGATTGTGTCCCTTTGGGATATTCCTGATGAGATGCAGTGGGGTGTGTTAGACCTGCATCATCTTCCTCATCAATGTCCCAGGTCTCCCACACTGCCTGAGGTGACATTGCTGTGCAACCCCTGCACAGCACTAAACCCAATCAGTAACGGTCCATGGGCTGCGGTGCACTGAGTCAGTGGCACCAGGAGTGCTGAGCAGGGTATCAGGCAGATGATGGCATCCACAACAGGTGTGAGCAACTCCGTCAGTCTGCCAGTACCACTATTTCGACTCTGGCAGATGGCGGTTGGAGGTGGTCCTGGCGATGATGGTGTGATCCTCTTGCAGTTATGCGACGTCCGGGCCAGCCAGGACTCGATTGGATGTGTGAGCCCTGGTGGACCGCAGTTGAGGCCGGAGGCAGTGGACATTGCAGAGCCACAGACACATGGTGTTGATGACCCCAAGGCCATTGTCTCAGAGGCCATAAAATATTGAATCAAACGGGGTCCCTGACTTGAGCTGCACAGAGTTAGTGGCCCCGGATGCACAGTGGCCGGCACAGGCACACCGCCACAGGACAGTGAATTGCGGTCCACTGAGGTAGGGCCACGCAGACTGAGCGGGTCCTTAACGATGTCCAAGATGACTGTGGTGGAGGGTCATAGGAAACAGTGGAAGGTGTCCTCCAGGGCTTGATGCTGAGGGCAGTTGCCTCCTGGAAACAGCAAATGGAGGAGTGGAATGCTACATCCTCGTTGCCACCACCAATTCAGTATCGGGTAAATGAGGATGAAAACCACACCCTAATCCATAGACTCAGACGCCACCAAAGTTCGACCCGAGAGTGTCCATGAATGTCAGGGAACAGACTTAGTGGCACCGGGGCTGAGAGGGGGATGCAGTCTGCGATGATGCTGGTAGGAGAGATGTGGAGCCAGAAGATGAGATACAGGGCTGAGAAGAGAGATGCAGGGCCAGAAGAAGAGAGGCAGGGCAGGTAGGAGAGGTTGGTGACTCAGGATAGATACGAGTCTAGAAAAGACATACATGCCGGGATGCAGGGCCGGAAGGCGATACAGGAGAGGTTGGTGACCCAGAAGAGATGCCAGTCTAGGGGAGAGATGCAGGGCCAGGAGGAGAGATGCAGAACCGAGAGGAGAGAAGCAGGGCCGGGAGGAGAGAAGCAAGGATGAGAGGAGAGATGCAGGGCAGAGAGGAGAGATGCAGGGCCGGGAGGTGAGATGCAGAACCGAGAAGAGAGAAGCAGGGCCGGGAGGAGAGAAGCAAGGATGAGAGGAGAGATGCAGGGCCAGAAGAAGAGAGGCAGGGCAGGTAGGAGAGGTTGGTGACTCAGGATAGATACGAGTCTAGAAGAGACATACATGCCGGGATGCAGGGCCGGAAGGCGATGCAGGAGAGATTGGTGACCCAGAAGAGATGCCAGTCTAGGGGAGAGATGCAGGGCCAGGAGGAGAGATGCAGGGCAGAGAGGAGAGAAGCAAGGCCAGGAGGAGAGAAGCAAGGATGAGAGGAGAGATGCAGGGGAAAGGAGAGATGCAGAACCGAGAGGAGAGAACCAGGGCAGGGAGGAGAGAAGCAAGGATGAGAGGAGAGATGCAGGGCAGAGAGGAGAGATGCAGAACCGAGAGGAGAGAAGCAGGGCCGGGAGGAGAGAAGCAAGGATGAGAGGAGAGATGCAGAACCAAGAGGAGAGAACCAGGGCAGGGAAGAGAGAAGCAAGGATGAGAGGAGAGATGCAGGGCAGAGAGGAGAGATGCAGAACCGAGAGGAGAGAAGCAGGGCCGGGAGGAGAGAAGCAAGGATGAGAGGAGAGATGCAGGGCAGAGAGGAGAGATGCAGAACCAAGAGGAAAGAAGCAGGGCCGGGAGGAGAGAAGCAAGGATGAGAGGAGAGATGCAGGGCAGAGAGGAGGGATGCAGAACCGAGAGGAGAGAAGCAGGGCCGGGAGGAGAGAAGCAAGGATGAGAGGAGAGATGCAGGGCAGAGAGGAGAGATGCAGAACCAAGAGGAGAGAAGCAGGGCCGGGAGGAGAGAAGCAAGGATGAGAGGAGAGATGCAGGGCAGAGAGGAGGGATGCAGAACCGAGAGGAGAGAAGCAGGGCCGGGAGGAGAGAAGCAAGGATGAGAGGAGAGATGCAGGGCAGAGAGGAGAGATGCAGAACCAAGAGGAGAGAAGCAGGGCCGGGAGGAGAGAAGCAAGGATGAGAGGAGAGATGCAGGGCAGAGAGGAGAGGAGAGATGCAGAACCAAGAGGAGAGAAGCAGGGCCGGGAGGAGAGAAGCAAGGATGAGAGGAGAGATGCAGGGCAGAGAGGAGGGATGCAGAACCGAGAGGAGAGAAGCAGGGCCGGGAGGAGAGAAGCAAGGATGAGAGGAGAGATGCAGGGCAGAGAGGAGAGATGCAGAACCAAGAGGAGAGAAGCAGGGCCGGGAGGAGAGAAGCAAGGATGAGAGGAGAGATGCAGGGCAGAGAGGAGAGATGCAGGGCCGGGAGGAGAGGTTGGTGACCTAGGAGAGATGCTAGGCTAGGGGAGAGATGCAGGACCGGGAGGATAGATGTAGTGCCGGAAGAAAAGACCGGGAGAGGGGGGGAAGAGTCTGGTGACCCAGAAGAGATGCGAATCGAGATGAAAGATACACGGCCGGGATAAAGGATCAGGGCCTGGAAAAAGAGCTGGGGGGCATGGAGGAGAGTGGCAGGTGTGGGAGCAGGAAGGGAGTTGCAAGGTCGGCATTGTAGTGATGCAGTCACAGGAACAGAGATTCCCGCTGGCGAGGAGAGACTCGGGCCCGGGGGAAAGGTGCAGGACTGGGCATCCGCCTTGATAGTTCCATTTTCCACCTCAGAGAAGCTAATTTTCACTCCCACTCGGAGCCGAGATAAGTGCCCCTCCAGCCTGCCTGGCAGGTCCCACTGTGCAGCGGTAATTGGGAGCCGGAGCCTTTCATCGCCACGCTGGGCGGCAGACCTCAATCTGGAAGTCATAGCGGGGACACTGAGGGAGATGGAGGGGGCAGAGAATAATGACAAGGGCGGGGAAGGGCAAAGGAACGAGAAAGCGATTGGTGGGAGGGGAGGCGGGCGGGAGGAAGGAGCACGAGACGCGCAGAGATGGAGTTTAAAGGAGGCTCGTGCCTTGTGCCTATTGGAGGCTGCGGGATTACGGAGTCATTTACAAAGGCAACATAACAGTGTCCATTAGCATTATCCATGCTCCAGTCTGCCCGGCGATGAGCGAGCATTATTAGGCCGCTCCTTGCAGACATTGCAACAGGAAGAGATTTTAGATTAATCTTTGAGTTCAAAGGATGTTAATGACTGTTTGATATTATATGAATATTTTGACTACATTTTAAATAACGCGGAATCATGGTGGTAATATGATGTATAGTTTTTTGTATGAATTATGTTTTGTATGTTTTTGTATCCCGAAACAATGAATGAAACAAAAGCAGCAGATAAAGTGGAAAAACAGAGAGGTCAAATGAAGGTTTGGGTTTGTGCATTAATAGAAGCGAACACCGCAGTGATGAAGCAGGGCAGAGTTAGGCTAAAATGAGGTGCAGCCCTTCCTTATCACCGGTATCCCACCATCTCTGTTCCAACCCAAATCAGAAGAGGAGCTGCCACCACGAGATCAGGAGTGTGAAATGCACCCTCCACACCTCTAGGACTGTAATGATCACCAGCAGGTCAGTGCAAGGCGTAGTATGCACCTGGGGCAAGAGACTAACATGCACAGACTAGTCTTTTGTGTAGGTCTGAGACATTTGCTAAGTAAATGAAAAGGGTGAAAGACATTGAACCGAGTTGTGTTGTTGACCAGTGGGAGTATTTGATGCTATCTGCACTTGTGCCGAATTGATGCCTATGTTTGGTGTGTGTGTGGGACTGTACTCATGGGGTCCCGATCATAGCGAGGGATAGTACTGGAAAAGATGACTTAAGTTACAAAGCTCTGTTACATTCCTGCTGAATTGTGAGGTATTTACGTTTCTTTCGAGATTAAAATGTGCTCTTTTACATAAAAGAACATCGCTAGGATGGACAATAGGTCATTATGTTTGTGGGTTGACTGTTGAGTTCTGAGCTCTTGTCCTCCACACTACCTCTCTGTGAGGCCTTGGACTGCTCGCCCTTTGACGTAAAACCCCTATGGTCTGACTCCATCTTATCTAAGCCATGACTCCATCTTTGCTTTTGAAGGTAATGCTATTGGAATGTAAATGTAAATGTAAATGTAAATGTCAAGGTATTTGTAGAGCGCACTGCCACCAAGCGGTTTCCTGGAACTATTACTCATACCGCTGTGGAACCCTTCCTGGCTTTCCCTTTGACGTGTCCACTCCTGGGCACCCCCAGGGTGAAGCCAGGCATCCTAGCGCTGTTGGGGGCGGTGTGGAGGTTAAGCAAGCTATTGCCCAGAGTTGCAGCGTGGGGCCCATGATTAGAATAGGCACCGAGGCAAGAATTGTTAGGTCCGAGGAAATTGAGCCCAAGACCCGCCGAGGCGGGAATAGAACCCTGGTCCCGGGCCAGAACTCTTCATCAGGGTCTGCCGCTCTAACCATTGAGCGAAAAGGGGAAACAAGGGAACCCTACTCACAGCGGAACCAGGGCAAGTGTATATCCAAAGAACAATGGTTCCTGTGGCATACCAATTTATAGAATATACAATGCTAAACAGCTTAAATAAGCAATATTCACTTGTAGCAGAGAAGGGTTTGGCAAGGAAAGAAGCACACATATGCAAAATTTATAAGAAAGACTTCTTATATTTCAACTCATGAAAGTGTCCATATTTACAACAGCAACACATATAGAAAAAGGTTATATGTACAGGAAAGTGCAGTGCGTCCCAAGTGATTTCGTGAACAAAAACAAAACAAACACAAATAATAAATGATCTGTACAGTTTTTGCGTTATGGGTATTAACACAGGGAAATGACCAAGCAATGTGATACAATAATTGCTAACAGTGACTATATGAAATCATAGATCACTGTGCTAAAAGGGTTCCTTCCCTATAGCGGCTATAGGGAAGGAACCCTTAACCATTGAGCCACACTCCTTTTGAAGGTAGCTATCTTCTTATTCTCAAACTATAGAAGCTTCCATCTTTCCTGATTTATGCAAAAATATTGTCATGCCTGCCCTTAGACAACAGAGGTCGCCAGACCTTAACTTTCTTATAACTGTGAAAGCATCAAATCCTATGATAAACGACATAGATACAACACTTGGTGCCACATTCGCCTGGGTCAAATGTCTATTCCTAACCATGTCAAGGTTTTATAAGATCACATACAGACATATAACCAAAATAGTGTTGTCTACCAGGAAATCGCAGCGCTCACGTCTGGCTGGAAGGCCCTGATCAGGGCCGTTTCTACCATTAGGCAAAACTAGGCGCCCGCCTAGGGCGGCAAAAGGGAGGGGGACGCAAAAGTGGGATTTTTTTAGTTATTTGAACCTACAAAAGCAAAGCTAGGTGGCGGCCAGGCGCGCAACACCCATTGAACTCGCCGGGCTTCAGCCCCCCCGTCGTGTGTGGCAGCCCGGGATGAGACAGATCCCGGGCACACACAGAGCCACACCTGAATGTTTCACAGGTCTTTAAAAGACCATTTAAATGTGAATTAGGCCTTGCTGTTGTTTCACCCCTTGTTGGAGGCCCTGCAGCTCCACTCTGCCTACTGATTAAAGGTTCAGCCCGACCCGAAATGTGTTCTTAGCCCCCCCCCCCCCACCTGCCCCCTGAAATGTGGCTCTACTTGCGCCTCTGGTGGCTGCCTAGTCTTACCTAATGGTAGAAACAGCTGTGCTCCTCCTGCAACAATTCACGACGGAGATGAATGAAAACCTGCTTTGTCTTTCCGCCCCACACCTCCTTTTGTTCAGACCCTAGACTGTGACCTCAGCGCCCAGGGCACAACAATGAGCACATCCCCGGGATCTAGGAATGATACCAAGCCGCCCGGGCCCTTCGGGGCATTGTTTGCTCTTTGCAGTACTGTCAGTTTAACTGGCTCCTTTATTGCTGAAAAAAGTGCAATTAAATAAGGGGTGGGCGGAATCTGCCAACCAAACTTCGCTCTCTTCTTTCTCTGCTGGGCGGTAGTTCCCACTTTCAGTTACTCTAATATTTCGGATTTCCTTGGCTCCTTTCACGAAGTGCCCTGTTGGGCTTTGTGGCGCTCGAGACATCCCAATACCGGTGTGAGAACTTTCAATTTTTTTTCACCAAGGAGCTGAAATAAAATGGATTTGGTCAACTTGGTTTAAAAAGTTATGGGGGAACTTCTCATCATCTCTGCGCAGAGTTCCAACCCGGAGGAGAGGGCGAGCACCTCCTCATGCTTGGCTACTCACGTGTGGAAGTTATCACAGTGCTAGGTCTGCGCCAGAGCTATTTCTGAACCCGTATTCATATTTTTCTTAAATCGCTCAGAACCTTTTTGAAGACATTGTTGGAAGGTTGAGCAGAGTAACTGCGTGCCGATTGCCTCTTATCCTGTAACCTTTACGCATTTCATTACTGGTAACTGGTTAATGGCATAACAACTGAATGGCTAGAGATTTTCACTTACGTTGGCTTCATCTTTAACATGCCTTGAACTATTCAAAGGGGTTATTGTTCTCTTTCGTAATTCTGGGTTGAACTATTGGCAGCTCAGGTAACTTTGCGCCTGTTGTCATAATAATAGGCTGTTCGTGCCTGATAAAAATGAATGCGTCCTCATGATGTAACGTAACTTGTGCTTGTGTAAAGCGCTCTAGTACCCAATACTTTTGGGTCAAGTTAGTGCTATAGAAAACTCTGTAGAAAAAAAACCCAAGCATTTGCAATGCAATAGGTCTCGCATTAGGAAAGTTTGAGCTATTGGTCTTGTAAATGACAATTATTTTATTTATGTGTTGGTTTTGAAAATAGCTAAATTAATAGCTTTGTCATTTACAATGCCAATAGTTATAACTTTCGCAAATGTGACACCTATAGCATTTGCAATGCAACATGTTTTGTATTTACGTAACTTAGATGTATTGATGTTACAAATAACAATGACTTTTAATTTTTTTAAATAATTAATACTTAAATAAAAGTGATTGTAATTGATAATGGCAATAGCGCTAAACGTTTGTAAATAACTTTTGTGAAGATTATGTTCAGTGTATTTTATTGTGACGAAAATCCAAGAACAGAAGTGAAATATTAACTTTTTTTGTGACATTTGTAATAAAGCTTGAAACATTGAGAGAACATATTTGAAACAGTGATGCTGTGGTTGCGCTGAGTGATGCTGTGGTTGTGCTGAGTGGTGCTGTGGTGGTGCTGAGTGGTGCTGTGGTGGTGCTGAGTGGTGCTGTGGTGGTGCTGAGTGGTGCTGTGGTGGTGCTGAGTGATGCTGTGGTGGTGCTGAGTGGTGCTGTGGTGGTGCTACTGAGTGATGTTGTCGTGCTGAGTGGTGCTGTGGTGGTGGTGCTGTGGTGGTGCTGAGTGATAATGTGGTGGTGCTGAGTGGTGCTGTGGTGGCGCTGAGTGGTGCTGAGTTGTGCCGAGTGGTGCTGTGGTGGTGCTGAGTGGTGCTGTTGTGGTGCTGAGTGGTGCTGTGGTGGTGCTGAGTGGTGCTGTGGTGATGCTGAGTGGTGCTGTGGTGGTGCAGAGTGATGCTGTGGTGGTGCTGAGTGGTGCTGTGGTGGTGCTGCTGAGTGATGTTGTGGTGGTGCTGAGTGGTGCTGTGGTGGTGGTGCTGAGTGGTGCTGTGGTGGTGCTGAGTGATAATGTGGTGGTGCTGAGTGATAATGTGGTGGTGCTGAGTGGTAATGTGATGGTGCTGAGTGATAATGTGGTGGTGCTGAGTGATGCTGGTGTAGCGCTGAGTGATGATGTGGTGATGCAGAGGGCAGAAAGGCACAAAAAACGAGTCTAACAGAGGGCAGAAGGACAGAAAAACAAGGGAAAACAAGTCTAACAGAGGGCAGAAGGGCACAAAAAAAGAGTCTAATAGGGGGCAGAAAGGCACAAAAACGCGTCTAACAGAGGGCAGAAGGGCACAAAAAACGAGTCTAACAGAGGGCATAAGGGTAGAAAAACATGGGAAAAACGAGTCTAAGAGGGCAGAAAGGCACAAAACAAGATCAGTTGGATGCCAGTCCAAACTAGTAAGCATAATGTTTAATATATGAAGTTAACTTGGTCACATTTTATAGAGAACCAAGCATTCAAGCTGTACTACTGACCTATGGAGCAGTGTGGATAACATTTCTCAAATTAAAGGGGCCAAAAAGTTGCAGGATGCAGTGGTTGGCTAGATAATGTAGGTTTGAAATATGCCAAAGGACCGGCATACCCTATCTTCTAGTGAAAAGGATGCTAGAGGGTATTGTGGACTCACTGTAGCTATCTGTGCGCAGTCCCACTGGAGTGGAGAAGGTATCAACCGAGAGGAAGAATGTCGATAAGGATCTTGCACCAGAAAGGCAAAAGAGGTGGAATTAATATATGGAATCAGAGAGCAAGGACGGACCTAATTGATTGTATAAGCACTTTAATTACCTTGGTTAGAGAAATGTTATAGAGCGCTGGATTCGAAGTAATCGCAGTGTCTGTTTGTGTGAGGGGTGGACCTGCCTAATGTTCCAGCGTCAGTGATTAGTGAGGTGAAGAGGCTGCAGGGGTGAGAAACACAACGGAATTAAACGTTAGTTATGACAAAAACGGGAGGCTTTAAAAAGGCAGAAATGACTGATGCAAAAAAACGGATGGACATTTTGCGAACCAAGAGGATGGAGAGGGTATAGAAATTACCTTATTCAGGAGATACTGTGGCCTGTCAGGATCAAAATGTGCGGAGGCTCCGGTGGAGTGAAGAGAAAATGAACCTCATTCACTGACATCGATGGGTACTGCGACGGAATAACTACAAAGATGGAGAGCGAAACGTAAGGGGTTGGTAAAAGTAAAAGAGTCAGGAGACTTCAAGGGGGTGGTTTGAATGGATATTGTCGATCAGCTGGCGATGGACAGTTCGAATAATGTACTTACTGGGAGGAACTGTGAGTGGTACTCGGGAACAGCAGATGGGTGAGTCAATTGTTTCAACAAGGAGTACACTTGGTGATTTATTAACAGGTGATGGAAGGCTACAGCAAACTCGTGCTGTAAAAATATAAGGCAAGCATGAACAGCGCGTTACTGCATCGCGGGGTACAGTCTTTAAATATGCTAGTAGCTCGCAATGGATGAGCTAAGGCAATACGGGGCAAGGGATAACGAGACACGGTCTGGTGGCTGTGAAAGTAAATAATTAGGGGGGAGGAGAAATGCGAGACACGGCCTAGCGGCCGTGAAATGTGTGAAGCAGGGGGCGGGGGAGTGGATCCCTTTGAAGTGAAGCTAAGCTTCACTTCAAAGGCAGGAGGCAGGCAGAAGGCTCTGGCAAGCTCGTGCACGAGAACATGCACTTCTAGAAATCCGCTTTTTTGAGAGCTTAGTTTAGCTCTTAGTTTAGCCCCTATAGTCTCGCCTATTCCCTGCGGGATATAATAGGCGAGCCCTAAAAAGAACTGACCACTAGCCTAGTGTCATGCCCAATACCGTCATCCGGAAGTGACTGTTTAGGCCAACGCCAATGTCTACGCTGGTATTTTTGAAACAGTGCTTACCCTGTTAATAGTAAGACTACAAATCCCAAAATGCAGTTCACAGGTGGCCGCAAACTCTGGATTGGTTAAAGGTGTTCCACCACATGGAACCACTTGTGAACTATGGTGAAGTGTGCATTCATGCTCCCAAAATCTCACAATTATTTTTGGTTACCACACTCTTCGAGTAATACATTTTTTTGAGCACTACTTTACAACATCTCCCATTTTATTCTTCACATTATTCTTCACATTTTCTGGATTAATTTGGCATTTGCCTCCTTAGTTTAGGTTTAGCGTTCGTTCGTGGGTTTGATGATTTAAAAAACATACGCCCGCCATTTTGGATAGGGTTACATTAGTTAGAAGTCCGTTTTTTATGTTTCTAACACCTTGACGTCACACGCCATATACCGGCACTCGGCAAGGAAGCAGGTCTACCGATAGAGCGGCAGAGTTAGGACGAGGTTGGAATCACACGGAGTGCTTTGCAAGTGGAGACAAGGTAGGACGTAATTTAAATCTAGGAGAGCATTTCTGGGCAATTATGGAAAATACATTTAAATAAGCGGCAATACTAAGGAGTTTTCCTTTTGGTTAATTCACAGACGCACAGACACTGCAACAGCGGTTTACATGTGAAGAGAAGTGGGATCAGTAAGACATAGAAAGTTGCGATTTGAAGTATTGTGCATAAGCCAGTGATTTTACTTTGATGGCAGGCAGTTAAGTGTTCGGTTAATATGTTGTTTCAGAATAAGGAGACCACGGACATTGACTATTGTTGACTTTATTGTAGCTTATGAAGGTAAGAGAGCACAGACGCAGTTTCTTGCACATTAAGGAAAGATGTATGACTGGCATACTTTGGTTTTTGTGCACGCATGCGGGCAGGAATAGGGGTAGTTCACATGGGTTTGTTCACATTTTTTTCACCTTTTTTCTGGTTTTTCCGGTTTGGATTATAAGGTTATAGGACATTTTTTTGGTGAACTTTTGCGAGCATGATGGGTAATTACACACAGGATGTATTTTGTACAGTGGAAGATCGACTGGTTTCTGTGTATTATTTAAAATAAAACAGTTGAGATGTGACTGTAGACTGTAAAAAAGGTTTTGGTCTTTACATGATGGAATGTTTTGTTACTTGTAGTGTATTCCCCTGATGAAGGTGCATACCGAAATGCATTGGGATATGACTTCACGTGTTTAATGATGAAGAGTTGTTTGAAGAATCTCAAGTAATATATCTTCTGACAAATAAGAAGAATAAAAGCAATCTTGAAGAAAAGAAATGTGACCAGAGCTTTGATGAGAATTTTTTCACCTTTTGTTGTGTATGTTTTGTATGATGGCTACATCAGCAGTCTGACTCGTAAGACTGCGAAAACTTTATATGAACTTTGGTTGAAACATAAGATTGACGTATCCAATATGTTGAGATTTGATTGAAAATGCATGAAGAATAAGAACGAAAAAGGTATCACGTTTAGTGAATAAGTGAATAGTGCTTCCCATAACACAGGTTCCTGTGATTTGTTTCGAAGTGTGCATTCTGCCTTGCACCAGCTCAAATTCTGGTCAGGATTACTCTTATAGCGGTACCACGCACAAGCTTATCAATAACTTCTATTCACAGCGCCAAGAAGCAGTTCATTCTGTGTTGTACGCCAAACTTTATTAACGTCTTGCCATGGTCTTTGAATAGCGCAGATTTGAGCATCATGAACTATAATCTCCCTGACGTGGAAATCTTTTAATTGTTGTGATCAGCCTCTATTAAATGGATACAATGGTGGAGGATAACTATTTTAGGTGCCTCAGTGAAAGAAAAATACAAGCGTGGCGAAACCACTAGGTCTAGCCTTGGAAGATGGAGCAAATTATTATTTTTGTTGTTTCTGGTTTTGAAAACGAGGTGCACTGGACGTCTCATGGTATTTAAACACAAAGCTCTATTGGGCATCAGTGTGCATAGTTCTGTGAGTGTATGGCTACCTTAACGGTCTGGCCTGGGCCTTTCGTTGAGGTCGTTTGCTGGACTGACTGTTGTGATCGTGTTTCCTGATAGTAAATGAGAGTAACATAGAAGGGTTTGGCAGTAGAGGGTGTGCCTCTCCAGCCTGGATGACAGGGGGAGAGAGTTATGGTAGTAAAAGAGAGGGGGCGGCATTTTTCAATTCTCGCCTAGGGTGGCAAAACACCTAGAAACGGCCCTGGCCCTGATACAATGCGATAAGTTCAAATACCTAGGTATATGGATCCCAAAATCGGAAGAGGACTTTCTAGCCCTAAATATACACACCCAACTGGCGAGGCGGCAAGGGGACATGACACACTGGCGGTAGCTACCAATCTTCCTCATGGGTAGAATGATCTTGTTTAAAATGATGGACCTCCCCAACTACTATCTGCTCTCCAGAACACCTGTTATTGGATTCCAAACACCCTATGCCAGAGTCATTGTCCAACTACTCCCCACTAGAAACCGGCTATTACTCGACCCCAGTAAACATAATGCAGTCTCCCTCACTTTTGAAAACTAATGAACAATCTTCCAGACCCCTTGAGCCCACTGAGGGAGGCATTGGAGACTGACTTGGGGTTACTTGAAGATGATGACTGGTCGGAAGCCATATAGAGCCCCAGGGAAATCGCCATAGGAGCGCAGTTCAGACTGACCCAACTAAAAGTCCTACACAAGCCATATACCCCCAGGACGCTCCAACATAGACTGGGAAAATGTGACTTGGAACAATGTGTCAGGGGGTGTGGGGAGAAAGGCTCTTTCTTTCACATTATTTGGGAAGGTCATAAAATTCAGCGGTACTGGGCTGGAGTCGCTAGGGTTAGGCATGTGGTGACAGGTCTTACAGTGCAGGTGGATGCACATTGGCACTTGCTGGGAGTCACAGGGGAGGTGAAGAGGCCCTCACATACCAAGATCTGGTTCATGTTAGCTTCGAGGTTGGTAAAACGAAACATAGCTAGGCCAGAGCAGGATGGCAGATCCTTCGAGAATCGAAACCTGGAAGCAAGATCAAGATTGGTATCACCAGGCTCAGAGAGTTGTCTACAATGGCAGAGGTTGCCCCCAAAAATGGGAAAAGATCTGGAACTCATTGGGAAAATATAGAAAATAGCTGGGCAGGGTCAGGAGAGTGGGGGAACAACATGGGAATTTAGGCCCACAGGGGCGGCCTTAGGCATGTGCAAGCTGTGCACCTGCACAGGGCCACCAAAGCCCAGGGGCCACCACGGCAATATATATCCTCAATATAATATTCCAATGAGGATGGATACATATTTGCGTGGTGGCCCCTGGCAGGGATTTGGCGGCCTCCGGCTCTGTTCCACTTCCAAACACCCTGACCCACCCCCAACCCCCTCTTCACTGGCCTCCGTGCTCCGCCCCGCCCGGACCCCCTGTACCTGGGCCCCCTACCTACGCTCCCTGCCCAGGGCCGCCATGAGCCTAGAGCCCCCCCTGAGGCCCGGTTCTGTCAGGGTCTACAATAGTGTACCCCGTCCTATACAAGTTATAATGTGCACCCTGTCTGATGCTGCCATATTGCACCTGATTTCTGCTTGCTTTGCTTGTAAAGGTGGATTCAGTAAATGTTTAATAAAAAGAGTTTTAAAAAAAATAGTGCTGTATGAATTGACACTCTTTTACCTTATATGTTCATAAGGAAACATCTGGGACACACACCTTTATGCACATGATCTATTTCAGATATTACGAAACGTATGTCAGATATTCCAATTTCTAATAGGATTTAGTATGTAAGGATTACAACTTGACCACTTCTCAGGAGAGGTCCTTCACCCAGATTATCACTGAGATTCTACCAGAGACGATCTTACCTATTGCCTGCACACTTCGCATTTCACAGATGCTACATCTCGCCTCAAGCTGTTTAAACCAAGTCCCGGAGCAAGACCGACTGGCCGCTAACCCTGTTTTTACTCACTTCTTGCTGCCGCTGTTGCTGCTTACTTCCCCACTGCAGAGGGACTCCAGCTCCCAGGAGCCCTCAGCAGATTGTTGCAAGCCCAGCATGGAAGTGCTCCTTTTATCACAGTACTAAAAAGCACCAAAGGTTACCACAGTGTGGGACATGCACGGGCAAAAACCGGACCAAGAGAGGGCCCGACTGAGCCCGGATAAGGCACCCCTTTGGTTGCCTCCTCCTCTATGTAGGTACTGTGCGCCCTTCTTTTTACTCCTGGCTCCTTTGGAGAGTGTGCGAGTTGTAAATTTCCTTGTATTTCTCCTTGGTGTTTGTACAAAACAAGCCAGGATGGTCAAACGCAAACAAGACTAAATCAGGGAGGGCCCTTCAGCCATAAAGAAGACTAGTACACTTGATGGCTACATTGAGAAGGCTGTGGGTGCTATCAACAAAGAAATACTCAGCGTGGAAAGAAGGCTGTCTCTGGTATCCCTGCAACCTGTCCCACAATAGCCAGCCAGCTTTTGTGCTCAGCCAGAGTAGAGTCGATATTGGGAAGCCGGTAACGGTAGTGGGTGAGGATGGTGGGAATTTGCCCGCTACTGAACACTTGACCTCGAATCAGTGTGCCCCTAAGGCAGTCAAGCCTACCACATTTACACTCAATAAGCAGAAGCGTGGTGCCGGAAAATCCCGTCAAGTGATTACTGGACATCAAAGCTGCTCTGACGAATTGTCATCAAACTCTCATGCTTCCCTCAAGGATGTATTTGAGGGCATGCTGGCACAATTTGGTAAAGATCTTGAAGAGTTTCTCGACTCGAAACTGCAAGGCGTATTTGGTCATCTGCAATCCATCATGAGGAAGCTGTCTACTATCAATCTAAGAAGGCCAACAACAGAACTGGATAAGCTTATTGACACCTTCCCTGGCAGTTCTGATGTGGGCCTACTGCCAATGCTACTGCTTATCTCTAACTCCTTGCATAAAGGTAGGAAGCCTTTGACCTTTAGTTTAAGTGGCAGAATATGTGAAGCAGGAACCCATTCAACTTTGGTCTGTGAGGTGCCGGTCCTGGACCCAGCTGGTGTGCCTGAAAGTGTGCCCATCCTCCTTAGACAGGTGGGCATGGCTCTTGGTCCTGTCACTCTTACGGTAGCTTCTCCCTTTGTCATAGTTCTTGCTAATGTGACAACCATTCGTGCTGGGTTGGTCGTGTCTACAACCGACTTGATACATAAATCGATTCATTTGCTACATGGGAAATTGAATTGCCACACCATTGCTTGTGCTCACTCTCCTGCCCCCCTCGTTGCTTGTGCTTGCTGTCCTACCCCCCTCGTTGCTTGTGCTTGCTGTCCTGCCCCCCTCGTTGCTTGTGCTTGCTGTCCTGCCTCCTCGTTGCTCATGCTTGCTCTCCTGCCCCCCCTCATTGCTTGTGCTTGCTCTCCTGCCCCCCTCATTGCTTGTGCTTGCTGTCCTGCCCCCTCGTTGCTTGTGCTTGCTGTCCTGCCCCCTCGTTAGTTGTGCTTGCTGTCCTGCCCCATCGTTGCTTTTGCTTGCTCCCCTGCCCCCTCGTTGGTTGTGCTTGCTCCCATCCCCCCTTGTTGCTTGTTCTTGCTGTCCTGCCCCCTCGTTGCTTGTGCTTGCTGTCCTGCCTCCCCCTCGTTGGTTGTGCTTGCTGTCCTGCCCCCCCTCGTTGGTTGTGCTTGCTGTCCTGCCCCCTCGTTGCTTGTGCTTGCTCTCCTACCCCCTCGTTGCTTGTGCTTGCTGTCCTGCCCCCTCATTGCTTGTGCTTGCTATCCTGCCCCCTCGTTGCTTGTGCTTGCTGTCCTGCCCCCTCGTTCGTTGTGCTTGCTGTCCTACCCTCTCGTTGCTTGTGCTTGCTCCCCTGCCCCCTCGTTGCTTGTGCTCGCTCCCCTGCCCCCTCGTTGCTTGTTCCTGCTACCCTGCCCCCTCATTGCTTGTGCTTGCTGTCCTGCCCCCCCTCGTTGGTTGTGCTTGCTGTCCTGCCCCCCTCGTTGGTTGTGTTTGCTGTCCTGCCCCCCTCGTTGGTTGTGCCTTCTGTCCTGCCCCCCTCATTGCTTGTGCTTGCTGTCCTGCCCCCTCGTTGCTTGTGCTTGTTTTCCTGCCCCCTCGTTCGTTGTGCTTGCTGTCCTGCCCACTCGTTGCTTGTGCTTGCTGTTCTGCCCCCCCCCTCCCTCGTTGGTTGTGCTTGGTATTGACATGAAGAAGAGTGTCATGTCAGGAAAGTGAAAAGCAATTTGGTCTTTAACATAAAGGAATGCGAGTTCCAGTGCGGTAAAAAACAAGCCTGAGCACTGAATTAATATTGGTTGGGTTAGCTTACAGATATTTGCTAATTTTGACCACATTATTCAATTGTCAACAAGGTTGTTTGGAAGAACAAATTGGTAGACGAAGTTAGAAATGCATCATTTGCAACTGATATTCATCCGGAGGGGCATAGCGGATAGAGGATTGATATGTTAGAATACGAATCGTATAAATTTGTGCTTAAAACAGATGTGCTTATAAAAAGTTGAACGTCACTACAAAGGCCTGTTTCTACTTGGGTGGGGGATCCAAAGAATTTGCATTTTGTTCTGGACTCTGTCAGCAAGGAAGAAGTTATGGTTGTGGATGGTGGTTTTGCTATAGCTGGGGCCATTTTGAGGACACTTCCTAATGTTTCAATAAAAGTATTGAAGGACTACAAGGATTTGAACATATGATTATTTTGCCCCTCGTTCGTTGTGCTTGCTCCCCTGCCCCCACGTTGCTTGTGCTTGCTCCCCTGCCCCCTTGTTGTTTATGCTTGCTCCCCTGCCCCCTCGTTGTTTGTGCTTGCTGTCCTGCCACCTCGTTGCTTGTGCTTGCTGTCCTGCCCCCTCGTTGCTTGTGCTTGCTGTCCTGCCCCCTCTTTGCTTGTGTTTGCTGGCCTGCCCCCTCGTTACTTGTGCTTGTTGTCCTGCCCCCTCATTGCTTATGCTTGCTCCCCTGCCCCCTCGTCACTTGTGCTTGCTCCCCTGCCCCCCCTCATTGCTTGTGCTTGCTGTCCTGCCCCCTTCATTGGTTGTGCTTGCTGTCCTGCCCCCTCATTGCTTGTGCTTGCTCCCCTGCCCCCTCGTCGCTTGTGCTTGCTCCCCTGCCCCATCGTTGCTTGTGCTTTCTCCCCTGCCCCCTCATTGGTTGTGCTTGCTGTCCTGCCCACCCCTCGTTGCTTGTGCTTGCTGTCCTGTCCCCTCATTGCTTGTGCTTGCTGTCCTGTCCCCTCGTTGCTTGTGCTTGCTCTCCTGCCCCCTCGTCGCTTGTGCTTTCTCCCCTGCCCCCTCGTTGCTTGTGCTTGCTCCCCTGCCCCCTTGTCGCTTGTGCTTGCTCCCTCTGCCCCCTTGTTGCTTGTGCTTTCTCCCCTGCCCCTCGTTGGTTGTGCTTGCTGTCCTGCCCACCCCTCGTTGCTTGTGCTTGCTGTCCTGTCCCCTCGTTGCTTGTGCTTGCTGTCCTGCCCCCTCATTGCTTGTGCTTGCTGTCCTGCCCCCTCGTGCTTGCTGTCCTGTCCCCTCGTTGCTTGTGCTTGCTCTCCTGCCCCCTCGTTGCTTGTGCTTGCTGTCCTGCCCCCTCGTTGCTTGTGCTTGCTGTCCTGCCCCCTCGTTCGTTGTGCTTGCTCTCCTGCCCTGCTATTGGCATTGTAAATGACAATGCCTTTTATTTTAAGTTTTAAAAACAAAAACTTAAATAAAAATAATGTCATGAGCAATGCCAATAGCTCTAACTTTAAGAATGCCGAGACCATTGCATTGTAAATGCTTGTTTATAAATAATGGTAGCTCTGGGCCAAAGCCTTGTATCTATATTAATATGCTTTCTGACTGCATCCAAGCTCTTGATTGCAAACTTGCTTATTTTCACACTCAGTTTCAGAATGTAGTCGGAGGTGATTTTAACATTAAAATGGGGTGGCCGTGGGAGAAAAATGCTGCTAATATGTTTGAATGAGTAAATATTGAGGGGCAGATTTACAAGCCCCTTGTGCCACTTTTGTGTCACTTTTTCCATGTTAAAATGACGCAAAAGTGGTGCCAGGGCCTTGTAAATAAGCCCCTTGATGTGTTCATCCACACTTGGACCAGCGAGCCAAAGCATTTTTACACCTAACTCTTTTGATTTACTCAATGTATGTGAGCTGATTGATCCTTTGCACTCCTCAAATACAACCTATGTTAAGGGGGCATATGGCTCTGTTATTGATTATATCTTCGCCTCTAGAGGTTTTTCGGGCTCAGTCTCCAAGGGAGGGATCATTGAAAGTATATTTAGTGACCATAACGCCCTATGGATTGACGTAAGTATCCTCAAAGGGTGCAATTGCACTGAAAATGATGTTACGGGCTCCCTAGTATAATTATGGATTAAGCACTTTGCTTGCCCTGGAGGAACTCTGATCCAACAGCCCTCATGGCTTAGGTATGTGCCTAGCACCTTGACCTTCTGTTTGATAGGCTCACTTCCACTGAGTGCTTCTGAGCTGTGGCCAATCAATTTGTTAAACAGGGCCCAATGATCTGTAATTTACTCATGAAGCCCAATAACCCAGCCCAGCTTGACAGGAAATGGTTCGATTTATTATGCAGAAAGGCATTTACTAACCTTCATATGGCACGGAAGGAATCACCAAGGGACAGTTGTAAGTTCCAATGATGCAAGGTAGCATAGAAGGCCGCCCTACATCATAGGCTGATGGCGATCCAAACAGACTCTTGGGAAAAGTTAGTTCTCGCCTGTAGGCAGAAACACTACAGGGCCTTTCGGACGGTTGAGAATAATTTGAGTTGATATGGGCCCATTAACAGCTCCATCGTTAGCACCTTTAGCCCTGAGATATGGGTTGCCCATTTTAGTGCACTACATGCCTCCAGCTGCAATGATGAGAGCCCTGAGCCGTTTTTTCCGTTATCAATTGAGTTTACTATGGAAGAAGCCTGGGAGGTCATTATTAAGTCCTCACAACAAGACTCCTGGACTACATGTCATACCAATGGACTATTTCAAATCTATACCAGAACTTTGGGGGCTCTTGTTGTGCCATTGCTTCAATGCTGTGGTAAAGACAGGCCTGCCTGCTTCTTGGCATACTGCTATTATTGTCCTCATCTTTAAAATGGGTGATGCCCAATCTCCAGACTGCTATCACTCAATTTCCTCGTTAAACTCCACCGTGTATACAACATCGGGAAAGTTTAATTGTTGGTAACAGTGTATGTCAAAATTATGTACAATAGTGTAAATATTTGAATGTCTTGTATTTTCTTAGCTGCCAATTAATATGTGAAAAATTGCAAAAAAAATTCAAGTAAATGGCACAAAGTAATATTGCCTGAACTGGGATTCAATAAACAGTTTCCTGAGTCTAAAAAAAGTTTTTTCCATTTAGAATAAATGTGGTTTAGGCATTTGTTTGTTGTTGATATTTGTGTCAAGCATAATGGCTGCAGGTTTGGATGCCAGAAGAAAAGAACCTGCAAATAAATTGTTTTTTACCCAGATGGTGGCGGGCAGTAGTACCGATAATGTTACCAAATACATCAATGAGGAAAAAGGTGCAATCAATGTACCATCAGTTGGAGAAGCTGCATAAAAAAGAACTTTCAAAGTGTTGGGAAGCTGAATCCCTCCAGCATTATATTCCCCTCGTACAAAGATCCAGACCCCGACATGCTGGAGGAATGGGCTAATAATTCCCGGGACTGTTCTTTAACCGCATCGCTGCGGTGGTTATTTTTCCGCTGTGCTGAAAAGTGTAAATATTGATGTTACATGACGAGCTCAGCTCGTCATCAGCACACGACCACCGTGGTTGATGACGAGCTGAGCTCGTCATCAGCATCGAAGAGGTTAACAATGATGAGAATCTTAGTGAAATATGCTTTAAAAGATTAGAGTAAGCTTCTGTGAGAGATTCATACCCTGCTAGCGGAATTGGGCAAGATGGTATCTCAGGAAGCTTTGGACAAATTTATGAAAAATCTGATGGTACGACTTAATACAATTGAAGATGAAATTACAATCAAGAAACAACATAATTAATTTGTGACATTAAAGACTATCAAGTAGGACAGTTGTTAACATTTCATCAGAAGTATGATCATATGTTTGATAATAAGGATAACGGCATGTCATCTAAAAATATGGTACCTGCGAGCATTTCGGGGACAAGTGAGAGAGATATCTCGGATGGGAACATTTTTGATGTTTTGCTAACAGCACTAAATCAGGACATTAATCATAAGCAACATAAAAAGAGTTTTAAAAAAAAACAATTCCAGTTGTTAAATCAGAGCAGGACAGAGCAATTCCAGGAACAAAAGGCTCTAAGGGGCAGAAGACGAGGAAACAGAGGAAAAATGCAAGGAACAAGCAAGGTAAAAAAAGATGAAGGAAACTAAGAGAAATAGCCTGTGGGAGTGACAATGAGGTGCAAACAAGACAAATCATGAATGTAGTAAATTTCTCAACACAAGTTTTTTTATTTTTATTTTATTTTATTTTTTTGTCTTCATTGTCGCCTTTGGTGACCAAATATCAGTATATGGAGATAGGCGTACTGTCGCAGATAACCTGGTAGGAGCACTGAATAGCACAAAGTGGGTCGCCCCTCAGTACAATTACCATACTCCAACAGCACCACATTAGAACAACCAACGGGGTAGTATGCTGCAGTCAGATACCCAATCTTGTATCGATATCACCCTATTGGGTATACAAACATAAAAAGAGATGCCAAGCAGCGTAATCATTGAAACTTGGGGGAAAAAAAGAAAAAAAAAACCATGGTTGAGTACTCAGCTATAACTAACTTAATAAGGACCAGAAGTTTCTCTTGTCTGGATTGCCTGATCTTAAAAGGTCCATTTTGGATGTTTGTAACACTGAAGTGCGCCAGTCCAGCAAGGTAGGAGGTAACGGGTCTTTCCATTTCCTACATATTTCTCTTCTGGCTAGTAAAATACCATAATAGAGTAAGTTCGTTGCCAGACCCTGAACTTCTGGTGCGACCCCAAAATTAATAAGAGCGGGGCATAGCAGGACTTGGGAGACCAAGGCAGTAGTGAGTGTTAGACAAACCACGTTCCAAAAGGGCGATAGCCGTGGGCAATCAAAGAACATGTGCAGGTCAGAAGCCGCAATCAGACCACATTTAGGGCATGCCACTGCTGCGTTGTTTGGGAATTTTGAGAGTCTCTCTGGCAAATAGTAGGCCCTAAGTCGGGCCTATGTAGGGTAAAAAGGTGGTTTTGGCACAACCAAGAGGGTTTCACTATGTTCCACAAGATCTTAAAAGACTCAAACCACAAATTCTCCACATTATGATTGGTGATATGAGCGGCCCAGAGAATGCCAGGCAGATGGAACTCACTCTTGACCTCCTCCTATAGTAGATTGTACCAAAATGAAACTTCTTTCTTAGTTGGAGGCTTATCTATTATGAGGGAGACCATGTTGCTATCACCCCCTAACAAAAATCTGCCCCCAGCAGAAACCTGTGAGTGTGCCCAACTTCGTATTTGCAGGTATTTAAACCTGGAAAGTCCTGCTCCTATTTTAGAGAATAACACCTCCCACAGGAGTAAACTACCCTCGACGAAAAGGTCCCCCCACACCTCCACTCCTGCCTCTCTCAGAGGTACTGCGAGACTATCGAGAAGCCAGCTTGGAGACCCTGGTGAATTCCAGAGTGGAGATCTACTAGAGAAGTAACCAATATTTATTGAACACCTGAGTTTCACACATGTTTTAGATATATCTCGCAATACCTTCAGTTTTATTTTTTTTTAAAACTTGGGGTCGCCAAACTTAAACAAAAAGCATGCTCAGCTATTTTTTCCCCTTTAAGTAGTGCTGCAAACATATACCCACAAGCACAGTTTATGGGTGATTTTAGCAACATCCTAGCATGGGAAAGTTGAAAAGCCCACGTGTATAGCTGTATATCAGGAGCCGCCAACCCACCCTTTTCTCTACGACGCCTAAGTTACTTCCACGCTATTCTAGGAATGTGATTGTTCCAGATAAGAGAACTTATTTCACTTTGAAGTTTGGCTATCATAGAGGGTTCAAAAAAGAGAGGGATGGTATTAAACAAAAAAGAAACTTTGGGAAGAATGGACATTTTTATTAAGTTGGCTCTACCTAATAAGGATAAAGGAAGCGAAGACCATAATTTCATCAGTCTACGACACTCCTTGGCCACACGCGAGATATTAGATGGAACTATTTCATTTATATCATTGTATATATTTAGGCCCAATTAGCGTAAGACAGAACTCAGCTGAGCCCCTACCACCAGGTCAGGGTCGTTCCAGACCATTGAATCCATCTTTGAGGCATTGATTTCATACCCAGACACGTTGCCAAAGTCCTGAGCCAAAGCAATTACATCTGGAAATGCCGAGCGGAGTTCCGAGGAGAAAACGAGGACATCATCCGCATATAAGGCTACCTTCTTCTCCCATCCTTCAAAAATAAAGGGCTTGATGTTACGATCGTCCCGTTGACGTTGAGCAAAAGGCTCAATATATAGATCGAATAAGAGGGGAGATAGAGGGCAGCCCTGGCGGGTATCCCGGGTGATATTAAATGGGGTAGATAATTCCCCGTTTACTAGTAAAGAGGCAGACGGATTCTGATACAAGAGTCTCACTGCACGCCTAAATTTCTCGCTGATATAATATTTTCCCAAGACCTCCGATAGGTAGTTCCAGTTAACCCTATCGAAGGCCTTGGTGGCGTCCAAGGTGAGAACACAGCCAGGGGGAGAGATTCCACAGAAGCCATATCGATGGCTCCTATGAGATCATAAGTCAACTCATAGAGCTGGCGACCCCTTACAAATCCCTTTTGGTCTAAGTGCAGTATATCAGAAGCAACTGCCCCCAACCTGTTCGCCAACACTGACGCAAAGATTTTGTTGTCAGCGTTTAAGATGGAAATTGGTCTATAAGACACACAGCAGGTTGCTGGTTTTCCTGGTTTCAGTATCAATTTATTTATTTATTTATTTAGTGTATTTTGGTATCGCGCACAGCTACCCCAACGGGGTGTCCCGGCGCTCCTGTGTGAGTACATGCTGGCTGAGATGTTTATTTCAAAAGAGAAAGGATCAGCAGAACAGGTAGGTTTTTAGGGCTCTCCGGAAGGGTTGTTCATCCTGGATCAACCGGATTGCATTTGGTAACTTATTCCAGAGGGCCGAAGTCAATACTGGAAAAGTTTTCCCTATTATTGAAGCACTATTCCAAGAAATAGGACGGGGCATTCCATCTTGGAGGATATTGTTAAACAGCTCAGTCAAAAAGGGGAGGATTGTTAAGTTCAAGGCCTTATAAATTTCAGACCGCAAACCATCTGGGCCAGAAGCCCTACCCTTTTTACTACTAATAATTGCCAGTCTAACTTCTTCCTGGGAGATAGGATCTTCCAAAACAGTACGTTGTTCTAATGACAGTGCAGGAAGAGATACAGGAAGAGATACTCCCGCCAGCCAATCTTCAACTTGTTTGATTTCAATATTTTTATACTCACGATATATTTCACTGAAAAAATCCCCAAAAGCCCCCCTGATATCTGCATCGGTAGAATATGTTATGTCACCAGAAATTATTGAATAAATGTTATTTCTAACCAGCTCAGTCTTTGTCTTCCAGGCTAGCAACTTTCCAGCCCCCTCGCCATACTCGAAATGGGCTAATTTACTTGCTTCCCACCTCTCTAAAACCCGAGCATTCAAAACTGAGCACAACTCCCCTTTTAGAGTAACTACTTTGTTTTGCCACACCTGTACTGTGGTGGCAGGGGCATCCGGGTGCATGTCTATTTCTGTCTGCACTCTGGCCTTCTCCATTTCTAGGGCGGCCACAGCTTCCCTATAGATCTTATTCTTATATTTAGCTTTATTTGTTATAAATCCCCTTAAGAAGGCCTTTAGTGTATCCCATACACTCACATGGGAAGCTGTACCAATATTATCTTCCAAAAAGTGCTGCACCTCCACATTAAGAGCATTAATGACATCCGGCGAGGAGAGCAATGAGCGATCAAATGACCAGTTTCTCAAACGACTCTTAGGAAACCCCTCCAGTTCTAAATAAATAGCTGTGTGGTCTGATAAATGAAAGCGGAGGTGAGAAACTGATTTCACCAAGTTAACTAAAGGTTGGCTAATCAAAATAAAATCGATTCTTGACTGATGGTGGTATCTGTAGTTGCGAAATGTAACACCTCTTTGTTGCCCATGTAGTGATCTCTGAATATCGTTATACCCTAGCTGCTTCATACTATCCTGCAGGAAAGCCCTAGTTTTAGATAAAGTCCTGGCTCTGTTAGTAGGGGACTTATCCAAAAGAGGATCCAAAAATATATTGAAATCTCCTGCAAGAATAACCGGCTCGGGAAATAAGTATAGGTGAGAAAAAAGGGTCTTCAAAGCTGACGGGTCATTCTGATTTGGACCATAGTATCTGCTGTAACTGTCATTCCCTCCTGAGGCTTGAGCCGGGAGGTCGTTTTTTGTGTTTGTTAAATTTTAATTTGCACGCTCTTAGTAGCTGTTCTTGCAGCTTTTTAATGCACTTATCTTGCTAAATACTGCCACTTACTTTGCTGAATACGAGCTCAGGTGCACTTAGCTTGAAAACGAAGCTTAGCAGCACTTACATGTTATCCCCTCCGCTTGATTAGAAAAGCGGTGGTGTTATTTTCTTCCCGCTCCCCTCCTGCTCGCTGGTCAGATAGTTGTTTCCTCGTCACCAAGACCCTCACTCACCTCAGCCGATTGGAACGCTGTTCTGGGTGATCGGATCAACTCCGGCGGCCATCTTAGAGTGGGGTAGCCTTCAAAGGCACCGATTGGCAACTATAAAAATGGAAGACCATGCCTCCGCGCAGCGGACGCGATCAGCGGATGCGCCGGACCTGCGCCGGAGTCGTGCCAGAGTCCTGCCCGTCTGCGCCCGTCCGCGACCAGGATGCGGCCGCAGTCGCAGGTACTACTATGCTTGGCATCCCCTCTCCCCTGACTTATGATAGCGCTAGGCTTAAATCTCTGCGGCCTCTGCAGTGTATTCTACCATCTAATCTTAGCGCTTCTGTCAAGCCCCTTTTTCCTCTCACAAAATGTTTCTTAGATCAACCCGGCGATGGAAAGCATGACTGTCTTTTCCAGCAGAAAACTCCGCCTCAGGCACATTTAAAAGCTAGCCTGTTAAACTGTTGGTCCTTAGTCAAACATTCTTTGGATGTATTCCATACCATGGAAGAGGATAAATGGGATCTATTGTTTCTTACCGAGACGTGGTTAAGAGATGATACTAATCCCGCGATCCACCTAGCTATCCCTACAGGCTACAGTATACTGTGCGCCAACAGACAGAGTCCACATCCTGGGGGCAGAGTGGCCATTATATACAGATCCCATTGGTCTGTCTTGTCCTTTCCCTATATCCAAGCAGAACGCATCGAAGCGCTCCCTTTTTGTATTAAAATCTCTCCCAATTTTACCTTCTCTGGTCTTTTGGCCTATCGACCACCCAATTCTAGTCCATCCCACCTCCCAGCTTTTTTAGACCTCATCCTACAAGCTTCATTGCGATATGCCAACTTTACTCTTCTTGGGGATTTTAATCTCCATGTTGATAATCCTGAGGACACTGCCTCTATTAACTTTCTATCCACTTTGGCAGATGGTGGACTGAATCAACTTATCAACTGTTCTACCCACAAAGCGGGTTATACTCTCGACCTAATCTGTACTAATCTGGAAGGCCTAGAGGTCCTTGATCCAGTCCCAATAGTATGGTCAGATCACCTGCTTGTCCCTTTTACATTTCCCTGCCATTTCATAAATCGACACATTTGTCCGGTTAAACAACAGGGCAGAAATTGGAGCAAGATTTCTTCTGAGAGTCTAGCTCCTTGTCTTCTGTCGGTCGATTTTTTAGACACGAGTCCTGATCTTGACACACGACTGACTAACTTACATGATCGGATTATCTTGATAATCGACCTCATCGCCCCAGTCAGGCCCATAAAAACATATCGCTCAGCTCCTTCGGCCCCATGGTACTCCAACGACCTCCGAGAGCTTAAATCGGAATGTAAACGTCTTGAGAGACGCTGGAGAACTACTTTCTCTCCCGACCTCAAAAGCCCTTATAAAGCCACTTTGAAAAATTATAGGAGAAAGATCATTGAACACAAAAGAAAATTTCTAGAAGAAAAAATTAACCGCTCCCAAGGGTCATCTAGGGAAATATTCGAGACAGTGAGAACTTTTACGGATCCCCTAGCCTTAAAACGACCCCCAGTGGTATCACAGACTCTCTGTGACAATCTCTCCATTTTCTTCGAGAATAAAATAGCCATCATTTATGACTTTTTCCCCAGCAATACTCAGGCAACAAAAAGTTCCACTCCTTCCCCTCTCACGGGTCCAGAGTCCCTGTTCTCTGATTTCGCAGAGATCACTTTGGAACAATCTCTTGCGGAACTTCTTAAAACCAAATCTGGCTCTCCCCTTGACCCTTGGCCCGCTAAACAGTATAAGTCTTTAGCCCCCGCTCTCAATCCTTCCCTGAACAGGATCTGGAATGATTCCTTTCAACTGGGAGCCTTCCCTGATACCTGGAAACAAGCACGACTAGTTCCTATAATCAAGAAGGCCAACGCTGACCCTAGTGAGCCCGCTAATTATAGACCAATCTCGCTGCTACCAGCCCCTGCTAAAGTACTCGAAAGACTCGCTCAACAACAACTAGCAAGCTTTCTTGAAACATCGGGTGCGTTTCATGACTCTCAGCACGGCTTTAGGCCAGGATATAGTACTGAGTCAGCACTCATCGAGATGTCAGATGCTGTGAGATGGAGATTGGACGAGGGATCAAGAGCGGTGTTGGTGCTGCTGGACTTGTCAGCAGCATTCAACACCGTTTCCCACCCCCTCCTCCTTGAACGCCTGCATTCAAAGGGCATTCAGGGTACAGCCTTAGGATGGATGTCATCTTTTCTGTCAAATCCTACCCAGGCGGTGTTCACCCCCCCCTTTCACTTCAGAAAGTCGCCCGCTTCGGTGGGGAGTCCCTTAGGGCTCCTCGCTGAATCCGCTCTTATTTAATGTATATTTTTCCCCTCTTTTTGATATCATTGCCCAAACTGGTACTAAAGGATATTTTTTAAAGAACCCCCGGTTACGACTACAGCTACCTGCACATAAGGTCACATCGAATATCCCTATAATACATCGCAAATATGTTCCATACCAGGCTGAGTCGTTGGAATCCCTGATTACGGCGCCAGACCTTTAATATTAGGAAAACGGGAAAAAGAAAGGCTGTCAAATTTTAAACACTGAAAAGCTATATCCAAACAACCAGAGAACTATAGAGGTTCCTACCCATAAGGATCGCCACTCGAGAAAACTAAAGAGTTTTCATCTTTAAAATCAAGCCTATGCCTCAAAAAGAACGCCCAGCATCCGCTCCTCAATACAATTCATGCTGAGACCGTCTATACCATAGAAAATTGTATTGCGCCCTCGATCTCTCTAATATTACCTATGTTGTATTTATGTATATGTTGTCTATGGCCCTGAGGAAGGTGATACTCACCGAAACGTACGTCGGCTCAACACCTATTGTCTTGGACACAAACTAGTGAATTCCAACTTAACTAGAGGAATTGTCCCAATACCATCTTATATAGCACACCTTAGAGTTGCCATTAATGTTAGTCTCATGTTTTGTATGAATTAGACCCTGTTGTTTATGTAGATAGGTATGTCTTTTTAAACTAATAGAAACAGTATGATTGGTTTGTAAGTATGTGTGTATGAATGTTTAGGATTAACTTTTAGGAGAGGGCACACCTTTTTTTGCATATGAATGTTACAAAAAGAAAAAATGTATGTAAAAGCAATGAATTTTCTTGTGATACCAAAATGATATGCACAGTCTTATAAATGTCCTTAAAAACATTTTTCTTAGAAAACAAAAAAGATTAATAAAATATATATGTTTTGATAATACTTTGTAGTTTACTTTCTGGCATCTCTCTTATTAATGTTTGAGATTCATTCAATGTTAAAAGCAATATAGGTCCCTACAGAGGTTCTAGTATCTGTTTGCTTGATCTGTCTCCCCCCCCTCTGGACCTCAAATTAATTGGGAGAACTCTTTCTTTCTAATAAACAAACTGGTATAAAAGTCACTTCCTATGCTGATGATATCTAGCTTTTGTTTTCATTTAACAGCATCACCCCGACCCCTTTCGATCCCTTAAAAAACTGCCTACGAACAATTGCCCAGTGGATGGATAATAATTTCCTCAGGTTGAATGCAGGAAAAACAGAGGTTCTCTTTTTCCATCAGCCAACTCCACTCGACCCTAACATCTGGTGGCCTCTTGACTTAAGCGTCCCTCCTCTCCCAAAAGACTCTGTGAAAAATCTAGGAGTAAGATGGGACTCCAATCTCACATTCCACCATCAAGTTCACACAGTCTCCGCTGCATGTCTAGCCAAGATCCGAATGATAAAAAAGTTCATTCATTTTCTGCCCGGTAATACTAGGAAGATCGTGGTACAGGCGTTAATCACCTCACACCTGGGCTACGCCATTGGCCTGTATACTGGCTTGTCTGTGGGGCTCTGTCATCGCCTCCAGACGGTTCAGTATGCTGCGGTGCGACTGGTTGGCGGTATCTCCTTACGTGAGCACATAGCTCCTCACCGTCGTGAACTTCACTGGCTACCGGTCCACAAAAGGGCAGAATTCAAAGCTTTGGTCTTAGCCCACCGGGCCTTGGGAGGCAAGGGCTCTGCCTATCTCTCCACGTGCCTGATTCCTTATAACAACACCAGGACCCTACGCTCCTCCTCAAAAAACCTCCTCACTGTCCCCAGATTTAGGAAAACTCGTTCTGGTGGGAAATCTTTCCCAGTATTGACTGCGGCTCTCTGGAATAAACTACCTAATGCCATCCGGTTGATCAAGGATGAACAACCTTTCCGGAGAGCCCTAAAAACCCACCTGTTCTGCTGATCGTTTTTCTTTTAACAACCATTCTATGCAGCATGAAGTTACACAGAAGCGCCGGGACACCCCGTTGGGGTAGCTGTGCGCGATACCAAAATACACTAAATAAATAAATAAATAAATAAATAAATAAGTAAATAGTATCCTAATATAGTAGTTGGGCACCCCGCTATGATCACTGATGCGATTGCCCACCTACCACCAGGATCAACCAATTTAGACACCAACTCACCTTTATTGATTTTTTAAAAATTATTGCCACACCTCTAATATGTACAGATTGCGATGTCATTATACATAGGTCGATCCACCTATTTATTTTTACCAACAAAAGTATTTCAGATTCGGCAAGATGAGTCTCCTTGAGTATTATAATCTGCGCATCTGAGTCACGAAGATACTGCATTATATTATTTTTTCTAGGGTTAGTACGCAATCCATTAGTATTCCAGGAGAGAATCGCTAATTTACTCATTCTAATAAAGATCCCACTCCAAAGTTTTTACCATCAACATCAGCTCAATAATATCTGTACCGACACTACAGAGTATATAAGGGCAAACCCACCAATATACATGCAGCCAGAAAGAAGAAAGGACAGTCATATATTCTTCAAGCAGCAACAACAAACTCAAAGCAAAACTAGAGTGAAAATGAGGAAATTTTTAAAGTTTTTTCCCTTTCAACCCCAACCCCAACCCCCCCCCTCGACCCCCCTGTGCCCCAAGCAACCCTTCCACTCCCCCTGGGAAACCCTTGCTCTATCTATCTGGAAAACCCAGAAGATAGCGCCCCATCCTGGGTTCCCACCCCACCCGTGATCTTTAAAAGACATTAAACCTATGATGTATACCTTATACCTATACTACCGGTGTTTATACGAAAGCAGAGATTATCTATTTCACAAACTCTTTTTTTTATTTATTTTTTAACATTTCTAGTCTTTTACACTTTCGTATTTAAGCTAACGTTGTCATCGAGACTTATCAGAATGCAAAAAAGGTTTCTTGCTGTACTTACGAAGATCCTTAACTACATGTCTCTCTCTTTAGGTTCTATTAAGTTCTTAGTGGCTCTCCAATACCACAATGCACAGGGCAAGCCTACCTAGCCTGATGCTCCTTTGTCTTTGCCCATAGTCAGTAATAGCTCATCCGCTGCCTGCACTGACCTGATATTATGCATGCTGTTTTTATACATTACTCTCAGTGTTGCCGGAAAGACTAATTGAGCAACTGCACCATAAATTCTAAAAGCCTCATGCCTCCTCCCAAACTCCCATTGCTTGTCAAGTGTGGTCCTAGACAGGTCAGATTGAATCTGAAAATTAAATCCCTTACCACCCACAGATTTCTGCTTTAGGGCTAGATTGAGAATGGTCTCCTTTAGTGAGTAAGTATGGAAGTTGACCAAGACTTTTCTCAACACAAGTTTTATCTGCAGATGAGATCAAACTCTTTGCATTGGGACTGTCATTTTGTCCTTCGGCCAATTTGAACTAGACTCAAACAAGAATAGATTTATTCTGTTTTTTAAGAAAGTTAAAAATTAAAAAGTGGTTTGATATTTAACAAGGGATATCTTTTATCTCCATTACAGCACCGGCTCTCAGAAACTTAAGTATTGATGATATTGAAGTGTTGCACACTCTATCTGTATTGGATGTGGAGTGTGACATTCATGAAAATTCCATTTTGAATCTTGTGAATTTTGATCTTGATTAAGATCTCAGTCAATCTAGTTCATTTAAACCAAAATTGTTTTTTGCCTAATATTCATTGTTCTTCGACTGAGGTATTTGAGAGGGGTGTAATGAAAGATTTGGAAAAAAATTGAAACAATACAATGTATACCAGAAAGAAACGTTTAACTGTTGCTCAAATCACAGCTATTGAAAATTAGCGATCAGATGATTCGATTGTCATACGTCAGTCTGACAAATGTAGTGATATTGTCTAAAACATATAATTTGGCTGAAGGAAGGAGGCAGTTGATTGATACGACTTGTTATTGCATTGCAAATAGAAACAAGGTAATGAGATTGAATGTGCTATTTGGTGACACGTTGATCAATTAGAGGGAAAGAGGCTTATTGGAATGGGAGGAATATGCCTATCTAAAATGCACTCAGCCAAAGATTCCAGTGTCATACTTCTTACCAAAATTGCATTAGAATGTAGATAATCCCCCTGGGAGACGATTGTCTTCTCCATAGATTCTTTATTAGAAAACACCTCATGCTTCAAAGACCGCTATTTGAGACCATTTCTGGTAGGATTACCTGCATACATCAGAGACACAACTCATTTTTTAACTATGATTGATGGGATCCATTGAAATAAGCACTACACACATAACTTTGGATGTGAGTAGTCTCTATACAAGTATAGTCCATGACTTGGGGTTGCAAACAGTGTGATAATTTCTGAAAGCTTGCTCAGTTTCACTATTGTTTCATTCTGAGATGATTTTAGACATGATTTATTTTTGCTTGACTAATAACTTTTTTCTTTTTGACAATTGCATGTATAGACAGAAAGAAGGAACTGTAATGGGCACCTGATTCACCGCCGGTTACGCAAACTTGTCATGGACTGGTGGGAGGAGGATGTGTCAATTGATCTGGAAGAATTTGAGAATTGTGTGATTATGTGATTGCATTTTATTGAAGATATTTTGGGCATTTGGAAAGGAGATGAGGAGTCTGCTAAGCAATTTGTGAACAAATTGAACCAAAGTTCTTATAACCTGATTTTTACAGAACATAAAAGTAAATTAATGATCGAATTTCTAGCTGTAAAGGTATGCGTAAAAGGGGACAGAGTGGAAACTGTATTATTTAGGAAATAACCTGCAGGAAACAGTATATTGAGTGCATTTAATGCGCATCCCCCACTCTAGTGTACAGTATACCATATAGAGAGCTATTGCCTGCTAAACGTAATTGTAATATGGATTAATAATTTCAGAAAGAAAAAAACATTATGTGCAGGAGATTCAGAAAAAAGGATACAGCACAAAAACCATAGGACAAGCAACCACAAGAATGGATGCAGTTTTCATGAATGAGTTACTCCTTAAGAAAAAGAATGCGGATGACTCAGCCAATGTGAGGTTTATTAGTACCTTCTCTTGTCAGGCACAGAATTTGCACATGATTTTGATGAAACGTGTTGTGTGTTAAATACTAATAATGTTTTGAACACACGTCTACATCCTAATCCACAAATCACCTTTAGAAAGAGCAGATCACGAAGGCATGAGCTTAGTCACGATATGATCACGAGTCAAGACCAGCTCTCCAACAAATAGGGCAGAGGTGTATTCTTTTGTTGCAAAAATTGTAAAGCATGTAGTGGCAGCTCAGATTGCTTTGGATTTCAAGTACCAAACACAACTAGAGAGTTTTTAATCAAGAAAACTTTGACATGCAATACCACATATTGTGTATATTGCCTATTATCTCCTTGTAATAGGATGTTTATCAGTAGTCCTATCCATAAGGCTAAGAAACGTGTCCATGTACATATTCGGGCAATCAGACATAATGATAAACATTATCCAGTGGCTCAATACTTCTTTGATGTCCATTTCCAAAATGAAAAATTGTTGCATATGATTGTGATTGATTCAGTAGAAATTGGTATACGAGGTAGCAATAGTGAATTAAAACTATGTAAACTGGAATCTAGAAATATATTATTGATTTCAAAACTGTGGCCCCATGGGGCCTGATTTCCAGTGAAGAATTAGCAGTACACCTGAGATAGTGTAATCAATGAGTAAGGCTTATTTTGCAGTTTCTGATGATTTTAATCAGTTTTTACTGAGTTTTACAATTTTCTTTTTTCAAGTAGGTGATTGAATATCTCAGGGATTGAGCGTTTTTCTCATAGTGCTGTAACTATGTGTTATGCTAAGCTTAATTGGTAGAAAAAATTGTGTGACTTTAAGAGCATATGGTATAATTTTGTATTAATCAATGATGCTAGTAAATGTGTTTTTTTAACGTTTTAAGATTTCTCTGCATGCAATGCCCTCTTGGGCAGAATCAGTTGTTCTTACTCAGGGATCTTGTGGAACCAACAATGACGATGCATGAATATTGAGATGGTGGTTAACACGGTCTTGTGGCATGATTTGCCCACTTGGGCATAAATCGTTTGATGCTGTTTTGTCTTGCATGTTGTTTATAAATTAACAAAACAACTAGTATTGATATCTAGTAGCCATGAAAGCTATGTAATGTTGCTCATGTATGTAATGACAAATTAATTCTAACAAGCATTGTGTCATAAGGAATCATGGTGAATAACAAGACTGTTTGTATTATATGATATGAAATTCAATTGTTACTTAATATTTGAATAACTCTGTATTCACATGTGGTTGTTATCTAGGAGAATTTTTTTTCTTGGAGGAGATTATGGCACAGTGCTTCATTCTAAGATGGTCGACCGAGCTGCTCTGTCTCTTGCATATATGAGAGCTTGAGACCTTTTTAGGTCGAGCCTAGCACAGCGCGCATGCGCTGCTCTGCTCGACTTTATGTAGGGGCTTTTAAAATCTTACCACACGCTTGCACACGCTCCTGCGTGTGCTTTGGTTTTGTCCCAGGATATTGGGCTTTGCGTGCGTCTTTTTAACAAAGACAGCATGCAATGGGGCAAAGGCGGGCGCATGTCCCGCCTGTGCTCCGCCTGCGGCCGTTTGCATTTGGTTACCCGCACAGGCACCATCTGGTTTGAATTATCGTGCCCAGATGTGTGCGTGATAATACAAACCAGATACCTTGCTGAGGCGCGCGCGCACGTGCACCAATCGTTAGATCTGCCTCGTCATGCTCCTCCCTCTGCTCTCCTTACTCGGACTCGAAGCGAGCCGAGCATTCATCTGTGTCAGTGTACATTGCAGCGACAGGAATCTCTGCGCAGGCACTGTATACTCAGGGGGATAACATTTGCTTTGGCCCGCTTCTTTCAGGTTGTGTGGGGACAGTCGTTGTTTACTCATTTCAGGAAGGCAGCGCTTCACCGCTCCGTCAAGGCCGTTTCTCGGTCGAATCTCAACCAGCCTCCGGCCTTTCCTGCCTTTCAGTTTTCCACGTTTCTACAAACTGTCTAAGATTGCTATGGAATTGAATTGGCCCTTTTCACGATGGGAAATGTTCACTCCTCTGTTGTGTAGCATTTGGCCCAAAAGGGCAGCGAGTTTCACAGGCAGCCTCAGTCAATGGGAAGATTGGCTGGATTCAAAGGTCCGTAGATTTACACCGACAATTGGCGTATTTTCTTTTTAATTCGCCCCAAAAGTCTACACATAGTCCTGGGAAGCTGAAATACAGACAGATTTGTAGAACCACTCACTTTGGTAATTCTTAGGCATGCGTAAATGTGCAGGGTTTATATACATACAGTGTAACTGTTCATCAAAAGGACGCTTGTACTTACTTTTTTATCCAAGTAGAGAATATTTTGCAGTATGTGGTGTGAACCTTTTTCTCTGTATGTTAGTTTACAGAACGAAAAAAAGAAATTTCAAGCCAGTGTACACTCCCATCCTGCAAAGAAATATACACTGACCTCTCTTTTCCCATATTGATGGAACAGGTCTCCCTTAGGAGAGCGTGTAGCAAGGCTATAATGATAATTTGATACAAACTGATCATTTCCAGCAAATGCAACCAGGCACCTCTAGAGCAGTCTCAGAGGTCGTCCCAATATTAGAATACAGCAAGGCGCTATGCCATGGGTCTGGAGCGGATACCAGGCAGTACACAGGCATGGTGGCCCTTAGTGCCCGCATTTATGAACGTCCACATCAACAAAGGTATGAGCAAGGAAGGTCTTTCAAAATTCAAGTGTCTTCTTCATGGAGGTGCTTCCCTTTAATGACCCTTTGATGTAGTTGTAGTGTGTGTGTGTGTGGCGGACAGCACGCCAGAAACGCGTAGGGGAACTTTGGACAGAATTTTCTTTGCCCATGAAATTGTTTTCTGTGCTGCCTGGCGGAATAAAGAATTGTGTACGCTCTGTGTGGGCCTCCAACTGTGGGTCTTTTCATTTGGAATATATATATATATTAGCAGCCCGTCCCGACCTTGTCCGGCAGCAATCAGGCTTCAGGGACCCGCCCGCCCAGACCCCCGCCCGCCCCGACATTGTCTGTGGGTCCCCCGGAGTAGCAGCCCGTCCCGACCTTGGCTTCAGGGCCCCGCCCGCCCCGACATTGTCCGTAGGTCCCCCGGATGCTTACCTCATCCGCCGCACCTCCCCGCGCTCCTAAGTTCACCGGTCCGCCGCTCCTCACTGCTCCTCCCCGCCTGTCTGCCGCTCCTCTCCGCTCCTCCCAGGCTGTCCGCCGCTCCTCACTGCTCCTCCCCGCCTCTCCGCCGCTCCTCCCCATGCTCCTCCCCGCCGCTCCTCCTCGCGCTCCTGGACGCCGCTCCTCCACGTGCTCATGATGTCAGCACGCACATCGCAGCCGGCGCTACTTCCATGGGACTACTTTTTTTTTCTCGTAAATTTTTTAAATAACTTATATTTTTTTAATTTATGTAGCCTATGTCCATCTGCACACCCTGGCAATTACAACGATGTATGGGGTGTGTGGATTGGCACTGTGGTTCCCGAGTTTACCCGCCTCAAAGGTTCAAAGTTCTTCCTTCATAATAGTAGTATAGATATATATATTACCAACTGGCGGTCGCCAGTAGGTAGTTATAGTTAGGATTTTTTTCAATGTTAAATCTCAAAATTCTATTTGGAATAACTTTGGCGCCGGTTGACGAATCTGACAGAAAATTTCCTCAAAATGGCCTTGTGGCGTTCCGGTCCTTCCCTGAAAGTTTGGCAGGGATTCGTCAAGCGGGAGCCGAGATAAAAGGGGGGTCCCAAAACGCGTTTCCCCATGTTAATTTCCATAGGGCGGTCGATTTCACTTTTAGCCCGAACAGCTGAATGGATTTCCACCAAACGTGGCAAAATTGTATAGACTGGTAGCCTATCTATAGGCGCGCTCCGGTGCGCGCACCGGGGAGCACACCAGGCGCGACAAGCGACTTGCGCGCGGAAAGCTGATTGACTCACGGGTGTCTGTAAACATTCGAAACAGTCCGGAGCAGCCGCCATCTTGTGTCTCGGTAGGATCGAGACACAAGAGGTGACATAAAAAAAGGGAGAAATTACTATAAGGGGGCAGGGTAGACCCCCTCCTGACCCCCTAGGTTTGATGTGGGGGCGAAAATAGGGTCCCGCGGGGCATTTTTATAAAATATTTTTTTTCGATTTGCGCGGGGGGAGCGCCCGGTACGCGCACCGGGAAGCTCACCGGGGAGCGAAGCACGGGGAAAATCTAGGGCCTTATTTATGAAGGCCTTGTGACAGTTTTGCGCCGCCTTTTTTGTGATGCAAAAGCGGTGTAAAAAAATGTGCCTCTTTGCGCTATATTTAAAAAGTGACGCATCTAGGTAGATGGGTCACTTTTTAAAACCCTGCACCACATTATACCTGCGTCAGGTATAATGTATGCAGAGAGGGCGTTTTCCCGCAAAAACAACGTAATAGCGACGCAGTGAAATCTATGAGATTTCACTGCGTCACTTTTAGGATGCTGTTGCGTCGAAATCTTGCGCCTGCCTCACAGCAGGCGTAAGACTGATGCAAGCCCTTTCACATGGGGCTTTCCCCATGTGAAAGGACGCATTGCTGGAGTTGCGTCACTTTTGTGACACACTCCAGCAATGCGTCACTTTTGTGTTTACAGATACGTCAGAAATACTGACGTATCTGTAACTCCTTGCGACATGATTCGTCATACATTAAATATGACACATCTGGAATGTTGTAAGGAGTGCGCAAAGAAAAGTGACGCATCGCACCAGCGGTGTAAAAAAATGCGCCTCGTTGCGCTATATTTAAAAAGTGACGCATCTAGGTAGAAGGGTCACTTTTAAAAACCCTGCGCCACATTATACCTACATCAGGTATAATGTATGCAGAGGGGGCGTTCCCCCGCAAAAAGCTTTGTAATAGCGACGCAGTGAAATCTATGAGATTTCACTGCGTCACTTTTAGGATGCTGTTGCGTCAAAATCTTGCGCCTGCCTCACAGCAGGTGTAAGACTGACGCAAGACCTTTCACATGGTGCTTTCCCCATGTGAAAGGACGTATTATTGGAGTTGCGTCACTTTTGTGACGCACTCCAGCAATGCGTCACTTTTGTGTTTACAGATACGTCAGAAATACTGACGTATCTGTAACTCCTTGCGACATGATTCGTTATACATTAAATATGACACATCTGGAATGTCGTAAGGAGTGCGCACAGAAAAGTGACGCATCGCACCAGCAGTGTAAAAAAATGCGCCTCGTTGCGCTATATTTAAAAAGTGACGCATCTAGGTAGATGGGTCACTTTTAAAAACCCTGCGCCACATTATACCTGCATCAGGTATAATGTATGCGGAGGGGGCGTTCCCCTGCAAAAAGCTTCTTAATAGCGACGCAGTGAAATCTATGAGATTTCACTGCGTCACTTTTAGGATGCTGTTCGGTCAAAATCTTGCGCCTGCCTCACAGCAGGTGTAAGACTGACGCAAGACCTTTCACATGGTGCTTTCCCCATGTGAAAGGACGTATTACTGGAGTTGCGTCACTTTTGTGACGCACTTCAGCAATGTGTCACTTTTGTGTTTACAGATACGTCAGAAATACTGACGTATCTGTAACTCCTTGCGACATGATTCGTCATACATTAAATATGACACATCTGAAATGTCGTAAGGAGTGCGCACAGAAAAGTGACGCATCGCACCAGCGGTGTAAAAAAATACGACTCGTTGCGCTATATTTAAAAAGTGACGCATCTAGGTAGATGGGTCACTTTTAAAAACCCCTGTGCCACATTATACCTGCATCAGGTAGAATGTATGCAGAGGGGGCGTTCCCCCGCAAAAAGCTTCGTAATAGCGACGCAGTGAAATCTATGAGATTTCACTGCATCACTTTTAGGATGCTGATGCATCAAAATCTTGCGCCTGCCTCACAGCAGGTGTAAGACTGACGCAAGACCTTTGACATGGTGCTTTCCGCATGTGAAGGGACGTATTACTGGAGTTGCGTCACTTTTGTGGCGCACTCCAGCAATGCGTCACTTTTGTGTTTACAGATACGTCAGAAATACTGACGTATCTGTAACTCCTTGCGACATGATTCGTCATACATTAAATATGACACATCTGGAATGTCGTAAGGAGTGCGCACAGAAAAGAGACGCATCGCACCAGCGGTGTAAAAAAATGCGGCTTGTTGCGCTATATTTAAAAAGTGACGCATCTAGGTAGATGGGTCACTTTTTAAAACCCTGCGCCACATTATACCTGCGTCAGCTATAATGTATGCAGAAGGGGCGTTCCCCCGCAAAAAGCTTCGTAATAGCAACGCAGTGAAATCTATGAGATTTCACTGTGTCACTTTTAGGATGCTGTTGCGTCAAAATCTTGCGCCTGCCTCACAGCAGGTGTAAGACTGACGCAAGACCTTTCACATGGTGCTTTCCCCACGTGAAAGGACGTATTACTGGAGTTGCGTCACTTTTGTGACGCACTCCAGCAATGCGTCACTTTTGTGGTGTTAAGGTGACGCATGGCTTCATAAATGAGGCTTTTAGCCTTCAACTCCAGCAATGTATCTTTTCTTAGCCTTTCACTCCCGTTCCTTTTCAACCTTTTCTTTGAATATCAACATTCCCTATATTCACTCTTCTTCTCCTTACTTTCCTTCCCAACACTCACTTTCTTTCAGTCCCCCTACTTCACTTCCTTTCTCCTCTCATACCTTTCTGTTCTTTCTTACTCATTTTCCATACCATTATCAATGCTCTCCATTTCACTTACTCTTTTTCATTTTTTAAAGAATATAGCTCTTTGATGAGAATTGGAGGTAGTTCTGAAAAGAACTTTTTGTTTTCTTCTTTTTTCAAAACAGGAACAAAAACAGGGAATGGAAACTGCTCAACAGGAGCAAAAAGAACAAAAAAATTAGGAGTGGAAAGGGCAGCGATGGTTTTCTAATGCTCGAACCATGAGCTGTACACTTTGTTCTCCAAAGGTAAGCAGTTGATTGCAGTATCTGCATCTGAGGGCACCATGGTTAAAAGCAGGTTGAATGTTTGGCACCAGCTCCTGCGATTGCCCCCTCCCAGAAGAAGTTGCTCCTCCGGTGGATGTAGAGGCCCCATCACTGGGAACCTCTTGTGCCAGAGCCCTGACACTTTCCCGGGCAAAATTCTGGGGGTGCTTCCTCTCCACATGCCGGATCATCGTGAAGTTTCCAAATGAGTATTTTCTTAAGGGGTTACCCCGTGATAGGACTTCTTTGCAGATCCTGCACTCCACTTTTGGAGCATTCACCTTTTTTTGGTTGGGTGGTATTTTAAAAAATTTCCAAATGAAATGTTCCTTCACCTTTCGTTGAGGAGGCTCTTCATTGATAAATTCAGGTTCTTCATCACTGCTGGATATTCTGGCAGCCATGGTAAAACCAAGAAAGATCCAGGAGCAAAAAGGCAGGTCTTGCAGTCACAAAAGTGAAAGAAGAAGTGAAGGAAATAAGTGGGGATTTCATTCTTTGTAAAAAAAAAAAGTTAGCAACCAATGAAAAGTGTTATTTTAAGGTCACATGACTTGACACGCTGACGCTGCGCGCTCCGGAACGCTTCCAGGGTGCATACGCGGCACGAACGTGGGCGCTTCCGGGTGCGCACACGCGGCGCGAACGTAGGCGCTTCTGGGGGCGCACACGCGGCGCGAACGTAGCCGCTTCCGGGGGCGCTTACGTTGCGCGCCGAAGTGAAGTCATCATAGTTTTACGGAAATGCATAATCATTTTCATTTCCTTATAAAAAAGAAACTGCTTTTATTTGTATGGTACAAAATGTTTTGCGTTATTATTAACTTTTCATTCATATTTTTTTTCCACGAATGAAAGTAGCGCTCTGGGTGTGCTTTCCGGAGAGCTTACCGGAGAGCTTACCGGAGAGCTTAACGGAGCGCGCACCCAGAGCGCCCCAGGAAAAAATGATTAAAAAAAAAACTTACAAATTAATACTTACACAAAACAGCAAATTGTAAAAAAAAACATAGGTTAGAAACTCGATACAGAAAGGAATTAGCATTTAAAAAACCTATGAAATTCACAGAAAAAACCATAGGTTTCACACCAGTTATAGTTAGGAATTAGCATTTAAAAAACCTATTAAATTCACTAAAAAAAACATAGGTTTCACACCAGTTATAGTTAGCTGGAAATTTTATTGACATAAAACCATTGAAATTCCCACGTTATAGTTAGTTGGACTCACTATAACTTGCGCGCCTGCAATGCATTGCTGATGACGTCACATATTACATCACTCATGACATGGTCAGTGACATCACTCATGACATCACTGATGACACCATCCTTGTGACAGAGTGAGAGACCTCCTTTCAGTGTAATGTAAGCCTTGAAACACATATTCAAAAATAGTATTTAACATTTTCAAAAAAATGGAGATACCCATACCAGTTACAACAAACAATTCAGTAATTCCACCATCTATATACACATCCACTCATTCACCAACAGTTCTATATAGTCACTCATACATATACTCACTCATTATATGTAGTGATACACCTATACATCCTGTTACACTTCGACAGTCATCCAAAAGTTACTCACACACATATTCACACATGCAAAAAAACTATTGAACATCCATTTATTTGCATATACAGCAATACACACACTACCACTTTACTTCTAAGAATACTTACACATACTTACTCTCTTAAACAATCACTTATATAAACACATACTTATTTAAACAGGAACTATTTCAATCTCTCACTCTCACATATACTCACTTATATACATCCATACTCACATATACAAGATTAAAACATATGTCGTTACTGAAAAAGACAATAGTGAGACAGTCGTTTACTCACTAACATACACATATACACACTCATCCATCCATACAGTCCTGTACATATGCTGTCTTCAAAACACATACAAACAGTGAGTCAGTCACCAACCCGTACAGCCACTTATACACAAAGTGAAACACTGATACATACATTTCAATATTTAAAAGTTACTTGCTAATATATGTATTCACTAAGATACACTTAGGCAGTTAACCAATCAATTCTTTTAAAAACAAACATCCATTTACACACTTATTTAACCATGTATTCTTCCATCGTACTTTACAAATACATATAAAAAACAAATGTATTTTTCAGAAAGACACACATTCACTGGATGGTGTCATCAGTGATGTCATGAGTGATGTCACTGACCATGTCATGAGTGATGTAATATGTGACATCATCAGCAGTGCATTGCAGGCGCGCAAGTTAAAGTGAGTCCAACTAACTATAACGTGGGAATTTCAATGGTTTTATGTCAATAAAATTTCCAGCTAACTATAACTGGTGTGAAACCTATGGTTTTTCCAGTGAATTTAATAGGTTTTTTAAATGCTAATTCCTAACTATAACTGGTGTGAAACCTATGGTTTTTTTCAGTGAATATATATATATATGAAAAGAAAGACCACTTTGATGAACGTAGACCAAGGACACCTGGGGAATCCGTCAGAAATCTTTTTAATTTCACTCTGTGGCGCTGCGTGATGCATTTCAGCTAAATTAGCCTTCCTCAGACGCCTTACGCCACCGGATTGTACCTTCTCCCTCCTCACACAGTTCGTAGGCCCTCCCATAAGTATGGGAGCAGCTGACCCTGTTAACTCATGGCAGCTGAGCTCCAGTCTGGGACCACAGTTACCAGCATGCAGCAGGAAAGTATCTTCGTAACAAGGTGAGTGATGCGCTTCAAATACGCGCTTGAAATGCCTTGTGAGGGGGGTGCCGTCCGTAGTTTGTATGTGAAAGATTTCCTCTGGCCCCCAACGCCCAAGCCACAATCACAGTTCAGGCCGGGCCGTGGAGAGCAACTGCAGTGAGAAATCCCCTCCAGTGAAGTCACAGGCAGCCTCCTGACAGCAGCCACTTGCATGGCCTGTTTTCGTGGCGGTCTCGGGGTGATCAATTCCTTGATTAAAGCAAAGTTTGTTGCGTTACATACATATACACATATATATATATGCATGCAAGGTTAATTCAGTGCAGGTGAGCCCACCACCAATGGGGAAGGAGGAGCTTTATAAAGATCAGCGAGTGGGTTCTACGCCATTTGAACTGCGGCGTGTGAGGAAGGCATTTCGCCAAAACTGGTCATGCCAGTGTTTCAAATAAACAACTTATGAAGCCCCGCTGTTTCCTTTGTTCTCTACTCGGAAGTGTGGAGAAGTTGGCTTGATAATTAGCACGTTACCTATGGCACGCACAAAGTACCATTTCACTGCAGTGGTCACGTACATGGGAATCTTTTGCTTTGCTGCCGAGATGTCGGAATATTCCGTAACCCGCCACCGCAGCCTCTGAGGTGCCCTGAATAGGCTGATGACAGCGGACCTAAATTGTGCGAAGAGACGCTATCACTGCATCTGCACCTCAAGACTGTTGATACTCTGAGGTTGGTGGCTGAAAGAAGGGGAAATAAAGTTGTAATTTTTAATCTGAGTGCGTTTCTCCACTACACTGCACCGAAGTACCAGCGCGCTGCATCTTGGGACTGGTAGTCCCTGCAACCTGTGCATGCAAGGTTAATTCAGTGCAGGTGAGCCCACCACCACTGGGGAAGGAGGAGCTTTATAAAGATCAGCGATTGGGTTCTACGCCATTTGAACTGTGGCATTTGAGGAAGGCATTTCGCCAAAACCATTTCAAGTTGGCTTGACATATATATGTACATACATAGGTGAAAATATTGGAAGACCTGACTATGGAGGTCTCTATGCGATGACACACCCGCTGTTTTGGAGGCAGCAGCGTATTCCGGAGTATGAAGGTTTAGAATATGTACATACATATATACATATGTATATGTACATATTCTTAAAACAGGCCAATGTATTTATATATTCTTAAATTGGCATGTTTTAAGAATTTTTTGGTGTTCTGTAATCCTGTTAGGTGCTTCGAGACATTGCAGAACAGTTTTCTCAAAGATATTTAATCCCATATGGTTTTCTATTCAAGTGTCAAACAATTGCTAGCATCTTCCACATTTTCTTTGATGTTTCATTCATACAACGCTATGATGCTATGTCCATTAGTGGTAGAGCTACACCAAAATCTGCCTTCTATGGGGCCGATTCCGATTTGGTGAAATCCAGTCCGAATCGCCGTACGGAGCATTTTTCCGTACGATTCATACGCAGGACCGTACCCGTACGTACGATGTAGTACGATGTGCACTCAATGCAGTTCTCCGGACGAATCGTACAAAAGACCGTACGAGTCAAGAAACCGTATGGATCGCACTCAGAACACGCTGTACGAGATGTTCGTATGGATCGCAGCAGCCTTCTACGACCCAGCAAGTACGATTCGTGTAGACACCACTCCGTACGACTGTTTTTTACAAGAGCTGAAAACGTCCGGAAAAGCTGATTTCGCCTCATAATGCGTACGGAACGGAGCCCCTGGTACGGTGCGTACACCCCCCGATTGCAGGGGTACGGTGCTTCGGTGTATGGGACGTACACCCCTGGATTTTAGGGGTACGGTGCGTATATCCCCGTGCAATATACCGTACAATCCATGAATGTCAGTGTACGGTGCCTAGGGGTACGGTCCATACCCCCCAAGGACGTAGGTGTACAGTGCGTACACCCTGTGCGTACACCCCTTGAATTCAGGGGTACGGTGCGTATGTTATTGTGTGACTCTCTGTACGAATTGCCTATACGTGATGTTTACCGTACGAATCACGTACACAGTCCCCGGTCCGGATCGTACTTGGCCGGTCGTACGGCATGTTTACGAATCGTACGGTTCACTGTACGGGTGTGTGTCGTACCGATTTTCCCTTGTCTTTCGTACGGTTCACAAGGATTCAGACGGAGTTTTGACCAATGGATCCTCCTGCGCGATTCGGACGGATTACTATGATTCGTACGGAAACGGCTATGAATACGAATCGTCGTACGGATTTGTTTCCCGAATCGGAATCTACCCCTTAATTGTTATTTATGGATTATCAGTCAATTTAGGACAACAAACATATGATGTTTATCATGAGTCCATTTTGATACTGGGATACAAATTGAGAAAGGTGATGCAGCTCATCAATTTTTTTATCCAGTTGGGCGCCACTTTCATATGGAATCAATTACTGCAACAAGAAGAATATCAGTCATATCAGTAAAGTGTATTGTGGTTTCTACAGATGGGTTGTTTAAAAAAAAATTGCCATTGCCATTTTGTTTGGAAAATATGTGTTTTCCTGATTTAGAAAACAAATAAAACAATAAGGGACTACAGAAACAAATGTCCTGAATGTTTCTGTGAGTGAGTATTAGGTCGGTGAACATGAAACGTAGTGTAGACTCAATTTGCAGATACCATAAATGAGAGGGCCATACATACAGAAAGAGCTGCAATGTCATACCCAGTTTGTGCATCAAACAAATGCTAAATAACAATACACAGAGTAACAATTGAATAGAAAAAACTCATAGAAACGCCAGCCCTCCCAAGATAAACGGAGGTCATAGACACATCCAGCAAACACGCGAATAGCTCTAATCAGGTAAGACCAGAGATGACCTCACCACCATCCATTCTTACTTCTTCACTGACAGGCAGTCTGCATTGGTAGGCATGGTCCATTGTGTGGTTGTCATATCCTCCGTGTGGAATTCCTTTGTATTACTGAGTCACGGCCATTGTGGAAGGCACTATTTACAGGGTAAGAGTGCAAACATCCCTTATGTTGGCCTGCATAACACTTATGCTCTCCAAAAGTAACATGACTATATTTATTAACCTTTGTTCAGTCCTATCATTTTGCCAGTGTTATTTGGCTTCACTTACAAGAAGAATCAGCACCACTAAATAGTACATTCTGAATTAGAAAAACTAATTTAGAATAGCAAAATCCATAAATTGCTCAGAATAAACATGTTATTCCCCTGTACACAGCTGAATTTTAACCGCGCTGATTTGGCGTGTTCTTGTGAAGGTAAAGCCACTGAAAGAGAATAGTTGGGTGTAGTGCCAACTGAATATATTTAGTAAATATGTTTTTAAATAATGTTACCGCTCCATCCCGATTGGACACACAGTTGCCACCAAACAGAAGGTGAAACATGAATGAAAAACTGTGTGAAACTAGGCTACCACCATGAGGCATGATAAATTCGAATCAGCAAGTTTTCTAAAATCCGAATTTGTGAAGAAGCTGTTTACATAAGCATGTTTTAAGCTGTTAAAATAACTAGGAAACGAAAGGACAGAGTAGTTGGTTACAAATCAAGTGTAATCATTCATCATTTGGATATAAAATTCGTACAAATTGAGAGGTTAGGAATCCGACTATCAGGCCTTGTTTAAAACAAGCATTTACAATGCAATAGGTCTCGCATTATTAAAGTTTGAGTTATTAGCATTGTAAATGGCAATGTCTTTTATTCATTTGTTTTTAAAACCTGCAATCGGTGCATAAACACGCACTTTGAACGTATAGTCCTTGCTTACGATGAGCAAGGCTGGCAGTAAAAGATACTGCCAGCCTTGCTTCTCATAAGCATGGACTATAAGTACAATGCGCTTCTTTAAGCACTGATGCAAATGAATAAAAGGCATTGTCATTTACAATGCCAATAGCTCAAATTTTAATAGTTCACCATGTACTTTTTACAATTATTCTACAGTCACAACCCATTCGACCACTGCCAGGTTGGCGTTAGGTCTCTCTGAGAAACAAAAAATATGTAGGTTTATGTCTGGGGCTACTTCAAATGCAAGCAGGTACAGATGGTGCATTGTAAACCCCTGCAACTTAATCAACTTCTTTCACTGTCTGGAAATTAGAAAACATTATTTACTGACCTTCCTCTTTACTCTCAAAGAGATGCTGAATAGGGGAAACATCCATTACAACGATCTACCTTTACAACGCAATTGTTACAACGCAACTATCTTTACATCGCATGCCATTACAATGCATGCCATTCACTGTCAAGGAATAATAGCACTCGGAGAATGATTGTCCAATCAGTACTTGTTCTTTAGAAAAAGGAGAAGTACATTTATTACACACACACACACACACTACTAAATACTACCCAATAATTTACAAATATATACATTGGTAGATGTAAAACAACACAGATGGCACTGCATGTTCAACTCTGCCTCCCCCCAAAATGTTCATACAAACATTTAAAGTAAGCCTATAGGCTAGATCAAAGGTTCAATATCAGCAAACTGCATGTTAAAAACATATCATTTTGTATTTAAATGCAATCACAAATAATAACAAGTCAATAGCAATATCTCTCACTGTACCAACACAAAATGTAAAAAAATTCAGATACAATTTAAAAAAATATAGCAACCCTGAGGCACACAATATCAAATCATAGCTATTCTCCTGGCTATTGTTGACCCCCAAAAACAATCTGGCGGGTCTGGGCAGTACACAACTGCCAACTGAGCTCATCAAAAACCACCAAGTTCATTGTCACACCCATCGATAGACATAAAACTCTATATACAAAGTCAGAGTTTTATGTGGATCGAACTTTAGTTTCAGATTATTATTCCAGATATTTAACAAACACAACCACACAACATTTATGATTGATTGAAATTCAAAGCCATCGGAAAAGGACACCGATGTTAAGAAAGCTCTGTAGTAGCAAGCTAATGATAGAGGGCTGTTTATGTTTTATAACAAAACTGAATTGTTATTGCCACATCTTCCAAATAGCCATTGTTGTATTGCTTGAGTAATAATTAGCCAGAGATGATAAAATAGAACACAGTTTTCTGGTTGGGTCTTCGAACACATTTGAGGTAAGGCATACAAAGACCTAAAGAGTCTATGGAGTAGTAGGAAGCCAAAGTAATAAAAAAGAGTCTCATTTCCTACAGCAGAAACGTTCCTAGGCGAACTGGAAGATTGCGCTGCTGACATTTTGTGACAGGAGAGGATCAAATGAAGTATATATTATGCAGAAAGAAAATGCAATTTAGTAGCATAATTCAACAGATTTTGAATCAGGATCACTTCACTATTTGCCTTTATTCACACAAGTTAACACTGTATGACCAAAGGTTTCACCTTATTAATATCAGTTTAACACCTAAATGCAGCAATCAGCACCTGACACTCTGCAATTAAAGGCCTGCTACTGTGCCGTAACACGTGTGGTCGTTTTTTTTCCAGTAACTTTTGATCCATTGAAGCTTGAGGGTTTTTGTAAAATTTGCTATTTAGTATTTATGCACCTGATGGATTATGTGGCAATCCATAATTGCACTGAAAATCCGTAGCCACAGATTTGCAAAATTCAAGTGGCCTTGTATTAGTTCAAATAAAACTATAGTAAAAGTAAGTAACCTAAAATACAAACACAACGATTGCTAGAGATGCTAAGAAAAATAGTCTAAACGATGAAAACCACAAATGCGTTGAGGCCCACACAAAAATCCAAATATAGATTGTTGTGCAGTCGCATACGCACAAACATTACGTTGCAGAACCACTTCTGGATGGGTTGTGAACCTCTTCTCCAATTTAATAGTGCGATCCCGCTTCCTCTCCCATCCACCATGTTGGGTGTCTGAACTTGTTTGGGGTTACGCTGCAACACCTGGAACTGCCGCTGAAAAGGCGGAAATGGGGTATTACCACCCGCCGTCTTTTTTCCGCATTCACCTGCGCAGAACAGACTGCGCGCGGGTCTGCTCTGTGATCCACCTATTAACTCAGCCCACTCCCCGCGGAGATCGACAGTTCCATTGGGCTCCACCGCCAGCCAATGGCGGCACCTGTTTACCTCCAGCGTAGAGTAAGAGCGCGCGGCACGAGCAGGCCGTGCGTAGAGCTGGGAGTGGCACGAAGAGTGGGGCGTGGCTTCGAGCATGAACTGGCAAATCAGCTTGCGGGTGTGCGGCAGCGCGGGGGCTGAGCGAGGCGCGGACAGTGGGAAGAGAGGGCGCGCGCAGAGTGTGTGAGAGAGAAAGCAGCGTGTGGGAGGGAGCCAGAGAGCGGCGCGTGGGCGGGGACAGCTCGCGCCGGCAACAGCAGATCAGGGAGTGAGCTACACAGAGCCTGGCGCTGCAGCAGGCACCGCACTGTGAGTCCTTTATACGCTTTATGCAGAACCAGGGGCATTCAGTGCGCGGCGGCGGGGAGGGGTGTCTCTGTATGTGTGCGAGCGTGTATGTGCGCTCGTGTGTGTGTCTCTGTGTGTGCGCTTGTTAGTATGTGTGTGTGCGCGCAAGCGTGTGCGAAAGCAGGGGGAGGTGTGGCTGTGTGTGTTGGAGCTTCCCGGGAGACAGGAGATGTGCACACACGTGCGCGGCCCCTTCGATCTGATTCTTGAAGATGCGCGTGGCCATCTCTTGTCTCCTGAGAAGCTGAGCCGGTGACTATAGGTCTCTGGCGAGACAGCGCTTCGTGCTGTAATCACCACGAGACCTAAAAATACATGTAGCCCAGTGACTTTGTTTTTTATGCCAAGCTTCCCTTAAGTGAAAATTAATTTGTCACACCTTATAGGCTTACCTAAGTTGTACATCTTTAAAGGTGAACGCGCAATACTGTGTATATAGCATATTAGAAAGTAAATGTTTCTTCTGTGAGCCTAACCTAACCGGTAGCAGGACAAACATGACTATCATTGGTGCGTGTTCACCCTGCACTCCAAACAAAAAATGTATTGCCTATGCAAAAATGTACGATTCAGAAAAGGGGGTGGTGATGAACAGAGTGTCTGAATTAAGCAGACCACTCTTACCCAGTCCAAAGATCAGGGCTTGATCCATCACCGTTATTTAGCTCACTGCACCATCCCAGCTGAGAACCTGGCTATATGCAAATTAGTCTGTCCCTGGCCCAGTGCATCATGGGAACAGGGCAGACCAAACTACCAAGCCAATTCTTCACCAGAAAGGAGACAAGCTTCCGGGGACCGGTTTCTGGCATTTCAGCCGTCGTCAGCCCGGCTTGCTTGAATCCTGATGGCGCAGTGAGCAAGGGACTCATGTCTGAGTATACCCTGCAACACCTATAGTGGCCAAAAACGATTCAGAAAAGGGGTATGCATCAACAGCATATGAGAAAGGTTCCCTCACTAATACACCAGACAGCCAGACACAAACCCACACTCAGGAACAGAGCATCATTAGTTAACAAGCAAGAACTTGTAGCACCTGCACAACAGCTGTATAAAAGCAGGCACAGCAAAGGCAGAAGCCCAGACATGGTGTACAATGGGCAGTAGCAATGAAAACATCACTTACTGAGAACAGGTATATAAAATTCCCCAGAACGCCACGTGTGGGCTCCCTCCTGCACTTAATAGTGTATAGTCAAAGTGTGTGGTGGGCAAGGTCCTACTTTGGGGCCCTTCTGCCAATGACTGTGTGTGCAGGAAGGAAATGGGAGCCAAGGCCTGCTCCAACACTACTGACCCCAAAACTTAATGACAGAAGGTAAAGAATGATTCAGAGGGTTATGGCACACGCCTGGTTTTGGTACTTCTGAGACCACTTAACTAGCACTTGATTTCCTCCTCCCCTGAATATTTAATCATACACATGGATCAGTGAGAAAATAGGAGGCTGTGTGGTGATCACCTGTAAAACACCATTACAATGCAAAAGTCTGAATGTTTTTTCTCCTTCCAGTGCAGAACATAGAACAGCAGAGACAACCCCAACTATGTTCTAACTTATCTATCACGCCCCCACCCCCAAACTCCTCCAGAGACAACCACGTTTTTTGTTAATGGCCACATATCTGATTCTGGATATAAGCACAGCCTCTTCAAATCACACCTTTCTTCACAACTTCAATTTATATTTGGGTGACATCAACAACGGTTTCGTTTCTCAACTATCTTCCTCCCTACTCAGCAATGATCAAACTCAATGCATCTTACCCCTTCTCTTGAAAGGGGTTCGCCTCACAACCTACCAATAGGAAGTGAAACCTCAATAATAACTGAACTCCCAACCTCTGTTTACCGGTCGGAATACCTTCTGATACGTTTCTCAGTTACTAGCTGTGAAGCTGCAATCAAAGACCAACTGAAGAACCCCAAGTTATGCGCAACTATCTTTACTTGAACCTATCGCTTACTCTACAGGGAGGCCAGAGGCTCTGCCCTCCCTCTCTCCTTCTTTAACTTAGACTTGGAACCTCTTCAACCATTGTAACTCATCTATACTTAAAAGTTCAAACTTCCCACGAGACATTTCCTAACTTGCACAGATCCCGGAGAAAATCCAGTCAACCACCTTAAACCAAGCGATTCAAAACACAATTTCTACTAATATTTCTCCCTCCCCACAACAGCTCAATGCCAGTGCAATTGTTTCTTGGTGCTCTTAACATCAGGCACAGTCTGCCACCAAATCTTTGTTGACTGTTCCAAGTCACTAGGCTGCCTTCTTGAGAAGAACCTCAACTTCCAATCACAAATAAGCTCCCTAGCCAAAAATGCTCAATTCCAGCTCAAACTTTTGGGCATTAAACTTGCTTTGGATTGTGCCAAGAAGCACCCTTAAATTGTCCTGCATTTTACAGAGCAAGAAACTTCCTTTGCAAGAAACTAGTAAACTTCCTGTCTAAGAAACTAGTGAACTGGTTTAAGGACACAAATGCATTTCTACTGGAAATTTTGATCTTTAGAAAAGAAAGAACATCCAAATGATCATTCGTATGTAGTGACCTTAGAATTTGGAATTCTGTTGAACCAACAGTCAGGAAGACGCCCTCTTCTGAAATCTTAAAAGATTAACTAATTGGAACGAGTCAGTCACAGAGCAAGATGGTAGGTCTGTAGTTTTCTCAGTTGGCTGAGGAGGAAATCCTGGCTAAATCACTCAGGATACACTGTAGCAGAGAACAGTCAAGAGTGGGAGGTCTACTTGTCCCAGCAATGTTGAGAAAATGCAACCCTAATCTTCTGAGACATGATACACGCAACCTAAACACCTCGCCTCCTAATCATGCAGTTGGGAGCGCATGGTGAAACCACAAGCCTGAGGATCCCACACCTGGGAACTAATGAAGGAGGCAGAGATCGATAGCGAGGGGGGACCTTGCTCTTGTTCCAACACAGAGAAAGAGCAGATTCCAGCCTTGTTGTCTGATGGTAGCAGCAATACAGATAAAAGCAAAGATTGGAGCATGGTGCATTACCCCACATACAGAGTTGAAATGGGAGGCAACCCTACCTTCATCTGGGGGACTCTGAAAGGGAGTGATACCACCTCACTCTACAGAGAGCACAGAGACTGGAAATCGGTGACTCTATATGCCAGCAGAACAAAGCAATGCCATAAACTCAAGCCCTTGGGACAGATCAGTCCAGAGAACCAACAAGGGAAATGAGCAGAAGTGTGACACTGAAATGAAAGTGCGTGCCTTTATATAAGTCCTCTTGCATTTCATCTCTTCCTCCCACATATCACACAACCCTTCTACTGTCCCATCTCTGCACATTCTCTAGGTCCAACCAGTCTTCATTAACTCTCTTCAACTTAAAAAGGCCCCTAAATTTGGAAAAAACATGTTGTTGATGTACATTCCTCACCTTAAACCAAACACCAACAGAGAGCTCAACCCCATGCCCTTTCATTTCCAAATCAAAAATGTCTTTATCTAATCAGAGCATAACTGTGTTCTCTTATCTGTTACCAACCATTGGTTAACACCATCTCTGGCAATCTTTTTAAAACTTCGATAGAACTGATGTGATAATTTCTCTGGCCCACTCCACTTCAATCCAGAAGCTATGCATGTCCACGAGTATAACAGCAAAGAGCTTGGTCTGCACCAAGGCCCACATAAACCAATAAAGTCCATTGCCAATCTCACCCAGGGCACACCTGACCTTGTAATTGAAGTTTTTTCTACTGACAACTCTCAACCTTTATTCACTATCCCTGCTTTCTTCATGCAACTACAACATTTTGCACACCTAGCCACCAAAAATACTCCTGAACTCTGCATAGGGAAAGTGTCAGTCCCAAATGTGGTTCATGTCCTCGTTTCATCACTCTCCTCCTCAACTTCAGTGATTATATAAATCTCTCTTCCCACACTGTCACACAGTACCTTATGACCCAACGATTATCCTGAACGTATTAAAAATGCCTGAGTGCCAACTCCGCACAGTTTCTTCTCCGGCTACCTTTCCAAGTCATTTCTCGCATTCTGAACGACAGAAGCCTGTGACTCCAGCCATTTTTCTTTCAAGATGGAGCATTTGTCGTTTTTTTTAACAATTTGTATAGAATTATTAGGGGCTTATTTACACGTTTTATGGCTCAGGGCAGCGCAACAAGTCAGCCTGCTGTGTTGCCCTGCATCACAGGGAAGGGTCAGAAATGAGTTGCATTTATCCAATACGGCGTATTCTTGTCCTTTTCCCTTCCACTGGTGCCGTTTTGGCAGCCTAGCGCCAATGCAGGCACCCTGGTGCAAAGGTGCCTGTGTTGTAGCCAGAATTGCTTATGTGCAACAAGGGGCACCTTCCTGCACAAAAACAATCCTGAGAGGCTTTTTCCTCTTTCTATATGTGTTGCAGAATGCAGCACACAAAGAAAGAGGGAAAAACTAGGAGAAATAATCATATTTCTCCTCGTTATGCCTCTCCAAAGAGGCTTATCGTTTTGGTACATTCCCAGGTTTACCTGTTCTTGTAAATTTTGAGTGGGAATGTTGAGTGGGAATACCCACGCAACACCCATGGAAACGCCTCCCTGGTGCAAAGTAATGCAATGCAGCGATTTGCACTTCAGTGCATTACTCAATATTTATTAAGCCATGTAGGGCCATTCGGTGGTCTTACGTGGCTTCAGAAAGATCATTTTATATTTGTGTCTATCTTGCACCACGTTAATTGATGCAGGAGCGAAGCCAAGAGGCCCATAAATATGCCCCTTAGTGTTTTGTCGTACTGGCACATAACATCAAAATCATCTTTGCGAAGCATATGAAGTTATTACTACAGTGTCATCTTCATTGATACACTCATTTTATTCCTTTCATCAAAAAGGGTTAGGATATTTGCAACCAAAAATCTCTCTTTTGATACTATTGTCTAACAAACCACTTAAAATGTTTACTGTCCTCATCAGTTCCCTTAACATCTCAATCTTCTAAGCAAAATTACATACAAACTTTGCATTGGGTCTACAAGACCCATTTCCATTCTTAATTATTTTTTCTGGCACTGAAGTATCCTTAACAACTTCAATAAATCAGATGTTTGCATTATTCCTTCTATGCTGAATGTGTACCTCCGTTTCTATAAATTTGCATTCCTTTCTCGTTTTTTTATTTTTTAGATTGCTTTTGATACAAAACAAGATGTCAAGATACTTTGCAGGTGACAATGACAGCAAAAAGTCGACAGTAGTGCTCAGCCCTCACACAGATTTGTCAAACAGAGAATAAAAAACATAAAGAGTGGATTCTTCAAGGGGTATGAGTAGAATTCTCATGAAGATGTAGTAGTGTACCAGGTAAGTGGGGGTCTGGGTAGCCCCCCAAGTGTGAGTTATGGGTGTAAGAGCGCAGTTGCTGGATGCCAACATAGATATCTGTTCATCAGCTCCAAATGTCTTACAGGGAAATACTTGAGGGGAAGTTAGTGAGGTGTAATTTTGAATCCCGGATCTATGTAGTCCTCTCCGAGCTTCTCTAATGATCCCCAAGGAGTCCTACCCCTGGAGGCCTGAGAGGGATTTGAAATTATGAAAATCTCCAGAAACTTAGATCTAGGAGGGGAATAGGGTCCAACACCTTAATGCTATGCTCATCAGTCTGTAGAATTGTATGTTTATTCAGCTGAAACTAAGGTATCATTTAGAGCGGGTGCATTCTTTCCCCTATGGGTCAGACTTTGCTTTTCCAAACAATTTTTAAAGAAATTCTATTACAAAATATGCTCTTCCATGGTCAGTATGTAATCCTCGAAGAATAACACTTTCTTTTGATCTCCAAAAAGTTGGCTCATCGTTCACTGAAAGATGCTTGCCACTGTGGAAAGTCTAAAGGGGTGGACTGTAGACTGGGTACACCTTCAGGTGTAATGATATCTGTCAGGGATCTGAATTTTGGTGAAGTTTGATCTGATTGTAAGCACTTGTCAACGCGAACTTTGCAAAGTGATTGCCTCCATTCAACACTAGGACCAACACATATATGTTGTGCAGATGGAAAATGTTCATGGCAATGTTCTTCTGATTCAAGCTTCTAAGATTGACACAAAACCTTAATTTCCTGTCCACCTTCTTTGTGACGACAACAGATGACACCCACTCTGCTGCCTCCACTGGTTTGACCCCTTAGCTACCATTTTATCTAGTACCCTCCTTACCTCTTCCTTTGCTATGATTGCTACAAGCTTATCTTTCTACCTAACTTGTATATCTCCTTCCCTTAAATTGGTCTGATGAACGTACCCCTTCAACAAACCCAACTCATCCCAATACACCAACCGTGCCTCTGTCACAGTCTCCTCAAGATTGGTACCTTCCACCACCTTCCCCTGTACTACTTCCCTGGAATTGATTATAACATACAAAATGAATTATATCCAACCCATAATAAGCAGGCCATCTTTGGCTACACAAATCTTTCCTTGGAAATTTGGGCCCCAAATTCAATTTCAGCTGACATGCATCTCAAGACATCTATGCTGCTCCATGCTACTCCCTTGGTATTTATGTCCTTTGGCTCTAGCTGAATCGCATCCCAGACCTCTGACAACATATACTCAGGAATAATGGTGTAGAGGGCCTGAAAGTACCATTAGATGCAAACCTTTCCATTATTTCGATACTCTACCTTTGGCCTGAATTTTATAATCATTTCAACTTCATCTTCTTGAACCAGCGTATTCTTTCGGCTATCCTTTCTTATCCCCACACTTCACACTCTATTTCATCCACTCTTCTCTCTGAACTTCATTGCATAATGCCCTTTCCTGTAACATCATCTGCAGTCCTTATTCGCAGCAAAACATGTTTTCGAGTCTGAACCCTGAAAACAGACAGAGGAGCAAACAGAGTAAATGTGACATAACAGAAATACTTTGAAAGTGTCTGAAACTACTACCCTACTGGAAAGACAAATGAACGCATTGACCTCAAAGCCAGACCTTTCAGATTGTGTAAATGCAGACAATTAGCATCACCACTAGCCATAGCCAAGGCATGTACTGACCATCACAGCCGAAGATTGACCATACCAACACATGATGAATGGGTGACAGAACTAGCTACAGCATCAGACTGCGAGAGAGTCACATGTGAGCTAAATGATCAGATGACAATTCCTGAAACCCTTACTATCATACGCTACTTGGATAAATGCTAATTGTGGACACACACATATCTCCACAGCAATTAGCAAACTGACTAGAACCATTGTAACATGAAACATTGTGGAAAATAAGTCTTGTACAGAATATGTACTTCACAAATGTGTTGGCAATAGTATCACTGTTGTAGGGAAGAATCCCAGAAACACATCTTGATCAATACTAGATATAGAACACACAAAAATATAGGTCAGGGTTATATCTGTATCAACTTGAATCACTTGGTATTGGTATTATTTTTATCATATCTATTTTTTTGCACATACTGGCTAGTAGGTTCTGTCTTGTACTTGTATTAAACTTGCTGACAGAACTTATGTATTCCACAGGTCCAGCTCTGGGACTGGTTTCGGATAGTTCCTGCATTGGGCTTATTGTTCCCTGACTGATCCAGCCTTAGTCTTTGTAGTCATTTATTAGCAGGAAGATGGAGCGAAGTTGGTAGTTTCTTGTCAGTTTGAACACAAAAGAAGGACATAAAGGAGGGAGGGCTGTTCCACTTACCTACCTTAAAGGGGAAAATATACCAGGAAATGACAGGAGATTTCCTCACATTTGAAAGAGGATCCTCTGGTTTAAATCCTCCAAACCCTAGAGTTTGATGTAGCATTAAAGCCTGTGGAATGTATTTGGAGAGCTCTGTAATCTACGTGTGCGGTCTGGCAGGCGTCCTCCAAATTTCCATTGTATATGCCACTTCCATAGGGATGAATGGGATCCATTATGCTAACACCACACACGGGCATGACAGTCATCCTGCTACAGAAGCTTCATGTATACACATATGAGACATACACATCACTTCATGGATGAAGCGCAGGACCCATGTGTGATACAGGGCACTGGCAGACCACTTTTGACAGTAGTGACCATCAGGCAATCTCCCTGCTCTGTCACAGGTATTATAAACACCAGTATTGCATTTAACAGTCTATAAATGTTTGGGTTTCAAGAAGGGTTTATAACTATTGTAAGCTTGTTCAATTTTGTTGCAGATCCTACTTTACTATTTGAGGTTTGGAGAAGTGTGGCTCAGGGGTTAGAGGCGGCAGACCCGGAAGCTGAGATCGACCCTGGACCAGGGTTCAATTCCCCGCCTCGGCGGGTCTTAGGCTAAAAATTCCACGGACTCGATAATTCTCGCTCTGGTGCCTTCGCGACTCACGGGCTCACACTCTGCGACTCTGGGCAATAGCTTGCTTAATCTCCACAACGGCCCCTCGCGGCGGGATGCCTGGCTTTCACCTTGTTGATACCCTGCTGGGGTTTTCTCACAGGGGAATACCAGGACGGGTTCCCTAAGCAAGCGTCGGGACACCCACTGTGGGTAGCTGTGCGCTATATAAGCTCAAATACATACATACATACATACATACATATTCAGAATAATAAGTATAAATACCATACATGAATGTATTTGGTATAAGAAAAACTGAATAAATGGTTTCCAATGAATTACATTAACATAAAAAGAATACTATAAGCAAGGCACCTCCTGGTAACACCATCTAACACACGAGGAGATACTCAACCCAGACCTAAAAAAGCACTTCGTTTGCTGCAATTAACAATCTATATTTAGAAATTGAAAAGCTGATCCACTGCAGAAAAACACTGCATCCAGATGGTGGTGGCACGAGGGGAAGCGGGAACAATTAGGATTTTTTGACCATTTTGGACAGCACTTCGTCTGGCAAACAGATGAAGAGGGTCCTTCTCTGAAGAGTTTAGCTTACACACATCACAGCACCCTGGAGAAACTGAATGTTATTCTCAAATGAGTCTGGGGTTCCAAGCAGCACAATCAACTTTGCTCGCTTCTATATTTGCACTGGGACATTCGAAGAGAAACTTTCCAAGCTAAAGTACGAGTGATGTTTTTCATCAACGGAAAGCAGCATTTATTTAAAACTAAATAAATTCTCTCCACTCGAGTGCATATAGTTATAGCACTTTGGAGTCGTTTTGTCCAAAATATCTTAATTTATGGGGTGCTGAGATTCACAGATTGTCTAGAAGTAATTATTCTGTATCTCATGTCGGTAATAGCTCAGCAGAGACTCTCTTCCAGTTGATTGACCAGCATTGCAGTCAGGTGGAATCAGTCCAGGGGTGGTCTCACCTCAGCTCCTGTAAGCTCTATGGTTGGCAGGTGAGTCCTTAATACTTCTAGTCAAGAGCAGCTGCTGTCAGTCACTGAGGAGCCTATTTGACATGCGACAGGAAGGTGTTGCTGCTGCAGGCAGAGTCTGAGAACATGGTCAACCTCACAAGTAATGTTGGCAGTTCAATCTTCAAGGCAAGAATAACTCCCACAGAAACCTTTTAACACAAACACTTCTAAAGATAAAAAATATGCTATCTCAGATAGATTCAAGTAATGTTGATGTGATACTCCAGTCAACTAAAAATCCCTTACTCCGCACTTAAACTACTCATACCAAGCAATCTTCATTAATGCCGTAGTTTCAAACTATTCAAGGTTCCCAATATGCATTTCTCGAATTTAGGCTGGAGCTAAAAAAGATTGCTTTCCATGATACCACTTCTGAGAAGCAAACAATCTTCATAAAGCCATGCCTATGCCTGAAAGGACATTTTAAATGTTATTCAGCAAGGCCAAAAGCATCTTGGCCAACATCAATTTATGCCGTCTGAGTTACTTTTACCATATTTTCCTCCCAACTAAAGTGCGCATTTCCTACATACCAGCACCAACTAGAATCATATTCAGTGCAAAATAACATATTTAATCTGTGTTAAAATACAGAAACAATGCTGAACTGAGCAATTGCTAACCTTCAATGCTACCCATAGATGTGTAAGTCACTAACGAGCATAACCTATATATAATACTTTGCCTAATATTTTAAAAACTTTCTTAGCGGAATCCTTCACTATTCACCATTTGCAGACTCCTGCTCTTTTTCAAAGTTGTCCTTGTGTTTTTAAAATGCCTAAAAAATATTACAATACAAGAACTGGGACCATGGGAAATTTTAGAAATGTTATGGCTATGGATGGGATGCACAGGGATGTTGGCATGCGGAAATTACTTTGTGCCACTGATAGAGTGGTATGAACCGATAGAAGTAGCTTTTGAAAGCATCAATGAAGGTATTAATGATGGCGTGGATAGGGTGCTAGTGGGAACATTGACAGGAATCTGTCGTGAAGCGTAGATGTTTGCGGACTTGATAGCATTGAAGGCACTGCTGAGAGAAGGGACTTGGAGGAGCTATGTGTTAGGAAGCAGTATTGATAATGATGTGCTTGACAAAGCCTTGACATGCTTGTACAGTGGAAAAGTTCGGTCACAATGGGGTAACCCAGTATCCCTCCATTGGATTAATTCGCTTGAAAATGTTTGGATAATTTGCCAAAATTTGAAGAAATAATACGCACCCAACTGAACCAATTGTTTATTTGTGTTAATAATGCTTGTGCAGTGCTTGTGCAGTGGAGACAATCGGGTGCAGCAGTGAATCATGTTATAGAGATTGAGGTTTGGGTGTCAATGGGCAGGCTGTTGGCATGTGAGGATATGATGGGAGATGTTTGGGATGTCAGCAATCGGTGGGGTGGAGCGTGCGACTGGAACTTCAATGGAGGAGGTTTGGAGCAATGTATGGAAAACAGAGCTTTCAAGTTTAGTGAATTTTTCGGAATAATACCGAAATAACATATTCCATGATCTTACAGAACGCATTTTCACAATCTGTTATGTCAATGATAACATGACAAGTGATGTCGGTGGAATCATAGAAATAAATGTAAAGTTAATAGAATGACAAAAAACTTCACAAAGGTCCTAGCTTTACAACGGAGTGGAACACTGAGGTATATCCAAACAGGCTTCTGTCACTCACTGGTTAGCAGGAGGAATTCCTTTAAGGTGGAACTGCTTTCTGAATTCTTTACAGGTCCCAGGAGCTGTAGAGCTTTGAAAAGAGTTGCATTTAGAGTTAAAGTTGAAATTAAAATAATGAAAATAAAGGAGACTGTCACTCACAGCATTGGTGTGACATAGGCCGCCGGAACCTCCGCGGTGCGGGGACCCGAGCTCCAGATGGCCCCCTCAGCACAGCACTTTGTAGGCTGTTGACCTCACAACTCACTTTAGTTCAACAATGACTGAGGTATTAGATCAAGTAGCGCCACTCAAACTCAAACAGTTGAGACCAATCAAATCTAAATCTTGGTTGAACATGGATCTTAATAATGAAAGACGACACCTCAGACAGTCGGAAATGACTTGGAGACTAAACCCATCGACTTTGCACCTAACGCAACTTAGATCTGTGCGGTTGGCCTATAAAAAACAACATTTTCTGAGAAAAGGACTCCTTCTTCCGCAACCAACTAGACCAGGCTAAGAATAGACCTAGAGAACTCTTCAACATTGTTAAAAGTAAAAAAAAAGGCACCTCCTCACATGAAATCAAAGCCACCAAAGATCGTTGTGAAGAAATTTCCAGCTTCTTCACAGATAAAGTCACAAAAATTGAACAATCTTTCATCCAAACCTCAAATCCTACCTCGCTCTTAACCTGCCCACCCCCACCCACCCTTTAGGCACCCTGGAACAAACAGGAATAGATCATACCAAGGACGAACAGATCTGCCTCCAACCAAAACATAATGCTAACTGGTCAGACTCGAACTCATGTCTGAAAAAGAGGTCTTCAACATAATTGCAAGCTCAAAGCCCTCTTCCCACACTGTGGACCCCCTCCCATCCACATTAGTAAAACAACTCAATCACATCATTTCCCCTGGACAAAAATCATCAACTCCTCTCTCACGTCAGGCTGTGTCCATGACTCCCTTCAACTAGGACAAATCACACCTATACTCAAGAAACCTGGAGCGGACCCCAACGATCTCAACAACCTCAGACCTATCTCCAACCTCCCGTTCCTAGCTACAACATTGGAGAATGCGTTCTCCAACAACTTAACAAACACATTGTTGATTTCAACCTCCTTGACACCTTTCAATCGGGATTCAGGAAAGGTTGTAGCACCGAAACTGCGATGCTCAATATTTCTGACGATATCCACAAAGCCTTAGATGAAGGCGAAGACTGTCTCTTCATCCTTAGTGACATATCTGCGGCATTCGACTCAATAAATCACGCAGCGCTACTTGAGACTTTGAAGAGGCACGCCCGCATTAATGGCTTAGTACTAAAATGGTTCTCATCCTTCCTTCAGCACCGTTCGCAACAAATTAAAATCAACTACTGTCTCTCGAGGCCAACAGCAGTCACACTCGGGGTCCCGCAAGGTTCGACCCTCTCACCATCCCTCTTCAATCTCTTCATTGAACCCTTGACAATCATTCTGAAACAAGCAGGAGTTAAATACCATCTATATGCAGATGACACACAAATTTACTATAAAATGAAATCTCCCAGCGACATCCGTCACCTCAATGTCACACTAACAAAGATCCAATCTTGATTCAACGCAAACTACTAAAAGCAGACAAAACAGAACTAATTCTGTTTTCTCCTAATAGTAACCACTGACCAATCCAAGATTGGCTCAAGAATCTTGATGCCCTAAACGGCTCCCTCGTCCTATCCAACTCGGTTAAATCACTAGGCATTACCCTGGACAAGAACTTATCAATGAAGGACCACATCAAAAACTCTACAAAAGATGCGCTTTATTCACTAAAACACTTCAGGAAAATTAATCCTTTCATTCCCTAAGATGATCATTCTAAAGACAATAGTACAATCCCTAGATCTCTCCAAACTGGACTATGGGAACGCCATCCTAACAGGGACATCGAAAGCTCCCCTAGCCCCACTAAGGTCAGTCCACAACATGGCAGCCCGACTCATTACTGGTGTATAAAGATTTGATCACATCACACCAGCTCTCAACTCCCTCAACTGGCTTCCCATGTAAGGTAGATGTATGTACAAACTGGCCTGCATCACCCACAAAACCCTTCACTCACCTTTCCCCAACTACCTAAAAAGCAAACTGGTAAAAGCAGGAAAATACAGAACTCTGAGAAGCTCCAACTCACTTCTTCTCATCCCTCAGAAAGTGAAAAGGAAAACCACTTTGTGCTGATCCATCTCTGGTAATGTTCCCAGGGTGTGGAACTCACTTCCTAGAGACCTCAGATGCAACCCCTCCTTCGCCTGCTTCAAAAGGGACTTGAAACTCCATTTCAACGACAATTTTTTTACCAACCTAGGCTAACTAATCTAGACTCTGATGACCTAATTGACTCCACCATCACTTGACCACCAAGGATTGGTGGCTACTGGACTCTGCCGACCACCTAATTTTTTGTCTCCCTCCGCCGCACTCTTTGCCTAATTATTATGTGTTTGTCTATATCTTTTTTGCTTCCTCGATCTTGCTTTGTAATGCAACCTTTATTTCCTGTGCATATGTATAGCGCTCGGATACCCACGGGTGAAGCTAGCGCTATAAAAAACTTTTAAAATAAATAAATACCCTAGCATGAGAGCTCCCGGTTGAGTCTAGGGTTAGGGGGGGCTACTGTACCTTGTACCTTGGCCCCCCTCAAGTTTTCTTACGCCACTGACTCACAGCACAGCTATCAAATATGGCCTTGTCGGAAGGGTGACCGTCAGGTGGTCCTTTTTATCCACACCATGCATGATGAGACTAGCAGACCTGTTGGGATCATGGACACTGAAATTACTACAGCCGGCATGCTTGGTACTTTAACTGAAAAAGCAGGACCCTTGAATGTTACCCTCATCTCGTGGAGTGTTGTTGCAGCATGTCATAGTGGGTACAGGGGCATGGCTACCAATGGTGCAGGAGTTGCAGTGGCACCAGGGCCCAAAGTCCTAAAGAGCCCATTAAACTCTGATAATTGCTGTATTTACTACCCCAACAACAGCAAAGGGTCCTTTTTTCTTGCCAGCACCTGGGCCTACCGCATCCTTAGCTATTGAGTGGGTGACGGCTGCGTAAACAAAGTTTTGACTTGCACTGCGTAAGAGCAGGCATCAACGTAGATGTCGGCTGCAGCTTGTCCCCCTGGAGCCGAGCATGCTCAGACTCAAAATGTTTCACATTTTTTTCTACAAGTTTTTGGCAGGAGTAAAGTCTGCCAGGACGCTGTGCTTACAGAGAGCTGTTGCAGACTTAGTTTATTTCTGGACAGGAAGCGAGCGCAAAGAGGAGAAAAGACGTGTTCCAGTATTAGAAGAAATCTGCCCTGCTTTCAGAAACAATGGCGCGCTCAAGGCGAAAAGGTATGCCGGTTTTCACTGTTTATCCTGCACCAGAGAGCGTGTGTGCGTGTGCGCGCGTGCTACTCTCCGAAAAGAGGCGACCGAAGGAGGGGGCGGAAGCCATGTTGTGGAACCTGAATCTGAGCGAATGAGCAGGCGTCTGCGGTGAAGTAAACAATTCATAATACGCTCGAAGAAGGAAGGGGGCTGAAATATGAGGCTGAGGGGACGCGGTAGGGAAGGGGAGCAGCGGATAGAACAGCAAAAGAGCGGGAGATGGGTTGAAATAACGCCACTTAATTTGTGGCGTTGGTTTCAGTTGGCGGGTATTTATAATAATTCTTGGGAACAGGGATTTATTTTTCTTCATCAGCGTTTGAGCAAAGCAAGAGAGAGGCAGAAATAGGCGACAGAAGGAAGACTCGTAAATACGAAAACACTGACAATGGGCGAGAGCAGAGCTGAAAAATACCAGCACGAGTGAGACACAGAGACACAGAGTGTCTGGTGATGGGGGAAAGAGGCAGGAGTTGGAATAGAGAGCCTTGGTCCGTGGCAGCCACAGCTTTCAGCATCGCTGACATTGGCCAGCGCTGGCAGTGGGCTTCTTAGAAAAACTTTGGGCCACTGCTCTTATATTTTTTCACAAACTAAACACGTGAGAGGGGGCGAGAGAAAAGGTGGAAGGAGAGATCAGAGAGGAAAGCAGAAGGATTAGACAGAGGCAGCAGAGTGAGTAATGATGGAACAATTTCCGGTCCTACTAACAGATCATTTGAGTAGTTTGGCAAGTGATAGCTTTATCCTTGGCACACGACGGAGCCCTGTCTTGCCAACACTGGATGTAAGACATGGAGAAAGAGAGGGGAGTGACAAATATGAGCAATAAATGAATCTTAGAAGGGAGAAGGGATGAGCATGGAAAAGAAGACACTGAGGGGCACCCTGAGAATGTAATAAAGCATGCAGTGATCAGAGGGCAGTAGTGCTATACAGTAAGGAGAGACAACAGCTAAAATTAGATCTTTAGGACCTGTGAAAAAAATGGACTGAAACGGTTCTTGAACCCTTTTTTGCACTACCATGCATTTCGAGATTAGTGCAATCTCACTCATAGCGCTGTTACTGGTGTTATGCAAAATAACGGATACAATAACATCGTGGGCCAAATTATGTGTTGAGATTATCAGGGACAAAAGTTTTGTGAAGCAAAGCTTCTATAGGGGAGCAAAGTTTTACTACATATAACTCCACATATGTGTATATCGTCAAGTTACGTAGATGTGAGGGGTTGAGAATAGCAAATCTATACTTACCTATTTGCACTTACGTACTCACTCAATATTATGGTCCTCGATTTTTTTGGCAAGATATTTTGTCTACACAATATTTTTGTTTCCGATAGTCAGTCATTGATCCCTGTTACCGCTAGCTCTTCTTTTGAGGTCAAGTAAGGAACAAAAATGTTCGAATGGTAGCAATAACACAAATAAAAATATTAGGGGTTCCCTATGTTTTCCCTGATTGGTAAAGCAGTCACAATAGTACAGGGCTCCAGCACATACGGAAGCCTCGCAGACATATTTGCTCTGTTGTGCGAGGAAGAAAACAAAAGGGCCGATTACGATAGCAGTAAATAGCATGCGCTGTTTGGTGCCATGATTGTGTGGGCAGAAACCCTTATTTATTCATAATATGTGCATCGCCAAGGGTTTAATGTGTGGGGGCTTTAGCACCAGATTCTGCTAATTAGTACTAATTAGGTCTAAATAATGTATTTTATGAGAGACAATTTTTCTAAGCCAATTACACTATTTAAATACATCTAAATGGACCATTCATTAATAGTTCGAAAAAATTATGAATTCTCTATATTTTTATTTTTTACAGTTTGGTTGCATCTATAGCCATAAATAATTATGCAAAGTTTTAAATTCACGTTCACTTTTGTAATAATCACAACTTTGTACTTTATATATGTCTAGTAGTTATAGTTCCTAGTGTGCAGGCAGGAATCCTAGTAAGTGAAGGAACACCAGTCCTCGACATTTAAAGGGGTGCATTGGAGAGTAGCCGATCAGATCCTGAGCACTGGCTTTCCAATAAGAGTCACACATTTCTGTGTTATTTCTCAGGTAAACGAGACAGTGCTACAACTCAATGCAAAGTACTCACATCTTTATAAAAGCCCTTTCAAGGCCAGTATGTTCTCTACCATTTGGATCTGCTGTGATAAATTATCTCACAGTGTTAGCGATGAGTAGTACAATGACTTTCTTTGTCACCACAAGACTTATCGCAGTACCTCGGCAGGTCCCTAGATTACTAAAGCGGAGCTCTTATTGAGGGTGATCTTTCTAATCCTGTAGTTTAAATAACATTGAGGGATTCATGGACTGTTGTATGTGTCACAACAAGATATTCTAATTTCACAACCAATCAGTGAAGTTGTTTCAGACTTGCAGCATGTGTTCCTCACTTCTTGTTCTGGTGGCAATTGTGACTGCCATGCATGTGCCATGTAGAGGTGGGTCCTGTATGTGAGACAAAGATAGGAAACCTCATGTCCATGATGGTGGTGAAGTTTCCCTAACTTCACCCAATCGGAAAGCCAAACTCCCTAGAGCTTCTGAGGGTTGTGATTCCCTAACAGAGGATTTCCTGTAGCCAGTACATTCTGCAGCAGGAAGTCCTCAATATGCAAGAATCCAGTGTGGAGAGGTAGGGAGGGGTAGACAGCATGGAGGATGTACAGGATAGAGCAAGTACCTTAAGAGGGCACATTTTAGATGACTGGGCAAGGGGGCTACAGTTGTTAGGGGACAGGTAGTGTAGAGTGGGATACTGGACTAGGTGCGGTTGTGGGATACTGGACCACCATCAATCAACCACAGTCTGCGTGCTGCCTTGTGGGGCACTTCGTTGCCGCAGGAGTTGTTCTGCTGCAATGAAGGGACTCTAAAGCTCCTCCCGTAAAAAGGAAATTAAGATTGCAGGCTGATGTCACAAAGCTTGCATATTTTCAAAACATGTGCGAAAAATACAATTTCCTAAATTTGCAGGTTTTCACACCAGTAGGTATGTTGGTAATCCTTCCAAGTACTAATTATAAGTGAAAAGGAACAAACAATGCAAAGGTATACCCAGCATGCCTTCCAATGAAATCTCATCTTCCCAGACCCAAATCACTGACACCATGATCTCTTGATGTACATTAGATGAAGACACCCACTGTGACATGACAAATCTATGAAAGTTGAGTGTAATTCGTCAAATTCGTGCAGCTGAACGTACTAAACAATTCCTAAGCATTACATCCCATACATTCCGGATCCAATAGAAAGATTTTGGGTGGAATCCTACTGGGTGCATGTTTACCCCACTCTCGGCTCATTTGCACAACCCCTGTCTGCTAATTATGAGCGTACATCTAGTTGCAGCATGGTGGCCTTCTGTGTGTTGTGAAATGTAGATACCGGTTTATTGTATAAATGGGTATAACATTCCAAGCTTCCTTTTGTGTAGAATTGATGGCATTTCCAACAAAACTCTTAATTTTCTACCTTCAAAATTTATCAACAGTCCGAGTATCTATCATTCATTTGCCAGTGCCCCGGAGGGCCAATGGCCTCCCCATGGAGACGGAGATATCTTTCAGAGCATTCAGCATGTGCTCTCTCCTTGAGTGAATGAGCCATTGGCGTTAAGATGGGAGTCCAGTCTCCCGGCCAAGGCCATCCTCGAGTTTTGAAGGGAAGGGCATCTAAAGATGAGGGAGTTGTTAGGCATCAGCCTCATGCAATCCTTGGCAGGGTTATCTTTGTCTGAGAGGCGAATCCAGTGTAAATGAACACCGATTAGTGTAATTTAGGAAACAGACTTTCTTATTAAACACTCAGAGGCTTTGGAATGGTGTCCCCACTATATGTTATATGCCCCCTGCCACCCCCTCCCCCGACACCAATCCACGCTGAATTTTAAAATGTACCTCATCATTGTGTTACTGATATTAACTAAATAATTCCTGCCGAACCTACATGGATCTACCACCAGTTAGCCCCAGTCGCCCCAATTCTTCTTACACCATCCCTAGAATGTAAAGAATTGCTAGTATGAGCTACAAAAATATCCTCATGTGTTCTGTGACCTTGGATGATTTTCACAGGTCTCGATGTGCATAGTGGCCCACTGCCTACAATGGACAATTACGAGCTAAAAATTCCCAAATAAAATAGTAATAGGGCTTATCTCTTTTGGGATCAAGTATTTTGTAAAGACAATGAATCCATTTCCATGTAATGCCAATCCTTCAATCTCCAAGGCAGGAATGCCTGGAGGCGTGCACGCGATGTAATTCACATATTTAGTCCTGCTGACTCGGTTCAGGTTCAATATATTTTTTCGTTTGGTTACATTTCCAAAGAAACAAGACTGGTCCACTTCATCTATCCGGTGTCCATGTGATGGTATTTCCGAACAGTCCACTATCCATGTAATATTGTTCTGCAAATTTTATGAATCACCCCGCAAGCGTTGGATTACTCCAATATTGTTATCCTTGGGTTTGAGAAGATGCCGTCCTGCCCTTATGGCGTTACAACAATTAGAATCAGTATTTATTGCTAAATGCATCACTATGTTTCTTAAAATCTGTCTAAAAATTCGTTGTAAATATGATTAAATGTAGTTCCAGTGTTTTATAATTCTTACAGTTATTTATTTTTTATATTCTTGTAATGAACTCTTGTCTCCTTTTTTAACCATGTATGTTGATTCTTATCTGCACTTTTTGTGGTTCCTTCAACATTTGTATACCGAATAAAAGTTATTTACCTACCACATATTTAGTCAGTAATCATGGCCACTCTGCATCAGAATAACCTCCAGATGCTCACATGGAAGTGCATCTTCCATGCCCATTCAGTTATTGGCTTCTCCCCAAACTGATAGGCACTTGCTTGGCCATAGTCAATAGCCTTAGCAGAAATGTGAAATCCAGCACTCAACAAAAATATTAAAAATAAATAAAAGCATGTGTTTCACTATTCACCTTCATTGATTCATTCACTCTCATGCTGGTCTGTGGAGCTTTGCTTGAGAAGGGGGGTGGGGGTCCGTAAGGTAAAGGGGAGAGCTCAAAGCCGATGAAAGCTTTGGGCCACTCTCCGTAAATAAGTGGCCACAAGTTGGAAGAGTATTGAAACGCCCAGATCCATCGGTGTCTGGGTAAAGAGCGAGTGCTGAGGGAAGGCCAGTCCCTGGGGACCGGGCCAGTCCGAGGCCCCGTGAACACGGAGTACAACGCCTGAACGTGACCTGGGAAGAAGGACCGGGAATGTGTGCAGACAGCTGCTTCACATCACAAGATTTCACAATACCTCCCCTCTCATCCAAAGTAAACACGACATGTTTTAGGCCCCGGAGATGATGGAAACCGGCTGTGAATGAAAGCTAAAGTTAGCTTAAGACACCACCCACCCCAGAGATCGCCAGCACTGCCCGCCCCCGCCGGTGCCCCAGGACACGAGCGTGGAGATGCTTTGATTAGGATTTAATCTCCCTCAGTGACCGCAGAGAAATACTTCCTGTTCTGAGATAAATGTGTCTGTTGTCGTGGAAATCTTGTGTATCTGCACTTACGTAAATGTTCTTTTTCGGTTTAAAAAGACGGAAGCCGCCAGAGCGGAGGTTTCCCTGTCGTTTTCAGATGAATGAAGGCCCCTGGACACTGCATTCATAGGGCCTGCATGCGACCCCAATTATCACCCCGAGAAAGAGAACAGAATCCGAATTAAATTGGATGGGTGGCTCATGTATAGTGCTAGAGGTGGAGAATTGCCGGGTCCAGGCGCTGTTCAAGTAGCCTCCTCCGTAGACCATATGAACTGTTTCTATATATTGTGACAATTGAGACAAAGCCAGTAATGCTGCTCAGAAGAAGAGAGGGGGAGAGCTAAAGTGATTGATACTTGTATAGCGCACTACTCACCCGCAAGGGTCTCAAGGTGCTTGTACGAATACCGCTGTGGAACCCATCCTGGCTTTCCCTGTAAGGCGTCCACTCCTGGGCACCCCCAAGGTGGAGGCCAGGCATCCTTAGCGTTGTGGGGGCCGTTGTGAAGACTAAGAAAGCTATTGCCCAGAGTTGCAGAGTGGGACTCCATGACTGGAATTGGCAGCGAGGCGAGAATTATCAGGTCCGTGGAATTTTGAGCCCAAGACCCGCCGAGGCGGGGCATTGAACCCTGGTCCCGGGCCAGACCTCTGCATCAGGGTCTGTCGCTCTAACCATTGAGCCACACATCTCCAAAGTGATGGCAATAAAGGAGTCATGTGGGCAATAGGGTGTCACGGCTGGGGTTCTGGTCCCCATAAATTCAGTGAAAGCGGAAGGCCCGGGGCGTTAAGTGGGTCGAGTCTGGCACTTCTAAAAACCAGGTGCTGAGACGGGTCCCTAGCGGGCTCTCCATTTTTTTCAAAAAAATCTTAACTCTCAGATAGTTCTAACCATCACTGGCCTTCTAAGAGATTCCTTTGTTTGATAGAAATCTTAAATCTACAGGGAGCACAATGGTTAATTTGTGAAAAAATAAGTGCCACTGCTCTCGTCAGGAGAATACTTGTACTAGCCCATTGCTCCTATTAGCACTGCCTATAACAGAACTACTAACATAAAACCCTACAAGTGGGCAGATGATGGGGCATACCTGACAGAGCTGCTGGCTTTAGAGCTGAGGAATCAGGTTTGAGTCTCGTCGTAGGCTCAACATCCTCTTACTCTGTGTAAATCACTTAATCTCACTGTGCCTGTAAAACATGAATGTACCCTTCACTGGTGCTCATAAAACGCGTTCCACCAATTTGGGTCGAGTTTGTGCTATAAGTACTAGTGTTGACAATTAAGTGCTGGTGGCGAGCACTGGAAACCACTGGCTCAAATTAAGCACTGACTCAGTGCTTAATTTGTAAAGTTATAACTACCGGTCCCGTCTTCAGGAGGCCACTTCTACTTGCAACACCCATTGCTGCTGTCAGCACTGCCAATTACAGTAACAACATAACTACTAACCATCCTACTACTACATGTGTGGCAGTTCAGACTATTCCAGGGACCCAAAGATATAGGAATGGACTATTAGTCATTTTTAATGTACACTGAATTGATAAATAGCTGTTGTTGCTCTTCTTTCTACATTAGACAATCAGCGCCGCCATATGGCAGACAGCTATGAATGGCAGTATTGACAATTAAGTGTCGGTGCTGAGCACCAGAAGCCACCAGCTCAAATTAAGCACTGCACATGAGGACATACTTGCCTTGCAGCTGCTAACACTATATAAAGAAGCGTTAGAGTCATGAATGGATCATTCAACGGCTAAAATAGCAGTAATCACAGGCGTTTGAAACGGGGTAAGGGGCGCATAAGCATTGGATCCTTCAGACCTCCGTCTTCGTAAATGCGAATAGTAAAATATTGGCCTGAAAAATAGTACATTGACTCAATCCCTGGACACCTGAGAAAGTGTCACCAGATCATGTAGGTTCTTTCCCTAGCAGGACTACCACTATGATCTGCAAACCCGATTTGCTTGAATGGATGAAATAAGTTCTTAGGTTTCTACTGTTCGGTATTTTTAGACGCAGAAAGAATATTTGATTCTCTAGAATGGCTGCTCCCGATAATGGTCCTGCAGAGAATCAGTAGAGGTCCCCATCCACTGAATTTGATGTGTTGGATATTTGTGGATCCTGCAGCCAGCATCCGAATCAATGGTCTTTAAGATTACAGAAGTGCGCGGCGCGGCTGCCTATTTCTCACATTCTATTTTTCATAGCCTTAGAACTTCTTTCATGCCTATTACACAAGTAACATGCTCCAAAGGATGATATTGCTAAAATTGCTGTGGGACAGGCAAGAGTTTGCTGGGAAATATGGACACTGCCATTTAAGAGAGGAAAGTTATCTGTTGCAGATCCATACATGCACTATTATGAGACCGAGGCAACTTTGCTATCTACTCCTTTCACCCCTCCTTCCACAACCCTATTTAGGGTGAAAATGGATCAGGTTGGTGTAGTGTCTTGTATATAAAGAAATGCTGGAACTATTTTGAATCCCACTGTACACCGTAGGCCTGTGACTTAAGCTTTGGAGGGATGAGTTGAAGGCAGGCTTAGAATTTTGAGTTCTAACTGACACTCAGCAGAATAACGTGTGTACAACTACTCTCTGTGCGTGGCTTGGTTATGGTGAGACCCTGGGGCTGTCAGGATGCTACAGCTGGTGGTGAGATAGGAGATACGAAGCCCGTACACTGAAAATGCTCTTCCAGAGAGTTTGCAGTGGTTCTGCAAAATGCTTGTGCGTGCCATGTGCGCCGCAGTCGAAGTGCAGAATCGACACTGGGATTGGTGGAGTCTCAGTATGTTGCCAGCCTGTGTAAATGCTTGAAGATAGAGACAGTGCCATTGAAAGTCTAAATGTTGGTAGCCAGGAACTGAATGAAACTACCACAAATAACAGGCACTGGGCCATTACGCAAATTAATGGTATATGCTAAACGGAGTAAGAATACTAAGGGGAACGCTACCAGGTTCCAAACGAAAGCAGTGCGGAACAATAGTTCAGTACTGATTACACTGAAATCCATGTGCTACGAACCAGAGATTAAACAGTTGTTTGTGAAGAAACATTCAAGCACAAATCCAACAAAATGTCGGAACGTTATCCGCTTTCATATATAATTAGGTTAATCTACTTTCTGAAACCATTAATGAATCATCGTTCCACGATGTTCTGTGAAGTGGCCCCAGAAGGAGGGTCACAGGGATTGTGTTAGACAGCTGTGCGGCTCACCACCAAAGCTGCTGTGTCATATGCCGACGACACGCAGTTGGTCATCTCCCTGTCACGTGCGCCCGGCCTCTCGGCGGACATCTTCAGAGCGTGCATGCAAGACCTAGCGGCCTGGATGTCCGCCAACTTCCTCAAGCTCATCGGAGGCAAGACCGAGTTGCTGGTGGTGGGGGGAGACCGATCGGCGTGGACGTCGGCGTGGTGGCCGCCGTGTTTAGGTCCAGCACCCACCCCTTGCCAGAAAGCAAAGAACTTGGGTATCTGGTTTGACTCTGACCTTACCTTTGGCCCCCAGATCAATCAGGTGGTTGGATCATGCTTCGGGACCCTCAAAAGTCTCAGGAAGGTATTAAAATTCTTACCTATCAGAGCCCGCCAAACCCTGGTACATGCACTAGTCACGTCAAAGATGGATTACGGCAATCTTCTCTACTTAGGAACTCTGGAGAAGAATCTGAGCCGTCTACAGGTTCTCCAGAATGCCGCTGCCAGACTAGTGCTTAGACTACCCAGAAGAGCAGGATCCACAGCGGCCCTCCGGTCTTTGCACTGGCTCCCGATCCGAAGCAGGGTGGTATTCAAAGCCCTATGCATGTGCCACCGGATCATCAACGGGAGATCTCCGCTCCCTTTGAAAGGATTGCTGACACCCTATGAGCCATCTCGATCCTTGAGATCTTCCGGCTCAGGACTCCTGGCAATTCCTAAGGTGTCCAGAGCCTGGATGGGTGGAAGATCTTTTAGGTTCCTCGCAGCATCAAGATGGAACAAACTACCTATGGCCCTGCGATTAGAACCTTCAGAACCAATCTTTAGAGCCAAGCTGAAGACTGCTTTATTTACACAGTAGTTCTTTCCGCACTTGTTAGTTCCAGCAGATATTAGCTCCTTAGCGCGGGGACACGCCGCTGTGCGTCACCAAGCGCTCTATAAAACCCCCTAAATAGAAAATAGAAATATAGGGGACCAGAAAAACACCTAAGGCGGCTCTCACGTCAGGACCTTCGATGGAGAGCCAAGGTGAGTTCCAAGCTTCAAAAGTCATTAAAGCTGACCCCGAAGCTAGCACGTCACAAAGCACTAGAGAAGCTCTGCCTGACCAAGTTGCACATGAAGCGCCTGAGAGACAACTACTGTCCACTAATATATATAAAGCTGCTGCTTTCTTAAAACCACCATCTGCTTTTGAAACTGCCAAGAAACAAAATATTGGCAATACATGGACTGCATTGATAGAGATTTTTGAAGATTTCATAGATGGAAAAGATGAAAAAGATTATAAAAACTCCTAAAGTATCTGAAGAACATGGCTGGTGAAGGAGTGAAAGAAGCCATGAAAAATATACCATGAGTAGGTGAAGTGACATATGATTAAGGCGCCCAGTTTTCCATTTCTATTTTTCTCAGATAAATATGGACACAAAACAATGTGTTATCTGTCTGTATTTATTTTTTAAAAGTGGAAAAATACAGAAAGTTGTGTTTCTTGTGAATGACTCTCCATCCTGCCATTCATAAATTCCAGGCCAAAAGCTGAGCTTATAGACAGCATGAGGAGATACAAACAGGATGATATTTCCTTAAATACAGGCAAATATTATCATGTTTTTGTATATAATGCTAATATTTACATGTTTGGCCTAGTGTTTTGTTATACTTGTCTGCTTAATATGCTCAAATTTAGTAGGCATCAAAGTATGAGTGTATGATTATTGGTTAAATAAATGTGGAAATGTACCATTTTATGACCCCATTTATTGTCTAAAAACAAAATCAAGATGGATAAATACCTACAAGATGGCCCAAAATTAAATATGGATAAATAAATATGGAAGAAAAAATACTATAAAACCGGGAGCCCTTCATATGATCAAATTAAAACAGCCTTGAGTATCCAATTCATCGCGGTGCCAAATGTGGATATGGAAAATACATATTAAGTCAAGTACAGCAAAGACCAGGTGAAACCATCAATGAGTTTGTTGAGATAATGGATGTTCTGGTGAAGCACTGTAGATTCAATGAGTTTAGCAATGAGGAATCTACCCGCCTCATAGTTATGGATGGATGTCTGTCAGATTCCTGTTGACAACGAATGCTCAAGGAAACTCTGAGCTTAGAGCAAGTCTTCAAGGCTGCTTGGTCTGAAAAGCAGGCTGACTGTCAAGTGACTGACATGGAGGCCGGAAGTGCCCAAAGTGCATCAGTTATGAACATGAAGAGTAAGCCAAAGTATAAGAATGAGAGACACAAGGTGATGTCTCCACAGAAGAAGGAAACATGTTACAGATGTTGACTGTCATTTCCACATGAAGGCAAATGTCCTGCAATAGGACAAATATGCATCGGCTGTGGTTAAGCCAATCATTTTGTGACGACTTGTAAGGTGAAGAGAAAAGTAAGTGCATCACAGCGTGAAGACAAAATGGCTGACCGAACGCGACTTCAGTGACGTTTGACGCGCTCCCACAAGGCTAAGTGGTCACACCAACTGAGGCAAATCAACACTCAACAACAAACAGTGTCGATCATTGTCTAAATCATCAACAAAGATTTCCTCAGTGTCAGTTCTCAATGAAAGTGACAATGACAATTGTGCAATGTCGATGTTTACTTCAGAAAGGCATGCACATACATATAGGGCTAGTAAAATGTAAGGGAAAATTAAAAGTGAAGAAAAATCAATACGAAAAGGCACCACAAACATTCAAACATTATCCAAAGATCACTCTAAAGATAAATGGGTGTTCAATACCATTCATAACAGACAGTGGTGCGTCGATAAATATCATGGCTGAGGAGAAGTATCAAGAGTTATCTCAGTTACATCAACTTACGAAGTCAAAGACTATAGTGTACACATGGGCTGCCTCAAGGCCCTTAAAGAGTCAAAGTTTGTTTGTTGCTAAGATGAAACATAAGAAAACTGTGGCAAAAGTACTTATTTATATACTTCAAGGAACAACCTCAAGTACTGTTTACTGAATTTCAACACTGCTGCTAAAATGGGACTGATATCAGTGAACTACAATATGAACGCTCATCATGAATTTGCAAGTACGTTTTCTTCATTATTTATCTAACAGACCTCGTTGAAATGGCCTTCGATGTATCGTCATACATTACATTTAACAGGTTAGGAAAACTCAAGACAATGAATGTAAAGTTACATATAAATGAGGATGTTCGGCCTGTTGCACAAAGACACAGATGAATTGCGCACCCCTTGCAAGAGGCAGGTGACTGTGTGCAATCCTCACCATTAAGATTCACTTCTTTTCCATCCTTCAGACATCTGTATGTGTATGGTAATGACCATGCCTCGTGTAAGAAAGCATTGCCTAGTGGTTCATATCGTCCTATAGCAATATACCGCATACAGTTAGTAAATTTATATAAAGGAAATGGTAATGTAATTAAACTATGAATCAGCCACGTGGCAGTAGTGGTTTCAGCAACAGAGAAAGGCAAGGATTCTAGCTTCTCAATATGTAACATAGAAAATGATGCATCACGCATTGAAAGCATGCGCTGTTTTTCAGTAAGATTAAAAGGGGCGAAAAGGGATGAAACGTTCAATGAGTTCCAGGGAACTCGACCTGCCTTAATTGTCTGTAGAGTCCAAGCAAACTGCATTACAGAACGCAATTGATTTTGACCATGGTATAACGTGGACACCTCATCATGTACAATATCAACAACAGAAGAAACAATATTATCCAATGTGTAAATTCTGGAAGAAAGCATGTTAATACTGTTATCTACTACAGCCAGCACTTTTTCCAAATTTGCTTGATCAATCGCTCTCAGGCGTTTAGCTGCCTCAACCTGTGAAAATTTCCAAATTTCATTGTATACAGCATAAATAAAGCGTTTAGATCTACCCCTAGTCGGGCCTTTTATAAAATCATTTAGCTCTATATTCTCATTCAACTGGGACAGATGCAGTTTAACTGCAGCCAAAGTGGAATGTTGTAACCAGTTCTGACACAATTTACCTACTGAATAAGTGGTAACAGTGTGATCTGTTTCAAACCTGGGATCTGGCCTGATGTGCGTAAAACCTTCAGATAAACCCAAAAACCTACGTTGGCAAGCATCAGTGCTTCTTTGCCACAAAAGCCACCCCTCCGGATCAAAACGGGAAATATTAAAGGAGGAATTCTGCAAAAGTGCTTGTATCCCACTGATGGATATTGTAGTGAAATTACTCCAACCTGAATATTCTTCCAAGTCAGGGATAGTAGGGGTATTTAATTTTTTAGATGTAGCCAATCCAAAACATGTTGTTTGAGAAACAGTAGAATTTAAAAACAACATGTGATTCGGGATGAGACATGCACGATGCAAAGCCTCAGTGCCTTGTACCTGCCAATCTTTGGTACCCCAAACCGATTTAAGGTCTATAGCATCCTTCCATAACTCATAGCCATCCACAGATAACCTTTCTAAAAAGGACTTTGAATACAGCAATTTTGTATCAGTAAGTCTAACTTTGGGCATGAATTTCTGGTTCACTTTAAAATAAAACGACTCAGGATTTGATTGATTAAAATCTGTAAAATAATAGTATTTTCCCAGAAATGTACTTGAGCTCCCCTGTAAGGGAGTAGGGCAATGTTCCCACTGAGTGTAATTCACAGGAACCCTCCTGGAACTTGTCTTGTGTAAGAAATGATTCCCATAATGTTGATAACAAAACAAATCACCATAATTGACAGAATCTAAGTACAAATCCTCAGCATCAAAGGCCGCATAATATTTCAAATCAGAGAATAATGCTTCTACGGCCTGAAGATCCCAATCATCAGAACGAACATTTTGCTTAATCACATCTCCCATGTTTACTCTAAGCACATTAGGAACATTAATAACTTCTGTGGGGCCATGTATCTGAAACCTAACCGCATCCCACACAATCCCATCAAGGACTGGCCAAGCAGTAATCTGTACTGAATGTAAGTCTCTCTTTAGTCTGTGTACTGAATGTGAGGAGGAAAGAGGGGCCAATGTTCCATTAAGGTACCGAATTCCTGTTCTTTCTTCCACATAATGGCCATCGATCAGTCGGAAAAAATAAAACACAAAACCAATTGACATAAAAAGATGAAATAAAAATAGTATCAGCCAAATGTATGTCCAAGGTGGAATTAAAAAATGTTTTTTAAACAACGTGGCATATTTTGCAATAGTCGATGGTTTCTTCGAAAGTTCCGAATCAGAGTCAAAAGAGAATCTGGATTGGTTAGCCAAACGAGCTTGTAAATCGGACATAGATAAATCAGCAGGATCTGCATAGGTCACCTCATCAATGTTAGTAACAGGAATAGTATTTAATAAAGGACTAGTTATGGCAGGCATCTCGAGGGACACCTCCTGATCTGCACCAGATGTAATAGCCAGCACAGAGTGCCTCACCATGGAAGGACAGGATGCAGCCGGTGTCATGCTATGAAGAATCGGCCACCCTGTGTGTCTTGACATTGTCAATAGAAATAAATCTGTTTTCTTTACGACCTGGAAGTGGTGGTAAAATGACTGTTCTTGTGCCCTTCACTCCAAGTACTCGGACTGGTGCTCGATATGAGGGACCAAACTCTTTCTTGTTATCGATCTTCTCTCGAACCAGTTCTCCAACTTGGGGTAGCCAGCCAACTACCGGGATCTGCAACGCATCATCCGACGTGGAGGGCAAGTGTTCCTTTGCAAGACTGTCTCTGGTCTTTTGTAGATTCTGTAAAACATTGCAATGTTCATCTACGTCAAAGGCCCCGGCCTGGGCCTTGTAGTCCGGCCCATCAAGGTCAGGTACATACATCTTGATACCAAAGAGCATTTCGTATGGGGTCCGCCCACCCAGAGACCTTCTAGGGAGATTATTAAGCGCACGCTGCACGCCATAGAGGTGGGTCAGCCAGTTTCTACCAGTGCCTATAACACGGGCTGTCAAAGATTGCTTTAAGTCGCGGTTCATTCTTTCTACCACAGAATTGCCCTCAGGCCTGTAGGGATTTGAAAACTTCACCTGTACTCCCAACGAAACCATAGCATCCTTATACGCCTTAGAGGCGAAAGCCGGACCCTGGTCCGAATGGAAAGTACCACAAGCAAAGATTCCCACAAAGACACGCAAATCCTTAATGACAGTTTGCGAATCAGCGCTTCGATGCGGCCATACCCACACAAAGCGTGTGCATGAGTCAACTGCTACTAAGATGTATTTATACGCAGTATCAGAAGAAAAAGGACCGCAGTGATCCAAATAAACACAACCCAGTGGTTTATTAGAGATGTACAACTGTGTCTGAGGCGGACGCGCAGCAGTAGAAGGCTTGATCTGCTGACAAATGTCACACATAAGGACATAATCGCGCGTCTGTTTGTACAGTCCCCGCCACCAGAACCTCTGTTGTAGCTGAGATACAGTGGCTGAGACGCCCGCATGCGCAGACGCCACACCTTCATGAGCCGCTGTAATCAGAGAAGCTCTGCGATCCGAGTTGGGAACTAGACGCTCTCCAACTTCAGGAATTTTCACATAAGGAACCTTATCGGGACTTAAGTGGTATGTGTACTTCGAAGGGAACCCCGCAGGATATTTACCTCCCTTCTCCGTGGCAGCAACAGCCGCCAAGATGTCATCATCTATTTTGCTTTTGGACCTTGTGACAGCTGCAACTAAGTATTTTGATACCGCTGACTTCGCTGCTTCATCAGCAAGCGAATTGCCAACAGCGTGGACCCCCACGCGCTGGTGGCCGAGAGTATGAATCACAAACACGAGCGGCAGTTTCTCTTTAAGTTCCGCCACTCGGACCCAGATCATTTTATGTTTTATTGTGCTACCCTTGGAATCACGAAAATCATTCTGAATCCAAAAGAACAAGTTCTCATTGTAAGACTGGACACAGTAGTAAGAATCACTTACGATTAAAGTCGTCACACAAGGATCAGCGTACTCCATGCGAGCATAAGAGCACGAAGCTCTGCTAATTGTGCGGTGCAGTCCCCTAGCGTTTGCGTGTGCACAACACTGGACTTGAACTCATCGTTCACCATGGCACCGACTACAATGGCGCAAGCGGAAACATAGGCGTGTTTAGAGCCATGCGCAACCTGCGCCGAACCATCCGTGTAAATGATACAATGGAAATCCTCCAACGGCCGCATTGCTAAAGGAGCAGGATGAACAAATTCATACTGTAAATACTCCTGCGACCGTAAAGCGGCGTCAAAAATAAACGTGACATCCTGAGATGTCAAGGACGTAGCCCACTGAATCCACCGAGGGTGCAAAGCTTTAGAATTCGGTACACTGGCTTTCGTGACCGCCTCCAAGGCTGGACACGGGGTGACAACCAACATGCGCTTTCCCTGCGACAGGGCACGTTCCTTAAGAATTGCCATCTGCACAGCCGTTAAAACTTTCTCCACAGTGGAAAAACGCAGTTCAGCCGAAGTGTATAAGTGTGACTTGTAAGCAATAGGTACAGTATCCCCTTCATTAAAAGTCAGGTACGTGAAACCCACCGTCCCAGGGATAATTCTTATCACCAGGTTGGTTTGGTTATCACGAGTCTGTAAGTAGTCAGAAGCGAGCATATCAGCCTGCAAGGACTGCAGAATGACTGAATGCTCAGGCAGCCAGCATGATTTGGAAAAAGAAGGTTGTACCAAGGCATATAAAGGCTTGATACGCTGGGCATATTCCGGAATGTATGTCCTTCCGAAATTTAAAAAACCCAGTAAAGACTGTAATTTTTTCAGCGTTGTCGGAGAGCGCAACTGCGCGCACTTCTCCAGGAACTGAGGAGCCAATCCCTTTCCTTCATGGTTAAGTTCATAACCTAGAAACAACACTGTGTACTCCGCAATGTGTGATTTTGCAAAGTTAAACTTGTAACCCATGTCTGCAAAGTTACAAATTATGCTGTTTACTCGACACAGATGCACCCAAAGTTCGTCGTCTGTGAGATAAATGTCATCCACATACGAACATGCAACTGGATCGAAACTCTCTAAAAGAGAGACTATGCGGGCGGAAAACACTCCAGGACTATTTTTATATCCCATTGGGAGTCGTTTAAACTTTTTTTGTACGCCGCCGCACGTAAAACTGGTCCATTGGGAACTTAGACCATCTAATCTATGTGCATAAAAACCATTGGAAATGTCAAGCGTGGTTTTGAACCGTTTACGCTCAAGACTATTCACTAGGGCAGAGCCGTGAGTATTCTGTACTGCACAGTTACGGCAATGCGAGTTCAAATGCCGGTAATCCAAAACCAGACGATATGAGCCGTCCGGCTTGTTAACAGTAAAAAGGGGATTATTCATTGGTGACACACACGTTTCAATTACACCTTGATATTCCAATTGTTCAAGGATAGCCGCGACCGAAGCTTTAGCTTCACGCCGTATGGGATACTGGGGTTGTGGCTGTGGCTGTGACCGTAAAGGAATCTCATGGCTAGGGGACAATTTATCCCAGCCACACTGATTTCGGTACACAGCCGGCGCAAGCGCCAGAGCCCACTCTTCTGCAAAATGCAGCGCTTCCACTCTCGATACAGTGTGCGCGAAACTGGGGAGGATTACCTCCTCCCCTCGCGGAGCTGCGAGAACAAAAGGTGGGGGCCAGTCAGCCTCCGAAAGCAAAATGTCATACGTATCCGAAAGATTCTCCCAAAATACCCCTTTTACAGTTCGCTGCATGTCACCTTCAATTAACAGGACAATTTCAAAAAGTCTTTCAGGGGGAGCAACATGTGTATCAGCTGTTTCAATCACAATAAAAGTCTCAGTCGCTGTCACCTTCAACAGTGGACGGAGGGCCTCTCTCACTATGGTAATCTCCGCCGCGCTGTCCAGCAAGGTCAGAGCCCACGTCAGATTCCGAAGCCGCGTTCTCACTATCTGGGGCATATCGATGCGCCGTTAAGGCTGCGACTTTCTTCTTGGCAAACTGCGGTCTCTTTGGCGTAGAGTCGTCCCGCTGATCCCCTTCACTTCGCGTGCGGGGCTGGCCACGTCCTTGCTGGCCACCCCTGCCCCTGCCGCCCCCTCCACCACCGGTTGACGGAGCCGATGAGTCCTGAAAGGAACGAGGAGAGCGTTGGTCAGATGCCTGATATCTGTCAGGCGATTTAATCGTAGCGCGATCGCGCAATTCATAAACTCGATCCGACTGCGCAGGTTGTGAAGGCGCCGGACTAGAAACCTGTGTCTGTTGTTGTTGTTGCTTACCCTGATTCTGTTTTTTAGGCCAATTTTGTTTTTTGGACTTGGGTTGTCCACCCGTTTCCGAAGACTGCCCCTGGGGCTGCTTCTTTTCTTTTTCAAGAAAAACCTTTGCACCCTTAGAATTGCGGCCAACCGTTTTATAAGCCGCCACAATAATTCTTGCCAGCTGATGGGGTTTCTCGGCATCGGGAATTAACGCCAGACCATTGGCCACCTGAAAGTTCACTGCATCCCCTTTTACATTCGCAAGGATAATACCGCAAACTGTCTCAAATGAACCGCTCAGGCGCATACCCAACTCAACTGCCGACTCCGGTCCGTGATCATCCTGAACACGTTTTAGGACCGCAGACAGGTTCGACACCGACGGGGTGCCAAAGCACCTCGAGTAAACCGCTGCAAAAGTCTTACCCCATGTTTCACAGTCAGCAAGTTCAGGGGCTAAATCCTTCGGTAAACTAAGCGTAAGAATCCGGTGTTTTTCACCCGGAGTCGTATTAGGAAACACAGCCTCCAGCTGGTCGAATTTCTCGGCAAGCCAGTAAGGAAAATCATCCTTATTGTCTGGCTTTCTGCCCATTACGGAATTCACCAAGACAGGACTGATTTTCAAACCAGCCTGTTCCGCTCGAAGCTGCGCACCTGCGGGGGCTGCGCCATGTATATTACGACCAATGTAATGAACAAGCGCTCTAATCACGTCAACCGCAGATCACCCACATTACAAGTGGCGCGATTAGGATGAGGAGTAAATCCACCCAAGGCGGGCCAGGCTGTGCCCGGAATGCACAACGGACCTAACCTCGGAGCCGTTAAAGAGTGGGGTAGGACGCCACCAAACCAAACTCCGTGCTGCCAAACATCTATAGGTACTTCCAGTGCCCTGTACGGAGCATAAGCCGCCGGAACAGCCGAGGCAGTGTATGAATGGTAGACACCCGAATTAGCGTTTACTTCCGGAAACGTCACCCAGGAATAAAACAATTCGTACGGGTACGCATGTTCCGCACTCACCACTAGAACCACAGCCAAACCTTCCGCAGGGACATTATATGCCCGCAAGTGGTCGCGAACCGCGACTCGGCTATGCTGCGCTATGTCCACGGCCATGTTAGCACAGGAAGTTAAAAAAAAAGACAAAGAACACTTTGTAGCACAACTGGGTAGTAATTCAAAGAAACCGTTTATATAAGAATTCAAGCTTGAAAAGACCTATTTCAAAAATAGGTAGGTTTTCCGACACCACCGTTTACCGGAAACGGGAATGAAGGTGTCAAGGTATGAATGATATACTACTCGAGTGTCATGTTTTAAGGCCAACCACGTTGGGCGCCATGTAGCAGGGTTTCCGTTCTCCCACAGAACTGTGCATAGAGATCTAGAACCTCAGTGAGTTAGGATGATCCAAAACTCATCTCAGTGTCAGAAATCTCCTTACCTAGCTAGCTACAGTGTCTCATGGATCATTATGGAATGAACCATGTCTTAGACAAACCAGAACATGATCTTTAGAATACCTCAGGAATCGTGGAACACATGAACACTCTTTCGTTATATAATCATTTCAAACCAAAACTGAGAGTCAAAGAACACAAGTGCAAGTTTGAAATATTTATTATTCAATGCAAAGTTCTCAAACGCAGTATCTTGTATAATACCAAAATGCAGATTATAAAAATCAGTCAGCAGCATAGTCACTAATCCATAGTAAGCAAAAGGTGCTAGCATGTTATAATGCAAATTCTATAGAAATCTATAGCACCTATATTTCGCGCACCCTATCTTGCATATTATTTTATATATATGAAGGTCTCATTCGGGCTGTAGCAGGGCGGCCCCATACCTCTCAATGTCAGTAGGAGCAGATCACATCAACAGCTACCAGCTCTCTTCATGCGCAGCACCAAGTGTCTACGTTCATTCCGTGTAACTCTATCTTAAACCCGCGTAGAGCCTAAAATGTTGGCATCAACATTATTTGTGTTATGTCTAATGTGGTGCGAGGATCAGGCCTCCCAGCAACCTTGTGTTAGGTTAATCTTAGAGTGTGCAGCTCTCAGTGTGCAGACAGTTGTACCAAGTGTACCAGGCGAAGCTGATAGCATAGAAATAACATATTATTCTCAAATAAACCACCTCACCGCTTCTAGGGTGAAAGCTACAACAACAAGTATGTGTCGTGTGCAAAACTGAAGCCGAAGGCAAACCGGCTGTTTAAACATGTAATACACTCATGCTAACTTAACGCAATATATGTAATGAAGTATCCATATGACAGGAACTTTATTCATTGCTTAAACATGACATAATTGAACGCTTAACTGATCGAACGCCATGGGTTTCTCCCATTGAAGTAGTGCCTAAAAGAGACAGTGAAGGAGCTGTATGCCTATGTATTGATATGCGCCGGGCCAACAATTCAATTGAGCAAGAGAGACATCCAGGTCCGCACTTTGTTGATATATTAATTCAGCAGAATGGTGTGAAGTTCTTCTCTCAACTAGACTTAAATAAAAGATATCACCAATTGGAGTTTGAAGAAAAATCCAGTAACATTAACACCTTTTCTATGCATTTTGGTCTCTTTCACTACAAGCGAAATAATTTTGGTGTATTCTCTGCTGCAGAACTTTTCCAAGATGTCATAGGACGTATCATACAGCCTTTAGTAAATGCATTTAACTATAGTGATGATATTTTAGCTTTTGGAGCAACAAAGAAAGAGTATGACAGAGCTCTTACACAGGATGTTGTTTGCTGAATGGCGCAGGTTTTACTTTAAATGCTGACAAATATAAACTCCACAAGAAAAGCTTGAAATTCTTTGACCATGTATATTCCAATGGAGCTATGAAACCTGATCCAGCTAAAGTACAAGCGTTGTCGACTGCCAGTCCCCCACAGGACATTTCTATGTTACGATAATTTCTTTGAATAGCCAGTTACTGTTCTAAATACATGACAGACTTTTCTACAATTAGAACACAGGTATGAGAACTGACAAATAAAGAATGTATTTTGCTTGGTCACTTGAATGTGAGAAGATTTTCCAAAAAAACAAGCAAGCTATTGAGAATGCCACTGCAATGGCTTACTTTGATCCTAAACTTCATACAGAGCTTGTAGTTGACACCAGCCCTGTTGGGTCGGTCCACTCCTGGAAAAGCAGACAGCCAAATGCTCGGAAACAATTTGTAGCATACGCCTATTTGGTTATGTTCTGTTTGTGACACCGATATACAATTCTCCATCATCCAGGGAAAGATCAGAATCCTGCTGATTATTTTTCATGAGTGCCATTGAAATGTCCTGGTACTTCATCTAAGACAACGGAGGCCCATATCAATGTTATTGTGAAATAAAGCACACCAAAGGGCATTTTTTCAGAAAAATGTGTTACTGCCACGAGACAAGATAGTGCATGTTAAATTTAAAAAGACATTATTGCATCTCACTCATGGAACCAGCACTCTAAACCCCTCACTAATGATAGTGAGTACTTGAAGTTTAAAAATATAAGAGATGAACTATCAGTGACTCAAGAAGGCCTTATTTTGTGAGGTACATGAATTGTGATTCTTGAGAGTCTACAAGTGTTTGACGTAGCCCACGAGGGACATCGAGGAATAGTTGCCACCAGGAGAGCTGTCCGTGACTGAGTTTGGTTCCAATATCTCGACGGAAATGTAGAAAAGGAACTAAAGACTTGTCATATATGCAACTGCATTTCATCTCAAGTGGTGCACAGACATAATATCGAGTCCAAAATATCGATTGGACATAATATCAAGTTTTTGATACAGACTGGACAAAATATCGACAGGACAGAATATAGATAACAAAAATATTGTTTTTAAGGTAAGTGAAGTAATATCGACTGTTAAAAATATAGATCGTTAAAATATCGAAGTATATAATATAGATAGTTAAAAATATCGATTTTTTTAATAATATATAATTGTTTATAGTGTATTTTTATGTTATAATATGTGTGTATTTATGTTATAAATAATTTTATTTAATTAATTTTGTTTTTATAATTATTGCGTAATTTAAATCTGTAGCGGGTTGTGGGTTTATAGAAGAATAGGGTGGGAAGTAATTTAATTATAATTAATTAAATATGTAAATTTATTTATTGATAGTAATTTGTAATTAATTGTTAATTAATTTATATGTGTTAATTAATTTAATTATAATTGTTAATTATTTTTTATTAATTGATTAATTGGTAAATATGTAAATTTTACTAATTTAATTTCTGTAGCGGGATGTGGGTTTATAGGGGGATAGGGTGGGAAGTAATTTAATTATAATTAATTAAATATGTAAATTTATTTATTGATAGTAATTAGTAATTAATTGTTAAATAATTTATATTTGGTAATTAATTTAATTATAATTGTTAATTATTTTTTATTAATTGATTAATTGGTAATTATGTAAATTTTACTAATTTAATTTCTATAGCGGGTTGTGGGTTTATAGGGCAATAGGGTGGAAAGTATTTTATTAATAATTAATCAAATAATACATTTAATTAAAATTTATTTATTTGGAAAAAATAGTAAAATAATTTTTAATTATTAAATAATTAATTGTTAATGTTTAATTTGTATTAATTGAAATTATTGTTAATTATTACTTTTAAAATATTAATTATTATATTAGATAACATTTGTATTTATTTTTAATTAATTATTAATAGATATTAATTTATAGATTTTTGAATAATATATGAAATATTTACTTTCCCTAATGTTGTATTCTCTATAGTGGGAATAGTAAATTTAACCCCTACGCTATCCAACGCTTTCCCTACTGTTGCACACACTGGAGTGGGAATAGAAATTTTAACCCCTACGCTATCCAACGCTTTCCCTACTGTTGCACCCACTGGAGTGGGAATAGTAATTTTAACCCCTACGCTATCCAACGCTTTCCCTACTGTTGCACTCTTTGGAGTGGGAATAGTAATTTTTACCCCTACGCTATCCAACGCTTTCCCTACTGTTGCACCCACGGGAGTGGGAATAGTAATTTTAACCCCTACGCTATCCAACGCTTTCTCTACTGTTGCACTCACTGGAGTGGGAATAGTAATTTTTACCCTTACGCTATCCAACGCTTTCCCTACTGTTGCACTCTTTGGAGTGGGAATAGTAATTTTTACCCTTATGCTATCCAACGCTTTCCCTACTGTTGCACCCACAGGAGTGGGAATAGTAAATTTTACCTCTACGCTATCCAGCGTTTTCCCTATTGTTACACCCACTGGAGTGGGAATAGTAATTTAAACCCCTACGCTATCCAACCCTTTCCCTACTGTTGCACTCACTGGAGTGGGAATAGTAATTTTAACCCCTACGCTATCCAACGCTTTCCCTACTGTTCCACTCTTTGGAGTGGGAATAGTAATTTTTACCCCTACGCTATCCAACGCTTTCCCTACTGTTGCACCCACTGGAGTGGGAATAGTAATTTTAACCCCTACGCTATCCAACGCTTACCCTATGCTTGCACTCTTTGGAGTGGGAATAGTAATTTTACACTTTTGTTATTGTACGTTAATAATATTGGCTATTTTTTAATTATATTTTGTTACTATATATATATATATATGTTTTAAGAAATATGAATTACATTTTTTAATTTTTTTACTTTCAATAATTATTAGTTAATTTAAGTATTTTAAAGTATATTTTAGTAATTACTTTTTAATATTAATTTAATTTAACATTGTTTTTAGAAAAGTCGATATTTTTTAAAACTATATTTTTGTAAACAATATTTTTAACTCAATATTTTTGTACTTACCTGTTTGTAGATAGAAACTCGATATTTTGTCAGTCGATATTTTGTCAACGATATTCTTGATGGTCGATATTCTGTCTCTCGATATTATTTCAGTGATCCATCTCAAGTCATTCAGCACCCTTTGATATGTGAGAATAGCCACATCATGCATGGGAGAGAATTGCGATTGATTTCTTCGGTCCTCTTGATAATGGACATCATTATCTAATCATTGTTGATGAATCCTCCAGTTTTCAAATGGTAGAAGACCTTTCATCTTACTGTAGAGTTCTATGAACATTTTGCTAAACTTCTTTTGCCACATCTTCTACTTCTATTTAATTCCTATATTGCAAACGTCTCCTCTCAAGGCACTTTTCAAGACACCATGATATGCTTAATTCCAAAAGACACTTCCTTTTGTAAAAATTACTGTCCAATTTCTTTAGTTAATACTGATTATAAGATTTTTGCTAAAATTCTAGCACTTCGCATTGATCCTATCCTACCGGAGCTTATCGGACCTGAACAATCTGGCTTTGTAAAGGGTCGCCTCTACCTCTGATAATTCTAGAGTCTTCTTTAATTTCCTTAGCAAGGCTTCTTCCCTAGATTATCTTATTCCCACTATAGCTTTAGATGCAGAGAAAGCATTTGACAGGATAGGATGGGATTTTATGTTTCATGCTTTAAAATGGATTGATTTTCCCCCCTAAACTGATCTCCTTCATCTCCTTACTGTATTCAGGTCCTACAGCTTCTGTCTTTATTAATGACAACATTTCAGATTTTTCTCTCTCTAGAGGGGTAAGACAAGGATGTTCCTTAACACCTTTATTGTTTGTAGTGGCATTAGATCCCTTTCTCACAAAAAATTAGACAAGATGGCCAGATTTCTGGTTTCCAACTAGACCCACACCAAGTCCAAATATCTGTTTACGTGGACTACATCCTCTTATATTGTTCCAACCCAGCTACTTCTCTTCCTCCTTTTCTTCATCAGGTTGATATATTTTCTCACTTATCAGGTTACCACCTTACACTGGATAAATGTGAAGTTTTACCTCTCAATGTTTTATGTGAAGCATTACTTTATTCATAGCAACCTTCCAAGTAAAAATATTTAGGTCTCTGGTTCTCCTTGACTACCTCCACAACTTTAAAATTAAATTTTGACCACATTCTTACAACATTGAATGACACTATTACACATTGGTACCCTCTCTTTCTCTTTTGGTGGGGACGATTAGATTCGATTAAGATGATGCTTACCCCTCTCAACCTATATACTCTCGCTATGATTCCTGTGCGAATTACAGATGCTATTTTAAGAATATTGATTCTCTTTTAGTAAAGTTCCTTTGGAAAAAACAAACCTCCAATAGCCTTGTCCTCTCTAAAAAAAAGACAAACCTAAAGGAGGCCTTAAATTTCCTGACTTCAAATCTTACCATTATTCTTTTTCCCTAAAACAAGCCTCTCACTGGCTTTCCACTAACCCCTCTACACAACCTCCAGTATGAATATCTAGAGGGAAATTTCTCACCTCCCCTTTTACCTTTCAGGAAGCTCTTGCCTTCACTAATAATATATCTTCCTTGTGCCTCTCTGCTGTTTTTACACTCGTAAACTCTCAACTTCTCTTCTGCTATCTTCTTATCCCTCTCTCACTTCTCTCTCTCAACATCCCATGTGGCAAAATAAATTACTATGTATCAATAATTGTACTATTTATTGGACATCCTGGATATCCAGGTGTTTACTTTGGATTTCCCAACTCTTGACCAATAATGATCCTCTATCCTTCACTGATCTTCAGACTAAATATTCTCTCCCTCCCTCTTTTACATCACAATACAATCTTTTACTTCCCTCCCTTAATCAATATCTCCTTAGACTCCCAAAGACTCCCAATCTTCCTATAACTTGCTCTACATTTTTCCCTTTATTAGATACTTCCCCTTCTGCATCTTCTCTTTACAAAAGTTTACTATTACCTTTGGATAGACTTTGAGTCGAAGACTGAGTTGGCTTTGCAGAAAGATTTATCACAATGTTGGCTGACCTCCGTCTGGGACAAATTGTGGCTTAAGATTCACAAGACTTCAAGAGCTGCTAATACCACTCAAACCCTTTATTTTGTTTAGCAACGTTTATTAATGTCCCCTGCAACTTTAGCCTCCGTATCGTCTAACACTCCATCTACCTGTTGGTTTTGTTCCTGCTCAGTTGCTGACTTAAAATACATGCTATTTGACTGTCCTACTATCTCTCAGTTTTGGCACCCAGTGTGGTCCCAAATCACAAAGATATTCAGAGTTAATATTTCCTTTTCTTTACCCAACATTTTCTTAGGCTCATTGTCACCTCAATGGCCTCAATCTCCATCAAATTTCAAGTTGTTAGATTTAATATTTGCTGTAGCTTTACATTTAATAACCTCCAACTGGAAACAAGAGGATTAAGTCACTTTTAAAGCTGGGTGGAATGCTGTGTGTTTTCATCAAAGACTTGACACCAATTTTGTCACCCCTATATCTTTGGCAATTAAAAAAGACCTTTTATGGCTTCCAATCACCATGTACTTATCCCGGTTTGCTTCCTCAATGGTTTCTACTGGTAACATAAATACATCAGACGAAGTCCGGACACCACCTTGAATACACTATGTTGTATTTTTCTTAAAATGTAAGATATTGCTGTTCATGCTTGTATATTTTTATTGTAATATTTCTTTCCTAAATATTCCTGTGCTCACAGTGTTAACTTCGCGTCTTGTTCTTCTTCAATTTTTGTGACTGACGTACAGCATGTTTATTGTAATCGTTGAATTTCTCTTTTCTTTTTATAACCTCTCTGTTAACTGAGATTTATTATGCTAATTATACTGCTGATTTCTTGATTTCAATAAACTAAAAAAAAGAAGATCTTTTATCAACTGTACATGAAAAGGTTATTCAAAAGTTAGATGGTATCTTTGCGACATGGAGTGTACCTGCAATCTTGAAGTCTGACAACAACCCACCTTTTAATAGTCAAACATTCAAAGACTTTCTAAATCATCTCAATATAAAGCATCAAAAAAACACTCATATTAGGCCCTAGGTCCTAGGCCAATGGTCTGGTAGATCGGTGAATAATCTAAAGAAAGCTGTTCAGTGTGCTGCATTGGAGAATCTTAACCTCAAAGGTGTTTTGAATGCTACTCTTCGAGCTTACCATTGGACCCCTCACTCAATGACAGGGCAAATCCCTGCCGTTCTCATGCTTGGAAAAGCCATGAAGACCAAGCTGCCCAAAAGACCAACCTCTGAACCAAGAATGAAGGAAACATTCAAACTATGGACTTTGGTCGCAAACAGAAAATGAAAATATATGCTGACAGACAATATTATGTAAGAGACAATATTGTTTCAAGAGCAGATGGCAGAACCTTTCTTTCCCTGTTTAGAGCTCCTATTTTCTCCCCTGTAGGTGTAGCTATGATAATGGCAAACCATCCCTTGTCATCACTCCAAACCAGTTCCATGGACAACTCCACTCGCACTGCAATTGGTGCATGTCTGGCTAGCAGGACAATAAAAGGGACACACCCAGACGTGAACTACATCTACTTGTGTCAGAGAAGGCATCCTTTGAAGTTGACAAAGTTCCTGGGCACAGCCCACATGACCATCTTGTCAGGGAGAAATATCTTCCCAAACCCAAACCCTAGCCCTTTCTCCATTGTCTGGGAGAAATACACATTTCACCACAGGGGAGCCATCAACAGTCAAGTGGCACTTAACTGGCAGAAAGGCACATTTAGCTCAGGAAGGAAAATGACAACTTTCTAAAAGTATCATTTACAAAATAGTAATCTGCAATCTGGCTTGACCATTACATTGAATTTTAGATTACCATTAAAATGAGTCCTTGAATTATGTTTCTCACTATTCCTAAACTGACGTTAAGCATTATAATGTGTTAAAATGCAACCCAGTATTTCCTGTGGTTGAGGCAACATTACAGCAGTGAAAAACAACTTTGAAGGTTTTTTACTGCCAGGACGTGTAAAACATTGAATATAAATGTCCTACATTTTAAATACCAAGTACCCTGGCCTATTGATCATTTGGGGCCTACCTTGGGGTGATTTAGAAGTATCAAAAATGAAGGTTTAGGCCTGGCAAAAGGTTTATTTTGCCAGGTCGAATGGACAGTTTTAAAACTGGATACCCAGTCGGCAGGGGCAGTCCTGGAGACATGTTTTACTAAGCTACTGTAGTGGTGGCACAATTTATGCTGCAGTCAACTAGTAATATTTAATATACTGGCCCTGGTACACTGTTGTACCATTTACAAAGTCTTGTAGGCGAGTTAAATATGTCAATTAGGTATATAGAAATTTGACATGATTTTACGGGTCAGAACACATACACTGGATACTGGACAGTAGTGACCCAGTGTGCAAACAAACAGGGACAAGCAACAACATCTATCAACAAAATGGGAGTGGCCAAGCAAAAAAGGAGGCATTTTTAACAATGACATATACTTAGGGTGACATGTTCAAACTTCCCAAATTAGACAAATGAATTCCCTCCTTTAACAAAACTAATATTGACCGAGAAGACATACCCCTGGGTTTATTGTCTGCATTCCACGACCACTGAGCTGTGTGTGTCAGGAGCAAATGACTGTGGGACAGACATAAAGATGGAGCTGTGACTAATGGGTGTTGGAATTGTTGCATACAAATGGCCAGGGTTTCAGTGAATAGTAGACATACTAATACTCTAAATTCCTACCTAGATTTTATTACACACCTAAATATCTATATAAGATAAACTCCTCATACGGCCCAGCGTGCCTGTGGTGTGGCCACTCTTTGGTGGATTCCATGCACCTGTATAGCAGTACCATGCTGTAAATGCATATTAGGTGCAGGTTAGAACTAGAATATTGGACACCGTTGAGTATGTATTACCAATGCACCCTAAAATAGCATTACTGGGATGAGTGGCCAATGTGCCCAAGGGGATAAGAATACTAACGGCATTACTCTTATCACTAAGCAAGGAGTTGGGGGCTGTGAAATGGAAGAGGGGTCCTGCACCACAGCAAAAAATTGGTTGCATAATGTATCTCGGTTTGTAACAGAACAGAGACATATGCCACACTAATGCAGGTGACTGCCAGACCTCCGGTATATGGGGTACTATAAAATCAAATCTTACTAATAGGTAGGATCATCAGGAGTGATAGATGTAATACCTCAGAACTAAACAAAGAAGATTGGCTGTACACCATGATGCTGACGCAGTTGGATTAGACTTAGTTCTACTCATAATGGGGTACGAGCTTCAACCAGACGTGGTTAGATGCAGAAGAAATTCCTGGAACTTATGTGTATTATCTTCTCTGTTCATGCTAAAATATCTTGCATATGATGTTAGTATGGTGTTTCCCTGGTAGTGAAACCATTATTGTTTTAATTGTGAGGGAGTGTTGAATGTGTTTATCAGCATAGTCTGTGGTCCTTTGATCTTCTTGACTCCTTTTACTTTTGTCAGTTTATTGAGAGGTAAATTTGAAAACATCAGTTTTCAGTAGTTTACTTTAGTGCTGTAGTTAGATACCACTCTCGGATTAGGGCTCCCAATGACCTGCTGTGTAAAGCATAATTCAGACTGCAAAGTTGATTGTCTCTCTCCACTAACACTGTGAGAAAAGACGCAGAGGACAGTCCCTTCCAATTACCGCTGACTAAGGTTTGGCTAGCCACATCAGGCAAGGTCTACTTGCTACCATAAAGAACTTAGACAAGGTGGGTGTGAATTCTGCACATTGGTGGCAGAATATTGATGATACTTATTATCGTGGGTACTAGTATATCAATGTTTTGAAGATCGACAGTAGTTTTAAATGGCTATTACTGTAATGCCATGGAGTTTTACCTGTTTTACTTTAATAAAGTTTAATTTATTTGGTTACTGTTTTTTAATAAATGCTTTTAATTCTGTTGATTTTGTTGGAGTTTAATTTTATCAACCTCTTTGGTTTTTTTTAAATATAATTTGTAATTGTAATGTTTTTCGGGGGGTTGGGATTTTGAAGTATTTTGTTCAATAATTTCTAATATGTGCCAATTTTAATACATGTTTGTTTAATAAATACTTTTCAGATCCTGTTGAAATTTGTTTTTCTAAATTATGTATTTTTTTAAAACATAAAAACATTTTTTGAATTATTTATTTATTTATTTGTATACTTGTAGAGCGCAACCTGTCACCCAGAGGGCATCCTGGCGCTTGAACTTCGGGACGATTACACTACTCGCTGCTCAGGCAATTTTCGGAAACAGATGCGTTTTCAGCGCTTTCCTAAATGGTAGGTAGTCCTTATGGCTTCTCAGAGAGAGAGGCAGGGAGTTCCAAAGTCTGGCCGCTGCAACACTAAATGAGCGGCCACCCATCCTAACTCTCTGGAACCTCGGGACCACCAACAAGTTAGCCGAAGATGAGCGAAGGGGCCGCGAGGCAGAGTACCGAGCAAACATGTCACGTAGTGATACTGGGCCCTGTTGGTGTACTGCCTTAAACACCAGACACGCGGCCTTATACACCACTCGCAGATGCACCGGGAGCCAGTGCAGGTCTCTTAAAGCAAGAGTGGAAGAGCTAGACCTGGAACGCGAGAGAGCCAACTTGGCGGCCATGTTCTACACCCGTTGTAGCTTCCCCACCAGATTTTTTGGGGCCTCCAGAAGTAGTGCATTGCAGTAATCTAAACGACTTAGAATAGTGCTGCGGACTACCTCTGGCCTGGCCTGGGCGGGGAGAAGGGGCAGAACTTTACGCAACATGCGTAACAGCATCATGCACGTAAAGATGGTTTTGTTTACGTGCAAGTCAAGCTGTAGATTTGGGCCGAAGATTACCCCCAAGTTGTGAGCTGATTCCGCCGCCGCTACTGGTTCAGGAAAGGTGGTGAGCCAGAAGTTCTCTGGAAGAACCCGCGGAAATCGGTCACCGGAACAGTGGAGCACCTCCGTCTTACAGCTGTTAAATTGGAGGGAGTTGGCCCGTAGCCAATCCGCTGTGGCTGCCTTACAGCGATGAAATGTCTCCAGCGAGACCGCGTTGTTTCCTTCCAGAGAAAGGACCAGCTGGGTGTCGTCGGCATAATTAAATGCCGAGACACCAAAAGATTTTATAAGCTGGACCAGGGGGCGAAGATACAGATTAAAAAGTATAGGGCTGATGGCCGAGCCCTGTGGAACCCCCTGTCCAACTTTCCTTGGCTCAGAGCGGAATGGAGGAAGCGAAACCAGCTGTTGCCGGCTACCCAGATAAGAAGCCAGCCAATCTCTTGCACTCTCTGTGACCCCGCACTCCTCCAGTCTTCTGACAAGGGTTTGATGGCAGACCATTTCGAACGCGGCCGACATGTCAAGCAGCACTAAAAAGGCTGCCCGACCACTGTCGACACGCGTACGAAAGGTTGTCCAGTACGGTTACCAGTGCTGACTCCGTCCCGTGCCCGGGGCGGAAGCCAAACTGTGCCTCATCAAACCAACCGATGTTCTCCAGAAAGCCTGAGAGCGAGCGGGTCACCCATTTTTCCATGATCTTAATAGGAAATGGGAGCAGGGAGATTGGCCTGTAGTTGGAGAGGCAGGCAGGGTCTAACGTTGGCTTCTTAAGCAGAGGTGACACTACTGCTAACTTCCAGCAATCAGGAACCCAGGCCAGCTCCAGGGACTGGAGACAGATGGCATGCAAAGGCGGAAAGAGTTCTGCGTGGAAGACCTTCCAAAATTTGGGAGGTAATGGGTCGAGCGGGGAGCCCGAGGCGACCGTGTGTGCCAAGCTGCAAAATTCCTCATAAGAGGGACAGGGAAACCGTCTTAGTTGGGGTCGACTGGATGAGATCTCCGGAGCTCCCAAGCAAAGACCTGGGTCACTCAGCTGGGGTCGACTGGGTGTTCCGTCCGGAGCTCCCAGATTAGGGCCAGATGTGCCCGTCTGGGGTCGACTGGGCGGACCACCCGGAGCTCCCACTCCAAGGGTACCCTGTATAAGAGCTGCACCAATCGGCTGGGGTCGACTGGGTGACCCGTTCGGAGCTCCCGCGCCAGGACAAAGCCCGACTGGCCGGGGTCGACTGAGCGGGCTAACCGGAGCTCCCAGACCGAGGGCGGCGGGCAGAGGGTTTTTTAAGCCCTCTAGGATCTTTGCAGTCTTCTCCTCAAAGGCACCGGCCAGTGCGTCGCACAGGGCCTGCGACGCCACGACCGTGTTGGCCACACACACTGGGTGAGACAAGTCCCTGACAATTTTGAACAGGGCTTGAGATTTATTAGGCGCCTTATTCAAGGTGGATTCCAGAAAGGCCGCCTTAGCCAACTTGATCTGCGCCTTATAGCCCTGCAGTGCGAGCCTAAACGAGGCCTTTGCCGATGGCAAGTACTGCTTCCTCCACGCACGCTCAGCACGTTTGCAGCTCAGCTTAAGCAGTCGTAGCTCTTCCGTGTACCAGGGAAAGGCACGGTTCACTCTCCCTCGAGACCTACGAAGAGGCACCAGCTTATCCAACGAGTCAGTGAGAGACTGACATAAGGAAAGATAGCTTTCCTCCACCGAGTTGCTCAGACAAAAGTTGGCTGGTAACAATGCAGGTGGTGAAGATGACTTGGAGAGTCGAGACCAAGGTCTACCCAGTTTCGAAACTCCTACCACGGCAGCTTCCATGGGGTAAACCTCTATACAAAGGGAGAAGGCCACCAGTGCATGATCAGTCCAGCATTGGCGTAAAATATCGTTGACCACTACTGATTGAGTGTCAGCGAAAATCAGGTCCAAGACGTGACCTCCTCTGTGAGTCGCAGAGCCTACCAGTTGCTGCAGCTGAATGTCACCAAAAGCTTGACAGTGTCGTGAACGCCCCATCCAGAGGTCCACCCTGCCAAAGATTGAAGTCCCCCAGGACCAGCAGCTTAGAGTGAGAATTCGAGAGGTCATATATCAGATCAAGAAAGTCTGATAGGGAGGGAGCAGAGCCCGGAGGGCGATAGCATAGCACCCCTGCGAGCTGTGTTCTTATCAAGTCTTTGATGGAAAATCCCATCAATTCGAAGCCCGAAACCTCGCTGATTTTAAGCTGGAAGAGACCCAACGACTCTCTATAGATGATACCGATTCCACCACCTCTGTTCTTCAGTCGAGGGGTGTGAATAATTTTAAAGCCTGGGGGGCAGGCCAATCCTAATTCGACCAGACAGTCCTCCCGGGTCCACGTTTCTGTTAAGAACAGAACGTCCAACCCTGAGGATTCAATCAGGAAGGCAATCTCAGTATGGTGCTTACAAAGCGACCTAACGTTAAGGAGTCCGCAAGACAGAGATTGTGAAAGGCCTAAAGCAATAGCCCTCCGAGTCGGGGGCGCCTTAATAGCTAGTAATATAACATTTCTTTTTTAGAATGCAATTATAGTGCTAATATTAATTATATAGCTGATATAGTTTAAGTGTTTCCTTTTTTTAAAGTTATTATTGATTTCACATTTGTAACAATAACGTCTTTCATACAAATTTATTTAAATTTGTATCATTAAATCAAATCTTTCAGATGGGCAAGCACATGAACACCACAAATCTATCCATACATGATATCATTCTGGGAAGCTAAATATCAAAATATAAGAACAAACATTATGTTAAGTTCTTTTCTTAAATTGTATCTAAAATACTTTTTTTTTTGAAAATTCTTTATTGTCAGGAGTTTAGAAGAGATATTCATAACGACATTTTGCAATTGCAGCAACATAACAGTAATATGATCCCCGGGCGGGGAAAGGATTTAACATAGATTGTAGTAACAGTTATCATGTTCACGTAGGGCCCAGCAGGTGAAAAGTGAATAATCAGACATATGCATCACAAGGCCCAGTGTCACCCCTTCTTCTTAACACCCATCCCGCCCATACTGTTGCAAGTCAGTAGGCTGACTTCCCCCTTACATAGCATGAGCGGGGACTCATGAGAATAAAGAAAACAAATCTAAAAAACCAAACAATGGTCATCATGTTACCAAAATCTGTGTACGATCATATATACTATCCACAGGCTTACATATTCAGCATTCCGCTTGGAGTGGCGGTGCACGCCCTCCGCCTCCCGGCCCCGCCCCCGTTCATGTTAGCACCTCTATAGCCACTAGTCCTCTTCTTCCTCCGAGTCTGAGTCTTCACCCTCCGGCAATGCTTCACACGGGTCACCCCTATATGCGTTCCATGGCATCCACACCCGGTTCCATTTGCGGGGGCAGGCTCTTAATACATACACTGCTCTCTCCTTAACCATGAGAAGGTCCATATTTCTTATCCACCCTGCCACCGTCGGCAAGTCTGGAGCACCCCACCTCTGTGCAATGTCTCGTTTGGCCACTGTCACTGCTAGGGTGACCCACAGTTGTCCATACCTGCTCAAGGCCGTAGGGTCCCAGATGTTCAGCAGGCATTTACGAGGTTCCGGCAGTACAGACACATTGATGGCCTGAGAGACTGTGCGCATAATCTGACGCCATAGTTCCCTGATTTGTGGACATTCCCATAACGTGTGTAGGAGAGTCCCTTCCTCCCCGCAGCCCCTGAGGCAGTATGGGTGTGGCGCCCTCTGTATTTTGTGGAGTAATGTGCGTGTGTAGTAGGTGCGGTGTAGCACTTTGAGCTGTACCAGGCGGAATCTGGCTGATATGCCCACTTCCCTCGGCGAGGCCAATGCCTCATTCCACTCCGTTTCATCCATGTCGCCCAGTTCGTCCACCCATTTCTCCTTAAGTCTGTGTGTGGGATCTGGCATGTTGTTAATTAATTTTTTGTACGTGAGTGAGGTCGCTTTTTGCTCCATGAATTCGGTGAGCAACCTATCCTCAAGTGGCGATGATTCTGGGAGTGCGGTGTCTGGTGGGATCGCTCGCAGTAATGCATGCCGGATTTGTACATAGCGGTACGTTTCAGTGGGCCCTAGGCCGTATTGTTGCTGGAGGTGCTGGAAGGGAATAACTGTGCCCTTGTCCCAGAGGTCCCCAACTACCGAGATCCCTATGTCGTCCCACCTCGCAAATCCCTGACAGGTCCGTAGGTTACCCAGTGTTTTAGTGTCCCATAGTGGTGTCAGCCTGGTGATTTTACCCTTCCACCCTAGGCGTGATTGTGCCGTATGCCAGATTGTCGCTGTGTGGAATGTGGGGCCTAGCAGGGTCTTCACCTGCGGGTAGTTGTACAGTACCGAAAGCATGCCATCAGTCCCCAGTTGCGACCAGTCTGCCTTATATGCTGGGTCGTCTCTTGAGACGTGAATCCAATGATTAATAACTTTAAGCTGTGACGCCCAGTAATATAGTTGGAGATTAGGTAATGCAATACCCCCCTCGTACCAGCTCTTCACCAGTTTTGCCTGCGCTATTCGCGCCGGACCATTACTCCACAACAGGCTGGAGACCAAGGCTGCTACTCGTCTAAAATACTGCGGGCTAACCACATAGGGGGAGTTTTCTAGCACATACAGAAATCTCGGGAGAGCCATCATTTTGTAGAGCGCCGCGCGCCCTAGGAGGGTCAGCGGCAGCGTCGCCCAGTATTGGACATCAGCACGCAATCTTTGCAGAGGCGGCTGCAGGTTTTCGATATAAAACTGTTTAGCGTCCTTCGTCACATAAATACCTAAGTACTTAAAGGAGGAGGCGGTCACTGTGAGAGGACAGTTAGCCGGCAACACCGGAGCCGGGCCAGTAAGTACATAGAGTATAGACTTGGCCCAGTTCAGGGTATATCCTGAGGCCCTGCCGTGTTCATCGCAGATCGCCAATAGGGCGGGGACCCCTTCAGTTGGGCCGGTCATGTATACTAACATGTCGTCGGCGTACAGGGAGACCTTGTCCTCCCACCCGTCGCGCCAAGTGATTCCCCGAAACAGCGGCGTCGATCTGAGCAGGATTGCCAGTGGCTCCAGTACTATCGCAAACAACAGGGGCGACAGCGGGCACCCCTGTCTTGTTCCCCTCCCAGTGGAAAGGTCGAGGATATGCGTCCGTTCGCCACCACTTGTGCCATCGGCTGGGCGTAGAGCAGTCGCACCCATGCCATATAATGGGGCCCGAAGCCCATGCGGGTTAGGACAGCAAAAAGGTATTCCCACTCTACCAAATCAAAGGCCATTTTAGCATCTAAGGAAAGTATCACAGCCTGCTCCTTAAGAAGATGCGCCTTCGCCAATACCCCATGTACCCTCCGTAGATTAAGCGCTGTGCTTCTATGTGGCATAAAGCATCTAAAATACTTTTAAATGTTTTATGTTTCACTAATTTTATTGTGCTAACTTTCTGATTTTATGATGTCAAAAATTAACAATATTTGTATTGCTATTTATATTTAGATAAATACATTTTTATAATGCGTTGTGCTCTTTTCTATAATGCTGCTAATTTTGGAGTGTAAATAGTTAACTGCATCCCTTCGGAGTCAAATATTTTCTCCCATGGTATTTATTTTGAAGTTGGAATAGTTTATTTGATAACCTCCCTTCACCCCATCTCATTCCACCCGCCCAAGTTCAACACTTAGCCCAATGTTGCTTCGTTTGGATTTGGAATAGAGCACCTTCTCAATACTATTCCCCCATCCAAGAGCCTATCATATTTCTTAATGTTGCTTATTGGGTTTGAAAAGAAATCTGACCTCCATAATCCAAAACGTACCCCAATTTTCCTTAGTTTGGGGTGAGAATATGTTAACCGACATCCTAGAATCCAGTTCTTACCCCACTTTTCCTTACTTTGGAGCAAGAACAGTAAATTGAATCCCCCATAGATCAACACGTTCTGCAAGGTTCCATAATTTGGGTTGGAAAGAAACCATTACTTTCCCCAGTTTTGCTTAATTTGGAGTAGAAATCGTAAATCTGATCCCCAAATGTATGCACTTCCCCAGTTTTAATTAGACTGGAGTTGTAATAGTAAATCCGACTCTCATAAACATATGTACTTTGCTCAGTTTTAGTTGGGGTGGAGTTTAGACAGTAAACTGGAACACCGAAACACATGCACTACCCAATGTTATTTGGACTGGAGTTAAAGTAGTAATACTGATTCCCCCCCGCCACACATATGTATTTCCACAAATGTAATTATTTCCCACACGTAAACTTTATAAAAACATTTTTTTACAATCTTAGTGAATACTGTTGTATTACATATTGTTTTCTGTTTGTTTTGATTTTTATTGCTATTTGATTTTTACATTCAATTCATTAGTTGGTTAATTAATTATTTTGTAAAATGTTTTTATAAATATGAATTCACCTTTGCTTCTTTGGGCAATTTGCATATGTATGTATGTTAATTTATTTTAAGATTGTTTGACATTTTTATACATTTCAGGAAAAAATAATTTATATATTTAAAACAAATAAAAGGTAAATCTATTTGTGAGATATAGTACATACTTTTATTTTTACATAAATAGGTGCTTTCAAAAATAACAGTCACAGGCAAACAGGAGTGAAGATTTTATGAGTTCAATCAACAGTAGAAGCAATTATTTATTTTCACACATGCTGCTTTTAGAGTTGGAAATTTAACTTATTTATTTATCGAGTTTTATATAACGCAAACTTGACCGGAAGGTTTCAGAGCGCTTTAAAGAAGTTAGCAAAGCAGCAATTACACAAGTTATATAAGAGTAAACATAAGTAATACATAGAACAGAATATAAAGAAGAAAACAATAATTAATACAATATGTGGATGATATAATTTGGAGGTAGATATAGTAGGGTGTTGCGGAGATGGGGAGAGTAGCAGAACAGTTTGTTCTCCGAGGTAGTGAAGCTCCAAATTCTGTGGTTGGGGTGCGGGAGGAGCATCCGGCAAGCAGATGTTTTAGGTGGGAGGGTTTAGGCATTTATTGAGAAGAAGTAGTTTAGTTTTTTTTCATAACTGAGTGAATGGTTGATTGTTGCACAGATCCTTATACAGAGAGTTAAAAAGTCTAGGAATGTTCCTGGAGAAAGAGCAGGTGCAAGAATTTTATTTCTTGAATTTAGGCAGAATTGGGAGTAGTGTTTTAGAGCTTCGAAGGGGTCTCTTCGAGGTATGTTGGTTTTTCAGTGTAGAGAGCCATGTGGGTTACACAGGAAGTTTTGAGTATACATCTTGCCTAGATAGGTATCCAGGTGTGATTCTTGAGGGTGGGAGTAATGTGGTTTAAGCGACTTCATCCCGAGAGTAGCCTGGCCGCTGCATGGAACGTAGCCTTCAGTGGGATGAGGCTTCTCCATAGTCCAGCTTGGAGAGGACTAGGGATCGCACCATTGTCTTTAGGTCTTCGAGGGGAATGAAGTGTTTGAGTTTTTTAAGGTGATACCGCATGGAGAAGGCACCTTTAGCTGAGGAGTTGATATGCTCTTTCATGTTTAGGTTGCTGTCAAGTGTAATCCCAAGAGATTTGAAGGAGTTGGAGATGGATAGTTTGAAGTTTATTGCTGTGAGGTTGTGTAGCCAGATATCAATGGGAAAGGAAGAAGATGAGTTTTGTTTTGTTGGGGTTGAGCTTAAGATGTTTGTTGGTCAGCAGGATTGTAACATAAAAAGAGTGCGGTTTAGATGCTGGATATCTTTTAATGTATTGTTGGCTGTCTTCTGCATAGATGTGGTAGGCAATTCTGGCGTGTTTGACGGTCAGTACAAGGGGCTCCATGTGGAGGTTGAACGATGCCGGAGACAAGATTGATCCTTGAGGAATTCCTTGTGAGACTAAGGTTAGAGTTGTTTAGTATGATTAGCTGTGAGCGTTGGTTCAGGAATGAAGCGAACCACTGAAGGACAGTGCCTTTGATGTCTGCACGCTGTGAGAGGGTGTTTAGGAGAATGTCATGGTTGAAGGTATAAAAGGCAGCAGAGAGGTCTAGGAGGAAGGCCTGGCCATCATCCAGAGAGCTGCGTAGGTCATCAATGATATTCAGTATTGCAATCTCTGTACAGCAGCCTTTCCTGAACCCAGATTGGAAGGTGTCACGCAGAGTGGTGGCAAATGCACAGGCAACCACTTCCCTAGTTGGGTCTAAGGATGCAGCTTTTCTATCCAGGAATATTGAATTCCCTTTATGTATATTGGAAAATGATGAGCTGGGGAACAAAGAAATTTTGGAACAAGGTCTTGTATTTTTGCAAATTGGTTGCTTGTTGTAAACCTGCACCTGGTGCACACTTGAAGCTAGGTGAGTGCAGATGTCTTGTCCAATATGCTAACCAACACTGACTGCCAACCTTTATCCCTGCCCCTAGACGAACCTGTGAAACTGTCAAAACATCCTGCAGATTGAAATGAACTACGTGTGTGAATCCTGGGTACGTGGCTCAGTCCCTTTTTTAATAATTATTTGGTAAGAAACAGTGGCTTGATCCCGACTTACCACTGCTTAACCCCTTGCACAAATCTATATAACCTTCCTTCCCCTGGAATTCTAATTTAATCAAATCTCTTTGCACTTGGCCTGAGAACTTGCACATCCCTGCAGGGCTATCTACACCACAGTTGTTCCAAATATATTGTAAGACTGGTGATGAACTGAAAATCCATTAAATAACAAGTCTAGTCTGAGATTGATTGTGTATATAGGTAAGGAATGTTGTTGAGGGGTTGACGAAAGACTGTAGAAGCCCAAATTAGAGGTAAGCTGACAAAATACAAAGTTCTCTAGCTAGCTAAGGATAGGCTGTTAGACCTGAACTAAAAAGGAAGAGAAGAGAATAGAAACATTAACAGGGCTGAAGTATACAGGGGTCCCTCGAGGGATTAGTGGAGCTAATAAATGACAAAGAAGAAAGATAAAATTTGCAAAGAGAGGGATTATGGGAAATCAAATGGGTTACCACCACATACACATACAGTATATATGTGCTACTCAGTATATTTCTTATTCAGACCCATTCAAATGATTTATACAACTGCAAATAGTCAATTTGAGTAAAACTGTAAGGAAATGTAGCTTATGTTGCAGTTTCCAAAAGTATAACTGTACTGGCTAATATTCTTTCCCTTTGTCCTCTGCAGGAAACATGATGCAGGCATTTGCTGTAGACTTGGCCCTCTACGTACTCTTTTTCAGGGAAATCTCTGGGTGCCCTGCAGGCTGCGCTTGCTCTGTGAGATACTCTGGTTTTGCTGCTAACTGTGCATATGGCAGCTTCCATCTGGTGCCGGTTGGGCTACCTTCCAACATCAGCAGGCTAACACTCTCTGCTAATGTGATCACATTTCTACCGGTGTCCTCCTTTGAGGAGGTGCCCAGAGTCTCTTCTTTGTGGCTTGCACATAATGAGATCAAGGCTGTCCAGCAAGGCACCTTTGCAATCCTGGCAGAGTTGAAGAGCTTGGATGTGAGCCACAACCAGCTTGTGAGCTTTCCTTGGGAGGACCTAGTCAACCTCACCAACCTAAATCTCCTGAAGATAGACAATAACTGGCTGTCCTCTCTTCCAAGAAACGCTTTCAGTGGCTTAACAAGCCTACGGTCCGTGCATCTCAACAACAACAGATTAACTACCATTTCCAAGGGAACATTTGATCCATTGGGCTTTCTGTCCAACCTGCAGATCCACAACAACCTGTTTAACTGCACCTGCCCCCTGGAGTGGCTTAAAGAGTGGACCAATAATACCCGCATTGGTATCGCACAACAGGATTCCATTGTTTGCTCCAGCCCCAAGAACCTCAAAGGCATCCCTTTTCGGAAGACTCCCAACCTGCAGTGCTCATCCCCATCTGTAGGTGTGAGTTATAATCCGACGTTGGCCACAACTGAGCAGCATGAAGATTTTAGGCTGATGTTACATTGCAATGTTACAGGGAGCCCATCTCCAACTATCAAGTGGATCTTCCAAGCCACAAAGCAAGAGATTTGTGACTGTACAGCTGTCGGGCAAAGCAAGGAAAAGATTGTGAATACCACCAGTGTCGACCACAGGACAGATGGCTACCTGGTCTTCCAGAACAGGACTCTGTTAATTCCCCACGTGAGCCTTAAGCACCAGGGTATCTATTCATGTGTAGCCACCAATGAAATGGGAACCAGCAAGGCTTCAGTGGAGGTCTCTGTTGCCGGGTCACTGGACACTCAGCACTATGGAGTGAGAGTCCATCCTGGGAAGGCAACAGGGGGGCTCAAGCATCATGAGATTTTAGTTATTTCCTTGCCAGAAGGATCATGGAGGAACAGAGGAGAGACTTTGAAGGATGCTTCAACTTGGATTTTGGTGGCCACAGCATGCATTTTAATTTTTTAACTTTCAAGAGCTGTTTCATTCTGTACTCATACCAACCTTAAGCTGTGAGAGTTACAGTAAATTTGTCAAAATACCATATGGTGCATAGAGGTACCATACAGATGATATTTGTTGGTCAACAAAACAATATTGAGAGATATCAAAGGCAGTCGATCCATCACAGAATTTGAATTATTTTGGTAATCCATATCTGAATATCAGCAAGTATTACCAACCCCAGAAATAACACACCCTGAAGTAAGAGCCATACATTTGTCATTCAGTCAAACGCAACCACAACGGATGACCTCCAAAAAAGTACTATCACATCACCCACTGCATATTTCATAATAATAACAAACACACCGTTCTCTGCATTGCGATATCCGACATTGTTTAACACACATACATTATATCAAAAGTCATATAGTACTTAATAATGACAGCATCGATCTTGTAATGCAAACCTGCATTGGATAATTGATCATGCTCGGCCATGATGGGAGCTCTCACAAAGCATGACAAACTTCACACATTTAATAATAAATTAATTCCCAAAGGCATCTGTTAACACACATCCTGTTTGTCCGACTAATTGTAATGCATTTTAATTAAGTCTATCACCATAAAATACACAGACACAAGAGGAAATGCCTCAACGACTGGATTTGGATACAGAGATCTTCGGCACAAGTGTTAGATACTTTATTATACCTGGGAAGGACACTACATAAATCAGAGTAGTGGCAAAACACATCCTGTATTTTGCAGTGATTGTGCCAGATCTGTGATGGGCATTCATGAAATGCATGCATTTGCCATCTTAGATTTCTTGGTGCAGAGTCATGACCTCAGGCATCCCATAATTCACAGATTTCCCAAGTATAATGTGTGTCCCAGACAGAAGGCTGTCTGCAGTGCACAGTATCAGACTTATTGTAATGCTCAAAATCACTATGTGACATCTAACATCAAAGCATCAACTTTCCATCATGTTAGAATTAACTGGTGGTCACCACTAGACATTCTATAATTCCCGTCTAAGTCTTCATCTCTTAGTCCCAACAAGTGCCATCCTGCAACTCGTGACAGCGTGCTCATGCAACACAGAGCATAACAATAGCAAGGGATATGCTATAGCATACATCAATGCCTTTAAATATCCCACAGTGCTTGGCATGGACATCCAATAGTTCACAAATGATGGAATTGACATTCACTATTCCATAATGCATGCATTAGAAATCCTGCATCTCTTCGTGCACGGCAGCAAATGAGATTTCCATTCTGAGTGTTGCTACCATAAACAGCCAATCCTTTAAGAATGTTTGGGATATGCAAACCAAGCTCCACAACCTTTTCTCAACTATTGGTAATCAGACATAGGTCTCTAAAGTATTAGAGCCGCTCTCCAAATTGCAGGTGTGTCTGCTCCTTTAAATTTACTTTTTGCGATTATTTTAAAAAATAAAGGACAATTCAGCTCGGAAGTTCGGAATCTGAAACAGGTATCCTGTGGTGCACTTGGATTATCTCAGGACTCTCTGAGCCAAGAGGGCGGTCAAAGGTTTGCCGCTGCCATGGTAACAGGCGTGTTGATACAAAAGGACCTGCAATTTCTCAGCACCCCTGAAGGTGCCAAGTTTGAAGCGTGGCAGTGATTGCTTAAGAGGGAAATCATAATGATCCTCGCTTTCACTCCTCGCCGGATTAGTGTGGCCATGCTATGAGCGCAAGATACAGGAATAGAAGGTAAAAACACAATGCCAAATTCTAGAGCAGTGGTTCTTAACCTTTTGACGTCTGTGGGCCACTGCTGAATCACTATTGGAATCCAGGGGCCCACCCTGAGTCATTTGTAGAAACCGGGGACTCCCGTCTAAGCATTCTCCATGATATGAACTGCAAAACCATACACAAGAAAATACAGAAACAAGCATTTATTCAACAAATATGGAAATGAGGAAATGTTTTATTTAAGTCAAATACAAATGTGAAACAAAATAAATAAATAAATATAATGAGAAGGATGGAGCTTTTCTAAATTAATTTGAGGCCACTCATGATCAATGCTATATTCTGTTTGTTGAACTTGCACTGCTCCCACAAATCAATTTGAGGATACAATCTTAAATTTTAGCCTTCAATTTCTATTTCCGCCACATTTACAGAAAGTTTTAAAATCTTCAATTGTACTTCTTTATTTATATACACTTTAATAATCTGTTAATATTATTTAATTTCCAAGGCCTTCACACAATCTGAGTAGGCTTCCTGGACTCCTACGGGTTCTCGGACCACAGGTTAAGAACCGCTGTTCTAGAGATTCTGTAGTAATGTTCTGGGTGGGCCTGGGCAGTGAATTTGGTTCTAACTTGAACTTCAGTTGGTATGCTTAGCGCTTGGACGCCTCAGAGCAGCTATGTGCGCACTAGAAATCTGAATTCATTCATTCATTTTTTTTTTACTGCACTCCGCGCTCCACAGAGTTCGCGGAGTGCAGAAAAATCCGCTCTGTGTAGCACAGCAAAGTTTTTCCCCACTCGCGCTTGCCAACAGTAAGTTGGTGAGCAAGAGTTGCCACTCGGGTAGAATTTCTATCCTAGCGGCAGGAAGATCAGCGCGAACGACAGTTTGCGCTGTACTCCGCTGCTTGCAGAACTCTGCAGAGTTTTTATGTCTCCCACAAACTCTGCCGAGGCCCAGCTCTGGTGCCCCCTAAGCTGCACTATTGTGACTTCCAGCATGTGCGCCTCGTGTGCTGGGTTCCTTGCCAATGGGCTTCTAATTTATTGTGCAGCACCTTCACTTCGGTTTCCCAGGCACAGTTTTGGAAATTAATGCAATTCCTGACCTGTAGAATCTTCTGTTAATTGGTTAAGGACTCAGCTCTGCTATGTTGCCTCAATTCTTCATGCAGTATGCTCAGAAATATGTTTAGGACCTCACTAGAGCTCTTATAATGTACCACAATTCTGACCTGAACTATGTCCACAGATATTTTTGGACAGTCACACAGCTATGTAATTGGGTTTAAATTTCGACCAACAGTATGCTGCGTCTCCTCTACATCTACACAGCATTTAAAAAACGTTCTAATCATTGTGAACTTTGCAAAGTTTTTTAGTATAAAAACATGAACGGAGATTTAAAGTTGTGCCAGTTGTAGATTTGCATGAGAAAATACTTCCAACTGAAAAACATTGTAGCAAAAAAAAAATTACAAGAAGATTGTCTTGCATCACTTTCTGTGTGATAATGTCCAGGAAGTGAAATTTGATGAAGTCAGTAAAATTGGTAACACTATCCTAATATAAGGTTGACACACCTAATCTTCTCACAGCATAAACCCTATATCTAGTCTGTGTTACTTGCACAGCTCTGTCATTCCACCTCAATCTAGCCAACAGCACTCCACTGCTGTCCTGGCACCAAATCAAATCCTGCCAAACTAGTGAATTTATGACTGTTGGACGATGCTATCAAGAGGATACCAGGGCATGGGGCTCAGGTGGGTGTGCTCGAAGAGCACCAGATCACATGGCTGGTAAAGCTGATCTTTGTAAACCCTCATAGAAGACAAGCTGTTGCCATCAGCCACCTGCCCAGCAAACTTGTGTACATTGAAGGATTAGTAGGAAGTCGTGTAATTATGAAAGTAATATTCAATCACTGCTGTATTGTGCCTTCATTCAGACATGGCGCTAATAAACCTTCAATCAATTAATCAATCAGTCAAACAGCATTTGAAAAGTGTAACGCAGTCACCCTTAGGGGGAATCTGGCAACTCAGCACATCAATTACTGAGTCTGGGGTACGAACGGGTTATCAGGGATTACAAAGCGGGCACTGAAAGTTCCATTACAAATCAATAATCACCGGGGGAAATCAGTAATTCCAGTCCACATACCACTGGTTATTCCTGGCATCTCAATTAGGACTCCACCAAACTCATAATTCCGATGGGGCCCTAATACCTCGTACTGGCCCCGCCGTGACTCGGAAGCAAGTCCTGAGTTTTGTTATCTTAACTGGTGATAGACACAAGGTGGCTTAACCAATTTCTCACAACTAGTCATTGGCAGAGGAAAGATACTCTCCTAAAGTCACCACTATTACCTGCATTGTCTGTAACACATGGTAAGGAGGAGTGGTAAGTAGCAGGGAAGGGGTGAGATTATGTCAGATATTACAGTGACTCTCCAGAGATCATGTAGAGCAGAGCATAGACACCAGCGCCGGGAGATGAGATGACCTGTCCTAGGGTATAGTCATAGCAGGACCAGGGGGGGATGGGAAACACTCATCTCCCTGCTCCTTTCGGTGAATGTCTTCACCTGAACAGGGGATTGGCAGAGGCATGGAGGTGACGTATCTTACTCCAGGTTTCACTGTCATCCCTTGAACTGCTTATAGACAAAGAGGGATGTGAAGTGTCTCACCCTAGGTTTCATAGTGTCAATACCTGAACTGGCCAAGAAGGTACGATACCGCCCCTGAATCACACTGAAGCACAGAGAGGAAAAGAAGCGTCTTGCAGGCTACAAAAAGTCCAGGGCACAACGAGAGATCGACTGAGGCGCAGGGACGAATATCTCTTATCCATAGAGACACACTTAGGGCCTGATTACAAGTTTGGCAGACAGGTTACTCCATCAAAAACGTGACGTGTATCCTGTCCGCTGTATTGCGAGCCCCAACATATCCAATGGAATATAATGGAACTCGTAATACGGCGGACGGAATATCCGTCACGGTTGTGATGGAGTAACCCTCCGCCAAACTCGTAATCATGCCCTAAGTGGTTGATTTGCCATCAGCGTAACACAAGGAGACAAGTCCCTATCATGAGGCCCCAAGCGATCCAGGGGTAGAGGGAGGGGGTGGGGGGTGGGTTGGGGCACCGTGCTCTAGCATTAGACCGATAACAGTGCTTTGTTTTACCAGGTCTGTAATGGGCCCTCACTAACACCTTTTGTCATTTATATCCTAGCTGGGAGAAGGGTTCAAAAGGGAAGGGACCTCAAACATTCTTCAGATACACCCCCCCACCTCCATTTCTAATAATCACACTGTGGATACTTTTACATGTTAGTAAGGCTTGCCTGACCAGAATAGCATGTTTGGCGATCATGTATTTTGATAGCTTTTTTAAAATGGTAACAGACTTACCTGCAATGTTTAAATACGACTAGGCATATTTATTTGCCTGTTTAATAGAATAATTGTGATACAATTTAAGAGGGGACGATATATATATTTTTTTGCACAGGTGGGCGTGGCATTAAACATTTTTAAGATCAGAGTTAGATTCATAGGCCTTGGTTGCCAGTGCTTCGGAGTGAGTTGGTCCTATTTATCGTACCTCTTAAAATCCAATACCTTAGGGTTAAAGACCACCGTTTAAAAGTTGCGCCCATTAAAATGAGGCATAAAATGCAGCTTTTAGTTTTTTCTACTCCAATATCTCAACGCACTGGTCATTTACACTATTAAATTCCAACAGGTGTGATCAATTGGGAGAAAAATCCAACTGTCAGATTCTACCACGTCAGGTTATACCAGGTACCCAGAAGGGTTTACACCGTATTGGAATCTGAGGAGGAAATGGTAATTCAGGCGGTAGAGTTAAAGTTTTGTGTCTGACGTTTCACAGTAGGGGGTATCATGGTGGTAAGGCAGTCCATTAGTAACAGTCTCTGGCAAAGCCAGTGTTAGTTTGAGGCGTTAGCAAGTGCAGTGAGGCATCAAAGTCATTCAAAGCCTTTTATTACTGGCATGGGAGGCAATGAGGTAAAGGCAGGAAAAGATACTTACTCAAAATCACAGTCTTTGAAGGGAAGGAAGAGGACTTACCTGAGGCTGCCTCAAGTCAACAGTAAAGCTGGACTTGGACTGAGTTAAAGGGAGTTAATCTGCAGTCACACAAAGAAAGAAGATGTGGGGGGGTGGGGGGTACGGTACAAGAGGGACAGACATCCACAAAATCAGGTGTACTTGAAGTGAAGTATGGCACAGCACAACAGATCACACATTCCAGGCATTCCCAGGGTCACTTGTGATGCTGCACAGTGTCTGAATTAAATATTGACACAACTATTTCTCTTCCAGCATTTTTGAGGTGAGCACGGGAGGGGTTGCGGGGGCACAGGCTGAGATGTATAAGCCAAGTGATCTTTTACATCTATTTCTGTTTCTATTTTTTTCATAGAGTCACAACACACGTTTGAAGCCTATTTTCATGCAAGTAAATACAATTCATATGATTGAGGAGTGGTCTTGAATAAGGCATTGACCTTTGGCATATGGGGCGGTAGAGAATGGCCTACCCGGAAATTAAGAGCTTTATATATAAATGTGTCATTGCAGATAGTGTGCGCTAGGTACGATTTATCAATTTATCGAACTCCATCACAGATTTATTATTAGGCAGTGGGTGGCTGCCCTTAGAATCCTAACACGCCATATATTCATAAATTCTACTCCTCGAAATCACTATTAAGATGTACTGAAGCTCTATGTAATGGAGATACTTTTTCCTACGGAAGCCTGCATGGGACATAAGACTTTCAAAGGTAAGTGTATGAGGTGCCCAATAGCCATCAGTACTATTGCTAAGCCACACGGTACCACAGTGTGTCACATGAGCCCAGCTCCCTTTACACAGTCACCTGGTTAAGGCATGTGATCATCACATTAACACAAGGAGGAGGAATAGGTGAACTGGAACCCCTGCACAGAGTAGATGTCTAGCTAGTGAGTGGATGCCCTGCACATTTGATGTCCATTATGGTTTTTCAACTTTACTGTGGCAGCCCCAGAAACATTTGTCATGTTTAGTAGAAGTGGCTCTCAGGTGGTGCTCAACACCCTTCATACCTCAGAAGCTGCTACATGGTAAGGCAGACAGTAAAGGGTTGAAAGACACCTTACCCCGCCTCTCATATAGAAGAATTTTTCAAAGTTGGCCAGCCTGCCATTGTTTCTTTAAGGAATGGAAACAGCAGTGGTAATAAGGTGATAGCCACTACTGAGGGTGTGAGTCAAGGCAGCGGTAGATGCTCTGGACCAGATTTCCCTGTGCCAATGTACTCCAAGAGCACTATGCATGTAGAGTTTCTATAGCGAAAACCTAGACAGGAGGCACTGGAGCAATGTACATAGGCAAAGGCATAGAACAGTGAAAAAGAGATTGAATGCAGGTAGGTGCTGATTTCTAAGAGTAAAACAGAGACCTTTTATTGTGACAAGAGGAGCTGTTGTTTAAAGAGGTGCTTCTTCCTCTCTTTTCTAAATGGAAGAAGGTTTGCGGCGGTCCTGATGACACAAAATGAAAAAGGAAATGAAAAAACATTTGTAAAGCGCATAGCTTACCCTAATGCATTCCAGCGCTATCTGCGGCAGCGGACCGAAGAGACATCTTTACTGGGCCGAGACTTGGAAAATCCAAGTTTTAAGGAGTTTTTGGAAAGGCAAATGGTTGGAATCCTGGCGAAAGTCGGAGATGGAGGGCATTCAAAGTCTATGGTTGTTATAAGAGAAAGTGCGGCCGCCGCTTCATGCTCTCTTTATTTTTGGAACAACAGTGAGCAAGAGGTTCGCCGAGCGGAGACTTCTGTTAAGGTAATAAGGGGTGACAATGGATTGATTATTCGTTGATCTTTTACCCCGGAAAGACTTGTGGGTGATAAAAAGAGCTTTAAATTTGGCTCTCTCCAATATCGGCAACCAATGGAGAGTCTTGAGCACAGGCTTGGCAGATTGCCGGCAGGCGAGCTGTGCAATTTTGAATAACCTGTAGTTTAGCGGTAGTGGCTTGGGGCGCTCTCAGAGTGCATTCCCATAGTCCAGGTGTGAGAGAATCAAAGCCTGGACCATTACCTTCTAGCAAGGAATGGGAGAAGAGGATTTTTCGAAGCATCCTCAAGATGCCAGAGCATGTGGAAGACAATTTTGCTGCTTGATGGTCAAAAGTCAAGGTCAAAAGTCAGAGAGCGATCACACCACATGCCCAGACTTTTGATCTGATTCTTTGGTGCTGGAGCAGGGCCGAGACACTTTGGCCACAGTAGCCCTGAATTTAAAATTGGAGTGTTGCCTAGGAGCATGAGCTCCATCTTATCTCCATTCATTCAGCTAACTACTCCAGACAGGGGCCTAAGCTGGAAGATGGATTTTCTGAGTGTTTTAAGGCCACAATAAGTTGTGTGTCGTCAGCGTAAGCAACAAATTTTATGTTAAATGGACAAACTATCTCGGCCAGGGGCATCATGTATACATTAACTAAAGTAGGGCACAAGGAGGATCCCTGAGGTACACCGCAGCTAGAGACATACGCTTAGAAACGACATCTCCTTCAAAGACCTGAAAGGACTTTTCTTCTAAGAAGGACTGCAGCCAGGTGATAACTCCCCCAGTCACTGATGGATATTGGTATGTGTTCCACGTTTCAGGGGCATAGCTGGAGAAGGCTTGTTTTAATTTTTCTATTTATTTAGCATTTCTCCAGTCTGGCCCTGGTGGTGCCGGGTGCCTCCAGCCAGGCCCAGGTTTTAATTTGATATATGCCAGAATGCCCAATACCAAGACTACCTAGCATTTATTCCACCTTGTGCCTCTTTCTTTCACCACCATACACTTTCCGACTCTTGTCTCACTCTTGCAGGCTATGCTTCATCCCTACTTTCTACTATTTTCTACTATTTTCCTATCTTCTTCTTTCTCTCTTTTCTCCATTCTCTAAATTTTTCTCTCTTGCTCTGGGTCAAAGTCTGACGATGACAAATAAGTCCTGGTCACCAAAAATGCATCCTTGTACGTGCCACTGCACCCATCTAGCACTGGTTCACCTCTCCGTGTGCACCCGAACATTTCTTTGTGTTCTGTCTATTGTCACAGAATAGCAGAAAGACTCCATATGAGGAACAGCTGCTCAGTTCACTGTGGTGATGAGCGAGGAGGAGAGACACATAGACTATTGACCCTCCCAAGTGTTCAGATTAGAAGAGAAGCATTGGCCAATCCTGGGTTTCTTAGTGTGTTACAGCCATAGCTCGGTTTCCTTTAGGTACTGACGTTTAACAGTGTTTCAGGATTACTAAATTGGTTATGGCTCATAAATGGATGTGTTGGTCACTGGTAGCATTAATTCCAAATACGCTGTAAGGTAAAAGGAGTGTAGCATTTCCCACAGGTATTTACAGAACGGAATCCTAAAAACGTTTCTGTAGCCATGCCTGAACTCCACTATGAAAACCAAGCACTGTAGCAGAAGATATTACTAATCCGCAACCCAATGGTACTCACCTAACCGATGTCGGAAGGATGAGACTCTGCTCAACCATGTGCCAAACCCATGATTAGATGTTGCACAAATATTTTTATATTTAAAGCATTAAATCACAATACAATTTTATCTCTTGAAAAGCCCTGGCCATTCATACATTTTGGAAAAGTGCACCTAAAATTGCAAATAATCTTGCCACCTCTCACTTAAAAATAAAACTTTGAGACGAATGAACGCCATACAGGATGGACCTCCATCGGCAGTGGCTGCAAGGTCCATGTTTCGCCCAACATGAAAACGGAGAGAACTAGAGGAGCTTGAGATGTGTCTGACATCACAAAATGTGACATCCTAAAGTGAGCTAACCTCACAGCGGGAAACAGCTGCCAGAGTCTGAAGCAATGGAAGTGGAGGCCAGAAATGCCACATAACAGCCATCTGTGCTTTCCATTACCTCAGGATCTGGTGATAGGAGGGAGCGATCGCCATATGTCATTGAAGTGAAAGCTAATAATAATAGTAGGTGAAGTTTAAACTTTTCCCCCAAATAAAAAGCCAGGAAATATTGCCCTTCATGAAGTGAGAAGGTGACCAGAGGGGCATGAAGCCCGGGGCGGGGCTCTCGAGAGGGGACCGTGGTGGGGATCGGTGCTCCCTGCAGTGTGAATGCATGCTGGCCAGCTAAGAGGGCTCAGAGGATGGAACAGAGGCTGTGAAGGGTATGGGGGTGTCCAGTGTCCTCAGCATAGGAGATGGGGGTAGATTTGTACCCGCTGCCCTGAGTGACCCTGAGTAACAGCAGGAATGTTTCCCAGCTCCAGCAAGCAACCACTGAAGCGGGACCCCCTTTTATTAGCTTTTCACTTCGTGAAACTTGCCACTTTATGAAACTTGTCTAGTTTAAAAAATACTCAAAGGTGAGACTCAACCAGCTTTGCAACTTAGCACGTTTCTAAATAACACCTGATAAGACGCTGCCTCATTGTCTCTCCTTTAGCGGTTTCACATTTCTGCGCTCTCACTGGCACCCCACAAGGGTCTAGGGAGCCAGGGGTACTGTGGATCTGTTATCGTTGCAAGTGCATCAGGCCTCTGACTCTAGGGTAGGCAAAGACTGAAAACCAGAAACCAGGACAATCCACAAACCTAGAAACAGGACTATCATTTTGCATCGACCGAGGGGTGAAGAATTAATTTATTGATATCACATCAACATAGACAACACAGATAATCGGACATTAAGGCTAATTAAATGCATCTTTCACATACAGTATCATTTCTGTTGATTTGCTAAGTAGAGCTATTAATTAACCATACCCTGGGATAGATGAAAACGTGCTTCCCTCTTTTGTTCAGTCGACTCTCTCTGGACAGAAGCTAAATTTACTGATTCGGGTGGTGAAAAAGTGGGTCAATTCAGGATAACTGGTCATCCTGTCTGGTACGTGAAACTCACTGTTGGAATAGACGTCAAAAATGAATGTCTTGTCTTTTTCGGAGGCAGTGCTTTAATCATTTTTACTTTCCTTGTACAGTGTCAGGCTGATTCTAAGGTGCATTTGAGGGAGAACTGCAATCCCATATCACGTCCAGGTCTGCATGAAGAAGCTCGTCCCTAGGCGAGCCGCGAGAGGAAGCAGGGCGTCTCCAAAGCTCTCATCTACCTAACGAGGTGGACTGCTTTACAGCTTTTCTCACAGTTTAGTTGAACCACAGGTGGCCTCCCTCAGCTGGGTCCCATCACTGGTGTGCCATTGGGAGCGGGTTTGACGTCTACGAGGCGAGCTGTCCGGTGTGCTGCGAGAGATGGGTTGTTGAGGAGGGTGTAGGCCAACCACCACCGTATACGGCTTCGCCTGGAATTAACTTCTTTCGTCAGCGGGGTCTTGGACTCCATGAGCTGGATTCCTGCAAAGAAGAGGCTCTAGTTTAATGTCAGTTCCATACTGGCATAATTAGTTGTAGCACTCAGTCAATATTAATAACCACACTGCTTCTCTCAAGCTATTGTGACCCACCTGAGACCACCCACAACCTGATACTCCCCTGCATTCAAAGCCATTGACAGGAAGACAGGGAGGAGGATAGCAGACTGTTAACACTGAGAAATGCTGGGGTTGGTGGTCTCACATGACTTGGAATCTGTCAGTGGGCTCTCCTAATGGGCTTTCTTGTTTTAACAGAATGCTACCTCATTGCTTCAGGCAAGCATCCATACCTAGGACAGCTACCTTAGGTTCCCATTCTCCATCACTCTACAAGCCCTCTTCATGTTTATTAACATTCTCTTCCTCCCGTTCTCTTTCGCTCTCTCTATCTCTGCGACGGTCGACTTACAGTTCTTTTTGGTGGCAGCCTGACACCAATTTTAAAAATTCAAAGTTGACCTGGTGAGTCTGGAGTCCCTGAGATGGCCTCATCATAAGTGAGATGTTATATCTTATTTAGCTGCGGACACTGGGGTTGGATGAAAAAGGAATTACAAAAAATGTGGGAACATGGTCTTCCCCACCGGGAAATTTCACCAACTAATAGCTGTTGAATTTTAAGGGTGGGGGAAGAGGCAAACATTTGGCGTAGTCTCATCAATAACTGTCACAATTTACCAATTATTTTGGCACTTGCAGGAGTAAGTCAAAATACAACAGTATTTCTGACTCTCAAAATTAACAATCCTCTCAAAATTGATACATTTTGGGTCCCCCTGTCATGGTGGAGGCAGTGGTAAAAGTAGTCATGGGAACAATTCTAAAGTAAAGGAGGAAGAGAAGAAAGAGGACGCTGAGGAGCGCGTGCTATCACCTTCTTCTACATCTCCACTTTTGGTCCCGGCAGGTCTCCCCAGGCTGCTTGGTTGCATCAACAAGAAGCAGAAGGTTCTCATCATCGGGTGGGACTGGCTGGCCTCAATCTTCAGGAAGTTGTAGTAGCTGCGGTAGCCTGTGATGAGAGGACTCGTGCATTAAATAAGGTCCACAGTTTCACAGGCATACATAAGAGAGACTGGAGTGACAGAGCTTTCAGCACTTTAACTGAAGATGCACATTAAGGATGGACTGTACGGCGCTGACGTTACGAGCACAAAAGCATTGAGACTGCCGGCAGGCATGCACCACTGAAACAGCAAACACCCGTGCAGTACTTATACCACAGACACACAACTATGAAACACTTGGACCACAGAAACAGGAATATAGCACAACCACTGAATACACTTAAACCACATAGTTGTCAACTACTCACATGTCACAAGGCCGGAGTTCAAGCAGTTGAGAATGGTGAGTCAATAGCTCAAAGAATCTGACCTGGAACTTATATTGTCAAATTTCATGGTATAATCACCTATGAGCCTACACGTTCTATCATGCTTGGAGCAGTGAGATGAAAAACAAGTAATGGCTTGAAGTTATCCTCATGGTGGTTGGCTATCAGACTACTATGAAACATGCAGTGCTGAGGTAGAAGGCACACAAACAGACAACACTGAGATAGTATCTCTGAGAACATTTGCACACTACAAGCATGCGATTTGAGACACACTAACACTCAACGTTTGAATATTCATCACGGAGAATGCAGAAAAACATATGCAACATTGGGAAGGCAGACCCACAAAGATACCTCAATCAGACTGCGGAAACCCAGGGATGCATGGACAAAAATGCAATAGAAGTCTCAATGTTACAAATATAACTGAAAACTCAATATACTTTTAGATGCAACGCTTACAATGATTTCATACACGCCTGCAATGCTTAAGCCTGTAAATCGCAAGACTACAACATATGGAATGGAACAAAATATGGAGTGGTAAAGAGAAAGCTCCCCTGTGTACATCCATGGGAGCAGAGAGCTATACATTTCACCACTTAGTAAAAAACAATATCATCTGTCTGAAAGCGAGGACTGCACTGTTGTGTGATAGCCTAATGTTTTCTGTTATGCTGTTATGCTTCCAATGAGCTAATTGTAATGAATGATTAAAACTGCTATTATAATTAGCTCAATGGAAGCTTAAAGGAACTACCTGAAATCAGTGGTTTGTAGGTGAAAAGGCTCAGGAGTGGGGACAGTTGCATGGGCTGAAAATGAAGATGAACGCCAGAACACTCCGCAAACCAAGAAAACACATGGCAACGTCCATGCAGTTACTTTACAACGGAATGGTTCAGGTAATGTTTGCCACAACCTGAAAGCCATCCCAGGACTGTAAATTGGAGGTGCTCTATTACGGCTTCCACACACAGTGCCTGTTCCTCTGGACTCCTTGAGCTGACAGGGCTTCCCGATGCTCACGCTCTGGAGTGGGGCTGACCGGCAACGCCTTTGCACAGCCTTCAGGTTTGTTCCGAGCACCCACCTCCACTTACTGAAAGCGACAACAAATGAGTGTCCAGGGAGGTCTGTCCCCAGCGGGTGTTCCATAAGGTACAGCAACACTTTGAAATGCATGATGAAGTCGTTGGCCATTGGGCAGCAGCTGCCAATCATGGTCAGTCCATCCTTAAAGATTAAAATCCCACTAACCAAAGTTGGTGCATAGTCTACCTCCTAGGACCAGGTGCTGTGAAACAAGGACAACCAAGAACACATTGTGCTGGTCACAGTCTTGGCGCAGTTGACCCCTTACACCTCCCATGTTCTACTCTGCAGGACAGCCTTGTGCACTTCCCTTTTAGAGCTCAACAAAAGGAGGTGGGTCATTGTAGGCAAAATGTATATTCCACCTTGCATCCTCCAGGGTTCCACCACATAGAAAGATGTTTGCAAGGAACTAATGACCAGCCCATCAAAATGCACTATTCATTATTGCCCGTGCAGATTACAGTGCCCGCTCTCATTATTTCAAAAACGGATGCACCCAGTCTATGCAAACATCTTATGCACACAATACCATGAACAAGAGAGGAAGCAACTGTCTTTAGCCACTGGACTTCATTTACATAGTGAGGCCAGTAACCATCACCATGGGAGCAGCCACTGCAACCTAAAACCTGGACATGCCCTCACCAGCAAAGGCATGAGCAGGCATGGCGCCAGGCTTACCCCCGCTACACTTCAGGAAGAGAAGACCAATCAGTCTATAGACATCTTAGGCGTAGCAAAGATGTCCATGAAGGAAACCAGTCCTGCAGTGTGCGGGATCCCCATGTAATAGAAGTCCCCCAAATTCTGTCAAAAAGAAAACAGGGTAGTCATAGGAAAAATGGTACCAAACCCCCAGGGGTGGTGCAGCTTCAAGAAGGATCCTTCACTGCCCCTCTACACTAGGAGGAGGGCCACTACGAGTAGGCCAGATTTCGACCCACTAATTCCCTTTCACTCCCACTTATCAAACAGCAAAATCTGTACTTCCTGCAGGTAAATTAGCTCAAATTAGTAATAAATGGGGAATAACATGCAATGATGGGTGCTCCAGCACTCATTACTGCATGTTTGATCCGTTCTTACTTAGGGTTGCTCGTGGACATTAGTCTTGCTTTGAGCATGTGAAGTATTTGTGTGAATAACTGAACCCGCCATATTCCTGCATCACAGGCAATTTCGTTGGGGATGATAACTTGTTACCAGCCCCGCCAGGATGACTTGGGCACTTGTAATGAGGCCTTAACACAAAGCAAGACCCATATACAACCTTGAGGGGGAAATACATATTAAATCCTCTACTGCTATTGGCAGACTCCCTGCTAACCTCTGATATATTTCAGGAAATGCTACAGAATTATCATGAGCTCTTGGAACAGTTTCTAGGCAGGTCTGCCCTAGCTCCATTGTTCTGAGAACCTTCTATAGGTTTACTGTAATCCATTGTAAATAATCTAAATGCCTTCTAAAAAGAGTCAAATTTAAATGCTAATAATATCTTCAGAACCACAGCTTCATCATTTACCCACACAATTCAAGAATCCATTATCAGGAATGAAAGCATGCAACAAAAGTCTCAACATTTCAGAAAACACAACCGTTGCTAAACTTCACGGCAGCATAAAGCAAACGACTCAGAGAAAATGAAATAGACATTGTGACAGGATTAAAGAATAGCAGATTCATTGCAATAGCAGCAGTGCTTGTCATTACACTATTAACAGTGAACCAAAATGAATGAACCACATTACACTAATACATATGATAGTAGCACACAAAATACTATTAAGTCAAGGTTATTACCCACCTGCAATCAGTTGCCATGCTTTTCAAAAACAATTTATTCATTATAGTTGATTATAAATCATTTCATGCAGTAGTTTATTTGAAAGGTATGACCATCTCATCAAATAAACAAAAATAAAATATTTAATAACCTTGTTAAATTGTGAAAACACCTATTACATCCCCGCCGAGAGAGCGAGCTAACAAAAATGAATCCACTTTTAAAGAACATTTTCATCCAATAATTTCTCTGCATGTAAAAATTGTCCCCTCCCCCACCCCCCTAAACAATAATGATCCGGAAAGCTTTATCAATTAAGGGAAATCGATTCCATTGGCGGGTGGTGGACACGTTTTGAGCAATGGCCAATTTCTATTATTGATGTTTCCACTGAGTGTTAACAGAGGCTACATTTGGCATACAAAGGAGATTGCATATCGAAAGAGGGTAAATTAGCCTATGGATTTTAGTTTTTTGTTGATTTGATAGAATTTTAGCTTCACTAAAAAGAATATACAGATCGCTTCTAAAGAGTATATTTTAATTTGTATTCCCCAAGGCGCAGTGTTACACCAGTGCTGTGGCAGAGATGCCATCAGGGACGGACTGGCCTTAGCGGGCATCAGGCGTTTTCCCAGGAGGCTGGAAGGGTGGGGACGTCTTTTCAGCAGCAGAAGATGGTTTTGTCACTGGAGGCTGGTTTTGCAGCGGCACTGCAATAATGGCTCCCAGGAACAGAGGCAACAGTGCACACTTGCGCACCCTCCCACTTACTAATACACCCCTTCCCCCTACCCCTCCCGGCTGCCATTGCTGCTTTAGGGTCCCAGGCTCGCCATGGGTCTTAAAGCAAGGAATGAACATGTAAGAGGCTGCGATAACAGGGGATATTAAGGCCTTCATGCTCCTGGGACCCTGAGTCCTTGCTGGATTAATCATAGCTACACCCCTGGGGTAAAACCAGCTTTGCAACCAGCTTCAATATGCTCCACAAAAGGACATTCAAGACCCTGTCATCAAACAAATGTCCCATCAACAAGCACCTCTCTTCATCATCAAACACCTCTTTCTGACAACAGACACCTATTCCAATGATCCAACACCTCTTCCAATGATCCAACATCTCTTCCAATGATCCATCACCTCTTCCAATGATCATCACCTCTTCCAATGATCATCACTTCTGCCAATGATCCATCACCTCTTCCAATGATCCATCCTGATCCATCACCTCTTCCAATGATCATCACTTCTGCCAATGATCCATCACCTCTTCCAATGATCCATCACCTCTTCCAATGATCCATCACCTCTTCCAATGATCCATCACCTCTTCCAATGATCCATCACCTCTGCCAATGATCCATCACCTCTGCCAATGATCCATCACCTCTGCCAATGATCCATCACCTCTTCCAATGATCCATCACCTTTTCCAATGATCCGTCGCCTCTTTTTAGTCCCCAATGGGAAATATGTCATTATGGGAATAAGACTGATCTACTCACTGTAATACTAATGCAAAAATAAGTGCCCACAGTATGAATTCTAATTACTAGATTTGATGAATCAGAAACAAATGTTATTATGCATATTTCATTAAAATCATTGCATATAACATAACAATATAGCATAAATAGGTACGTTAAAATAATAGAAGACGATCAATCATGGAACATTTCCCCCAACTGCGCAGTTAAAAATTCTTAATTTTATGATCGGCCTTTCGTAAAAGCTTTGTAAAACTGCAATTTAAGATAGCATCAATTGGATTAAAATATGCGAGGGCTGTCATGGTGTGTGGCAATAGAAATGGGGGATCAACCAGCATCTTATGATTATTCCTCTGTGAAATCTAAATTGCTCCAGGTCTCCACTAGACTTCTGACAGTATACACATATGGTGCTTGGCTGGGTTACCGAGATGTCAGTCACCACACACACACTCTCAGATCATTTCCCGTAGCCCCGACTTTGATGCTGCCTACATAACGGTATCCGCCTTGGCGCTTCCCGTCGCAGGTACTTGGCCATCCTGTTGTCAGAAGCACCATATCTGTTGACATTAAGAATTGCTTTGATATTAATACAGACCCTCTAGCTCTATATTCCACTCCATGGGGGACATTCACGCCAGTTACATGTGTATTACTATCCATTTGATTAGGTTAAAGACATGCCTAAAAGGCCTGAAAATGGTTCATACACTGACAATGCACCTGGGCGACTGGTCAAATTTCACAGCACACTAACAGAATTCTGCAAATTAGCTGAGAGGGAGGCTCTCTTCTTGGATAGAGATATATACATATGGCGAGGGAGAAAGGCTTAGCAGAACACTGCTCATCTGTGAGTATTATGAAATGGCCCCGACCATATCATAATACTCAATGAACATATTTACTAGCATACATGATAAAGTCCATCAGACACTTCATGCATTCCTAATGCTGGTATGGTGTTTCATGAACAGCCATTCATGGCCAGGGCAACAGAACAGTCACGCCACAGCAAATTAGCGATTACCTGAAATATTTAATCATAACAAGGATGCAGTGGGGGTGAAAGATTAGGACTCAGTTCCCTGCTGTCTGAGGAAGAGAGAGAGTTGGATATAGGAAGGCTCCCAGTTCTGATGACCTCTGCTGGTACTGAGTTTTATATGATTTACAAAGATATTTAAGCCCATGGCTATTGGAAGCCTGCAGTGAAGCAATGGAGTAGGGTGCACTTCCAGAAAGTATGCAGGAGGCGATGATCATAGAATTACTGAAACTTGGGATGGATCCTCACGGACCCCTCTCACTTTTGAATTTAAAAATTCTAGCTTTGCTTATAGACAATAGGCTCGCACCCTTGATGTGTGCATTGGTGCTACCGCTCCTGAATATCTCCACAATATTTGCCATGCTGCATCAAATTAATCCGAAATTACCTGCAGTGTGCATCTTCCTCGAAGCAGAACACACTGCTAGCTAAGCTTGGACTTGACGAATACTGCCTTTCATTAGTACAACTATTATATTCTGCCCGTACGACACATATAAATATTTCTATGTATGCAGATGATAGTCTGCTGTTACTGAAACATCTGGAAATCAATGCAATACACACACATGGTTAGAGAAGCCATTAGATCTGAGGCATATTTTGGTAAAAGTATTAAGTATTAATGGGACGAAATCCAAGATCTTGCCATTAACACCATGGACACAGCCCTTAGGACTAGATTATCCACTGCAACATATGCTAACTCTGTTAACTATCTGGGCATCCAAGTCTATAGGTACAAAGACACAGTAATACAGGATTACTAGAGCCCAGTAATGGATAGGATATGAACGCAGACCAAGGGATGGAACTGTTTACGCTTTTGCTAGAGGACCGTCATGCTCTGAACAAAATAGTCATCCTCCCAAAACGACTTTATCTTTTCACTAATAGCCCAATTCCGTTTTCAAAGGCTTTCTTTGATACCTTCCCGTTGGCACTGAATAGCTTCATATGGGCCAACAAAAAGGCTAGAATGCGGTGGGAGATGCTCACGTTACTATTGAGAAAGGTGGGCTTCCTCTGCCAGATCCTGAAAGACAGTATCTCGTTGAACAGCTGCCCCCTCCGTTTATGCCAAATATCATTGCCAAAATTGGCTCATTGGAGAACGGCACCCTGTGGGCCAATTTCATGATGCGGTTCCCATATTCCAGAGACGACATGGACGCAGTGGCATCCACTGACAGGACGTGGAAGAAGCTTAAGGAACCACCTGATATGTGTACTGGAATCATCAATTTTGAATAACCAGAATATAGCAATCCCAATGGAAGCAGCAATACAGAAACATGACATAACTAAAATAGGACAGATGTACAATAGTCAATTTATAACTCTAGAACAATATAAAATACTAGGCGATACGGACACACATGACATATTCATTTCCTTCCGAATTTGACACACCTTTAAAACCCTATAAGGTGACTATACCGGTGAGCACTAGAAATGAGTGCACTTATTTGTGTAATAAAACTGGATGGTGAGAATGCCAATGGCACAAGAAGACCAATGATGTCAGAAAAAGGTTACACATGAGGGCGATGACGCAATGAGTGGAAGATTTGGGGGAAGAATATTCTGATGCTAAATGGAAATACTGCTGTACTCAAATCATATTCTTCACAATGAACTATCAGCATAAACTATTACATTACAAATGTCTTCATCCCCTATACTGCACACCAGACAAATTACAAAGAATTGATCAAAAACATTACACTTATGTGCAACTGATACCACTCCCTTATGCTGGATATCTGTATATGGCCGGAGCTGCGCGATGTTTGCCATTCTCTAGATGAAGCGATTATTGTGCTGTATACCATTGTTGATTGGACGATCTCTCTCCATTTGTAACCGTGTTTGGGTATAAAGCTGTTGCACCTACGTCTTTAAGGAAAATTACCACCATACTCCATGTGCTTTCAAAAGGAGAGGTTGCTAGGTGATGGATTAAAGGGCCGGTCCCACGGGTAAAGGCTGGTGAGTGATATTGCTGAATGCAATCTGTGTGTTAAGAAACACATGGAGATGTTGCTAGACCTAGAGACATTTGAGCTCCTGGTCATTCCTACTAGGAACAACAATCTCACACTGAATAAGGATATGGTGGCTTATGTGAGCAGGTTCTCCCGTTCATTTAAAAATGGACGCCCTAGCCGATGTTTCGACTGAGCATTAAGTGTGGGTCCACAGTATCCATATCTTGATATGTTGTCTTGTTTGTACTTTGTGCTTGACAATTTTATGTGATCAATTATGTGCTTTTGCTATCTTTAACATTAACCCAAACACTGTTTTTGTTATTAGTGATGTGAATAAAAAAATTATTTAAAAAACATCTCTCCCTATCAAACCCCTTTCTATGCCAAATACCTCTTCATCTTCAAACCCCTCTTGACCTCGTAAAACCCATCTGTCCATCATCAAATATCTCTCCCCATCATCAGGCATCACTTTCCATCATCAAATACCGCACCACTTCATCAAACAACACTGTCCGTCATCAAACAATACTCTATGTCATCAAACATCACTTCCAATAATCAAACGCCTCTTCGCGCCACATCAGAAAACAATGGCACAGTTGTACGTCAACATACTGGTCATACACAATTACCCCGCCCCTTTTAAAGGATCCGTGCATAAAACGGAGTTTGAACAAACACTTGGGGAGGGAACAGTTAATTGAAGGGGGAGATCAGAAAGTGTGTTGTATCCTTCGTTGGGGAGGGGTGAAAGGCAGCTGGAGAAAATAAGATATTCCAGGGAAGGCACGAAGCAGGCTAATGTATGGAATTATAATACCACATAGGCCAATACCTACTAAATCATCTGCAAATGTTTGCTCAGGTATGCATGTACAGGAATTTACTTATTGTGAACTGTGCTGAATAGCAATGCAGGACAGTAAATCAATAGGAGATATGCATGTCACAATGACACCTATAACCTATTGTTACATTTCTTACATATTTACAACTATTGGCCCAAGGAGATTACCACTCTTGTCCAGCATCACATGATTAACAACATCTCTTCTCTCCCTACTTACTTTAGTTCCATTGGAATTGTGCGTTGAAAGGTACAGAAACATATTTAAAAACACTTTAGAAAATGTTGTGTTTTCTGGAATTTGACGGTGGTATTTTAATTTGCAATAATTGTTAAGAAAGGCACACACTATATTTCCTTTATTAGGCTACCAGTCCAACCATTTCTTTATTAGAGTGGTATAAGAGAAGCCCCACATTGCACTATCTCAAGCAAGTGGAAGCACGAAAGATGTGTCCCAATGCTATCAAGTATGTTATGGTTAGAGTATGCTATGTTATGTAGATTTGTAGAGCACAATCTCACCTGGGAGGATTTCTTGGCGCTTAGGAGGTGTGAGTCTCATCAAATCTCATCAAATCTAGGGCTTAATGGGACCACTTGGAAGCCAGGTCTTCAGCTTCTTGCGAAATTCAAGAAGTGAGGAAGAGGCTCCTATCTATTGCGGCAGGTCATTCCGCACCTCAAGTGAAGTGGAGCCTGAAGTGGTCTTCCTCTAGCTCAGCCCATGTGATCCTAAGTGTCTAGCAGCATGCAGATCAAAAGACTTTAGTATTCAGTCTTGGACTCTTACCCCAATTGGATTATTCTATAGGTGGAGAAAAGCTGAAGCAGACGCATGTGCCACCGCATCTCCTTCCACCGACCATCCAGGTACCTCCACTCTGCCCACCTTGCCCCCGCACAGATCACTCCCATACGCCGCTGCTGGGCTGGAGGACGCTCCTTCTCCCATCTGGCTACCAAAGCCTGGAACACCCCCCCCCCCCAGCTCCGCACCCCGTCATCGCTGCCCGACTTCAGTAAGGGACTCAAGACCGAGCTCTTCGACTGAGACCTACTGCAAGCGCCTGGATACCCTCTTGGGTGACAAGCCACACTCTACAAATGCTGCTTAACTGATTGATGAGGGTGTTACACAAAGCCTCTGAAATCCCACCCAGTCCTGCTCTTTGAGCTGCTGGGGTGATTGTATAGGACATCATAGAAAAACATTGGATAGATGGACACTCTCTTTCCAACCAGTTATTCAAAAGCCACAGTCTCCTTTCCCAGCTGCTTGAGGCTTACTAGGTCTAATTCCAGGTAAACACCAACAACACTCAAATTGACATCAGCATAAAAAATGAATTGAGGGCTAGCCAGCATCCCCAGCTGCCTGTGCCAGGCCTAATTTCACCTACCAGCACCTGGAATTCAGAGGTGTTCTTGGACTCTTTCAAATGAATACTTTTGCTAGGGGTGCAAATAAGCAAGTCTTTGTGCTCATCTACATCTTCAGGTACTGCACTCAAGGAGCAGTAAAAACTTTAACCCTACATTTGTGACTGTGAAATAGGACGATTCTGGTGCAATTTCTGCATTTGCAGATGCGCTTCACTTTGATCGGAATCTGCCACTTGCGATTCTATTAACTAGTATTTGAGGGATGGAAGTGAAACAGTTTTGAGCTCCTTTGTTGAACTTCCTTGGACAAGTAAGTAGCCTCTTTGAATCAAACTTCTATTTAGAAATCTACTGTCCTCATTTTAAGTAGGATTACAACTAGTGCATTAGTTGCACCTGGTGGAATTTTGAGGAAACTATCTCACATTTCCAGCTTTGGAACTCATAAGTGGCCAACAAATTGTAATACTGGTAAACTTTATTTCAGGATCCGTGACTTGGATAAATGCAGGGTAATATTGCTCCCGGTAAATACTGCATCCCAGGCTGTCAGTATTACTGGTGTGTTAAAAGTGCTCTAAATATTATTCCACTCATAAAGAGACCCTATAATAAAAAGCAAAAACTTGAATGCAAGCTTGCTATCAAAACCCAGGGCAAAATAAATGACAGAATTTGAAAACATGTATGTGAGTGGTCAGCATTCTTTAAGCAAATGCATTGTACCAAAAACGTTGTCGATTAGATATTTATCAATTGGAACAATTAATGCGGTGCGTCTTCACACTTGTGATTGTAGTATTCCCCGTGTGGGAAGAGCTTTAACAAAGTTGAAAGATATGTCAAGTAAATTGGCAGCACAAAGTTAAGTGCTGGCACTGTATATGCATTTGCAAACACTTTACACCAAACCTGATTGGAACCAAAAAATCTAGGCTGCTATTATGTAAATTGAGTTACACACCACCCATACCAGATAGCATGAAGATACCTTGAAGAGTACTCTACTGGTGCAGAAAACCTCTAGTAGAGCTAGGGATTTGGGTGGAATTAAAATAAACTAGGGAGTCTCTTACAGGGGCGTGGCCAATGTAATGAAGGGTGTGGCTTAAACACACGCAGCCTAAAAATCTGTTCTTAGCATAGTGTGCCGCCCGACAGGTATTTAGCTGCTTCTGTCATTGCATACAGATTTACACTACAACATGTAGCATTTACACCCACACAAGCTAGGGCTATTGGCTTTGCCATTGGTTGTTAGTTGTGCAAGATAAATAAGCAACAACTATGGCTTTGTTGTATAGAATAGTGAAAATGCTTCCATTCTGAAATGATGAGATTGTGAAAGAAGTACAGCAAGTCTCTTTGAAGTTACCTCAAAGGCAGTTAAGAGTGGTACTGGTACACAGTTAAGATTTGAGTTTTCACCCTGAGGGCAAAAATGGAGAGTCCGATAGAGACACGTCACTGCACATGCATTTTAGAACTGCCAGTGCTGAGCACCGACAGGACCCAGCCCACTTAAAGACCTGAGTAGAGCACATTTCTATGTTCCCTTCCTCATGCAAATGTGGACCTTTCCACAGCACTGTAACACCTTTTGGTGCTGGCGAGCCGGGATTGAGGATAAACTTCATCAGAATAAGACCTGCCTTTTGCTCGTAATGTTGTGTATTGTAGGGGGGTTCTGATGCTGTGCTTGATGGCCAGCAATGTAGTTTTAACTCTGGGCTATATTTTGGGACTACAAGTGCAGTAGCGGCCAGTGTTTGAGACGACTGGTACGGTGGGCAGACAGGGGCGTGAGGGGGGCACAGGGGGTCGCGAAGGGAGGAGGCAAAATAAAAAATAATGATAATTTTAAAAAACGTACCTTCAGCTGTCTGAGTTCCGCATCGTGCTCCTCTGCTTCAGGCACAGGCTCCCAGAATGCCCTGCAACCAATCCTGAAGCTGCTCTCTCTTCAGAGTATTTATTTATTTATTTAGAAGATTTTATATAGCGCGGACAAGATCCTTGCGGACATCAGAGCATTTTCCAATAAAGAACGCAAATTATACATAACAATAAATGCGAGAAAAGTCACGAATAGTATAACAAATTATAAAGGAAATAATATGCAGGAGAGATCACGCCTGACATGAGCAGTTCGTGTACGGAGGAAAAACCGTGGAGTACATAACAGGAACATCACAGATGATACAAGCCAGGGCAGAAACATGTGCCTAGGATGTTTAGTTGGGTCCTTGACAGGAGAGTGGAATACTAGTAAGGGTACTAATGCGTCTCTAGAGTTACTTAGTCTGCAATCAGGTGAATTTTGCCATGAGAATCGCTTTAACTTCCTTTTTGAAAGAGACGGTAGAGGCATACTGGGGGAAGAGTGTTCCAAATCCTTGGCGCCATTCCCGAAAAGGTTCGTTTATATGTTTTCTTCTTCTTGAATCTTTGAGGTTTCAGTAATAGGTTGTCTGCACTCCTCGAGGAGCTAGACCCACCAGAGATTGTCAGTTTCTGTGCGAGGTAGCTGGGTGTATTGTCGTGTAAGGCCCTCTGTGTCCTGCACGCAATGACCCATAAGGCTTTAGGATTGGCCTGGGCACTCTCAATTAGCTCTCCAGGCACAGACTGATAGTCTGAGCTTTCTCTCTTCAGCCCCAGCAATGCAGCTGGGGTTGGAGAGAGATTCACAGCACATGATGGTTTGGCCAGCCTGAGACGGCCGGCCGAACCATCATGGGCAGTGAAGGGAGTGCACTACCACTCCCCTCAGTGCCGTCACTCCATGCCCCGCCCACAAGACTTGGCAAGAAAAGAGCTATATAAAACAAGTGTGTTTTCTTTTTCTTTCCTGCCTTTTTTAGGGGTGCTATGCTCATCCGCCAGAGGTGGAGCCGTCCTTACCCTGCAGTGTTTTGTGGTCCCGGGGCACTCCAGCCCACAAAGAAGATCGGGCTGGAGAGATCTCAGCTATTAGTGTGCATCATTTCCACTACGCAAGCAAAGTCTTGTGTAGACCCCAATTATTGGCTCCTATGGTTGATGGAGTGCCCCACTTTACTTACATACATGGCCTTGTGTAACTTATTTCATGAAAACTAGAAATATTTCCTCACAAGTGATAGGTGGAGCTGAAAATGGAGGAGTCCTTTCCCATAAATTAACTTTGAAAGGGCCCTAAATTAAATGTGAAAATCACAAGAAGAATAACTGGGTAAATATTCACCAGGATACCAGGAAGTTCAAAACAAGAATCACCTCATAATTTCATACACCCCTATTCCCAACCCAGGGCAGGTGGACAGGGGTCAGCCCAGGGGTGAAATTATCACTCAACATTAAAGGGGGCCTGGGGTTAGCGCCCATTGGGTGGAGAGGGATCTGTTTCTATAACATTTCTCCATTCAGTGTTTATAGCGGAGAGGCGAAAAATCCGGGCAACGCTATTTTTTCCTACGGTTCCTTGTTATGGGTGGAATCCTTTTATCCTTATCCTTTCAATAAAGTTGAAAATTAATTTTATACACTGTTCGGAAAAATGCTAATTTTAATATTGTTTTGGTATGATAGCTGCCACGTGCCACGCTGGCTGCCTAGATTAGATTACTTGTAATTAAGAGAAACGAGATAATGATATTTCACACGTGTGAAATTTGATTGTGAATGCTCACCGATTATAATTTAATTGCTGTTTATACATATCAGTATCAAAATTATTAGGCTTCATGTGCTGCAAGTAATTAACAAAAAAAAGTCTCAATTACTGTTTCAGTGAACTCAAGTGGTATTTGTAGGTTGTTCAGTGCATCTTGCTGTGTGTTCAGTTGCAGCTGACAGTAGTCTGTAGCTCTATTTGTGGGGCGATGAAAATCATGTTAATTTCTTAGGGTGGCTACTTTCCCAACGACTGCATGTTAATATTAATTTAAGGATATATTTGTTGCATTGATTGTTTTGAATCCAATTTAAGCAGGTGCTAAATTATATCAAGTATTGTTTAGTTATAGTTTTGCATATAGATGTGGGGGCCCTTTGGACAGATCCCCTCCCTGAACAAGAAAACTCAGGAGCATGTAGCTGGTAAAAGGCCAATGGCCCCTGTACGGATCAATACGTGTATGATTTATTAAAAGCTCCTGAGAGCCTAATACGCCTTGAGTATCATTCACACTGAAAATTCCCTTCAACTGTAGTAAACATATATTGTTCTCACTGAGCTTGGGTTGAGGCTTACCAGCAACCCTATGGGCATAGGTTGATTCTATCCCATAGGTCTAGCTGGATCTATATGAAGGGTAAAAAATCCGTTGCCAAGTAACCCTTTCCCTTGAACGCATTACCAAGAAACCATTTACTGCAATTGTTTTATATGCGTCACTAGGGGGGGTGCAGACCGCACCAGGTGACACCTTCACATGGGGTGTCACCAAAATAAAATGCAAAATATTACATACTGTCTCAGCAGCGTCAGCGGCCAACCCATAATCACACGAGGCTACTGCCAATTTCATACATCACCTCACAAAAGCTGACCTTCGCGCACTACCCAGAGCAAAATAGCCTGATTTACATGTTTTTGTCTCTAGCGGTAGTAAACAAATAGTGGGGAAAGATGCATTCAGCTAAGAGTGCATTATTTTTCTGCTTTCAGGAGGGCTGTCTTCAAGTGTTGGAATCTGCTAAAAGATTCTGTCTCTTTTGGTAACGGAATTGATTTCAAATGTCCCCTTTGTTACTTGCATAGAAATTACAACCACTTAGACTTAGAAGCGAAAGTCATGACCTCTCAATAGGGTTGTTTTAGGGCAGCAGGATTGCTATATTCTTTGTAGCCCACTGAAGGAACTAGCTAGTATCAGAAACTCATGGAAGTAGAAGTAGATTTATTTGACAGATGACTCCTAAGCATAGTAACGACTGCATCCTCGTGTTCACATTGTAATTGCTTTGTCATTACCGCATTGCTGCATTTAGAAAGACAACAGACCATCTTGCACCGCCCACAATATATTTGAAGGTCAGAAAAAAAGACAGCAAAGCTTATTTACTTTTACAAAAAGTCGCGCATCTGACCCGGCGTGGCTCTTTTTAGTTTTTAAATGTGGGCATTTGCATTGTTATTAGAGCAAGCCACCCCCACCAAGGGGGCGTGGCCATAACTTTCAGCTGTAGAGAGAAGTATAATGGAAACACATTTCCTTAAAGGAAGTGCAGGGATCAGAAAGCGAGCCATAGACGGGTCGGAGCATCGTGACTTGCGAGGCTGTTTGTTTATCAGAGGAGGGAAGGGGGTTTATGCGTGGACTACAGAGCATTTCTGTGATGAAGCGGTCAGGTCCCGGACCTGGAGGGAATAGGGGCAAATGAGAGGTGGGGACTGGGGGCGACAAGGGATGGGGCAATGTGGGAGTTTGCACTGAAACTGGTCCCGTTATTTGGCACTGGTGGACTCGGAGGAGGTCCATCATGGATTCAGGCGGTAAGTCGTGACAGGGTGACACCATGAGTTACCCGCACTGGGTGACACCAACCCTAGTGACGCCGCTGTTTGTCACCATTGTTCGTTTTATCGGAACCCACTCAACCAAACCCTGTTTGATCCTTTTCACCTCTCCCAAAATATAGGGATGATTTCTTGACATTTTGATGCTACGGATTTCTTGATTATCGGACATAGAATATTGCATAATGCAGTGCAGCCTATGTTGGACGACCATCTTGTACCCAATGTAGTCTCTAGATCTGCAGACTGAATAAAAAGGACTGGTGAACTAGACAGGGTCTGCAGATGTAGATGGCTTCAGATTAAAGCTGGCCTAGGAGACTCCTGCCAATCAACCCGAGTATTTTGTAACAGCTTCAGGGACACAAGCACTTATCCTCAAGACTTTAGGTGACCTTTCTCCAGCCCACTGTGTTGCTCGTCAAACTCAGGAACTGGTTTGAATCTGCATCTAAAGGAGCAAATCAATATTATTCCCAAGAGTCCCCTAGCTGCAGGGAGGTAAGAGCAACTAAGAGGTCATCATGAGGGCCATTGAGAGTTTGAAGGACAGGAGCACCCTTTAGGCCTCGCAGCGGGCATGAAATCCCTAAATAAATGGCAACACCGCAAAACAAATTGGCAGCAAGCAGAGATCTCTTGATATGCTGGGTGGTCCTCCAATGGTCTTCCAATTTAGGGGGGTATAGGTGAGAGCCTTCACAACCTAGAGGACTGTTAGACTATCTGGCAAATAGTAAATAAACGCCCTAAGAGATCCCCTGCATATCCCTCTTTCTTGGTTTGGTTGGTGTAATGCTGATCGATAGGATAGAATTTCCAGTATCTTGAATTATATATCATTTCTCGATATTGTAGATCTCGAGCAATAGATTCAATTTGATCTTCATTATTAATTTGACTTTGGCAACGCTTTTTGTTTCCAAGCAATGTTCACTGCTCTAAGCTCTCTCAAAGCACACAAAACACACAGACAGGATCTTCACAAGACATTTATTCAACTGGAGTATCCAGCTACAGGCCGGAAGCAGGCACCATGACTTACTATCTAACTAACTAGGCTCATTCCTTATTCCTTACCAGCTAAATATCTCCATACATTGCTTACCATCAGAGTCTGAACTGTGACTTAGGACAGAAACCATCAGTCATTTCTGAGAGAATTTAGGTGGTGTCAGTGGAAGGTCAGCAACTGATATATACCCAGTGAACTGCGGGTGAGGCTGGCACCGATCAGAGGAGGCGAGAGGAGGCGAGGGGAAAGGTAAGTGGGAGTAAAAAAAAAATTACTTACCCCTCGCCGTGCCTCTCTGCCGTCGCTGCAGTGCAGCGTTGTAATTTGTTCCCCTAAGCCAATCACAAGGCCGCAATGCAGCCTTGTGATTGGTTTGAGTGCCGTGGTTCAGCACTCAGACAGGCCAGGTGGCCGGTGCATGTTCTCCATGCAGGCAGTAATGCAGCCTGCATGGAGAAAATGCAAAGTGCGCAGGATGGTTTGGCCGGCCCAAAAGGGCCAGCCACACAGTCATGTGCACTTTGGAGTGGGAAAACCACTCCTTTCCTGTTCTTTTGTCTACGGACCAGCCCCGCCCGCAAAACTGCTGGCCGCAGGAAACAACAAAATGATAATAACCTCGAGTTACTAGGAATTGTATTTTTCCTTTCTTTCACTGCTTCGAAGGCTTAGCGGAGGAGCCGCCACTGGTGACTGATGAACCCTGATCAATGTAATTTGTGGCTATGAATGCATATGTGAGGTAGCGAGAGCATGAACATTGGAATAAGGAAAAGTGTGGTTTTGAAAATCACACGATTACTCAAGAGGAGATGCCAACATGACACTCATGTGGCATTCTTTAAGGAAATTGTTTTTTACTGTAATGAGAATGTATTTATTCATTCGAAAATTATTGCTAAAAGAACATTCAGGCAAATGTAATTGTTTGCCAAAACATTCTTAAATGGATGGTTACCTTTAGTCGGTGACACTGTTTGCAACAAGAAGTGTGCAAACATATATTTACACCACCAAAAGTGTGTGAAGACCACATGTGCAACTTCACGAAGAGGTGAAGTATGGCAACTTTGCCTGCGGTCAAAATTCATGCCAAAAAAGTGCAAATTATTCCTCTGGCTAATTCTACTTTATTAAGATGACAAAGTAAATCAAAGAGAAAAAACTCAATGAACCTGTTGGAGTCCACCCTGAAACAGCACCCATTAGCAACACTCTGTTGGTGGCCAGGGTAGCTCATTGCACATATGGATACAGCAAGCCAGGAAGCAATACAAAGGAACCACATAGAGCAGGGGCAACACTGTTGGAAGAAAACATCTGGGACACCATTATTGTAGAGGACAGTGGAGGACAGTTGTAGAGGAGTACTAGAGGAGAGGTTTCCAACATTGAGAATAATTACAAATAAAAAAACGCATTAACAACAGTTAAATATGAACTAAAGAACCAGCAAATACATTTAGAAATCATATTGATGAGCAAACCAAAGCATCACAAAGGGTGGGCAATGTGTCTGATTTGATTCTGGTATAGACTCTTCAATAAATTCCACATTGTGTTTCACTGCTTTTTCTCCTTCTTAGACACCGGAAATGAAGAGAGTAGCAGATAATGGAGGCGGGATTTGTGGCTTCACTGTGCTTACCTTTACTGCAAGTTGTGGTACCAATCACCAGCTGGTATTATATGGGCATTTCGTACACTCTTAGCTCAGGCCTATGACAATAGTTAATTTCACACCTTGGCATGCATTTTAAAGTGTTCTTCTGTCACATTCGGTGAACAACCTTTACAACAAAACTTTTACAACGCACTACCATTACAACGCAGGCATTACAACGTAAACCATTACAACGCATTGCGCTGGGGGACGCTCTAGGATAGGGAATAAGTTTAATTTTCTATCCAACACCTTCCCTAGTGTCCACGGGGACTGGAGTTGGAATAGAAAATAAAACTATTCACTATCCAGCACCCCAAAGCGCTATGGGTTTTAAAGGTTTGCGATGTAAAAACCGCGTTGTAAAGGCATGCGTGGTAAAAGTATGCGTTGTAACGTCATACATCCGTCACATTCTACCTAACCCACAACCCACACTGGTGACCACCACACTATTAAGGGATCAATGAACAATGTTTTAACAGCAGTGATAGGCCAGGCCTTTGCTGGAACAGGATATTCAGAAAGAGAAGCATCTCTTGTGAGCAACCACGCCATACTTTAGTGCGCGGCCCTCAAGGAGTACCTGGATCAAACGTCTCCACGGAGCGATGCAGCAGGCTGATGTCCAGACGGCACATGTGGATAATGTTGAACAAAGCAGAGAAGACGATACGCCAGACACCCATGAGGACTCCCATGAGCACGTTAATGGGGAAGAGTAGGTATGTTAGTATACACAGCGCCCTCCTGTGGAAAGGGGAAGAAGTGAGGTAAGAAACTGTTTAGTCTATTCTCATCCTTTTAGAGAACAATGTTAAGTTGGCGTATGCAATGTGGATGATTTATATACGGAATTGAATTGAACAAAATAAATAACCATGCATGATAAAATCAGAGCATTCTTTCCCATAACCAGCCCAATCAAAGCCACAGTCAAGCAACCAGAAACCATGAGAAACAATTGTTTGTCCAAAAATATATGAAGGGGGGGCCCTATCTCAATAATCCCGTCTATGCTTGGATGCCAGCCTGGATCAGTGGAAACCTTTGCTTCCAGATCAGAAGTTTCCAACAACAGATTTATATAGGGGAAGAGTTCAAAAGCCCAACAACAAAGTTCCTTTTTTGGGGGGATCCATCAATATATCGTATATGTATTTCCAGTGAGCAGGTCTCACTAAGAGGCGAAACAACATTTTTGGAATCAAGTAGCGGAAAAAGCCTGTTTTCCCTTTATTTGTTAAACACCCTCTGCATAAAATTAGGTGTATGAGTAATGTGTGTGATTTGCATAAGTGTAATTATGAGAATATTCGGCGACATTCTGTTAAATTACGCATACTTACAGGTAAAGAAAATCCATCAATTAGCTCTTTATTTTAGAATGAAATGTGTCGGAGTCAATTTGTTGCGTGATGATGAATTTAAGTAAAAGGCAATTGTATTCTGTTGTTCCTGTGCATTTTTAGTAAATTCTTACCACAAATATAGCCACTAACAGTAAATATGTCATGCATCTACTCAGTGCTGTGGAAAAAAGATTTTTGGCCTTCAGAATGGGAGAATGGCCATTCCGGTACGACTTGCCAGGTTGGCGACGCACAAACACGAATATAAAGTGCAAGGGGGCGGGAGCAGTAAGGAAACAATTGAGCACGTGGTATGTCTTTGCCCTGCACTTCTCAACGATCGAAAGATGCTGCTATGGGGAGTATGGAACAAACTTGGTGTGCACACCTGTCAACAAGCAATTCTTGCATCTAAGAACCCGGATAATCCAGTGCTTAACATCCAATTCACCAAGTTCGTTACAGGCGCAGTAAAAAGACTTATTAACTGTGAGAGCCAGCAAGCCAACAATTGTTAATTGATATTGGGGAGAACTAAGCATGTTGTTTTGCTGACCTGTTTACTTTACTGTATTAATTGAGAGCGGCCGAATATGGTATTTCGCACATTGTTTATTTATTGTCCTCTGCTTAGAGCGACCTTGAAGTTTCTACCATCTTATGTAGGGTTTTCAACTATTAACAAATAAAACTGTACCATCAGTGGATTAGTTAGCAGTTTAATAACGACTAGTGTATGGTCCCATTGTTTTAGTATGACCTTAAAACTAAAAAGGATCATTACGCTTTTTAATTGTGTCTTAACAAAAAGGATGTATCGTCTAAATGTAGTCCACATTTAAACAGCGTGAATGAATAGAGACTGGGTATTTTCTGACGGGTGTCGATTAGGTCTTTAAATAACTATGTACTGTTGAAAACAATACCTTCTTATTATTTACTATTTATTCGTGACAGTTTTAATTGTTTTTTAAAGAGGATGAGGAAATAATGTAAGTAAAGATACAGGAGTCCAGTTAACGCCCTTTTACTGCACCATGTGTAAATATATTAGCAACCGTCCAACATGTTTTCATTGTTGCATATACATCATTGTAATGATTTTTATTAATCAAACAAAAAGAATTCACACCTTTAGTAATTTTGTAATGCAAACAGCATGTAATTACATGAAGTGGCATAATGGCATAATTTTGGGAATTCTGCATCAGAAGTGTATCATAAAATTCCACAAAATACGCCAATGGAATTAAAATTTTGACCAAGCCTACATAAAATATCAGCTTTAATGGGCCCTTAGGTTGGCGTTGCAGGGACTATCTTTTTTCCTATTATTTTACTAAATAAAATCAAAGCAGAAAGTTAAGTATCTTGCACATTAAATGATGGCAACAAATATCAACCCCTTATAAGGCAACTACCCAAAGGTAGGACTGCCTTGGACTACAGAACAAGACTGGTGTTTATCTCTGGTTAATTAGCCTGTAGAAATGTGGCCTAAAGAAGATTGAATTATCTATTTGCCGAGTACTTATCGATAAGAATCCAGTTAAAACTCAGTGTTACTTCATGAAAAGAGAAAATTCCTACGTCTTCAGGCTTCTATGTTGCATTGATGCTTCATTTTGCAATTGGTCCACTGTGCACATTCTGGCTCCAATGAAAGCAGACATCCTACACCTCTTACAAGTCAGAGGCAGGGCTGCTTCTAGGGTTTGTGGGGGCCAAGCAGAATAAGAAATTGTGAGGCCCCTCTAAGAGTTGATATTAGAGGAAGTGACATCAGAGAAAGTGACATCAGAGGAAGTGACATTGATGGAATATTAATTTTGTAGCATTGTTGAAGCAGCATTGTAAAAAAATACTTACCTATTGTGGAGATCACTAAAATGGATTAAAATATAAATAATAATCCTAATAAAATAAGTATGTACATTTTAAAGCTGTACCGAGTGGAAATACATTGGAAAGGCAGAAGCACCAAGGGCTGGACCACACCTGTACACCGAACGCTCAAACACAGCAATCACTTTCAAACTCGATTTTTAAGAGATGCAATAAGCTGAATTAACTTAAAGATATACAGGAGAAGGAGCTAAAATAGGAAACGAGTTTGTGACCAGGAAAAACGACTTCCAAAGCTATACTGGGAATCACTCACAAAAAATACATTAAAATAACAAAACAAAAAGGGTTCGCTATAGTACACTTTGTGCAATTTACCTCTATATGGAAAGGAAATTTAGCAACATAGAATCGGTAGGTTGGCAGAGGTGGTGCTTGACTTGCAAAATAATGCTTAAGTAATATCAGAGACTTACATTTTAAAAAGGTTTGTCATGTCCCTAATATCTGAGAAGCCCCTTGTCAAATTGAAAAGGGACCATAAGCTTGCAACTCAACTCATATATAGCTTAAGTAATAACCAAATTGTGCCTGCCCTCAGGTAAATCTTTTGAATCTTGCTTAAGGAGATAATTGAATGCACAGTCTTTTCCATAACCCACAAGTCACTCCAGTCACTCCCCAGGGTATCTAACCAAACACATTTGGTCTTCCTACCTCCAATGAGAGATCTGCCTTCCTGAACCTACTGGCTACTTACGGTGAACGATTGGCAGAGCACTCCTTGAGCATTGATGTACTCTATGGAAGACCCTCTCACTTCTCAGCTGCCATCCTCCCCATCTTCAGTACACTCCCTTCGTCCCTTTCCCTCCCACAGGAGGCCACATCTAATTGTGCTCCTGAAAAGCAGCCATTTCTCCAGGATGCTCTGGCACTCCCTGAGGTTTGAGACTATCTGCTGTGGGAGAAGGTGCACATCATACTGTGCTTGTCCAGGTAGGCCCATGGTCATTCTGCTCATGACAATGAGCCAGCAGGATTCGCCAGTCAGACTGACTCTGTGCACAGCACAATTAAGGCTGCAACAACCGTTTGGGTTGTTTACCAGCAGTCAAGCCATCCCAAGCAAGGAGCTCAGTTTATCTAGAGTAATTAAAACAATCATCTCACCAAGTGGCCTTTCTGTAGGACCGTCAGTAAACTGAGGATTCTCTGCCTTTCTTGCCTGAACCTAGATCCTTTCTTGGCCTCGCAGCACTTAAGTCTTGTAGGGTGGACCACTGTCCATGATTGCTTTGCAGGAAACGTAGCACCCTCGGAGATATCGTAAGACATTTATTAGGTATTGGGGGACAATTAGTCACAGAACACATTTTTTGGTATTTCATTCCATTACTACCTGCTCTAAATCAGTCCCTTTTAAAGGACATAGCTAGGCGGACTCAATAAGGTGCTAAACTGGCTAGATTACTATGATATACTGTGTTTGAGTTCCAGTATCGCTATTCCAGCCTGGAGTAAGCTTTGACGTCTCACTATTACCACCTTTGCAGAGACAATTTTCCAAAGAAAATTACTCTTATCCAAGTGAGATGAAATAGCCAGTTCTGAAACAGTAATCTTAAACAATGGTATCCTCCACAGATGCTGCCAATTAATTACATATTGCCCCTGACCCAAAGAAAAGGTCCCACAATTTACATCTGCTTTTTTTCTTCTATAGAAAAATATTGTGGGAGATCGGGAAAAGGGTAGCAAAAAGGTGTTAGAATATGCATAGATGTTTTGAACCTACTGAATGTTTTTTTAGCAGAGAAACAACCATGGCCTATTTAATTTTACATTGGTAGGATATAATGACGATACAAGCAAGATACTGCAAAGGGAGTTCTGTGAGCTATGGTCTCTAGAACTCTGGTCAGGACATGTGCAGAAAAGGATCCCACTGGGAGTGAGATTTGACACAAATGTCACGAGGAGTAATAGATTACACGAAGAGGAGGCTGAAATTCAGCTGACACATTGAGGATGGTTCAGGAGCACAACCCTTTGTGCAGGATGTTGCGTGCATCTCAAAAAAGACTTATCTATTTTACATGGAAAATAAAGAGATAGAGAGTAGCAAACTTCTGCAGAAGGCTCGATCGATTTAGCAGCATACACAAATACAGCATTCTGACCTCTTTTCCGGCCTCTTACTTGTTTGTGATTATGCCCACTTACATCCACCTCTCCCCCATGCTCTACTTTTCACCTAATCTCTTTCCAACATATTATCCACTGTTGTTGGCTCATGCCCCTTTTATATCCACTTCACCTCTGCTTGTACTCCTTTTCATCTCTCCCCAACGACCTTAACTTCTCTCTCTGATTCAGCCACTCTTATATTCGTCTTCCCCATCAATGCTTTACTCCTCTCATCTTCCCATCCATCATCTCTTGCCGCAACCTTTTTTGCTGGTTGTGTCCCCTTTACATCAACCTCTCCTTTTTACCCAGTGTCTTCTTTCTGGTTCTTCCCCTCTAACATCCACATCTTTCTTGCACATGCTGCTCTTTACCGCTCTTCTCCACAGCCTCCCACCTAGGCTGTTCTCCTTCTTTACATTCATCTCTCCCCTTCCACCATCCCACTCTCTGAACAGTTTTTAAATTTTTTCCAGGATTCTGCCCCTTCTAAAATTACTCTCTTTTGCATGCTATTGTAGACGGGCAAGCCACGGAAAACTCACACACTGCTCAGCTCAAGGTGTACCCAAAATGAGCCAAGTTTTCACAGGAGGTTAGGTGGCAAAGTGGCTGCATCAGCCCACCATGCAACATGGGGAATCGGGCTTGAATCTCGGCCTCGGCTCAGAATCCTATGAAATCAGGCAACATCTCTATGCCTGAAAATAATTAAAGTAGTTTGTGCGTGTGTTGAAAAGCACTCTTATAACAGTGGCCAAGGTTTCTGCTATGTAAAATTGCCAGAAATACGATGTGGACCCTGCCTGTCACCAAGGTTCTAGTCTCATTCTCCAAGAATTAAAGACGAAGTATTAGGCTTTATTATCATCAAGAGATACCCATACAATAGCTCACTTGCACAGTGAGTAACTGGAAAATCTAGGATCAAAACAGGCTTCTCTACTTGACCAAATTTCCTAGACAAATGCTTTATTTCAACAGCTTCCATTTTGTTCATTATCGCACATCAGAACACATTCAAATACAACCAGTCAGGGTGTGTGCTGTACAACACCTCTTATGTTTGATGTACTAGACTGAGGGCCAGATGCATGACCATTGAATTTCCTAACTCGCAAATTGCAAATCACAATTTGCGAGTCGCAAAATTCACAGCACTGTCTCAGACACTGTTTGCGATTCCCAATTGGGTCGCAAATTGCATGCGTCATAAATATTAATGAGGCTGTCGCAATTTGCAACCCCATTGGGAATGGCTGGCACTCCCAGGGATGGTGGCCTGCTAGAGTCAGCAGACCACCATGTCTGGGACTGCTTTGTCAATAAAGCAGTTTTTCTTTTTTTTAATGAAGCCAGTTTTCATTAAAGGAAAACCTGTTGCATTTAGAAAAGAAAAATGAAACTTTTCAGTTAAATTCTTTAGGGCAGGCAGTGGTCATTGGGTCCACTGCCTGCTCTTCAAAAATATTTGTGCATCCATTCACAAAGGGTAAGGCATTCCCCGGGGAACCCTTCCCGTTTGCAAGTGCCTTACCACCCTTCTGAGAAGGGTGATAAACTGAGAGTGTTTTGCGACAGCAATTGTGGTCGCAAAACAATCATACATTGGGTAAAGACTCGCAATTAGGAAGGGATGCCCTTGGCACGCCATTCCTAATAGCGAGTCGCTAACCCTATTTTGCGAGTCGCTAATAGGTGAGCGACTCGCAAAATAAGGTTAGTACATTGGGCTGGCCTATTTTGCTGTTGCAAAGGGCCTCAATCCCCTTTGCGACTGCAAATAACGGTCAAACATCTAACCCTATCTTTTTTCTACATGTTAAATAAGAATATAGCCCATATACACAGCACATATGAACCCAGACATGCCTTTTAGTCAGGGCACTGGAATTATGGATTTTGCGGTTGCTGCATTTCTGCCATAATTTTAGATTTGCCTCATGAGCCATCTGCTCAAACTAAAAAAAAATGATCAAAAGTTACTAGAAACGCAGCAACACTTGTTACTACACAGTGGAAGCCCTTTGCAAACGCTGATTGGACATCTTTCTGTAGCTTATTGCTGTATTTGGGTGTCAGACTGTTACTAACTTATTTATTTTTTATTTATAGGTTTGTAACGCGCTAGAATCGACTCTATACAGAGTATCTCTGCGCACAGGAGAAAAAAAAGAGAGAAAGAAAGAAAAAGACTAGCAGCATCAGTTTAGCATATAGTTCAGGTCAGTATGGACATAGGTACATAGACTAAGTCTCAAATAAGAATGTTTTAAGTTTTTTCCTAAAATTTAGGTGTTCCGGACATTGCCTAAGCTCAAGAGGAAGTTTATTCCACCAGGTGGGTCCGACAACCGATAAAGCTTTGCCCCCTTGTCTGACCTTCTTTGTGATTGGTACTCTTACTAAAAGTTGGCTGCTTGACCTGAGAGATCGAGTAGGATTATATAGGATGAATTTATCCTTCCAATAGGAGGGCCCACATCCATGTAGGCTCTTGTGGATCAGGCAGCAAGTCTTAAAATTGATCCTCTTACAAACTGAGAGCCAATGTAATTTATCAAGGAGGGGTTTCGATGGCGTTCTTGGAGGGGCATTCAATACTAGCCTCGCTGCAGTATTTTGTATCACCTGGAGTTTTGCTAGGACACCTTCATTGGCTGACAGCAGGAGTCCATTGCAATAATCCAGGCGACTCAATACGAATGCCTGTACCAGAGTTTTCCTGGTGGAGTCCGGTAGTATTGGAAAAACTTTTCGTAAAAGTCCAATAACATGGAAACATTGGCCAACCACCCAGTTACCATGTTGTTCAAAAGAAAGCTCTCGATCGAGGCGTACCCCTAGGTGTTTTACAACCTGTTTAGGTTCTGGCACTTGCCAAGCTCGCACGGCCACCAGTCCGGCGTCCACAAAGCTTTAGCCTCCCCTAAAAGCACGACTTCGGTCTTATTTACGTTGCATTGGAGATAGTTCAAGGTCATCCACTTTGCCACAGCTTTCATGCCTTCGGAAAAGGCCGTCCTCACTTCGTCGGTGAGACTTTTAAAAGGAAACAAGAGCTGAGTATCATCCGCGTAGGAGACGGGGAAGAACCCAAACTCTCTCAGAATTCTGGCCAGGGGTGCCACGTAGATTTTAAAAAGAGTCGGGTTCAAACAAGAGCCCTGTGGTACCCCCTTTGTGATGTTAGTCTCAACCGACCGAAATGAGCCCATTCTGACAGCTTGGGTACGGTTAGATATAAAGCTCTTTAACCAGGCTAATGCTGTGCTCTCAATGCCGATTATGGTCAGGCGTTCGATTAAGATATTATGGGATATCGTGTCGAACGCTGCCGACAGATCTAATAGTACCAGGATAACAGAGTATCCTTTATCCTGGTACATATGAAGGTCATCAGTCACTGATAGCAGTGCAGATTCGGTGCTATGTTTTGGTCTAAAGCCAAATTGAGAACAATCTAGCCTACCAGTCAGTTCGATGTAGTTTGATACATGTTTATTAACATGTTTCTCTATAAGTTTCCCCAAAAAAGGAAGTAGGGATATAGGCCTGAGGTTAGATATATCAGTCCAGGGGGTAGAAGGGTTTTTCCTGATAGGCCTCACTAGTGCTTTCTTCCATTCCCCAGGAACTTGACCTTCCATCAGTGAGAGATTCACAAGACATTGAATCTGTGGGCTCAGAGTCTTCCCTACTACCGGCACAATTCTGGCCAGGATGATGTCTGAGGGACTACCGCTCTTAATCTGGCTTAGATAGCATTCGATCTATACCAGGGAGATGGGTGGAAAGGTGTCCAAGGTCATCGATCCTGGTTCTTTTCCTTTTTCCAAGGGTGAGAGTGTTACTCCTGTGCTGGATGAATTGATTCTAGTGATGTCATCATGTATCCTATTTATCTTATTAGCAAAAAACTGAGCAACTTCGTTGCACAATTGTTGTGACGCTAATTCAGGAGTTTCGCAGGCAGCTGGTTTCACAAAAGACTGGAGGGTTTGGTATAGAATCCTCGGGGCATTTCCTGCGGCTGAGAGTAGAGACTCAATATGTATTTTTCTGGCGCATCGGATTTCTTTGTGATAAATGGTGAGGGCTGCCTAATAACGATTCCTGTCTGTTTCATCATGGGTCGTTCTCCACACCCTTTCTAGCTTTCTAGCCGATTGTTTGAGTAATCTTAAATGCTCCGAAAACCATGCTTCCTGTTTGCGAGCTAAGCGAGGTTTAAACGTTTTCATGGGGGCAATGCAATCGACCGCTTTAAGAACTGCATGATTATAATTGGCTAAAACCGTATCAACATCCTCTGAGGGACTAATAAAAGGCTCAACAAATTGCTCCTGGAAGGCTTCAGGGGTGACCTTATGCCATTGCCTGCGTCTAGTGGGAAAGGCTTGCATCTGAGCGGGGACTTTACCTTGTTATGTGTTTATCTAGGCTCCTGATCGATACTGTGACCTTATGCCCCTATTCGGCTATAAATCCATTTATTCCCTATATTGGCATAACCGTTCAAGTGCGATTTTCAGAAATGTCATCTCTGGCCTCACACGAACAGAGCCACATTCCAGCATAGTTCTCTCTGCCACTTCCTTTGCGACCAATTAGTGCAATGACAGAGCAGAAGTCACTATCTGATATTCCTAGATTAACACTCCGAGTTCTTCAACAAGATAAAACTCAGCAAACCTGGAAATCCCCGCTTGCTTTGTTTTGATTAGTAATGGAACTCTAATGAGCAACTGATAACTATCACTTCCTAGTGACATCTTTAATTGACGTCTTATGTCCAGCAAACTTGCGTCAAACCCGGCACCTGTCAGGTATAAATATTACCAACGTTGCCTTAAGCAATGAGCTACTGTTGCTGATACTAGCTGCCTGCAAGACCCCGTGTTGGTGAAGCTAGCACCCTGTCGCTGCAGCCTGCTGTCCCCTTGGTGGTGAAGCTACTGATACCATTATCGCTGCTAAAGCGCGAACGATGGTGCAGTACGCTTAGGAGCTGAACAGCCGTCCCTCTGCGAAGACATCCAGCAGACTCCAGCTGCCCGCGGACGCTGTCCCCCCTCCTTCCTCGACGCGCTGAAGAGAGCCGCTGCCTTTCTCGTGCAGAGAAATCCAGCTCCGGCGTTTCCGGTCTACCCTTGCGGGTGACTGGGATATCGAGAGTGACCCCTGAAGGAGATACCAATACTCCATCATTCTATTCAGAGGTATGGTGTTGACTAAACCCTTAGACGAGAATTCTTGAAACAAACCTTGGCAAAACCAACTTAACTTAAAGCTACTTACTTACTCCCCTTCCACGTGTTAGGCTTAGGTCAGGCACACTGGGGTAGGCGTAGTTAGAAGCACCAGTTGAGTATGTTAGCCTAATGTATATATGACTGTATATATGTTTTATGACTTTTAAACCATTGTATGGCTAAGAAACCATATCAATGCTTTTACAGTTCTATTTCGCAATCCTTATCTTACTGTACGTACTTTTTATCATAACAAGTCTTGCAATTGTGGCAATACATTTCTCTTGTACGAGAAGAAAGACTGTTCAATAAATGTTAACCCTTTATTGACAAACGCCCGTCTCTCTATTCTCTACATCTCGTGAAAGTAAACTGCACTAGACTGACTGAGTGAAATACATGTCTATTGTTTCACACGACCCTAGAGATTGACTCTTGATCTGAGGAGCAAAGTTGTCATGTTGCACGGTTGTTGGAAAGCTGAATCCCTTCTTGTCTGTGCCAAGGAAGCTGATCACTTCCTATGCAGAGAAGAAAGTTTCCAATGACCTCTGAGCTAGTTGGTAACACACCCAATTAAGTTTAGCATAGTCAGTGGAGGCCTGGAATATCTGCAGTTCCACGTCGATACTACTGTTTATGTTATTCCAATGCGCAGGGCCTAGTGGGAAACTAGGAACTACACTACATGGCGCCCAACGTTTGGTAAGGCGATAAACTAACGCAAGACGGTAGAGTAACTCAGTCGTGCATATTTCACACCCCTTTCTCCCGTAAATACTCCAATAGACGTCTGGAGTGGGTGAAAGGTTAAAATCCGCCCGACCTCAGTAGGAAGAGATTCCTATGTAAAGCTCTGGTTTATTCAACGTTGAAGGATACAGTGTTCCAAAATATTGTGCACCTAATCTTTGTCTCCTTGGAGACCTACTCTGCAAACCTTGCATTTTTACAATGCCAGAAAATAACGGAACCACTGGGGCCGCAGTAGATGCGACTCAGCAAGGTCCCGAACACACAGACCCGGATGCTATAATCATCCCGGTCCACTTAAGAAGATCTATAACTTTAAAACTTATAGAGAACGGACTGACACCTCAAGGTGGTACAGTAATTTTCGTGATAGAGGCACACGAATATCGGCAGACAGAGGTATTCTATTCATGGATAAACTTTCCAGCGGTAAACGCTAGAACAAAAGAGTTTCACTATTACAAAATAGAGAAACCTCCGGAAGAGTATGCTCCTTTCGAGGAGATTGAAATTCCACTTAAATTTCAAGAGCACCTGCTCTGGTTTAATGGCACCCTAAAACACAATGATCACATAACCAGGCTCGGTCCACTAGGTAGACCAGGAGCCACGTGGCCGGTTCTAGCCAGCTACACACCACATCCGGACATTGCAAAAATGTCAAAGGAAGAGCTGTTAGTACAGCTCAAAACACTAATTAAAATACATAGGCAATTAGTCCAATATGTAATGCGGACTGCAACAGTCCAACCAGCTGTTAATACACCACAGCTGACCCCTCATCAGGGGAACACAAATAAAATTACACCACAGAACATACAGTCATGTCTTGGTAAAACACCCGTAAAACGGGAACAAATTCCCTTCTGGTTAGCACAGAAAATCACTCAAATAGAGGCAGTATTTCCTGATACTACCCCTATTGAGAAACACAGAATCTTGACCATCTGCCTTCCTATGGGAATCGCACCACAAGTGGAGGACTGTGACACTTGGGGTACAGTCTTTGCTTCCATTTACACAAAAACACACGGTGTTCCGTCTATGGCGGTAATACCAGAAGTGCTAAAACAGATTCAAAATGAATTCGGTCCAGAGCCCGCTTTAAATCTAGGTATGAAATTACTGAAAGACTTCAAGCAGGTCTCGGCTATATTATTAGCCAACATTAAAGGAGAAGCAGCATCTGTTGCGATTCGCCAGAAGTTGAAGGAAACAGATATAAAAGATCCTGTTGAGCTTGCAAAAATCATAGAAAAATGCTATGAAGAATTAGGTAGAGACAGCTTGGGTGGGAAACCGGTAAAGCCCCAACTGCTCGAAAATCCAGAAAAATTATTTATTAAAAATAATTTAAACACTCCTAAAAAGAGCTGGGATGGAAATAAACAATCCACTCCCAAGGAAAAAGTTTTCCAGTCCAGAGGAAGGTCTCCTCGACGGAGGGAAAGAACTCCGACTCGAGAACGCCAGTCTCCCCAGAGGGAGCCCTCTGAGAAAAGATATAACCTTAGAAATAGGGATAATCTGAAAAAACCTGATAGATATCAAAGTATTGATACACGTCCCTCTCGATCTCTTCCACAGAATTCGGAAAGAAGAGGACGGTCAGACCCAGGAGAGCACACCAAGTCCAAAGACAAGGAACCTGCTCAGAGTAAAAAATCTCAATTTCAGAAAAAGAAGGTAGCCAGTATTAGAGTAATCAACCATGCCGAGGATACTGAGGACACAGTTGAAAAACGGGGAGTGGGCATTGACAATGTTGGACAGTGCAGCAGAAATCAGTATAGCGCGCAAGATCTTGATGAGTCATCTGGAGACAGTGGACACGAATGAATACATTCAGGTTGAAACTGCCGACACCAGACTTAGCGAGCCCCATAAAATATACGAAATAACATTGCGTATAGAGGGTGATAAGACTAGGAAAATTAAGGGTCTATTTTGGGATAAGCTCTCAAAAGGCTATGATATTCTGTTAGCTGAAAAAGATTGGCCCCCGGAGTTTGTCAGGGAGTGCCCTCGTGGCGAAGAAGTGATTATGCCTGCCTTCTCGAATCACTTTCCGATTCACAAAAAATATATATATGCCAGGAAATGGGCAGTGGCCCAGGCACCTGCATTATATAAAAATCATGTAGGATGGGATGAGGATTCACCTCCTCACAAAATCCAATTAAAAAGTGGACCAACTGCCCAACGGCAGTATCCCATAAAGCAAGAAGCTAAAAAACAGGTCAGGGAGATCTTAGATCAACTTGAATACCAGGGGGTGATTGAAACATGCACCTCTCAAATGAACAATCCTTTGTTTCCTGTCTCCAAGCCAGACAATTCATATCGTCTAGTTTTAGACTACAGACACCTTAATGCATGTTGTAAAAGTTTTGCAGTACAAAACTCGCATAGTGCAGCCCTAATGAATAACATAGTTAGGAAAAAATACAAAACGACATTAGACATATCTAATGGTTTCTTTTGTCAAAACATTGCACCGGAAAGCAGATAGTTGACCGCTTTCTCTGCATTTGGGTCGCAGAAAAAAATTCTGTCGACTCCCACAGGGGTTCAAGAACAGACCAGGACTATTCTCAGCTAGGGTAACAGAGTTACTACAAATATATGATGATGAAGCATTATCTTACGTAGATGATATTTATCTCACAGACGACGACTTGGATACTCACTTGAAAAGAGTGAACACCATTATACTTGGGTTCGCAGCAGAGGGTTACAAATTCAACTTTAAAAAGTCTCGAATTGCCCATCTGACAGTACTATTTTTAGGGTACGAATTATCAAGTGAAGAGAAGTGCGCTGTACTCCAAGCTCCAAAAACGCTGAAGAATTTACAATCCATACTAGGTTTTCTGAATTTCGGAAGAACTTACATACTAAATTACGCGGAGAGGGTTAAACCTCTCTACGAACTAATTAAACCTGATTTTAAACAAATCAACTGGACTCAAAAACACACAGAAATTTTGAGATCACTGCAAACAGACATGTTAGCGAAAACAAAATTAGATACACGTGACAACACACGTGATCTTGTAATCCGAGTCATCCCAGGAAGATGCAGATTTACATACCTAACCTCTAATGAGGGAGAAAAGGTACCAATTTCAATTAAATCTCACTTGTACACACAAGCAGAAAAAGCATTCAGTCACACAGAAAGAACTGTGAAAGCAGTGCATATCGCATTAGCAAATGAACGAGAACTAGCACACGGCAAACGGATTAATATCCTTACAGCGGAATCCGCCTTCGAAGCGCTATTCAGCCCAGTAAACCTGCCTACAGTGTCACTGGATCCGAAATGGATACAGTGTATAGATTCTCTAGGAGCGGAAGATGTGAAATACTATTTCGCCCTGCAATTTGAAGAACTGAATGATTTAGAATATGAAGAAGAATATCCTCAGCCAATCGAAATTCTGCCTCTCCCACAATACGCATGTATAATCTATACAGATAGCTTTATACAGCATTTCAACGTAGAGAGAAAATCCTACGATGCAGCCTGTGCGATTATTAAATGTCGTTGGCTGTGCGGTAAAATTAGACCGAAAGTAACAAAAACTGAATCTGTAAGAAACTGTTCAGTTCAGAGAACTGAAATCAGATCTTTAAAGATGGCGCTCGAAAATGCAGAACGTGAATTCCCGACACTTATAGTGTGCGATTCTCATTTTTGCGTCAACTCTTACAATAACAGACTGCAGAGTTGGATCGAAAACGACTACAAAGATGACACAGGTGGCACAATAAAGCATAAATTGCTCTGGAACGAGGTAGCTCTTTTAAGTAAAGAACTACAAAAGACTCACGTAATTCACGCACAGTCTTCAACGTGATGGCGTTCACGTTGCAGGGAATTCATTGGCTAATACAGCCACAGCGGAAGCAACTAACCCGGCTTCCGTAGCCACAAAAAAGCGTACAGATAAATACATAGACGGGGAAACCATGCTGGCAGTAAAAACGACCGTAAAAGGCAACTGTGCAGCACTACCCGTGAACTATCCACTCAATTATGCATACATAATCGATGCAAACTCCGTTCCTTTTGCTTGAATCCCTGGAGTGGGGGACAGAGTAATACCAAACAGGAGCAGGAGGGGCTTCCTCTTACTGGAAGCACACATGGGGTTGGGTCTGAGACACCAAACAATTAAGGTTTCTCTGAAAGAATTACAATCAGAGTACTGGTGGCCAGGAATGAGTATAGATATTCAATGTTTTGCTCAAAATTGTGAAGACTGCAACAGAGATCGCAGTAATGAACAGGCCAGTGTAGTTTCAGGATCCCTGCTAGACAGCATAAGGCGGTCTATCTGCGCAATCAAAGAAGAGAAGCGCGTTCCAGTGTACACCATTAAGACGAAAAGCACTTAAAAAATGAGGCCCCCAGCGCACGGCTGACGCTAGAACGGTTATAAAAGATTTGCGAGTCTTTATCGGCACATACGGAATTACCACGTTCCATTCTGACCAGGGTCCTGCTTTTAGCTCTCGAGCTTATAAGGAGGCCATGGCTAGCATGGGAATTGGGTTGCGGTATTCTTGTCCGTCGCACCCCGAAGGGAACAGTGTGGTAGAAAGAAAAAACCGGGACATAAAGCAATCTATAACAGAGAAGGTATTAGGTTCAGGCGCTGGGTGGGTCAAACATTTAATAAGTGTCCAGACTAGTCTTAATAATATGCCAAGAAATTCTCTAAAAGGTTTCAGCCCATACGAACTATTGTTCGGAATTAGAATGCGTATTCAGGACCTCGATAGTCAGATGTCAGTGGTACAAGAAGAAACAACGCACTTTGATGTAAAGGATCGTTTGGCTGTTTTACAGGAACTGAATGAAACAAGAGAATCATTAAGTAACATAAAGTTAAAGCAACAGCCAAGTACCACTGACGAGGCACCACCAGCAACAGCCCCAGCAAGGCCTGTCTGGATTCCAAAGATTGGGGATCTAGTCAGAGAAAAGATCGCGGTGAAGAAGGAATTTGGGCCTTCTTACAGAAAAGCAGTACCTGTCTTGGCAGTCACCGGAACAAGATCAGTTGTGCTACCGCCCCTTGCTGGTAAAAAGGAGAACAGAGTCGTGTCTATCGATCTAGTAAAACCACAAGCATGTGGCCTATAATCAACAGTAGGCCCAGTGGACTCCCAAGAAACAACAGAATACCCAAACTTGCAACAATCCAAGAGGTTCAAACTGAAAGACTAATCACATTCGATCAGCCTGCAGTGCACAATGAAGGACTATGCAATAATGCCATGGAACTCGTGCCTCTTGAAACACGGATTGAAACAGTTCGTCAAGAAACATCACCAGTCTACAATGATGTGGCATCAGAAAGTGCTACCGAGAGACAGATTGAAAGAACAATCCCATCAATTGACAGAACTGCCTCTGGTTATTTCATCAACTTCGACAACTTCTCTGAGGATCAAAACGACCCCGAAGTGATGCCAGAAACAAATAAGTCTTTTAAAGAAAAAGCAACCGAACTCTTTAATGAACTGAAGGAAATCTACCTTATTTCCCCTTGGCTAGAGTTCTGGTTCGGTCTAGGTGTATTTTTCCTCCTGCTTTGGCTCATCATGGTACTGTGTTTGGGAAAATTCATTGAAGGAAAATATATTACAATGGACACAGCAAGTCAGAACATCAACCTAGTCCTGAAACCACACAGATCATCCCACGTGAAGAAAAGAGAACTGTCAACAGTAAATGTCACAGCAATTCCAATACCTGGTGGGGTAGTATGGGAGAAAACAGACTATGAGATATATGGTCCGGTCGAAATCCTGAAGTATCCTCATCAACTAAAGGTTTCCTTAAGTGACTTTGTAAAACCGAGTACATTCTCTGATGATTGGGACTTTAACAGTATTAATGACATGATGTCTGATTTAGTAATGTCAGCTAGATTCACAGATCATGATTATTTACAAGGTTCATCTAGTTATGAGCAGTTATTCTGTTACACACACTATGGTGATCACTACTTGCATAAATCTGCACAGCCTAGAAATGTTTTTATGTATAATCAATGGGAACATTGTTCTACACCACCTAAAAGCAGTTCTAAAGCATTTTTTGAGAAATTCAAATACTTCTCAGGGTTTAACACCAGTGATGCAGAAACGTTTTATTACAAACTGTTAGATAAAACAGGAATGAAAACAATGCTGACAAATTCTAAATTGATATATTCAGAAGCATTTTATGACAAAATGATGACATTTGGTTTTGATTATTGGAAAAATAATATTGAAACGAAAACAATTTGGGGTACAAAAGATTGGCAGGTACAAGGCATTGAAGCACTATTTAGAACCTGCATGATACCAGAACAAATGTTGTTTTTAAATGACACAATACACCAAACATCTTGTCTTTGCCTAGCTAAGATCAAAGACCTTAAAACACCGTCTATACCAAAGCCAATAGCTGAGAATGCAACCGCAGATATTGAGTTAGACGTGTCGAAAATTTTACATTTCAACAGAACACATCCTGATTGGAAAAAATGGTTAATCTGGCCTACAGACACAAATAGCTGTCAAGATAGATTCCTGAATAAAACACAGGGGTTAAAAATGACCAGATTAGACTCAAGATACTCCCAGAGACAACATCCAGGGATTATAACAACATACAGTGTAGGGAAACTCTGCCTTGAATGGCTAACTTCGTCCACACTGGCTGAAATTAAGCAACACTTGTCTTTACTAAAAGATGGTGCTGATTTGCGCGATTTCATCCTTGGACCACGCAAACAGCGTCAAAAGCGTTTCATAGCGACCAGTATCTATGCTTCTTACAACGAGGCTTGGAAAGTAAAGCAAATTGAAACTGCTGAGAAAATACGAGAAATTGATCGTATTAATTTGGAAAATCACTTTCTGTGGTAGACAATGGGTTAATGACTCTGTCTTCCAGAATATATTCGTTGGACAATATTGTATCCTCTGCCTTTGATGTGATAGACAGAGATTTGCTAATGTTACAACATGGCCAGTCTCAATTACGTTCTATTATAGAATTAGGCTGGACGCTTCAAAATCTTCGTCCAGGCTATGTGCCTTGGCGTTTAATCAACACAACGTCATTATTTTCCATTTTTAACCTTACTGATAAACAGATCAGTTTGGCACAGAAAGGAGCAGACTATACAATCCTGAGCATCGAAAAACTTGAGAGATTACCATTGACAATGTCAGAGAGTCCTGTCATTAAATGGATAATACACAGAATTATCACAATTCCGATAACAACTTTCCGATTTAAAAAGTGCCTTGAGAACATACCTGCTGGCCAGTATGAACAATTGGGTAAAGGATATGTAAAATCTGAATGGAAATTACCATACAGTCATTCTTGCTATAGTGACAGCGACAAAAATGTATTTCTTAGTGGTGAGAACTGTAAACATTCACTAAGCGGTATACTTTTGTGTCAGGGTATTAATTTACACGGAGCATGTGATGGAAATTCTAACAACCTTTCATGCCACCAGCTAGTCAAACCTGCAACTCAGATAGAGCCCTTCTTTATGCAACTTTCGAACGGGAGTTACATTCTTAGAACGGATCACAGATGTTGTGGCCTCGTGCCAGGGAAAAGTTATCTAGTGAAAGTAACATCCATGGTCAAATGCTGTATGCAAGCATTCTTCCCGAGTGGGCCTGCAGACACAGTGACTCCCATCTGGCCTCGTCTGAATCTCTATTCTATACGAATTGATACATTTAGCAAAATGAAATCTGTACTTTTACAGACAACAGTGCCTATAACGTCATCAAAAGAGACGTATGATCTTCTAGTTGCAAGGACAGCTACTGAAGTTCATGACCTTTTATCAACAAATTGCCCCGTGCATTTCGTAGAAATGTTGAGCCAACTCCTTAACATGTCTAGTGCAACAAGCATCCCAGGCATATTTAAGACAGTCTTTACGGGACTTCTTACACCCTTCCAGGCAATTTTGGGAATCGTTCCTAATTTTGTACACTCTGTTTTTGGCGGGATACCATTATTTTTGGGACTTGTAGCAGGGATTTTATTTTTGACCCTCCTGCTTCGTTATGGCAAGCCGAAACTCAGACATAGCTCCCATGGGAATGGAAGAGACAATCCTAGCAATGCGCTACCGGGACAGGATAACTAACGTCCTTGGATTGGCCAGGCTGAGAGATCTAAAACATGACCTGGTTCCTTTCATTCAGACCGATATGGCAAAATTGCATTTTACCTGTGCTACGGTGTATGCTTTGCGGAGATGAATGCGTGTTGGACATCTGTCTTTCGCTTCCATCAGCAGTACCAATGGACGTCGATACTGTGCTCAGTCCAATAACGGCTCACGCATTGTGTTGTCCCCAGCGGCTACCAATCCTGATGACAGCATTCGTTGAGACTCCTGTACTACGACTAGGTGGTAACAGTGGAGCAAGTGACAAAAGCAACATCACCCAGGTACGGCCTTCTGTGAGCATTGCTGCTCCCGACTATGATGACAGCAATCATTCTCACACCTGCCAAGTTACAGCGCTATCTAATTTGGTTGAACTGTCACCTGAATTTGTAGACCAATTCTTTGAGAGCCTGTCTGATACGATGTTCTCACCCATACAGAAACAATAACTTTGGAGAAGCTTTCCGACACACAGCGTTCCCATGAACTCTGAATTCGGCCTTCAGTTTTGATCAACAAAAACTGCTAAAAGCTTTGGAACTCTATTTCCCCGGTCAAGCAATAATTCTTTTGAATTGGACATTTTTTTTAATATTGACCCTTTCTGGCACGAACAGTTCTTTGCTTAACGTAAAAACTATTCTTAGAGAACAGAAGCTTCACACTTCTATTTCTAAACACATCTAGAGACATAACAACATTACACCAGCCTCTAGCACATGTTATTAAAATGCATTTATATGTGATGATTTATCTCGCTTTTCTTCTGTTAGAGATACTTCATGTGTAATTCTTTTGCATAATCGTTCATTGATTTCATATGCAATAATTTTTTGAATGATTTCTATGCTTCAAAAAACGTACAGTACCTAAATTTCACGTATGACAAATACGCCTATTTCGAATGCATTTATGTATTTTGGGGTGGGCAATGTTACACATGCATCTAATTGCTTTAGTTTTAGTAATTTTGATGGACATGAATACGTGGAGTGGGTGTTATGTGTTTATCTAGGCTCCTGATCGATACTGTGACCTTATGCCCGTATTCGGCTATAAATCCATTTATTCCCTATATTGGCATAACCGTTCAAGTGCGATTTTCAGAAATGTCATCTCTGGCCTCACACGAACAGAGCCACATTCCAGCATAGTTCTCTCTGCCACTTCCTTTGCGACCAATTAGTGCAATGACAGAGCAGAAGTCACTATCTGATATTCCTAGATTAACACTCCGAGTTCTTCAACAAGATAAAACTCCGCAAACCTGGAAATCCCCGCTTCCTTTGTTTTGATTAGTAATGGAACTCTAATGAGCAACTGATAACTATCACTTCCTAGTGACATCTTTAATTGACGTCTTATGTCCAGCAAACTTGCGTCAAACCCGGCACCTGTCAGGTATAAATATTACCAACGTTGCCTTAAGCAATGAGCTACTGTTGCTGATACTAGCTGCCTGCAAGACCCCGTGTTGGTGAAGCTAGCACCCTGTCGCTGCAGCCTGCTGTCCCCTTGGTGGTGAAGCTACTGATACCATTATCGCTGCTAAAGCGCGAACGATGGTGCAGTACGCTTAGGAGCTGAATAGGCGTCCCTCTGCGAAGACATCCAGCAGATTCCAGCTGCCCGCGGACGCTGTCCCCCCTCCTTCCTCGACGCGCTGAAGAGAGCCGCTGCCTTTCTCGTGCAGAGAAATCCAGCTCCGGCGTTTCCGGTCTACCCTTGCGGGTGACTGGGATATCGAGAGTGACCCCTGAAGGAGATACCAATCCTCCATCATTCTATTCAGAGGTATGGTGTTGACTAAACCCTTAGACGAGAATTCTTGAAACAAACCTTGGCAAAACCAACTTAACTTAAAGCTACTTACTTACTCCCCTTCCACGTGTTAGGCTTAGGTCAGGCACACTGGGGTAGGCGTAGTTAGAAGCACCAGTTGAGTATGTTAGCCTAATGTATATATGACTGTATATATGTTTTATGACTTTTAAACCATTGTATGGCTAAGAAACCATATCAATGCTTTTACAGTTCTATTTCGCAATCCTTATCTTACTGTACGTACTTTTTATCATAACAAGTCTTGCAATTGTGGCAATACATTTCTCTTGTACGAGAAGAAAGACTGTTCAATAAATGTTAACCCTTTATTGACAAACGCCCGTCTCTCTATTCTCTACATCTCGTGAAAGTAAACTGCACTAGACTGACTGAGTGAAATACATGTCTATTGTTTCACACGACCCTAGAGATTGACTCTTGATCTGAGGAGCAAAGTTGTCATGTTGCACGGTTGTTGGAAAGCTGAATCCCTTCTTGTCTGTGCCAAGGAAGCTGATCACTTCCTATGCAGAGAAGAAAGTTTCCAATGACCTCTGAGCTAGTTGGTAACACACCCAATTAAGTTTAGCATAGTCAGTGGAGGCCTGGAATATCTGCAGTTCCACGTCGATACTACTGTTTATGTTATTCCAATGCGCAGGGCCTAGTGGGAAACTAGGAACTACACTACAACCTGAATGGGAGGTGTGGAATTCCATAACAAAGTGGTCTGTCCAGTTTACTTGTATTGGAGGAACACATGTCATGGAGTTAGATTTATTTGTAAAAATAAGGTCCAAAGTATGTCCTGCTAGATGTGTAGGACCGGTATTCATTAGAGTTAGTCCAAACAAAGAAAGATCAGTCAGTAAGGACTGTGCCTCTCCATACTCCTTCAAATCGCTGTGTACATTGAAATCTCCTAAGAGTATGATTTCATTCTCAGTGTCAATGTGTCTGGCTAATATCTCCAACAGTAAGATGTTAAAACTAGCACAAGGCCCTGGAGGGCGATAAACTAATGCCCCTTTATAACTGATTTTATTAGAGATGCAGACTTTAAAAACCAGAATTTCTAGATCAGGAGTGCTATTTTCTTCTAAAATGGTGATCGATAAGTTGTGTTTATATACGATCGCAATACCTCCCCCAATCTTGGTTGGACGATCTAACCTGACTATTTTGTAGCCTTCTGGGATCCCTAAAGTAATAACCGGGACCGAATGGGGTTTTAGCCATGTTTCAGTCAGATAGCAGAGTTCAGGTTACACAGAGGAAATCAAGTCCTATACTTCGCTATGGTGCTTAGACAGTGATCTGATATTACATAAAAGGTTTCTGCTTTTTAAAGGGTCCTGTGTGACTGCCATTAGAGCAGGGGCTTCATATAGAAGAAATGGCAGATGAATGAGATGAAACCTTTGCCCAGATAGTAATAACATGGTAAAAATTACAAAATAGTGAGGTAATACTAACACAAAATGTGCCTCATTATGCCACATAATTTAACTGTTCTTACTGCATAAGTTATTAAACTTTCCCGCCACATAATTCCTGTCGCTATGCTCTCAGTTCACTATTCTCATGATAAATCAGCGTGGAAGCAGGAATGTATTTTAGTTCATGTTAAAAAAAATCTCACTTTACTAAATACGTCTCAATGCAGTGACATAATCTGATCGACTAAGGTAAAACACTTCTGTGTGTTAAGGAGATATGTTTTTTGAGTTTTGAGGAAATGCCTCTATTTCCTCCTTCCTAGGTGAGTAATGACAATTGATGATGGAATATGATTCTTTCTTTTGTTGTGAGCCCTGCAGGACACCCTGCTTTTCATTCACACAGGGACAGGGAGGGCTCACATCACATTTAAGGGCATTTCAAGTACCACGATGCAATAATTAAAACTCAGAAGTGACCCTGGGCACAGCGGGCAAAGTGGGGCTACGGGGAGCACCACAGAGTTGAAATCAAACTCAGTGAACTCCACGTAGCTCGGCTACGCCACCCACCTCCACCCCTCTTTTACTTTAAACATTTACAGTAGTTAATAAAACATTAAATACACTTGCCTTAAGAGTGCCCTCCCCGGGCTGCCCGCCTCGTCTGTTTCCTCTGCGTTCGATATAGATTAAGAAAACTGCGCATGCGCGCCAGAGCATGCATATTTCTAACAAAGAAATGCGCATGCATAATCTGTATGGACACGGAGGAAACAGAGGAGATCATCAGCCCGGGGACGGCACGCTTAAGGTAAGTGTATTTAATTTTGTATTAACTACTGTAAATGTTTAAAGTAATAGGGGGTGGAGGCGGGTGGTGGGCCAAATGTTCTCCGCCTAACACGGAGTAGGCACAACTCTGCACACTCCGCGGGCAGGGCGGAGATCTCCTCCCACCCTTACTCAGAAGCACTTTACAGCCCATGGCAGCGAGGCCCAGGTGAGGGGGTCCCCTCTCTGCCTCCTCTGAGCCTTGCAGGACGGAATCTCTGCTGCTGAAGTCTTTAGAAAAGCTGCCCTCTGGTGCAGCCCCTTAGATGTGAGCAGGGGTGAAGTCCTGGGCAGCTGCATACACTTCCCATTCCTAGCCCTGGCCCTGATCAGAAGGATAGTCATTACCACACACTTAATCTTTTCATCACTTTTAATTTAGTTGGGTGTTTCTCCTGAAACTAGATAGGACCTTAATTGAGAGACAAATTATCCTCTAGGAAGAGAGCCTCGGATGTCACATTCATCAAACTCAATGCTCTGTAATAGGTTAAAGCTGAGTTTAGATTACTCAAAAGTGAATTAATTGACTTTTGGTTTAAAATCTGCCTGTTAAGAATCTGAATTAGCATAATTAAAGCCGAAATAAATTGCCACGATGAATAAAACAAATTATAATGATTAAGAAAGGAATGATAAAAAACAAAACAATGAATTCGCTACAGTAAAATAATTACAATTTGAGAAAAATCTTCTTAGGACAATAAATGCATTCCCTATAGAAATATATATTTAAAGAAAAGAAAATCTATGTGAGAATTTGGGTTGCTGGTAGAGTGGCCACAATCCCTGCCAGGGTGAACTACAAAAAGAGAATATTGTAATGAATTATTTGACACCAAAACAATAAAAATCCAATCATGAGAACCAGAGTAAGTATAGTGAAAACTAGCACCTATAAGATCAAAACACCAACCGTGGCCATCTAGCCATGAGAGAACCGGTCCAAGTCCAAAGCTCTGCCCCACAGCAATGGAGCGTGGTTTGGATACAAAGAGTGGATTGAGCCCATTCTTGACTTGCGTTCGAAGGTAGAAAAATGTCTGAGAAGGTCAATTTCAGCGGGGGTGGGGGGGGGTCAGCTGGAGGTGTCCAAGGATGAGGCGTCATCATCGGTGAGCTGCTGGATATAGTCTTGGTGAGGATCTCTACATTAGAACTTAAGACCTGATTTAGATCTTGGCAGATCTGGGTCCACTTGTATTTTTTCAATGGGTTCACCACCCACCTACGTGGCTCTCCACCCACTCTATTTAGATGTTAGCTGCTCCATGGACGAAAGACCGACTGAGTGCAGATTCAGCCAGGAATTTGCACCCGTGCTGATGGCATCATAAGCAGAAGCGGCTATCGGTGGGAGTCTAGCCAAGATTAACGCCGGGCCAATCACAATGTGCCTTTCCGTTGAGGAAACTGTGACAGGGATAACCCCTACTTTGAGTTGGTGGAATTGAAGGAAATGAAGTAGAAACCTACCTTTTTCATCTGTTTCCCACTTCCGTTTCCAACTAGTACACCATTGTCCAGGTCCTCCCTTTGCTGCTAATACATGACCTTCACACTAATAACCTCATTTGTCGCCGGAATCTAAGGTGATCTTATTTGTACAGTTGTCTTTCTATGAATAGTGTGTTGACAATTGCTTTAGTCTTGTGTATTTTTACTTTGCTCTTACGTGCATTGTGCCCTTAAGGCTTGATTACCTGAATCAGGTCTCCGTGAGAGTCTAGTGATAAGAAATAGTTATTGTATCCAGAGACGCTGTTATTACAATCCTGGGGTATCTCTTAATAGACCATTGTAATCTGGTCCTGGTTTAGTCTTCTTGGTTCCAGGAGGTGAACACAGACTAAAATCCCCAACATGCATGCCGTTGAGAAATGAACACAAGTGGATAGAACTGTGCATCTGTCTGCTAAAATGGAGTCATCTGGTAATGACGGCTAGACTTATGTGTTCAATTCTGGTGCTTTTTCTTACTAATGCACACAATTTCTTCTGTAAAATTCTCCATGTGAGAAATGTAAAATAGTGACTTGCTAAATATGTAGGGCTGAAAGGACTCAGCAGCCAATTCCTAGGCTTGAAACAAAAAAAAGGAAAACAAAGCTCTATTGCCTGAGGTGCCACCTGCATTCCAGGCCTCTCTACAAACCGGGTGCTAGGCAACTGTTATCACCGGACAGGATCAATCACAGCATGCTGCTTATTTCAAAGGCATCAATCACAGACCAGCATACAGAGGGTGAGGCGAACTGAACTAATTTGTATTGTAAATGTATTTATATAGCACTTACCACCCCTGACGAGGCATCAAAGAACTAAAATATAGAAAAGACTTTGCGCAAACTTCTATATACAGAAACAGAACACTGACTTGGTTTGAGGACTAGATGATTGAAAAGATACCTCATGCACACTAAATGAAATAGAAGTGAACACAGAAAAAGAAACGTAAAGCTAGAACAGACACATGAGGAACACAGAATGGGGACATGCAAATATGCACAACAATGACAAACTGCAGGGTAGGGTGACAGGATGGGGGCCAACAAAATCAAGACAGTGATGCAGGAAAATAAAAATAGAGATGAGAAGCATACAGTATTAGAGTAACAGAAATGGATGTTGAAAAACAAGAAAACAAGCAACACCGAAACATGAAATAAGCAGATGCCCTCTGAAAATAGCGTCCGTGATTTAATCTAAGTCTTTTAATGCTCAGAAAATGTGATTAGATAAGAACAAGATTTACAGGCCTATTTACAAAAACAAAGTAGAGTTAGGAGCGGTGAAAAACAGGACTGATCTTGTGAATTACTTTTCAAGAAAGAAAAAAGTAGCACTTGTTCCCTGCTCTCCGGGATCGAAAAACACAGGAAGAGGCATGACAAATGCATGCCATGCCCAAATATGCTGAAAGAGTAGGAGAGCGATGAGATGATGGAGTCATCAAATAGGAAGCCTATGGGCGGACTGCAGCCCACAAAGTATATACAATATGTCTCGAAGAGACGGTGATATCTCTGTCTAGCCGAGACAAAAAACAAGAGGGTGAAGGCAAAATGTTTTAAGGGGAAGACTGCCCTGAGACTAAAAGATCTAACAATCTGTTAGTATGGTAGAATTGATTTGTAAAATTTTAAATCTAAATTCAGCCAATTAAGTAATTTCTAGAGAGAGAAGGGAGTGCATTCCACAATTGGCAGACATTAAAAAGGCATTAAGGTTAACAGAGGATGTGGATATTGAATAGGGCAACTTTGTCTTCTAGAGGTCAATCTCACAATTGAAAGTTAGCTATTTCAAGTGCAAGGATTATGGCCAATGGTTATTGACCCTAATATCTCACCTCTTACTGTCAACACTTAAGACTATCTTGAAGTTAAAGCTGGAGCCAGGAAAACACACCTTAAATATGCACCTCTTTAATGAACACAACAACATAATGCAGTAACCATCCACAAACCAGCCACTTCTCCTACAAGTTGTTGACTTTATGCTTGTGTTTGACCCTGCAGAGAGCGCTGCTGCATTTTGGGTAGGTTCGTACTATGGGAATATCACATATATAAATAGGAACCTTCAATCACTGGGCTCAATCATAAAAACAACAACAAGACCCTATTGCTAAATCATTTAACAGAACCGAGAAATGTTGACTGTGTATCCCTTGTTCACATCAACACATTATCCCACTGCCCACAAGCTTTTATTAGAACCACTGAGCTATGTGCTGCTGGTTAAACTGCAAACTTTAGAATACCATCTAACTCCAAATTCACTAGAAAGTGTCTCTCAAGCCATAAGTGTGTCTTCTTTACCCCGCTCCCATTTCTAGTTCTAAAAAATATTTTTCAAGCCCAAATTGTGATTATAAAATATGTGCAAATTTCACACATCTTCTCAATGCACAAATTTCATCAAGTAAGACCTAGAAGAATATGTCTCGTAAAAAACACTGCAAATTTTAAGGCCTTAAGACAAGTAAATATGTTTTACAGAAATATATCATATAATTCCCCATTTCGCACTATGGTAATGATATTGCGGTAGTAATAATGTGGCAGGCGGTATCAGTGATGTTCACCATCTTACTCCAACAAATTATAGGAAAATCATAATTGCCAAATACTTATATATATATGTGTATGTCATGTGATCAAGGCCCTAGAGGGATGAAATGTGTAATGGCTGACAGCAAATAAATATTTTTGCACTTACTTTGTGGGCTGTGCTCTGGCTTTGCTACAAGAATTGAAGGCAGTGGGGGAGAGTGTATATATATGGCAGGGCGGGAGCTGTGCTCCTGCCATAGGAAACAGCAATGTCCCATAGGTGGGCACCCTGGGACACTGCAGGAGCCGGCCCAGGGGGGGTGGTGGTCCCCATGGCCATCGAGGGCTCCAGGAGGGGGGCCCCGTGGCCCCCCTCGCTTCATTTTCAAAGCCTCATGGAGGTGGTGGGCCCCGGTGCATGGGGGTCCGTAACAGACCCACCAACTTCAATATTTAGTGCCTCGGGGAGGTGGTAGTCCCTGGGGCGTGTGGGGGAGCTCAAGCCCCCCACACATTTATTTAAAAATAAAGGAGCTGGCGGTCATTTGTGCTTGGGGGGGCCCAGGAGGCCCCCCACCCTAATCATAAAAAAAGCCCAGGGAAGCTTGGGGGGCCGTGAGGCCCCCCACACTTTTTGCATAATGCCCCGGGGAGGAGGCAGTACCTAGGGCTGTTGGGGGGAGCATGCCCCCCACACATCATAAATATATCCCCAGGGAGGTGGCGGGCCCCGGGGTTGCAGGGCCCCCGCCACATAATTAAGCATTCCACTGGGACCTGGCCCACCAGGGGGCTTAAATACAACGAAGTGCAGGAACCCGCGCTTCATTTTTTTCTATTTTCTTGGCGGATTCGCGACCCCAGCGTGAATTCGGCAGATTTTTTTTTTTAATGCTTTTTTTGGCCCTGGGAGTGCTTGAGAAACCCAATGAGCAGGCCTAGGGGGGGGGTCAGGGCTTTTGTACCCTGCCCCCTTTTCATGTTTTTTATCTTTGTTTCACTCTTTTTCTTGTGACTCGGTTACCGAGTCACAAGATGGCTGCCAACTGTTCCTGGTTTGGAATGTTGGCAGATGCCTTGAACACTAAGAGCACATCATGCAGTTGTCTGCTTCCTGCGGCGCTGCTGTTGATGGCAGGACCGTGAGTTGGAGCCATTAATAGAGCTCCTGTGTTTCAAACTTGCCGGCAAAAGCTGAGGAGCAGTGACAGCCCGATGGCCCCCTAGTGCAGCTCCCAATCCAGTAAATTGATAAGGGCACGGCGGTAAGAACAAAATAGCTAGTAACTTAAGTTTAAAGATACTGGTGTGCTGAATTCAGCTGTAGTTACTCACTGAGTGTAAACATTCACAGCTGAGTCCTGGAAAACGCGAATGAATGAAGCTTGTGTTGTAAAGTTTACTCCACACTTACTGTGCTTGTACTGGCTAACCTTGGGTAACCCCAGTTCCATTGTTTCAGGTCCCTCGAGAGAGTTCCAATTTTCCTTTCCGACTAATCTTGATAACTCATTGGAGCTGACCTATCGCTTTTAAAGATGTCTCTACAGTTTTCCTCTGCACTTAATTAATCCCAGCCCTTCTGGCCTCTATAGATCACCCAGGATGTGCGCAAATAGCATTTTAACACCCCCCCCCCCCTATCTATCCATCACTAGCTGCCCTCAAGATAATTTGGGCATCAAATCACAATTTCCTGCAGTTTAAAAACTGTCATTTTGAACACCCCATTCATGCAGTCATGGATGTCAACGCCACACCTGTCTTCCCACTGAAGCACCAGCAAATTACTGCAGTATTTTCACAAGGATGAAGAGTGGAGAGCCTGTCTTTTTTTTTAGCACTCCCATGGGTCAAGGATGAGTGTCCCATGCTCCTTTACCTCTGGCAATCATTTACTACAAGTTCTGGAAAGTGTGGTATCAATAGGAAAATAAAGAAACGTTCACACACCCCACGCAGCCCATTTAAGAAGGAAATCACAGCATTTCACACAAGTTAGGGCACAATGAAAGGAGCATTCGTGTTACTGTTTGCTCTATCTGTCGGCCATGCAGACCCCAGAGAAAAGACTCCAAACATAAAGACATATGATGACTATTTGTTTATAAGTTCCTGCGTCATAATATGGTTGTATATACAGAGCACCCTTGGTGGAAATCCCAGCTGATGGCGGTTGCAGATTAGAGCTGATTTGTAATGTTTGTCTAATTAGTTGATGTCTAAATGTGCCTATTGGTTCCAGCTTTATATTATTAACAAGTAGAATTTCCATAATGTTTTTTTTTCACAGTGGACACATGCAGTGAAACGTTATTAAACCCATATGCCATAGGCAGATCAGGAGAACTCCACAAGGGCTTTAACAAGAACCTTTTTGAAAATCATTAACACGTGATAGTTTTTTTCCATATTTAGAAAAGGGACTGTGTTGTAATAGACCCTCTACAGTGGCAAATATTCTGTTCCTGGTGCTAAAACTGCATTGATTGTCACTCAGATTTTTAAAAAGAAATCCTCTGACAAATGAAGGCATGTTTATTTATGTTTTTTCATTGCTGGCTGCCAAATAGAAGTTCTCTAAAGACTGGTTTGCCTTGTCCCTCGGAGGAGGAAAGAGTTTTATGATCAGGACATTTAGGCCTAATTACAGCCATGGTTCATGGGCTGGCTGAAAGAATAACATTGAAGTGGCGGCGCAGACACACCATCTTCACGGGCAAAGCAGCTCTGCTTAATAAAAGTATGAGTGAATGAATCTGATCCGCGTCTATTTTTCGTTAGGCCACATTTTCGATTGCTAGTCCCTTCTTGACGTTACACCGAATCCTCTTAACAAAGAGACAGCACAGCGGCAGCAATGTGTAGTGTGTTTAGGAAATTAAAAGCGCCCAAAAGCCATCACTAAATTGCACATGTACAACACACATAAAACACATTTCGTGCTATTTTACAAGAAATTAAAAGTGTTTTGTTGTTATTCATCCACATAAAATTTGCAGTACCTCAGATTCACCCCCCCTAAGAAAAGAGCAAATGTTTAAAATGTTATCACCCTGCTTAAGTTTTAAACATGGATGAAAAATGAAACCCGTAACGGCATAAAGTTGGTACCTTTGCTGTGAATACATTTGTTTTAAAAATCCAGGCACAGATCAAAAGTAACCTTCCTCTGAGAGCTCCCTGCCTTCCTTGCTTGTCCCAGAATGCTCTAGTGCAGGTGCGTTTGCCAGGGGCTGTTACTGCCAGTGCAATCCACAGGTGAGATGTTCCATTACTTATTACCCCATACACAATTTCTCCTACAAATACAGTGGTCAGACCCTTTGGCAGGTCATTAAAGCCCTATTAAGTGGGAAACGCCAGCTCTCTCCGTGGTTCCATTTAGTTGCCCTTATAACTGCTCAGAGCTATGGAACAGCGCTGTATTGCTAGGTAAATAGTTAGAAATGACTACTGAAGGAAACATTTCTTAACTTATTCATAATTCAGGTGTTCTCCTGGAGTGACACTACAGCTGGTGGTTTGTGCGCCTGTCACATCAGGTGTGCTGCATCACATTATCAGCTCGAGTGAATTGCTGTGTTGTTCATTACGTGCCCACAACAAGGCTCTGAAAGTTTATTTCCCTGACATGTGATGTGAAGGTGAATCAAGTAGTGAAGCCTGTTTGCTTCCGGCAGTCAGTGCACACTGCACAAGCTGGCACTAATCTCCTTCATATAGCAAATTTCCGTAATCTCACTTTTGTTTTCTTATTGAGAGCTAGAAGAGCAAAAAGCAGTGATTAGTTTGGAACACTCATAGCTGCCGGTGTCCAAAATGGTTCTAAGAAGGCCGCCACCCACTTTTAACCCCTGGTGTGGATCACTTTCGAATGGATCAATCAAACATGACAGCCTCATGAGCGCAATAACCTCTTAGTCCACAAAGGCATGTGGCCATCCATCAAGACATGACATAAATCAGAAGAAAGCCTGCCACCTGCAAGGCTGTCTCTGTAGAACAAGCATCCGATGCAATATCAAACCATACATTGAGGTTATGTCAATGAGATTGTGAGAAAGATTTCTGATGCTACTTTTCTGATTGATCCCTTTAATGGGTTATTTCCCAATGAGCTAGGGGGTTTGATGCCAAATGCTGCTGTCTCAGCTGGTGATTCCTGTTTGAACAGCCAAACCAGGCACGAGCAGGGCATTACGAACAACAGGTCTTAACAGGTTGTTAAGTGTGACTGATTGGAGTGGAATCCTTAATCAAGTGAAAAGGAATCATCATCATCAGCTGAGTTGCATTATGTTCTAAAAGCCTTGTGTTAGGAGAGTGTGTCAGTGAATGGTGCAAGTTCAAGGTAAGTATGTTAGAGCCACAGTAAAGAAAGGCATTGTGAAGTGACTGGGCAAAGGAGGATGGATTTGTCAGTCCGTCAGGTGAGTGTGTGCGGGTGGGTGAAGGTGTCGGGTCACTGAATAATGGTAGGAAAATTATTTCACCTAGTGTATGTTGTGAAGGTATCAGAACTCCTTTCAGAGGGCCACGAGGCAAGCAGGAGCAGCTGGGCCCAAGAGTGGGGGTGAGGTTTTTTACAACTGATGTTCTGGGGCCCAACTACTATGGGTTCTGAGCAACTGGACCAAGTACCCCTCCAGTACTTGACTCTCAGTGGTAGCGCGTGTCGAGCAGTCTAAGGCCTCTCCTCTCGTACAGGGTGGTGAGCACAGGCTCACAACTCAAAGTACGTTCAGTTGCAGCAATACATTCTTTTCCAGTCAATTACATTAATTTATGACAAAAGTAGTATTTGTTTACGAACACAAAGTGAAATACAGCATACACAAACAATAGGCATAGCCCCCTGAGGTCAGGGCTATGGTGTTCAAAAGGCAGGTCCCTGATATCACTTTCCTCTCACTAGCAGTAGTGTTTTTTCCCCATTCACTATAGGCGACATTAAGGTTAGGCTCCATGAGTAGTGAAGCCTGACTCTTCTTCCTCCTCCAGTGTGTGTCCCACCCAGCTCACAGGACTGCAGCAATCCACAAGTCTGCCTGGGGGCATTCCTCTACATCCTCATACTACTGCAGTCATCCCATGGTCTCCCAAAATGGGACCCAGAATCATCCATGTATTGTACCAGACACAGACACACATACACCTAGCATATGCATGTAACAAACACACATGCGGCACAGCGCCACATACAAACTTGATAAAGGCCACAGGTGACTCACACATCAGAAGCACTTTACATGAGTGAACCTTTAGGCATCACTCCCATGAAACCGGTTTCATTTTTACTGATCACTATATGGTATGCTGCCACCACCAGCCACCCGCTACTTATCTCTGGGCAAACACAGTAACTTTTCATCTCTATGAGAGTATCACTTTGGGGATCTCTCTTGGTCCGACAAGATAGCAATCCTTTAGGCTGGCCTATGTCATGGTGCACACTCATGATCCATGGTTGTCAATGACAACAAAAATGAACCCCAGAGATCCGGACATAGTTGCACCTGGTGCACTCAGGGCAGGGGCACACGTCCATCACCATGTGCAGCACTTTACCATAGAAGTGTAAGGTGAGTATACAAGAAATATGGACTGTGTTATTTGAGAATGTATAGAGAACAGAGAGGGTGAAAGTCTAATGTAGGCGAGTGAAGGTAGGGTAGACGTGTCAAGCGAGTGTGCAAGTGGAGAACAAAAGTGTTCGCTGAGTGTACAGGATGGGTGGATATGTCCGATGAGTGTGCCAAGTAGATCAAGACGTTTTACATGAGAGTGAAGGAATGGTAGCAGTGCTAGGTTGTTGTGTGCAAGTAATAGATCACTGTGAGTTTGTAAGTATAGAATATCTGTATTAGTTGAGTGGCTGAGAGTAGGGTATCAGCATCACTGGAGAAGGACAAAGAGAGGGCAAAAATTAACATGACAATGTGAGCTAAATTGTGAGAAGAAGTGTAAGATGTATTTGCAGGGGAAACTGGTTTTGTTGAGTGTGGCGTGTTTGTGTATGTGTTTAGGAGGGCTAAAGAGAAAACTGCCTTGCTAACTGCTGCTACACACTCTATTCTGGTTAGCACGCACTGTTTTACTTCAGGGCCATAGTTATCTCACTAAATGTGCACCTTATTTGGTTCTGTTGTTGAACCTGAGTGAACAGTAGGGGCTATTTTCCTGAAAAACCCTTCATTTTTTCATACCAAGGTTTCTGATGGCCAGTTTGTGTCATTCTGGGTGTGAAATAGAAAGAGCTTTTGTGCTAAGAGAGTCCGGGGGGGGGCTGTTGCTCCTGCAGAGGCGTAAGAAATTCTTCATACTTTTCTAAAAAGAGGCAAAACCGTGAGCCAGTGTAATTCACTCTGATCCCAACCAGACTGTTGCAGTGGGGATGTCCTAGGCATGGTGAACTTGCATGTATCCCTGCCCTGAGTGCCCTACTACACGTGAAACTTATAAGCTGACTTTTATTTTGATCCTGGCATCATGTAGTGTGTGCCCAGGGCCTAGGACTGTTCATAAAAATGTAGGGTTGTTGGCCTGCCTTATGACCTGGAGGGGCACACTAAGTCTGCCCTCATTGGAGGGTGGACTACAGTTCCTGTGCTGGGTGTATGCTGTAAGGCAGTGATGGCAGCATTCTGGGTTTTGAGATTTATAGTTGACTAGCCTGTTTTACTCTGTGTCAGTGACAATGTGGTGTACTGACCCCTCTTGTGTGAAGGTCTGCTGTTAGGTTAAACCTAGAACCTTGCACTGACATCTCTTGTGAATGTCAAGTGTGTTTGTATAGTGAGCATGAGATGCCTGTATGTTAGTAGAAACTATGTGTGTATGTGTATAATCATGTGTGTATGTGTATAATCATCAGTGATTGTATATAGACCAAGTCGTCATATTACATCATTTCGTGCAGACTGCACTTCGTCAGGGAGAATCAAATTTGAAGGGTAAGCGCCTATGAACGTCTTCCGGGTTCTTTCCGTTGGGACCGGGTACGAATGCTGAGTTCATAGACGCTTACCCTTCCAAATTTGATTCCCCCTGACGAAGTGCAGTCCGCACAAAATGCATTGGGGATATATCAATTACACGGAGCGCTTTCAAATTATTTAACCATTGAATATGGAGTATATTCATCAATTGATCCCATATGATGTAATATGACGACTTGGTCTATATACAATCACTGATGACTATCCTATGGAGAATATGAATTTTCATTAAAAGATGGTTTTGAAAACTGATTTACTTCTCGAATACCTTTCTACTACATACACCACGCGTGTCTCACGCATCAAGTGTGCTTAGTGGTTGACCTTGCTCGCAGCAAGGCCTTGCTTTGACATTTTCCTAGCACCTCATGGACCAGGAGGTGACCACATTGAGCGCCAAAAAGGAACTTACCTTTGCAAACTTTACTACCATTTACTTACGCAAATTACCTTGTGAGTGCTGCGGTCACTATAATAGTCTATGTTATGAGTATGCCAGACAGAATTGCTTTATTAACCTTCCTGCTTTCTTTATTTCACAATTGCTTTATTAACCTTCCTGCTTTCTCAAATTTGCTTGAAAATGCACCATTTTTCCACTATATTTTCAAAATTTTCTCGGGGGGAAATCCCCCCGAACCCGCCTTAGGGGGTTCGGGCTCGCTCGCTACGGTGCAGTATAATTATCAGTTTACGCCTCACCAATTTCAAATGTCACCAGCCGCCACTGGTAGAGCAGCCAACTCAGCTACATGGCAGAGTTGGAATTTCTGCATGAGTTCTGTGTTTTCAATGTAATGCGTAGTTAACAAATCTCCACAACCTCCGCTAGCGGAGCGGAGTTCGTTGCCAACGGTTAATGTATATATATATATATATATATATATATATATATATATATATATATATATATATATATATATATATATATATATATGTGTGTATTTAGATAAATACACACACATACATATATGCTATCATATTGAAAACAATAACTGTGAACTAATAACATTATTTAGAGCAACTGTATTATTAATCTCTCATTCATACATGTATTACTATACTACAAAGGTAAGAATCAAGTGTATTACCAAAGGACAGGAAAACTGAAATGAGGAAAAACTGTTTATTGCCTCACAGATTGCATGTAACTATCACTTTGCACAGGATACACACTTTGAAAAAAACAAATGTTAAGGTGACATTTTACTGAGGTGACAGTCGCACAAGAACTTATGTTTAAAAATCAAATTACTACTGAAATTTGCCAGTTGTAGTTCAGTGAGCTAATTGTAACCTGACCCCTCTCAAACACTGGTACTGATCATACGTATTACACCACTTGTGACATGTTGAATGGCATTAATAAGGACATCACTCATGACATCATGCATGGTAGTGCTATTCCCATTACCCCATAAACCATTAGATCATTTGATGGCAAAGGACCAACAATTAAATACAGCATGCTTCTGTAGTTTCTAGTAAACAGCTGAACTAAGATATATCCCAAATCACAAAAAGCAATCTTTTTCAGTTAAGGTAAACTTTTTTGCCAAATTTGGTGTATCATTCAGATGTGTTTTCCTGGAATTGGGAGAGCAACGCTTTCAATGGGAATTAACATGGGAAACTGCACTTTTGGAACTCACATATTTTTCTTAGTCTCTGATTGACAGTTCAGACCAAAGCTTTCCATGAAATAACCGAGGCGGACAAACAATTCACAGTTATGCAGCATTACTGGATGTGACCAACCAGTAGCGCTGATATGACATCCCACAGTTTAGAAACGTAGCTATATGTGATCACATTCATTCTCCCATCCACCTCAGCCAACCTTAGCTTTTATCAAGTAAGACTTACGTGTTATTCAGTTCCCGTGTTGGGGAAGATCTCTGAAGGAATGCAAAACGAGCGCACAGGTGCTGTAAAATCAGTGCCAGCAGTAACATTACCCAGAAAGGCCTAGAAGAAAGAAGAAGCACACAGATAGGAGTTGGTACTCTTCTTCAAATACTCTACCAGGACCACCCTGACAAGGGTCTGGGCAGAGAAAAACATACACAAGTACAAATGTTTACTTCATGAGATCTGGACTTTCTCTCTGACAATTTGTAAATTTTGGCCAACCAACAATTAATCAAATGTAAGTCTTTCTGTCACATTCTTCTCTGACGTCTGCTTACTTTCTGGTTTTAAGGCATCTCCAAGGATACTCACCACATGGTCTTCAGTATTTTGAAGAGGAGAAGGTTCTTGCCATAAATCACTGGGATAATTACCAGGAAAGTGATCACTATGTTGCAGATAAAAAATACCAGCTGCTGAAGGAGAAGACCTGTTGGGATTGATGAATAGGATAAGAGGCTCAATATAATCTTGCCGAAGTTCTAGATTAACTACGAGCAAAACAAATGAACATTTTCATACTGTGGGTTGGGCGCCGCCATTGTAGCTTCTCAATTGACATCAACAGTGTGTAAATGCTTTGGTCCACTTGAAATTCAGCCTATGCAGACATACCTTAGTACCTGGCGGGGAACTTTACTCGTTTTACTGGTCCTTCTTTTATCAATACTAAAACCTGGTAAACACCCGAAGGGATCTGGATCTTTTAATTCAAGAGCCACGGACATTACTTCATTTTCTCAGCATATTTGACTAGACTTGCCTTATTAAACAATTGCTAATTACTCATGATTTGAAAGCTAGCTTTTGTTTTATAAGCCAGCTCATTGTTACTTAATTAGTTCAGCTTATCATTAAGATGCAATTCAGACAGTAAGTGCACTATACACTGGTCCCCCCTCACATTATGAATGACACTCTTTTAACTCTTTGCATCCAATATGCAAGATGTCTAGATCCGAGTTTCTGTTTTTCATGGTGATAAGCATAACCCATTAAGCAAGAATCCCTTACAAAACCAATGCTTGTATGAATCCCAATGCACTCGCCAGGTGGCAATGAACTGGGCATGTACTGGAATAACATAAATGGATCCCCTCCACTAAGAGGCCATTAAATAAATGTTTCCCTCAGCATTGTTTACCGGCACCATACCTATCTTCATAACACTACTTCCATGTTCAACATGCATGCCATGTAAGTAATGCATAATTTCACCCGAACCGTATTTAAAGAATTATTCATCTCACATTCCTCTATCATGCACTCGGTGCTCGCGGCGCACTTCTTGCACAGGTATTCCTGACAAGAACGGACATCCTGATGTAAACCATTGAATGAGTTCATAACATGTATTATACGGCAGTCTTGCCTTATTAAGAGAATCCATATGTATTCTATTTTATCACCTGATAATCTCATTGAGAGCATAATGATTCTTGTGGTGGTACAGGATCTACAGATACGGCTCATAAAGCCAAACCAGATGAGGATTTCCTTGCTGCCGTTAGCACACAAGAAGGTTGCCTCGAGTTCTAGCATGTCTCACTCACACTATTGACCTCCTTTTAACCTTTTAGTGTTCATCTCTCCTCTTCCTCTGAAAACATTTGTCTGAGAAAACCCTATGCATCTTTTCAAGCCCTTTCAATGTCATATCTTGACCTCTGGTTCCAAGGATAAGTTACAGTTATAAAAAATATTGAGTTTGTTCGCATCAATACAGGTATGCTCCCATCAACTATTTTTTATGAATTTTGAATATAGTCACTCGCACCATGAAGATATCGGATATGAGCTCTCTCCATTTCCTCCAAACATATTCTATGTGCCACCACCATTTTGTTGCACTGGCAGTGATACTGATAGGTGCACCACGTCCCACAATATTATCTCATGTTTAATGTACATCAGGCCACTAGCCACGAATTTACAGTGGCTTGCAAGGCCATGAAAACACTGTATCACAATTCCGGGAAATATTTCCGGTGTCAATGGATGTGTGGGTTTCCACCAAATCACAAATGTACAATGTAATGATCTTGTACAAGATACTATTGTGTGTTTGTGTGATTGTCTTTCCAGCTCTGAGGAAGTCGTGGGTTAACTCCCAGGAGAAGCAACACGTGTTGGCTGGATCAACCAAAGGAAGAAAATATATTTACGAGAATCTAAATCCGATCAATATTGTAAATGCATGTATTTTAATTAAGAAAAGGACAACTGCTTTGTGTGTGCTCGGGCATGGTTGCACTTGTAAGGTAGATCCCCAGGGTTCACAGATTTGGAGTTTTGGGTGAATACCCTCCCCAGAGCATCATATTAACTAGTAACGAAGCAGAATATTACCGTTAATAGCGAGCGCCATCACCAAAAGGGGCCCTATCATCCAAGGCAGAGTTTATTGAAGTGCTTTGAAGACTGATGTATACAGATAGTGGTTTAGCAGAGAGCCTGAGCTGCCTACCCTTGATAGGGTAGTCATAATTTGGCGCAGTTGGCCCTTCACACCCTTAGAGGCAGACTACGATGGCGGAGGGACCGTCACCGCCAGCCGTGTCCCTCCGCCATCTGACTCCCGTTTCCCCCGCCACATAAGGATGGCGGAGGAATCGCTTTGTGACTGCAGCGGTCGCAAAGACCACCCTCCACGCTTCCGCCACCGGCGGTGGAACTGCCATGGAAAGGCTGGTGGAGGTTGGGTTCTGGTGCCCGTTGCGGGCCCCCTCTGTGTAGGGGAGGTTGTATGTGCACAGGGGGGTACCCATGGTACGCCTCTACATTTCCATGCACAAGCTGGCAGGCAGCACGTGGTGGCTGCCATGTTATGCAGGTAAATGCACATGTGATTTCCAACACCTCAGTGGTGCTGCAGCCAGCAGTACCGTCCGCAATGTGAAATCGCTGGATGCAACCACCACGGTGGCGGTCGCATCGTGATTTGGAGTGCGGGACCACCACCTTACAGATGGGCGGTCCCGTACCCGCTGTGCTTAGACCCTGGTGCCACTGAACCTGCTGTAATAATGATGCTACATCGTGATATCCAAATTGGGAGAGAGTGAGACGTTTGAGAGGTCCTCCGCCAGATGCCTCTGACACCATACTATCCCTTTTCCATCACAGACAGACCGACACGCACACACGCACTTCTTAGAATGGTCTGGAGAGTCAGTTCAAGGTTGCTTCACCAATCACTAGTACACTCGTCAATGATTGGGAAGTTGTGTGCCTTCCCCTGTGGAATTCGTTACACCCATTCCTAAAGTTCTAAAACCCTTTAGGGCAATGGACTGACAGAAGACCCTGGCTATGCGTGGGGTGCAGTGTGGAGTTGGGGGGTCGGGTTTAGGGTTATTATAGCTTGTGGTAGTCTCGGATATGGGTTGGTTCATTTCATAAGCTAATAATTGAATTTGATGTAAGCAAATATTTCATATTGTTTCAAGTTTCTACCTATTTCTGTTTTGACTTTACTAACAGACGGTTCACACTTGGAAGGGGGAAATATGCCAACAGCATTTAAATAGATGGCACATCGAATATTGCAATTATCACTATGTTTGGAGCCTCAGACCAACATTTTACATATATATATTTGCATACTGTGCATCAACCCACTGAGCTTTCTCAGTGGGATTAGAACCTGTGGCCCCAGGTTGCACAACGTTCTCAGCAGACAGTATATTAAGGCAATGAACCTCAATAATTGAAGCCATTGTCTTACAAATTAAACATAGGACAGCTTTCTTAATATTAACATTATTTTCCCCTTGTCTCTTTTAGTACCCTTATTTTCATGCTATTTTTCCATTCATGTTTTATTTGGTCATCACATACAAAATAAAGCAGCAGACGGAGACAAATAGAACCTCTGTATTAAATATCCAAGTATTCAACTGATAAACATATTAATAGATCTTTAAAAATGCTGACCTGCTCCCTACTCCTCTACTACAAGAAGTTGCTAAACCTCCATGACTTCCTTATATTGTTACTATATAATCTATATTTATATTCCAATATTTATTGTAACTCCTTACAGAACCTATGATGATTGTTATCTTGTATCTATATGATACATTTGATTGCTTGTTTTACGTACTTATTGCTTATTTCATCCAACTGCTGATTGTATGAATTAGTTTAAGCTTCTTTGATCCTATATTCTGTACATTAATGTTACTATTTCTTCTAATAAACTTATCTTTGAACTTTAAAAATATGCTGACGTGACTGTTCCCCTCTATGCACTAGCTTGCTCTTCCAGTGTTCTGTCACTATATTGTGAGCACAGCATCTACACTGCGAACTGGACTTGACTTTGCCCATTAGAGAGGAATAAGTGATAGCTTATACCAGCATGCTAGTCTTGTTGCATCTCTCCCGGCAGCCCACACCTCCCTGGAATTTGCTTCTTAGTCTATGGAGACCTAAGCAGCCAAAACCCACGCTTTTTCTGTGTTTGCAGGCTTGAAATCCACCTGTTAATTTTTGGTCCCCATGAGGAACGAATGCGGCTGGCCTTTTCTCCCTTTCCCAATAAAAATAAAAAAAGAAGTATTTTTCGGCTCCTTAGCTTTTGGGGGATCCTTTCCGCCCTTGCCAAGTGGCAAGAGCAGCAGAATGACCTTCATGGAGAAGTGTGGCTCAAAGGTTAGAGCAGCAGACCCTGATGCAAGGTCTAGCCCGGGACCAGGGTTCAATTCTCCGCCTCGGCGGGTCTTGGGCTCAAAATTCCACGGACCTGATAATTCTCGCCTCGGTGCCTATTCCAATCATGGAGTTCCACTCTGCAACTCTGGGCAATAGCTTGCTTAATCTCCACAACGACCCCCACAATGCTAAGGATGCCTGGCCTCCACCTTGGGGGTGGCCAGGAGTGGACGCCTCACAGGGAAAGCCAGGATGGGTTCCACAGCGGTATTCGTACAAGCGCCTTGAGACCCTTGCGGGTGAGTTTGCGCTATACAAGTATCAATTTACATTTACATGAACCATCAATTCTGAAGCGGTAAAGATCAATATACCGCACAGAACCCCAGGGGAGAATGGACAAGATGGCAGTGGTGAGCATGGTCGCTTGTCCCGGTTCAGCATTTTTGTCCAATGGTAAATTGGCCCATGCCTCAAATTTCTGACAGCAGACCCTGGTGTATATATCTAGAAGAGGTGCCAGTTCACCAGCAAGGTACAGCAGATTACCTATGGAGATGAGCGCAGTCTGGTAGCTAGTGAAGCTCATCCAACAGAAAATGGCGGATCGAGATGGACGTAACCTTTGGTCACGCAGGAACACTTCTGTTGTGGCACCACGGTAGAGGGCCTTCAAATTCGACCTGTGAGAAAATTAGAGAAAATGACAAAAGGATACTGCGGAAAAAGGTCCAAGGCAAAGAAGAGGAATTGATGTGAACAGATTCTGACAGAATCAATTAAATTGACCAGTCCGTTAAGACCACAAGGAGATAGAGATCAAAAGAAGCAGAGTTTGGAGGCTAAGTAGGAAACTTAAGTACAAGTCTGGAGAGGTAGTCTAAGACAATAGAGAGTGACACAGGTTAGATATGCAGCAAGAATAGGACTAAAGCACAGAGAATAAAAGGAGAAATAAAAAACGAGAGAGAAGGCTGAAGAAAGGGCTAAAAACATTTGAAAGGAGGGTCAGTATGACAGTACAATAGCGGTCTGTTGGTAGGGGAAAAAAACATGATAGGGAGGGATGTGAGATAAATGCAGAAGAGACACACTGAGGGGCGCTACTTAGTCAGTGAGATTAGGGGGGTGTGAAGCTCAAATGTCCCAACTAAATAGCAGTGGGTGTCAGGCTGAGTGGTGAGAGGACCAAGGGGTGCAGAACTCATGAGAGGTTGCAGCATTTAGTTTTTTAAGCAAACACTTGTTATCCCAAATATATTTGTGCATTATGTACTCTCAAATAAATTCTTAGCCCCCAAATTTGATTCAGATCTTGATGGTAGGATAACCAAGACCTGCCTGGAGAGAGGCAGACTGTCTTGCTGTGTTGTGACTGGTGGTGCAAAAAGGTACCGGGATTAATTACATTTTCCAGAGTTGTTTCAAGCCCACAGTCTAGCTCGGTAATATTAAGCATAAAAACACCAGGAGGTTTGTTCTGTTCTTTTGCTCTGCTGTCCCATTACATTCACCAGCTCCAAAAAAACTGAAAAGAGAACCACTGATATTTACAATGCTCTCCTCCATGCCATAATATATTGACATTGCGGGTCTAATTCACAAAGTCAAATTTATGACCAAAAATGTATGCCTGTGAAGTATCCACTGAAAGATATATAGCATTTACTACTACATAATTGTGCGTCACAACTTTGTACAACTAAACAGTAGTAAACCCTTGTTAAATTAGTGAGGAGTAGGAAGATAATCCAAGACATGCCTTGTGAGTTTATCAATGCTTATCAACTTGTACTCAAACAAACATTCTCAAATTATTGTCTAACCCTTTCCTACCTTGGAAATTGTCAGAGATTTGCTACATTAAAGTGCTGGAGTAAAGGGAGTGAGTGGGAATTAAACACCCCGAAATTGTGTAGCGTGCTGGGGAAAGAGTTTCTTCTGAAAAATATAGAAACTGAAAAAGTACAACTGCAAAGTGATCTTTTCCACTGAGAAGATGTAGTTTGTAAAATCCCAGTATTGGAATAGTAAAATTCAAAAATGCCAGGCAATCAAAATGTCACATGACATTGCCAGTGGTACATCTGGAAGCCTGAGACTGGTGCAGAATCCCAAGAATACTATTTTTAATGTTTGTGAATTAAGGAAAAGTAGTAAATCCATGGTTTACCCCTCACTTATTTTAAAAGGGAAAGACTGTAAAAAGGCTAAAAAGGAAGTGGAGGAAGACGTATGATGGGAAGGGACAAAGGGAATATCGCATTGCAATCAGAATTTTCACACAGTAATTAGATCTACTTAAGCCTCATATTGTGCATACAAATTCAACAGGGCCTCTAATTTCCCCCAGGAAATCTTTCAAATTGTTAAATCATTGACTGAGACTAAACCAGATAGATCACTACCTGAGCCAATGGTAGCTCGCTCTAATGATATAGCAAAATTCTTTCTTAAGAAAGCCCCAGATATCTACTCTTCCTTCCTGGATTTTATAGTACATAAGTCACTTGTGTTGTAGTTCTAGTCTTTATAGATTGTTACTTACCTGACTTGTATCACAGATTTCAGCAGGGAGCCAACCTCCTTCAAGTGGGGTAGCTGTAGGAATTTGATGATTTGCCTATCAACCTCCCCAGCTTTACACCAAACGTTCTCTTAGCGGTTTTTTGTAAGGTGAAGTCAGGCTACCCTCTTGAGTCTGTACCTCCTCATGGCATGGAAGAAGGTTCGGAATATACTTTTCCAGTCTTGCTGAAACTACTTAATCTACTATCAATAAGTGGTGTAGGTCCCCCTGCGTGGAAACACGCAGATGTACAACCTCTGTTAAAAAAACCTAATCTGGACCATCTATGTTTTGGGGGAACTACAGGCCCATTTCTTTATTATCTGGATTTGGCAAGCTAATAGAGAAGGATTTGAACCAACACCTGTCCTTGTTCCTGGAATCCAACTTTATCCTGCATCCCACTCAGACAGGATTTAAATGGCAGCACTGTACTGAAACAGCACTTCTGGTGGTAGTTTAGGAACTCAAGAGGATCCTGGTTCTAGGAGGCTCGGCCGCTATTATACTTCTGCGTTTGACACAGTAGATCATGGAATTCCTAATCACTCTAAACACCTTGTTTCTCTCTTACACTTCAGGACATTCCCTTTTGTGTTTTCTTTTTCATATTTGTTTGTACACATGTAAATGTAGCAGTGCCCGTTTATGAATGGCAGCTGAACAGCTGCATGCACTTTGACTATTGGAATCTTGCAATACAGTTGCATGATGGTGTCCTCACAACACAGTACAATTAGAAACAACATTTCTGTTGTTTTTCGTTTTTAGATTGTAAGTGCAGGGTGCTTGCATCATTCATGGCAAACATGCTATAGGCTATATTTTCTTTAACCGGTTTTATGTCAGCCTCCTTCACTCATTGGCTCTATTAGCTCTAGAACCTTCAGACATTTGCTTGATACGTTGTTAGTTGCATCGTGATTCAGCCCAAGAGAGTATTTTGGTCTTATTGATTTTCTTTTGTTTTTCTAGTGTCCTTCTGCATCCACTGGAATGAGTTCTCTATTTTCTGTTGCATCCGTTTTTCAGATGCTTTTGTTAGCCCTCCAGCCTCAGGGAACAAACAAGCACCGTCAAGACCATTACCAAACCTTGTACAAATATCAAGCCTACTCTACAGACTTCGCCAATGCTTGTTAATTTTGGAGTTTAGTTTGGCCTGTGTCAAGTAATATTATTAGCATCCTTTACCACCAAGGTCAAGCCATGGGTTGGCCTTGCCTTCCCCTTTTGTTCCTTCCTGACATGTACCATGAGGAAAACAGCTGTTACAATGCATCAATTACCATGCAATGTCTTTACCACTCATTGCCTTTACTACTCAAGTATTTACCATGCATGGGATTTCAGGGTTTACGGGTGGGTAAGAGTATTGTGTTGTAAGGATATTTTTAGGGTTTGGACTGGGGGAGAGTATTGGGATTTAAAAGTGTATTTAGAGTTTAGGGGTGGGTGGGGGTATGGGGTGGAAAGGGTATTGTTAGGGTTTCGGGGAGGGTCAGAGTATTGGATGGTAAGGGTATTTTCAGGGATGAGGGGTGGGTAAGGGTAAGGGTATTGTGTGGTAAAGGTGTTTTCAGGGTTTGGGGGTGGGTAGGGGTATTGGGTGATAATGATCCTTTTTAGTATGAAATCTCTTTATTGACATATTTGGACGCATGTATAAACAGCACATGACCATATGGCCCCAGACTCATTACATTGTAAAATAGGGGGCTCATGGCAATAAAACAAACAGAGCCATGTCACGCTATAGAGCCAATTCCAAGAATGGGCGTGCTGTAGATGCGAACAATCTTTATCAAGAACAAAAGAAACCAAGAACAACCAAAACCCCCCATGCCCACCTCAACACCCCTCCTCCCACCCACCACCCAGGTTCCAAGTCTACTACCCCCCTCCATCAAGGGCTTCATCTCACTAACCCGTCCCGACTGATCCACATCTGACAGACGCAGCAAGCGGAGATAGCGAGGACATGTAACCTCTCGAAACTCTGAGGCCAGCATGGACAAGAAAGGCTGCCAGAGCTCAGAGTATTTAGCAACCTCCCCTGCCAATGTCAAAGACCGCTTCTCCATGCCTAACACATGCCACAGACGACGGAGCCAGCCCTGAAACATGGGAGTAGGTGTGGTGTGCCAGGAGGGGTTTATGGGTGGGTGGGGCATTGGGTGGTAAGGGTGTTTTTAGGGTTTAGGTGTGGGTAAGGGTATTGAGTTGTGTTAGACCTGGCTTCCTAGGCACCAGGACAGTCAGAAGTTACTGCGCTCTAACTGCATTAACTGGAGTGTTCTCCACTGGTGTCCCGGGACCTCAGTGCAAGTGGACCGAAAACTGGATAACCCAGTACTTCTCTCCAGCACTTGACTCTCTCAGGGTAGCGAGATAGAGCAGTCTAAGGCTTACTCAAGAAGGTGAGGTGGGCGTTAGACATTCAGAATAGAGTGGACACCGTGATAACAGCTGATAAAATCAATGTCCAGTCAGTGCTTTACTTTTTATTAAAGAAAAGTGCTATAATACACACAAGAGAATTATAATACACGTACAACTAGGATAAGCAGAGAAAACAGATTTCTCTACAACCCTCTGATCCCAAACAGTATTATACACCTAGACGCAAAGCGCTATAAAAGCACAGTTAACATGAAGACACACAATTAGCACTGCATCTTACAGACCATGTTGCACAGGTTTGCTCTCATTCGCTTCAGCCATGATACTAATCTTTAGATTGAAAGGATATTATTTCAGCATATGAAGTTAAGTCAAAGGTTCTTTATCAGTCCTATAACCCCCAACCAAAGCAACAGAAGTGACCTTCTGTGCTGAGTGAGGACATTGCTATAGTGATGTCATGGATCTAATCACAGGTGCCTGATATCTTTGCACAGTTTACTTAAGCTCCACTAGCCCAGTAGCCACTGGATAGCTGTAGGAGGGTAGTGGTGGACAGAGTGCCAGTTCACCCTGGTACCACAATAATAAAGGTTTGGGGAGGTCTATTTCACTGGCCTCTATTCCCCAGCTACTGCTTGTACAGGCATCCACAGCACAGAGGAGGGGTCTGGAAAAGCAATCTCACCTTCAAGGACTGGTATGCATCAAGCTTCCCCTTCTCTGGCTCCCTTGATGTGCTGCAAGCTTCTTTTCCACACAGGCTCCCACAGCGCAGGGGAGGGGTCTGGGCAAACCGACCACACCTTCACGGACTGGTATCAAGCTGCCCCTTCTCTGTCTCCCTTGATGTGTTGCAACCTTCCTTTACTCCTTGTGCAGCTGTCTGCAATTTCCTTGTTCAAAGCGCCAGCACAACAAGTCTTACAGAAACAGATGGTCCTCAACTGATGCTGCTGATGGCCTCGCTTCTCTTCGTACTGGCACATTCCTATGCAGCATAATCCATCAGTAATAGAGAAAAGTTCCTCAAATCCCAGATGCAGTTAGCAAGTGTCTTATCTTGCCTTCACACCTCGGGTTGCGGCTGGCTTCCTTCTGGAAGGACCTCGTATGAGCCGCCTCTGCAGTCACAGACTAGTCTTGAACAACAGCTGACCACTAAGGCCAGACTTTAATCACCTCTGATTGATAGGCTGATCCAATCAGAGGATCTGCTACTTTTGAATCCTGATTTCCCCTCCAGTCACAAACCATTCATGGAGTGTTCAATGCGCAACCAAAAGATGCACAGGTTGACCTACTGCCTTCCCTTGTACCAGCCCGTGCTATTCCTTAAAGAGAAATTTTTATTAACTCCAGACCTGGAGTCACTGACCGGGGAAGGGGGAGGTTTGTTTTAGCAGAATTAGTGCAGTTCAACCCAGATAAGAGCCAAGTGTCTACCCCAGCCCACCAGACCTCTCCAAGGAATTGGGAGGGGCACGTTGAGCTGTGATGTACAGCAGAACAGCTTGCATTACACACAATGGCCCAACTCACCTTCCCTCCCCAGTACACCCACTCGCTCTCAAACACACGTCAGGTAGACAAAGGCAACAGTACCCCTAGCAAGGGGTAGACAGCACAGACTTTATTAGGAGGGTGGCTAGTGACTCACCCCTCTTGACTGTAGATTCATTGCTGCCACACTGCCAGCCTACCACAGCCTGGGTAGAGAGGGCAGTAGCCACTCTCTGAAAAATGGGAGTGTAATTGGCATGCCCCCTTGACCTCAGAGCCAAGCTCTAGGGTCTCAATCTATGTAAACAGGGAGACCCTCAGTGGACATGTATGATTGTCATGTTCACTGAGGTAGGGATCTAGAAACCATACAGTAGCTTTTCAGTGACTTTCTTGGAGATCAGCATAAGGCAGGGGAAGCAATCTTCCAGAGACATGCAGAAGACCTCCCGTCTCGACAGGTGCTAAGGGTGTTTTTTAGGGTTTGGGGGTGGGTAACGGTATGGGGTGGTAAGGGTGTTTTTAGGGTTTGGGGGTGGGGAAAGGTATTGGGTGGTAAGGGTATTTTAGGGTTTGAGCATGGTTGAGCTTAGGGGTCGATAAGGGAATCTTTATATTTACTATTCTATTGAATATATATATATATATATATATATATTCACTGAAAAAAACATAGGTTTCACACCAGTTATAGTTAGGTGGAAATTTTACTCGCATAAAACCATTGAAATTCCCACGTTATAGTTAGTTGGACTCACTATAACTTGCGCGTGCAATGCACTGCTGATGACGTCACATATTACATCACTCATGACATGGTCAGTGACATCACTCATGACATCACTGATGACATCTCAAATGACATCACTGATGACAACATCCTTGTGACAAAGTGGCAGACCTCCTATCAGCATAAAATAACCTTTGACACACACATTCAAAAATAGAAACTAACATTTTCTTAAAAAAGGAGAAACCAATACCAATTATAACAACCTATTAGGTAATTCCAACATCTACATACACATCCACTCATTCACCAACAGTTCTATATAGTCACTCATGCATGTACTTACTCATCATATGTACTCATACACCTATCCATCCTGTTACACACTAATACTCATCCATATAGTTTCTCACACACAAATTCACACATGCAAATAAACTATCAAAAAACCATTTACTTGATTATACTGCTATATACACACCACTACACATACTTCTACAGAAACGGAAACATATTTACTCTCTTAAACAATCAATTATAAAAACACATACTCACTAACCCACCCATACACACAATCATCCATCCATACAGTCTTGCACACATGCTGTCTTCAAAATACATACAAATAGTGAGTCACTCATTCATGCATCTGTACTCTAAGTAATATCCTCCACCGGACCATACAGACACTGATACTGATACTCAAAAAAACAACTAATAACACATATACGCACTCATGTAGCTACTCACCAACCCATGCAGCCACTTATATACAAAGTGAGACACAGATACAGATATTTAAATATTTAAACATTACTCGCTAATATATGTATTCACTAAGATAAATTTAAGTCAGTTAACCAATCACTTTTACACAAAAAAAACATCCATTTAGACATTTATTTACCCATTTATTCTTCCAACAATCTTTAGATATACATATATAAAAAATATTTGTTTTTCAGAAAGATACACATTCACTGGATGATGTCATCTTGTGATGTCATTTGAGATGTCATCAGTGATGTCATTAGTGATGTCACTGACCATGTCATGAGTGATGTTATATGTGACGTCATCAGCAGTGCATTGCACGCGCAAGTTATAGTGAGTCCAACTAACTATAACGTGGGAATTTCAATGGTTTTATGCGAGTAAAATTTCCACCTAACTATAACTGGTGTGAAACAGTTTTTCAGTGAATTTAATAGGTTTTTTAAATGCTAATTCCTAACTATAACTGGTGTGAAACCTATGGTTTTTTCAGTGTATATATATATAATTTCTATGGCAAAATGAAACCACTCATTTTGTTCCTTTTCAAATTAAAATGTATTAAGTGTTACCACTTTATTCCAATCAAGATGACTTCAGGTTTGCCATACTTTTGTCATAAGTAAGATTGTTAGCGTTCTAGTTGTTCTTTAGAACACTCTGAGACATTCTGTCATTGGGCTATAGTTGGGCTACATCTGGCTGATATTTGGGCTCTTTTGTCTCCGGTGGCCATCTTGGGAGACTGCATATCAGAATTGTTTTAATGAAATATAAGAGGATTTGAGAAGTCACTCAAAATGTGCCCTAATTTTTCTTTCTTCAGCACTAATCATAATTTCTATGGCAAAATGAACCCCCTCGTTTTGTTCCTTTGCAAATTAAATGTTTTAAGTGTTAACACTTTATTCCAATCAAGATGACTTCAGGTGTGCCATACTTTTGTCATAAGTAAGACTGTTAGCGCTCTAGTTGTTCTTTAGAACACTCTGGGACATTCTGTCATTGGGCTATAGTTGGGCTACATCTGGCTGATATTTGGGCTACATTTGTTTTTTTTTGTCTCTGGTGGCCATCTTTGGGCTACATTGGGCTACATTGGGCTACATTTGGGCTCTAACATATATATATAGCCCAATGTAGCCCAATATATATTTTTTCAAAGTTAATTTTTGTAAAAACCACTGGAGCACATTTCTTGAGACATAGCAAAGGCACATCGGGGTACCAGTCCCTACAATTTTGCCAGGTTTGGTGGGAATCCATTCAGCCATTCGGGCTAAAAGTCAGGTCGACCGCCCTATGGAAATTAACATGGGGAAAACATGTTTTGGGACCCCCCTTTTATCTCGGCCCCCGCTTGACGAATCCCCCCCAAACTTTCAAGGAGGGACCGGAGCTTGGCGAGGCAAATTTGAGGACATTTTCAGGCAGATTCCTCAACCGGCGCCAAAGTTATTCACAATAGAATTTTGAGATTTTGCATTGAAAAAAATCCTAACTATAACTACCTACTGGCGGCCGCCAGTAGGTAATATATATATATATATATATATATATATATATATATATATATATATATATATATATATATATATCCAATATATATATATATATATATATATATATATATATATATATATATATATATATATATATATATCACCGACTAACAATGAGGCCCAATACCAGTGGCTTCTGGTTTTCAATTGGTAGCCATTTGAAGATTTTCCGTAATTTCCGTAAGATGGCATAGCAGGTGCCATCTTACGGAGTTTATTATCGATGGTAATTCCCAGATTGCAGATGTTTGTTTTGGAGATGGAGAGGGGCCGAGTGTCTGGGGCCACTAGCTGCTTGACCAATGATCTTTGGCCTTGCCAAACAGAATGATCTCGGTTTTGCTGTTGTTTAACTGCAATTTATTTTGGCCCATCCAGCTGTCAATGTGGGTAATACAGTTTTTAAACCGGATCATGGTATCAGTTGGGTCTGGCCAAAGGTGATCAGCCGCTGGGTATCGTCTGCACACGAGACGGCCTCAGACCCGTAGGATCTAATTATCTTGGCCAGTGGGGTGACATACAGATTGAAGAGCATAGGGCTCAAGATAGAACCCTGTGGAACTCCAATACATACTCGTCTGCTACACGCAGCCTGTGAGCCTAGGTGCACGGTGCTGAAACGATCCTTTAAATAGTTGTTAAACCAGTCATGAGCCTTCCCTCGGACCCACATCTCCGAGAGCATCTGTAACAAAATATCATGGGAGATGGTGTCGAAGGCGGGCGACAAATCTAAAAGAACCAGCATACGGGATTCTTTTTTGTCCAAGGCCAGCCACTTCATTATGTGATGTGGTCTATTACCTCGGCCATCGGGTTTGTCAATAAACTCAACAACAATACTCAAGAGCAGCGACTAATATGTCTATGTTGATATTGGCGTTCTCAATGGGGAGATACAAACACAGTTATTCAAAAAATCTTAAGTGAAGTACCTCCTATGGGGAACTACTGAGGCACGTAAGAAATGCAGTACTGAGAAAGCTTTCCTCTGGGACAAAAAGTGATGGTCTAAAGGTTTTTGGAAAGAGGATATCCGCAATGGGTTCTCCATAAGGCACGAGTCGAGCGGGTAAATAGGGAACATCCACTGTTTCGTAATACACCACACCAGACTGAGGAATCCACGTCAAGGGCCTACTACAGCAGCTACACTGAAGTGAGACGTATTCTTGCCAAGAATTGGGGTATTCTGAAATGTGACCCCAATATCGGAAACAAGAACCACAAAAACAAATACAGTAGAGCGCAATCATTCAGTGACACATTGTATCACTCTCACAAAGGCATTAAAGACATAGCCCACAGGATTTTGTACCCTTGTGGGAGATGTAAGGCTTGCAAAAACAGCCACATCAGAAAAGAATACAACATAATTAATGGCTACACCCACACCATTAGACAATTTCTGACTTGCAGTTCACACCATGTAATTCATGTCCTGGAATGTCCATGTCCTCTATGCTACATTGACAGTACCATTTTTGCAGCAAAGAAAAGGGGTTTGGAACATCTCAGGGCCATCAACCATAATGAACCTAAGTAGCCAGTAGCTAGACATTGCTTTGAGAAACACTAAAGCAACTACAGTAATCTGTCATTTTATGTAATTGAACATGTCAATCTCAACCCCAGAGGGGGTGACCATACCCTGAGGATGAGAAAGAGGGAATCTCAACTCATCATTGAACTTGACACTATGTGCCCTACAGGTCTGAATCTGGATGAGGAATTAAGTATTCCTGCAGGTCTGAATTAGGACGAGTAATTACAAATGTATTTATACAATGACTGAATTGTTGTATTTCTGTGACATGCTTTTCTGGAATTGCACACTTATGAAGAGTTTTTATTGACCTCTCTATATAATTTATCTTTATTGCTAATTCTGATTCATTTTGTGTTTTTGGTTACAAGAGGAAAGGAAGGAGCACTCCATGGTATCCCAGTTTGGCAGTTTGGATGAGTACCCATACACTTTTCTTCGCTTGACACCGTGGAGTACTTCACACATTAGATAAGAGTGCTTTTGTGCACAACTTCCTATGTTTTTTGTTTTGCTTTATCTTGGTACACTGTGTAACTTTCTAGAATATTGTTGATTCATGACCTTATTACTATTGAATTCAGCAGACGCAGTGTACTGGTGTTATGAATTTATATGGAAACAGCTGCACCATGCTTTGCTTGATATATACAGAGAAGATTTATCCTTTACCACTTGGGCTTCTCTGATGTACTTGGACAGCTCTTCTATCAGGGTAACAACACATACTGCAGCTGCAGTTATCTATCTATGCCCACTTGGCCTTGATTTTCAATTTTTCTACTGTATTGTTAAATATCTCCGTACAATATTACTTTTCTCCCAAGGTGCCACATTTGAACCAGCCCACTTGGGCACGACTTTGTGCTTGCTTGCACTGTCAAACTTTAACTGGCAGTGGCACTGGTGGACACTTCATCTATAGTGGGCTCAAGGATAAGTGGCATGCCACACAGCCCTTACAACTTGTTTTGCTTAAGTGTTCCAGGCACACATGTCCCTTGCACAGCACTATTGTCTCTTTATCTCCTCCTTCCAGGGCCGGACTGGGAACCAAAACCGGCCCTGGCAAACTGCTCAGCTGCGCCCCCCTGGGGGGGGGGGGGCAGGGGGGAGGGGTGCAGCTGAGCTGTTTGCTTGGGCCGGTGTCAGACGATTTTGTTACCGGGAGCCGATATTGCCAGTCCCCAGTAACAAAAACGGCTCCCCCAGAGGCCCAAAACCAGTCGCCAACCTGGCGGCCCACTGGGGAAATGCCCAGTGCCTGCTATGCCCAGGCCAGCTCTGCTTCCTTCTCTAAGTCAAGCTCGCAGCAGCAAAACAGTTATTTACTAATTCTATTATTATTTGTCAAATTTTTTGGTCTCACTTTATAATTTTAATCATGCGCATATGAAACTGGAGAGTCCTTCCAAAGTACCCTTTTTTTTAGGGCTGAGCCGTATGCCATGCCTAACTACAGACATTCCTGCTGGGGACTCATGGTACCATAATGCACTTAGAACTAATAGCTCAACCCTTTATTTCTTACACTGGGCCTTGGGTCTGTGTTCGGAGTATGCATGGTTTCTTTGACAAACGTACTTGATTCCTTGGATGGCACATTTACACAGTGACAATCTCGCCTGCAGAGCCTGTGGGCACTCGCGGTGCCACAACGCATTATGTCCATGATGCCTGTACAATTAATTTCCACACTGGACCTTTGCTCGGTGTTCCTAATATGCAGGCTTTGACACAAACATGTGCTTTATTATGGCAAGTAATATTTACATGTGCATGTTAATTTCAAAGCTGTCACACTAACAGCACAGCAGCAACACACATTTTTGATACACAATCAGTACATTTGTACAGCTGCAGACGCCATCATGGCATTTGGCCACATAAGGATTCTTTCTGGGGGACTTTTCCACATAGTATAAGAATTGTTCATCCTTTGTGCCTTCCATAATGCCTTCCATAATGTTTTATGGACCCTCGCCACATGTTTTTTTGACATTTTGCTAATTCTTTGATGGCGCCCAAGGTACAACAGCAATGGATTTTGCTTTTGTAGTCCTTCGTTTATTTGTTGTTTTTGCTGTATGTACACCATCTAATTATCTCAATGTGCACGTGATCAATTCCACTGCCTTGGCTGAAACTAGTCTTGTTGAGACTAAATCTTTACCACGTAGACCTGAGTGTCAATTTTGTTTGAAATGTTGGGTCATATATATAAAGAGGTTTCACTAACCTGAAATATACTTACAATTTTGTTGTAAAGGCATGCATGGTAAAGGCATATGCATGGTAAAGACTTGTGTGGCACAGGCAATGCATTGCAAAGGTATTGTGTGGTAAAGGCATCATGTGTTAAAGGATGCATTGCAAAGGCATTGCGTGATAAAGGCATGTGTGGGAAAGGAATGCATTGTAGTGACATGCAACTGTACCACGATTGAGTACTGGACACAGGTATGATTGCTAACACATTTTGATACTTATTTACTGACACAACATAAGAGGAAATATTGTCTTTGAGCATAGTGATCCTTTCAGGAGGAACCACAGCCTTCACTGACTTTATATAACAACAATACTATGAACACCTATCATCCCACCGCATTTTTCCTTCTTTCCTATTTGTTCACTGGACCCATCTCACCTGTGCAGCACCAGGGATCTCACCAGCATGCAGACAGTCAGTGCGCAAGATAAGACCAAGGCTGAAACATAACACACTGGAAGATACAGAAAAGAGCATTTAGAACAGAATAGAGAAACAGAAAAAAAACAGCCAAGAATGCACCAGGAGAGTTAAAAAATACAGAAGCTCAAATTAGAAAAACACAACAAGCACAAAAAAGACACAAAATAACGTTGAGGAACCCAAATTCAAAAGAATTAGTAGACTTTATACAGCCATATGTTCTTAAAACACTGAATGAATCCATGATTCCCTCAACATAGTGAAAGGTCGTTGTAAATTATTCTGACTGTAAGTGAACTAGAACCAGTGCAGCAGATAGTGAATCAAAGTTCAAAAATAAATGTAGTCTTATGGGAGCTTTACAGAACTACAGGACTAATGGAAGGGCCATTTATGAACCGTATGAAGGAGATACTTCTGCCCCCACTTGATCTTTTTCATTCGCTTTTCATTGTAGATTTGCATACAACTTATAGGTGTATACTTTAACAAACGTTCCCGTGCGGACTTAGGTAAAGAAAAACAACTGAAACGGAATTAAGTTCACCTGTGAATTAGTTATTCACTGGTTGAGATTATGGACGGAAGGTATGTAAAAACCTGACAGCAGCATTTGATTTGCACGCAGGGGAAATGGATATTAAAGATGACAGCAGATTACTGCAAATCTAGATGATCTTTCTTCACTAAAACGTTTAGTAAAATAAAGCCTGCCATTTAGCACACATATTTTATTTAATGGTAGATGGAACAATGCAGCAAGGCTGAATGGACCGGCTGTGGCTTCCTCGGATCTGTCTTCCTGAGCCAAAAGTACGGGTCTGATTGGGTGTTTGGTGGAAACTAAAAATGCTCCAGCTCTGGACCTCTAAATTAGGCTTGTAACCTTCAATTTACTAGGTTCACATCCTAACACTCAGATGTACATATTGTTATTGGGTCATTTTAACAATAACACAAAATACCCAAAAAAACGAATGACTGACAATGGGCGCAACATATGGAATGGAAATCCACTATTTAGGAAACATTAATGCCAGATTTAAGCATTTGCATATATTAATACTTTTTCTCTGACGCAACAATCTCAGGGGGCAGATCTGCATCATCCAAGGAAAGTTTTACTTTTAGCCCAGTATTCTTGTATGGTAAGGCCCCCCCCCCCAGTGGTGTTTGCAAGATGAAGGATGTATCAATATTGTACATGACACACTCCTACAATATATGCCCATCGGCGCTATGTACCATCCCGCAAGGCGGATGAACCATGTGTAAGACTATTGGATCAGCCTGAAGCTGGCATTCCCACACACCTTCTTTGGTTTTCTATATGCACCCCGCCTTAACCTGCCTGTCAGGTCCACTCACAAGCAATGTCCGTGTTTACATTGCATTTGAAATGTCTAACCTTTATGCCAGTGGCCTGTAGAGATTGGTGATCAGGAGTCAACTCATTAAAAGGATACATTATTCTTTTCTCCAAGGCCTAGTCTGTGGGTCAGCTGTATGCTTTTTTATCCATCCTTTGCTACCCTTCAGAAAGGTTGTGTACTCCATGCATCGTCAACCCGCTATACTGAATTGTGTTTCCATTTTCACATATTTGGCTAGTGCCTGACAGTATCTGAGGGACTTGTGCATATCATTTCGATTATTTGCAGAATAAGCAAGAAGTAGAGAACACTAAACTGTGCACAGCAACAGAATACTCCCCATCTCCTGGCTGTCTGGTCGGAGACTCCAGGCACATGAAAAAGTCTAAAACAGTGCAGCTACTTTATTGAATGGCGCCAAATCCTTTACACCTTTTCAACATGACTGGCAGTGGGTTATTACCCAACTGCCCGTAACAAAGAAACTAACCTGGGAAATCATTCACGCAAATTGAAGACCTACAGAAAAAAAACCCTGTGAGCTTGGCTAAGCATAAAGAAAGGTCTGTCCTAGGCGCTTCTGCTTTCTGCCAGTCTGCTGCCTGGAAGTGATTCCTACGGACAGGAAGTGCAAGGAGATCAGAATAACTACTAACACCCACCTGAAGTCGCCCCTGGACAACTAAGAACCATTGGAGCAATGGCAAAGGACATGTAGCTCACCATCAGTAGCGGTAACCAGGATCCAAAGGTCACTGAGGCACCTATCATTAACTGTAGGTAACTTCTCTTTCTCCTGCCCTGGCACCCTGACTCTTTTCCAGCTTGACAGGTGCATGCATCCCTAATGCCTAAGAGCCTTGCATTAAGCCTGTGCTCCGAGCTTCATTTGGGGTTACCATGGTCTTGCCAGGTTGTGCAGAGTTCTAGGCATTAAACAGTTGGGTTGCCCTGGATTGTGTACTTTAACTACAAGATATAGTTTGTGGATATAGCCCATACGTACTTGGACTGTATGCCATTTTGTGATGTGTGTTCTTGGGTTGCAGACAGTCTTAACGTCCTACACCCTTTCTGACACTTTAACACCCATCACCTCTAAATCCAGACCTCATTTGGCTAGTCCCTTCAGGCTTATCAATCCTAAAGTCCAGGGCATAACTAACCCTAATATAAAGGCAGCCTGATCATCCTGCAGTACAAATCAATTGCATTTCTCAAAGGAACAAAATAATTCATTGAGCAGCCTCCGAGAGTTCGCCCAGGTTCGCATTTTGATTTACCTGCGTCTTCTGTACACCGCAATTCTTTTCTGCAATATCTATCGATTATTATTTGTCAACTCCAGAATCATTTAAAAGTTCTCAGTAATGTGTTTTTTCTTGTTAAGTTTTATCCTGACCAGATATTTATATTTTGTCTGACCCACTTGCTATGGACTACTTGGCCAAGGTACCAAGGAGAGACTTTCGTGCATCAGCTTGTTTTCACAGACCAGTATCCAGCATCCTGGCGACTAGACAACCCATGCAGCTACATGTTTGATGCTGCTGGACCGTCCCAGTCCAGAAACTTAAGAATCTGGGAAAAAGACTGACAGCGTCATGTTGAGGTATTCAACCTCACTGAGGTTACATAGTTTGAGTCCTAAATAGGAGCATGTTAAATCACAGACAAGTAAAACAAGAACTCCTTCTTACTTCCATTCTGTGTTCACCAAATATTACCCAATATATAAAAGTGAGCAGTATCCTCTGATGACCAGGCTGTCAGTTTGCTGTGTTTTAGCCATTCAAACCAGTTTCAAGTACAAGATGTACTTAAAGTTGCCTTCACCTAAAGAATTAAATTATCACTAAATGTATAGCTTTGAGGGGAAAGTCCACAGTGTCAACGAAGTATGAATAAGCACTTATTTGTAAGGCAAAATTATGTACCCCGTTCAGAGGGACAGCCGTAATAAAACACCTCCTTTCCAGAGCCACTTTCCTTATTAATATTAAAATATACTAACACACCATCCAAGTAACCACCTTGAGTGCTTGTAGACAGGGATGCAGCCAATACCCGTCTCTTGGACTCATGTCCCTGTGCACAGTGTATGATGTGTCAGCTTCATCCACGTTTCTCCTCCTACCTGACTGTTTGAGTCTTCTGGTACTATGCTCTCCAGTGTGCTGCACCATATTTTGTTAGATTACATCTCTCCATATCACCTGCTGCTGTTATCTGTGACCCCAAACACATGTGATTGTTTCACTATTGGGCAGCCACCCAACAACCTTCAAAATTAATTTTTCAACTCTTTCAAAGAAAAATCTCATTTTAGGAGCGACTGCATATATACCATAGGTGGATTACAAAATAAAACTTTATTAATAACACTAAGAAAATCTGCTAAACACGAACTGGTTCAACAATATTTATATAACACACTGGTCCTTCAATAATCAAACACATGCATTTTCTATAAAAACAGATTCAGGGTCAGCTAATAGTTTCTGAGTCCCAAAAGCAATATCTGATGTGACATAGCTTTCCATGTTGAAAGTAATATTACATAATATCTACAAGTATTATCCTACTGGCAAAACATGAACATATTTCCTGGTTGGGACTCAGCATCTAGAATATTTGCTTGATTTTTTATAGTTAAAACTTGCTTAGGTTCATAGGCACTAAACCTGTGCTTATTAGAGATGCTTGACAACCTAAAGGTTCCCAAATAACTCCTACTGAGGGCTATCTAAAAGTTGATTAGGTTTATCAAGGATTGATTTAAAGTGCGAGGGAGTTGTACATATGTTCAAAACTTTTCTTTGAGTGTCCATGGGTAACAATTGATTAGATCTCTAAAAAGCATACATTCCCAGGACCACATGATTTACTTTACAAGATATATGTAGGCCTGCTTGCCAGTTTACTGAATAAAATCCTTTTTTTAGGTCTACAAAGGCCAGGCTTTCAGACTCAAGACCCATTCATCAATTAGATATATGAAAATATGTCTTCTAGTACTGAGATTAAACCTTCAATAGCTATATGAAGAAGTGCCTTTTAGTGACCACACATTAATTTAGTCTATTAATACCAACCTTGCTGTGTACAGAGGTAAAACCTGGTTCAGTGTATTAACGTTTACCTTTAAGGGCCACAGAAGGCTGCATAATAAGGCTAACAACACATATTGTTTATCCTGAAGTAGTAAATGAAGAGGTCTATGGTGACTTACCTTCCAGTGCCCAGAGGTAATACTTAATGAGGATGATTGCTTCTTCTCTATCTTGTGTCAAATTTATCCCAAACCCTGCCATCATTAGGACGATGTCCATGTCTATTGCAGCTCTGATTTTCTGCACTGTGGGCAGGAACACCACTAGCAAAAGAAGCGCCACCTAAAGAAGGGATCCATATGTAATAAAATAATAGCAATGGAAAGAAAAGTGAAATGGTACAAAAAGCAGAAATAAAACAGTGACACATGCCTTATGCAGCAGATAATTTCTGTTGTACATGAGCAATGAGAGATTTGTGAAACTCTTGTTCTATTCTTAGTCAATTCAAGTGGAATGGAGGGGTGATTTAGAGTGACCAAAAAAGAGTCTAGAAAAAATAGTCTCCTCCTGACATGGTCATCATGATAACTGACACCTAATTGTTTCCTGAAAAAAAAAGTCAAAGAGAAGAGATTTTTCCTCTCAATTTTCAATTCAATTCTCAATATTATTTTGTGGTTAAGTTCTGTAAAAAAAAAAAAAATAAATAAATAAATAATATATATATATATATATATATATATATATATATATATATATATATATATATATATATATATATATATATATATATATCTCTCTCTCTCTCTCTCTCTCATGGGGGAAATAGGGAACTCAAACTGAGAAGGCTCGAATCAAGGAATCAAGATACATAATCGACATGCAAACTGTAATCCCTGATGGCCTCAATACAGAGGAAGAACTTTCAATTCACCTAGGTTAAGATAAGACAGGAGTCCGTACATGTAGATTGAAATTGAAGTCTGATGTCTGGGTAATACAGTGGAGGAAATGAATTGTGAAAAGAATGTCTGCTGCACATGTAAATACGCACATATTGATTTAATTTTGGTTCTACATTAATTGTTTTTTTTTAATAGATGATCTGGCGCCTGAAAACTTGAATTTAATTAATTGATAATAGCATTTATGTAGTTATTGTGAAACCGTGATTAGTGCCCATCCAGGGCTCAATTTTGTTTAAATGAATTTACCAATAACATGCAATATATAGGAGGTTAACAACATGTGAAGGGTTCATGAAAGCGCAGAATTTGAAATTGGTAACATTGCTATAATCTCTCAACTTTTAACTGAAGATGTCTAAATTGTATGAGGTTTGGATCAAGGCATTTAAAATTACCCACAAGCGCTTGTAAATAATTATTTCAATCTTTTCTGTATAAAAACAATTCTGTTTTGCATATACAAATATTTATCTGCATAAATGATAACTAAATCTGAAATGGAATAATTTAGCATTAACAAGACAAATGTTAATATGGCACCCACATTTGTATATACATTTTCTTTTGCGGGGAAGTCCTATTTCTATATCATTGATTTACGAGAAGTAAACACTGCTGGCGACTGTTTAAAATGGCGACTATGCTAGTATGCACTTTGTATTCAGTAGGGAAAAGGCGTCGAACGCCAAAACGCATCCTGTATTTTGAACCTATACACCAATAAACTACCTGGTGAGAGAGTACCCTACGAGTGCAGCCCGTTCTTTACCCGTTATCGGGGATTGAAGCCAGAGTGATATATATATATATCTCATCAATAATAATGATTTGAATTTAAAATTCACTGCCACTATAAGTGAGATACAGGATGAATTCTTGGATGTCTCAGTTTATGTGGATATGGGAATATTGCATACCAAATTACATCGTAAGGAGCCGGCTGGGAACTCGGTTCTTCATGCAACCAGTTCCCATCCCAGACATTTAATTCGCAGTATCCCTTATGGAGAATTTTTGCGGATCCATCAGATCTGCAGCAATAGTTCCGACCTAAGAATCTGTCAGGAGGAGGCATTAGATAGATTTCTTAGTAGAGGTTATACCAGAAAAGATCTTCTTAAAGCACGTGACAAAGCAAACACCTCACTTAAGGAAAGAAATCCTAGCAACATTACTCCTGACACTGAAACCCCCCTTGAAGTTGGTACCTTGAATGTGACCCACATCCAGTCAGTAAGGCTGGTCACAACTTATTCTAAACAGCATAAACAAATAAGACAAATAATGCAGAAAAATTGGCCTATTGTAAAAACTGATTTAACACTTTCATTGTTACTTCCCAATGCACCTGTATTGACCTTCAGGAAGTCTAGGGCAATGCGGGATGATTTGGCAAGAACTAGCCCAGAAGTAAAAATATCAGGTTCATGGCTGACACACAAAAATGGGTTTGTGAAATGCAACTCCTGCAGGGCTTGCAAATGCGGAACTAGTACAACTGAATATTGGACTCCATTTTGAGACTCAACAACTAAAATTGATGGATTTTTCACTTGTCGCACTGACTATACGGTTTATGTATTATGCTGTACTTGCAATTTAAGACATATTGGTAGTACCAAGTTGCAAGTATACAACCGCATACTTCAACATTTGGGGGCAGTAGTCAATTCAGACCCTAATTATCCGGTAGCCAGGCACCTTAATTTAGCTCAAAACAATAACTTAAAAGATCTGGACTACTTTGTGATAGGGGCAGATCCAAAAATATCAGAGGAGGTAACCGTGAGCGTCAGCTCAGACAATTGGAAAGTAGATTCATCCTGGAGCTCGACACTAAGATGCAGAACGGGCTCAACATGGGGGAGGATCTACATAATTTTTTTATTAATCAGTCCGTTGCCTTCTCTATATGTCATGAACCCTTTTTCCTGCATTATGGCACTTTAATTAGTTGATTGCTGAGTCCATTTATATGAGCTACTTAACAATGTACAGTCATTTCCCCTTAGTGGGTTCTTTTTTACTTGTAGGTTCCCCACTTTTTTCATTTCTCTAATTAAGTACACAGTTGACTTTTTTGTTTGTGACGATTGGTATATTATTGGGCACTGGCCCATTATATCATCAATCTTCCACAAACAACGGTCTATGTATAACATTCTTTGTTTTGGATACTGCTGCTGTATTTTATCTGTCCTTTATTTATGGACATATTCTCGGGGCTCCGGGATGATATTCATTACTGCTGCCTTTTCTATTTTAATTGTTATAGATGTACAATATTGGCACTTTTTGCACTTTCACTTTAAAATGTTTTGTTGCTATATATGCACATGAGTCTTGATCTTAATATTTCGATCAGATACATCTTTTTGCACTAATGTCATATGTTTACAGAAATCTTTGCTACATTTGCACATATTTATATATGAGGACTCATCAAATGTATTTATATAATAGTAGAAATGGGAATTTTCCTACTCAATTCTTGATGTCCTGACATGCTCTTTTATCTATATCTATACTAATACAATAAAGCGAGAGCCCAAACCTTTGAGGGGGGTAATCTCAGAAACCACAGCACCAATCACAACACCCAATACAGCGTTGGAAAGGGCAGTTGCAGCAGAAGTACATAGGCTATGCAGACGCCCACCATATACATTTAGAAGATAAAAGAACCGTGCCAGCAAATTAGTCCCTTGTGGGCGTGTCTGCGTTGCGCTATGGGCGTGTGCTGGGGGCGTGACAAACGCCCTTCATGCCATGTCTCATATCGTGTGCTGTGGGCGTGTGCTGGGGCGTGGGCGTGTGCGGGGCGCGGGATTACGGGAAATAAAAGCGAGTGTTGTGCCCAATATTTCATTGTTTTTTCTTCCCAGGTTCTGTACATTCCAGCTCCGGGTGTCCACCCTGCTAACTTTAAATACCCCTGCACCCCATAATCATAACCCACCCTTACTCTTTAAAATACCCCAACACCCTTAAACACTAACCCATCTTAACCCTATAAATATACCCTGTATCCCAAAACCATCCCTAAACCCTAAAAATACCCCTGTACTCCAAAACCCAAACCTAGCCCTGAACCCTATAAATACCACTGTACCTCAAAACCCAAACCTTCCCCTGAACCCTAAAAAATATCCCTGCACCCAAAACCCAAACCTAGCCCTGAACCCTAAAAATACCCCTGTACCCAAAACCCAAACCTACCCATGAACCCTAAAATATCCCTGTACCCCAAAACCAAACCTAGCCCTGAACCCTTAAAATACCCCTATACTCCAAAACCCAAACCTACCCCTGAACCCTAAAAATACCCCTGTACCTCAAAACCCAAACCTAGCCCTGAACCATAGAAAAAACCCTGTACCCCAAAACCCAAACCTACCCGTGAACCCTAAAATACCCCTGCACCCCAAAACCCAAACCTAGCCCTGAACCCATAAAATACCCCTGTACCCCAAAACCCAAACCTAGCCCTGAACCCTAAAAATACCCCTGTAGCCCCTGTAGCCCAAAACCCATACCTATCCCTAAACCCGAAAACTACCCCTGTACCCCATATCCCAGAACTATATCTGAACCCTTAAAATATCCAAACACCCCAAAAAATATACCTCTATACCCATACTTACCTTATCCAAACATAAAAAAACATGCTTTTACCATTCATGCATTTACAACGAATTTCGTTGTAAATGTATGTGTGATAAAAGCATATAAAATGTAATGCCATGCGTTATAATGGCATTGCAGAGTCATGGTACTTTCCTACTGAAAGTATGTGGAGTGATGGTACACAGAAATAAAGTTGCAGAATAATGGGTGTTTACCCTCCCCCGGTAAGTACATTGGCGGCACAGCGGCCCACATCTCCAGCAACATACTCATATTTTTTCACCACCGATTTGAAAAATGCACAGGTCTCTCTCATTGATGGCCAGCACCGACATACACTTTTAGACACAGCTCCCGCCACAAGTTCTAGAATTGCGAACTTTAGAGCTAGGGAGCTACGTTCGAATCTCGGCATCAGCTCAATATCCTGTTGATTCCAGGCAAATCGCTTTGTCTCGCCGTGCCTACCACAAATGAATGTGTTCTTCTGTATTGTAAATTGTGCTCATGCCATTTTGTCGAGTTCGCGCTATATGATTTTGCAAGGAAAAATAAAGTAGAGAAACTCGAGTTCACACACTACTGAACGCGCACTCTTAAGTGCATCAGCAGTGCACTGTGAAGCGGAGCGTTTCCCAGGCCTGTCACAGATAAGAAATGCTATCAAAACGAAATCCTACGAAACAATATTCTACTGGCCGGCAGCAATTCATACCCGGACAACGTCGGGACGGGCTGCTAGTATTATATATGTGCGAAACAATATTTATTGATTTTAAACTCAATATTTATTTATGCATTCATAAAGTATTTATGTGAAGCATATCTACCTTATTTGAAAAACATATATATTTAACAAGTATCTTGTTTTTCTATGTCTATGACCATGTGACATTTGAAGTGATTTGACTCAAAAGCATTTTTATTGGCCTGTACCTTCTTTAGTTTTCACATTTAAGAATCACTAGAATTGTGGAGTGTGATCAAAACAGACTTGTTCTGTTGAAACGCGTCATGCTGATGCACTGGCCAGGACTGACTGAATGCCTTTAAATAATGAAGCACTGAGAAACATCATTGGAGTCCCTGAGTGGTTCGTACCCGGGATTGCTGCGCTGAAAATTGCTGGCGTACTGCATGATTTTGAGATATAGATATATATATATATATATATATATATATATATATATATATCTCGTCCCAGGAACTTCAACACTGCCACAATAGCACGCAGATTTGAAAAGACAATGAGAGGAACCCAGGAATGGTGCCACACAAAGTGCGTGTTTTATTTCAGCTCAATTTTGCTCAGCATGCCCGCCATTACGCGTTTCGACAGTATCCACTGTCTTGATCACATGATGTGATCGCAAAGCCACAAGGGAATTTATGTACAGAATCAATGACACAAAAGGTGGACTACAATCAACCACCCATTTGTAAAAACAATGTTTTCAAGGGTTCAAAGAAACAAACAGGGGACTATACAAATAATTCATAGTTTTCCTGGTCTTGAATATAACCCACAGTGGGTAAATGAATGAAGTATATACATTGTGCAATATAAAGGCAAATAAATAAATATATAAATAAATACATTCATAAATATATACATATAAATATATAAGTCATAAAAACATAGTGTTGATTTCATCTTTCAAAGACAGTGTTTCATGACCCTTAAAAAACATTAAGAACATCATTGGAGTCCCTGAGTGGTTCGTACCCGGGATTGCTGCGCTGAAAATTGCTGGCGTACTGCATGATTTCGCTATATATATATATATATATATATATATATATTCACAAAACACTCTCCTCCTGGAAAGTAAATGAGTCGCACTCGAAGCTTCTTTTCTGCCGATTTTAATTTTATGACTGGAACAGCATGTGGCATTTCCTGACGCGTTTCGTTCTCCTCGAACTTTTTCAAAGGTGAGCCATTACACCAAGACACGCCATTTGGTTACTGCAGTTGGATGTGGTATTTAAGTTCACTTCCTCTGATGGTGCTTTAATGTTAGGATCACTTCCTGTAGTGAACTGCATTCTGGAGCCTGTAGTACCAAAGGCTGTGTCGCATTTATGTCCCTCCAGTGGGTAGTGTCATTTGCTGCTGTACAAAATATAAGTCACTTTAATTTAGTTTTGGCTGAAGTTTCCCCGTGTTAGCTCGCTTTTAAAGCTGACTCGGGTCCAATACCAGGGCAGGTCCTTTCACGACTCAACACGAAAGGCTCAGGGTCGGAGGATGATGGCGCTCTTCTGGTGGTGCGTTACTCTTCGGCAGAGCCAGCCGATTTATATTCACAAAACACTCTCCTCCTGAAAGTAAATGAGTCGCACACGAAGCTTCTTTTCTGCCGATTTTTATTTTATGACTGGAACAGCATGTGGCATTTCCTGACGCGTTTCGTTCTCCTCGAACTTTTTCAAAGGTGAGCCATTACACCAAGACACGCCATTTGGTTACTGCAGTTCGATGTGGTATTTAAATTCACTTCCTCTGATGGTGCTTTAATGTCAGGATCACTTCCTGTAGTGAACTGCATTCTGGAGCCTGTAGTACCAAAGGCTGTGTCGCATTTATGTCCCTCCAGTGGGTAGTGTCATTTGCTGCTGTACATATAATATATATATATATATATATATATATATATATATATATATATATATATATATATATATATATATATATATATATATATATATACAGTAGTCTCTCACCACACAACTACCCAGCAGGTAGAACATAGGAAAAACCACGCGAGTCCCAATCTTCATTGGCAAGTTCATTGGTAAGGAAAGTTCACCAAATCTGACGCGTTTCGGGCGTCCGCCCTTGGTCACAGATCGTCAGGTAAATGAAAGAACATCCCTTTTAAAGGGTACATTGCACGAATTCAATTGGTGATTTTTTTCATTTGCAACACCATGTGATTAGAAAATAAAAACCGAGGACACACTACATATGGCTGACCTAGATAGTCTGTTTTCCAAACCACAGTTGATATATACAAAAGTCGAGAGGAAGGAGATATTGTTTCCATAATTACATTTTGTTGCCAAAATCATGCAGACATTTCGTATTTGGTTGCAATGTTTAACATCATGTAAACTTCAATTCAAACAAATGCTGTCGATGTCCAATTAAAGTGACACATGATACCCGCATAAATGCTGTGGCTCAATAGATTGCAGTGTTGGAGAGACACAATATAACTAATGGTCATCTGTCATTGTAAAGTGCAATGTGCGCAGATAAAGTGCAGATGCAATTGCGCAAAAAACGCAAAGTAGTCTGTGCAAACATGGCATACAAATAAATAACAAATAAATATATATATAAATATTTATAAATAATTTCATGTTAAAATCACCCAGGATCGTCAATTGATAGATCCTGTTGATAGGCATATGACCATATAAAAATATATTCTCTATTAATCCTTTCGCAATATGTTAAATTGTTATATATATATATACATACATATATATATATATTGTTTACCAGTCCGCATACACTCCGATCGAGGAGGACATATATATGGAGGGGACTGACAATGCTGCAACAAACTTTCACTGCAGATCGATAATGGCATTCTGCTGAACTGAGGAAAAACACCCTCTCTTTGCAGCAATGTGAGGGACTAGACTGTGAATACTAATGGGACTCCAGGTACCATAATGCCCAGCACACCGCCATAGGCGTCCACCAGAGGCGTGGCATAAATGTGAACAACATCACCTGGAACCCGGTTGCAAGCTCACAAGGACTGAGGCAACACCTCTGAAGAAGTTTTTAAGCAAAAACGAAACGCGTCAGGTGCCTCAACACTGCTGAATAAAAAATGCTGTCTGCAAACTGAATACCATGTGCGTCTCCTTTTCTCTTCAAACTGGGAGAGAATGCCTGTTGATATATATATATATATATATATAACTGTGCCCAGGGCCTGTAAATGAAATGCTACTAAAGTACTTTAAACATGTCTCAAACTGTGTGCAATTTTAAACTGCCATGTCGAGCTGGCAAAAGAAACCATTTGTCAGGCCCAAATATTCCATTTTAATATATTGAAGTCAATCCTAGGGTAGAGGCCTGGGCAGTACAGAGGGCAGGGTGCAATGTATTTTAAGAGTAGGATATACACTTTTAAGTTTTACATGTCCTTGTAGTAAAACACTCTTACATTTGTTTTTCACTCTTGCAATGCCTATCTCTCCAATATGGTAACATTGGAGTTACTTTAATACATTTTATTAGAGCAATTTACAAGTGGGAATAGGTAGCTAGAGTATGTTTGGTGTCTCTGAAAAAGTAATTTAAAATCCTGTCTTATGGTGCAGTTGGATTCTAAATTGCAATTCTGAAAATGCCACATTTAGAAAGTCGTCATTTTCTTGCAGCAGCCATTTGGTGTTTGAAGCTTATCTGTGGGTCACATGACTGGGTGTAACTGACAGTTGGGCTTTGTGTATTCCTCCTAGACAGCCACACACAATGGAGCGCTTAACTGTGACTGGATGGGCCATCAATGGAAGGATGGGCAAGAGGAGCTGAGCCTAACCCCACTTCCACTTAAACAGGTTGTGTCCAGTCTCCAAAGGGCTGCATACCCCATGTTGTTAGTCTGGAGCCAGGGCAATGAAGGCAGGGCACCTGTGCACTTCAAAGGCATGCTTTTAGAAGTTTCTTCCCACATCAAAGGCACAACTGTGTATAAATACTGGCCCTTACACACCAGTTCTTCAGTACTCTTCTGGACCTGTAGATACTCTGACCTTGTACAAAAACTATTGGGTGGCTGTAGAGCCTCTAGAGGCAGTGACACCCTACTGCCAAAACCACCAAAATTCTATAACAACAAAACGTATAACTGAGCCTTCTCAGATATGGTCCTAAGAATTTGAAACTCACTACCTCCTGAAATCAGACTGAACTCTTCAACTGCTTCATTCAAGCAAGAAGCTAAAGTGATACTGATAAACAAATTTCTGTATAGAACTCGCAAATTCTACTCCCGGACACAATATGTCCCATAGTCTGCACTCATGTGTATTTCTTGCATGTTATGTTCTTAACTTTGCTTTTTTTTATTCGTTTTGGACCCTGAGGTGGACTCTCTGGGGGATGCTATTACATCTTGTTCCATCCTTGATGATGTTGTTGATTCTACCTGTTTCCGGAACATTTGTAAAGCGTTCTGCTACTCGCAAGGGTCATGTTTGTGCTATATAAAACGTTATGAATAAAAAATAAAATAAAGAAGGAAAGCTGTGTTGTTCGAAGGTCTGCCACTCTGCTGGACTGCTGCTGTGAGGAACTGCTGCCCTGCTGTGCTGACCTACTGCCTTCTTGTCTGGGGAGGAAGAACTGGACCTGCAACTTCATCTTGAACCCAGGAAACCAGAGTGACTCCAAGATGTAGTCTGCTGCCCTCATCTGAGCCCCAGGGACATAATGTCTCTCCAACATCCTGCACTGCCCCCTGGACCGAGCTGCAGTGATTTCCTGACCCCAAGTGGTACACCTCAGGTCCTGGACTTTTGGTGTGTCTGAGCCAGCTGAAACAAAATTCGCACGCATAGTGCCGCCAGTCCAACTCTACTCACCCAAGCATGGACCACCTGAGGGGGACCACCAACGCAAGGCTCCATCTGCCTGTCCACGATGCCCAGTCTGCTTTTCGTGGTACGAACCCTACCTCCCACAACACTCTCCTTGCGGCCCTCTACAATGTCGATGGGACACCTTGAGAAGGAAAGCTTCAGCAGCACCTGCCTGGGGACTGTAGCAGACCTGCGCTCAATTGCCTGCCTGAACTTGTCACTTTGACCCTGCCCAGTTTGACAAGATATCCTGAGTTAGCGCTTCCTGCTTTTTGCCGCTATTTCCACTAACACCTTTATAAAATCACTAGCAGCCCGTCCCGACTTTGTCCGGGTATGAATTGCTGCCGGCCAGTAGTATATTGTTTTGTAGGATTTCGTTTTGTTAGCATTTCTTATCTGCGACAGGCCTGTGAAACGCTCCAATTCACAGTGCACTGCTGATGCACTTAAGAGTGCACTTTCAGTAGTGTGTGAACTCGAGTTTCCCTACTTTATTTTTCCCTGCAATGTTATATAGCGCAAACTCGATAACATGGCATGAGCACAATTTACATTACAGAAGAACACATTCATTTGTGGTAGGCACGGGGAGGCAAAGCGATTTGCCTGGAATCACAGGATGTTGAGCTGATGCCGAGATTCGAACGTAGCTCCCCAGCTCTAAAGTTCGCATTTCTAGAACTTGTGGCGGGAGGTGTGTTTAAAAGTGTATGTCGGTGCAGGCCGTCAATGAGAGAGACCTGTGCATTTTTCAAATCGGTGGTGAAAAAATATGAGTATGTTGCTGGAGATGTGGGCCGCCGTGCCACCAATGTACTTACCGGGGGAGGGTAAACACCCATTATTCCGCAACTTTATTTCCGCATACCATCACTCCGCATACTTTCATTACAAAAGTACCATGACTCCGCAATGCCATTATAACGCATGGCATTACATTTTATATGCTTTTACCATGCATACATTTGCAACAAAATTCGTTGTAAATGCATGAATGGTAAAAGCATGTTTTTTTTAATGTTTGGATAAGGTAAGTATGGGTATAGGGGTATGTGTTTTGGGGTACTGAGGTATATGTTTTGGGGTGTTTGGGTATTTTAAGGGTTCAGCTATAGTTTTGGGTTATGGGGTAAAGGGGTAGTTTTAGGGTTTAGGGATAGGTATGGGTTTTGGGGTACAGGGGTACTTTTAGAGTTCAGGGCTAGGTTTGGGTATTGGGGTATAGGGGTATTTTTAGGGTTCAGGGGTAGGTTTGGGTTTTGGGGTACAGGGGTATTTTAAGGGTTCAGGGATAGGTTTGGGTTTTGGGGTACAGGGGTATTTTAGGGTTCAGGGGTAGGTTTGGGTTTTGGGGTATAGGGTTATTTGTATGGTTCAGGGCTAGGTTTGGGTTTTGGGGTACAGGGGTATTTTTAGGGTTCAGGGGTAGTTTTTGGTTTGGGGTACAGGGTTATTTTAAGGGTTCAGGGATAGGTTTGGGTTTTGGGGTACAGGGGTATTTTAGGGTTCAGGGGTAGGTTTGGGTTTTGGGGTACAGAGGTATTTTTAGGGTTCAGGGGTAGGTTTGGGTTTTGGGGTACAGGGGTATTTTTAGGATCCAGGGGTAGGTTTGGGTTTTGAGGTACAGGGGTATTTATAGGGTTCAGGGCTAGGTTTGGGTTTTGGGGTACAGGGGTATTTTTAGGGTTTAGGGATAGGTTTGGGTTTTGGGGTACAGCGTATATTTATAGGGTTAAGATGGGTTAGTTTTTAAGGGTGTTGGGGTATTTTAAGGAGTAAGGGTGGGTTATGATTATGGAGTGCAGGGGGATTTAAAGGGAGCAGGGTGGACACCTGGAGCTGGAATGTACAGAACCTGGGAAGAAAAACCAAAGAAATATTGGGCACATTGCTCGGTTTTTTTCCGTAATCCCGCGCCCTGCACACGCCCATGCCCCCAGCACACGAAATGAGACATCGCATGAAGGGCGGAACATACCACACGCCCCCAGCGTTTGTCACACCCCCAGCACACACCCACAGCACAACGCAGACACGCCCACAAGGGACTACTTTGCTGGCACGGTTCTTTTACCTTTTAAATGTATATGGTGGGCGTCTGCATAGCCTATGTCCTTCTGCTGCAACTGCCCTTTCCAATGCTGTATTGTGTTGTGATTGGTGCTGTGGTTCCTGAGATTACCTGCCTCAAAGGTTTGGGCTCTCTCTTTATTATATTAGTATAGATATAGATCTAGATATCCGGGTCCACGAATTGGATTTTTGTCAACTTGGTCTTGTTTTATTTATTAAACTCAGTTCTATTTTTCTAAAGTGTTTGGGTTCGTATTTTTATGGTGAATTCACTTGATTACTGTTTGAAATATTGCACAAATACATAACACATTGACTATAAGTTAAGCCTGACTGCTCTGTGGCAAGCTACCAGGTGGTGAGCACAGGTTTATTTGGGCTTTCTTTGTGCCTTACCCTGACCAGGGTTGTGGTTGCTTCTTGACTAGGGCTCACACCCCAGTTAACCAACAATCCAATTTCTCACTATAATTATATATATATATATATATATATATATATATATATATATATATATATATATATATATATATATATATATATATATATATATATATACACACACACACACACACACACACACACACACACAGAAATTCAGACACTTGAAGTGTTGTCTATTACCTGATAAATGCATATTCCACCGACTGTAGAAGAAAGGATGAGCTTCAGAGGCAAATGAAAGCCTGCAATGTAAAATAAAGAATTTATAGATATGACAGATGATAGTTTGCCTGTGGGAGAAGGCACCCAAGATTCACATCCCCCCCACTACCAAAACACAAAGAGCAATTCATTGTTTATGACAAAGACAATAGAAACAGTCTCTCACGAATCAGGTATGCCTGACCATTGAACAGAATCAGTGAATCTGGCGAGAGTCCATACCCCCTGTTTCACTGCAACTTAATAAGCAAGATGTAATCATGTGTCTCACCCACCACCTCATACTACCATGCCCCTAAATTACACACAGTTATAGATAATCCAAATACTCACACAGCATTCTCACAACACTTACACCCAACCTCATACATATGCCACAAACTACAGAACACCCATTCCAAACCGTTATTGCTCTCTCTACAGTACTCCATGCAGCAGACATAATAGACCTTGTCAACTGTCACAGAAATATTGCTCACCCTAAAGATCCTCCTTACACAACCCAGATGTCCTTCTTCCAACACGCCACACGTTACAGCATCCATTGTGTCGACATTGCACAAGAGAAGAAAAGAGGCCTTGCTGTCATCCATAAGTCATTCTGGTCCTGCAGCAAGGCAAACAAGCAGCAATCAAATCCATGGAGCTGCTAAAATGACATGTTCACTCTATTCAACTCTGACCCCCACCTTCTGTCTCATCTGCTGGTATCCCAGGAAGAAAAAAGGTTTCACTGATGAATTCTCAGATCTCCTTGCCACCTGATGTATCTGAAAAGCCCACTCCACCTTCTTGGGTGACTTCAACACTCAGACAACACAAGCTCAAAAAATAAAAAGACACACTTAACATGGTGCAGCATGGCATACAACCAACATAGTCCAAAGGCCACACCCTTGACCTTGTTTTTTCAACATAACCAACTATTCAATGTGAACCACTCATACCCCCTGGACTGGACCAATGACTTTGCCATCCCTATCTCACTTCTCAGCAGCCTATGAAACAAACCAAAGTCAACCCAAAAGAGAGGACCAAAACTTCAAAACATTCAAAGACTTTTTCACAGACAACAAAGTGTGTGGACTCCTCGCTCAGCCTATCAAATCCATATCTCATGCCAACACCCTTCTAAAGAACTGCAGCCCTTTTTTGGAAAACTATGTGAACAACCATTTTCCAATTAAAACACACAAGTGCAAGCCAAAGTCTTTAGCACACTAGTACTGCAAATACATCACTACAATGAAATTCCCTACACGAAAGACACATACAGCTCATAACATCAGCCACAGCAGTCAAAGCAAAGTACTATACTAGACCAACAGAATCTGTGAAGGTACCAACTGAAGCAGAAGGCTTTCCAAGAAAATCAGAAATTGCATCAACCTTCTCATCCATGCAGTGGGGAATAGGTGTGTCCGGCAAAGTAGAATGCCATCAACCTCTTCATCAGTTAAAATCGGCAGATTATCCAGCAGCACATCGACATAACCAAAACCTCTTAATTTTAGGCCCACCACTTCTTGTAGAATGTTGCAATGGGCATCCTTGAAAGTCCTATCACTTGCAGGTCTTGCTGACATACTCAGCTCCTCAAAGCTACTTACTATGAAGATGATGTCTTACCCTCATTCTTCATCAAAGTTCTCTTCCCAGAAATTCACACACCTAAAGAATTTTACTCATCTTCAAGATGACTGAAAAAGCAGTCTATCTTCAACTCCAAGTTCACATAAATGCTAGCCATCTCCTGTGCGACTATCAATCCCTCGTAGTATCATATCTGGAAGGTCATGCCCTGCTACTTGGTCTCCCAGACTTCACATAGGCACTTCTTTAGGGCATCCTACAAGCTGCAGCATGGCGTGTCTAGGCCAGAAGAAATACAATTGCATCCCCTCCATGCTGATGGAATGCCATAACCTCCTCTTGTCGACCGACACATCTTCAAAACAGATTCAACATTTACAAAGCAATAACGACCAGCACCCATGCTCATCTTGCAGACAAGCTCACCATCTCTGGTGGTTCTCGTCAAACCTGTAGCCAGGAACCATCAAACTGCAGACTAAGAAGTATAAAAAAGAAGATACAAGACAGCAGGCAATTTCCATCTGTACATCCAGAATCTGAAAGTATATCCTCATATCAATCAGGATTGCCCCAACGTGCTCCAACTTAGGAAAGTTTTTAAGATGCAACTCTTTAAAGAACATTACATAACAATGCATTAACAGCCCACAAACCATCTTCCTCTCCTGTCAGTCGATGACTTTATTTTCGTCTCTACTGTGCTCTGCTACTTTTGGTTAGGCTTACTGTTAGACCTCGCATCCTTGGCATGGATTTTCCCTAACTTTTTGCCTTTTATCCTCCTGTATTGCTGACTTCGGTTTTGCTGGCTTTAGGGCACGGCACACTTTACCACTGATAACCAGTGCTAAAGTGCATGTGTTTAATCCTTAAAACATGGTAGAATTGGCTTACACCCAATTGGAACATTTACTTTAATTTAATTGCGGGTTTATATAGCGCTAGGAATCGACTTCCGGAGGAGTATCTCCGCGCTTCGACCGCTGGGGAATCCGTCCTGGCTCACCCTGAGACCTTTCCCCTATGATAACATTGCAGATAACTTATTATATTTAATAATCTATAACAACTTTCAATTGGGAAGAGGTAGAAAAGTTTAGTTTAATCACGGTGTCTAAAGAATTGTAATTAAAAGCCCTTTAATGGTGAAGTCGAATTTGTCATCACAATTGTGAAAATGCCTCTTTTAGAAAGCTACCATTTGTTTGTCCTAAATATTTGGTGCTTGCAGCCTGTTTCTGGGTTACATGGTAGCTGGGAGTTGGACTTTGTGTATTGCACCCAGAAGGTGAGACAAAGGGAAGCAGTGGCAGGATGTGCCACTCTGGGTTGATGAGGCGGAGGAACTGTCACCTACCACCCTTGCACATCACAAAGGTACTGCCTTAGCAATCTCATAAAGGGGTAGAACATTGTGGTCATAAACAAGCTCGGGCCAGGACAGGAAGGAAGGGGATGCCCAACATCTGAGGGCGGTGGAATCCTCTAGAAGTTTCTTTAAAAGTGGCACTAGGTAATAATGATTGGACCTCAGACCTGAACTCTTCAGTACACTTCTGGACCTGTGTACTCTGCTGTGCTGCTGAAAGGACTGGCACTCTGCTGGACTGCTGTCCTGCTGTGCTGACCTACTGTCCTCTTACCTGGGTGAGAAGAACTGGACCTACATCTGTTGAACCCAGGGGCTAGTTGGCAAGCTTCCTGACCAGAGCCTCAATGACAGAAGGCTCCAACAACCTTGAACCCAGCACCTGGACTCTGCCATCTGTGAGTCCTACCCTGCCAAGTGGTGCCTCCCCAGTCGTGGACCCTTCAAAATGTGCCTGAAGGCATTCTGCGAGCCAATTTGTGGTTTTAGCAGGGCAGACGCATCTCCTTTGCTGTGCAGTGCTACCCTGATCAGAACTGACACATCGCCTCTGCTGCATGTATTCTCTGACGAAGGGACTACCGTTCGCCACCTGCAGCCTCCCAGGAATCGCCACTGTGTGACACATCTACTGGGTCCATGTAGCCGGCACGCTCTCTATCGTGGTCAGCCTGATTTTGTGACTTGCGCCAGACATCCACAGTTGGCACTTTGTGCTTTTTGATGTTTTTTTCACTTAAATCTTTAAAACTGTATATCTTCAGTTCTACTACGTGGATTTTTGTCGTTTTGATCTGGCGTGAATGCCATTCGGTATCTTCAGCTCTTTTCTCTAGTAAGTATGCCTGTTACAGCAGGGCGTGCAGGTCCTTCTCAGCCTCTGAGGCTGTATCGGTGCGATAGTATGATTAGCAGTTGGGACTTTGTCTGCTAGGTTACGGTGGTCCACTCACGGTAAGGTCAGATCTGCAGCCGCCTGCTCTTGCAAGGAACGAGAGTTTTCAACAGCCACCAGTACCGCGTCTAGTTTGTGGTCTATGGACATTGAGCCAGCAACCCGGTCTGGGGGGGGGATGAAGCCAATAGTGGACGGAGAGAAGGCCCTCTTGGAAGGCGCAGGGGTGTTGTCTATGCCTGAGCATAGGTACCCCATTGCAAGTGGCAAGTTGAGTAGGCTGCAGTGGAGATCCCATCTCCCCCAGAGTGCTGGGCCCGCATGCCAGTGCCAGAAGGCAAGGCACAACCACCCAGCACAAGCAGCCCAGTCTATGGCTTCAATGAGTGGCAACAGAACATGAGGGAGACTGTGCACAGTGCAAGGTAAGTTCCAGTGGAGAGTTGCCATGCATAGGAGGGAAAAAGCACAGTCACTGGGGCCCGCTTGCACTTACAGTCAAAAAGAGGTGTGCAGCATGAGCAGCCCCACAAGCTTGGGCAGATGGCGCTGTAGGATATCTAAAATTCAGGATAAGCGTCTGGTCGCCCTGGATACTATTGATGCCACAGGAGAGGGGGTTTAAGTGAGGCCGCTCAACTTTTGGGGGTACTACCCAAGGCAGGTCCTACCAGTAAGCCCTTGCATGGCGGATGCAATGTGTTCTGTCTTTTAAATCTTTTTCTAGTGTGCATTTGACTTTTGGTGTTTTTGACCTACCTGCTTTTAATGGGGAAATCTGCGCTTGGGGAGAATTGTGATTTAGAGAACGTCATCTTTGCTTGCAGTAATTTTTGTGGCATTTTAAAGCCGGTCCCCGGTCCACCACGGTCACTTAGCGGCCGATTGTTGTGGAGGGACGCGGCTCCTCCCCCTGCCTACGTCATTTCCGCAGACGGCACGGGACTTATTCCGATGGTTACCCGGCCGCGCAGCGGGCGTGCCGATGGCGGAGGCGGCCGGAGCCGGGCACTCTGCTGGTGGGAAGCCATCTATGAATAAGGTACTTTTATATGACAGGGAAACTCTTCTAGAGCTAAGTGCTCACTTTCAATTTAAGAAAGGTGTTAATATAGAGACGAATTGTTCAAGACCAGGGTCGATACTGCAGTTGGTATAGCGTCAATGATATCTCTAGTATACAGCACGAGGTCTATATTCAAGGACAGGAAGAGCCAGTCGCTACACTTGAGCACCAACTATATTTTGAGGTTCTACTTTTAAACTGTCGCTCACTTAATAAACATGCCTTGCATATCTATGATATACTGGCTGAAACCAATCCTGATGTGTTGTTTCTGACTGAGACATGGCTGTCCGCCTCATCTAATCAGACTATAGCTTCAGCAATCCCCCCGGGCTACTTGATTACTAGGAAAGATCGGACTGGAAGCAAAGGATGTGGGCTTGCCATTATTAGTAAAGAGGGCATAGCTATTAGCTGTATTCCCATGGAGGGCATTGAAGGGACGGAATGTTTATGTTTTCAGGCTTCTTTGTCCCCCCATCAGCGCTTGGTGGGAGTCCTTGTGTATAGACCCCCAGGGCATGCAGGAGCTTTTCTAAAGTCTAATGGTGATGCTATTGCTCCTTTGGCTCTTAGATGCAAACATTTTATGGTTCTGGGAGACTTTAATATACACTTGGAGTGTAAGGATAGCGCAGAATCTTCCTCCTTGTTGGAGTCGATTAGGGTGTTTGGTATTGTGCCATATATATCTGCCCCCACACATGAGAAGGGCCATACCCTTAATCAAGTATTTGCAACAGAGCCCCCCCACCCATACCCTGGTCTGATTATTATCTGATCAGTTTTAAGCTACCTAAAGTGACAAGGTATGCACAGGCCCAAGTTAAGCAGCCACCCTTCATTTCCAGAGCTTTTTATAAGATCACTCCAGAGGTTTTTATAAATGTGAATTAGATCTTTATCTACCTACTCTTATTGGTGATAGAGACCTGGATGCTGAAGCTTTGTTAAAATGGATTGCACAAGGTACCCTGTCCCTGGCCCCTCCTATCTCACGTCCTATAAGAATAATTAGATTTTCAGCTCCTTGGTTCATGGACACGTTATGTCAGTGCAGAAAAGACTGTAAACGTCAGGAAAGAGTTTGGAGGAAGGATTTTAAAGCGGAAAATAAAATGAACTATAAAGAGGCTTTACGAGGCTACCATAAAAAGATACAGGATGCTAAGAAGAGTTTCTTTGCTTCAAAAATAGTTTCTGCAGGAAACAAAAGCAGAGAGATCTTTGACATTGTAAGAAGCTTTTCCACATCTAAGGCTGCAAATAGGCCTGCCTCTCCCTCGGATGAGTGGATTGGTAATCCAGCTAATTTCTTTTACAGTAAGATACTGTCTATACAAGCTTCGTTCAATGATCCAGACTTGACAGATGTGTGGACCCCTCTACGGGCTGTCCCCCAGTGTCGGGAAGATGGGCGTTCTCTCTCCATCTTTCCAACTATGCCTCTAGAGACATCTCTAGCAATAATGAAGAGACTGAAATCAGGCTTGCCTGTAGATCCTTGCCCGGACAAATTTTTGGCTTCTATGGCAGAGATTTTGAACCCCACTTTTAATCGTGTGCTGAACACTTCTCTTCTTAGTGGACGGATCCCAGCTGGATGGAAGTGTGCGAAAATAATCCCATTATTAAAAAAACCTACGGCGGATCCTATGGTCCTTTCTAACTATAGACCTATTTCTCTTCTGTCTTTCTTTGCAAAAACAGTTGAAAAATACGTCCACACAGTAATCAGCAATTTTGCAGAGGCTAATAATCTGTTTCACTTTAGCAGTCCGGCTTTAGGCAGAATCTTAGTACTGAGATGGCATTACTGGAGGTATATGAATCCATCAAAGAGACCTTGGATGTAGGTGGCAAAGCGGTTTTGATCCTTTTGGACCAATCCACGGCATTTGACACCGTGCCCCCTGGCCACCTCCTGCAGAGACTGAGGGAATGCGGGCTTGCGGGCACGGTATTGAAGTGGTTTACTTCCTTTTTAGAGGGAAGAAACCAGGAGGTTTGGGCACCCCCTTTTTCATCAAGGGTGCCGACTTTGAGTGTGGGTGTGCCTCAGGGCTCTATTCTGAGCCCTGTACTCTTTAACCTATACATGGCCCCACTAGCATCATTGGCGGAAGATAATGATGTCTCGATAATATCATACGCCGATGACACACAATTGCTGTTCACATGCAGGAAGGGTGAGGAAATCAATGGGGAGAAGATCAATAAGTGCCTAAAAGAAATTTTTGCCTGGTTTAAACATAACCATCTGAAATGTAATACAGACAAATCTGAAATCATCTTTTTTAGCTTCCCCCCGCTGGAGGTCTGGAAACAATGGTGGCCCCAAGATATGTCGCCTTCCCAGTCTGCGGTTAGGACTGTTAAAAACTTGGGTGTAAAAATGGATGATGCCCTCTCCATGGCACCTCAGGTTCGGTCATCAATCAGAACTTGTTTTGGTCTGCTGAAGGTGCTCCAGAGATTTCTATTTCTACTACAGATTGAACACAGAAAAATGGTTATTCAAGCACTTATTATCTCAAGGCTGGACTATGCCAACGTCCTATATCTGGGCCTTCAGGAGTTCTTACTTAATAAAATGCAGGTGGTGCAGAACGCAGCAGCCAGGGATGTCTTGAGCTTAGGGCCTAGGGACCGGATCTCTTGCCATCTTAAGAATTTGCATTGGCTACCGGTACGCAGTAGAATCCGCTTTAAAGCTCTGGTCCTCGCTTTTAAGGCCCTGCATGGTATAGGTGCACAATATATCTCTAGGAGAGTCTCTTTTTATGTAAACTGGCAGATCCCTCAGATCTGCCCATCAACATCTTATGGTAACCCCTAAACATCTTAGAGCCCGCAAAGGTGGTCGCTCCTTTCAAGTGCTAGTGGCTGGACTGTGGAATAAGCTGCCTCTCTCACTTAGACAGGTCACTAATCTGCTTGCTTTCAGGAAACAACTCAAAACCTGGTTGTTTCAGCAAATAAACTAATATTTACATTGTCTATCTGGTCTTCTTTTCTCTCTCTTCCTTGTATCCGCCTGCTCTGGGCCTTCTTCTGTTTTAAGCGCCGGGACACTCTTTTGAGTATCTGCACGCATTAGAAATCCTTTTTAACATAACAAACCACAGTCTGGGGAAGGCAAACTCAGCAGCATCTGTCTATTTGCACCACTGGCCCTCCACGCAGAGCGACGTTGCACTCAGGGGCTGCAATTCCTCAATCTAGTTCTACGCTGCAAGGCAGTGGCAGAGAAACATCTCACCAGGGTTGAAGCAGTATGTTCGACACAGCAGCGGTTCGTTTCTGATGGATGGCACAGGGAATCAGGATAAACGAAGAATGCCAGGGTGATCGGTGCGAAGACTCCTTAAAGCACGGTAGCCATTCTTGCCATGTAAGCCACACCCCCTAGAATAACTTTCTTCCATGATGGACTGTTATCTCCCTTCTTATTCCTTGTTTCAACAACATATCAGTGATTGAGATCAGAATCAGATCTTTCCTCTATATGGTAATCAATGTATCTCAAACTATTTTGCAAGAAGCAAATGAGTATTCGGTCACTAGATACTTGGATGCAAACAGCTCAGGCAAAGAGCAGGGAAAGATGTCATGGAAGGATGAAAAAAGCGATGACGGCATATCAGGATGCATGATGGGATGTATTTATTTTTATTTATTTGAGTTTTATATAGCGCTGGCTGGACCCAGATGTATCAGAGCGCTTTACATGAGGTTCAACATCATTACGAAGTTACATCAGTTACACATCACATCTGTTATTGGAGAGCATTTAAAGAGCATAGAAGTCAAGGAAGAGTAGCGTAGAAGGGTAAGGGACATGGGAAGGAGGAAGATAAAGTGGAGAGATGAAGAGAAGTGTGCCCAATGTCCGGCTTGGTAGGTGACAGCCGCGGGGGAGAGGGGGGGTGTCCACAGCCCACCTCTTCTATAGCTGTCAAGATAGCTCCACCGGGCATCGTTCAAAATGCTAGGTCTCAACGGTCAGTGGGGGAGGAAGGAGACAGCGGGGAGAAAACGTGAACTATGCCCAATGTCCGTCTGGGTAGGTGACGGTCAAGGGGGTGAACCGGGACCAATATCCTCTACAGCTGTCTAGCAGCTCCACCATGTTGCCATGTTGCTCAGGTCTCAGCGATCAGGAAAAACAAGAAGAAACTATTTTGAGTAGGTATGTTAGCTACAGTTGCATAGTCAAACAGAGTAACAAGTCCTGGATAGAGGCTAGCCGAGAGGCCACCCTGCAGTGACTCCACGCTCAAGGAACCATCCCCCTGAACGACGTTGCTGCTGAAATCCACGTGTTGGCGGAGATGGCGACACTTGGCGTAGTCCTGCTCGGTATTGGAGAAGAAGCTGGGGCCTGCCATAGTGGCTGCCAGAGAAATGAAGGCAGCGGGGGCCGCCATTTTAAAGTCCGGCACGTCAGGACCGTCCGGTCCGGACGTGCCGGACTTTAAAATTGCAGATTATGTAGATCCCTTTGTAGGCATAGATGAGGTGGATTGGTCTCCACCACGATGAAGCCCTGCTCATGAGAGACCACAGACGGCTCGGATGCCAAGCTGGTGTCGAGAAGCGTGGGGTAGAAGTAGCACAAGGAGGACAAGGACGAAATCACGGCATGCTGCAGGAAGGTGAACAGCAACTCCCCTGTGCCCTCCACCGAGTAGTTCTTACCAAGAGTAGAGAAAGCTGATCTGTAATGTGCATGGGGGACCCCCCAGGGTGCACTGCTGAGCCTCCCGTGGCTGCCTGACGGTGGGTGCCATTTTGGGATCAGGTGTCTATCCCAGGGCTCGCCGGGGGCACTGCTATATTGTGAAAGCGCTACTGGATTAAGTCCAAAAGAAGGGGGTACCAGAGCCCCCGTACCGGTCATCAGGGGTCTCAGGGTCATCAGAAGTGCCCTCGCTCGCCGTCTGTTATCCCTCGGTGAGTGACAGCAACGGTGGTCAGCGCGTGCAGTCAGCGCCGCGTCTTCACTTTAAGGAGCGCATCGGCAGCAGGCAGATCAGAGTTCCAAAAGGCGGACCAAGAGGTGGGGGTGCTGAGCTCTTGAAGAAAAACAGAGGCCATCGGCGGCGTACTTCTTACGGCACTGGGCGAGTTCTCATAGCTCCCTGGGCACCATCTACTCGGAATCAAAGGCAGGGACTTCGCAGTTCGATAACTCTGCGGAACCAAGTCTAAGAAGGGCGATAAAAGGCTCCAGGTGATCAGTCTGTATTCCGGTAGCGGAATCATTGATTAAGGTGGGATAACAGTGCGGCAGAACACCGTTCAAGAGGTTGGAAAAAGAGTTCACCACAGAGCCTCAGCTCCGAGCGGCCATGTCAGGTGCAGGCTCACGGAGCATGCTTGCCAAGTGGGAAGAAAGATAGTCAAAGAAAAAGATTGTTAGGAAAGGAATAGGAGATACGCAGCCTTCTGGAGGAGGGACAACAGGGGTAGAGTCTTACCCATTGCGAAAGGTACCAAGTGGAGGTAAGTGCATGTGCCTTGGAACAGGGGTGATTTGGCAGCATTTACAAACGACTTTCCTCGGCTGAGGGAGAAACCTGCTGAATGGTACAAGAAAGTTGATCACTTTGTCAAGATTTCAAAAGTGCTGCGGATTGCTTTGAACACACTGTTTAATATTGTGGTCCCTAGCGTTTAGCGGTACGCTTGTGATTGGCCGTCTGCAGAACTAAATGGAGACCCTATAATGCATGTTCCTTTTGAATAGTAATCGCATGTTTACAGTCTAAGTTAGCCCCACAAGCTATCGATTGAGTTAAAATAGATAGAACCACCAAAGAGTCCAAAGAATCAGTAGATGCCTTGCCAGATACTATAGTGATGAGGTGTATTCTAAGCACAGGAAGATAAAGGATAAACTGATGTTGGTCCAGATGTGGAATGCAGATATGGTAGAACAAGCACAGATGAGCTGATGAACTTTGGGTCGAAAGCAGTGAAATGATCATTGAGGGACCCAGAATGGGTCGACCCACAAGAAATAGAGAAGAGGGAGAGAAATATATCCCAAGACAGGAGTGGACATTGGTAATCTAAAAAGGACAGCCACTTGTCATTTTGGTCACCAAATCGAGCGTTGGATGCGCGAGTGTCGAGCAAATCCAGCAAATCAGGTCCAGGATGAGGAGATAGTGCAAGTACCTGATGTTATAAATACTGTGACAAGACCCAGATCTGTCAGTTGGTGGTGGGGGAGGGTGCGGGGGTGAGTCCAAATCAGCAAGTACAGGTACCACAACCTCTGAGAATTTCACAGGGTAACTGATCCCACAATCAGATGCCCTTCATCGAAACTCTAGACGGGTTCTATCCAGACCCGCTACAATGATGGTGCCTGAGGGGGGGATCAGGACTGTACCCTTGGAACACTCTCGGAGGTAGACCAGAGGGGACTGTATGTTGAGGTCGATGTTGATGATCATCCCATTACATTCTTGCGTTATACTGGTGCTACCTGTTCTACTGTGAGGTACGCAGTAATCCCAAACCTACCCCTCTCTGGACAATTGATCCAAGTCATAGGAGTCGGTAATAGTAGAATGACAAATCCATTGACTGATGAGATACCTGTGAGAATAGGAACCTTTCAGGATCAACACCAGTTTGTGGTGTGTGATTCAAGTCTAGTCTGTTTGTTAGGACGTGACCTTTTGTGTAAGCTGAATCGTACCATATATTGCATGCCCAAAGGAGTAGAATTGCAGACTAATAATAATGACATTGCATTCAAACTGGTGAACCAGAATATCTGTGTGGAGATGCTCCCCGTGCTAATGGTGGATGACCTGCCATAAGACTTGAGAGATGCTGTCTCCCCCGTGGTGTGGGACTTCACAGGAGAAGAGATAGGACTGATACGTGGAGTTGAGCCAGTTAAGATACAAGTAAAGCCCAATGCTGAATTTCCAAGAACACCTCAGTAAAACCTGACCCTGGAAACGGTGGCAGGAATTAAACCTGTGATTGAGTCCATGATTGAGCAGGGCATTTTAAAGGATATCATAGGGAGTCCATGCAATTCACTGATAATGGGGTGGCAGAAGCAGAGTTCCAAGTACCGGAGGCGCTAGGTGGCGCTTGACCGTAATGGCCGCGCTGATGTGAGGCTCCCACCGATCCGGGCGGATTCATCAACATAATCCTCATCCTGCTTAACAGATCGGTCCGATGATGTCACCATTGGGCGGCGAAAGGTGCACTGGTGCCGCAATTCGAGTCTGGTGCAGGTAGCCCGTGTTATAACGGAGCAACAAGCTGCGAGGCCCGGAGGCAGTGCTTGGGCTGAATTAACTGGAGGGTCTGGCCGGCTGGGGGAGCTACGTGAGGCCGATGCTGCACAGGCCCGTCTGTGGTGTTGACTGACACACTGCGCAGATCTCCGGGAATGGAGGCTGAGACTGGGTGGCCTCCGGTGACCTGTCCCTGCTGAACAGCCCTAACGTAGAGGATACTGGCTGCATTATGAAGGCCCTCAGAGACCCTCAAAGGTGATTCCCCTGAGAACAAGCGTGTCACCTGAAGATCGGCAGAGAAGGCCGCGACCCTGCTGTGGCAACGGTGAGGAGCAGGGACGGCTGGAGACATCGGGGGCTCTGATACTGGCGGCACGATCCTTGGGCAGAGAATAGCGATGTGAGAGGATGTACGGGAGCAATAGGAGGCTGGAGACTGCTGGTGCGTTGCGGCAAGCCCCGAGCCGCCATTTTGAAGGAGCGACAGATACTAGCCCCCTCGATCCAGTGAAAACGGAGGGCTCATCCTGTTGGCTAAATGGAGGACCGGTTGGCCCGGCTGGTACTGGAATAGTGGCTATTCTCTATTACGGCCTGCTGACCTACACATTCCCTGGTCCTCTGGCTGCATACTAAGAATATAAGTGACTGCGACGGAGCGCTGTCGGACCTGAAAGAGCGCAAGAGACTGCGTATGGTACGGGTGAGACCAGTTGTGCCTAATGTACCTGCTCCCTTGTGGCACAAGTGACAGGTCTCGACAGGCAACCTGGCAGTACGAGTGAGGGTCAGGGAGCGCAAGTGGAAGCCTGAGATCGCCGGCGCTCCGCGGCGAACCCCTAGCTGCCATTTTAACTGAGGGACGGACATTAGCCCCCACGAGCCAGCAGAGGCAAAGGGACCACCCGCTGGATAATTTGGGGAACGGATACCCCTGTTGGCCCGGTAATACTGGTGAATATCTACTGTGTCCTGCTGAACCACTCATCCCCGGGTACTCCGGTTATATCCTACAGATATAGGCGACTGGGGCAAAGTGCTGAGGGGCCTACGAGACTGCTAGAGAGGGCGCATAGTGGGGAGAGACCGCCTGTGACTAATATACCTGCTCCCCTGTGGCACGAATATCAGAGCTGCACACACTGCTGGTAGGAAACAGACATGGGGAGAACGTAGCCCAAGCAGGCGAAACTATCATTTGACGCATGCAAGACGCCAGGCCCCAGCACCAAAGAGCGCGGCATGGAGGACCCGCCGCAGACCAGCGATGAGGGATGGAAGGCGTTGCTGGTGGGGATGCAACAGAGCCTCACCTCAATAGACTCCAAAAGGGATGCCTTGAACAACAGGCTGGAGACAGTGGTCGCTAAACTTGATCAGCATGAGGAGCGGCTAAAAGAAGCGGAGCACAAGGTGTCGGGTTTGGAAGATGGAGCGGTGGCCAGTAAACAGCACATGTTACAGATGGACAAACTGCTGAAGGTCATCCCGGACAAAAATGAGGAGTTGGAGACCCGCTTCCGAAGAAATAACGTATGGCTACTGGCCTTAGCGGAATCTACAAACCCTGGAAGAATGGAGGACTTTATGGAACGACTGCTGATAGATCTCTTTGGTAAGGACTCCTTTTCCGCGCACAGGACCACCGAGCGGGCCCATAGATCCTTGTTGGTGCGCTCTCCCCCAGGAGCCCCACCACGCCTGTGATAATGCGCTTCCTGAATTATCGCGACAGGGACACTACTATGCCTAGCGCGTGAAAAAGGTGAAGTACGTTATGAAAATACCACCTTAGCCTTCTATCCTGACTTCACCCAGGCCGTACAGGAAGCTCGCAGCAAATTCACAGCTGTGAAGAAAAAGCTACAAACACAAGAAATCACGTACGCCATGTTGTACCCTGCGAGGTTAAGGATTCAACACTGGGGGAAACAACATATCTTCAACTCTCCTAAACAAGTGGAGGAATACCTTGCACGCAAACGCAGATCAGCATCTCAAGGCTAAGCTGCCCGTCGACGTTCCTGGTCCTACTCACAATTATTGGAGCCGGGCTAACACCGACCCTAGACTTGCAGCGGAACATAACAGTACTGAAGCCAAGAGATTTCTGGACGCTGTGCCGTTTGGTGATGTATATCTACAGTTTATTGTTAATCTGGACTTACTTGCCGCCAGGTCACTCGCCTCCGTCCCGTCAGACTGACCCATTTGCTTAATGGGGTTGTAGACAGGTGAGATAGAGAGGCTGAGTGGGTACGACGAGAGCCCCTAGTGGTCCCCTATTGAGGGCATTCCCTTTATTCATTGTATTGATTGGTTTTAAAGAGTACAGATGCAATTTGTTGGATCAGTTGTGGGGGGTGGGGGGTGTTTTTTCCTGGCAAGTTGGGGAGGCCGGTGTGGGTGGAGCGGAGAGGGGACAAGATGGGTAGGGTGGATAAGGTTACTCTGTATGATTATGCAGGACGAGTGCGACCATTACCATTGACAGAATGAGATAAATAGGTGTTATGGTTGATGTCACAGGTGATAGAAATGATTTTCGCACTATCTCCTGGTACGTGAGAGGGCTGAATGACCCCAGTAAACTGAGAAAGGTGCTGGGCTATTTACATCGCCATCATGTCCACGTGGCTATGTTACAGGAAACCCACCTTCCACATGGCAGTAAGCCCCAATTTGCAACACGCTGGGCATCCCATAGTTGCTTTGCATCGTATTCTAGCTATTCCAGAGGGGTGGCCATCCTTATAAAATGGGGGGTTAGGTTTGTGCTAGGGGGGACGGACATTGACCCTCATGGGAGGTTGTGTGTGCTTTGGGGCAGGCTGCAGTAACATGATGTTGCCATTGCAAACTACTATGGCCCCAAAGTGGATGATGCCAACCCCTTGCTTATGCTGTGGGGCATGCTACAAGCGCTTGGATCCCTTAACGTTCTCTGGGGTGGGGACTTTAATACTGTTGTGAACCCCCAGATGGACCGCTCCCATGCTACTACAGCCCACTATACCATTACCCAACATACCCTGCAGGGCATCATAGGCACCGACTATTTACTGGACGCATGGCGGCACACACATCCCACACGAGCGGAAGCAACGCATTACTCAGATGTGCATAACACTTGGTCCAGGTTAGACTATGTGCTGGTAACGGTGATGCTTTGGGTCAACAGTGCAACGCATCTGGCTCTCACATATTCTGATCAGTCCCCCGTGTTGGTGACCCTACGGCCCCTTATAGATCTATCCCCCTATCTTGGTTGGAGGTTGAACCCTCGACATTTGCAAGATGCAGTATTTAGGACAGAGATGGAGCAGGACATTAAGGACTTCTTCACCAGGAATATTGACTCGGTGGCCAGTTTAACAACGATATGGGAGGCATTTAAAGTCACAGTGCAGGGATTGTGTATTTCTAAGGGAGTGGGTATATTGAGAGACCTGCGTCGAGAACTACACAAATTGGAAGTAGAGCTGCAGGCGTTTGAAAAGGAAATAGGTGAGGGTGGGGAAATGCGGGCGTTAAGGGCTAACCTGCGTGAGAAGCTGATGGAATACACTGAGGCAGCAGATAGAAAATGTAAATTCCGGAGGAAACACTGTGTGGCTCGAGTGTATGGCGAGGACGACAGGCCTGGAAGAGCCCTGGCTAGTGCAGTACGCTCCCCTAGATTTCAGAATGATGTTACTGAACTGCAGGATGAGCAAGGAAGACTGCATAGAAATCTCCCAGACCAAATGTCTACCCTGATGGAGTTTTATAAACAGCTGTATACTTCACAGAGGGGGGCTCCGCTAGATATTCGGGAATATTTTGAGGATACAGCATTGGCATGGCTAGGGGACACGCAGCGTAAATTCCTGGGTCATGACTTAGAAGTTGATGAGATAATGGAGGCCATTATGAAATGTCGTCAGGGAAGGCCCCGGGGTCCGATGGGATTCCCATAGACTTTTATCAAACTTATGTGTCCATCTTGGCGCCCATTTTAAAGGCGGTATTTTATGAGGCACTGGAGGAGGGTTGCCTACCCACGACTATGAGGAAAGCCCAAATAATGTCATTGTTAAAACCCGGCAAACCCCCTGTTTTCTTTAATGTGTATCGGTCTTTGTCGCTTCCTAATAGTGATACCAAAGTGTTGGCAAAAGTACTAGCGACAACGCTTAATTTGCTACTAGAACGATTAGTGTTGCCTGACCTTGTGCTGAATCGAGCCACTGCTCATAATCGGCGGACTCTCCTGGCTGTTCTACAGGATATTGACCCACGCAGCGCCGCGGTGGCTGTCTTTCTGGACCCCACCAAAGCGTTTGATTCCATAGAATGGGACTATGTGATAGGGACACTGAAACATATGGGGCTACCGGAACCTTTTATAAATTTGATTCAACTGCTATATACGAAGCCATGTGCCAGGGACCTTCTTAACGGCTCCTGCTCAGAGGCCTTTTCGATCACTAGAGGGACAAGAGAGGGATGCCCACTCTCCCCTGTACTCTTTGCCATAGCAATAGAGCCCCTGGCTGCGAAACTGCAGCAACACCATAATCATAGGGGCCTCATATACCCATCCAGGCAATTACTAGTGTCCCTTTATGCTGACGACATCACCCTGTATATACACAAACCACAGGACAACCTAAACCCAGTCTTACGAGAGATTACCAAGTTTGGGACGATAGCTGGGGTGCAAATAAATTGGGGCAAATCCACAGTCTTCCCCTTAATGGACCACACTTGGTCACACCCACTGGATTACCCGCTAACGTGGGAGACGGGAGATATTAAATATCTGGATATTCATGTTACCAGAGACAAAGATGTATTGCTGCGGACGAATTATGGGCTGGCCATGGTTAAGGTGACGGATTACGTCTCTAAATGGTTTAAGCTACCCCTCTCTATGGCCGGGAGGATATCTTCAATTAAGATGATTATACTCCCGAAATTCTTATACTTATTTATAAATATTCCTTACCATCCAGGTGCCTTCTTTTTTAAAACACTTAAAGCACAATTGGTGCGTCTCATATGGGGAGGCAAGCAAGCACGTTTGAAGTTGGCCACTCTTATGCTGCCATACCAATTCGGCGGGTTCGATGTACCTTATTTTGAACAGTATTATTATAGCGCACAGGCACACTTCGCGTGTATTGGTTCCATCCCCCTCCATTTATGGCCCATCTCGCGGTTGAGGATGGGTATATGGCCCCGGTCCCGACAGCTGGGTATGTGTTTACACCATTCAGGGAGGGGGGAGAGACCCAACCACTGTAGACTGCACTGTTCGGGCATGGCACTGGCTGACGCGCGCTGTGGGGGTGCAACTGATGTACTCACCTGGGGTGTCTTTACTACATTGCCCCTTGCTGCCATTTACTGGTGAAAAGATATGCCAAAATGTATTCACCAAACTACACTACCCGACTTGGGGGGGATTTGTACATTGGGGAGAATTCCGTTCGAAAGACCAGTTTTTCGGGGAGTGCGAATACTCATTTATGGAGCTGTTCCTTTACAGCAGGCTTAGGCAGAGCGTTAGGGCCAAGACCCCGGAATTTCCTAAAGAGCCAGAGATCTTTACTTCACTCCACTTAATGTTACAAACAGACGCCCCCGCACATGTTATTTCTCTGTTGTATAAACAGCTGCCTGCTGCGCCTCCCCATTCACCAGCAAGAGCCAGAAGGGAATGGGATAAGGACCTAGTCAGCCCCCTAACTGATGACCAGTGGGAGGAGGCCTGCTGCCAGACTGACTCGATCTCAGGTAGTAGCAGGCTGCGGTTATTGCATTATACATTTTTACACCGACTCTACCATACCACAGCGAAGCTACATAAGCTGCATCTCAGGGATGACGATAAATGTTTGCGATGTGGACACGGTCGGGCAGACTTTAAACATTTAGCATGGGGGTGCCCCCAAGTGGCCACTTACTGGGAAGAGGTCTTTACGGGACTCACTCAGATGCTGAGTACTCTAATTGAACAGACTCCCCTCAGGGCTTTGTTGGGCTTGATTGGTGACATAAAAACGCTGCACCGCAAATTCTTGGCCATGGGCGTACTACTGGCGCGACGGCAGGTGGCCTGCAAATGGGGTAGGGGCAGGGCCCCTAAATTTAAAGATTGGATACATGACATGTCCACTTGGCAGGAATATCTTTATGTGTACGCAGAACAATTGCCTCTGAAATCTCGGCCCAGAGATATTTTGGGACCCCTGACGACTTATTTACTGAACCAGCACACAGGGGATGCAAATGTTGAGGTTGCTGAAGGGACCCTGCAGGGGAGGTGAATTGGTGTGAAAAGGCATAGGGAATGTTGCTATTTAACTGGTCAATGTGGGTTGTGGCTGCATGCGGGTTGTGGGTAGGGGGGCAAATTGAATAACCCGAAGTGATCATCTGCTAACGTTCCTGGGGCATCGACTCGTTTGGCGAGTGGACTTTTGAACTTTGGACTTATTTATGGTGGCCTTGGTCGACCTTGTCTGTTTTGTTTTGGCCGCAGTTTTGGAGTGACTCAGGGGGTGGTAGTTGGGGAGGTGGGGAGGACTACGGTGGGATGGAAATGGATGGGGCATCACTGGAACTGTATGTACGTAGCCTGAGTGCGTGGATTACTGATAATTTGCATTGTGATGTACATTATGCTTTATTGTTTAATAAAGACTTTTGAAACCAAAAAAAAGAGTTCAAAGTACCGCATTGTTCAGGACCGGAGGGGCCGGCAAATCCCATTGTGATCCTATGTTGTCCTGTGGTACCAAATCCATCTGTGATCCCATTTCATATCCCTTATGAAGCAGAATGGTTTACTGTGATTGATTTGTGGCAAGCATTCTTTTCGATACCCTTGCATGAGGAAACCAATTATTTTTTTCTTTCCGGCTGGAGAACTGTGTGTTAACATGGTGCCGTATCCCACAAGGGTATACTGAGAGCCCATCTATCTTTAATCAGATCTTGAAGAAGAACCATGAGAGTTTAGTACTGCTGCAGAATTTAGTACTAATGCATTATATTAATGACCTCCTGTGTGTTTCAGAGACTGAGGAAGCTTGTAGGGTTGATACTATTGCTCTGTTAAACCAGCTGGCAGAAAATGGACACAAGGCGTCTCCGAGCAAACTTCATTACTGTTTGCCTGCCGACCAGTATTTGGGTAATCGTATTGAGAAAGGTGTCACCAGACCCCATTAAGGTGATCATGAAAACAAATGTGCCTAACACACAAAAGGAAGTCTGGATGTTCTTGGGAATGGTTGGTTACTGCTGACTATGGATCCCCAACTTTTCATTGAAGATGAAGCCTTTTCAGAGATTGACGCACAAAGATGTGAGTAATCCGGTACCATGGGATAACAGCTGCTTGGTTGCATTCTTAGAGCTGAGAGAAAGCCTATGTCATGCACCAGCTCTAGGAATGCCTGATTAGAACAAAGCGTGTTAGCTATTTTTGCCTTGAGAGGGAGGGTTGTTCACTGTCTGTAGTCCCCCAGAAATACTGGGGTGTCCATTGACCAGTGGCCTACTTCTCAGCTACATTAGACCCTGTAGCTTCAGCATTGCCCAGATGTCTCAGATCTGTTGCTGCAACTGGTGTCAGCAATGAAAGATGTGAAAGTATTGTGATGGGTCATCCTCTTACTGCCTATTTTCCACACTCAGTCGAGCTCCTGATGACGAGAACCAAAACACAGCTTTGACCAATAATATGCTCACACGTTATGAGCAAGTTTTACTGGCCTCAGAGAATGTTACCTTGAAAAAATGTTCTGTGCTAAATCCTGCTACTTTGATACCTATTCCAAATGTTGAAGGGGAAGATTGTGAGGACCATCACTGTCTGGATGTGACTAAACTTTGTACCAAACAGAGACCCGAAATTGTTGTTAAACCTCTGCCTGAATCAGACTTAGTCCTTTTTGTTGATGGTTCATGCTTTAGAGACAATGAGGGTTATTTGAGAGCAGCGTTTGCTGTCTGTACCATTTCTGGAGTCAAGGAAGCGGCTTGTTTACAGGGAGTACACTTCGCACAATTATTAAAATAATTGCTATGACACATGCATGTTATGTTATGTTATATTAATTTATTATGCGCACAGATACTCCAGCCAAGGAGCGTCCCGGCGCAGAGACAAGGTAGAACATAACACAACAGGAGAATAAAAACATAAGAGCAGCTAAAACAGGAATGTTTTTATAGCCCTCCGGAAGGTCAAGAAGTCCTCCATCAGACGGATTTCAACAGGAAGGGAGTTCCATGCTGACGCGGCCTTTACACTGAACGAGCGGCCTCCCATGCGACTGAGCCTGAATCTGGGGACCACAGCAAGGGCCAAGCCTTGGGAACGGAGGGTACGGGTGGGAACGTAAAAGGAGAGACAGCTAGATAAGATTTCCGGGCCAATACCTCTCAGAATCTTAAAGGCAAGGCACAGAACCTTAAAGAGGATGCGCTTCCTTACAGGGAGCCAATGTAGGGAACGAAGGACACCTGCCACCGAGCTGAATCTGGGCAGTCCGACAATCGCCCTATCCGCAGCATTCTGAACCCGCTGCAGACGGGTTAACTCGGCCTGGTTGGCCCCAGCCAGAAGAGAGCTGGCATAATCCAGGCGGGAGATGATAGTTGCCTGGATCACCAGCTGCCTGGTCGGGGCGTCAAAGAACTTGAGAACAGGTCTCATGCCCCTTAGCAATCCGAAACAACAGGCCGCAGTTTTTTTGGTGTGCCCTACAACGGAGAGGTCCGCATCCAGCCAGACCCCCAGGTTTTTTACCTCCGATACCGGGGTCGGAGTGGGTCCCAGCTCTGAGGGCCACCATTGGTCACCCCACAACTCCACTCCCTTACCGATAACCATCACCTCCGTTTTTGTGGCATTTAGCTGGAGACAGTTGCCTGTCAACCAGCTAGCCACCGCCTTCAGTCCAGACTGAAACCTGGGGGCCTCAATCTCCGCATCCCCGCTGAGAGTAACCGCCAGCTGTGTGTCGTCGGCATATGAGACCAGAGTTAGGCCCCACTGCCTAGCGACATCAGCCAGCGGTCTCACGTAAAGGTTGAACAACGTGGGACTCAGCGAGGACCCTTGCGGGACCCCCATGGCCAGCGGTTGGAAATTGGACTTGAAGGGAGGGATGGCAACACAGAAGGAGCGGTCATCTAGAAAGGAGCGGAACCATTGCAACACCTGGCCGCCAATGCCAGTCTCCTCAAGCCGATGCAGGAGGATGCTGTGGTCTACCGTGTCAAATACGGCACTGAGATCTAATAATATGAGCGCCGCCGTTTGACCAGCATCCAACCTTGCACGGAGATGTTCCACCATCACAAGTAACGCGGTCTCTGTGCTGTGACCGGCACGAAATCCGTTTTGTGTGGGATCGAGGGCATTGGTCCGTACAAGATGTTCAGACAGGGCCAGTATGACATGGGCCTCTGTAATTTTGGCTGGCCAGGGTAGCAACGAAATGGGGCGATAACTTTCGGGCCTGGACGGGTCCAGGGAGGGCTTTTTGATAATTGGGGACACCACAGCTTGCTTCCACTTAGCTGGAACTACTCCTGTTTCCAAGGAAAGGTTGACAAGGGAACATACAGCTGCACGTCCCATAAAAGCCTGATCACGAAAGAGAGCAGGCCTTACTGGATCAGATGGAGATCCAGATTTGACTTGCAACGCAAGTTTGTCAAACCCGTCCAAGGTGAGGGGGGGGGAAGACAAGCAGAGTAGTCTGATGGTGGGTCCCACTGGTGCTTTCCCGACCGGACCCTATGCTAGGGAATGTCCGATAGATAGCTTGGACTTTCCCCAGGAAATAAGAGGCAAGGGATTCACAGTGGGAAAGGGAGCTTACGGTCGTGGAGGTAGTCCGCTTTGCCATGAGATCTTTTACGGCCTTAAAAATGGCTTTCGACGGATTAGTACTGTTCCGGAATTCTGCGGCATAAAAAGCCGCTCGAGCTTGACAGATAGCCCGATGGTAGAGCTTGACGGACCTGGCATATGCAGCTTTTAAATCAGCCCCATAGGTCTTCCTCCAGGCCCTCTCAGCCCGTCTACAGGCACCCTTCAGAGCCCGAAGGGCGCCATCGTACCAGGGACTCGACTCTCTCGAGTTGATTTTAGTCGATACAATGGGTATCAGAGAGTCCAAGGCACTAGTAATCCAGGAACAGAAGAGGTCATACCCCTTTTCTACATCCGTCAAAGGACCCAGCGGCTCCTCTAGTAGAAGACGATGGAAGTCTTCTAACCTAAGTTTCTTCCAGGCCCTCTTCTGAACCCGTCTAGCCGAGGAGATGGAAGGGGTGGCTGAGTCAGGGCAAAGGATGGACACCAAGAAGTGGTCTGTCTATTCCACCGGCAAGATGGAGGTAATTTTAGTCCCCGGCAGATTGGTAAACAGGGGATCTAAAATATGCTCCCCCGAATGGGTAGGCTGGGAGACCAACTGGGGAAGTTGAAAGGCCTCTAGGTCAGAGGAGATGGAACGCACTGTCAGGCCTGAGAGGGTGTCGAAATGCAGATTCAAATCGCCCATGATGGAAAAGTTGGCACAATCTGCGACCAAAGGGCCAACAATGTCGGGGAAAGCATTTCTAAACACCACATCGCTGCCGGGCGGACGATAGACGACCATCCCAGAAAGCGTAAATTCAGGGCTGACAGAGACCTTGAACAAGGCACTTTCACACCCAGGGATATTTAGGGCACTCCAGACACAGGAATAAGTAGACCTTACTACTAAAGCTATACCCCCACCTCTGGACACCCTATTCAAGGTGTACATAGAATAGCCGGGTGGGCAGGCTAGATTTGAAATAGCGGTGTCCGCATCCTGTAGCCAAGTTTCAGTCATGGCAAATATGTCCGGGGCTTCCTCCTCAATAAGGTCAAAGATGTTCTGATAATGTTTCAGCGCAGACCTGACATTCAGGTTCAGGATCCGCAAGGAGGAAGGAAGATCTGTAGTACGGCGGGTCACCGGGAAGTTAGTACTAGGGAGAGGACTCGGAGAGCCGAGAGCCCACCCATTACAAGAGCAATGGTATGGGCCTCGCAATGGATGCACCGGAGGAAGGGTACAACTACGGCTTACCTGACCGATGGCAAACAGGCACTCCCGCGAATATGACAGCATGGCGGCAGTAAGATGGAGTATTAGTCGTTAACCAGAGTCCCACGACGTCCAGCGCGTCCTTAGCGCGGACAGGCGCAGACGGGCAGGACTCTGGCACGACTCCGGCCACGCGAGGACACGCCCGCTGCGCGATCCCGCTGCGCTAGGGGAGGAGCTTTAAATAGGTGTTCCCAGGCGGCACATGCGCACTCAAGCGCTATCAGATGGAGACGCCTCACTCCACTCACCCCACTCCAAGATGTCCGCCAAAAACGAGCAGGGAACCCACCCCAGGACCAGACCCGCCCAAACGGCGGTGAAGGGGCACAATTTATGGTGCAAGTAAGGGGCAATTTTAAAAAGGGTCAAAATGACCAAAACCAACAGAAATTATAGAAAACGTTTTTAAAACAGCAGTTTTACTGCAAAAACGCGCAAGCGCTCTCGCAGCAGCAGCTACCTTGTCAGGGGCTGAGAACAGGAGGGACTCGCCCTAAATAGGTGTTCCCAGGCGGCACATGCGCACTGTCTTGTTTCTGATCAAATCCGAGTCACCATCTATACCGATAGCCAGTACGGGTTTGGTGTGGTTCATGATTTCGAACAGCTTTGGTCCAAGAGGGAGCTCTTAACGTCATCAGAATCTCCTATCAGAAATGGGGAATATGTGAGACAAAAGTTGGATGCCTTACAGCTGCTGAAGGAAGCGGCTGTGGTAAAATGTGCCTCCCATGGAAACGGGGAGGATTTTGTTACAATGGGCAACAGGTATGCGGATGAAGTTGCACGCTTTTGTGCAGAACATGCTAACATTGAAGGGGGGCGTGGCTTGGACGCCGATCGGGATGGCGGCGTGAGCTCGCAGCTCCGCGCGGAATCCCGCTAATTCTCCTGTTTTCGGTACCCTGGGCGACCCGGAGGCGACGCACCTGCCCTCTGAAGTGTAAGGGGACAGCCGGGCACGATCGGCGAGTCGCGTGGGGACTGCTGGCCCCGAGGAGATCGAGTTGAGGAGACGGCCGAGGTGTTGCCGAGAGTGAGAAGAAGATGGCGGCGATGAGGCCAGGTGGCCCCGGACTCCAGCTTTGAGCCGAGTTGTCGCCGACTGGTAGGAGATCCTGCAACCGATAGATCGGGGCACTAGGATCAACGGTGCTGTGCCCAAAGACCAGGGGACGTTGACCCGCCCCGCCCAGTCCTTGGGAACCCTCGCTGGCTGCCGTCCCGAGATCTCTCCTTTCCCCCTCAGGCTTCCGAGGGGGTCAGTTGAACAGGGCTCGCCAAGCTGGTCATTGCTCCTGAGGGCATCGGCGGCGACATTGGACACTGCCCGGTGCCGGGGAGCCGGCACTGAACCACGAGCGCAGACGCTAGACGGGCACTTGGGCCTGTGACGCGGCACCCTGGAATGGTGGCGATCGGAGGGCTGATGGCCGAGGACCGCACTGAGGGGGACCCGGCGACATCAACTCGGATGGGCGAGATTCCTTCGCCGGAGTTGGACCAGGAGCAGCGTCTGAACCGACGTTTGGATGCCATACTTGATGCGATCACCTCGACCAAGGAGGCGCTGCACCAAGATATCGCCCAAGTGGCCACGGGCCTGGGGCTACTACGAGCGGACCACGCGAAGCTGGCGGACAGGGTCAAGGACCATGACCAACTGTTGCTGGACCTGAAGCCGTCGTTGGTGACGGCGGAACACAGGATCACGGATATCTTGGCCCGGCTGGACTCGCTGGAACGACGGGCGGAGGATGCCGAAGGCCGCAATAGACGGAACAATGTGCGGGTCGTAGGCCTGCCGGAGCGGATTGAGGGGGAGGATGCGGTGGCCTACATGGAGAACTGGTTCCGCACAGTGGTGGCGCCGGAGGGGCTTACTCCTTTCTTCACTCTGGAGCGAGCTCACCGGGTACCTGCTCGCCCGCCGGGGCTTGGCCGCCCCCCCCCGACCGATGGTGGTGCGGCTCCTCCACTACAAGGACCGGGATCTCCTCATCCAGCGGGCTAGGATGTCGGGCCCATATGAGGTGGAGAACAGTAAGGTCACAATTTTCCCGGACTACACCCAAGCGGTCCAGAAGAACAGGGCATCATTCCTAGCGGTGAAGAAGGAGCCCCGCGAAGAGGGCATCCAATATTCCCTGCTCTACCCGGCCAAGCTGCGGATCATACTGGATGGCACTACGCACTTTTTTCAGACTCCGGACGAAGTTTGGCAATGGCTGGAGTCGTACAGAGCGGGGACGGATAGGTCGCATAAAAGCAGGCGAGATCAGCCTAAGCCGCCCCGGATTAGGCAATCGCAGCGCATCAGGTCCCGCAACAGGCGCCAGCGGGAGAAGCGAGAGGCTCAAATGGAGGCGGAGAAGAGGGATGCACTCGCAGCGACGGCGGCCATTACGGGGTCGCAACAGACTAGTGAACTGGCAGAATCGGACTCAGGCGGGGAAGGCAGCAGGACGGGAGAAGAACTATCAGAGGCGGAAAGCTCGAAGGGGCCGATAGTGACCCCACAAACATCGGATGGAATGTTTTGCGGTTGAGACTGTTTTGGGACTTGATCAAGACTTCATGGTAGGGTGATATCCTGTTGGTGAAGAGCGGGTTGCTGGGTATGGGGGCTGAGTGCCTAGTAGGGGATGAAGGTGCGGGACGCGGGCTCCGCTAGCTGGGATCGGCGGTAACTCACCCCCCTTGGGCCCTTAAGGCCTGCTGTGGTGGAGACCACAGGGTAAGAGTGTGGGAAGTTGATTCAAGGTTTGGATGGGGGCGGCCATTGGGTTCGTGTGCTCTGTCCTGGGGAGTGGGGTTTGGGGAGTTTTTCTGTTCTGGGTCTGTTCGGGGGGGGCAACTGCATTGGAGGGGGTATGGACCTTTATTATTTGAATCGGACTGTTCGATGTTGGAATGGGGACATTACCTAATTTGAAATGCCTGACGTGGAATGTCCGGGGGCTGCGTACTATGGTGAAACGTCACAAAGTTCATGCATACCTGGTGCGTAGGGGGGTTCAGATCGCTATGCTACAGGAGACTCATCTCACCAAAAAAGAGTGCGCTGCATTGCAAAAAAGATGGCGGGCCTGGTAATTGGCACCACTTATTCAGCGTATGCCAGGGGGGTGTTGATCTGGGTGAGGGCGGGGATACCCTTTCAAGTGCTGAATCGAGTGGTGGACCCTGATGGCCGGTTCGTGGCGGTGGAGGGGAGGTTGTATGGAAGAGATGTGGTTCTCTGCTGTGTGTATGCGCCGAACACTGATCAAGCTCAATACTTTGATGGCCTCTCGGGGTCCTTGGCCTCTTTCCTGGCGGGCCCGATAGTGTTAGGGGGAGACTTCAATTCGATCACGGATGTGGCTCTAGATAGGTCCCATCCCCCCCTGGTGGACTCCCCGGTACGCAGGTTGGCCTTGCACAGGAAGGATTGGCAGGACAGATGGGGGTTGCTGGATGTTTGGCGGGAGCAGCACAGAAACACCAGGGATTACTCCTTTTACTCTGCTCTCCACGATCTGCATGTCAGGATAGATTCGGTGCTCTGTGGAGGGTCCCTAGCCCCCTTGATTTCTCATACGGAGTACCTGGCTAGGACCATCTCGGATCATAACCCCCTATTGGTGCACATTCAGTGGCAGCGGGAGCGCTCAGCGATACCAACATGGCGGCTTCGGCCGGAGACGCTAGAGGATTCTGTGTTCAGAGACGCGGTCCAGCAAGGCATTGATAGTTATTTCGGTGTGAATGAGGGCACGGCTACGAGTAGGTCCACGGAATGGGATGCAATGAAAGTGGTGGTGAGAGGGGTGTGCCTGGGTAGGTTTTCGAATGCTCGCACGACTGTGTTGAATGCGCTCATGAAAGCGGAGGAGACTTTGAGGGACTTGGAGCGCCGCAGGCCGGCTAGGCCGGACTTGCAGACCCAGTTATTGGAAGCGAAGGAAGTGGTTGCCACCGAGACAGAACGTTTGAGGTGTTACGACTACAGGCAGTATATCGTCAGAGCACATGCGGAACGGGACAAGGTGGGCACCCTCTTGGCCAGATTAGCTAACCCGGAACCTAGGGGCTGCCCGGTCCTCAGCATTATTAATGCGCGGGGGAGATGGTGCACTCCCAGGCAGCGGTGTTGGAATGTTTCAGGGTGTACTATGAGGGCTTATACCAGAGTCAGCTGGGAGTGGGGGTTCAGGACATTGCAGACTACCTGGGGGAGAGGCAGCTTCCGGTCCTGGACGAAGAGGACGCGAAGGAGCTGGGTGGCCCGATCACGCTCACTGAAATATGGGTGGCCATTAAACATATGGCCCGTAATAAAACACCCGGGGTGGACGGATTGCCAATTGAATTTTACCAACAATATGTCGACAGCTTGGCTCCCAGGCTTCTGGTGGTGTATACGGAAGCTTTTAAGGCCGGGGGACTGCCTGGGTCCATGCGAGAGGCCTTGATTGTGCCGCTCTTAAAGCCTGGCAGGGATGCGGCGGATGTACGGTCCTATCGCCCGCTATCCATGTTGACGGTAGACTACAAGATTCTGAGCCGAATCCTAGCCACCAGACTGGCCCCACATATGACGGGTTTGGTGCACAGGGATCAGGCCGGGTTTATACCCACAAGGAGCACGGCGCTGAACATTCGCCGCTTGGTGGGAATAATGGACGCCATCTTGGACGGGGAAGGAGCTCCGGCGGTCCTGTCCGTGGACATCGAGAAGGCTTTTGATAGTCTGGAATGGTCTTTTCTGGATGGAGTGTTAAAAAGGTTTGGCATGGGAGAGGGGTTCCGCCAGTGGACGAAGGTCCTATATGCCTCGGCGACAGCGAGGGTGCGCTTGGGCGGTCTGGTGTCGGCGGCATACCCGGTGGGTAGGGGCACACGACAGGGGTGCTCCCTATCCCCCCTATTGTTTGCTCTGGCGATGGAACCTTTGGCGGTCCATGCGAGGTCGGGCGACAGGTACGCAGGGATAGCCAGCGGTGGCCAGCGGCATTATATATCGTTATATGCGGATGACTTGCTCCTGTACCTCGACAACACGGCGCGGGCCCTGGACGGAGCGATGGACCTGTTGTCGGAGTTTGGCCAGCTATCGGGCCTTAAGGTCAATTGGGCAAAGACTTGTGTGTTTCCGCTTAGAGCGGGATCGCCCGACCCTGGTGGCGATCTGGGTGTGGTCTGGGAGCCATCTTGTTTCACCTATCTAGGAGTCCGCATCATGCCACGCGACTGCGGACCTATTGGAGGGCAACATTGGTCGATGTGTCCGGGCACTGAGGGGCAGCTTGTCCTTCTGGTCGACCCTCCCGCTGACGGTTCTGGGTAGGATCGCGCTTTTAAAAATGGTGGCGCTCCCCCGCTTTCTCTACTACTTCCGGACGTTGCCTGTCTGGATTCCTCAGGGGATCTTCAAAGACTTGAGGACAATGATCATTGGCTTCCTATGGGGGCATGGTCGCCGTAGAGTGGCGCTGAGCACGCTACTTCGCCCCAAGATAGAGGGGGGCATGGCTGTGCCCGATTTTGAGCTGTATTATTTAGCGGCGCAGTTACAGGTCCTCCCGCAGAACGTGGCTAGGGTGTTCAGGGGTCCGGAGGAGGACCGGAACCGGGGATACCACGCCATGTGCTATCCTATATTATCATGCAACAGAGGCTCGAGTTGCGGGGCCTCACTATGGAGGAACGGACGCTCCGGCTGTGCTGGCAGAGGAGCCTTCGGAGAGCGAAGGCGACGCGGCCTTATGCACCGGAGATCCCGATCGGCATGCTGACGGCCTTGCCGCATGGGGGAGATTGGTCCCCATTGCTGGACTGGGAGGAGGCGGGCATACAGGTAGTGGGCGACCTATACATAGATGGGGCCTTAGCACTGTTCGATGCGCTCCGGGAACAGTTTGGGCTGCCCGACGGGGGGTTCCTTCTGCACGCGGCAGTGGTGGCTGCTATACAGAAGTACTGGAAAGGGGGGCTCATGGAACCGACAACGACTATGGCGTGCCAGTATGTGGTAATGGCGGCGGGTACGTTCAAAGCTGTGACATGCCTCCATAATAGGATGCTGAATGAGGGACTGGAACCGCTCCAGAGGCTCAAGACTAAATGGGAGGAGAGTGTGGGCCGGCCCATACCGGACACGGCATGGGGTCACATCTTGCGGCGCACGTGGAAAGGCACGAGAAATGCGCGCTTCCAGCAAGTGCATTTCTACGTGCTTCATAGGGCCTACTTAACCCCTGAGAAAATACAGCGGTACTTCCAGGTACCGGATGCTCGATGCCCACAGTGCTCGTCTCCGGGAGCAGACATGGACCGTTTGTTCTGGGGGTGCTCGCACTTGGAGGCCTATTGGGCGGAGGTGGGTGACCTCCTAAACGAAGTGACTGACAGGGAGGTGGACTTCGATATGGCGGCATGCCTGTTGCTCTGGTTCCCGCACACCAAACACACCAAGGTGACGAGCAAATTTATTGATCTGGGTCTGATACTGGCGCAAAGGGAAATATCATGGCATTGGAAGTCCAGGGGGGGACCCTCACTGCGTAGATGGAAGAATGAACTGCTGCGGTGGTCAGACTGCGAGAGTGTGCTCCGGATGAAGCAGGCTGTCAAGATTGGGAATGAGAAGGCTTTGGATGCGGCGCGTGCGTGGGAGTTAGTGGTGCAGGCCTTGCGTGACTCTTTGGTGGAGGATGAGGACGGTGGGAATTAGGCCAGCGGACACTGCGGGGCGAACACAACAGAATCATAATCCGCACTGTAGTGGATCCATCCAACACGTCGGAATGAGGCATACACCTTTAGCAGTTGCCAGGGGGGGGCTCGGGGGGGTTGGTTAATGGGAGTTTGGGGTGGGTCGGAAGCCGAATAGATGGTTGCCCAACAGGGCACCTTGAATCCAATAGGATGGTGGAGTACTGTGCGGAGTGTGGAACGGCTGGGGGGTGCGGCCAGGCATGATAGACCTACAGTGTTCGGGGCAGGACCCGACATGGGCGGTACCACCGATAACCACTGGGATGGCTGACGGAGTGTTGTTGAGGGGGAGGGGTAAAAGCAGATACGTAAAACGATATATCAACCATGGTCCCTATGGGACGTGCACAGTGATGTTTTCCTATTGAGTGGAGTATTATACCGCCCGGCCTCCGGGATGCGGGCTGAATGGCTGTGTACGATCTGTGTTCTACTATTGACCGGGGGGAGGTCATGAGTGCACTGGCTGACTATTTGTATTCTGTGGTTTCTAACTCTGCAATAAAAATATATTTAAAAAAAAAACATGCTAACATTTTCAATGGGGTTTATTCAGGAGATAGTACAGAGAGAATCGAGCTCAGCATGATGATAGCCATAGCGGACACTTGGGATGAGGTCAATCGTCTGCAGGGAGAACCAAGAAGAGGCTTTTTGTATCAAAGCAGGGTGTGAGAAGAGAGATTATGGCATATGGGTTTCAACAGTTGGTAGAGGAGTGTTGCCGGATTGTTTACTGAGCCTTATGGCGAGGCAGATTCATGGATCAGTTCACAATGGGAGAGATGCCTTAGTGTGAGTGTTCAGACAAACATAGTTTAACCTGAGGTTTAGTGTGCTTGCTGAAGAAGAGTGCCACAGGTGAGTTACATGTCAACAAATGACTGCTGGAAAGATAACTGTGGTTGCCTTGCGTCACATTTGGACGTCAGGATGTCTTTTCAACAGAATCCAGCTTTAGTTCATAGAGATGCCTAGGTGTAATGGGCTGAGGAACCTCTTGGTTGTGGTGTGAGCCTTTTCACGTTGATTAGAGACATATCCAACCAGAAGGTGCTATAGTCTCACAGTAGCCAAGCTGTTACTTAGGGAGCTGATTCATCGTTTCGGATTTCCAACTTCATTGGAGTCGGATAGAGGAACACATTTCCACGGTGATATCATGATGCTGTTGTGTACTGCCTTACAAGTTGATCAGAGATTGTACTGTAGCTACAGACCCGAAGCATCGGGATGGTGCAGCAGATCAATGGCACTCTCAGGATGAGAATGAAGAAAGTATGCTATTCAACATCTCTGAATTGGCCTGATGTGTTGCCTTTGGTGCTGATGAGCTTGTGTAGCATACCAGATAGGAGAACAGGACTCTCACCACATGATATATTGATGGGGTGAGTGATGCGCTTGCAAGCAGTGCCATCCTCAGCATTGATAAACATCACTGAAGATTTGATCCTTGATTATTGCAAAGGACTGGCTGACGCAGTCCGTTCTGTGTCTCAACAGGTTTAAGCTGCGACTGCACCGACTTTGAAGAACCTGTCATGACGTGTGTCCAGGTCACTGTGTTTTGTCCGGTAACATGCGAGGAAGAACTGTCTTGATACTCTTTGGCGAGGTCCACACCAGGTGATTTTGGTGACAAAGACAGCTGTGAAGTGCAGAGGCTTGCCAGACTGGATTCATGCCTCTCATACCCACAGAGATTCGGGACCCTCGAAAAAAACAACTCTTTGCACTGAAGAATACCCAGCTGTGGTTTCAAGGCCACCAGAGAGGGCAAGCCAAGCTGTGGGGGTTCCTGACAAGGCTGGTTACCCACCACTTTGAGCTGAGGGGATTAACGCTACACAAGGCCCAGGTATTGACTCGGAGGGAGACGGTGACTTTGCAAGTGGTACAGAGTCAGACTGAGCTGAAGAGACTGGTGTGGAAAATGGTCAAGTGCAAAGGAGTAGAGCAGAAGTTGCAAGAAAATCATGGCCTGTGAGACAGAGGAAACAGAACTTGAGACTTGCACCTGAAAGAGACATTGCTCCCGTCTCTGAGACGTCTGAATCAGAACTGAGTGACACAGAGCAAGCACATGGGAGTTTGAAAAGGCCAAGGAGAGTAAAAGTACTGTGCCAGAGATACGCTGCCCCGGAGTGGACTTATCTGATTACAGATGCCTTGAATAGTGAGGTACAGGAGGCTGAGATCTGGACTAGTGAGGCGCGGAGCATCAGTACTGATAATTGAGATTGAACTGTTGATCCCTTGGAGTAGAAGCTAATGGAGTTTTGACATTGACTGTACCAGATCCTCCAAGACGGAGTGGCCTGATTTTGCAAGACCTTTTGTTTCCAATTTTTGGGTATCAGCCACCAGCTCAGGAGATTGACGCTTTTTGTACTGAACTTTTACAGCGTGTCATTAAGGAAATTGGCTCTGATCTCATAGGGATGTAAACTGAACTGTGAATTATATATAAAAGTTTTTCAAAAAGAAGATAACTTATGCCAGAGTAGAAGATTAAGAACAAATTTAGGGGCCTTTCTGTAGAAGAAGAAAGAGGGCTACGAAAGTCTTTGAACTGTGTAAACAATTGTACAACAAACTGTGAAAACTGTCTCCACGACTTCAAGGAACTGTGTATGAACTTTGTTTGTCTAGCAGTGTGAGGCAAAGAAAGACTTGAACTTACCTGTAGATGGAGTCTGTAAATTCGAACCGTAGAGCAAAGTGTGTAATAGTAACACTGATAGTAGGAGTGATCGTAGATATTGCGGTAGTCATTATCATGTCTGTTAAAGTTCACACGAAGCAGGAGCTGTTGGGGTGGGAGTACAAGGGACATCCACACCTACCACTTCTATCACAAAAGAGGGTACAATTGGAGCTGATAGTGCTATGATTGATCAAACTAGATGCTTGTTGCTTGAGGATTTGTCTAAAGGTGATTATACTATTAATGCGTATGCGAAGTTATTGTATGAGTTTGTGAATACGACGGATGTGAGAGATTTTTATATGTGTATGCAGTTACCAGCATCAGTTGAGAAGGGTATCAGATACCACCACTTGTCTCTGACATATGGTATCACTTGTAGTTTATTGCTTAGCATGTTTTATGATAAGGGTCATTCCAAGTATTACTTATCAAATTATGATGTGGTGCTTTCAGAGGTTCCAGCTTACAAGCACCTGAACAAGTATTATTATTACAAACAATAGGAGAGAATAGTGAAGTACTTCATAACTATTATTACATTAGATATACCTAATGCACATAGACATAATTTGAGATGTATGCTGACTGACATAGAAAAGAAGTTTGTAGATCAGATAGAAGATAGATATAGGCAATTAGCAGTTAAGCTTAACAATAGTGAAGGAAAATTTGAGTGGACCAAAGAAGAGTTAGCAATTAAGTCTAGGGTAAGTTGTGGTCCAATAGTGTTAGAATTAGAGCAGCATAGGAAGCTTTGCATCAGACAAGTACAGACATATTATGATAAAATCTTTGTGGGTCAGAGTATGTGTGATCACACTTTTAAAATTGTAGCCACCGCAAATAAGTTCTTACCAGACGCGGTACAAGTGGTGCCGAATGTGTACTTTGTGTATGGGAGAAATGCGTATGTTTTATTGCCACTGAACTGGTATGGCACGTGTTATGTGGCTGTAGTGTTTCTCAAGGTGTACCGGATGGAGGATTTGGGACCTTTAGAGGGGAAACCGTCCCATTGAGAAAAGCGTGGTACAAGTGTAGGAGAGATTGTTGGAGATGTGTTTGGAGCAATGATACCAGGTTTGGGAGTAGTTTTGAATGACAAAGATTAGAAGGTTATCAACTATTGTGGAAAAGTTGTCAGCAAATACAACTCAGCCTTTGCTACTCTTGAATGGAGGGATGGCCTCAATAAGAGCTTTGGTGATGCAAAACTGTCTTGCTTTAGATGGGTTAGCACAAAAAGTGTGGAGTTTGTAAAACGCTGAGGGTTCAATAGTGCTGTACTTATATCATGGACCATAGTAAGGAACTGAGGAAGTATATAAGTAATATCACGGAGACATACTACGAGATACATGACTTGGCTGCAGAGAGAGTTCGGGATAAAGTTGGTAAACGATTTGTAAAGATTGGAAGTAGGTTTGCAAATCTTGGGAAGGGATTTCATGGTTACATCTTGAAGCCAATCATTATAGTGGTCATTTGTTTCATCCTTTTGCTGGAAGCAATAAGAGCTTCTGAGTGGCATAGATAAAGACAGGAATACCACCCCGCGACAGACTCCCATGTTTTTTTTTTTATTCATCATTTTAGTGATATACTACAATCCGTTTTTAAATCCATTTGAATATCGTACAGCTCTACACGAGCGATTCCTTATCGGGGGCTCCGTCGTTGGCTGCTTCTAGATTAAGGTTACCGGTGGATATAGAAGTGAATCCTGACTGGCTTGATAAACGAGAGTACTAAATCCTAGGGGCTCCGTTTTTTGGCTTTCTTCAGATTGGTTACCATATCTTTGTGGCCAGATTGGGCGCCAGCAGTGAGGAACTGTGCTTTCACATTATTAGAAGAGGTTACAGTACTTGCCTTGCTTTTTAAGTTTTTGCCACGAGCTACAGAGGGTCACCATTGGTGGACAAATTTGCACTTAAAATTATAATAGCCATAAGAACATATACAAACGTTTGAGATATTGCGAATGAAAGTGGGAAGATATTGTGTTTGTCCTGATGAAGGTGGGCAGTTATCTGCATTGGACCCACCGAAACGCGTCAACGCTTTAATGTTGGGAATTACCACGGATATGAGACACTTGCAATTAATTGCTTTTGATTATTTTGCTAGAATTTTCTCTTGCCTAAAGCACTTTTGCACATATTTCATTTTGTCTATAAGTCCTAGTACCGTGGTACTCCCTGATTTGAAGATAATTTTTCTTGCTCTGTGTGGTTTTTCCCACATGTCTTTATTTGCTGTTCTAACAATGTTTTTAATTTGTTTTTAATTGTACAATTAATTTTTAGTGCATTTTTATATTATTGTCCGAACATTGTCTAATAAACTAGAACGTCATTGTTTTTACATATTTTCCTTTGCACTGATTTGGTTTTCTTGGTGCATAGTACCTATATGTGGTAATTGGTTATATATATCTGGTAGACCACTTTGTATGATTGTGAGATTGAATGGTTCTATTACATTCCCAGGGGAGCTTTTTCTTGACAATTGAGAATGCTCTTAGACAGCGAGAGAGGATAATGGAGATACTGCAGGACAGTCACTATGAAAATCTAAAGAACCTAGAAATGTTTAGTCAGGAAAGACTGGCTTCAGTTTCTGTTTAGGTTGGTTCTTTCTTCAGGGAGATGAAAATGATTGCGATGACACTAGTCAGTAGAGGGGGGGGGACTGATAGAGTGTGAGTTAGCTCTTTCATTTGTAGGGTTGCATCATAATCATGAGTAGTTCGCACCAGCATATCATCCTTTGTCATGTTAACATTTGGTTGTTAGATTGAATATTGTAATACCGTGCAGAGTGAAGTGTTAAGCTTCCTTTTTCCATGCACGACAAAGAATTAACATTGTAGTTATTCGTGTTTAGATGAAATCTCATTCCTAACTAATGAATATTTTCGATATTGATGCGTTTATGTAACAAGTTGAATTTAATGATTTATACATGTGTGTGATTTCTAAAGCTTATTTACTGTTTTTATGTTGACCGAATTTGGTAGGCTTAAATGTGTATTTCTCCCTTTTCGCTCTCATGTTCAGGAGTGCTATTAGAATTAAAGTACATGTGGAATTTGTCTTTCTCACGTTTCACGTGGAGAAATTCATCCTTGTTAGTTAGAATAACGCTTTGTTTTAGGAGCTAGGTGTAGGGAGGAGATGATAGATTTGTACAAGCAATACTGATAATGTTGGACTGTGTTCTTTCTCACTGGAGAAGACCTGAGAATCAAGGTCAAATAGCCAGAAAGCACCACTGCTGCATGGGAAGTAACCTATGAGGGGTGTCTATCAGGATCGGGTGCTCTTGTGATGTGATGTGGGGTGTGACCTACGATTTTTGTGTTAGGGTTAGGGACAGAGTCCGGACACTTCTGCCGTGCCATGAGAGGAGAGACCATCTTACAATGAGCTCTGTAGCTTTATGCTACTTGACCCATTCAACGTGAGAGCACTTCTTAGGAAGCCTTCCTGTGCGGACACCTTTTCTGGAACTTACCTGGGAAATGCTAAGTAAGGATGTCACGATAGTGGAAGTGTATGGAAAGACTATGGCTTTTGCTTACAAACCAATCATGAAGGGGGCTATTGATATCGGCTCAGCTATATTCTGCATTCTGATTTTGGAATTTGTCATCATGTGCATGTTGCACCGTCTAAATTTCACTTGTAGATTTGGATTTGTATTAGTATTAGTACCATATCCTTTAACACCCTTGTCTTGAGGTGTTTGTATGTCCAACTTTTCTTGGCTTTGTAATAAACTTACTAAACTTTGGATCTGGTGTCTGCGTTTCTTTAGTAACATGGGCAATAGTAACGGTAATGTATAATTGGCTAATAATATTTTCTCCCCTCTGCACTTTCAAGCAGGCAAGAGAGAGCCATCAATCAGGGGTTCCAGAGTAAGTCTCCCGGCTCCTTCACCACCTTATCTTCAGAAAACTAGTCAAGAAGTGGCTCTTCCCCACATAAGCACAATACGCAAATGGAAATATACAGCATATCTCTCTGTATATAAGCATTTATTTGTACTATAGATATGTACCTATATATGTGCATTGCTTTGTATAAACGTGTAGAATAATTATGTTTAAAAACTATATATATATATATATATATATATATATATATATATATATATATATATATATATATATATATATATAGAGAGAGAGAGAGAGAGAGAGAGAGAGAGAGAGAGAGAGAGAGAGAGAGAGAGAGATATTCATTAGTTCTGCAAAACAAATGTACGTATTACTGATAGTAACATCATTCTATGTTAACATGTATATAAATCACTGCATACATAAGTAAATCTATCATAACTATTTATCTACAATTGCTTCACTACTGAATTACAACAAACTTTTTTTATATATATAAATAAATTAATTAAATTAATTTTAAGTTCAACAATCCTTGAAAGCCGGAGTTTATTTAATGCATCTTTAATTTACATATACTTACTTCCTTTATGCATTTACTTACCTTCCATTTACGTACCTCTCTCAACATATCCTCTACCTCAACTCTTTGACTCATCTCAAACCTCTTTCTACTACTCTTTATAATGCACTAACCTATTTCTCACCCTATACCTTTATGAACATATCCTCTACCTCCGCTCTCACTCACTACTATGATCCCCAAAATAACCCTATCCAAACTCTTCCCTACTCTACCCCTCCTTGCATTATCTCATACCTCTTTTACTATTCCAATCCCCCGAAACAAACCTGTCTAAACCCTTCCCTCTGACTCTTCTCCCTCCACACTCCTTTAACTCATCCCAAGCCTCCTTCCCTCTTCTATCCCTCCTCTATCCTTTTCAGACCAAACAACTGACTAACATATCCACCACTCAAATTACTGTCATATTTCAGTATACTAATTCCCACTAATCCTATATGGGTTCCGGAGTAGCGAGCTACCAGCTGAAAAAGCGCTTCAACACCCCATCATGGGTAGCAAGCGTTATATAAATGCAAACCTTTACCCTCTTCTATCCCTCCACTTTCCTTCTGAATCCAAGTAACTGACTAAAATATTCACCAATCAAAGTACTTTCATATTTCACTATACTATTTATTTATTTATTTATGTTCTTGTATAGCGCCTGAATCAATCCCGGCAGGGATATCTCTGCGCTTTCGCTCCTAGCAGAAAGGCTGAATCATGATCATATACTATTAGCAACTGTTTCTTAAGACTGAGTGAATAGATAAGTTTTAAGATTTTTCCTGAAGGAAAATTCACCACAAATCCTTTCTGGGTTCCAGAGTACCGTGCCACTTGCGCTTTGATGCCTTGTCAGCGGTAGTAATCGCTATATAAATGGAATTACAATACAATACAATACTCCACTCCACTCTACATCATGCCACTGTAGTCTACTCCACATTACTTTACTCCACTCTACTCTACTTAACTCTACTCTATGTTTACCCACTATAAGTCACTGCACTCTACACCACTCTACTCTATGCCAGACCACTCCATGCTTCTTTATGCCTGTCCACTCAACTGTACGCCACTCCACTCTACACCACTCCAAGCCCCTTTATGCCTCTATGAGCCACTCTACTCCACTCTATTACACTGCATACCACTTTAGACCATGCCACTCCACTCCATCCTACTCAATGTACAGCATGGCAAAAAGACATTGGCAAAGCAAGAAGCTCATGTATAGGCAAAACATATTGGTGTTGCCAATGCTCGTTTGAGTTACAGCATTGAACAGAAAGAGAGATGATGAAGGCTATATAAGTATTTGTGAGGGATCATAGCTCAAAAAGCCCATTGATAGAAACTTTTTATTTGGTTCTTTTGGTGGTCTTTCCACTGGGGCTTGTTTGTGTTGTTGGTTTCCCATTAAAATAAAAATGCATGTGACAAATGAGTAAGAAGTATTTACAATTTAAACATAATATAGGATTTATGTACACTGAAATTGGGGTGCACAAAAGAAAACTACAATTCTCTAGAAGTGTTTTTGAGCAATGGTCCCTAGATAATCAGTCCACAGTCTCCAGCTGTACCCTACCTGTAAGGGGCTCATGTTCATAACTCAAACTCAAAAATAAGTTAAGTATCGCATTGACATTTTAATCTGTTAGCTTTATTTCCATTTTACACAGTTTGAGCAGGGAGTGAAAAATACTGACTGTCAAGACTTTCCCACTCTACCACCAATTTACAGGAAAGGAACAATTGGAGACATTTCAAAACGATCCTTTCTCTCATTTTTTCTTTTCATGGAATATGCAGTTCCAATGTACAAGGGACATATGTGTATATTTTCCCACAATTAATTTGTAGAACTGTGCAACCTTTGTTAACTGGAGACATTTCATAAATACTTGTTTCATTCTTCTTTCTTCCAATGAAACCACTATTACATGATTTCCCTACCACATTACCTTATGTGATAATAGTTTGTTTCACCTTCTAAACTAGAACTCACTTATATCTCTTTCAAATCTCTTGCAGAGGCTCATATCACTCTAAAAGACTGGGTCGCTCTTACAGATTGCAGAAATCTGCTAGATCCACAGTACACATTTAATGGCTTGTTTATCACCCAGACATTTAGCAGGTCCTCGCGATTAATAAATAAATAGATTCAGCCTAAATGTCATTATAAATATAGATGTTGAGTATCAATGCATTCCCTTGTAGCTGAAGAAACATTCCACCACACAATGATTGGTGGAATTTGGCCATAACTCGGTGTTAAAGAGTAACGTAGAGTGACCACAATTCCGCCAATTTCACAAGCCGGACAAAATATTCCATCCATCCCTAGTAACACGGCTATAGAGCTGTTGTGCCTGCTGCAGGGAGCTATCGAGGAACTTGAAAAAGCACGAGGGTCCAACAAGTGATTCCTACAGACAAGATGAGGTTCATGGATGCTCTTAGAAGATAGCATCATGGTACAGTACCTTGCTGAGGAGAGTACAGATAAGAATCCAAAAAGCCCCGGGACTGGGAAGGAAAGCAGTCATTCAGCTGGCTGTGGGGAATACAAAAGGAACCAATTACTCTTGTTACAAGAAGGTGTTAAATAAGCACCACACTCTTTGTGTACATTAGATTTAAAAAGAGATTATACTAACATCGCAATGACATTGGTAGCAATGTTAATACATAATGGGAAGGTACACCAAAAGAGGAACATGCACAATGAGTAGAAATGAAAATTGTATTAGTTGAGACATTTTAATTCTGTGCTACAGAAGCCATGTTCTACCTGCATTAAGGCCGAAACACTACTATACCAATACACAGCGGTCACATCTTGAGCCAGCTGTGCGATGTAGGTCAAAGTAGGACATAAGTTAAGCATGGACACCAAAGGAAAACTTCCCTTGATTGTCATTCCTTTATTTCATGACTCCTTGTTAGTGAAGCACCTTCAAGGGAGGGGGGTTGTAAATATTGCTAATGTGTTTTAAAGTACTTTGAGCCAGTAACAAAAGTCAAAACTCGGTATCATAAAAAGTATTTTGACATGGGCATTTGGGGGTACATAATCATGGATATTTTTGGAAACCTTGTGGTAAATTGCGTATTTCAAAGCAGAAGAAGCCAGTAACATTGATCGTAATATGACACAGTCATACTTGATATTTTTAGAATAAACTTGTAGCAGATAGTGAATGTCAAAGAACACGGAGGCAGTAACAATGGTCAAAACAGGAATGGCTTTCAAAAATTGAAGGCATTTGCTTGGGGGTTTCTACCCATGAGAAAATTTTACAAAAACTGTTGTTGCCTGTTCGGCATTTTCAAGCACAGCAGATGAGATCATATTCCTTTAAGAATGCACCAGTGTCAAATGTTGCAAACACATTCACAGGTTCTTTAGGTCTCGATTAAAAGAATCTAATAGGACGTTCTAATATACCTATCAAGCTTCCATGCGGTATTGCCACTGGAAATTGTCCCTTTCCGGCAGGGTTACACTAACTTTTCTTCGCCTTTTTGTTGAACTGTATTTTTGATGGCTATAGATCTCTGTGGCCTTTGCCCATGCTAACCAGTGGTAAAGTGCTTGAGCTCCTCCTTTTAACAAGGTAAAATGTGTATACTCCTGATTGGCATTTATAACTTACCTATAAGTACCTAGTATATGGTGCCAAGGGGCACTCAGTACTGATATGTTAAATGTGACAAGTGACTCCCATTGTAACGCCCACTACAGTGACCATGTAAATATGACAGAGGCCTGCAATAGTAGCCTGGCTGTGAAGGTTTGTACTGCATATATACCTGCCAAAAGAAGACCTCTAACAGGCTTAACACCCTACTTGTAAATATTTGTAAGTCACCCCTAAGTAAGCCTTACAGTCATGTAAGACAATTTCATGGTATTTAAAAGTAGGGCATGTAAATGTTTCAGGTTAAACATGTCTTTACAGTGACTAGGCCCCAGAAGCTATTTTCATTATAGTAGGGTTAGCTGTTCCTTAGGAAATCATTTTGAGGCAGTATCAAGTTCAACAAATGTTACATCGCCTATATAACAGATACAAATTACATTTTTTGACTTTTTGAAATATTTAGGCCAATTCACAGGTGAAGTCGAATTTCTGTTAAATATTTTGGAAGAGTCAGCTTTGCTCTGCCTGAAGTCCATGAATGCAAAATGTGCAGTTTGCGCTCTCCCTTCTGTAAGCCAGTAAATGCATTTCATCAGATGTCAATGAGGTGTGAAATTGCTCCAAGAACATAGACATAAGGCTTTGGGTGTGGGGAGATGATGTTGTTGTACCCTTGCCAGGATGACATTTGGACTAGGCGCAAGGACTTGATTAACTTTAAAGAGGAGTTTTGTGTCACAAGCAAAAGTATCCAACATCGAGTAACTCTTGTCACACCAGTCAGAACAGTCTCCCTCACATTGAGTCTCTTATTGATATCAAAGTTTCAGATCCTGCAAAACTGTCAAGACCTGCTAGACAGGTCAGCTATTGTTTTTCATATGACAATAGGAGCACACTTCAAATGAGGGAAAAATAAAGTCAAACAATTTTAGTGTATCCACTATTTGATTGTGTTGCTGAAAGCTCAGTTTTGTTGTACCAAACTTCTGCCTCGGAGTTTGTTGGGAGAACAGAGACAGTCTATAACTGGACATTCGTGTTAGATGTGGCAGGACATTAGGATTGCCACAGTACACTCACCTTACTCACCTCCAGTCCATGAGCCCAAGTTTAGTTTGGCCGAAGACTTTGGCCAACTAGAAAATTCCCAAAGTGGGTAGGTTTAGCTTCTGGAACTTTTACCCTCGTGATAAGAGAGCTCCTCAGCCGTCATTTCAACCCACTAGCTTGTGCCAGGCATCAATGTGCCATTTCCAGGCACCCACTTCAGAACACAGTTGGGCCTGTGGAATATCAGAAGAGGACTTAACTTTCTGTCTGAGACCCAAGAAGAGGTTAGAAGACTGGACCTGCTCTCCTTCTTGTACCGAAGACAAAGACATGGACTGCAAGAGTCATAAGGCTGACATCTTAAAGAGGTCTTTTCCTGCAACAGCCTAGCTGACCAGTGGTGACCAGCCCTAGACCCGACCCTCCTATTGGGCTCTGCCTGGCACTTCCCTGGACTGGACCCTCCAATTGGCCTCTGCCTGATACTCCCCTGAGCGCCAGGTGGCTTTAGAAGTGTACTCATGTGGTGGATTGGGACTTAGTCAGAAGGTAAAATCTTTAACCTGGGCCACTCCTGTTTAGTGTATTTGACCCATGCTCCATCATGGTCAGTGTCAAATTGCGCCAAGCTCCTGTTCTACCATGACCACTGACTATCATTAGAAATTTGTGCTTCTTAGTGCTATTGCTAGTTAACATTTAAAAAATTCAATTTCTGTTTACCCTTATTGTTTTTTTGTCATTTTGGTGTCATTTTGTTTGGCACATTTACCCACATTTTTCTAACTTGTCTTGGGATTCATATTGTTTTGCATTTGGCTTTATTGCTGTTTTATCACTAAATAAATGCTTTACACATTGCCGTTAATTTAAGCCCATCTGCTCTGTGCCATCGCTACCATGATGTTGAGCTCAAGTGAATTCTGTGATTTCAGTGGCTCACCCTAACAAGGATTGTGGTTATTTGAAGTAGGTGCTCACCCCCGCAACTAATACCCCAATTTCTTACAGTCACGTTCATGCCACTAACAAGTATTGCAAGCAACAATATAAATCTAGAAATCCAGTTTGCAATCAAACCTTTCCCGCAGTCCTCATCTAAGACTGCATCAACACAGTGGCACTCTGGAACGAGGCATTTTGAAGTTGCTGAATGCCTCCCTCCAGAAAAGTATTGCACAAAAAACCTGAAAGTATGACTCCATAATCCTGTTGTGCAAAATACTGACAGCTGACTCCAACAGCCCAGCCAACTAATGTCCCTTTCCCAACATCACGCATATCATGGAAGCTAAGGTCATGCAACAGGGTGTTATGTCATGGGGTTGTAAAACATCCTTCATGACTTTGGTTAGGGTTTAGGGGTGACAGGAGCACAAGAGCTTCTTTTGCTGTTGTTAAGAACCAACCATAATACCATATTTATAATAATAATAAAAACATTAAAAATAATATCATTAATATATATTCATTATATTATTTTATTATTAATAATAATAAAACCATAATTCTGCTTGACCTACCAGCCACATAGCATGCAGAACAAAATGACATGCTATTTACTGTATTTAGCACTGGACAGAGATCACAGTGACATCTCTACAATGGATCAAAGGCTTCCTATCAGGCCATGATAAATAAGTTAAAAATGGCCCCACCACTTCCTCCACCAAGAAGACCCACAAGGCTATTTCCTAGCACTGCTATAGTTCTCTTTTGAAAAATGGAGCCTGGAAGGGGCACTGGCGTAACAAAACTTGAGGGGCCCCCTTGCAAGTCACATGGAGGGGGCCCCCTCCGGACTAAATCAGAAGACCTCCAGCCAGAGTACGGTGCTGAGGGGGCAACTCGGAGCTTGGATCCCGCCGCACTGTGGGGCATGCGGGGGCCTGTGTTACGCCACTGGGTAGGGGTCATCAAACACAGGTCCTTATAGGCTCCAATAGCTCACAGTTGCAAATCAAGATCAGATAAAATACCTTCTGTGAGAAGGACTATCTGTTCCTGTATGGATGAAAATCATTAAAAAAAAAATCTATCATAAATATACGGGATAATGGCTCCTGGGACCACAAATCCACTGCAGGAATCTGTGTGTGGCATTGTGGGCACAGGTTCAAAACCTGCACTGTGAACTCAGCCGTCCATCTTCCGGAGGCCAGGAAAAGGAGTATTGATTAAGTTACAGTTAGAATTTGTTCCATAGCATATACGTACCCACAGGTGGATATATGCTTCACAAACATTTGATAACTTGTTAACAATCATCATAGTTTAGATTTAGAACTTAACTAATTTCCAGTGGAGGTAGTTACACCTCCTGAGTCTGGTTTTTCCCAGTTTCTACAAGGCTCACTAAACATCTACTTTAAGTTACAAATAATAACACTTACAATTAATTTACACTTACAATCATATCTGTCAATAAAAGTCACTATGTTCCAATCTAGGCTTTTTAGACAATAACATTGTGTACTTTCTGACTTGTAAATTCACATTGCGCATTATAAATATGAGCCTAAAAGTCCCATAATGCAAACTGCTCTGAGGTTTCTATAAGAAACTGAATGTGATCTTTGCAGAGTATGCCTAATTGGAAGCTATGTACAAACACAATGGGAGGTCCTGGCATGTAGAAACACAGATTCAAACACACACTCATACTCATGCATTGACACAGGCATAAAGAGATAAGCCAAAAAGAGACACAGACATGCATGCATAACACCATGTTTAATAAGCATCAGCTCCTGGGTCTTAAAAGGGTCCTACCTTTACTGAAGATGAACTATTGGATTTTGCTCAGTTGAGTGTGAAAATATAATCAGGGGCATAGTGGAGGCAGTGAGATTTGGGAGGCGTGAATCTCAAATTTGCCAACTTAAACAGCAGTGGGTCACAAGGTGAATGTCTGAGGTGAACATGGTTTGGACTGGATTGTTCCCATGAGGAGCAGAGGAAGTATTGATTTGAAATAGGTTTGCTTCTGGGGCGGATTTAGAATTTGGTGGATACACACACCACTGGATTGGTGTCAGAGTATACTGTCCGCCACTCTCAAGGTCCACTGGCCTGATTCAGTTGGGTGGACTGCAAGTGTTATGCTGATGAAGTAAAATGTTCTGCATCAGGGTAAAAACTTGCTCCGACGGTTCAAAAGAGTAGAGGCTGTCGGAAGTAAGTCATCCCACCATATGGCTTACTTAGCTGGCCCTGTCCTATGTTTTGTGTTTTTTAATGAGTCACCACCTGGCATATCCTGGTGGCGAGGGATTGTAAAAATAGAAAAATTACCCCAACACCATGGAAGAGATCATCCATGGTGTGGTGATATAATTATTTGTTTTTTACTTTTCTAAAACAAACTTTCCTAAAGGAGTTGGTTTTTGACTATAAAAAAAACTTCACAAACGTTTGATTGTCAGCTGTCATGTTTGATGGAGGTAAGTGTCAATTTTTTATCTTGACAGGAACCGCTATAAAATTGGTTCCTGCCAATAAATAGAGATGTCTGCAGGGCTGGCGGACATCTCTAAATTTGGCAAACAGATTAAAGTCCTCTGCCACTCCGTCAGCAAAATTCCAATTCCATCCCCCGGCCTAGAGTAGCACTCTGTGAAAAACACCGTTTTGGAATGGTACCGAACATGTTCCTCGTGGTTAGACTATTTGTAAACATTTGTCCCATCACATTTTGGGTGTGTGAGGGTCAGTAGTATACCTAAAAAACAGAGATCGTTGTAGTTTTCCAAGCCTACTTCTGCCAATGTTTTTGAATCCTAAAAAGTTGCCCATTTTGCATTAATTTAAGGAGTACTTCTATGTGTGTAGATCTGCTACTTTTTTGTAAACCCGTCACTAAATATATTTAAGTTCTTGATTCCAAAAAATAAACAAGTTAAAACCTCTTGGTGAAATGGGATTAAGAAGAAAAACTAAAACTGATATAGGTGACTTAACTCAGGGCCCCAGACCAAACTAGCAAGCCAAGAATGTATTTATTTAGGAGTTTCACACCCCAAACAACCTCTCTGTAGCTAGGCACCTGGCAACACTAGGGTCGGGTGGCTTACACGGCAAACAGGCAGTGTCAGAGGGTCTGATAGGCCAGAGTGCGGGCCAGTTTTTAGCTGTTTCTGGGCCTAAACAATAAACAATCTCGTAAACGTATAGGCAACATTAATGAAGCAAAACACGTTAGAAATTGTGACGAACTGTGGAACTGGATCTGTATTTTGAAAACGAGTTAGGTTATGCATAATGTGTCACTAATTGGTGTTGGCACTGGGCACATTAACATTTTTTGGTTAATTAATGTTGCATATAAGTTTGAGATTGTTTATAAAATTGCTTGTATGACGTCTCTGCTTACAAATAATTGTGTAGTAATTGTTTTTTTAAAAACTACCATAAAATAACGTTTATGATCAGTTGAGTTGTGCTTAATCTATTTTGATTTATGGTAATTGCCATTAGTGATGATCACTAGAGGTCCATTGCTCGGCTTACAGTCACGTGGACCAGTTTTTTTTTACTGTTAATTTCCCTCATTTTAACAGAAGTCCATGCAGTCTTCCAAACCTTGAAAACACGTACGCAGCTTTTCTTTACAATTTATAAACTGCCCCGTTTCGCAAATGTTGCCCGGTTTCTTGCTATGAGATTCGCTAATGGGGACCATTTTTATTTTGATGCCCAGTTCTGTTTTCCGTCCCAGTCCGAGGCTGAACAGGACAAGCTAGGGTACAAATAAACAGCTGCAACCCTTGCAAGCCCCTTACTCCTGACCCGGAACAAACGTTATCCCCCTCTTCTGCCAGGCACTGCTGATCACAGGGACTCTGCCTGCATATCTCATTTCCTTTCCGTATCATGAAAGACATTCTTGGCTGGATAACAGTTCCCCATTGTTCTGGTTAAGGACCGCTCACTGAACTTGGCCCTTGAAGGCATTCATTTCAAAAAGACGAAGCTTACCTGGATATGCCGCGGACCTCTTCTCTACAGCTCTAATGAAACCTCAGAGCTCTTCTCAGCAGGGGCTGGGCATGTGCAAGCTGTGCACCTGCACAAGGCCACCACGCCAATATATATCCTTAATATAATAATCCTCTGAGGATGGATACATAATTGCATGGCGGCCCATGGCAGAGATTTGGCGGCCTCCAGCTCTGTTCCACTTCCAAACCCCCCTCTTCACTGGCTTCAGCGCTCCGCCCGGACCCCCTCTTCCGTGGCCCCCTACCTACGTTCCCTGCCCAGGGCCGCCATGAGCCTCGAGCTGCCCCTGTTCTCAGAAACAAAATATATTTCTATTTGCTCTTAAAATTACTGTTCAACATTGGAATGACAGTAAATGCCCATGCTCCAGGTACTGAGAGAATGGCCACGCCTCCTTGCTGGTGACTGTGATGTGCTGCTAGAACGTGGCTATAATAGGCGCCCCAGCCGCAAGTAAGCTCGGGACACAGCTTTCAGTTTTACTCGCGTGGTCCCAACTGCCAGAGCCGGGCCACACCTCTTTATTATATAGCCGGCGTGTGACGTCACACACCAGCGCCAAACAGCGCCCTCCGAGCGCGGGTAGACTGCACCGCTATCCGGCCCGAGGACACTACATTCCTTCCAACCTTTATCAAATAATAAACAGTTAACAAGAATATGACAGAGTAGATCTCTTACCAGTTCTTAGAAGATTCCAGTCCTTGGTTCATCACACCATGAACCCTGCTAGCTGTGAAGATGGAGCCGGGTTGCGTCTTAGGTCATACCCGGAGTATTCGCCCCGGGAGGAGGGCAACGATGGGGTCTCTTCTTGTGGGTCTTCCCCCTCCGGAGATCTTGGCTGGGTTCTGTCTGGCGTTCCCCACAGCTCAGAGGTACTCTGACCTGACACAACGAGAGTCCTTTCGAGGGTCATCCCCTGGTCACCATCCGGCTCTACTTCCTCCGGTCGATGATTAGGTCTGGCGTCCAGGTCGTCCGCTGACGATGGCTCTTGAGTTCCAGCATGTACCCTCTTGAAGAAGGAGATGTTGCGGGTGATTTCTTCAGCTCCTCTTCGGGCTGTTATTAAGGTACCAGTGCGGCGAGTGACTGTCCAAGGTTGATGCCCGAATATAAGCCGGAACTTGCTCCCGGGGTACCTGTCCTTAACGTAGACTCTGAATGTCCGACACTCTGGCTCGTCGGCTGGCGCTGGCCTGGTCATTGGAGTTGGTCCTGTTGGCTAATGTTTTTCCGGCGTCAATCCGAGACGGGGTCCAGCTTGGGTGATGTGGGATGGTATCTCGTACTACTCGGCCCATGCTTGCCGGCCCCGGAGCTGCTTCAGTCGTGAGATGGGGTGTCAGCCGATACTCTCGCAGGAAACTGTATATGGCTCTTTCCAGGGGTGCTTCATCCGCATGCACAATGCGTATTACCTTGTTAAGGGTGCGCCATCAATGATCACCAGGGCATAACGACCACCTGGGAGGTGTCCGAAGTCTATGCTGACACATTACCATGGCCGCTGCGTGTTGTCCTCCGTGATCACGGGGTGGGGTCGATCTGGCTGGCCTGATGCTTGGCACCATGAGCACGTCTTGACCGCGAGTTCCACTAGGGAGTCTAATCCTGGAACCACACTTTTGCCCTTAGCCTGCTCTTCGTCTTCATCATGCCTTGGTGTACTTGATGCACGAGATCCACCGCTTGTTGAGCAAGACTTGTGGGGATCACCAGTTGAGGACCTCCGAGTAGACAACCATTGCTGTCCACCGACAGTTCGTCTCTCACTCATGACGGCTTCCAGGACAGTTTTTGCTTGTGGCGTCCACCTAGTGATGGTGGATTGAATGTGGCGCCAGTTGTTTGATTGGGCTGCTCCGATGGCTAGTTGCAGATATTCGTCTGTCCGGGTGGCTTCTACGATGGTTTCCCGGCTTATGGGGAGAAGCCGCGACCTCTCAGACACAAACCGGACATACTCTTCCATGTCCTCTGCATCCTCTTCTTCTGCTCTAGTGGCGGCTCTTGGATGTCGTGATAAGTAGTCCGCTGGATTGGAGGACCCTGGCTTGTATTCCACTTGATAGTCATACCCTTGCAGCTGAAGGATCCATTTTTCAATCCTCGGGGGGAGGCTTGGATACTGACCCCTGGAACAGGGGAATGAGTGGATTGTGGTCTGTGGATACGGTGAATGGGTGGCCATACACATATACATGAAAGTGCCTGCAGGCCCAATGGATGGCGATCGCCTCTTGCTCGATTTGCGAGTATCTCTGTTCCGTGTCCGTCAGTGAGCAGCTCGCACAGGCGATCAGGGCCCATTCTCTGGCATCCAACGCAACATTGGTGGGTCTGGCTGGGTCAAAGTACGACAGTGTGGTGTCGGCTGACAGGGATGCTTTGGTGTCCTTGAAGGCTTGCTCCTGTTCTGGGCCCCATTGCCATGTGGTGGTAGATTTTGTCAGTTCCCTGAGGGGCTTCGTGAGGTTGGACAAGTCGGGGACGAACCGCCTGCAGAAGTTCACCATTCCTAGGAAGCTTCTGATTTCTGAGAAGTTAGACGGTGCTGGGGCTTCTTGGACATCCTTCACCTTGTCGGGGTCTGGGGCTACTCCTTTATCGGAGAAGGTGTAGCCAAAAAACTGATCTTGTTCCTCAAGAACTGACACTTTTCTTGGTGCAGGGTCAATCTGATTCCTTGATCCTTTGTAGGACCTTGCGAAGTCGGCGGTGGTATTCTTCCACCGACGAAACATATACTAACAGGTCGTCACTCACGTTCAGGACTCCCATAATTCCACTAGGAACTTCACGGACGGTGTTTTGGAACGCCTCCGCGGCACTTGAGATTCCGAAGTTCAAGCGTCGGTATCTTCGGAGACCGACGTGCGTCGAAAAAGTGGTGATGTATCGAGAGTCTGGGTGTAATGGCAGTTGGTGGTAACCAGATCGTAGGTCCATTTTCGAAAACCATTTTGCCCCGTTCAGCTCCCCCAAGATGTCATCGATGGTGGGGGGTTAGGACACGTTCTCTCTTCACCGCGGCGTTCGGGAGGTGCATATCAACGCAGATGCGGACCGGTCTGGTTGTTTCGGCTTCCGTGCCACTACGATCGGGGACACCCAGGGGGTGGGCCCACTGATCTTCTCGATAATCCCTTGTCTCTCTAATGCCTCCAGTTCTTCTTCGACCTTCTCCCGCAGATGGAAGGCAAACAGGCCGGGGTCTCAATGTGGCGAGAGAGACTTCATTCCCTTTTAGGCATCCAATGCCTTTGAACACGTCTTCAAACTCCTCCATAATGACCTCAAGTTCTTCCTGTACTGCCAATGGCGAAGGAAATTAGCTTTAGCTCCTCTGCTGATTGCCCACTCAGCAGCATTCTGCTTCCTTCTTGGGTCACGTACACCGTGGTGGGGATCTTGAGGTCCCGGTGTTTTAGCTCAGTCTTGAAACATCCCCAAAGCGGGATGGGCTTCTTTTGTCCGTACGCGAACACTCTGATTCTGGCTTCCTGCAATGGTGAGCATGGGCTTAACTGATTGTATACATTCACAGCCATTAGTTAAATCGAGGCCCCAGTGTCTTTGGTGGCCTCACATCCTGATGGTGAATCTTGTACCTGCACCTTGGAAGCCGTCGTGTCTTCCATCGTGGCTGTTCTATAGCAAGTACGTAGTGGACTCGGTAGTCTCCCACGTCATCGTCCATGTCCCCATCGTTGTGTGCTTCTGCTATCGCCTGTGCTGCTTCCTTTCACAGTTTCGTGGACCGACATACCGCCGCAAAGTGGTTCATCCATCCGCAAGAACTGCACTACTTCCCTCTCGCTGGGCAATCTTGCATGCTGTGGGGCACGCCTCCGCAGTAGCCGTACTCCTTTTTCTTCTCTTGCGGTCTCTTGCCTTAGGCCTGGCGCACCTTAGGCCTCACTACGTTTACCGCTTCCACTGCGTTTGCTTGCTCAGTCTTGATGGGTCGGTGGAGGGCTGCCTCCATGTGGGACGCTCTGGCTTGTGATAGCTCCTTCGATCTGCCTATGGTGAGGATATCAGCCAGGGATTTCCCATCTTACTGAAGGATGTTCACTCTGAGTTTGGATGAGTAGAATCCTTGGATTATCTGCCCCCGGATTTCTTCCTGTTCATCCCTAAATCCGCATGTACTTGCCAGTTCCTTCAACTGCCTATGGAATGTGTCTAGCGACTCCTCCGCTTCCTGTTTGGCCTGGCGAAAAAATACATCTCTCGTAGTCTCTGTTCGCCATAGGTTCGAAATGTGAGTTTAGGGCGTTCAGCAGAGTCACGCAGGTTTTGGGTGTGGCCTCCACTAAGGTTTTGTATATGCGGGGGATATCTTTGCCTCCCAAATGGAGCAGCAGGGCCCTGCGTCTGTCTCTGGCTATGCCCGCCCCTTCGAGGTATATCTGGAGATGGTCAGTCCAGTCTCTCCACTGCGGGGCGAGGGAAGATGGGGCGCCATCAACTGTAAACGGCTCAATGGCCAGAATCGACGCTATTTTCGCGCAGACGCTCTCCTCGATACGTGCCTGGCCTATCTCCTGGGCACAGTAGGTGCTGCTTCGACGAAGGTGACACGACATGCAGCCAGGGTCCCCTCTGCTCTCTGGGTAGCACGCTCTACCTTGCCCTTCTTTCACCAGAGAATCGTGAAATGCCCGAGGCAGGGCTCAGGCAAGGCACTTATGGACACTTCCACTCTTCCCAGGCCACCTCAGAGCTGGGAGTCATCAACAGCCCGGGGCAGGCCTTGCAGGATCACCACCGCTGGCCTTCACCGATCTAGCAGAACCCCTGTGGCTCTATGGCCCTCTTCAAAGGCTCCAAACCACTGCTGGGGACCGAGTGCACACAGCAAAGCACGTGGGCTCATTTACCGCCTTGTCGCCAGTGTGATGTGCTGCTAGCACGTGGCTATAATAGGCGCTGCAGCCACAAGTAAGCTCGGGACACCGCTTTCAGTTTTACTTGCCAGAGCCGGGCCACGCTTCTTTATTATATAGCCGGCGTGTGACGTCACTCGCCAGCGCTAAACAGCGTCCTCCGAGCGCGGGTAGACTGCACTGCTACGAGGCCGGAGGACACTACAGTGACTAGAATCTCCAGTCTCCTGCACCAATGGATGCCTGCCCTCTGTCAGAAGGGACTAGGTTCATAGTAGGAGAGGGCAGATTTTAACCTTTGCATGTCTAACCAAGTCCAGTGAGAAATACATTCCCTTTTGCATCACTCCTGCCATCCTCTGAAGTCAGATGCAGGAAATTGTTTCGCCTGTTGACTACTACCCCTGATTGACAAGGCTACTAGCCCTGAGTAAGAAGGCTACTAGCCCTGAGTAAGAAGGCTACTAGCCCCAAGTGACACTGGGATAACTACATTTTTGCCACTCCACAAACAGCACAGTTACCTTTCCCGGCTGCCTGAAATCAGCCTCGGAAGAGGGGAATTACGCGGTTTTGTTTTTAGAACAGGGTGAGCCAGAGGCTGGGGAGAGCCACATTTTTTGTTGCTTTTATTTTTTTAAACCTTTTCAGTTTTTTTTAGTTCGTGAAGCTGATAACGCCCGAAAAAGCAAAGTACTAACTTTTGTAGCTTGAGACAGACATGCTTTTGAGGAAATATTTCCCGATGCCCACTCAATCATCAGTCTCTGTGGTGAGTGCTCCTCCATAGGGCGGCTGACGTGTACAGCACCCTTGAACAGTTCATCTATCCTCTCTAACTAAAGGGTTAAAACACCAAGGGAACAAAGCATTACATTCCAAATGCAGCATCCTCATTAGATGGTCATTCACAGGTACGAATAGACAGATGTTGAGTGTTTCTTTATTCATCTGTAAAATGTATGCTTTACATGGTTGTCATATTATTTGTAAGAAATTGGGTTACTAGTTGTGGGCGGGGGGACAAAACCCTACTCAAGCAGCAACCACAATCCTTGTCAGGGTGAGGCACATGAAAACCCCAAATTCACCTGTGCTCAACCCAGTGGTGTAATGAAATTTGAGGGCCCCCCCCTGCAAGGTGCATGGGGAGGGCCCTTCTCCGGATTTTATCAGGAGCTCTTGGACGAGAGCACTCTGCTTCGGGGCCCCCTGCAAGTCGGGGGGCCCTCGCACCGCAGAGGCTGCGGGGGCTTGTGTTACGCCCCTGGCTCAACCCTCGGATAACTTGGTACAGATCAGTAAGGCTTAACTTAGAAGCAATGTGTCCAGCAAAGGCATCTCCATTAGGGCTGAAGAGCGCCACCACCACCCACAAATAAAACCATAATAAAACGGGTTTTGAAACTGCTTTATCATCATTTTATTTTAATCCCCCTGGACCTGCCCCCAGGACTCTGAAGAGTCGTGGGGGCGGGTCCAGGGGATGACACTGTGGAGGGGGAGTGGTAGCGCACTCCCTGTTCTCTTCACTGCGCATTAGGTGTTTGGCCAGCCCTTTCAGACTGGCCAAACATCCCATGCGCAGTGAAGCTTTCTCGAGCTCCAGCAGCGTTGCTGGGGCTACAGAAGCAGGCACAGGCTCCCAGTCTGCCTGGGAGCACAAAGTCATAGCACTCAGGCCAATCATGATGCTGCTTTCTTGCAGTGTCATGATTGGCTGCAGTGCAGTCTGGGAGTCCATCCCAGAAACAAGAAGAGTGCGATGGAGCGGACAGAGTCGGCAGCGGCAATCAGCTAAGCTTATTTTTTTTAAAAGAATAATAATTATTCTGTTTCCTGAAACTCCCCTAACCCCCTCCACTCCCCCACCCCCACCAACCCCACCCAGCTCCCTCCTCCGTCCCCCAACTGAATGTGTAAAGTATGTATGCAGCACTTCAACAGTAATAAAGTGAGAACATAACACAAGAAAAACCCAACATCAATTCAGAAAAATAGAATACATTTTAATAAATAAATCAAGACTGAAACAACTAATATCTAATCAGTAGAAATGGATATAAAAGCAATTTGGAATATTTATGTGAAAATAGCACCAAAAAGCTTAAATCACCTACTCTGGTTATCTGGTCGTGCCTGATGGGGACAAAGTCACAGGTTTAGGTTGACTGCAATGGAGCGCAGGCTGGCGGCTACAGGGACCCACTCAGGTCTGATTGAACACAGTACCTTAAATCCTGGTGCGTGGTCTGCGCAGAGTTGCTTTGCAAGACTTCTCATCATCTGGCGTTGGTTCTGATGTAGCTGTGCAGTGAAGCTTTGCTTTAGTTTGCATTGGTTCCAGAGAGCTGTGTGGTGTAGCTTGGTAGAGCTTTGCGTCAGTTCTGATGGAGCCTGCAGCTGTGCAGCGAGGCTTTGCGGCCATCAGTTCTGATTGGGGCCCCAGCCGGGCTGACAGTAGCACCTTCAGGCCGACTTCCAAGTGTTAAGGTCTAAGGTGGCACCACTTGGCAGGGTAGGACTCACAGATGGCAGAATGCAGGTGCTGGGTTCAAGGTTGTTGGAGCCTTCTGGTTAGGTGGACAGTCAACTACCCGTGGAGCCACTCTGGAGCCCTGGGTTCAACAATTGAGGTCCAGTCCTACTCAACCTGGCATGAGGGCAGCTGGTCAGCACAGCAAGGCATCTACTCCTTTAGTGTTGCAGTCCGGCAGAGTGGCAGTCCTTTCAATAGCACAGCAGTCATTCCTAGCAGAGTATCCACAGGTCAAGAAGTGTAGGGAAGAGTTTGTTTCCCGGGTCCAATATTTATACCTGGTACCCAGTTTGAAGTGGAGGATGCTTCTAGAGGTTTCCACCCCCTGAAATATCAGGCACACCCTCCTCCCAGTTCTAGCTCCACAGGTTGCAATAGACTAGTGACAATCCATTTGTGAGAGTGCTCAGGCAGTGTCTTTGTGGTGTGCAAGTATGGTAGGTGACTGCACCTCCCTCTCGTTTACTGAGAGGGGCCGTTCTTGCCAACACCTAGCTTCCCTTTGTCTCACTGTCTGGGAGCAATACATAAAGACCAACTGCCAGCTACATCAAGTCATGTGACTCAGGAAACAGGCTGCAGGCACCAAATGAGAAGGACAGAAAATGCCAACTTTCTAAAATTGCCATTTTCAGAATTGTGACTTAAAATTCGACTATATCACTTAGAGTTTTAAATTACAATTATTTTTTTTACATCAAACTCGACATTTCTACCTGATCTAATTGAAAGTTATCACTTAATAAATGAAATCAGAGTTTTTCACTACCAGGACATGTAAAAGTTAAAAGTGCATGTCCAATTTTGTAAATACAGTGCATCCTGCCCTATGGCCTTTTTAGGGCCTACCGTAAGGGTGATATATCTATTACAATGGAAATGTTTAGACCTAGCAAAAGGCCATTTTGCCATTTCAAGATGGCAGTTTAAACTGCACACGCAGCCTGCAATGGCAGACCTGAGCATGTTTAAAAGGCTACTTAAGTGGGTGGCACAATAGGTCCTTCAGAACTAGTAGTAGCATTTAATTTACAGGCCCTGCGTACATTTAGTACCACTTTACTAGGTTCTTACAAGTAAGTTCACTTTGGCAATTGGGTGTAAGCCAAGTTTCCAATGTTTAATAGAGAAATCACAAGCACATTAGCACCAGTCAACGGTGGTAATGTGTGCACAGTCTTAAAGGCCAAATAAAAAGTGTTCAGAAAACATGAGAGTTAAGGCAAAATGTTTGGGTCTGAACCTGCAGAGAGGGTCAAGTCCAACAGGCCCTAACACCAGTAGGATTTGCTCATGAATAACAAATCTGCTTGTGCCAACATTCAAGGATAAGTGTGTACTGGGGATCATATGTAGAAGCACATTTCATGTGGCAGTTGCCTATCAAGGAGCTGAATGAGCTAACCAAGACTCGGGGCTGAGGAGAGGAAACAGAAGGAATTGTGTAAAAATAAGAAATCAAATTCTATACCAAATTTTGCAGGTTGTGGTCAGAGGTTTTTCTATTCAGGATCTGGGGATACAGATCAAGTACCTGCCAACATGCCACAATGCCACACAACCACCATACCACTTTGACCCTCAGGTAAATACTGTCCAATAAACTACCCTGATCACGTGATGGATCCCACCAGTAAAGCACATTAGCAAACCCTGAACCCCCTCCCTTCACTCACACAAATGAAGAATGAGATAATGTTCACACATCCACACATTTTATTAATGCCAACTTGGGTTCATAGGTAGTTAACAAGGTTCTAGCTCTTCAGCAGGCATCTCTAATGGGACTACCTGTAACACATATTCCAAGAAAGCTCACACTCAAAGTCCAGAGGACACCCCACGTACCTTCCATTGATGACCATAATTAACCTTGTACATGCCTGAATTAGTCTGAAGTTTGCAACATCATGTCATTATGTGGAATACACGCCACTGTGGTAATCCACAATACAACATGGCTAATATATTATTAGACTACCAACCTGTGGACAGCCTTTAAAGTAATCCAGCATGAGCTTAGTTCTAATGAAAGGCCACTGACTTCAGAGGATAATGTTAACTGATATCACCACAGCACCATGAGTTCAAGTAATTGCTGAACATTGCAATATACAAAAATGTGCAGCATAACAAAGTTGATCTGGTCGTTCACTGACACAGGACAAAAGGCTTGCAGCCAAAATATGGGTCTTGTTTGAGCAACTGCCGACTGTTTATTGCTTCACATGTCCGTCAGACAAAGAATGAAAAGGAAGCCTGCAGTCCAAATGGTATATGAGATTGATTTACATACATGTGGTGTAAATAAAGGTTGAGCACTCTTTTAAAATAGCCGAGACTGACTAAGAGCAATTGTTGTAGGATCCATCCCTTTATTAAATTTAAGTAGAAGGTTTTATTGACCTCTTAGAGTAGATGCCTGTTTTAGTAATTGTACTTTATTGTATACCACCATAACAAATGAGAATAAAAAATGAGCCAATTTATTATTTATGATGTGCTTTAATACTTATAGAGTTGTATACAACTTCATAGGTATTTAGATGGAATTCTACACCCAGGACATATTCAAGTGGTGTTGAAGGGCAAGATGCAGCACCTCCATTACATACAGGATGGTTTTCATACAGAAAATACATTTTCCCTTAGAATTTAAGGAAAGCGCATTTAGTTCAAATTAATGTATCGCCAAAGTTTTCTGCTGCAAAATCCTATATTCTATAATAATCTGCAGTGGGCATGTAATAAATATAAATATTTTGTGTACTCTAAACTGAAGTGATAATGAATGTGTGTGTCTAGTTGATAAGATTTGTATTTCCTTACTGAAGCAAGTAAGTAGAGGCACTGCAACCCAACATACAATAAACCAATTGTAGTACCAAAAAGGTTTATTTCTGTCCATTTATTCCCAGATGATGTAATACATGCATTTCTCAAGATCCCAGAATCCTATTAAGCCTTTAGCTGTTGAGTGCCATACCCATGCTCCTACCCAGTGCAAAGGACCTAGAAATGTGGAACTTTAAAAACACACAGTGGCTCCTCACAACAAGTACATATTAATACAATCTGCAGTAGTAATTAAACTATAGCCATAATTGCCACCAGGTCTTGGGCAAGAGAGAGTCATATTAACTTTGAATTCCAACTATGAAGGTGAACGACAGACTAAGTAAGGGTCTAAATATTTTATGAATGTAACCACACCGATTCAGTCCTAGCGAAGGGCTGATGCCTGTCTCGGGATAAGGGAACACTTGTTTATAGATCAATTCTCCCTTTCAAGGATCTCCAGCTTTTTCCTGCTAACAAGCTCTTCTTTTCTTTTAGACTTCGATGATTGGTTCAGTTAATGGTTTACCTGCTGCTGTTCTTTTTCTTCTTTAGAAGAGTCTGTAGGTACTCCAGGCAATAGCTGCTCTCCGTAATCTAAGTATGGAATACAAAGAGGAGATGTAAGACCCATAGCCAAGGGTCTATGTCATAGGTATAAATAATGAAACAAATAGGTGTACAGTCATACTATCCAAAATCTCCTTGAGGGCCCTTGACCCAAGAACAGATCAGACAGTGAGCAAAACTGGCACTGGACCAAAGATTCATCAAACATACATGGTTCAAAAGACTGGACCCTGCATGAAGCCAGAAAACCAAGAGGCACTTATTTGTTAGAGAGACCCTTGAAACACAGATGCTACCAGGTATTTATGAAAGATGAGGCTACCCGGGTACCACCCACTATACAAGACCAAAGTTAGAGACACATCGACAAGAACAGATCCAGTGAGCAAAAAAATCACATGGATTCAGAAACTCACAAATCATGCAGATAATCATTGACTTTCTATGAATGCCGATTCGAATAAGAAATGAAACATGCATCGTGAGAAAGCTAAACAAAATACTCATGCAGTAAATTATAATACATAAATATAATACAAGCATGGATCGAGTATCTCAAATATGTGTGATAAAATCAAAGAGCACAGGAACACTCATAAAAGAGGATCTAATAAGGAAGTACCTGTATATAAATCTTTTCAGAATCATGAAAGCTTTGCTGTGCCAGAAACCATTGAAACCTACATGGAATCAGAGACCCATGATACACACACCAACTTAGAGACCTACTTGAGTTGTGAAGGTTTAAATACCTACGAAAAATACTTGATAGAAAAGACACCTAATGCACTTGGTAGTAGAAACCGTCAAATATACATAAGTAACTTGGCCTATAAGACCATGGAATTACCACAGTCGTGAAGGCATATGATATGGGCGTCATCAGATGCCTTTTGTCTGAAGAGAAATATGTACTTTGCTGCCAAAAAATACCTCTAAAAAGAACACTGATCAGGCATGATGTGCAGAGAAATCTATGAAGCAGGCATGGTTTGAAATATACCTAGGCGTAATTTTAATCGCATCTGAGAAATTTACATTATTCCAGAATTTCATGTCACATAAAGTATGTGGAAAATTCTTGAATTTGCATAATTTTTGCACACAGAAGACACATTTGAGAATGTCTAGCCGGGTGACATTTTCTGCCCAAACCAGTGTCCTGCTGGTATCTCGTGATAGTTTTTTCCTCACATGTAAAAAGTAATTCAAGATCGCAGCAAACTGCATTTAACTATAAAAGCATCAATTTCAAACGTTTTGTGAGATTTAAAAAAAAAATTGTGATTTGGCACACCCGTAGTTTTCAATAAGAGTGATCAAATCTGTAATTTACTCTTCAAATTTTGCTATTATAAAGTTTGTTATAGTGCAAAGGATTGAAGAATGTCAAAATTCCTTGTAAAAAAATTGCAGGAGTTTTCCAAACACAAACTTTATTGTGGGCCAATTCTGCTGCAAAAGTGTGCGTTTATAATTCCAAAATACCGATCATTGTGTAATTTTTTACCTTCCATTGAAAGTCTGATTAGAAAACTGGATGAAGGAAATGCTTCACCTGCACCTCAAGTGCAACAATTTCTAGATATTTTTCTTACCAGAGAAGGGTTGCTCCTAGATTTCTGATAACGGCTAGTTCACGGAGTAAGTAGACAGAGAAGCTAGCATACTTCACATGGATTAATAGCAGTGTGATGTTTTATAGAATCTGAAAATATACCCATGTTCTTAACACATTCTGTTATGACACTTGATTAATCCGTATTTAGGTAGTGCACTGCTGAAAGTTTCTGGGTATTGGGAGTAGCAATGGAATGGAATACCTGAAAAGGGATGCTGCCTGTTAATGATTGCGTCCATATACCTTCATATAGAGCATTTGGCAATAGTTTGTAGGTTTGGGTTGTGACAACACACCTGCTGCCCATACCTATTGCTTACAGTATACATACAGTGGGATTTGGGTCCACCCTTTTCAACAACTGCTTTCTTCGACTACTTTCTTTCAAACATTGGTTTGAGATGTTGTCAATCAGGTCTTGATTCAGCCCAGCGGCTTATTCATCTCTTACCTAATTGAGGTATATTCTTACTTGGTTCAATATGGCTACTTGGTGTCTGTAGTCCTTTCTTAGTGTCCCTGCCTTCTCTACCTCCCATACTACCTAAGAGTGTTCTATCTTGTGTGTGAATATTCCAGCCTTGGCAGTTGATGGTCTGGTCAGCTGTGAGGTTTACTGCTCTGCTGTCTTAACCTGTCTAACTTAATAAATATATCTTAATAACCTGAAGACGTGTACTGCTGCCTACTTAACCTATTTACAACACTAATGTTATAAAATCTTGAGCTTTTATAGCCGCATTCCCTTGAAGTAATGTAGATTACATAGTTTTTCCAGTCATATTTTTTTTTAACTCTCTAAACTTCAGAACTTTTAAAGTCCAACTACATACATCCCAATTGTGCTCAGAACCCTATTTAAAGTATTGTTATTACATTTCCAACATTCAGAAACAGCAACACTTAATACTACAATTATATGGTTGCATAATATCATGGGGGAGCCATCGTATTAGCTGCATTAACTAAGAAACGTTTAGAATCAGACATACTTTCAGTCACCTCGGACAGCTACTTTGCAACTTTATCACAGCATGGCACAATCTAAGGATATTCCTATTGTTTTCCTTACTAGTATATTTATTTGTCCTTTTCTTAAAAGAGTAGGTCGCCGAGCTGTCTAATCTATAGTTTACACAAATGCACAATCACTTATATATACTGTCTAACCTTAATTTGGCCTAGCAGGTAAACATCCATGAGGCTGACAATTGGCTAGATACAATTTTCGCAACTTATGACCTGGTAAGTCTTGACTCTGTTTAAAATTACCACTTACAACGCAGGCCCTGATGCCGCCACAGTACATCCGAAGAACCACTACAGCATGAGTTTCAAGCACCGAACTTCATGATGCCTGACTTCAACCCCACTGCAGCACCTATGGCCCCATGGTGTGACCTCGACACTGCGAAGTTGACGCCTCATGGCTTGACCCTCGACACTTCATCAATCCTGCATCACCAGCGGAACCAAAGCCTTGCCACCAATGCCATATCATCTTGCCACCAATTCCACACCACCTCCCCTGTGCCTTGCAGCATCCCGGCATCAGCGACTCAACAACTCTGCAGCTCTTCAAGCAACCAACTCCTCACTGGATTCAGTGATGCCTCATCTCAATTGTGCAATGCACGGTCCCGAGCACTGACCTGCCAACGACATGCACCAAGAGTAAGGCACCAAGGCTGCACTGGTGTCAGCAACATTTCACCTCCCAGGCCAGGGCCGGTCCTAGCACTTCTGGGGCCCCGGGCAAAAGGGAAGATGTGAGGCCCCTCTAATTTTCATGTAAAATCCAGTCGCGGCCAGCATGACTCGCGGGTGGGAGGTCTTGCAGGGGTTCGCGCGGAGGGTAATTTAAAAATAAAATAAACTTACCTTCCCAGGTCTCGCGTCATCTCTGCTCCTGACCTGCTCTCTTTCTTTCCTGCCTCTGGCAGGAACAGGAAGCAGGCAGCCTCCCTCTCCTAAGCCAATGACAACGCTGCAATGGCAGCATTGTGATTGGTTGGACCGCCGACCAGCCAGGCGCCTATGGGTAGGAAATTTTCTCCATGAAGGGTGCATTGGTGCCTACATGGAGAAAGGCCAGAGTGTGCATGACTGTTTGGTGGGTCCCGGAGGGCCGACCAACAGTCAGGGCCTTTTTCAGGGGGCAAGGCAATCCTCCCCTGCCCTAAAGCAGACCCGCCCGCCCCCAACCAAACCCTTCTGCTTTCTCGCAGTGCGAGTAGCAGAAACATAAAATGGTAGTTTTAGCATTTTGTGTTTCAGCTTCTCGCACTGCGAGAAAGCAGTGGGGCAACGCACCTCCGCCCTAGTGGAGGAACCGCCCTTGGTAACATCAGAAGAAGTGACATCACAGAAAGTGACATTGAAGGACTATTGATCTTATTTGGCAACCCTGAAGAGACCTAACATCGATATCAGTAACATGGACAAAAAGATAAATATACAAATGAAATAAGTCCATATATTTTAAAACTGTATTAAATGGATTACATTTGTCATATTGGATGGAAAAGCTAGGTGCAGGTCTCACAAAGATGTATAATATTTACTCCTCTTTAACTGATTGTTTCCAGATGAGTGCATGACACAATTTCCAGTTCTGACTCATAAAGGGGGGAGATCCTGTGAGGTAATGATAGCGCTGGGATGCCTGAGGGTAGCAATGCGCTTAACAAGAATTAATAATAATAATATTAATAATGAGGGGCGGGATCATTCAAAATATAAAATGACACAAGAGAAAACCTCTCACACCATGGATATAATTTCAAATTTCAAAAGGCTCCCTTATCTTTCTGTGCCATTATTGTGCTACCTTAGGATGACATTAATACTTCATAATTTGTTTTAACATAAATCCTCTCTTTCACCAGTATCTCACACACACACATGCTAAGAGACGTAGGACAATCTTTTTTGGGTGTAGGCTCTTTACTCGCCAGAATTATGTTAAGTGTTAAACACAACACATATAATAAAAAACATAAGGCCCAAGGGAGAGAATGACATTTGGACATCACAGAACAGGATCATGGCTGCAAGGTGTAGGAGAGCAGGCCTGCCGTCGCGCAAGCAAGGCAAATTGTGACTCCACACTACCCTCTGGTCACTGACTGAGCAGTAAAATACATCCATAATTTGGGTGCATTGGACAGATAACCCCAAAAGACTATGGTCCCATTGCACTTTCTACGCTATTGATCGCTATGCCCTGCAGATGTCGCCTCTTGCCGTAAGCATGGAATTCATGAATTTGTGCTTCCTCTCAGCATTGGACGATGACAGTGATGCCTAGGGGAGGGTGGGCCTTCCGTGAGCTGCACAGCAGTTCTGGATCATGGCTCTGCAGTGCAAGGGAGTAGGAACCAGTGACCTAGTAATGTTGCCATGAACCGTGATGCAAGAAAGAGCCCTGGTGCCACTGCACCTGCTGCACTATTGTTAACTACACCCCCTGAGAGAGGACCTATGGGCCTCATAGCCATGTCCCAGTGCTGCTTATCTCATAGGAGGGTGCCTCCTCTTGTGAGTGTCCAACCATGGCTGTGATGCCCATGGGAGGGAGGGCCTCTCGCAGGCCTCACAGGTCTGTAAAATGGCTGGGAGGCCCATGATAGAGAGGGCTGTAGCACACCAGTGGTGCCATGGTGAAAAGTGAAAGCATCTCTCACCATCGGCCACTGGCTGCACAGTACAATAAAGCCATAATATTGAAAGATTGAGCTCTTAATATGCCTGAGCCTGGTGCCACGCCACCTGCTGCACTACCGATTGCTATTCCTCTGTTAGAGACACATGCACAGGGCCAGGGTCCAGCACTGTAAATTAAATTTTAATTGACCCAGGGGTGGGGGCCCACACAAGGAGTGCCCCTCTCGTGTGCCTCTCATACATGGTGTAGCATTGAAAGGATTAGGATAGACCCATAGGCCTACCAGCACTGAAGTATGGCTATGAGGCCCAGGGGAGAGGGGCCCTCTGCAAGGCCTTTCAGTGCTACACCATGGCTTCAAGATGTGGACCCCCACCATGAGCCCGAGATGTAAGGCCCAGGAGAGGGTGGTTCCATCCCCTTACATGCACAAAGTTACAGGCCTAAACGCAAACTACAACAAATGGCCAAAAAAAGGCTTAGCACGGGGGAAAGGCCTAGCAGCAAAGGGAGTTAAGGACCTTGTACCCCCCAACAAATCACAGTAGCCAGTGCTTGAACATGGGTGATGGAGTCCAAGCAAGCTCTAGCCTAAGATTTTGTACTGGGATAGCAGAGCTTAGGCTACAAACTTTGTGTAAAATCTTCCCTTTGTACACATTTCAAATAGGCCAATTAAAAATGGGCATATACTCAAGGGAATACCTTGGGGTAGGCAACATTTTTATTTTATATATTTGCATTCGATGTTTAAAGTGTTTTTCTCTCCATAGATTTGTTTAAAAAAAAGTTGTAAAACGTAGCCTATGGCTTAAACTACTAGACACGGTACTGCCCAAATAGACATCATTTTTCACAATCAAGTTTTTCACAACTACTAATTAAAAGGAAACACTTTTTCCCCTCAAAGTTTTGTGGACGCGTAACATTCATGCACGACTGAAATGAGGAGTAGAACACTATGAACTCTACACCAGTGGAGCCTGAAAAACACTTAACATTTTTAACTGACCTGACTCACAGCCCCTGGACTGAGAGAGCTCTTTGGAACGCAGAGATTGAAAGCTATTTACATCTAAATTACGGAAGGTGCTCCTGACCCTGCATGGTGCGTGCCCCCCTCGTGTGCTATAACACCTTCCATTCAGCCACTGACCAGCATCTCTTTCGCAGCTCATCAGCATCTGTGAGAGTTGCTTGTCTTCATAAATTGTTTTACCACTGTCAGGCCCCAAAATGCGTGCTAATTGGCACTGGAGTGGGAAGTGGACGGCATCCCCAATTACAAATGCAGAAGGGCCTCGCGCTAATATGTGCGCTGCACAGCCCAGGGGAAAAGGGCCCCCCTCCCTGGGGCTTAACAGAGCCATTACCCAGTGCTACGAGGCACAGGGGAGGGGGGCCTCTTCCCCATTTCCTACATATGCCTGCGAAGCCCAGGGGAGAGGCAGCCCTTCCCTGGGCCTCGCGGCGGCCGGTGGGGAAACACTTTTGCGAGGCCCCCTGCTGATGGGCTGAGCTCGGGGCCCTGGGCAGCCGCCCATGCTGCCCATGCCTAGCGCCGGCCCTGTCCCAGGCGCCTCGCAACATCTTTGTTTTGTCTTCCTTTCCAAAGTAATGTAACTGGGGTCTTTTTGACTCCATAGCCGGTTTGCGCTCCCTCTCACTGCCGTGAACTTGAGATTCAACTTTGTCAAGCACGTCATTAAAGCCCCCGCTGGAGCTATTGTGCTTCTAAGAGCTAGAACTACATTTACAATTGAAGAATTCGTATTTTAATTTGTATATTTTGGAATTTTTATCTTTTTGGTCTTGTTTTACTCAGATAAATATTGGCTATTTTTATAAACTGGTGCAGAGTACTTTTGTGGTGTTTCAATGTGTTACATTGTGAGTGTGAGTGTGTGTGTGTATAGCAATCCTTTACACAATTCCTCTTTAGTTTAGCCTGACTGCTTTGAGCCAAGCTACCCGAGGATGAGCACAGGTAAACTTAGTGTTTACAACACTTATCCTTACTAGGATTGTGGGTCCCTACTTCAACAGGGCTAAAACCTCTGCCAACTAGAGACCACATTTCTAGCACTGGTGGAAGTGGTGGGATAGTGCTTGTATTTGTGCATTACATACAGTGATTGATGTACACTGCTGCCATATTGCAAACCATAACGTACCACCATACTGTTTTTTTCTCTTCTTTTTGCTACCTTTTCAGTTTTTGCAATCATGTATCAATCTGGTGAACCAGTAGCTACACCAGAAAATTTGGAGTTTGAGGATGGAAACCTACACTCTGCCTCAGCTCAAAAGGTTATGCAAGGATTTGACTTTTTTTTTAAACCGTCTTTATTGCATTTTAACATAGACATTTGATAACCCCCCACACCCAAGCAAACACAAAGTCACTACAAAGGAAAAAGGTTGAGTTGTCGATCAGGAGGAAACACGGTGGACCTGTATATATAATCACAGCCTATAATTATAATGGTTCAGGGTAAATCACATCATGATAACAAGTAGCTAAAAAGAAAGAGATAGACAAAAAAGAAGAAAAAAAAGGAAAAGGGGAGACCTAAGACAGAATTTGAGAAGTCTGTGTGATCATGGAGAAATGGACAGTTCATTCCTATCCCTGTGATACAAGCCAATACCTCAAAGGGGCCCACATTTCAAGCCTCCTTTTCTGAGCATGGTTACCTTAATGTGCATAGACTGCCCTTTCTATGTGATAGATTGAAATTAACCGGGCCAACCAATGGCTAAATGATGGTGAAGCGGGGTCAAGCCAAGCTGTTGCCAAGCACAGTCTGAGCACAGCCATGATGAGGAACAGAAAGGGAAAAGGAGCCAAAAGAGGAGCCGAATGGCAAGCTTCCTCCTCCTGGACCCCTAACAGGATCAATTGAGAGGTAACCTTGGTCCGCAGATTTAATTGTGCCTCAAAAAAATGGGATACATCTCTTCTCGGATTCACAAGACCGAGACAATCTGCCAACACATTTACCAGATCTACCCCTACTTCCTGGCACTGTGGACAATTTGTACCAGAGACCCCCCCCCCCCCATTTGCGGATTTTGGCCAGAGTAATATATAGATTGAAGCAAGTTTTATAGTGTTGAATCTGCAGATTGGCAGATATAAGTATTGTCCGAGCTTATGTTAAAGAGGAGAGGGTGTCCTCCAATATTGACTGCAGTAATCCCACCCATCGGGTTGCATGCATCTTAATATCATCCCCTATTCCAACATTTAATATTTTGAAAATATCTCAATTGAAGATATGTGCCTAGTTAGTGGGTCTAAAAGTTTATTCTTTTTGAACCCCTCCCCACCTCCCCTCTTCTTCCCTATAAAATCCCTAATTTGCAAAAATGTTAAGAAATCATGTATTCACAAAAGGAATTTAATCATCATATTCTCAAAAGGAGCGAAGCGCTTATCAAAAAAGAAGTCCCCATAAATAAAGGGACACAGGTTTCCCCCCATCATTTAGCATAAGGATTGTGAAATATATCTAGTAACTAAGGGTTATCATGAAGGGGGGGTATAAACTAAAACGACCAACCCCAAGTTTTTTCCTAACAGCAGTCCACACATGCATATAAAGTGTCTTAAATGTAACTTTTTTAAAGTAGCCAAATTCTATTTGTCGGAACAAACAGTCCAGCACCATTGCGCCGAGGGTTAATTCGAAGCATGACGGAACAGTATTCCGAATGAACCCATCCTCAGGTGGGTCAAACAGCAGGGGTATTATGTGTTGCAACGCCGAGGCCCAGTAGTACAGCCTGAAATTTGGTACTGCCCATACGCCCCATTCCCTGGGGAGGAAGTAAAACTTCAGGGCCCTCCGGGACCTGGCATACACCCAGAGAAACCTCCCAATAATGCTGTCCAAAGCCTTAGACCACAAATTATCCACCGCGAGGGGTGTAGCCCTAAAGAAGTACAAAATTCTTGGTATAAACATAATTTTAATTCAATTAGACCTCCCAATCAGGGAAAGTCTGAGATTGTTTCATCTAAACAGCACAGCCTTGGTTTTATTAATTAGAGCACCCAAATTACCCTCTACAACACCATCTGTGTCTGTGCTCAAGTTGACGCCCAGATATACAGCGTTCGAAACAACCTGTATGTCCTCAAAGCTTGTGTTCTCATTTATGAGTATCTGGGTTTTATCTGTATTAAGTCTGTACCCCGCGATACGTCCAATTCGGTCTCCCTGACCGCATCGAAGGAGGCCGGGGTAACAATTGCAAAGTCATCCGTGTAAGCTAAAATTTCAGTTTTCCCGCTCCTAGTTGACATTGGCAACATTGAAGTGTTAACGTGGATTCGGGAGATAAAAGGGTTGATATAAAGGGCAAATAACAGGGGGGAGCATTGTCAACATTGCCTAGTCCCCCGCTGAATTATAACTACCTCTGCATCTCCCCCCATTAGCGAAATTTTAGCCGTACGTTTAATATATAGCATTCTAACCCATGCTATAAAGTCCAAGTCTAGGCCCTTCCGCTCTAATATCGCCAACAAATAGGACCAGGAGACCCTATTGAATGATTTCTCAGTGTCTAATAATACCAGCACCATAGGGTCTCCTTGGATTTTGGCCACATCAAATGGTGTGATTATACCAGCATCATAGGGTCTCCTTGGATTTTGGCCACATCAAATAGTGTGATTACCTAGCAGATGAGGTCTGTGGTACCCATTCCCGGTATAAAGCCATGTTGTACGGGTAAGACAATTTATTTTATAGCCGCTAAGTTTTAGTAAAAACCTTAGTATCAGAATTTATCAATATAATAGGTCGATATGATCTTAACTGATTCACAGGATTTCCCTTTTTGGGAAATACCACCATCCTAGCCGAAGGCCATGAATCAGTAGGAGGACTACCCCTCTGAACGGCTAAAAATACCTCCAACATAAATTTATGAAGGATGGTAGCAAAAGCTTTATCAAAGTCCACCAGAATGAAATTTGTCCCCACTCTTTTTCCAGATGTCAATCCCAACACTGCAGCTGTAGTTTCTTCTAGTGATATGGGTAGATTTAAAAACTCCCTATCCTCCCTGCCCAATGTATCCATAGCCGCATGATCTAGGTACGTCTCCATCCCTCCTGGATCTACCTTTCCTCTGCATACAATATCTGATAATATCTTTGAAAAGCGGAGTGTATCTCCCCGCTTCAGAGATGGAGCCAAGCTTGGTGTCTTGAATTTGCTTAATGTCACCGAACGTTGCCTGATGTCTAGCGTGCACAGCTAAGCTATGGTCCACCTTTTCATTCAGGTCATAAGTTTTGTTTTTCCATACCGTATATTTTTGGCTGCTTTTTTTAGCAGTGATGTCCTCTATTGCTGTATTAGCCAATATAACCCGAAGATGGGCCTCCTCAATGTCAAATCCCATAGTGCCAGCCTCTGCCAAACCTGCCTCGGCCTGCGATATGCCCTGAGAGAGCCCCTGCAATTGGAGTTTCTCTTTTTGCTGTCTTTTCCATCTAAATCTAGCAATTTCCACCCGTATCCCTGCTTTGTAGGTATCCTACACTACTCCAATGGGAGCAGTCCCAAGATTTTTAGCAGCCATAAATATTGGAATCCCGTTCCTCATATATAGAATATAATCTTCATCCAACAACAAAGCCCTTTCAAAAGACCATCCCCCCTACAGATTGTGAAGTAGCATGAATATCAAATTCTAACACTAAGGGATTGTGGTCGAACATCACTCGTGGATAATTGAAAATACGAGAGGCTGAAATCAGCCTGCTTGAAATAAACAAGCATTGGAAATGCAATAGGTCTCGCATTAGAAAAGTTGGAGCTATTGATTTTGTAAATGACAAATTTATTTTATGTGTTGGTCTTGAAAGTAGCAAAATTAATAGCTTTATCATTTACAATGCCAATACTTTTACTTTTTCAAATGTGACACCTATAGCATTTGTAATGCAACATGTTTTGTATGTACGTGATGTACAGGAGGAAAAACTCAAGCAACCCCAGGTGGGTGTCTAGGAACCAACTGGCTACAAAAGGCCTGAAAGAACACATGGCAGAGGTACACATGACTGGATAAAAAAGTCAGAAACTTGCAGTTTAGCAGCCTCGAGTTTCAAGTGTAATGAACGCGTGGCGTTCAGCTCTGTGCTTAATGAATGCGTGGTGCTGACGCCAGTAAGACGCCCAATTTTTTGTGTATTTATTGTTTACAATGGCAGCACGAATAGCTTGTAAGGTATCACCTTAAAATAATACAGAGGTGTTTGGCAGCGTCCAAACAGCAGCCTCCTGCTTCGCGCCTAATGAACGCATGGCCTTTAATATATCCTAAGAAAATAAATGTTAAAACACTTGTTACATATGGCACTGTAGAATCACGTATTTTAATGCAGAAAGAATAGAACAAAAATCTGAAAGCATGGCGCCAATAAGACGGCTGCCCACGGATGACCACCATGGTAGTGGACAAAAAATAATTGACATGACATGTCTCCGGCGAGCACACAAGAGCGCCATGGACAAAACAAAATGCTGGAGGTAAAAGAGCCACGGATCTTTGACAGAGCGTGCAGTGGAGCACATAATATACCCCCATTCACCCTACCCTCATTATGCATCCGTGAAAATGCCCCAAATACAACTTTAAAGAACAGTTTTGTAACGTCAGCCCAACCCCATGTACCAGAGCTTCGCAAACCTACAGATCTATGGAAAAGCGCACGAGTAAATCACTGAAAGCAGCACTCTGGTAGATTGTTGGGGATTAGACTGTGGTATCAGTTCCAACCAGAACATAAATTAAAACCTTCAGAAGCGGACCTTAACTAAAGCACATGGAGGCCTCAGGCCTAGCTAAATAGACTTTACTCCACTAAAGTGGGCCTACAGTGTCTGCACCCAAGGCCCTGAAGCGAGCTTTGATAGACCACACAGATTGGAAGAAAACATTGAAAAGGACATTGCAGCATCTTAAATACATTTTAATCTGGAGGCCAGTGGTTTTTCCTGTTGTCAGCAGGTTAACCTACCAGGAAGAGGGGCGGGGAGGGTTGGGGGGGGGGGGGGGGGGGGGGAGTACGTGAAACTGCTCGACTATATGACTGTTGTGAAAAATATGTATCCAAACAGCTGAGCGAGCGGCTATCTAATCTGGACTGGAGAATGGGGCAGGTTGAGCAATGAATTAGACAGCACCTACTCTATTTTTCTTACGTACCGTTTGCTGCGGAGAAAGGTATCATGAGTGACTGTGCATTTAACTACTCATGACTTATGCATAGCAAGTCGAGACTGCACTGGCGGTTAATGCACCTGTTGCTGAGACGAAGGTCTCGTATGTTTGTCCCCCAACAGGGGTGGATGGCAGAGTAGCCCATTCTTTTTTTGCTCCAAAGAATGTTTTTTTTACAGAAAGCAGCACATTTCTGTGATCAAGAATAGACTTGAGTGCCCTTGACTTGTTGAACCTGCTATTGGCCAGATTTGCGACTTTAGAATGAAATGCAAACCAAGCAAACATTTTGTAAATGTATTCTCTATGCAAACATTTAGATCTCCGTATCCGAAGTTAAATACGAACTAGTGAAAAGTTGTAGAAATTAAATGATATCCAAAAACTGGCGAAGTTCACAAGAACAAGTAGCGCATAATAAAAAAAACACAAGTGGAGAAAATGTATATTACTTCACATCTGCCAGTTTCACACCCATTCCCTAATCAATGGACGAGCCCCCGCTGCTCTGGTGGATACAACTTTCATTAAACCATTGTAAAAGCAAGCCTGTATTAAAGTTTGGTGGGGCACGTTCACTTCATTTCAGGCTTGTTCGCCTCAAATAAAGAATTCAAGAAACATCTGTCGGCCGCTTTTCTGGGCTGGGCGATTTAGCGCATCACGCCGTTTTATACAGTGTCAAAACGCAGCTGTCTTCATTCATTCGTTATTTTCACAGCGAATCTGACTGGCATTTATGGTTCCGTGCCAAAGAGCACACAAGTCGGCCTGGGGGCTTCCAGTGGGGGCGTGCCGTGGGTCATTTAACGTGCGACTTTCCAGGGACGCAAAGAAGGTTTGCCACTGCAAACATTTCAGCAGGTGAATGTAGGAGAGTAGGGTCTGCAATCCTATGATCACCCAGATTTTTGCTTTTGTTTCACTGGTTTACGACTTTCTCTGGCTGTGGGCCTGCTAATCAGACCCACAGCCTGGCTGTTCTCTTTCTAAATTACGATATGTACCCTAGGTGCATTTACCAATTGGTACTGGGCCACCTTATCAGACCCCGTAACGCAGGGCATAGGTGTACCCAGGGCCGCCAGGGGCTGCAGCATGTATTATGCCACCCCTGGCTGGCCTCCTAAATTTGACACAACTGGCTGCACGACAGCTGGGGCGAAGACGTGTAACCACCCTTCGCTTTAGGTATAGTAACTCTATAATCTAACCATACAATGGACACCCGAGTTCCTATCAGTCACTCCTATGGCAGGCCTTAACAATCCTGAAGGCAGAGTGCGTGGGCTCGTGTGAGCTAGGTTCAGGCCCGAGCCGAGCCCGGTTGCAGCTTGCGGAATCAAGGCCCAATGGCTGTTCCATGATAACGCGTGCCACATCGGTAACTTCGGTGTCGCGTTATCAAGACATGTCGAGTAAGGTGTCATACGAATCGGGATGCTGCCCTCTCACCAACTCTGGCGACGAGGTTAGCATTCCACCCTTCTAGAGGGACACGACATGTACGTAACTGTGAACCCCGGTTAACGTTAACGAAAGCCTCAGCTCCACAAAATGGATGCTGCCACCACAGACACGAGTCTGACCTCCTGCTGCTGGGAGTCCTTCCAGCGAGGAGCGCTTGGACAAAGGGTTTCCTGTCGAGGGCGGTGTTCGCACCGTCCCAGACAGGGTTTGTGTATTCTGGGTAGGTAGGGCTTTTGCGAGAAGGTGACTGCGGAGTGGCACCCCGGTGCTCACTACGCATCTGCCGGTTAGAACCAGTTCCAGGGGCGACAGCCCTGGCCTGGGGAAAGTCCGGCAGGGGAGAGGGGTGTAACTACCCCCCTTCCTGGTCCCACCCTTAGGGCAGGACCTAGTCATGTACCCACCCCTTTCTTTAGGATAAAGGCCGGAGCGGGGACCCTTCCAAATTAGATCATCTTTGAATCAAGAACTACTTTCTACGAAAGGACACTCAAGACTCTTCTCAAGATTTCTCCCTTGTGACTAAGGAGTAGTCACCCTGCATCAGCGGGCACCATCTAAGAACTCTGCGGTTTGCTGCAAGTCCTTCCTCAAGGATCCAACGGCCCAGCTCGACGAGAACCGGCTTCCCTGGCACCTCTGACCTCTACCCACGTCATCAGCTCAGCTGTGATCTGTGGGTGCGACGAGACCTCGAGGGACCGGCCATCATCAGAACCTGCACGCTCTTAAAAACCAGCACGACCATCGAGGTAACTCTCTGGTGAGTGCTCTGGGGTCCGAGAAGCCCCGACCCTGAGCCGCTCTAGCACCGAAGTGCAGTCTCCCAGCATCTCCACGATCTGCGTGGGGCCCTTCTGCTCGCTGCTCAGCACGTTGTCTGGTCACTCGCCGCTGGCTTGTGCCCTTCTGTGACGACATCCGAGAATCATCACTGCTGGTCTGGTTGCTCCAGACTGGCCCTTGCTTCCATCTTTGCGAGAAGCACCCCGGACCCTCCTGGTCCACTCAAGACGCCATCTTAGGCCCACCACGTGGCCCTGAGATCTGCCAAGGCTTGTTGCCCCATCCTGGGCCCAGCGACGCCGACAGCATCATCCTTCGTGGGACAGCTCGCACCTCCACCGTGGTCGCCGACAACGCCTCCTGGTCCGTGAGACTGCAGAGCCTAGCGTCGCCCACTCACCTAGTCGAGGTGACGGCCAACCGGTGCCTTCCTGGTACCCTCTGACTACTGGCTAGTAGTACGAACTTGGTCCCCTCTGCTTTCAGGTTTCATCAATCTCCGATCCAGGCTTGGATCTCTACGAACTATTCAGCACTGGTCGCCGGCCAGCAACTCCTTTCTTCCGGCTCCTGGCTCGTCAGCGAAGACCCCGACGCCTGTAAGACTTGTGCAGCCGCAGCCCTCGTGGCTAGGTAACTCGGCATTTCGGTGCCTGCATAGCCTCCTTACTCTAGGGTCCCGAGTCCCTCGCTTCCGACTTGCCTTATCGGGTCCGCCCGAGACCTTAACCTTTCCGTGTCCTCGGACACTTGTTTTAATTGTGCACTTGAAGTATTTGCTAAAGAGATTTGGTTTGTGCTTAGTACCCTGTCCTCATAAAGAGTACAGGGCTGTTGTGATTCTTAATAAATATCCTGTTTATTTTCATAACACTTGTGTGGTGTCCTTTCACTGGGTATTCAAGGGGTACATGTGTGGTAAACAGCTGGCTTAATGCGCCCTCTCGAGTCTTTAGCCTTAGACTGCTCGTATCCACGCTACTAGGATAGCTGGTCTATAGGTTGACTTACAACCAAACACCATAAGGGTCGTTGGAACGATACATAGCGGTCGCTAGAATAGCGAACGTTGCATATCGGGCCAACTTCTCACAGTGAACAATGTGTGAAAAGAAGCGACAGCGTACTTTGCTTCAGTCACCGAAACCACACATACCGCCACTGCGGTCTGCCTCAGCCCTGCAAAGCATCGAGGAGCTGGGAACACAGCCTCACAGACAATAAAGGGCAGGGACTAGCAAGGATGCCACAAAGTGATTGGACCCCAATTAGTTACACCCAGTATGTTCCTGGAACTGAGGGGGCATCCAGAGAAAGCATCCTACTTGGGAGCGAGCATGGAGCGGTCCTTGCTGCAGAGGGTCTCTTAAAACGGGATTCCTGGCAGGAAGCACTTCATTCTTCGTGCCTGCGTCAGTGTGGTAGTGACTGTAGCTCCTGTGGTGATTGTGCTGGCGCAATCGATGCTGCAGGTGCCTGCATCGGCCTGGCCTCCGTCTGCTGTGGTAACAGTGTTGGCGCCATCAAAGCTACATCTGCTCTGAATGAAAGTCAAAGGGCTATCCGATTATTCACCAACATTCCTTTGCGAGTGCCCACCTCGCATATATAATTATATTTTAATTCGAGGGTGCTTACCCCTCTTGCCCCCGAAAGAAATCACCGCCGCAGCCCTGCTCCGTGAAAACCGGAAGTCAGGCACTTTTGGCCGAGACGGGGCGGGGCCTGCAATCCGGCAGGAAGTCCTGCCCGCCGACACCGAGGAAGAAGTGAAGCCGGCCGACTGATGGCCTCTCCGCAGCCCGGGGCTCCCATGAGTTGAGGAGAGTCCCGGGGCTGCCAACAGCCAGAGTGTTGCAGGGCTCCCAAGTGCTGGAGGGAGCCCCGGAAGTGAAGTCCTGTCCCCTGGTGCCGTGAGGAGACTGCCGCAGAGAGGAGCCCGATGCCCAGCAACAGCCCAGTGAGTGCCCGACCAGCCCGAAAGAGCCCGGTGAGTGGGAGGGGAGGGGGATGTACGCGCGTGTGTCTGTGTGTGTTCGAATGTGTCTGTGTGTGTGCGCGTGGGTCTGCGTGTGTGTATGCAGTGTGTGTGTGTGCCTGTGTATGGCTGTGTATGTGCGCATGCGTGAGTGTATGCCTGAGGGGGGAGGGGGGTGAGTGTGTGCGTGTGGGAATGTGTGAGCGCATGCGTGACTGTGTGTGATTGAGTCTGTGTATGCGCATGCGTGTGTGGTGCCGTGCGCGCCCCCGAAGAGGAATCTGAGACTGCGACGCTCGTGCGTGAGCTCCGTCTCAGATTCCTTCTAACACGCCAGCAACAGATGTCTCGCAGACAGCAGGCTTACGCCTGCTTTTTACGTCTGCGAGACCTAAAAAAGTAATCAGGGCGAGCATGCACCTTGTGAGGGGCGGAATAGTAGGTATAGCCTGGGTCCAATGGTTCCTTGTTAGCCCAAACATCCAGAAGCCCGTGTAAATTAACCAACGGACCCAGTGGCCTGAAGACTTTGGGCTTACACCCTTGATACCTTGCAACACTTGCCATCAAGGCATCTCCTTTGATATTAATATTAAAATCCCCACACACAACTAAAGGAAGGGGCCACCTAACCAGTTCAACACAGATCCAGTACCAAAGTGCTGAATCATCAATGACGGGACTATATATAGAACAGAGTGTAAAAACGCCTCCATCATGAGTGCATTTTACAATGGCCCATCTTCCGAATATGTCCGCCCTGGATCTAGTGAATCGGATCTTGCCTTTGCGTGCAAGTATCGCCACCCCACCGGTGCGAGTACCTTGCAGAGTCGTGGACATACCTTGATACCCTATGAATTCCAATAGATATTTCTGGGATCCCTCAACATGTGTTTCCTGCATGCAGAGTATGTTCGCTTTTAAGTACTGCACCTCAATATTAACCCTCTGCCTCTTCCGAAAACTATTCAGGCTACAAATATTGATCGAAGCTATTCTTAAATTAACTAGCTTTTTTAATAATACAAAGCCGTCTGAAAGTTGCCAGCCACAAACTCAACCTCAGCAGACTCAACTCACCACCATGCTTGGATTCCCCCCAGCTCCCGCCCCCCATTTCCCCCACCCCTGCCATGAGCAAAAGGGGTGACTCTTGACCTTGATGATGGTGCCAACCTGTGAGCCACCCCTGCTTCCACCGCCCCCTGCCCCAAACCTCTCAACACCCTGTCAAAGCCCAAGAGAGAAGAACAACATCAAGGGAAAAAACAGAAGCCCCTTCTACAAAATACCTTGCTATCCTTTGAGAAAAACCAAAACGTACATTTCCAAAATCAATAAGAGATGCTGCAGAGGGTTTTTTTTCAACCCAGACCAATCTCGTTAGAAATTTCTTTCAGGTATTCTTGTGACTTGACCTCAGAGAGGAAAAGTCCAAGTATTTCCTTTGAAGATCTCTTTTCTTATCAACAGATCCTAATCTATCCAAATTGGTCAAATTTGCTCTAGGGCAAAGCCCATCCTCTGGAAGGTATTGTGGAAACCTATCTTATCCCCATTGCTATTCGATTTTTACCTATCCCCCCTGGCATCTTAGTTACAACAATTCAAGGGGGTCACATACTTCTTCCATGCAAGTACAATCATCTTGTCTGCCGCTTGCATGACAATTTTTGTGATCTCCATCTGACCGTCCATTATTCTTTGGGAAGAAACAAAACTGGATGCAAGTTAATTGTTTTCAAACTAATCCTATTAAGAAATAAATAATGCCCATCTAGAACAAAATCAATAAATATGATCAAATGCTCTGGGCTACCATACTAGGCCTGTGTCCCAAACCAGTATCCTCAGCATGCTATCTTGGAACCATCTCACACACTAAGTTTTCATTAGAACCCCAGCTATCTGCTGACATAGTATACTGTATTTTCTTTACTTAAAATAACTGACAAGAATGTATCCCTGTTTATTCATTTAACAGACTACTGGGCCAATGCTTTCTTCCAATCGTGTTTGGATTACTGCAATAAGATCTGCCTATAAAGAATTTAGACCTACTTCCTGAAATCACAGAATGCCACAGTCAGACTAATGTTCAATCTTAAAAGAAATTGAGGACATCACCCCATAATAATAGTAATCAGCTGCACGGGGTACCTGACAATTAATCCACTATGTTTACAGCAGCATGCATAATGCTCAGAACTTTTTATGGGGTAATCCGCTATTTTCCCTCATTCAAATTGAAAAATACATCCCCCTCCCAAAGAACTGGGTTGGTAGATCTTTTCATGCTCTAGCTCCCTCCTTCTAGAACCCACTGCCTCTACCTTTTGTAGCAGAATCCATCTTGCTAAAGTCCTCAAAACCTGGGTATGCACCATTATGAAGTAATGTGATTAGCTACACCCTACCCTCCTACATTTGAATGCCAAGTGACTCTCTATATGAGCTCTAGGGTGGTTTGCAAACATCCATAATGAATTAATATGAATAAATAAATACATACATACATACATATCATGTGAAGGAAGGTTCCCAATCTGAAATACCAATCACATTTCTCAATCCTAATGGGTGAACAACCTTTACAACAAAACTTTTACAACGCACTACCATTACAACGCGGTCATTGCAACGCAAACCATTACAACGCAGTGCGCTGGGGGAAATAATTTTAATTTTCTATCCAACACCTTCCCTAGTGTCCACGGGGACTGGAGTTGGAATAGAAAATTAAACTTTTCACTATCCAGCACCTCTAAGCGCTATGCGTTGTAAAGGTATGCGATGTAAAAACCACGTTGTAAAGGCAGGCGTTGTAATAGCCTGCGTTGTAACGTCACACATCCATCCTAATGATGTCCACATGTTTCTTCTGAATATGAAACCTCCTGGGTACCTGTCTATGTCCATTTCTCACCTAACTCCAAGCTTCCCCAGCTCATCGGGGGCATTATGAATTAATGTTTTGTGTATTTTAAATATTGATTTGATTATTAGTAGTTCCAAATCAAAATGTATTCTAGTGTGATATTGCCCTGGAGAGCCCTCAAATGTTCATTATATCTTGCATAACATACTTCAATTGTATGTATTTCTAATATTAAGAATTCTAAAGGAAAAATTCAGTTTTCAGAGTTTCAAACACTTTAATTCTTCCCATATCCCAAATGTTTCCCACTCTAGCTATATATAGTATCCCGGTTCCTAAAACCTAGCGAGATTCCCACTTCCTGAAGTAAAGCACTGTCCCTCGGTGGGTCCCTGCCAGAGCTAATTTTTCCACGCCAATTTTTTAGGGCCTTTTAATTAAACCTGTATAACAGCTACTTTTGGTCTCTAAAGATGTTCCCCTATATTTTTCCCATATATACCCTTTATCTACCTTCTGGCAGTTATTGCTTGCCAATCTATAGTCAATTAAGGCATTTGTTGAGGTGAGAACACCCACTCATTCACTACCTTCAGTGACGATGCTCAGTGATATTTCCTCATGTCCAGCAGAACGACGCCTTCATTATATGTACCACCATATAGAGTGATCAGTGATAATCTAGCTGGGCTACCATCCCAGAGCAGAGCATAGAGCACCATATCTTCTTTCCGAAACAAACTCTCCTCTATTAGGAAAGGGGTATATGCACAATGTATAGAAATCTATGGAAGGAAATGATAAGTGATAGTAGCAGTCTTCTCCAGTGGGCCCATCTATCTTAAATCCTTGCAGTATTACCTCCAAGTTCCCCTCAACAAAACGTGTGCTGTCTTTAGTTATATGTATCTCTAGAAATCAAAAACATCTATGGTCACTTGAAACAGGCCCTCCAAATCAAGGTGAATGTCATATTCCCTCAGTGGAAAGAGGTAGGATTTATCCAAATTTTTCAGCATATATATTGGAACTGAAATTAGGGTCTGCCACATATTGTAAACGTTCAACTTTATATAAGGAAATTGTGCTGTCCTACCATCCTCGATCCCACCAAAGGTTCCTAAGGAGCAATCTTTTCTCATCAAACATGCCAATGGTTCTAGTGTCATAGCAAAAAATCAGCTGAAATAAAAGACAGCCGTGCCCTGTACCGCATTCCAGGTTAAAGAGGGCGGAGGAATGTGCCACTAACTTTCCCCCATGCTATTGTGGTCATACGTAGGAGTTTGACCCATTAGAGAAACTTCAAGCGTATTCCTATCAGTATCAGTACTGGAAACATGAAGGGCTATTGACCTGAATCAAATGCCGTTTTTGTCATAATGTGATAACAGAATTGCTGGTTCCAACTTTCTAGTCTACATAGGTTGAGTCTTCTTGATCTATGCAGTATAAATCTCGAGTCATCTGGATGGATGAGTATACTTGCCACCCCATATAGTCAGTTGGCTAGTCCTTTCACCAAAGCCTTGACTTCTATAGATATTAGTTTGTATTAGATACATTCCTCAGACAATTCTGCCGCTTTATGAATCAGTGTTATTGTGGAGGAAAAAATTCATCTGCTTTTGCATCTTCAAACATTGTTGTGTCAGTTACTAGAAAATGTCTTGTATACCTCTGTGGGGAAATTATTTAGTCCTGGGACCTTCCACCCTTAAGCTGCCTGATTACAAATGTAGTTCCTCTACTATCATATGTAGAACGCCATCTCAGAACAAGTAACTTGTCCATGAATCCTTTCGTTTCTTTCTCCAGCCTCATTGTTCTCTACTTATACATCTTTGCTGTTTCTGTGTCATTTAGACCATTAATCTATTCTAGTCCTTATCCTGCCTTTCTCTGGTGAGGCATGTAAGTGATTTGCTGGCTTGGTTGCCTATATCACATCAGTAGTGTTGCATACTAGAAAGGTATGTTCTGGCTTCATTCTGTTCAACACTTCAACATTCTTCCCTTGGAGTTGATATAGGTTATTTGGATAGTATGTCCTGACTTATCAGGTAATGACTGTCTAGTTTAATGAGCTACTCCTCAAGTTCTTAGACTGCTCCACCTTGTCGCCCACTATCTAAATTTGATGTGCCCCTCATTTGAAAGGGTATTCAGATGGAGATTGCACACTCATAGTGCACAGGAGGCTCTGTGCTTCAGTGTCAGTGCTAAGGGTGTATGATCTGAAATACCCCTTGCAAGACATACTGTAACTCCAAATCTAGAACTATTCACCTGAGGGACAAACAGATTACCCAGCCTGTAACATGAAGTGTGGGCATTTGAATACAATGGTCTTGGCTGTCTTTTCTAAGTGAATCCCTTCAGGGGTCTAACAAACCAAAGACCATTACTAACCCTTTATGAGAAACAGACTCAGAATACTGGGATTGTGTGTCCTGTAAACCCTTCATGAGAAACAGGCTCAGAACACTGGGTTTCTTGTGTGTACTGTCAATTCAAATGAAATCTTAAAACAAAAGTTAACAATGAATAGAACATTATTTATTTGTTCTGCGCTGCCACTGAGCGAAAAACTAAAGCTGTGGTCCCACTGAGCCCTAAACCAAAGCCAACATGTGTTTTGCAACATAAACAATCTCAATGTCAGGATGCCAGAGCGGACGCGCAGACACCAGCGGTAGGGTGCCGCTTCTGCGCTTCGTACTGCTCTTTAAAAATCATTGAGATTTAGTTTTGCTTTATCTTCCCCTATGCTCTTTACTGGTGATTCTGTTGCACTAGAAGTATTTGGATATTTTGAATCACACTACTAGTGTTTGTACACCTGTAAAGCTTTACTCTTTTAAAGTTGCTACAACCTTTAAGACCTCATGGTTTTAATGTAGCGTTCTTTTTTACCGGAAATATAGTTCGCAGTTGAATTAGTCCTCTGCCTTGCATCTCGGCTTACACTCTACTCAGGGCAGGGTTCCTGTCCTAGCTATGTTCCGCCACGGCTTGCGCCGTTAGCACGGAGGGCATTTCGGACCGGAAACACTAATTCCACTTCCGTTTCATTAGGGGCATCAGGTGCGTGTGTTCCAGTTCCTGTTGAATTCACTACTTAACCAGGATGCCGGAGCGGACGTGCAGACACCAGTGGTAGGTTGTCACTTCTGCGCCACGTACTACTCTTTAAAGACCGTCGAGATAAATGTTTGGTTTATCTACCCCTATGCTCTTTACTTGTGTTTCTGTTGCACTAGAAGTTTTTTATATTTTGAAACACACTACAGGTGTTTGTACACCTGTAAAGCTGTACTCTTAAAGTTGGTCCAACCTTTTAGACCTCATGATTTTAAGGTAGCGCTCATTTTTACCAGACATAGAGTTAGTAGTTGAATTAGCCCTCCATATTGCATCTCAGCTTGCACTCTGCTCAGGGGCTCCGGTCCTAGCCATGTTCTGCTGCAGCTTATGCCATATGAGCGCAGTGCGTTTCAAACTGGAAACACTCCAATTCCACTTCTGGTTCATTAGGGGTATCCGGGGCTTGCGGTCCAGTTCCGGCCGCATCCACTACTTAACCAGGATGCCAGAGTGGAAGCGAGCAGCAGGCGCACTGCTTTCCCGCCAAAGGCAAGCCCATTGCGGCCCCCAGGGAAAGTAAAGGTCGCAGACCAGTCTTCCCCTGGGGAATTCGCGTGGGACCGGAAGGACAAGGTGGAGGGTGGGATTAGAGGGGTCAGGGGGAAGGGGTGGAATTAGGAGGCCATAAGGAGTCGAAGAGGCGGAAACAGCCTCTTCATAATTCCTGAGCACCACCGGGAGGGTCATGGAAAACGTTGTGGTCAGTAGGCGGGGGTCTAGGGCAGGGTCGATCGGCGGGGAGAGGAGTTCGTTTTATGGCTGCGGTTTGAGGTTTATAATGCAGTGCAGGTTGAGGGGGTTATGGGCTCTGGCACCCTGTTAGGGTCTGCGGTGCGGGCGGTGGAGAGGCTGCTGCCCATCGTTGATCGGACGGGTGATGGGCCGGCCGGAGGCTTCGGCGGGGGTCTGTGTAGGTCTTGTTTGGGCGCCCACTGTGATAAGGTTGTGGCCAGCAAGATGGGCACCCTGTTCTGGCGTCCGGCGGGAGTTTGGGCGAGGGGGCGGTAGGACCGGTTTTCATTGTTGCTGCTTGCGCGTTGTGCGATTCCTGTGCGGGGGGCGCCGACATTAAGGCGAGAGTTCAAGTTCAAGAATTTATATAGCGCACTACTCACCCAGAGGGTCTCAAGGCGCTTGGGGAGGGGGTTCATTATTTATCGAATAGCCAGGTTTTAAGTTCTTTCCTGAAGGAGATGTGGTTCTGTGTAAGGCGGAGGTGAGTGGGGAGTGAGTTCCAGGTCTTGGCCGCCAAGTAGGAGAAGGATCTACCTCCCATGGTGGATCTTTGGATACCCGGAACTGCGGCGAGGCCTTGATTGGAGGATCTTAGTTGGCGGGTGGGTGTGTAGAAGGATAGACGAGTGTTGAGGCATTGGGGCCCTAGTTCGTAGAGGGCTTTGTGTGCGTGGGTGAGGAGACGGAATGTTATTCTCTTGTTGACGGGAAGCCAGTGGAGGTCTTTCAGGTGGCCGGTAATGTGATCTTGGGGAGGGATGTCCAAAATGAGTCTCGCTGATGCGTTTTGGATGCGTTGGAGTTTTTTCTGTAATTTGGCTGTAATTCCGGCGTAGAGGGTGTTTCCGTAGTCTAGTCGACTCGTAACCAGTGCGTGGGTGACAGTCTTTCTTGTTTCGGCGGGGATCCAATGGAAGATTTTTTTGAGCATACGAAGTACGTTGAAGCAGGAGGATGAGACGGCGTTGACTTGTTTGGTCATCGAGAGTGAGGAGTCTAGGAGTGGGCCGGCGCTGGGCGGGAGGTGGACTGGCGGGCCCTTGATGGGCCACGTTTCTAGTGGGATGGCCGCAGGGAGGGGGGTGGCAACGTCAACATGTGGGTTCTGGCTCCCTTGCCCGGTATTGTTGCTAGTTGGCTGCCCTTGGGTGTGGGATCGCGGAGCGCCCGCCTGTACATAGTTTCAGCACCTTCGCAAGGCCCGGCTAGAATGCACGCAGGGGGGGGGGGGGCAGGACAGGGGGGGAGGGTGGACCAGCGGGCAGTGCACTGCGGCTTGCTCCGAATGGCTTGGGCCCCCTATCCCGGAACCCCTGGGGGGGGGGGTGGAAGAGCACGCGTCGGGGGGGGGCTCAGGGGGCCTGTTAATGCAGCCCCTCCTGCATATAGTGTACACGTAGCGAGAGTGGTTGATTTAGGCCAGCATGGTGCATGACACCTTTGTAGGGTGGCGATGGCAATTGTTGCAGGGGCTTTGTTTGGGTGCTGCGTGGGAGGGCCTTGGGGGGGCGGTCGGGGTACACAGGTGAGGTTTGGGACACTGGGGCATTAGTGTTGAGGGACCGCCAGCACGGCGTGAGGCCCCACCTGGCTTGAACGGCCTGGTGGGGGAGGGGGGGACCAAGACCGGTCTTGTTCCGGCAGAAAGGGATGCCAGCAGGGCGCACGACGGCCTCCAAACGCTGGCCCGAAGCAGTAGGGGGGTCCGCGGCGGCCTGCCCTCCATCGTGGGATCGCGCAGCTCAAGCATGGCAGCATTCTGAATTTATGGAGACAATGACCAGTGTGACAGTTGACGTGCGGCATGGCAGTCTGCTGAGGAGTGAAGGGTGCGGACGTGACTGTGGGAGGATATGCTGTGTGAATTGAGAGTGGGTTAGTGGAGTGCAGAAGGCTGTACAGATGGTTTGCCGAAGGGGGGGGGGGGGATTTCCTGGTGATTTGTTTATTTTGTGTTACTACAGGAGGCCAGTACGGTTACAAGCGGGGACGGCAAATGCGGGAACACCAGCGGCTGGACAGGAGAAGGAGGTCCTTTAGGGACTCTCAGATACGGTTCTATGGATGGGGGCGAAAGGGGGAGCTGCACGGTCCGGGTTCTACGGCTGGTTGGCCGGGGGTGGTGGCGGGGGGGGCGAGGGAGGCTGGTGTAAGGTTTATGGTCGGGTGATGGGTAGGCATGGGGCTGGACTGGGGACTGACAAGGCACGCCGGGTGCTAGTTGTATTGTTAAGAAAAGGGGTTTATGTTGGTTCAGCGTGGTTGACACTCCTTGCCAAGGGGGCCCGGTGCATTTCTCGGAGTGGGGGAAGCGCTTGGGGGCCAGAGGGGCCGATTGCGGCAACACAGTAATAGGTGGAATACGCGGCCGGACAGGTGGGGGATTGAGGGGGCTAAGAAGTCTGGTGGTTGGTTCGAGGCCATGGGGGTCCATGGCGTTTCACTGTCATGGGGAGGAGGCCGGGAGTCCGGCGCAGAGGCAGGATTTGATCTGGGGACGGGAGTAGATGTCTGCGTGGATGTGGATGGCTGACACAGATACTGCAGTCCGGCGTAGGAGTGGAGGGCGCGAGGTTTGCGCGATAAGGAGATGGGTTTTGCCTGATATGCTGCCCCTGTTTTTGTTCAAATCTGTTTTTATTGTGAACACAGCGATAAGCCTACAACCTCATGCCGAGGCCGGCCGCGCATATGAGAACTCATGGGCTTATACCAACTGGGGCGGGGAAGAAGCTTTAACACAGCGCCTTGCCTACAACCCCTCGAGGGGGGCCGGCCGCGTAGCTTAAGGGTGAAATACGCAGAGGTTGGTCTCGCGCGGATGCTGTGTTACTTCGCGAGGGAGGCGCATGGTGAATACCTGACTGTAATGTCACAGAAATGTAAGGCCCAACAGGGCACAACTGCCTCGTAGTGAGGCGAGAGCCAGGGTGGCAAGTAGGAAAAGAGAAAGAATCAGAGGGTAGCTAGCCAGAGAGTAAGGAGGCAGGGAGAAGGTGCGGCAGTTTCGTGTGGCGGGTCAGGGGGCAGGGTGCGAGAGGACTTGCGTAGCTGCAGCAGCGCTTGCGGGGAGAACGGTAGTCAGGGGCAAAGTCTGGCTGGGTCCGCGGGGATAAGGGCGTCTTCAAAGAGGTGCAGAGCATGGAGTCTAGGAGGCATGTGTCGCGCGTAACTGACAGAGCACAGACGGCGCACAAGGGACTCCCACACCGCTTTGAAGCGTGTGTCCCTCGCTTGTATCCGCGCCGTAAGCATTTCCATTGCCAGGACCTGCCAGAGACGCACAAACCAGGAAGTTATTGGCGTTGCTTCGGCCCGCTTCCAGTACAAATCGATGAGTTGCTTAGCTGCGCCTAGCATTTGAAGCGTAAGGATCCAGTCGCTGCACGTGAGCGCCCTAAGCGTGGGGGGTCGGACGCCAAGCAATATCGTGCTCACCTCCTCAGGTAGGGGAAAGCCCAACACCCTTTTAATGTGGCTAAGTACCTCCTTCCAGAAGACAGCTAGGTTCGGGCACGTCCACCATATATGCACAAAGTCACCAGTCGCAGATCCACACCTCCAGCACAGCGGCGAGGTGTTAGGGAACATCTTGCTAAGCCGCAGCGGGGTATAGTACCATTGGGTGAGCAACTTGTAAGCGTTTTCCCTCTGGGGGATGCTACAGTAGATTTTGGGGATATCACTCCACAGCCTGTTCCATTGGGAGGGCTCGATGTCGACGCCTGCTGCCAACTGCCATTGTCTCTGGTAGGGATGTGTAGGTGTCGAGGTAGGGTGCTGCAGTATGTGATATATTTGAGAAATAAGCCTCTTCAGTCCCCCTAGGGAACGTGCTAGTTTCTCAAAGGGTGTGTAGGCCCTGGTGGCCGCCTGGTACATGTCGTCGCCCATAGTCCAGTGGCGTAGCTGGGCGTATTGTAGGCCGGCGGTCGAATGTATTCCGAATTCCTCCCTGCAGTCCTTCCACGTTTTGGGCGAGCCTCCGATGAAGAGGTCCCCTATGACCCTGCAGTCTCTATGCGTCCAGCTCTCAAATGCTCGAGTCCGGGCGGCCGGAGGGAAGTGCGGGTTGCCAGCGATTGGGGTGTGTGGAGATGGGAACGTAGTTAGACCTTTAGGCACCGCTATCCTGTCCCAGATACCCAGGACCGTTTTTGTTGGGACCGCCATGTACGCACTTCTGGAGCGCGCCACTCGCGGAAGCCAGGGTAAATCCCATATAGTACGCCCTGTGACCGCTCGGGCCATGTGGAACCAGTGCTTGTCACTTTCACGTGCACCCCATTCCACCACGTACCGGAGGTGTGGCGCCCAGTAGTAGTGTATTAAGTTCGGGCAGGCAAGGCCGCCTCTGTCTCTCGGTTCCATAAGGACCTTCTGGGAGAACCGGGGGCGTTTTCCACCCCAGATGAAAGACGTGAGTTTGCGCTGGAGACTCCTAATGCAATGAAGTGGGATCGGGGTAGGTAGACATTGAAAGACGTAAAGAATTCTGGGGAGAATCGACATTTTTACCGCGTTAAGGCGCCCTAGCCACGAGACCATCAGGGGTTTCCAATTCCGGAGATCAGCCAGTACCTCTTTGCGGCATTCCGTCCAGTTTACCGAGGACCAAGATTCTAAATGGGGCGTCAAGTCAAGGCCCAAGTACTTGATGTGGTTCTCCGCCCATTGGTAGGGCACAGCCCCCTTTAGGAACGGGATCTCTTCCTCAGGTATGGTGAGGTTGAGCGCCCAGGATTTGGTATGGTTTATTTTAAGGCCAGATGCCCTCTCGTACAGGCAAAGCACCTCGTGAACCGCTGGGAGGGAGTCGCGAGGGCGCGTAAGAGTGAGGATCAGGTCGTCTGCGAACAGCGCCACCTTGTTGTCTCGTCCCCCATGGGGTATTCCGTGGATGTTAGGAGTACGCTTTATCAGCGCCGCCAGTGGCTCTCTCGCGGGAGCGAACAAGAGTGGCGAGAGCGGGCACCCCTGCCTCGTGCCCCTGTGGATCGGGAGCAGCGGTGTTAGTTGGCCGTTGACTCTGATTCTGGCTTGTTGCCCGATATAAGGGGCCATGATCCTAGGGATCATTTTGGGGCCGATACCGACCTTCTGGAGAACCTCCCTCAGGAAGGCCCAGTCGACCCAATCGAAGGCCTTCTCCGCGTCGAGCGAGAGAAGACAAGCAGGGATGTCCCAGTGTCGCACCTTCCCTACCAGATGCGCCAACCTGCGCACATTATCAGCCCCCTGCCGGTCCCGAATGAACCCCACCTGGTCCGGGTTTACCAGTCCTGGCATGTACGGGTCGAGTCGTTTGGCCAGTATCTTGGTATATATCTTTAGATCGGTATTTAGAAGGAAAATAGGGTGGTAGGAAGCACACAGGGTGGGGTCTTTCCCTGGCTTAGGTATCAAGGCGATTTCCGCCAAACCCATATCGGGAGATGGGCCAGAGGTGTCTGAGAAGGAGCGGTACAGCCTCAGTAGAATCGGGCGAAGCTGAGTCAGGAAGATGCGGTAGAAGGTCAGCGGTAGGCCATCCGGTCCCGGTGTTTTCCCGGTGGGGAGGTCTTTGACACACGCAGAGATCTCCTCTTCCTGTATGGGTTCTTCCTGCTCAGCCGCACAGGCCGGCGGCAGCGGGGTCCCTTCGTAGTCAGCGAGGACGGCCGCTCGTGCCTCCACTGATGTAGCTTCCTCCGCATATAGGGAGGAATAGTAAGCAACAAAGGCATCCTGCTTGGCTCTTTCAGTAGTGGCACAGGTGCCGTCCTGCCGTTGTATATTGGCTATATGGGGTCTAGCCGTTCGTGCCCGCAGTCTACCAGCCAGGAGGCGCCCTACCTTGTCCCCGCCCTCGTAATATTTTTGTTTAAGTGCCAGCAGAGAGCGCTCCGCCTTGTTGGTGCGCAGTGTTCGGAGTTGCCCCCTAAGGTTGGCAAGGGTTCTCCTAGACGCCTGAGAGGGGCACTCTCTGTGCTGGGTCTCCGCCTGTTTGATCTCGCTCGTTAAATCGTTCTCCAGTTTAAAAACCTCTCGTCTCCTTGCTACCGCCAGGGAGGTAATGTGGCCTCGGATGGTGGCCTTAAAGGCATCCCAGACTATCGGGAAGGGCGTTTCCGAGTTGTCGTTAACGGCGAAGTACGAGTCTATGGCTTCCCGGATGCTGGCAACATCCTCCGGGTCCCGAAGGGTGCTCGGAGGGAGGATCCATCGCCACTCCTGGGGGGCGTGAGCCAGCGGGTCTTGTAATAGAAGTTCCACACGCGCATGGTCCGACAGCGAGATATCTGAGATGGTGGCCTTCAGCGTATCTCGAGTCAGCTCAAGGGAAGTGAAGGGATAGTCGACACCGGAGTACGTCCTGTGAGAGTGCGAGTAAAAGGAGTAGTCCCGGGATCCCGGATTATGGTAGCGCCACACGTCAACGAGTCCTAGGTCCGCGATCTGTGCCCTGAGAGCAGAGGACATCGCGCCTGCGCCATTAAACGCAGCCCCCGCACGGTCCAGCTCCGGATCCCACACGAGATTGAAGTCCCCTCCCAGTATCGTATGCGGGTCGCCAGGTCTAAACTGGTCTCGCAGAAGGGTTTGGAGGTATTTATCCTGCGACTGGTTGGGTGCATATACACAACCCAGGGTGAACTGCGTGCCCCCCAACTGTACCGTGGCCCGGAGGAAACGCCCATCATTACTCTTGTAGGGTTTAGTGGGTCCCCGCCTAAAGCCAGCTCTACATAAGATCGCCACCCCCGCCGTTTTAGTGTCAGCTGACGCCCAGAATTGTGTGGGATACCTAGGGTGCGCCATGCGCCTAGTGTCCCCCCGCATAAGGTGTGTCTCCTGGAGAAGGATGATGTCGGGGGAATGGTGTAGAAGATAGCGCCATACCTGATTCCGCTTATTGGGGGAGGTAAGTCCTTTGACATTGAGCGACAGGATCTTTAGGGGAGTGGGAATGGTCGCCGTCATCGCACTAAGGGGGTTGAGGCCGCTCTATCACCCAGTGTCCACCTCCCACCGCGGGCAGGGCAGTACCTTCCTCCCTCCACCCCCATTGCGCCGGCACCCGTGGCATCCACCAGACCACCACACTACACGAATAGAATATTGGCCAGAAGAGGGGATAGCGCAGGTGAGAAGTAGGAAAAATAGAGAAAGTAGGAAAATGGAGAGTATGTGGAGAAAGTATAACTACAACAGGCCAACAGGGCCACAAACAATGTCCCAGGTACCGGGCATCCTCTTCCCGAGGGTTTGGATGGTCACAGGAATGTCACTTCCTATGGGACAAAGTGGGGGGCGGTTGTCTGAAGGTGAGAATCCTGATCGTCCCGCTGGCCGTCTGCCCCGCTGTCTCGAGCAAGTTCGGGGGCAGCGAGAACTGAGACCTCTCAAAGGTAGATGCGTCTTGTCCAGAGATTCAAATAGGCATCAGGGCTCAGTAGGGAGGATCCGGGCACCGAAGAAGAGGGACATCGCATTCTGCCCCCTCAGTTCCACTAGGGGGGGGGCGGAGGTGCCCCGTGAAAAATTGCTGGGACCCCCTTCATCGCTGGTAGCAGGGCAAGTCCGTTTTTAGTGTCTGGATAGCCCCGGACAACTATATGGCAGATCCAACCTCCGGGGCATGTGCCCTCCTTGCGTATAGGGCGAATGAAGTCAGAGGAGCCGCCGGGGTGCACGGATCAGCGTACTGCGTTGAAGGGGGGGATCCTTCGCCGTGGGAGATGTAGAGGACCATTACCTAGGAGAGTGTCGCCATGTACTTGCCAATCAGTGACTATCTGAAGTCAGGGGTTGGTCCTCCCCTTCAGTCTCAGAGGTGAGGGGCTGTGAGGCCTGTTCCTCGCGGTCGCTTTCAAGGGAGCGAATGTGCGCTATAATGTCCTGCTTGGCCTGAGAGGTGGAGCAGCTATCCACTGGGGGGGGTTCGACGACGTCGGCGTACCGAGGACCAGTCCGGACGGGGAGGGGCCCTCTCCTGATGGTGAGAGCGGGAGGGGCTGTGCTCTGGGGACTCCGACATGCCAAGCAGTTGGGCTGCCTCGCGATAGGACCGGATGGCCCTGCGTTTGTCCTCCCAATGAAAGATGAGGGCAAAGGGGTGTCCCCACTGGTAGGGAATGCTAAGGGCCCGCAGTCTCTCAGTAACCGGACGAAAGACTTTTCTCCTGTGGAGCGTGTTGGGGGCCAGATCTTGGAAGATCTGGATCTTGTGCCCTCCGTAGCGCAGGTCCGGTTTGTCCCTCGCCGCCTTCAGTATGGCCTCCTTCTCCGTAAAATAGTGCAGTCTGGTTACGATGTCAGGTAGGAGGCCCGCCTTGTTTCCTGCCCCAAAGACTCGGTGGGCACGGTCCAGGAGCGGTGGGGAGGCGTCGTCTTTTCCCCACACCTCGAGCAGGAGTTGGGCCACATAGGCCATGGCGTCAGTCCCCTCTTCTCTGAGTGGTACACCCCGTATCCGGAGGTTATTGCGACATCCCCTATTTTCAAGATCCTCCTGCTTGACCTGGAGCTCGATGTTCTGTTCTGTTCACTCTCTGCCACAGCTGCTCCAGGTCTTCCGTGCGGGTGTCAACGATTTTCTCAAGGCCATCGACCCTATCGCCCAGGTTGGTCACCTCCTTACATAGCTCCTTGACACCCGAGTGGACCTCCGATCTCAGGGATCCAATTTCGGATTTCAGTTCGGTCATGAAGGAGGACATAAAAGCCTGCGTCACCAGGGGGAGTCGGCGGGCGGCCGTGGCGTTCCTCCAGATGATGGTGGTGTGCCCGCTTTGCCCCACATGGTGGCCACCGACGTGCCCTTGGGCGTACCCCCTCTGCCACGGGTCATCGTCAGCTCCGGGTGCGAGGCACCGTACCCTAGTGCGCCGCTCTCAGCCGCGGGTGCGGTTCTCTGTAGTCGCTACAGCAGCGCGGGATTGAGTGATCCGCCATCAGTGGCCTCCTGCCCTCTCGAGTGACGTCTCTAGTGAGGATCCCCTTAGTCCGGTATGTGGGGTATAGGCCGCGTCCCCAGGGGTCTTGAGGGTGTCTCAGCGTGGGTCCGTCGTGAGTGATGAGCTCCACTCCCAATCAGAGGCGCTACACTGACCCCCCTGACATGGAATGAGGGCACCCCCTGGGCTTGCAAGGGGCCTCCCAGCTCCCCGACCGCTAGTGGCTTGTGTCTCCCCAATGTCAGGAAACCGTGCTCCAGCCCCCCCGAGCCGCTAGTGGAGGTGGAGGGGTACTCACGCGCCGCCGGGCAGTCCTTCCGTCAGGGTGAGGATCCAGCACAAGGCCGTAGGTGTGGGTGGCAAAGGTGTGTTGCAGACAGGGGCAGGGCCAGCGCAGGTCCTCCCAGGCCGCAGTGCCCAGCTGTGGCGGCTCTTCCGTGCTCAGCGTCCCCCCACTAGACAGCCGCCACTCCCCAGGGCCCCGGTAGTCAGTTAGGCCAGGGCCCGGGACCGATGGCGCCAAGCAGCGGGTAAAAATGGCGGGCAGAATCAGGAGTCCCCACGGGCAAGGGGGGAGGGCGTCCCAGCCGTTCACACTGCCTCCTAGCTGCTCACTCAATGTCAGCGGGGGACAGCGCAGGCGGGCGAGGCCCCCTCCACAGCGTCAGGATTCGCTTCTGCGGGTGGCCGACGAGGGGACAAAACGGCGGTCAGCACCGCTGTGAGGCCCACCCGCAGCAGGGCGCAGCCATCTGCAGACGGGGGAGGGAGACACAGGGAGGGCAGCTCACCAGAGTTTTCTCACGGCAGTCCGGGGATTTGGAGCTGGGCCTCGCAGTGGTAGGTCCGTCGGCAGCTTCTCCAGGCGGGGCCGTCGGACTCCGCTGAAGCCGGGCCTCTCTTGGTGGTTGTGCCCGGGTGGCCTCAGCTCCTCCGTGCGGGGGATGTCCTAGCGCCGACAGCCGCGTTCTCTCCGCCCGTCGGACCCCCCGCCAGCAATTCGTCCCCGGGGGGGTCCGTTGTAGGCGGTTTACCGGTGTCCTCCGCCACCTCTCCGACGTCGGGGATCGGCCTCGGGAGCAGCAGGGCCAGGCGTCTTGACGGCAGACCCGAGAGCAAGATGGCGGCCAGATGTCGGTCGCGGAGTTTCCGGTGCTCCGGTTGCTCCCAGCGGGGTCTCCCACGCCCAGGACTCACTCCGAGGGTTTCAGTGCAGGCAAGGCTTGCCTCGTAGGGGGGACCCCGAGAAATAGCCCCCGAACTCCGCGTATTGAAGCTTATGATACAGCGGGGCGACGGAGCTCGCTCAGGACGCGTCCACTCACATCGCTGCCTCGGCCACGCCCCCTGCTGCCCCTGTTTGTTGAAGTACAGTTTTATATGGAACCTGCACGCAGGGCAGTGGAGGGAATACTCTGGCACGGTGCTCTTCTCATGCGTTACAGTAGACTTGGAGGTGCATTAGTTTCTCCCTGGGGGTGGGTTTTTGCAGTGATCAGCGTTGAACAGCGGATGGATGGGTGACCGGCATTGTGGCTGGTGTGCTTTGAGGTGCAGGCTGGGGGCACCTGTTTCTCTAGCAGGGCGATTTTGGTGCTTTAGGCGCTTTGTGGGGATGGTTTGGCTGGGTGCCTGGAATCTGGGTGGTTTTTAAGGGTAACGGTTGGGGGAGGCGTTTTCTGCGGGCACTGAGATTATATTTATGTGATCGGAGGCATAGTACTGGGAGTTTTAGTATTTCATTGCCATTTTAGGCTTCATACGCAAGGGGGGCTGCTTACGGTGGACCTCGTTTTATGGGTGTTTCTGGGGGCCGTTTCAGAGTTGACAGGCGGGGGGGGGGGAGGAGTGGCTGCAGGATTCAGGGTTGCGGGTGTTCGCCACGGTGTTTCTGGGTTGACGTGGCGACTGGACATTTGTCGGACGGGGTGGGGGGGCTAAGGGATGGAGGCCGCACTTCATGCAGGACTAATTGTTCTTTTCTACTACAGGAGTTGGGAGTGGAGCAGGACCCCGGGCGGTCGCCTGGCGGGAGTGGTCCCCCCCCTTTTTTCTCCTGGGCGTGGACCGTCGGACGCAGCGATTAAACCAGTTGCCCTAGGGCTGTTCAATGATGTAGGAATGTGGGGGGCGTATTTGAGGGTTTGGGTGCTGACAGTGTGCATGTGAAATGAGGAGTCGCCCATTCCAACGTTTCGAATAGGAGGCGGATGTCTGCTGGGAGAGTTTTGGTATGGCTTGACGAGATGATGCACAGAGTGGGACATAGTGCGAGGAAGCGGATGATGGTGACAATCAGATCGCTGTGCTGACATTGGGCCTCGCAGTGGAATCAGTCGTCAAGGGGAGCCATGCATGACGGTGGTACAGGTTGGGGCAGTGAATTGCGCCGGGAGCGTCACCTGCAGGGGCAGTGCGGCCCGTCCAAACGTGTTACTAGAGCAATTGGGAGCGGGCCATGGTGATGGATGGTCGTTCACCGGAAGGGGGCTCTGGTCATAATCGAAGTTTGGCCTACAGAGTTCTGAATGGTCTACATGGATGGGGGGCAGAAGGTGGACTGGTCGTTCAAAGCAAGGGGGGCAAGTGACACGAACCAAGATTCAGCCTGATTTAATATCTGTCTACAATGGTGGCGAGCAGGAGGGTGGATGGTCATCCATCCTGAAGGGGACCCTTGGCATCAGTAAGGTTTTGGGGTCCCAGCATCCTATCTATCTACTTTGGAAACAAGCTAGAGGGAGGATGGGTACTCACCGATGAGGGGGATCTCATCAACAGCACAGTTGGGCACAAATTTTTCCGTTACTGGTTGCAGGCAAGAAGGTGGATGGTCGTTCACCGCAATGGGGGAGCTTGGCACAGGTTGAAATGGAGATCAAGAATGCTGTCTGTGTACACGGGAGGCGGCCTTGTGAGGTGGATGGTTGTTCACCTTGGAGGGGGTGCTTGTCACTTGCGGCTTTGGTCCCGCATGAATCTTGGATACGCTGTATTCAGGCATGGGGTGGATGGTCGTCCACCACGGAGGGGGCGCACTTCCCAAGTAAGGTGTCGGTCACATTGAATCATATAGGTTTACAGTGGAGGTGGATGAGAAGGTGGATGGCCATTCACCGAAAAAGGGGGGACTTGGCACTAACTAGGTTTGGCCTGTGAATCCTATCTGTTTCAATTGGGTTGAGTACATGAAGGGATGGTCATCCGCCACGGGGGGTGCACTGATAACGCATAAAGTTTCGGTCCCAGTCGAATTTGGTTTTGGTGGTAGACCAGCGACCGGGTGGATGGTCGTTCACCGTTCATGGGGCGCTTGACAGGAGCAGGTTTCGGCCGCAAGAGTCCTGGCGGTTTTCGCTTGGAGGCAAGCAAAGGGTGGATGATCGTTCACCGCAAACGGGGCTCCTTTTTTCTATGAGCGTGGTTTTGGTCCGAAGATCCGATCTGTGTAATTTGAATGAGCAAATGGGTGGGTGGTCACTCACCGAGGGGGGGTGCACTTGTGACGCACACAGTTCCGGTTCATTCAAATTTGTTTTCCAATGGAGGCACGCAATATGGAGATGGTTGTTCACTGAAAAGGGGGAGCTTGACATGAACATGGTTTCCGGCCCGGGACTCCTGGCGGTTCGAATGGGGGGCAAGCAAAAAGGTGGATGGTCGTTCACTGAGGCGAGGGGCGCCTTTTTGGAAACTGTTTGGCCTGCGAATTTTTCTCTGTTACACTGGCGGCAAGCAGGGGGTGGATGTTTGGCCTGTGAATTTTTTCTCTGTTGCACTGGCGGCAGGCAGGGGGTGGATGTTTGGCCTGTGAATTTTTTCTTGGTCGCACTGGCGGCTAGCAGGGGGTGGCTGTTTGGCCTGTGAATTTTTCTCTGTTGCACTGGCGGCAAGCAGGGGGTGGATGTTTGGCCTGTGAATCTTTTCTCTGTTGCACTGGCGGCAAGCAGGAGGTGGATGTTTGGCCTGTGAATTTTTCTCTGTTGCACTGGCGGCAAGCATAGGGTGGATGGCCGTTTCCATCTGGAGGGGTGCTTTCGTCGCGCTCAGTGTTGGACAGAATTCCTATTTACTTTGAGGTGCAGGAATGGTGGTGGATGGTCAGTCGCCATGGGGGGGCACCTTTAGCAACAAATGGCCCGGGAAATGTGCTTTGCTGCGGGACGCAGTGATGGTTGGTGGATGGTCGTTCACCTTGGAAGAGGCAGGCAGCTTCCCGTCAACTGATTGGGAATGTGATTGGGAATTCGGGGCACGGATACAGGTGGTGGATGGTCGTTCACCGGCGGAGAGGGACTCTTGTCACGGTTTGGCACGACGCAGGTCGGATTACACGGATTGCAAACAAAAGTGGGCTTGGTCCTTTACCGCGAATGGGGGGCATCTTCCTGGTCGGGGATTGCCTCGCATTAGGTTATTTGTGTGCCCGAGACGCGCGGTGAGGTGGTGGCTGGTCAGCCACCGGACGCCACAGGGTGGCGGCTGCATTCGATGCACACGGGGGGTGGGGCAGGGAACCGCCCTCCGGGGGTTCCCTGGTTGGCGGTTCTTTGGAGGGGTGGTGAGTCACATACGGGCGGATCCACCCCCTCGGGGGAGAGAACGGTACACGGGTGACTGATAGCGGGGCGCGGGAGGCAATGAAGGAAATTCAACAGAGGATGCGCGGAGGGCAAGTGAAGCTGAGAATGGGTAGAGGAAGGAGGTCACCGAGTGAATGGGGAAGAGTCAAACAGGTGAGTTAGTTGGAGAAAGAGGAATGGAGAGTGAGTCGGAAGGAGATGGGGAGAGTATATTTATTGCATTTATGTACTATGTAATAAAGTTGAAAGGATTGCAACCTTGTCCTAATAAAATTGCCTTTTACACTTCAAGTAACAGCGTGGAGTGTGGTTCTTGCGCGATACGGCCCCCAGGGGAAGTAAAGGTCGCAGACCAGTCTTCCCCTGGGGAATTCGCGCGGGACCGAAAGGACAAGGTGGAGGGTGGGATTAGAGGGGTCAAGGGGAAGGGGTGGGATTAGGAGGCCATAAGGAGTCAGAAGAGGCGGAAACAGCCTCTGCATAACTCCTGAGCACCACCGGGAGGGTCATGGAAAACGTTGTCCGCCCACCCACCCTACAGGTCTTAAGCGATGGGCCTGGGGGATTTTGGGTCATGAACGTGCGAGTTTAGGGCAGGTTGCAGTGGTGTGACGGTTCTTTGGAGGGGTGGTGAGTCACATACGGGCGGATCCACCCCTCGGGGGAGAGAACAGTACACGGGTGACTGATAGCGGGGCGCGGGAGGCAATGAAGGAAATTCAACAGAGGATGCGCGGAGGGCAAGTGAGGGTGAGAATGGGTAGAGGAAGGAGGTCACCGAGTGAATGGGGAAGAGTCAAACAGGTGAGATGGTTGGAGAAAGAGGAATGGAGATGGGGAGAGTGTATTTATTGCATTTATGTACTATGTAATAAAGTTGAAAGGATTGCAACCTTGTCCTTATAAAATGGCCTTTAACACTTCAAGTAACAGCGTGGAGTGTGGTTCTTGCGCGAATGCGCCCCTCGGCACCCGGACCACGCTCAGCGACACAACACCTGTCTGTTTCTCGTCAAGGGAAGGCCCATAGTTAAATATTCTAAGGACTTATTAATGAGCCTTAACGTGACAGCCAAATCCCACAAATGCCCCCTGCTGGACTTAAAAAGCTAGCCTAAATTATTCAAGCACTGCTTGCTAAATCTGCGGTTTACAAAAACTAGAGCCTGCTCCATTGGCAACCAGGAGAGACCTCTACAGACATTAACATCTAAGACCTTTTTCGGAATGCTCATCAACGTAAGGTCTCTTATAAAACATAAAATAGAAATTGCTGAAATGATGACTACATACAAGATAGATATTCCTTTTGTCACCGAAACCTGGGAGGATGGAACATCCAACCCAGATCTGGTTTTAACCATTCCCGCATGTTTCGCGATCCTCGATGGAAATAAACCAGACAAACGGGGCAGGCATCTAGCCATTATCTATAAAGATAATTTGCCAATTAAGGGATCCACTACTGGAAGTAGCCCAGACTACGAAGTGCTATCTTTCAGGATTACTCTAAGCAAAAATTATACATTTAAAGGACTCTTATTATTCAGACTCCCTGGCCCAAAAAACTGTTTTGCGCACATCATTAGCCCTTTTATTGAATCTAGCAATGATACTGATGACTTTTCGATTTTGAGAGATTTTAACTATCACCTAGAAAAACTGGAGGACTTTAATACAGCCTCTTTACTGGACATGATGACTAGCTTCTCTTTGAGACAGGTGGTCGAGCACATTATGCACGACGCAGGACACACGTTAGTTGCCATTTTTACATCAAACCCTTTTTTGAAAGCCTTAGAGGTTCTGCCTATCACTTGGTCGGACCATAAAGCCATAATATTTATGGTATCTACCGCACATCATTTACTGCGTCCCCACAATCCTGCTATATTTCTAAAAGGTTGTGATTAGAGGAATATCGACCCTCCGACACTGCGGACGTCCTTAACCAATTCAAAGTCCGACCTAACAACAGAGGCTAACTCAGCGGCCTGTAGATTTGCCGACTGGATCAAAGCAACAGCTGCCACCTTAGCCCCGGAAAAAAATCTTCTCTACTGGGCAGAAAAAACCTTCTGAACCATGGTTCTCTGACATACTGAGAATTCAGCAACAACTATGTAGAAAGTTAGAGAGACTGTAAAAAAATGAATTGCGGCTTTAGAAAAAACAAATATGCACAAACACTGTCTAACTATATGAAAATGATAGAAGAAGAAAAAAGCAAGTACTTCTCAGCAAAAATTCTGCAGGCTAAATACGCTAGAACTCTTTGCAACAGTCAAAAGCCTAGCCAATATACCAGAACCAATTAGCATGGACAGCAGTGAGGAATTTTGTAATTCTCTAGCAAAGTTTTTCAAGGATACCTTGGGGGTGCCTAGGGGTGCCCAGGAGTGGACGCCTCACAGGGAAAGCCAGGATGGGTTCCACAGCGGTATTCGTACAAGCGCCTTGAGACCCTTGTGGGTGAGTAGTGCGCTATACAAGTTTCAATTTACATTTACATATACAGACCGTGTACAGGTCCCTTACTGACAGAAACATTGATTCAATTAGAAGTACTTCAGCTGTTGCATCCTCCATACTGTTTAATTTGTTTGTTTCCTTTGATCCACCTAAGAAAAAACAGATATCCCAAGTGGTTAGAACATCAATCTCTGGACTGGAGCACCATTGTATCCATGCCCCCCTAAAATCTTTCATCTTGCTCCAGATCAGATCAGTGAACAACTAGGGATACTATTCGAAGAGATCACCAGTTCTAGTATTTTCCCAGATTCCTGGAAGACAGTCTCAATCCTACCACTCTTAAAGAAACCCAATCTGGATCCAAGTGATCTCAGCAGCTACAGACTGATTTCCAGGATACCTTTCCCAGCTAAGGTCCTGGAAAAAATATTGAACTTTCAACCTTCATATCATCTGCGGATCGGCTATATCACTCGCAATATTGTTTCCGAAAAGGGCATAGCATGGAAATGGCCTTGGTCATGGCAGCTGAAGAGCTCAGAGCAATCCTGGATACAGGTGGCAAGGACGCATTGATTTTATTAGATCTATCCACAGCTTTTAACACAGTGAACAATTATATCCTGATCAAAAGGCTGGCAGAGGCAGAGGTAAAGGAGTCTGCCCTTAAACTGTTATACATGGGGCCTGGGCTTCTAGTTCATTCACCATGCTATCTTTTAACATTTATTCCTAGTTTTGGTCAGTTTATCGCCTATGGGCTGTGCCTGGGGGTTGTGTAATGTGAAAGGAATGAAGTGGTGATCAGTCCATGGAACTGACATGGGGTCCCTACCACTAACTTGGGTTCCTTGGAAAAGATGGCATCTAGTAGGTGTCCTTTTTCATGTGTGCCCTCTCTTACCAATTGCTTGAGTTGCAAGGATTCCATGTCTTGGTATTAATTTGATTGAAAGGTTGCTGTCAGTGAAATCTAGATGAAAATGTAAGTCCCCTAGTAGGGTAGTGAACACTTACTGGCTACCCTTGTTGCTACTGTACCAGGAAATTCCTCTAGAAAGGAGTTAGTGGTACCTGGAGGTCTGTAGATTAGTGTCCCTGAGAAGGTGGTATTGGCGAGAGTTTGATGCTAAAGAGTGATGTATCACAGTTAGTGATGGACAGGGGTGCTGTAATGCATCCATATTCCTTTCTGTATAGGATAGCCACCCCCTCTTTTTTTCTCCCTTCTGTCTGGTCTTCTGATTGCAAAGCCTGGAGGGAGTATTTGGACATTATCTGGGGTGGAACATTTTTTCAACCATGTCTCTGTCAAAAATAGGATGTCAAGTTCCTCATTCTCAATGAGCATCCTAATTTCTGTGGTGTGTGCCGGTAATGATCTGCTGTTAACAAGTCCCATTTTCCACTGGGCTTTACTAGCAGTCCTATCTGTTTGTATAAGAATTGTCAATATTCCTTGTGCTGATCTTGGGAAAACAGTTTGGACAGGTCGTTTCCTTACCTATTAGGCTTGCTAGCAGTAGGATGTGCTCGCATCGGGTGGTCCCTAAATACCTTATTGCTAGTAGTTTATTTTATTTTATTTATTTTGAGAGTTTTATATAGCGGGGACCAGATCTTTGCAAATATCAGAGCGCTTTACATAGAGGGGTACATGAGGGAGCATAGTCAGACAGATAAATCAATAAATCAAACAGTACAAATAGGTGGCGGCAAAGCCAATCATGTGAATAATAAGACACTCATACAAATAAGCAGAGGGGTCAAACATGTAGTACCGATTGGTGCAGAGTATTAAGAGAGTTCGAGATAATAGTTCAAGTGTATTTAGCCATGAGGATAGCTTTTACTTCATTTTTAAAGAGTGTAGTGGAGGAGATTAGCCTGGTTTCGGGAGGGAGTGAGTTCCAGATCCTAGGCGCCATTCCTGAGAAGGAGCGCTTATATGTTTTTTCCTTCCGGAATCTTCGAGGTTTAAGCAGAAGATTGTTTGTGCCTCTAGTGTTTCTAGCTCCGCCAGAGATTGTCAGTTTCTGAGCGAGGTAGCAGGGTGAGTTTAGGTGTACCGCCTTGTGTGTCATGCAGGCGATTTTCAGATGTATTCTGGCTTCAAAAGGCAGCCAGTTCAGGGATTTCAAGTCAGGGGTAATATGGGAGTGCTTTTTTGACCCAGTGATGAGTCTCGCTGCAGCGTTTAGAGAAGCTCTTAGTGGTGCCGTTGTAGTTAGGGGGAGTCCGCAGAGGGCGGTGCTGCCGTATTCAATTCGAGGGATGACTAGAGCTTGTACTGCGGTTTGGAAGTCTTTGGCTGGGAGGAAGGGTTTAAGTTTCCTCAGAGTATTGATCTGGAAGTTCGCTCCCTTTGTTGCCTTGCTGATATGTTGCTGCATGTTGAGATTGGTGTCGAGTGTTATGCCTAAAGATTTTGCTGAGTCCACGATGGTGGGTTGTACATTGAGTGCAGTTAGGTGTTTAAGCCAAATTTGCGTAGTGGGGATCTTCGCTGGTGGTGAGATCAGAAGGAACTCTGTTTTCAGGGCATTGAGTTTGAGATGATTATCGGCAAGCCAGGATTGGGTGCCTCTGATCGTTGAGTTCAGGAGCAAGATGTCTTTGGGGGATTGTAATTTGAGATAAAGTTGAGTGTCATCGGCGTACATGTGAAAGTGTACATTGGATGCTTGTAGCAGGGTGGTGAGAGGTTCCATGACTAGGTTGAACAAAGTTGGGGATAGAGAGGATCCTTGGGGGACGCCTAGCGTTACAGGTATTGGCGAGGACATCAGGTTGTTGCTCTTGAATTTCTGCGACCTGTTGTGAAGAAAGTAAGTGAACCACTTGAGAACAGTTTTAGATAAACCCATTCTTGTGTTTAGTAGATCTAGTAAATTCTCATGTCTAACGGTGTCGAATGCTGAAGAGAGATCAAGAAGGATGAGGAGGCAGGTGTCGTTTTGGTCCAGCATTTGAACTGCGTCGTCAATTATGTGAGTCATAGCAGTTTCTGTACTGTGTCCTGCTCGGAAGCCTGACTGGTGAGGGTTGTGGAGATCAAATTGTTCAATGTGTTTAGTCAATTGTAGTTGTGCGCATTTTTCCAGCAGTTTGGCGAGAGTGGGAATATTGGTAATTGGACGGTAATTGTTGAGATCAGAGGGGTCGGCTGTAGGTTTCTTTAGTAGAGGAGTGACTTGACCAACTTTGAGGGAGTCAGGTATGCTTCCTTGTTGGAGAGAGCTGTTGATAATTTTAGTCCAGAGAGGGAGAAGCAAAGGGGTAAAGTCTTTTACTGCGGTAGCAGGAAGGGGGTCTGTGAGGTGATTGGATGGTTTCAGGGTGCTGAGCAGTTTGCCAATTTCTTCTTCCGAGTATGTGCCAAAAGTTGACCATGTAGCATTGTTTTTTGGTTCAATGGGTGCTAGGCACTGGGGTTTGGAGTAGAGGCTTGCGTCAATGAGGAGATCGCTCTTTATGTTGTCAGTTTTTTGGATGAAGAAAGCAGCGAAGTCTTCACAGGAGGGAGCCTCACGCACCGTGTTGTGTGGTTGGGGTTGATCCTTGGATTGTGATCTGATTAGCTCAAACAGTTTTCTCGGGCGGTTTTTCGCTTGGTCGAGCTGGAGGCTGAAGAAGTCTGATTTTGTGCGTTTTATTTTCCTGAAGTAGGCGTTTCTCTTTTTCTTCAGATCTTCTCGGTGCGTTGCAGAGGGAGCTGATCTCCAGGTGCGCTCTGCCATTCGCATGTCTCGTCTATCCTCATTGAGACTCCCGTCGTACCATGGATTGGAGCTTTTTGTAGAGACTCTTTTTAGCTGCATAGGTGCAGCCTCATTAATTATCGCGGTCATAGCTTTGAGATAGTGGTCAGTCAAGGTTTGAACGTCCGTATCGCCTGTCGGTGGAAGTAGGAGATTGCAACTGTTAGGGGGTAGGGAGTTTGGGTGAGTTTCTTCATGTCTCTTTTCCAGACTTTGGGCTTGGAGAATTGAGCCGGGTTAACTTTAACTTTTTCGTTGATGAAGAATGTGATAATATGATAATCTGACCAGCCACAGGGTTGGATGGACTCGAGTTGGATGGATTCCTCTTTGGAGATGATCAGGTCGAGGATAGAACCTTTCTCGTGGGTCGGGCTGTTGCATATTTGGGTAAGGTTAAGGGCATCGAGGAAATTTTTAAGACTATTTACTACCGCGTCATTGCAGTCGTTCCAGTGGAGGTTGAAGTCACCAAGGTATATTTGGGTGAGCTGCCGTCCGAAATTGGTTGAGATCATATCCATGATTTGTTGGGAAAAGGTGAAGTTGTCCCTGGGTGGGTGGTAGATGCTGTGAAGAGAGCATATCGGTTTGCCCTCACTGATAATGTCAAGGCAGATGTATTCCCAGGATGTTGGGGATGGTAGGGAGGTGGAATTGACTTTCAGAACAGAGAGGTTATTCCTGTAGATGCATGCGATTCCACCACCAATTTTGCCTGATCTGTCGAGCCTGATAATGTGGTAGTTGGGAGGAACCAGAATGTCCATTATAGGTGTCGAGGATTCAATTAGCCAGGTCTCAGTCAGGATGATTAGGTCAAAGTCCAGCGACAAGAGGAGATCAGCAATGGCGGCGGAATGTTTCGAGGCCGATCCGCAGTTGAGGAGAGTGCATTTGAGACGGGGTGTGTTGAGGGTGGTAGGTGGTTCTAGAGAGAGAGGGATTTTTCTAAGGTTATTGGGGATGGAGGACCTGCTGTTTAGTGTGGGGGTCTAAGGGGATTTGAGTGTATCGTGGGAATGGTGAGGTGTGGGGTGGATGTGTGATTTTGGGGGTCTGGGTCATAGGAGCGGAGAATGGTTAGTGCGTCGAGGTCAGAAGTAGGGTTGTGGGTGCGACGAGGGCGGTTGTTGCGATTGTGAGCTGGGATTGAGGTCCGGTTGGGGGAGAGTTGAGTGAGAGAGTTAATCGGAAAAGCGGAGGACAAGTTGGGCGGGGAGGTGTAGTTGTGTGAGGGGTTGCAGGGGCGACGAGGGGGACGAGGGCAGTGGGGGCTGAGAGTAGGAGGGGAAACGGGATTGGAGATGGTCCTGTTGTGGGGAGAGGGAGTTAAATTAAGAGAGGAGGTGTGTTCTGCATAGGTGGTTAGAGGGTAATGGGGACTGAGAATGGGGGGGATAAAGGGGCGATTTGTCGATATGCGTGTTGTTCTGGTGCTGGACTAAGTTAGGTGTGTTGTGGGTGGGAGCTGTGCTGTCAGGGGTGAGTGGAATGTGAATGCCAGCTGTAGGTATGAGAGGAGTGTTGATGATATGTGTGGAGGTCCGAGGGTTGGTAGAAGGGGTGGGGGTGTGCGTGGTGTGTGAGGGGGAGCGATCTGTGTCTGTGGTTGAGGCGTGTGTGGCAGCTGCCTGGTGCTGAACTGGGAAAGAGGGGTTGTGGGTGGGAGATGGGAGGTCAGGGGTGGTAGGTTTGTTCCTGATTGAGGAGTATGTAGTAGTTAACTGGTGCTGAAGTAGGTTAGAAGGGTTGTGGGTGGTGGGAGCTGTGAGGTCATGGTTGGTGGGACTGGAGGAGTTATGAGTGTTGGTCCGCGAATTGGAGAGGTGCTCTTTGAAAGTGGGGAACAAGTTGTCTAGTAGTTCCAGGTTCCTGTCTGTGGATTGAGATAGGATAATCCCGTTATTGTAAACAGTAATGGTGGCTCTGCCTGGAAAGAGTTGGGATGGTGTGATGGAGAGAGTTAGGCTGTGAACGGATTTCCTAGTGGAGGAGACCGTGAGTAAGGCGAGGAACGCTTTTCTCCATTGAGCTCTGCGTGCGGTGTGGAAGATGAAATCAATGTTCAAGGGACCATTGACCGGTGAGAAGTAGGTGTCTGCAAAGGGGGTTTCAGGGTGGGATCTTAGGAAGTTGTGTATAAAGCGTTTAGCGGCTTTTTTGGTGAGTGAGGGTGGGTAATTGATTCTATATGTGTGCTTGCCGATGGGCTCCATGTTGGGATGACGGTATAGGTAGGTGTGGGAGGGTGCGCAATAATAACAAGTTGCATGGAACAGAGTGCCCCTAGTGAGCAGCCAAAGTATATGAGGTAGCAATCGGAGTATACAGGAATAGGGATTGAATTGGGTGCGGGTTACAAAAGTGTAGGGAGCACAATAATGATATACAGGAGCAAAATACAAATGCAAACCACAAGTTACATGGAACAAGATTGATACTAATGAGCAGCCAAAGTATATGAGGTAGTAATCAGTGCAAGATATATGAGGTAGTAATCAGTGCATATGGGAATGAAAAGTGTAATGGGTGCAGGTTACAAAAATGCGACAAATCTATATGCAGTCGTGAACGAAATACAGACGCAAACAGAAGATACATGAATCAAAAGTGACAATAGTGAGCAACCAAAATATATGAGGTAGCAATCAAAACATACCAAGTGAAAAATAACAATAATAAAAAGTGCAAGATACATGAATCAAAAGTGACAATACACGATACATGAATCAAAAGTGACAATAGTGAGCAACCAAAATATATGAGGTAGCAATCAAAGGATACCAAGTGAAAATAACAATAATAATAATAAAAAGTGCAATGATTAGGAATGTACAAAAAACGAATAGAAGTGTAATAATGTAATAGAAGGCAGACACTCTATCACAGGAAGGTGTGTGGATGACTAGTCCATAATGGCAGCCAGGGAGAGAGAGACCAGTCTAAAATGGTCTCCATGTAAGGGCGATAGAGACAGTAGTCCTCTGTCTGTTATTGTTCCTTTGAGAGCAGGGCCGGGCAGTTTCAGTTTCTATTTGAGCAATCCCTGGAAGTCTTATCTCTATTTTGGAGGTCCTATGCGGAGGAGTTATGAAGAGGAGCCTCGTGGGCATCTGGCTCGAGGTACAGGAGGGGATTTATTACTTCTGTTAGTGAACTCAGCCATTTTGAATAAAGGATAATTTAAAAATGTGAGCACGCTAGTGTGATGCAGTAAATACCTTTAGAGAAGTCTGCTTAGTAGGTAACCCGATGTAGACAGCAAAGTTCTGCACACATCGAGTTTTGTAGATCTCGAGGGTCTAACAGAAATGCGAGATGAAAATAACATCTGGCTCCATCAAACCTTCATGCACGCCTGGGGAGCCTCGATCCCCGCCAGCGTCTGTAGGGCACCTGGTCCGCTGCCGCCCGCAGGGCGGTCAGGGCTCTTGATCCGCAGCCCTTCCCGCCTCGACAGGCGAAGACGCTTGTTTCCAGCTTGGTTTCCTCGCTCCACCCAGACAGCTCCCTGGGCAGCGAGGCACCACTCCCACTCGGCTCCCGCAGCCAGACCGCAGATGGGGGCGACGACACCCGTTTCCCGCTTGCCTCGCTCCACCACGGCAGCTCCCAGGGTAGCGGGGCAACACTTCCACTCGCCTCCTGCTCCCGCCGCCAGCTGTGGCAACTTCAAAGGGTGCCGCTAGGACACAACTAATTCCACTCTATTGGACCCTAGCAGTGCAACCCCATTTAAATATCCGACCACAGGTTTTAGTAGACAGGCAGGCACTCATTTCCACCTCTATCCCGCCTGTCCCCTGGGTTCATAGTTCTAAGGACTGGTTTTCCTCCTTGTTTTTTGCATCAGTATTGCATTATTTAAATCTGCAATTGAATTGAATCACTTTATGTTCTATTGTCTTGGTGTGTTATTATTTGTCTCGTTTGACTCGATTGTTGTAAATAGTGTACATTTGTAAATTTGTATTTTTGTAGATACTGTGTATATGAACCTACTGTCTTGATGGTTTTTTGTTTGTGCCGGTGTATTTTGAAACTTTAAGAATCTGAAAAAAAGAAAAATAAATGTGTTCTGGAATATAAAATACAGTGGTCACGTAGTACATATAGACTGCGTGCCTGCAGGATTTCTGTGTTAAATTGTCCTGTCCAGCCACCCTTTTCTGTTTATCAAGCTGCAGGTGGGGGCAGGCTCATTCGATCGATCCTCCGGAGCCAGGTAGCCCCGTCCGATGCGTGCTGCAGCTAACCCTCCAGGGTCCGCAGGTCCTCTCTCCAGGTCCCGGCAGCAGCAGGGGGGACCGCCGGGAGTCACAGCCGCAGGGGGATTCCTGCTGCTGTCCGCAGGGCAGTCAGAAACTCCCGAGCCGCAGACCCGCCCGCCTCAACAGGCGACGCCGCTTGCCTCCAGCTTGCCTCGCCGTGTTCCTCGGGGCTCCACACCGGCCGCCAACGCTCCCCCTCGGCTCAACTCCCACTGGCTTCAGAATACACGGAATCCGTCCCGGGCACCGCCGATGGCAAGGGCAGCCCTGGGGTCCGTACACAGAGGGGAGGGGGGGGGGTCTCGACTCTCTCCTGCAAACGGCCCGGGGGGGGGGGGGGCGACCAGGTGACTCTTGAGATGGTCCGGGGGGGGGGGGGGGGGGGGAGACCACGGACCCCCAGCAGGCTTCAGACCGAGCCACAGCAGACTCCAGGCAGGCAGACGGTCGATCCAGGCACCGCCGATGGCCGGGGCAGCCGAGTGTCCGGTGAAGGCAGGGGCGATTCGGTCCTCTCCCTCGACGATCCAAACCTCCGAGGGCTGAAAATATTAATCCTGTTTACTTGCGATAGTTACGTTGCCGTTACTTGCTTGCGATGCCCGGGGGTGCTGGGTGCAAACAGGGATTAAATCCAGGATTGGAATCCCAAGCACTCGGAGCTCTAGCGTAGCGCTCCTACCCGGCGGCCATCTTTTGGTACGGTTTAGTTCTTTCACTTGAGTACGTGATGTTATTCTGATGCACAACGGGCAGGGTCCCTGGCCATGTCCGGGCGTAGATGGGCTTGCCTGTCGGCGCACCCGCACTGCGGATGCCATAAGCAGGTGTTTGCTGGCAAAATCTAGAGCGCTGACCTGGCCCACCTCTACACGAGGGCGGGTCCTACCTAATGCCTCCTTTTCCTGCCCCGCCTGGCCAGCCAGTTAGCAGCTGGGCGCGAGTGCAGGACTGACTTCGCAAATTAACGCGAGTACAAAACCTCAGTTTCAACTTTACATTAAGTACTTCACAGTTTTATAAGCTACAGATTAAATTTGAAAAGGTCTAAAAGCCACAAATTGAATTTGAAAAGTTTTAAAAGTCACAGAATCAATTCTCTTTTAAAAACAGTTGGTAAATCAATATCACTTAATTTACATCAATTATATGATTGTGCAACAGTGCAAGGTTCTATCGGTACACGTCTCGCACCGTGTTGCTGACTATCTGTCAGTTTCTCTTTAGCGTGTCCGTGCTGCGGGTGCCATAAGTAGGTGTTTGCTGGCAAAATCTAGATCGCTGACCTGGCCCTCTCTCCACACGAGGGCAGGTCCTACCTAATGTCTTCTTTTCCTGCCCTGCCTGGTTGGCCAATCAGCAGCTGGGCGCGAGTGCAGGACTGACTTCACAATTTACCGTGAGTACAGACGTCAGTTTCACTTTACATTGCTACTCCCAGGGTCATTTCCTTGGAGTAGTTTGTAACTTTCCCTACTGTCATTTCGCCCCGTCGTTCAGGTCTCTTAGCCTCTCTGCTTTCCACGCAGGAGATTGAGTTCTCCTTCCATCCAACCACTCCCAAGTGTCATGTGGGGACAGAAAGTGCTTTGTTTTACTCACATGTGAGTATCTTCTGTCGTATCGCTTATGTAATGTCGGGGAACACCAACATTCCCACACTCTCCAACTCCAAGGAACCATAGACTCTTGCCCCTTGTAAAAGCGCATCCCTGCTCCAATAATTGAAAATCTCTGTAACAATTTTCCTTGGTGGGCTCTCAGTTATGACTTGATCACAGGAACCCTGTGTGCCCTAGCAACAGACCAGTATAATGGGAGATCTTTGGGCTGGAAGGTCTTCAAGATTAGGTGCTCAAGAAAGAGCTAGATACATTGTCCTTTTTACCCTTTTCGGAATGTGTATGATGTGCAAATTATTTCTTCTAGAGTGGCCCTTTGCATCCTCAATCTTAGCCATGTAATGCAGACAGGTAGCCTGTAGCTTGAAAACTGTCTTTTAGAGTCTTTATTTCTGTAGACATCTTGATAGAATAAATGTCTACTTTTCACACAGAGTCGATAATTTTATGAACATCTATATGAAATGAAATTGGGCATTTATAAAGTGTGCGGATAGTCACAGAGTGTCCCGGCGCTAATCTCAAAACTGAAACAGAAACAGAAAAGGACCCGCCCTCATACCATGGTGTTATTGTTGGAACAGCCATGTTTTAAGTTGTTTCCTAAAAGACAACACGTCCTGTGTCAGTCTAAGGTAAAGGGGCAATTAATTCCACAGACGAGCAGCTTGGACCTGAAATGAGGGACCTCCTATCCGAGATCTCGTAATCTTGGGAATCACCATGAGGGATTGTCTAGAGGATCGTAGGACCACTTGAGGCTGATAACGTTGGATTCTATTTCTCAGGTAAACTGCACCTGTATCATGGAACAGCTGACCACTCAGGCCAGACTTTTATCAACTCTGATTGATAGACTCATCCAATCAGAGGGTCTGCTACTTTTGCATCCTGAATACACCTCCAATCGCAAACCATTCATGGTGTGTTCAATGCATGGGTAAAGCATGCACAAGTTCCTTTCCTGGTATCAGGCTGTGCAACTCCCTACAGAGGAATTTTAATTAAATCCAGCCCAGGAGGCCCTCACCAGTGGGGGAGGGTCCTCTTTACAGAGTTAGTGCAGCTAAACCCAGATAAGAGCTGAGTATCTACCCCAGCCCACTAGGCCTTTCCAAGGAAATGGGGAGGGGCACGGGGGAGCTGGGATATCCAGCAGAACGGCTCGCATTCCTCACACTGGCTCAAATCACCATTCTTCCTCAGTACACCCACGGGCTCTCAAGCACACATCAGGTAGACAAAGGCAGCAGGACCACAGGCATGGCATACTGCACAGACCTGGTCAGGAGGGTGCCTAGGGACTCACCCCTCCTGACTATAGATTTATTGCTGCCACCACTGTTAGTCTACCACAGACTTAATAGAGAGGGCAGTAGACCCGCTCTGAAAAATAGGGGTGCACTAGGCATGCCCCCTCGACCTCAGAGCCAAGCTCTAAGGTCTCAATCCATGGAAACAGGGAGACCCTCAGTGGACATGTATGATAGTCATGCTCCCTGAGGTAGGGATCTAGAAACCATACAGTAGCTTTTGAGTGACTTGCCTGGAAATTAGCATAAGGCAGGGGAAGCACTCTCTAGAGACATGCAGGAGACTTCCCAACAGGTGCTTACCTAGAGCTATCTCCAGGCTATTAGGCGCAACCCAATTGAAGGGTCTGAAGATGCAAGAGCGGGGTTTATCCCTAGGTTGAATATGGGGTAAAGACCGAGGGATTTTAGAGCTCAAGAGAAAGTAATCCGGCCATACCAATGGTTGAGGAGCATCCGTTTCCATACTAACGCTGGAGAATATTGATTTGAATCTTAGGCATAGAGAACTAGCTACTTGTTTCTATTTTTGTTACAGGACCACCCAGGAATCACCTACTGGGTTCACTGTGTTCTTCATCATTGGATCTGATTTCAAATCTTTTGCAGCTTGTGGCATCAGAGTTACTCTTGTAGAATACTTGGGTTCATCTCCATTCATACTGACTAACAGGGAAACAACGAAACATGGGGAGACTAACTAAAATAAGGTAATAGTGGGACATACTTTCAGAAGAGAACAGTGAAAAATTGGGGTAACTAATTAACACAAGAGAGCAAGGGGATATGGGGAGTCTGACTAACTAAAGGGATCAAAGATCAATGTAAGAAGATGGACTAACAGAATTGAACATTGGAACATGTTACGATTCCAGGCCGATTACAAATGGAAGCAGTCCACATGAGAAGATCATCTAATAGATTTGGACAGAGGGTCATTTACAGATTGAGAGGTTCAGATCAAGGACAAGGTCAGCAGCTGCATACCCTTTCAAGCAGCTGGCTATGAAAATGCCCTAGCCTCAATAATGCAGCCTTGGAGTAAAGTAAGCATTGCCTTCTGCAGCACTTAAGTCAGTAGGTACTTGATGTTAGTCATCATGACCAGCAACTGTGATAAATTACCCTTTTTTTTTAGAATGTGGCCCTGAAATTGAAAGAGGTCTCAGCCACACATGATCTACACTATGACATCAACACTGAATAGGTTCCACAACTCCAAGGCACTGAGTTTTTGAATACTGAAATATCTAATCATTTGCAGCACAAAAATCAGCCTCATTTAGCCAATGGCAAAGTTAAAAGATTCATGTACTTTCGCAATCTTCTGTGCTCTTAAATCCATGCTCTTTGGGTATGCATTGAACGACGTTGGCCCCCAAACTCTGTAGAGGTTTTCCTTTGCTTCATCCTTAAAATATAATGTGTAGCGTCAGTGGAGAGAGTAAATACTGAAGTGTCACAAGAACTGACTACCGGGTACCAGTGCAAGGCAGACACCCAAGTAGGAAATGTAAGATGCCCTTTCAGTGTACTGTATGGACAGTGGTTGGCAGAAAGGACATAATGCTATCCACTGAATAGGACTGAGAAATTGGGGCAAGAAAGTCTCAAAGTTTAAATGAATAACAAGCATTGGCAAAGGCATCCCATCTCTGCTTTGAGACCTATTGGCTATGCAAATGCCTTCTCTCGATGCTGTTAAGCATCAGCAAAATACTCTGCAACAAGGCCTAAAGGGAAAAAAAAGCAATTGACTGGCCACAGAAGCCACATAATTTTAGAGACATGTGCATGTACGATAATGCGGGCACCATTTTTTTAATTTACCAAACTGAGATTGATTGCAGTTCCCCTCCTCCGATGACTACATACCACACAGAACACCGCAGTCAGACTTGTCTTGGCTATATCTAGCTCATAGGTACTCACAAACATTTTCCTGGAGGCCGCAAAGTTTGGTTTAAGGTGTAATCGAGGGCTGCATCTATGCCAGCAGGGGGTTTAAAAAGTGGGTTTAGGGGAAGCAAAGCATGTATATCTAGTGGCTGTCTTTAAAAATGATGGTGTTCCTAAAGTTAAGGGGTAGTTACTTCCTTTCCCTAACTGCAATTAACCATTAAATATGTGTTTGCTTAATATTTAACTTTTCTTTCACATGTTGGTGCGGAGTTGAGTAAAGGGCAGCCCAGTGCTGCTGCCCAGAAGGCCGCATGTAATGGTCATGAGAGCCGCATGCGGCCCAGTTCTATATTTTGAGTATCACTGACCTAGATGAACCCACATCACCCCCTACCTCAGGGACCTCCACTGTCTCCCTGTACAAAAAAGATGCCATTTCAAGCTCCTGACCCATGCATGTAATGGCCTACACAACTTCTGAATTGCTTTATTGAACTACGGCCTGAGCTTCCATCAGGCCACCTGACACCTCCACTTTCTCTAACCCTCACCACTCCACCCCCTGTAATCGCTGTAGCAGATGCAGAGGTCGCTCCTTCTCCAACATAGCAGCGAGGATATGTGACGAGCTACGGTTTCATCTATAGACTTCCTCATCTATTCCAGAGACCCAAAAGTCCCTGAAGGCCTGGCTATTCAGATAACCAACTGGACCTTGCTAGCTCCTGGATACTCTCGCGGGTGACAAGTAGCACTCTACAAATCTACTAATTGACTTATTGGTTGATTAGTAAATAAAAAAACAAAATAGAAATAGCACAAAGGTGTTTTGTTTAGGCAGGCGGATGTCTGCAATTTGCTGCCAGTTTCCTCCAAAATAATAAATAAATAAAATATAATTTTAAAGTGATAAAAGGAATGCATTAATGGGCACAACGGAGGAGCGGGTAGAGGGGAAAGCAGCAACCAGAGGAAGAGCAGATGGGAAAACAGGGAGAGAAGTACACAACCAAGAAAGCTACACAGAGCACAGCTAATAGGAGTATTTTGCAGGAGAGAAGCACTCTCGAGAGCGGTTGCTAGTGAAAAGAGTTGGCAACACAGAGTGCAGTAGGGTATGGCTGCTTCATGGGGGGAGAAGCACACATCAGACAGAACTGTACAAAACATGCGATCTCATTGAGTGCTTAAGCAAAAATAAAAAAAGCAGTTCCCTAACATTGAGCAGCAGAAAGATACAAGTCAGACAAAATTGGTCTTTTCCAAACAAACTGTCTGGTAGTTGAGACGTAAAAAAGGAAATTTGATGTCCCTGCTTAATCGGTCACCATAGGCTGCCATCGACCCAGGCTTAAAAAAAACGGAACTTTCTTACACTACTCTAAACTTGTTGTCCCTTTACTTCACTCTTACAAGTTTCTTTTTAATTCCCATGTTCACTGTTTTCCTATTTTGTTTCCTCCCATCTACCTTTTTTGCTTTTACTGGGCGATATGTCTTCATGGAAGAGAAGCTGGATGGACGGGAGGTGTTACTGGACAGTGTGTACCCTCCTAATTTCCGCCCAATCACAGTTCCTGGAACACATTTCATCACCGCTGACAAGATGGACTCATCTGCCGTGGATCATTGGGGGAAACCTTAACTACATACTGGACCCAGTCCTTGATCTATCTCACCCCCCACACTTCACCCACAGCACTTGTAGCAACATACGTTACACAATAAATAGCACAATGGTCACTGGTGTATAGCTGGAGGACCCAGAACTCGATCACTAGAGAATATTCCTTTTATTCCCAGCCTATGTCTGGCTCGACCCCATTCCTTTGCCATCCTACGATACAGCTTAAGGTAACTGTAGTGTAATACTTAGGCAAGACCCTGTCAGACCACAACCTACTATTACTACACACTACATGGGGGACCTCAACCCAACGGTGCCTACATGACACTTACAGCACTGCTGCTCTAGTGGACCCCATTTTCGGTGAAATGCTTGAAAAGCACTAGTTAAAGACATAACTGACAAAAGTAACACAACTTCCACATGCCTAGAGATGTTGGAGAGGCTGAAAGCAGTGTTCCGCTGCCTTTGCATTCACACAGTTATTGGTATATGGTGCAACATTAGCCAGGAACTCAAGAGGGCATCGTAGTCAGATGGCATCATGAGGGCGGCGTTGTTGGATGCAAGGGATTGCCTTACACCCTTCGAGTCATTGCATTGCATCGAATACAAGGCATGCTAAGCTAAGATGCAGATGTGGACAAATTGGGCCAACTGCTGACATGGGTGTTATGGCGTGTTTCGGACATTGAACTGACTACCTGCATCTGCATCTACCCCAATTTGGTCGCCACCACTCAGGAGGTGATATATTGCTCCTTCTATCTAAAGCCCTCTACCTGTTTAGCTGGGTCTGCTGTTTGGAAACTTTTACCCATGGTCACTTTGCTAAGGATTCCCGCCAAAAATAAGGAAGACTTGGATGACCATATAAAGGAGCAGGAGATACTGGGTGCCATGTATGGCTCGCCTACCTATAAAACCCCGGTTCTTGATGGCTTACCCATTGAATTCTTCAAAATTTACGAGACCTTTCTAGTCCCCAAGCTGTCTGAACTTTACTTGACCGGTCTAATGGACAGCTGCCTGCAACAATCCATGAGACAGGTACACCTAGTGTCGCTCTCACAGCCCGGGTACGACCTGGTGGATGTAGCCTCATATGGACCATGTTCCATGTTGGGCAGTGATTATAAAATCCTCCGCAAAATACTAGAGGCACATCTGCTGGAGCACATGCCCACATTGGTACACCCAGACCTGAACGGCTTTATAGCAGGGAGGTGTACTACGCAAAAAATTTGGAAATTGCAGAGGCTGCTGCGGGAGGCTCATTCACGCTGGATCTCGTCAGCGTGCCATGAACCTGGATGTCGAAAAGGCATTCGACACCCTTGACTGGGACAACATGTAGGTGCAGGTTACTCCGGTTGATTATACTGCTTTACACCGAACAGACAGCTAGAGTCAGGATAGGGGTTAGGATCCCACATTTGTTTCGAATATGTAGGGGCATGCATCAGGGCTGCTCTCAATTACGCCTGCTCTTGACCTGCCAATGGAGCCACTAGCACAAGGGTTACGGTAGGCTGGAGAAACCTGGGGTATACCGGTTTGAGGCCAACTTCCCAATATTTCATTTAATGCTGACAATGTCCTTGTATACATATGGGGCATGCGTGTAGGCAATGTCCACGTCACACAGATCGTGGACACATATCCTAGACTGCTTTTGAGCCACCTCAGGGCTAGGCATTAACTGCCCTTTCCCAATACATCCGATTGCCCTGCACAGCTCATCAGGGCTATGGCTCATGTTGTTCTGTGGGAGCAGCAGACCTTCAGATATTGGGGCATTAACATTTTTCATAAGGCACAGGACATGATAGATGTGAAACTCACAAAAACTCGCTGTGACCCCAGATTGCCTTTTTGGTAGTCCCTTCCCCCCTCACAGTACAGGGCTTATTGTGACTTTCAAAAATGGTGATGTTGCCCAAGCACCTCTTTTACCTCATGTATTTGCCTTCCGAATTTTTAATGTGATGCTGGGTGGGATAAACTGAAATAAGGGGAGACAGAGTGGCTCTCTCCACACTGCAGCTGCTGCCTGAGCATGGTGCATAAGGAGCCCCTGTGCGTCCAGGTCTAGTGGCTGGCCCGATGGCTCACAGGCCACCACCTAGGTTTAGTGGCTGGCCCGATGGCTCACAGACCACAACCTAGTAGTGGTGGATACAGAAACCGAGGCTGAGGCACAGACCCAGAAACAGTAACTCTTTCTCCCTGGTATGGTGTTGCCTGAGCTCTCGAACTGCCTCCTCTGGGTGGTGCTTCGGAGCCATTGCAGAGCATTGTGAATGTCACCCGGGATGTCTGAATATGGCCCAAGAAATTCCCCTTAACTTGATGAATGACTGTAAGGCTGCAGTGGGCAGAGCAGGAGCAGCAATTTGGGAGACCAATGGTGGTGGGCATGCTGAGCGTTCTTTTTCAAGGCAGAGGGATTATCCCCTTTGACTTATTGTTGGAGCAAATGCACCTCCAGACGGGTAAGTTTCTAACACATAGGCACCTTGCAGCAGAGATGGAATATCTGTGGAACATTACGGACATACAACTGACTCCACACCCCATGATACAGACTCTGTACACCCTGAGAAATATACACCAACCTATCTCCCGCCTAGCAAAAGCCATTTCCTATAAGGCACATGATTCACTGGCAAAACCATGGCACACCTGGGCCGTGCACTGTCTGCAAAGAAGTGTAGCAGAGCAGTGGGCTACTCACGTACCGTCTCTCTCAACGCCCAGTTCCAGTATACCCAGTATGATATACTTAGGCTTTCCTGTTTTCAGTTTCTATTTTTGATAAATTCTGGTGATGTTTTTTCTGTGTTTTCTAGTGATTTCAATACCCTAAAAAACAGTGGTTATCAGTGGTTACAGATTTTAGTGCCATTAAAAACAACAGAAACAGTGTTTTTCCGGTGTTTATGGAAATGTTTGCTTTTATTATTGCTTGTTTTCTGCACTGATAGTTTATGGTATATAGACAGTGTACATACAGTGTATATGAGGTCCAAATACATGTTTCCAAATCTAACTTATTGTAGTACACCATACAATACTTCTTCAGTGAGTCTTTGGTCATGTGCACTCACTCTTTTCTTCCCATGTACACTTTTATCTGTGAAAAGGCCCTCTCAACATTGGCACTTGAGACACACAACGCCAAAACAGTCAGAACACAATTTGCTAACTCTGGCCACTGACAGCTTTCCGGGCCATACTGGTGTACTTGATCATTTCGATTCTCTGGGCAGGTTCTGCAACATTTGTGTTGAACTGGGCTCTTATGCCCTCAGAGTTACTGAAGCGGTCAAACATGAAGCAGCACTTTTGAAATTACAGGGAAAAGTTCCCATTACAGAAGGGATCTAGAACTTGTACAGAGTACCACAGGGAGGTTTCATTGACTTCAAATGCCATGGTTGGTGAAGGGACATTTCTATGCATCATTGCAAGCCATTTCTCATACATTGTAAAACAAAAGTTCCTGATTTGCTATTGAACATTGCTTTGCTTACCAAGTGGCAAGCACTCTAACATGGAACATGATGCAGTTCCAAATCACTAAATGTGTCGCCCAGCGCACTCTCAAGAAGATGTTTCACGTCTACACCAATTTTGCTGAACAATTGGCAGACAAGGGTTTTGTCAGACTCTACTTTTTTTTTTTATGTCCTGTACAGCAGTTATGTTTTCCTGTAAGAATCTAAGAATGCAGTACAGTGCACTTTTTTCACATCACTACCACTATGTGACCAAAGATCCTCATATTTCTTGCCTTTGGTATCATAACTCAGCACAAATTCTATAAACGGTTGCCACATGGATAATATAGCAATCACCGTCCCTTGGACTAAGAACCATCAGCTAGGCAAAACAGGTGGGCTTGCTCTTTCTTTGATGCCACACATCACAAAATTAGAAAAATTGGCGTTTTAATTCCCGTGCATAACAAAACAGTGCACCAGAATGGACAAAAAAAAGTCTATAGCATTCTTCATTAACTCTGAAGATTGTAAAGATGCTTTCAGCATACCATCTAACAAGTGGCAAGGATCTCTTACAGGGAAGCACTTCAGCTCAGATATCGATTTTGGCAGGTCATCACAACTTTTTTTATATATGAAGCTGAATCACAGCAAATACAAACAATATCACTCCAATCTTTGTTGAACTTGGCAAGAACCTTTTTGCAGCAGGATTCCAAGTGAAACTGTGTTCCATATTTTCCAAAGGTCTGGTGTCATGTTTTCACCACTATCCCAGATGCTTGGTGATAGCACTCTTTTTACATATGCTTGTCACTATACTTTGCTTTAAATGTTTAAAGCCTGAAGGGTTGGCAATTTACCTACTATCAATACTGACTTAGTAGAAACTGGGGGCAAATGTACCAAGGGTTTTTACCCACTCTCTGTCGGCAAATGTGATGGCACATATTGGGAAAGATTCTTATGAAACCAGCCATTTTATCTATCAGTAAAAGAATCAAACGCAGTCAAAATATCAAATATGATTTTGACATTTCCGGATTCTCTACAGTTTATAAAACAATTAAACAAGACCTAAAACATACTTCTAAACCCTGCATCTTTACACCTATGAGCACAAACTGAAAAAAACAAAAGTAAGAAGAAACAATATTTTAGTGACATCCCAAAATAACAAAACCCAAGCAGAATAATGTTAGCCCATTCTTTCCTGCTGCTCGCTTGTATAACAAAGTTACATTGTATTGGCCCTTTAGGAACAAAAAAATGACTCTTTCACTCTCCTCCTCCTTTTTTTGAATGGCATTTAGTTTGTGGTTGTGCAGGTATTTTTTCAGTATTTATAGGTTTACACTGGTGAGGGCTGTTTCCCTTTCGGCTGGGTTTTATCAGTTATTATAGGTTTAAACCTAAAACCAGATAGCCTAGATATATTCCACAGAACCTGTTTAACACAAGTCAAGTTACAACAAAGATATCCCGCAGTGGCGCCGGAGTGCTGGCGCTGTCGTGCCACTCTGGTGAACATACTACATATTTATTTATTTATTTTGAAAGTTTTATATAGCGCGGACAAGATCCTTGCGGATATCAGAGCGCTTTACACAGAAGGGGTACATGAGGGAGCATAGTCAGACAGGTAAATCAGATGAGCAAACAGTACATAGTCAAACAGGTAAATCAGAAGGAGCAAACAGTACAATCAAGTAAATCATGCATAGGGTGCAATATGAGCTAACAATCGGTGCATTAAAAAAAAGTAGAAGTATAATACTGTAATAAAAGGCATACATTCGCTAGTTGATAATAGTCTAAAGAGGCTATTTCTTAGGGTGCTATATGAGCTAACGATCGGTGCATTATAAACAAGTAGAAGTATAATACTGCAATAAAAGGCAGACACTCGTTAATTAATAATAGTCTAAAAAGGCCATTTCTTAGGGTGCTATATGAGCTAACGATCGGTGCATTAAAAGCAAGTGGAGGTATGAAACGGCAATAATGGCACACATTCGCTAATTAATATTAGCCTAAAGAGGCTTTCTTAGGGTGTGTTCAAGTAGTGAGAAAGACTAGTCCAAGATGGCCTACAAAGAGAGAGAGAGAGAGAGAGACCAGTCTAAGATGGCAGCCAAATTGTAGGGATTACAGAGTTTGGTTTCCCTTTCTACTCTGGGAATGTAGAGTTAGTCCATCTTCCATGTTGATTGAGGGGGAGAGCAGAGTTCACTTCTATGCTGCTAGATGGTGGCTTATCTCTGTTTTGCTGCTGCCTGACCGCGTTGGCATGTAGCTTCATGGTCATCTGGTGGGCAGGGGGGCGATTTATGGTTCCAGCTTTATGGCCCCAGCCAGATTGGCCAATGGAGAGTGAAAAGCCCGTGAAAATACCAGTCACATAAAGATATCAGTTTAAAATTCCGGGAAAAGCGTAAAAAACCTGCATGAGTGTTTAAGATGATGGGATTGCGAGTAGGTGCCCTTCGAGTCGCCCCTGAAGCTGTTCAAATAGTTTTGTGTGCTGTATTCCAGGCAGAGAATGAAAAGACCTGCATGGGTATTTGGGTAAATAGCTCTGCGTGCAGTTACCTTACAAGTCACCACTGACGCTGCTGCTCACATCAGGCTTCTCCCTAGTTGCGCAGTGGTTGCCCCCAACACACAGGCAAACAGGGCATACCGGCACTGTGAGGGGGGAGGGGTGAAGCCTCCCGCCAAAATGCCGCCCCAAACATCCAGACAATGGCACACCGGAGCCGTTCCAGATGCCCCCCGTTCCGTACTCACCGAACCACTGGAAGGCGGGGGGGGGGGAGGCCTCCTGTCAAAGCACTACTGAAGACACACCACAGGGCACACCGGAGCCGTTCCAGACGCCGACCGCTCCGTTACAAAACATATGTTTTGGAACTGCCAAAACATATGTTCCAAAACATATGTTTTGGAACTGCCTGTGTGCCCAGGGGTTGGGGATGGAAGTCTTGCCCCGGTCACGTGCTGTTTTGACTTAGACCACGCAGCCAGCTGCATACAAGGCCTTTTCTGGTGCAGAAAGCAGGCGGCGCCAGAAACCGTTTCATAGATCTCACATTGATGCTCATCAAATGGACGATACACTGGAAGGCCATTGTGCTCCCAAGCATGGCACTGTGGTGGGGGTTGCTGGCCAAATGGGGTGAGAAAAAGTTGAGGGCGCTATGTTCGGAAGAGGTGTGGGGACTGAGGAGATGCCCCATTGCCGACGAGTGAGACGAGTTACTAGCAAAGCTGCAAGGAACTGCAGAGAGTGATATTAGCTCTACATAGCCGGGTGCCCCCCCTCTGGTGGGATAGATACATTGCCACCCCTTTCTTGACCTTTTCCCCCATGCCTCTTCGAGTGGATCCTTCAGGTAAGTGCTCCCCCATACAGCAGTAGTTTGGCACTTCCACTCCATAGGAGGCATTACTAATATACAGTGGTCACATACCTGTGGGGTAGAGGACTGGCAAGTACTCAGTTCTATAAGGCTACAGTGAGCACTTGGATTGTCCCCACATTTCCTCATATGAATGTAGGATAAGCTAAGGGTTGTTGTTTTATATTCTTGCTTTAAAGCTATCATACTATCTTGATGCACGGTGCTAAACTGGCATTTAACATCTGTGTTACACAATATTGTACATGTACTCTGGTACGGTGATGCTAAACATGGTTGCTATAAGATAAATGTACTACAAAAACCCCAATAAAGATGGTCTAAAATAATGAAAAATAACAACCACTCCTTGCAAGTGAATGCAGACGCCCACCACCTGCACATATTAAGCAGGGGCATGAAGACGATTGTCCCTCTGTGAAAATCCCTGTTGTGTTATTTTATGAGTATTATTAGAGCACACTATCGCCTGGGAAGGTGGACTGGCACTGAGCAAGTATGAGGCTAGCCTTGCCTAAGGAATGGAGGTGGGTGGGGCTCATCAAAGATACGGGTCTTAAGCTGCTTGCAGAACTGAAAAGTGAGGAAAAGGGCTCCGATATGTAGAGGCAGGCCCTTCCATGCTTTAGGAGTAATGTAGGAAAAATGCTTGGCTTCCGGATCTGTTTCTACATTTGCATGGGATGTGTTCAAGTAGTAATTTAGCTGAGTGTAGGTGTCTGAATAGCTTGTGAAAGGAGATGTGGCTATTGAGGCAGGCTGGGCCAGAGTTGTGTAGTGCTTGAGTTTGAGCTGTGCATGCTGGTGTATCGGGAGCTAGTAGAGCTCCTTGAGGTGCAATGTGATTTATGTACTGCTTTAGAGTTATGCTGGCTGCCGAGTTCTGAATGGTTTGGGGTTGTCTTAGTTGTTTGATGTTGTCAGCTCAGAGGATGCTCTGTTTGTCCAGCTTGCTCGTGATGAGGGAATGTGTGATGGTTTTATGGGTGTTACTCAGGAGCCATTTGTAGATGCTGCTCAGCATCTTGAGGATGTGAAAACAGAAGGCTGTAACGATGTTGACTACAGCACTCATGTTGAGTTTGTGGTCGATGACCATCTCAATGTTCTTCGTGGAGCCGGCCACTAAGGGGAGTCACACAGTGAGGGGTTCTTCCCAGAGATCATGACTTCTGTCTAGTCGGAGTTGAGTTTGGGGCAGCTTCAGTAAAGCAGGTAGTGAATTTGTTTCAGATTATAGGAGTCTTGTCCTAGAGGGAGGGTACGAGTTGTGTGTTATCAGCATAGGAGAGCACATTGATGCAAGTGAGGATGAAGCTAAACAGAGGGATAATGTTCGTGTTGAAGACAGTCAGGCTGAGTGAAGATCCTAGAGTACTCCACAGATGAGGTTGTGGATTGTCAAAGGGTAGGGGGCCAGACTGACAACTTGTATCCTGGCAATCAGGAAGGAAAAGGACAAGGGAAGAGTGAGTACTTGGATTTCAATCTCATGCAGTATCTAGGCATTTGATGAGGATAGGGTGCGAAGCTGTGTTGAGTGGCACTGGAAGGTCCAGGATGATAAAGGCCACTGTGCCTCCTTTGTCCAGGATCATGAAATTGTCATTTCTGGTGGTGATGAGGGATATTTCTGTCCTGTGGATGAGTCTGAAGCCAGCATGGGGGTGGGTGGGGGTCGAAGAGTAGGTGGTCACTGAGGTGGTTGGTGAGGTAGAGAAGTTTCTCTAGGACTTTGGCTGGATACAGTAGCAAGGAGATGAATCTGTAGTTGGTGAGCATTGATGGGTCCATGCAGGGCATCTTGAGCAGGGGGAGGACTGTTGCATGTTTCCAGGAAGGTGGCTGTTGTGATTGAGGTGTTTTTAGGTTTGGTGTGAGCACTTTACTAATGGGTAGTAGTCCCTTGGCGAAGTTGTGGTGAGTGCAGGTGTCTGATGGGACTGCACGGGGGCAGCAGTTTCATACAAGGTGATAGCAGGCCATGTGGTTGCGGTCATTTTCTGCAACAAAATGGCAAGTCATGTTGCGAGGTCTACTGGGTCCAGTTGAGGCTCTGGGTTTGCTATCTACAGAGATTAGTTTGCTACTGAAGTGTCCAGAGAGCTTGTTGCATATGTCCTATGAGAGGATGGGGCTGTTGGATGCGGTTGCAGATTAGGTGAAATCTTTCACGATGGCAAAGATTTCTTTGTTGCAGTTTGTACAGTTGTTGATGCAGCCTGCAAGTGCGCTGTGTTTGGTGCTCCAGATCTGTTGGTGGTAGGGTCTTGGGCAGATTTTACTTTTTTTGTCTGTGTTGTCTTGGCTCCTTGTTTATTTGTGATTTAGTTGTTTGCAGAGATACTTCGTCATCCTGCGCTCCTCTTAGTAATAACTGGCTTGGGATTTGGATCTTGTGGCTTTGTTGTGCAGAAGGAAGCCAGGGTGTTAGCGCAGGTAGTGATCCGGTTGTTGAAGTAATAGATGGATTCAGGCAGGCTGCTGTTTTATTCAGGCTGATTTGCAGCGAGAGCAGTAGTCCGCTCTCCCTCTGGGATGTTATTCCAGTTTCTGTGTGCTGGTCTGGCAGTGGTCGGCCTGTGAAGGTGTGGGACATGAATGCTAACCTTGACAGTGACCGGTGTGGGCTGGTCGACTGTGATGTTAATGGAGACCAAGAGTGGGTCCAGGAGTAGGTGTTTGGCAGAGTGTGTGGGAATTCTGTAAGGCAAAGGTTTCCAAAGTTTTATAGTAGAATTGTTGAGTTCAGGACGGCGCGGATTTACAAGTGGAAGTACAGGCCTCTGAGGAGGAAGAAGGTACTGAAGTCGAGGATGAGGGGAACCACTACCATGGTGGAGTTGACCTAGCTGGTGCATGGTCTTTGTTGTCTCTAAATGAGTGTTCTGCACAGGTGAAATTGGTTGTGATGCGAAGTTTGCACATCAGACATTCCATGTTGCAGATGGATGTGTCCGTGGAGGTGGTGCAGCGTATAGCTTCCTTGAGGAGGATAGTAACTCTGGCTCTGGGCTTGTGCTATTTGTCCTGCATGATGATTTTGTAACTGGCAGGAATGGCTGAGGCGGTCAGGGCCAATGCCAGGTTCAATCAGGTTCCCTTGAGGAACAGCAGGTACGAAACGTGGTTGTGCAGCAGGTTCCTAACCTTTGTGGTGTGTTTGGTGAATGAGGGGGTATTGAGGAGCATGTATGGGTAGTGAGGGGGCAAAGGCTAGTCTGTGTTAGTTTGAGAGAGAGTGGGGTGTTTGGTGCTGCCGGTGTGGAAGTGGAGAGCAGTAGGTGTGGCAGAGTGCAAGAGAATTTGCAGGAGAACACTCCCTCAGTGTTGCGTGGTGTGGTGTTAGGTAGGTTTGAGAGCATGGAGGGTAGCTGTGTGTCAGGTGATGACCAGGGCTCCTGCTGCCGAGCCCAGACAGGTGCAGAGGCAGGGGTGGCTCCAGGCTCATGGCTGCCCTGGGCAGGGAACGTAGGTAGGTGGCCCCGGAAGAGGGGGTCCGGGCGGGGCAGAGCGTGGAGGCCAGTGAAGAGCGGGGGTCAGGGTGTTTGGAAGTGGAACTGAGCCGGTGAGGCCGCCAAATCCCTGCCAGGGGCCGCCATGCAAATATGTATCCATCCTCAGAGGATTATTATAATAAGGATATATATTGGCGTGGTGGCCCCTGGGATTTGGTGGCTCTGTGCAGGTGCACAGCTTGCACATGCCTAAGGCCGCCCCTGGCAGAGGGGCTTGCTTTTAGCGCACCAACAGTTGACCTACTGTGCACGTCTGCTTTGTTTCCGGGCTGTCATGGCAAAGGGAGGGTAGACAATTGGCAGGGCTGAAAGTAGGCGCTGGAAAGTACGGGATGCATGAAAAGAAGTAAGAAGTGCACAGCTCGGGAAGGGCTTGGAAAGGAAAGGCCCCGGGAAGGGAGGAAACAAAAAGAGAAAAGAATCTAAAAGAGGTGAAAAAATATCAGAAAAATCAACAATGGCACAAGGAGAGAACAAAGAGAGTGAAAGTGGTGAAAACGGAAAAACAACAGAAAGTGGCAAAAAAGACTAAACAGCAGCAGAAATTAAAAGAAAAACAGTGAAAGTGGCAATAGAGAGATAGCAAAATTAAGCAGAAAATGAGTGAAGTGGCAGCAGAAATGAGCAGAGAACATGTGAAAGTGGCAGAATTGACCGGAAAGACCCTATACGCGGCAACAAAAGAAAGCAGTCAAAGGTCACAATAGATAAACAGCAGACAACAAAAAAGATTGGCAAAGAAAGCAGCAGAGATAACCAGAATCAGTGGCTTCAACAGTGGCTTCAACACACCTTGGGTAGAGAAGAAGCCAAGAGGGAAGGCGAGAGAGAAGCAGAGAAGAAGGACCAAGGTGGTTGCCTCGCACGCAAAGGAACAGGGCCCGCGTGGGCCTTGTCTGCAGGCCCGGACTGGCCGTTGAGGGCACCGGGAAATTCCCCGGTGGGCCGCATGGTTGGGGGCCGGTTTTGGGCCCCTGGGGCCGTTTTTGTTACAGGGCCGTTATGCTGCAAAAACGGCCCTGTAACAAAAACGGCCGAAAACCGGCCCTGTCGCAGAGCGCGGTCGCACCTCTCCCCCCTCCCCTCTCCTCCCAGAGGGGGAGAGGGGGGCCGGCCGAGCACTTTGCCAGGGCCGGTTCTGGTTCCCAGTCCGGCCCTGCTTGTCTGGTCGGAGGATCAGGCACAGATAAGATCAATCCTAGGGTGGATGGGGGGGGGGGAGGGGGGTAGGAGGCCTGCTTATTGCTCCAAGCCACTGTCAAAGGGGATGAGTAGAAATCCAGGTGCAAAGTGGGACAGTTTGGTTAGAGTTGATTTTCAGAAACAACAATTTAAAACAAATTTGTAAATCAAAAAGAATTGGGAAAACGCTGGAGAATAGGTGGGGTTTTCTGATATTTTAAGCAATAAGTGGTAGGTAAATAGTTGATAAAACTAATTTTCTACCAACAGTTTCTATCTATCTTTCTTTCTATTTATTTATTTATTGCAAGGGAGAACAACGGCTTTGTCTGGAAGTGCATACAAGTGACAAGGCTTTACTAAAGAAGCACAAACAAGATCTTTCTGTTCTTTAAGGCTTTTCTGCCCGTCTCATCCAATCAGGAGTCAGAGATCCTGCTAATGATGCATTGCCTTGGAAACCGAGCTGAAAAAAGCATGAGAAAGAAATTCTCTCCCGTGAATGACTGCATTCAAGCCAAATCCTCTTTGATTAAGGAGTTTACCTTCGGAAACTTCTGGCTCCTCGTTAGTTTATTCTTTTTCTTTCATTAACTGGGAATTTTAAAGCCACTGCTTGTTATGAAACTCAAAATTGACGCCTCCCACGTATACTAAGTTTGGTCCTATTGCAGGGAGCACAACACATGTTGCACTACCCCATCACCATGTCTTACACAATGCCCCATCAATGGGCCCTAGATAAGACATGGGCATTGTCTCCATGCCAATTTCCAGCCATTGAATAACAGTCGTATTGCTGCATCGAGCACCTCTGGAGAAGAGGTGCGAGTGAGCAGGTGAAGGACAGAAATGTCCATTGCGTCCCTAGGAGCTCTTAGTAGGAGAAACCTTAAGTATCCGCATGCCATGTAACGCACTGGTCTTTTGCCAGACCGATACCTTCTAGATTTTAGTCTCAGTGCACAAATACATCCTTGGCCTCTCTTCGGGCAAGTGCATGTAGAGGATAGCAAAGTTTCTTGCCATCATGGTCAAAGGGCTTGGGATGGGAAACTGCAACATGCTACATATGGATATACATGCGAGGCATGGGCCGGGGGCGCTTCTTACCTCATCACCCTTTGATTTCTTGTCCTCTTTGCACTTCTTCAGAAGCCAGGCTGGGTACAGCAAGCAGAGCAGCAGAAAGCAGGCGATCTGAGGCAGGGCAGAGAGCAGCGAGTAGTATCTGTGGAACTGGAGGGACGAACACTGGCGTTAGTAACTAGACTCCTGCACCATCAGCCCCGCCTGAGCGCCTCTCATCCCTCCACCATCCACCGGGCAGGAGGATAGCACCCCTAATCCCAACATAAGACTAACAGTAGGTTCTAGGGGTCATTTGGATGAAGGCAGCCCATCAGGGTGCAGAGTCTGTGGGTCTGATTGGAGGGCTTCGCCAAAGGTAATTTGACACCACATAAATGTGTCCAGGCAGGAACGCGTGAACCCATATTTTGTAAATATGGACATCTACTTGAAACACCCCATGTGGTTTAGGTAAAAAGGTCCAACAGTGAGACAGATGGGTGCAGGAAGTCCACATTTAAATGTATGGGGGGGATGGTATGGTAAACATCCCATATTCATAGCTGGGCTTGACCCTTCCTGCCAATAGCTTCCCAATGTGTTTGTCAGTAGACAGGAAAGTTTAGCTGAGAGTATAACACTTCTTGAGACAAGGACACAAGACCCTGGTTAAGGCAGTGCCAAAAGTCAAAGAAATGTTAGAATTGCAGATGCTTTCTGACTCCATGTTAGTTACCTTGGGTGCCTGTGGGCACTGGGCTTTCTGCCAGATAAGAATGCCGAAATGGAGCCAGGAGAGAATGCCGCCCAGGAAGTAGCCTGCCCCGTGCCGGATGCTCATGCATGCAAGCAAAGGGTAGTAGAGTGCGGGGTAATAGAGCAAAGCCAGAATCTTCCAGTATTCTAGAGGAGAAAGAGACAAAAAAAGGCAGCTGCGTATACAGGCAGGCAATGCTTTCAAATGCTTCTGGTTTGAGCAACAAACGCCCCTGTGTCTAACAACCAGAGCGCGTGTTCATCCACCAACTGCACCACGAAATGCCTGTTCGTGATTTCCTACAACAGCATACCTTTCAATCACCAAATGCGTCACAGAATGCCAGGCTGTTAACTGCTCATCAGTTTCTGGGTGCAAAAGGCCTGCCTGTGTGTCACTCTGCTACAAGATGGCTGGCCAGCAGTGCCTCTGAACCGGATGTGACTCCACGAATTACTGTGTGGCAGATGCTTTCAAATCTCAGGATGTCTGGCTGTCAGATACTGATTTCAAAATGCCAGTTTTTTGATCACTATGCCTACTCATTGTTTACTCCAGAGAATGCCTATTCATCGGTTACCACACACAGCAATATGGCCGCCAAGTACAGAACGCGGCTCATTGGTTACATTACATAAAATACATGCTCAGTTATGCCACAGAGAGTATCTGACACAGTTATTGTGCCACAGACTGCTTGATTAGTAGTTACTCCACACAGACCTGCACACAGACTGCTGGTTAGTCAGGTACATTTCCACAGGACGCCTGCTTGGTCGTTGCTCTACATAAAATGCCTACGCATTGGTTCCTATGCAAACCTTGCCTCCCCGTTAGTTAAAGTGTCACAGAATATCTGTACATCTGTTACTGTGCAACAAAGTGCTTGCCCAGGAGATACTGTACTACAGACTCCCTGGCGTCAGGCTGTACAGACAGCCTGCACAATACGCTACACACTGCTTTCCAACCACAGAACCCCTGAGTGCCAGCTTCCTCTGGATTCCCACGGTGCTTGAAGAATGTGAGTGCACAAATTGCTTATAATGCCTAGCATGGTTGGTGGCTCTCCCCTCGGCGGTTAGTCTAAGTTCTCACATAAGCCACAGAAGATCCCTTCCCAATGGAGAGATGGACACTATGTCAAGAAGTCTCAATGGAAAGTCAGATGAGCAAAAAGGCTGGGGTGGCAAGGAAATGTATTGTATTGTAATGTAATTACATTTATATAGCGCTTACTACCCTTGACGAGCCGACAAAGAGGTTTTTCGGCGAGTAGCACGGTACTCCCGAACTCAAAGGATTAGTATTGTTAGTATTGTGAAAAACTGACAATAATTTGAGTGGAGAATAGGTTACTCAGTTATTTGGATTCAGAAGATTAGTGGAGGGATAGAAGAGGTAAAAAGCTGTTCATTTATATAGCGCTTGTTACCCCTGATTGGGTGTTAAAACGTTCTTTTCTGCGACTAGCGCACTACTCCGTAACCCATAAAGGATTAGTGGTGAATTAGTATAGTGAAATGTGAAAGTAGTTTGAGTGGTGGACATTAGTCAGTTACTTGGATTGAGAAGGATAGCAGAGGGATAGAAGAGGGAAAAAATGGTTAGCGTTTATATTGCATGTGGGTCGAAGTTGAATCTCCCAGGGCCCTAAAAGGTTGTGCAGAAGAGGAACATAGGTGTGTGAAAGGCCTGCTTTAGACTTCTAAATTGATCTGCGACAATACTTTTACTGATTCATTGCAGATGAATAAATGCATGCAAAATAAATAGCACATACAGAATAAAAAAAATTATTACTACACACATTACATAGTTAAGCCAATGTTGAAATATATTTGCGTGGGAATGCAATAATGTATTATATATATATGTATACACAATCCTTCACACGTAGGAAAAACGAGGCACCCAGGCAGTAATTTCCACCGCTGCTTGAGTTTAATCAAAAGACCAAGTGAAACACGTTGATCGCTCGCTTTGAATCCTGTGGAAATGGTCTTTTGATTAAAATCAAGCAGCTGTGGAAATTACTGGCTGGGCGCCTCGTTTTTCCTTCGTGTGAAGGATTGTGAATAGATGTGAAAGCGGCGTGGTTCCACCGCAGGGTGCTACCCCATGGTGAGCGCTGCGATTCCCGGATCCTTTTGAACCGACGTGGGTATATATATGCACATACATACATCATATATATGTATATATATATATATATATATATATATATATATATATATATATATATATATATATACACACATACATACATACATATATATATATACATACATATATATATATATATATATATATATATATATATATATATATATATATATATATATATATAACAAACAAATGCCAGAACTTGCATCACCCATGCGAGTTTGTGTGCTGTTCACCATACCCATACCTGTTGTATGTGTGATGTACTCCTTAACTGGTGAATTTGAGTGGTTTTAGACATTTGAGCCAGAAAAGTAACTCAGTTTTGAATTGTGTTTTTTTTTCAGTGAATTTCTATGTGTTTTTAATAAAACACTTTATTCCCATCCCTCGCTTTTGTCCGTGTGCAGAGGGGTTGTCCTACGGCCAGGCCCTGCACCCAACCTGCTGAGAGGCAGCCAACTCCAACTGTTAGTCATTTGTTCTCTGTATGTCTCTTTCTCTATATGTCTCTGCCTCACACCACATTTGCCTTTCTTTTTTTATTAACGCTTTGTGAAAGTCTCAACTTGCATCAGATTTATGATGTTTCACAAATGGCAGGCGAATCCACTACTGAAATTGACCACTCGTGCAATCACAACTGCTTATCGACTCCCAAATCACACACTATCCTCTGACTCCCATAACTTTTTCGCCTCTGTTATGTCCACAAAAATTGACATGCTGAACTATGCTCAACGCCTATGAATTGTTGATTCATAAAATTATCACCTGGTTCAAATAGAGTTTAGAGCTGGAGGGGGGATGGGGGTGGGAATGAATAGGGTTAGTTGGTAAGAATGTGAAAATAATGTGACAAATTTGTACTATTTTGATAAAGACCTTAAGATGTAGTTTGAATTCGGTCACACATTCTTTATGAGCGAGGGCTGCAAAGAAACAATAGGCTGCATCCAGCCAGTGCTTAATTTGAGCAGGTGCTTTCAGGTGTTCAGCACCTGCACTTTTTTCACAGAGCCGGAGCTACAATTTCTGAACCTGCAGGGGGTGGTCTCAATATTAATTGTTCAATTCAAAAGAAAAAGAATAACATACATTGCATGGTGACTGGCTGGTAAATATGCAAAGGCAGGCCGGCATATGCCTGTCCAGGCAGGCATGATTGTGTATCACCAAGTTAGTAATTATGTCATCACGCTGATCACAAATCCAAGAAGTCATCGACAAACTATGGCTTGCATTCTATTCCCCTAGTCTGCTGCACCCTGCAACTGCCTGAGCCTAAACCTCCCATTGGATAACTGTAGCTGGGGGTTGGCTCATGACGGAGTTGAGGCAAGGAAGCTGCAAGACCGCATTTGGAACTTGGGAGTGAGGGCTCTTGAGGAAGAATAAATTAAAGTAAGTGTGGACTTTCCACTTGTTGTGTAGCCAAAGTATCATATCCGGCAGGCCTGTATTGCTGCTATCCTCAATGCGGCTGTGGCCCAACACAACTTTTGTGCCCCATGGCATCACCAGTAGAATCTGTGCGCTGCACCCCAGCATGGTAATTGCTGAGCTTGAGTGAGTCCAGTAGGCACCACAGCTATTCTTGCCGGCATTGGCAGCATTACTGCTGGGGACAATGCCTGTGCTGTAGCAGACAGGATCACAGCAACCTGAGCAGTGGATGCCGATGCCGTCGTCATCCTTGGACCTACTAATTACAGGCAGCACTAGCAGTGACATGACCTGCTGTGCTCAAGCAGCTGCCTGTTCCGCAATAAACCCAGTCATACCACACTGATTAATATATGCAAAAAAGCATTTTCATTTGGTGTACATTTTGTTTTTGCACTCGGTGTAGGTAAGAAAGTAAAACACACCATCTTCCGCTTCTTTAGGAATGACAACAGGAAAAGGCAGAGTTCAAAAGGGACATGTACAGTCTGACGACAGGTGTCACAGGCAGCAGCAGTGATAGAGATGAGAGACCGCAAGTGTAAAGAGGAGAAGAAAAAACAAGAGAGGAGAGAGATAAAACGGAGCAAAGCAGAAGAAAAGGAGGAGAGCAAATCAGATACAAAGAGAAAGCAGCCATTATGTGAAGAAGAGAGCATTAACAAGAGTGAAGATAGAATGAAAGAATGTGGAGGACAGAAGAAAAAAAGCAGACAAATGATAAAATGGAGACACAGCTAATCACTGCTAGAGAGTGATAGTAAAGAGCCAAGATCGAGGGGATAGAGAGCAGAGCATGGAAAAAGTGAAGAGAAAAAAGGGGAGGGCTAAAATGAATAGAGGGCAAATCATAAATAGAGGATGTGACAAAGGTGATAGAAAACAATTAGAGAGGTGAGAGGATAGATTCTTAGTGAAAAGACTTAGGGGACAGACAACAGATCAAGGTTAGACGATAGAGATTGAGGCAGTGAGAGTGTTGAAAGTGGGGCTCACCGGAGGAAGACGTGAGCGGTGGCCTCCTTGGCAACTATTTTCAGCACCTGCACTTCCTTTTTTTTTTTACAAATTAAGCACTGCATCCAGCTATTCAAGGAACACAAAAATGATGGGTGGAATGCTTTCAAGGGTGTCGGGCACTGCAATCACTATTGTTTTTCTTCCAATCACTATTGTTTTTCTTCCACTATGCACAGACAGGCAGAAACAAGCCTTTTGCAAATCTGCATGGATCCTGGAGCTAGCAGTACAGTACAGTTTGATATGCTCGTCCAGGTCCACTCAGAAGGGGAAAAACATGAAACTCCAGGTTGGTTTTTCATAGTTAGGCATCATCAGCAAGATATAGCTTGAGTCCTGTGGCACAGCGGGCACAGGACCCATGTCTGGGCATAACCACAAGACTCGTTCTGGGCATACCCACAGGGCCCATGTCTGGGCATACCCACAGGACCCATGTCTGGGCATACCCACAGGACCCGTGTCTGGGCATACCCCCAGGACCCTTGTCTGGGCAGACCCGTGTCTGGGCATACCCCCAGGACCCATGTCTGGGCATACCCACAGGACCCATGTTTGGGCATACCCACAGGACCCATGTCTGGGCATACCCACAAGACCCAGGTATGGGCATACCCTCAAGACCCAGGTCTGGGCATACCCACAGGATCCATGTCTGGGCATAGCCACAAGACCCAGGTATGGGCATACCCTCAAGACCCAGGTCTGGGCATACCCACAGGATCCATGTCTGGGCATGCCCACTGCAATTGAGGACTTGCACTGAACAAAAGAGAAAAGTGAAGGATTAAATGTTTGTAAACGTCTCAGCCACCGCCTTTCACACTACGCTGAATAAACGTCCATCATTTTCTCACCACTATGACTATGCCACTGTAGAGATTTACAAATCAGTCTTGATTCAGCTCCAATAGGAACAGTCCAGCCCAAACTGCCATGGCCAGGTCACCTCTGAACAGGAGCACAAGCAACACCCAAGTCGTTTTTGGCATAGACTCATCAGTAACTCACAGTCTTAGTTCTCCAACTAAACAAGCATACACACTTAGGGATCAGGCAAAGTGTTGGCCCCAGCCATCAGTGGTGTTCGAAGTAAATTGCAAAAATAATGGTGTACTTTACAATGGGTGCATGCGATTGACTGGAACACCTCAGAGCTCCCTTCACTTAAAAGTCTAGAAGAAGCACCTACCTTGAAAACAAGGGCTATGGGGTGGAGGAGCCAAGATTCATGATGTTTGCCATTTTTAGCACTTTTATGTAACTGTGCCTACTGAGGAACAGTTTTGAGATGAAAAGGTCTCACCAGAACAGTAAATCTGTAGTCAAGAGTCATTTTCTTCTACTGGCACTTTTCTATCAGCTTCTGACATGGCATTTGTATGTGAGGCATTTCTTGCATTAAATTGCCACACAAGACAATAGCCAATTACATTTTCAGATGCATGTTTAATTTCTTTACATTTTTTGCAAAATTACGTATGTCACAAAGATAAAAAAATACCAATTTAATTCAGCCCTAGGTAACTGCCTATCCATCTCCTAACAGAGACAGCGTAAACACATTTTCTGTAATTAACACCTGCCCCACTAGGCCTCCTCCATCTTTGCTCAATACAACACTGCGCTTACTGCCTTGTGTGATATATGTCAAGTACAGGTTTCCCCACAGGTCCTCCATACGCTTAGGAGACAGTTCTCCTCTCTAAGCTTGAAGCTGTGCTCTTGTTGATACCCATCCTCCATCCACAGTAAACATGAGCCATGGAATCACTGCCCACTTGATCCACACATACCCTATGCATAGTGGAATTGCTATTAAACTTTGCCCGCTTGCATGTCACTATCACTTTAGTTGTTTTATTATCAGTTAACATAATCTGTCACAGTAACAGTCCTCAAACACCCCCCACAAGCAGGGCAAGGGCATACTTTGGCCATACCAAGATCACCATGTCATAGACGAACACTAATACAGGAATCCCTACACCATGCACACCTCAGGATTATACACTTTAGCCTGAGGCCCAGACATTTATGTGAAGGTAGACTCCTCTTTGTAAATCACTAGCCAACAAAGAGAGCCCGCATGCACTACTAAACCTTCCATACCGCATCACCGTTATGGACTCTCTGAAAATGCCCTACATGGCTTTCACCAAGGAAGAGGCCATGATTCCCAAGTACTTTTTGTGTGCTTTCAGTTCATTCATTCATGCGTGTGCCATGTTCTCTGTAGCGGACTACTGGTTGTGCAAGAGAACCGAAGAAACAGTTATTGGCGTGGATGTAGTGGCTAAATGGCCATCACATCTTCGGAGAGGAGACTGGAGTTACTGTGAAGAAAACGAAGAGAAGGTGGCAAAGAATCAAAGATGGACTACAAAAGTTGGAAAGGAGAAAGAGCAAGAGGATGTGAAGGATAAGGAATGGGTGATTAAATAAAAGATGAAGCATAAATAGGGTAAGATTTACACTAAAGAAAGGAAAGAGAAGGAGATGGAGCACGGGAAGGGTAAATAGAAGGCTAAAATGGGAGGGGAAAGTAAAATGGAAGGGGAACGGAATAGAAGAATATATGTGTGTGAGAAAGAATAGAAGAGAAAAAAAATCAAGGGAAAAAGGAAGACAGTGATGAAGGACAGGTGTGATTGAAAACAGAGGTCAGAATAAGATTAAGAGGGGTAGGAATAGGTAGGAGAATGATATCAGAAAGGAAAAAGAAAATAAAGAAAAAGAAACAGTTTTTGTGAGAGGCAAAATTGAAGAGAAAAAAGAGGAAGCAATTAAGACAGTGAAGGTGAAAGATGTAAATAAAAACAGAGGTGGAGAAGTGCAGGTGAAGGAAGAGCGTGATTATGACATTCAAGAATCGACGGTAGAGAGACAAAGAAAAGAAACAAAGAGAAGAGAAAGAGGTAAAGAGAAAGAAATGGTGAGTAGTTTATCGCGTCCTTGCTGTAGAGTGAGTATGTCGGATGTTTCCATGCCAGTACTAGAGGGTGAAATGTGAACTTGGGGCATCATGATTCTTTTTTTTTTCCTCCAAGTGGTTGTTCTGCACACAGCCCACTGGGGTGGAGAGTAGCGTGATTGGCCAGGAAGATCACAGTATGTGGGCGAGACATCAAATCACACAAAGGCCTAAAATTTCGTACGGTGCGAATGAGTGTTGTAATGAAAGTAGGAAGAGGCAAAGGTTGAAACATATAGGAAAAGAAAATGTATAAGAGTAAGAGGTAGAAAGTGAGAAAAAACAGTGGTGACAAATTAAGCCATGGCAAAAAATCTAGTTGTTTGTAAAGAGAGAGGGGTGGGACCAGGAGCCAATATTTAAGCAGGTCCTGCACACGTGGCTCCGGGAAGAACGTGTCATCGAGAGAGAGTGCAGTTCCTAAAGTGAGGATGGAAGGGGAAAAGACAGGTCTTTTTCCATGTTGCCCTCTCACACCCCGAATGGTAGCATGCCTTATCATTGGGCCTTGCTCCTCGTCGGGCCTGCGCTGCAATGCCAGATGTGCTCACCGTAAAGGGGGTTCTTTGGTAGATATCTTTTTAGAAGAAGCCGTAGGGTGCGTGTGGGTAAGGGGACAGTGGAGGTTTGTGTGCATGTGAAGTGAGATCTAAAATAAGTCAGGGTCAGTCCTATTCTCAAAAAAACTTTAATGACTTAGGTAGATCCTGCTTAAATAAAATGAAATGGACGCCCTATGGGAATGTGATGTTCCTAACCGGCAGTCACTAAGGTGGGGTCGACATGTTTCATGCCCAGTTATTCCTAAAGAATCGTATGGCACTTCATCAGGACCTATGTGAAAGTGTAGTGCACACCTAATAAGAGGGTCCAATAAATTTTGAAGGTAGCCTGGTGCGGACCCTGGTAGTCCAGACCTGTCTTTTCCCCTCCCCATTCCATCCTCACTTTAGGAACTGCACTCTCTCTCATTGACAAAAAAAATCTAGTTGACCATACACAAACAGGATTCCATTGAAGCATCAAACATTTAGAAAGCAAGAAGCAAAGAGAAACAAAAAAAGCGGAAGAGAGTGGGAGGAAAACATTACATATGACAAGTGTGAGGCAGAAAGACAAAAGGAAGAGAAATACTGAGGCGAGAAAAAGGGCAAATAATGAGGGAGGGGAGAGAGGACAGAAATAGGAATCAGCTGGAGAAGGAATGAGTGAATAAATGGACGAAAAGCAGAATAGTGCAACATACTGAAAAAAATGGAGTGGCAGAGCAAGAAAAGTAGTATGAAAATTGGAGGAAGGGAAAGCAGCAGAGGTATAAGAGCAGGAAGAGCATGATAAAAAGCCAGAACAAGATGTGTGCCGTGCTTCTGGTCACATGAGACTACATGCTTAAATCCAACTTTAAACAAAAGACAGGCTGCAGTGGAGCCCCTGCAGAAGCACTACAATGTAGCACACATGCAATGGTATGACAGACACACCCAGGAAATGACGTAGGACAGGCCTTGCATGTCTGTACTCCTGAGGAAGGCAGCAGGAGAGGCGAGCTTACCTCGATACGTCGGAGAGGAGTCGGTCAGGAAAGGCAGCGGATTCGGATCCAGGACCAGCCTGCAGACAGAGCAGAACAGCACCCCAAAGACAGCAGCTGCGCCCGCTTTCTGCCCATCCTGGCCCAGGAAGTTCACAGGGCTGGGAGGGACATTACAAAGAGAGGTGTCAGGAGACATGAGATCATCCCAAGTCCAGGCAGACTTTACTAGTCCTCCCACCTATCACTGGCCGTGGAAGCCCCATTCACACGGTCTCTTTCTTTAATAAATTGATTTTTTGATCTGCCACAAGGAAAACAAAATAGTTCACTCTGAATGGACATAGTGATCTGAACTGAACTCGGGGACATGTCAATGATTTAGACAGCTCATCACAAATGAATAAAGGAAATAATAACTTGAGTAGAGAAACTGGTTGTTAATTGGATGCATTTGCTCCATACAACATTAACAATTGATGTAGAAAGCAGGGTAAAGGAACGAAACAAAGAAGAGAAGCCAATAGCAAGGGCAGACAAAGGTGGGTCAAGCATGAATGGTACCAGAAGAGCTACTTTTAGTTGTGTATTTCTCAAACACAAATTACGTTCTGTATCGATTGATTCCATCTTCCCAATGTTATTAAACCTCCCAATTCAAGCTCCTAGTAAGCTTTCTCTAGACTTGTGTGGCTTTAAAGACCATCTGCCCATCCCTCGTTTGATGGTTGCTTGGCTGATTTCCAGTTCCACAGAATTTCCAGACAAGCTCTTTCCTTCTCTCAGAAACCATTGCCTATGATCCCATGGTAATGTAAATAGTGCCCTGTGCTTATAGAGATCAAGTATCATCAGGTTTGGGTAAGTTAGAACAGGTCTAAGATCAGTAGGCATTCCTCATTCCTGGTGAAAGTGCAGCACACTACAACAGGGTGTTGTGGGGAGCTAGGAGAGGGGGGGCAGGGCAGGTGGGAGGAGTTTCACCAGACAGTGGCATAGCAACCTCAAGGTATTGTTTTAAGCCAGTGATGACGGTAGAGACTTGCGCTATGTTGAGTGCGCAAGTAACCAGACGTGGAACAAGAATTAGGTGCAAGTCTTCTATTGTCATTGTAAAGTGGGGCTTATCAAACCGGTTTCCTTTTATTAACACTGGTTTAACAATGTTGCTGCCCAACTAATTTACATTTTCAACATACACTTTTTCATCATTGTTGACTTATTAATGCCTCGCATGGCACACCGGGCGACCTAATCACAGCCTTCTACTAGCCCCGCGGGGTCGACGCCCACCAGTTTGAGGTCCCTCGTTCTATAGGTAGCACATTTCATTTGTAACACCACTGCAGCCACTTAGTCTCCGGGCTGCAATTGTAGAGGATGCTGGGTAACTCCAAGTTACGCGAAGGTGCACAAACAGTAGAAGGAAGAGACTTGACATGACTTTCTATACCTCAGTAATCCAGGGACGCGGTTGAACCAGCCTCTGCAGAGCCTCCGGCGCTTCACCAGAAGGGAGAGAGCGAGCAGCACAACCAGCTGGAGAAGAAACAAAGAGGAGAAGAATGTCAAGCCATGGGAGTTTGGGGAGATCCTGGCGGAATGGGGCAAATATGAACTTGGGCTGCCTCTGCACTGCTGTGCTGGGAAACCATCTGCGACCGGCACTGTCCTCTATTGTCTACGTCCATTTGGTGCCATATGGTTTGGCGTGCCGGTGTGTGCTGTGTGGTAAGCTATGCATGGGTGCGTCTCCAAGTGTGATGTGAGTTGTAGTAGATTTGGGTGTGCTGAGTAAGGAGTGTGTGTGCATGCATGTGTGCGGAGTAGGATGCACAAGAGGCAGGCAAGCCATCCCACCCCCTTTCTGTTGCAGTGGTGCATGTCCACTCTTCTGCCCAGTTGACAACATAAGTTATTAAGCCATTTATGCTCCATGATTCACCTCTTCACTTTCTAAAATAAAGGTTCCCAGACATCTCACTCCCACATGCCATCTTATCATTTGTGTCAGCCCTCAAGAGCTAAAGCCCACACTGGTGGTAAATGTGTGCTATACAAATACTGTTAGCATAATAGCATATGCCACACACAATCATGTAACATTCTTTAACATCTCTATTGGGCATCTGATGGGTCAAGTTTTTAATCCACAGACTTCAGGACAAATGCTTTATGTCGAAAATGAATGAAATTGTGCCTTTTCTCTTCACTATGTAAAGCAATAACTTAATGAGGGTGTTGGTGGAGGGGTGCAAAGACATCCCCAGGTTGGTCACCAACCCATCCACGTGATCCTCTAATCGGTCTTAATGGCCCACATCCCAAAAGCTTTCCAGCTGTTGCTAGATAATTATGCATCCTTCTTGAGAGAGCTGGATCTTATAGTCAACCTTGCCAAGTGTTTTGTAATGACATGTGGACCATCTGCCCCAAGAAATAGATGCTTAAGTATCCAAGGTGTTGATCTGAAACATATGCATAGCTTCTCATACTTGGGAGCAATTTTAAATGTGGCTTGTACCTGGAAATAGCAGGTTAATATGAGGAACGATCAATACACCAAGGCCACTACTGCTACTTTTCAGCCAAATTGTCGATGAAGCCCTTGTTGCAGGATTCTTCGTGCCACGTGCATCTCAGTGGCTACTTATGGGGCCGGGCTATGGGGATATGCTAATGTAGCAAAGTTTACTCTATCTGAAAAAGCCTGTCTGAAAATGCTGCTCCCCCCCGAGTTGTTTGACTGCCAAATATGTCATGGCAAATTAAGATTGCCTAATTTAGAAAACCGGAGTAAAGCACATTTTCCTATGGCATCGGGTATGGACTAAGCCCGAGGCACAACTGAATATATCAATAATGGAGGACTGAATCACTCCACCTTGGGTAGAGTTATACTGCGAATTAAGAATATCAAAAACGAATGTTATAAAACTGAGAGATCGTATTATTTTGATCACCCAGAATCCCTGTCGCAGGTGAGCAGGACCGAAATTAAACATCTGTGTCTTCAATGCTTTGAAGTAGAAAGAAATGTAACCATTAGGAATTAAATATCCTACATTGCGTATTTAGAACTATCACCTGGGATTGGATTGCAGCCCTATTTGACAGAAATCACAAATAGTCAGCAAATATATATTCTGACTTGATTTATACTAAATATTATATTTTATGTGGTGACCTTCCCACATAGCAATGATTGGCCTAGAACATTAGATGCGTGTCTTTGTAACAATCATTAACCTCGAGGAATTTTACACTTTATCTTTGTTTGTTGCTTTTATACAGGTCCCAGAAGGTCTTGTATTAAACCTCTTTTAAAGGACTAGAATTTTAGACAATATAAATTGGTACTGAAGTTTTTAAAACAATCATTCGAAGTTTGCGCCAGTGTTGCAGCATATATTTGACACACATAGGAACTCATAAATTTGCTGGTGCTGATAATGTGTGAGGTGACTTGGTTTTTAAATGTTTTAATTAATATTGCACATATGTATACTTGATTGACTAGTTGATATTCCCATCATTTGAAATTGTGAAGAGACCATGTTTTCATGGTTTTCTCGGATATTGTATATATGGATATTTGATTGTCTATTTTGCTGTGTCTGTTTTATGATATGTGCATGCCTTTTTTTGGGTGCTTTTTTGACTTTGAAATATATTACTGAGTTTATCAAATAGTTCTGAGGTGGAGAAGTGTGGCTCACTGGTTAGAGGAGGCAGACCTGGAAGCAGAGGTCAGCCCGGGACCAGGGTTCAATTCCCGGCTCGGCGGGGTCTTGAGTCCTAAAATGTCCATGGACTCCACAAATCTCGCTCTGGTGCCTACTCTATTCATGGGTTCACACTCTGCGACTCTGGGCAATAGCTTGCTTAATCTCTACAACGGCCCCTCGCGGCGGGATGCCTGGCTTACACCTTGCGGATACCCTGCTGGGGTGATCTCACAGGGGAATACCAGGACGGGTTCCCTAAGCAAGCGCTTAGAAACCGCTGGGTGATTTGCGCTATATAAATTCCTGTACATTTACATTTACATTGAAGACTGCCTCTAAATTAAGTCCACTCTATGGGTCAGCCGGCCGTGGTGAACATAGTAACAGAGCTAGAAGGAAAAGGTCTCTCTGGTGAGTGGATGAACCTCAAAAACAAAACTGTCCACTTGTGCTACTGTAGCACTCAGGAGTTACTAAGGTACATAAAAAAACATAGGAACCCGGGCCTTCAGTTCTGTGAGGTAAATGCAGGGCCAGACTGGCCATTGCCCCACTGCAGCTGTTGCTACGTGGGCTGCCATAACCAGCTCATGAAGGTGTCCCCTTCGGACAGTCTAGTCATTGCCCCCTGCAGTGTGAAACTAGTTTGTACTTTTGTCAGGGTTGATTTTGGTTTCTAGTCCGGCCCTAGGCAAAAATTCACTGAAAAAAGGACTAGCCCAAACAGGGAGCCGATATAGCTTTACTGGGTATTTACACAAGTCCATCGCTCAAATTAATTTCATATTTCCCTATACTAATTCACGCACCACTAATCCTTTTGGGGTTTTGCAGTAGTGTGCTACTCACCGAAAAGGGCTTTGATGCCACGTCAGGAGTAGTAATAGCTATATAAATGCAATTACAAAAACAGGTAAAGGGGCCCTGGAGTCAGTGGGAAATTGTTCTATGTATGATGGAGATTACAAAAGCCGAATGACAGAAGTGAGCAGAGAAAATCGTGCAGTGAATGTATATGTGAGTAGAGGCCTGAGCAGGTGCACGAGTGACTGCCTGAATACATATGGGAAGCAGGAAGTATAAAAAAGAGAGTCTTGGACTGAACATGTATATCAGTGAATTTTGGAATAAGCTGGTGCATGGTGATGAGTGAGATTAAAAAGGGAACGAAGACCTCAAATGTCCACATAAGTAAGTGATTGGAGAGATGATCAGGCAAAACATGAATGAGGAGCCACACGAGGGAGTGAGGTACTGTGCAAGTGCATGTGTAGGCAGACGCTCAGCATGTATAAGTTAAGGTTATCACAAGGATGAGTGAACTGGGACATGAGTAAGTGGGTGAGTGAGTGTGTGAATTAACAGCTGATGCACCCTGTACTTTCCACTATTTTCTTGATAATCTCACCCAGAGCCAGTGATTAGTTTGTGCTGGTGTTTGATAGAGCTCGGCACCGGCACTAATTTCTAAACACTGTCAGGTATTTATCCACCACATTGTGGCACTGTGTGTCTATTATTTTAGTAGAAATCAATGGACCGTTTAACGATTTAATATACTTCCTAAAAACTGATAACACTAGCACATGGTTTCTGCTTTTACTAGCATTTGGCAGCAGGGGTGGGTGGTGCCAGCTACAGTAAACTCCTGAGAAATACTCAGCGCCCTGGCACTGTTCTTTATTTTTACAAATTAAGCACAGCTCAGAGCCATCCAGTGATTCTAGACATGCTCTCTAGATTGCTTACCGAGAGGGGAGCCAGGATGAGGTGGTACAGCTGATCAGAGACAGTGGGATCGCATGGCAGGATGATTCTGAAAAGACACAGGAAACAACAAGAAGGCATTCAGAGAAATACATGCAAAAAGTTGACACAAAACCCAACAGAACACAAAATGCAGCATTTCAATCAGTGCACTGTACCCTCGAGGCTCTGTAGAAGGGATAACAGCAGAGACTCTTCAGAGGAATCAAATAGAGGGGACACAGTGGAGAAGGACCTATTTTAGAAAGACCTAAAATATGACTTTCTAAAGGAAATAACTTGCAGAGAGTAATGCAGGGCTGCAATGGTGGGGCTTTAAGACCCAAGACCACATCAGAGAGTCCTGCATCATAGGGAAGAAAAGGTGCTGAAAGGAGTGGACGTTAGTGGGATGCTTTCGGATATGAGACTGCAGGAGACCGTGAAGAAATATAAACAACTTTACAACAAATGGCAAAAGTGGTAAAAATGGAATAAGGTGCATTTTCAATCAGTGCAATCTATGCATATATTCTAACCCTTATACGTGACGTAAACATTGAACCCTAAATGTACATATGTGTAGGAAAGTTAAGGATTGAATTAATGGGTTGAGATAAACTCTTTGCCATTCTACCATTTTAGGGTCCTATTTGGACACCTGTGTATGCCCATCAGATGCGGCCCAGGCTTCTTGGACAGTTTCCAATACAAACTGGATTATCAAGATGCCAGCTTCGTGAATTTGAGATGCACTTGCTTGTGAGTCAATAAGGAGTTTGAATATATATGGGGAACACAAGAAGGGACGCAAGGGCAATGAAAACTATCTACCATCTCCAATATGCTCTAGCTGTATGGAGAGGCCAATGACTGAATGGGCATACGGAATGAGAAATATTACTCTTCCTAAATTTAACCAATGTATTGAGCGGTCAAGAAGAATGAGGGAACCCAGGAATTATAAGAACACCTCCTTCTCACGAGTCTCAGCCAAGCCAAGAATCCCACAGAGAAGATGCCCTTTATCATTCGGTGGGACGGTATGTCAGAATCCAGGGACTTATGAGCATTGGACCTAAATACAATCTTATAATGTAAGGTGAACCTATGTTAGGAACCAACTATGGGACCAGAGAAGACTCTTGTAGACTACACAAGATGGCTCTGGAGACTGGACTCCCTCTCACACTTCGTAGTGGTCTCATTTCAGCAGGGAGCAGTCAGATACTTCTGCATGGAAACTATGTGGAGATACAGGCAAGGAAAGGATTGGGCAGGGAGAAGAAGAAAGGGAAGAGACTGGGCGAAAAAGGTGAATTCAAGGGAAAAGATTAAGAGGAAGGGGGAGGGAAAAGGGGAAAGGAGAAAGAAACAAGAAAGGGTAAAGAATAAGGGGAAATGTGAAAAGGAGCAGATGAAGAGGAACAGGAAAGAAGGGAGAGTAATGGTGGAGTAAAGGAAGAGGGAGAGGGAGAAGGGAGCTGGCGAAAGAGAAGTAGTGAAGGGGAAATAGCAAGGAGGAAGGGAATAGTATGGAAAACAGTCAGAGAAAAGGGAAATAAAGGAGTAGGGAAAGATGAATAGTGAATGAATAGGAGGAAGCAGGTAAAGGAAAGAGGGCAGATGGAAGATGGTGCTCTAAGGGCAGAGGGAAGGAAGTGTCTATTATTATTTTGCGATCGGTGAAATGGCATTTTGCCACATGCTGGACCTTGCACAGTGAAATATTTTGCCGCTTACTGGGGCAATGTGAAAATGGGGTGCCTGTGACAGTGTCACTCTATCCGCCATTGATTCAGGCGTTACCCTCGAACCAGCCCTGAAAATGGAAGAAGGTTAGGGTGGTGCTACCGTATAGCAAGCAACTGGGCCAAGAAAACACCTTCTCACCTCCTTCCAGCGGGACCAAACACCTACTGTCGACACCTTAGGAAAGAAGAGGGTAGAGGAGGAAATACAACAGGGCATGCACGGGTGCCCTGGGGGCCAGTCGGACTCACTCGTGCGCGGGCTGCGTGGGCGCGGGGGGCTCGTCCAGGTACCAGTCGTCGAAGTTTTGCTCCTCTCCGTCGCTCCAGGTCCCGGGTTCCGATCCGTCCACAGACATGGTGCCCGCTGCTGGTCAACGGGGATGGCACCTCGCGGCCCTCCTGGACTGCGCTCGACGTCAGATCTCCAGCCGTGGGGACTGCCAGGGCACGGGTGGGCGCCCCTCCGGGTCTCTCTTCAGGGGGCAGCCGTCCCTACAGCCTGCGGAGAGAAGCAGAGAGAGTGAAGAGAGTGCCACGGCGGAAGGGACAGTCTTATCCGAGGATTACCGGCCCTGTGGTATTTCTTAATTGGGGCCTTGCCGCCCCGAGACGCTGAGCTAGGTCAGGCGGGACGGTGCGGCCTTTGTTCGGCCTTAAGCAGGGATTTCGCCAAACACTGCGGAGATCAGGGGTGCAAGGCCGTGTGCCACTTCGCTTGTGACACCCTCACGTGTAGGGGGCGGGAGACTGTCCCGCAAGGGGCAGCGGGGTCGGCCGAGGTGACTCAGAGCTGTGAGGCGTCCAGTGGCTGCACCGACAGGCTGAGCTGCAGGCCAGGCAGAGGTGCATGGACAGACCCAAAGGGGAAAGGAGTACTGAAAGAAGTAAAGAGCACGGGCCGCCATGAGCAAAGTACATCAGCAGAGCTGGGTTGAGGCAGGGGGTGTTGTAATTTAGGCTGGAGGTGCATCTGTGGAGCTGGGCACGGGATCTGGGAGCTAACACAGGAGGGAGTGATCTAACTCAGACCGAGGTGCACCGCCCCATGCGCCGTGGCCTCAGTGTGTTAGGAGCAGGAATGGATTCGTGACGTGCTTTGGGAGAGCCTTGTGCAAGAGAGGTTCAGCATTGTGTTGAGTGTGCAAGAGGTGCTGCACCTATAACACCGAGGCGCGCTGGAAAGGCACGTCTAGGGTTTACTTTATTGGTTTATTAATTTACTTTGTAATTGAGTTGCACCACAACGATGTGGCCTATGGCAGAGCGCTGCAATGTGTTGATTGGTGTGATCAGTGTTTAATGGCAGGTGGCGGAGTGCGGGGGAAAATTCAGTAAGAAATTCAAGACCTGGTCGATCCCCCAGGGACCTGTGCACCAAGCATAGTCACCGAGCCCAGGGCCAGCACTCCCTGGCACAGGGAAGCCTTCGGGTAGCCATGCGCCCTACAAATGCAAAACAGAAGGGGTACATTAGCGGGGCTGTCTGTGGCCCCCCTCTTGTAAAGGAATACAATAATTGAAGGCACGACCCAGCAAGGGGTCCCCTCTGTGCAGGGTCGGAATGGGTGCTCAGGAGCCCCTTTATGGAGCTGGGCGTGTGCATAGGGCGCAGCACAGGGGGAAGCTCTGGATCTACAGGCGGTGGAGGAGCATCGACAGAACAAAGAATATAGGGCTAGAAGGGCTGGGGATGCTACAGGTCAGGACTGAGGCGCATGGATGCACCTCAGTGAATGCCCAGTCCTGGGAGTCCAGTCAGTGTCAAGCAAGGCTGAGGTGCATCATTCGAGCTGCACTGGAACCTATGGTGGTCAACATTGGGGCACATCTGTAGGCTTGTGCGGACTCCACACTACTGGCATCATTGCAGTCAGAGGCAGCAGGGCAACACTGTGCACACCTTAGGTTGTACCTCGGTAATAGAACAGCGATCTGGGCGGTGTGTCAGGGTTCGGGCGCATCAGCAGTGTTTAATTTATGATTTTCATCATCCGACGTTGATGCAGAGTGAGAGAGAAAAGAAAATATCAAAAGAAGTAGGAGAGAAAGATAGAAAAAACGGGGACAAAGGGAGAAAGCAGGGACGGGAAGTGTAGGGGGATCAAAGAAAGAGGCAGGAGCTGAAATCAAGACTAGGCAGCCGGGACATTCAGCCATCACTTCATTGGGCATCACCCGCTGCTGCATACTGAGAAAACGCATTTTTATTATTTATCAATTTATAATAATAAACAGAGGCTCAGTGACATTAATACCGAGCACCAGGGGGAGGTCTTGAGGTCATTGGTGACTGGCATCTTGGTGGCAGAGCAAGGTATGGGTAGAAGGTGGCAAGTGAACTGGAAGAGCTAGAAGATCTTTGCTAAGCAAACTAGTGCAGGGTAGCTAGAGGCTCATGGCTAGAAGCTCATGGACTACATACAGCGTGTGCAATGATGACCTGCCCTTGCCAGGGCACCCAAGTCTTCAGAGTCACGTGGGCAGTGAAGAGGATTGGCAGGAGGGCTGATGCTTCAGAGGCACCATCATTGGTGGTGGTGGCTTTGGAGGTGGAGGAACCTGTTTTGTATGACAGAAAACCTGTTGACAAGAAATTTGTGGCTAATGGCGTCAAACGTAGCTGGGCAGTCCAGTACTATCCGTGCATGCCTGGCCTTAGTCAGATGCAAGGACCTGCTCCTCCCTTGATGTTTAATGAAGTCGTTTCTGGCCGGCTCTGCAGTCTTCAGAGATGAGATTGAAGGTGATGTTGGAGGACACAAAAGAGGTATATTGGCAGACTTCTGTAGGTAAACTTGATTAAGCAAGCATTGGCAAACTCAATAGGTCACACCTAGGTGAGAGCTATTTATTGGCTATGTCAATGTGTTTTAGCCATTATGCACACCAGTGTGAATGTTGTTCAGCATGGCTAAAAGTTTGTTGTGTGGAGAGGGTGGGGTAGATTGGAGTGCGGTAGAGTGGAATGGGGTAGATTGGCGTAGAGTGGAGTGGATTTGGGTAGATTGGAGTGGGCAAGTTGGGTAGATTGCCGTGATAGACTGAAGGTGGGAGATTGAATTGGGGTAGATTGGGTGGGGTGGGATAGATTGGAGTGGAATACATTTTGGTAGATTAGAGTGGAGTAGATAGGGGCAGGGTATATTGGGGTAGAGTGGAGTGGAATATATTGGGGAAAAGTGGATTGGCAAAGAGTGGAGTGGGGTAGGATAGAGTGGAGTTGGGTAGAGTGAAGTGGGGTAGATTGGTTGGATTATAGTAGGGTAAAATGGAATGCAGTGGTGGTAGATTGGGGTAGTTTGGGGTGGGGTTGATTGGAGTAGAGTGGGGTACAGTAAGGAAGCGGGGTAGATTGGAAAGATTGGGATGGGTGGAGTAGATTGCAGTTGGTAGAATGGGGTAGATTGAGGTAGATTGAATTAGATTGGTGTAGAGTAGGGTAGATTAGAGTGAAGTGGAGTATACTGGAGTGTAGTAGCTTGGGGTAGATTGGAGTGGGGAAGTGGGTAGATTGAATAGGTCTAGATTAGGGTAAAGTGGGGTAGATTGGAGTGGGGTACATTAGAGTGGGGTAGAGTGGAGTGGGATGTATTGGGGTGGAGTTGAGTGGGGTAGATTGGGAGAGTGGAGTGCAGTGGCTTGGGGTAGATTGAAGTGGAGTGGCTTTATTGGAGTGGGGTTGTGTAGATCGGAGTGGAGAGGAGTAGATTGGAATGGAGTGGGTAGATTGGAGAGGGACAGGTTGGGTGGATTATGGCATGGTAGACTGGAGTGAAGTGGGGTAGACTGGAGTGAAACAAACAAACGTGGGGTAGTTTGGAATGGAGTAGATTGAAGTGGGGTAGAGTGGAGTAGATTAGAGTGGAGTTGGATAGAGTGGTGTGGGGTAGAATGGGGTGTGGTAGATGAGAATGGGGTATATTGGAGTGGGTTAGGCTGGAGTGGGGTAGGTTGGAGTGGCGTAGATTGGATTGGAGTGAGTAGATTGGGTTAGGGTGGGGTCGATTGGGTTGATTGGGGTGGAATATATTGGAGTGAAGTAGATGGAAGTAGATTGGGGTTTATTGGAGTAGGGTAGATTGGAGTGGGTAAGATTGGATGGGGTAGACTGGAATAGGTTAGTTTGTCGTGGAGTAGGGCATAGTAGATTGGAGTGGGTGGATTTGGGTGGAATGTGTTAGATTGGATTGGAGTGAGGATCAGTTTGGGTGGCATGCGGTAGAGTGAAGGGGAGTGAGGTACATTTGTTTGAGTGGATTGGGGTGTGGTAGATTGAGGTAGAGTGGAGTAGATTGGAGTGGAGTGGAGTGGGGTTGGATAGATTGGAGCAGAGTCAAGAGTGGAGTGAGAAAAATTGGGAAAGAGTGGACTGGGGTAGATTAGGGTAGAGTCGAGTGGGATATAGGGTGGGTTAGAGTAGGGTACATTGGAATGGAATGGAGTAGACTGGAGTAGGTGAAATGGGAGTGGGGTAGGTTGAAGAGGGATGATTGGATTGGGGTAGTTTGGAGCAGGGTACATTGGAGTGGAGTAGGGTAGACCAGAGTGGAGTGGGTTCGATTGGAGTGGGGTAGATTGGGGGGGTTGATTACAGTAGGGTGGGGTACATTTTAGCGGGGTGGGTGGAGTAGGTTGGAGTGGGGTACACTGGGTAGAATGGTGCAGATTGGAGTGGAGTAGAGTGGAGAAGATAAGGCTATATTGGAGTGGGGTAGATTGGAGTAGGGCAGATAGGGGTGAAATGGGATGGGGTAGGCTGGAGTGGGGTGGAATAGGTTAGATTTGAGTGGAGTGTTGTAGATTGGAGTGGGGTATATTGAAGTGAGGTAGAATGTATTGGAGTGGGGTAGAATGTAGTGGAGTGGGGTAGGTCAGAGTGGAGAGGAGTTGGGTAGATTGCAGTGGAGTTTGGAGTAGGGTGAATTGGAATAGAGTTGGGTTAATTGGACTGGGATGGAATGGAATGGAGTAATAATAATAATAATTATAATGACCTTGAATTTGTAAAGCACACAGCTACCTCCAAAGGGGGTTCCCGGTGCTGGGGGCCCTCTGGACGATTAAGCAAGCTATTACCCAGAGTCACAGTGGAGTGGGGTAGACTGGAGTAGAGTGGGTTGGATTTGGGGTAGATAAGGGTGGGGTGGAGTAGATTAGAGTGGGGTGATGTGGAGTAGATTCCAGTGGGGTAGGGTAGATCTGGGTTAGATTGAGTGGAGTGGGGTAGATTGGGGTAATGTGGAATTTGACTAAAAAACTCCCTTTTCCCCTGGTGTCCCATCATGCACCCTATCCACCCTAACATCGACCAGGCAAGCCGATTCTCCTACTTCAAGCGCAAATCCTGTTATACCCCCTCTTGCCTGCTCTTTTTCTCATAATACTAGCACATGCAAAGAATGATGACCAGCTACCATGTATCCTTTGGGTTTTCGTCCCGTTGATATTTTCCTTTAGACCAGAACGGAGTCAGTCGGATGGGTGACTCGAAAACCCCCCCTTCCCTAACTCTGTCACCGAACGAGCAGCTCTCGCTCGTCAATGATCTCCCAGTTTGCGAGGACAGCCACGGGTTGGGTTAACAACCAAGGGAAAACCTAATCAAGCGCACGAGACAGCCGCGAAGAAGAATAGTTTACTACAGCCCATTCTCCCTCTTCCCCGCTGCACACACATACCATTGTGAGACATCACCGCCCTTGTGTACGTAGTAAAGAACGCACAATGCCTCGTCCTCTTTACCTTTCCGACAGAAATGACCCTGTGACAATGCCTCGATTCTCTGTCCTCAGATACTAGCAACTCTGTAACTTGTTACCTCAATCACCCCGATGCAATATGTTTGTCTATGTGTAAATGCTATTCAGGTTATTCTTTAAACGAGAACAAGTATGCTATGTCTTCTGTATGACTACATCATAAAATGATTGAATCAAGTCTAAGGGAAACTCCTTCTTTCTGATTGTACTCGTATTGTATAAAAGTGCTGATATGTTTCAAGCAAAGCAGACTACTCCTGAACCCGCTTGGTGAAGGAGCTCTCCCTTAACTCGAGTTCTGGAATAAAACCCTTTCAACTCGAAGACCACCGACTCTGCTCCTCATTTTATGCATTACCATTTTCTTGGGTAAATATAGAAATTCCGAACGGCGTAAATAATTAGTTTTTTATTTACCACATTAATTGGCGCCTGAACAGGAACGCTCCCTCTTCCCTAGGCGCCGGCGATGTAAGTCGGGTCCTTGTCCCTTCCATACTTTCGACGGACTTCAAGTGCACAACAGCGGGGTGTTCCCGCTAACTCCCTCGAGACGAGGAGGAGGCAGACTGCGACTGATCATCCACACGAGGCGGTGAAGAAGATAGCGGAGCGTCCCAACCCAGAGCCCGACCAGTGAGAACGCCGAGTCCGAGGTCTTTGGAGCCCCGAATTCCTGCGCAAGCGTCAAGAGTCCGATGACCAGGTCTTCAAGTTTTGCTTCTTGGTGAGTACCACTGGGATAGTATAAAGACGGGTTCCATTTTTGGAAAACGGTAAAGACGAGTCTCATTCGTGAGACCCGGTAAGGTTACACTATACTCTAGTGTATAAAGTGTTTGTTTTTGTATATTGCAAATCTTTTAAAACCGTAATTTGTTGAGTTTAAGAATGCCTCTGTTTTCCAAATTACGTACAATAGGCACCAAAAGGAATCTATTAGAGAAACCAGTTAAAGTCTAGCCTAGAGATACACCTGGATATTTCATGTACAACAAACATGGATTGCGTGCCATATTATTTTTAGACCTTTGGGTAGACTACACCGAGAAATTAGAAATGGCGTATAGGTGGCCTGCCACAGGTACATGGGATATAGAATGCATTATGAGAGTGGAGGAAGAGTTATGGAAAAGAAAGGCGAGGCCTCACAGACAGAAGCCATTGAGTTATGGCGTAAGGAAGCGCATAGGAGGGCCCAGAAAGAACTAGGGAAAGTCGAGAAAAGTAAGAGAATGTCGGAGCAGGCTAAAGAAAAGCAATTACAGGAAGAAGAGAAAGTCGAGAAAGTTCTAGCTGAACAGGTAGAGAGAGAGAGAAGCGCCCTTGTTACTGGTATTTATCCCATTTTGTCGGAAGAAATTGTAGAGGAACACCCCAAGTCCCCAGTGAAAGTAATTCCCACTGTTCCCGACAATTTCCTCCCTGCCTATCTGTCCGAACCACCCCCCGCTTATGTAAACATGCCTAGAACACGCCCGTCTACATGTGCTCCTGAACTAGTAGCCGGTGGTTCTACCTCTGATTTAGGAGTGTCCGGGAACGGGGCTGAGGATAAAGACGATGTCCCGCCTCTTGAGTGTCCTTATGATCCCGAACCCGGTAGTGGCCCAATGACCACGATATCAGAGAGATTAAGACTAGCCCTGGGTCAACTCTAAAAGGTCCCTGATATAACGAAGCATTTGGATAGAGTTTACGAATTCATACGGACAGGGGAAGGTCCGGATACTCCGGTCCAGGTCATGAAAAACAGAAAAGTTCCCATCAGAGGACTGCTCCTGCGGTTCATCATAAATTGTCTGATCCGGGAACTAGACCCGGGTAATGGAAGCGTAGACTCTGAGTTAATAGACCTTAGTGATCGGATACACAGAGGAGCACACGATCTGGGACATCAGATCGACAAAATAACTAAAAGATTGGTTAAGAAAATTGTCACTATTCACTCTGAGAAAGTCACACAAGAGGACGACTCAGAGGAAGAGGAGGGTCCGACACTAGATAGAATGAATTTCCTGGGTGTAGCGCAACATTGTCCTGGTCCCAAGTGGCGAACCCCGCGAATGTCGCAGAGAATTAAAAGATTAGATCCTTCTTCGGAAGATCTTTTTCAGTCCACGGAAAGAGCCCTAGATGAATGGATGGACAATGAGCCTCCCCTTACCCAACAAGAAAAAGAATTGGCCCGGTCTGCCACCCATTGGATATCACAGCATCGGGTATACGGCCCAGATATAGTAGCGCAAATGTTTCTGGCTCTTCCCCGAACAGAACAACGACTAGCAGGTATTTATATGGTCCAACACCTGGCTACCTTATACGAGAATAACTCCCACCGACCAGACAAGCTATACAAATTGTTACAGGAAGTAGTGACAGATAGATGGAGGTCTCGGGGACCGGAATTGATCAACACCATTCTGGACCTGCGCCTCCGTTTCCTCCTACTTACCTTAGCTTCATCAGATCATGAACCTTACAGTATAGGCCAATATCCTTTACGAGAAGTCCACCCCATACCTCAGCCAGATGGTACACTGCAACGAATACATGTGTACACTCCCCTAACCAAGTTAGAGATATTGGAAATGAACACCAGGCTTACCTGGCTTACCTGCCAACGGGCATTGCCGTGAGGGGAACGGCGGGAAAAGCGACAGCGGAGGCACACGCCGGGAGGCGAGGGAGGCGTCCCGAGAGACCGGACCACACTCCCCAGCATTCCCTCCGCCTGCAGCGCGCCCGTGACGCGCAGTGAGCGCCGGAGGCGCCGGATAAAGGCTGACCCCCCGGGAGCCCAGTGGAGGAACACCAGGCTTACCTGACTTACCTGCCAACGGGCATTGCCGTGAGGGGAACGGCGGGAAAAAGCGACAGCGGAGGCACACGCCGGGAGGCGAGGGAGGCGTCCCAAGAGACCGGACCACACTCCCCAGCATTCCCTCCGCCTGCAGCGCGCCCGTGACGCGCAGTGAGCGCCGGAGGCGCCGGATAAAGGCTGACACCCCCTCTCGCCCCGCGAGTCGCGCGCGGGAGCGACCGGGAGAAGCCCGGGACAAGGGCGGGGCCGTCTGTGGCCGTCAGGGGCCAGAAGAGGCCGGGCCGGGCCTCCCCCCTTGGCACGAACTGTGAGTACCATTGTAGGACATCCCGTGGAAAAGTCACCTGTTACCCCTTGTATTTTTAACCTAAGTTTTAAGGATACTGTCATAAAAATCCCAGAAATGTCAGTCCAAAGTACATTGCCGGATAACTACTTACTGAAAGTGGTGTCTAAAATCAACAGCGACAGGAGGAAGTCATTGGGAAAAAGTACTATTGTAGATCCTCCTTTGACTTTGTCCGCCGACGCAAATAATCATGTAAACCTTGTAAATTTTAATAATACTGTTAACGAGATGGTCTCCCCTGTGGAACTCGATAATAGCACTATCAGTATTAATGTCGAAGCGACTAAGGCCTTAGACCAGTCAATAATGGGGGAAGAAGACCAAGGTAATAATGGTGAGGGGACACCTCAGCAATCTGGGAGGGCTTCTAAATTTATGCGCGCTTGTAGAAAACCAATCCCCAAGCGAGGTAGCCATATCTCTAGAAGGAAAAAAGATACGACCCAACTGGAACATACTGATGACTTAGTAACCCCGAACCTAGATAAATATGTTTCCTTGAAGCCTGATCAAATTGACTCACTAACGAGTGCAATTCTTAGTAAACTTAGTATGGTGGTAGAGCCATTGTTAACTAAGATAGGAGATCTCCAGGAGGAAGTAGTCAGGTTAAGGGGCTTGGTGGATAAGCATGCAAACAACTTGGAAAAATCCTTAGCTGACATTAAAAAGTCAACCGGTCCTGTTACTGCTCCCACCAGGGATAAGGAACAGCCACAAGCCTCTACTAGTGCCCCTCCCACTATTACCAGGAAACACTCCTCCAAAGATCAGCCGAAACCACAGAAACCACCACCCACATCGTCCCAGGAGGGAGGAAGATCCTCAAATCCATCTAACCATGGGGTCACAGGTAATCCACCGGGTGTTAAATCATCAGCCCCCATGCAAGCCCCTACGCAAGTATCAGCACCTACGGTGATAGTCCCAACCGATACAATGGGAGGATTTAATGGGGAGCCCACTAGGATCTGTAGACGCCCTGTTGATCTACCACCCGACTGTGTACCTTACGTGGTGGTTTTAACTAATGTCCCCATTCTCACTCAGCCCTCAAGTGAATATGAGACACCTGATTCTTTGAGAAATAAAACCATTTCCTGGCTAAACCGTCATTGTGGCTATCCAGTCGGCTATGCTGACCAAATTATCTCCATCAGAAGAGTAAATTGGATAGGTAACACCAAAAAAAATCGGTGGGGGGGACTGCGTGATAATAAACTTCAAGCACCCACAACATGTGGCAACGGTTTTGCTTAGAGCGGCCTCAATTACGCAGTCGGAGACTGAAGTAGTTGCTAGGCCGTTGGGTTATTTTTATAACCACCTCGGTGGGCAACCCCCATCTAATTATAAGGAGAAGGCTCCGAGCAATCCCACCTATACTCATATGGTAAATAGACCATTGATGCCTAACTTCTTCTTTGGCCCACAACATGGTCCATTCCTTCCATCGCTGCATATGGGGAATCCTATGTTTGGGGGGAATGCCCCCTTAATGCACACCCCCAACCCATTTGTACCATTTGGCAACACCCCTCTGTATGATAACGGAATGGTATACCAGGTCCCTACCCAGAACAGGTTTCAGTCCCTGAGTCACCTAGATCAGAACGATTGACATGAGATTGAACTCCCTAGAGATCTAGAGTTTAGTACTCCTAATGAAGAGGCCGTTTTGTTAACCGAGGAAAGGGGTAATGTATGTTTGAACTGTACGTTGAATGGGGGAGACACCCTAAACTTTGTATCTAACATATAGCTTTTTAATATAGAGAATATCATGCCCATATCTAGTGTTGAACTGCCAAATGCTAGCAAAGAAAGAGAGTATATAACTTGTCATATTGCTAGCTGGAATATTGCGGGAATTGTGGCCAAGGAGGATGCCTTAGGCTGGATTGATTTCGTGCATTTGTTTGACATCCTGTGTTTTCAGGAAACATGGAGTAAAAAATTCAAAGGCATTGAGGGGTATGTGTCTTATGAGCTCCCAGCACTGCCCTCATCTCATGGTAGAGCCAAAGGCGGTTTGTTGGTGTTAATTTCTGTCAAATTACCCATCCTTGTGAAAAAATTTGTTAATGTGGGGGTGCATTCGCAAATCCTATGGCTTACACAAGAATCTGGCAGAAACATTCTATTGATAAATTTCTATAATAATGTATTTGACAACACTAGACATTTAGCAATTAATGAATTAGATACGGCAGTGAATAATTTCGTGAGGAATTTTAACAATGTATTTGAATTTATTTTTGTGGGGGATTTTAATGTACCCGTGTGCCCATTATCCACCCAGAAAGTTTGCGGTGTGTATAACCGACAGGGGGAAGCTGAAGTCCATTTCCCCCATCACACCTACGGGGAAACTTTGAATAATTTTATGATTCATTATGACTTGGAAATCATGGATAATGCTAAAAATGACATGGGTGGAAATATTCCAACTTTTAAAGGAAGGGGCTCTAATACCGTTATTGATTTTATATGCATGTCATCAACTATTGCCCCGTTATGCCCGATGCCCAATGTGATAAATATTATGTTGAGTGACCATAACTGTTTGACTACTGAATTAACCTTTTGGGAAAAAAATCATGTCTGTGAAAATGGTATTATCAATAATATTGAACCTCATAGACAGAATGGTTATAGACTGAGGTGGAAAGGAGAAAAAGCCGCTATAACATCGGATTCAATTATATCTAGTTGTCTGATAGATATCACGGCTATTTTAGAACGTGAAGACACCTTGTCCGAAAGTATTGATCACTTTAACAATATTAATTCCATTATTAACAAAAAGTTTACTAAGAAGGCGGGGTCTAAAGCAAGGTGTCCAAGGGGCTGGTTTGATCATGCTTGTACTAATGCCCGGAAAGAACTTAAAGAGGCCCTTGCAGCTAAACCAAGGGACAAAGTTTTGGTGGTCCAACTTAGACAGGGATTTAATACGACCCTGAAACGTAGAAAAGCTGAATTACAGCAAGAGGCCTGGGATAATCTTACCCAAGCAGCGGACACGAATAATTGTACCCTGTTCTGGTCCACGGTGAACAGCCCATTCCTAAAAGATGACAAGGTTCCTGAACTCACTTCTAACGTGAGCATGGATTCATGGATCCAACATTTTTCTAATATCTTTGATTCTAGTAATTTAATAGATACCAATGGGGATAGATGGCCCATCCTTGCCTTAGATATAACCATTTGTGAAACTATGGCTAGTGTAAGAGCTAGCAAAGGAGGTAAGGCCCAGGGGCCAGATGGCGTTCCCATAGACGTGTACAAGACTGCCCCAGATATTTGGGGCCCATTGCTTACCAAAATTTTTAATACAGCTATATGTGGTAATATACAGTCTACATGGGAAGAGTCAATAATCATCCCTATTTTCAAGAAAGGAGATCGGGGGGATGCAAAAAATTATAGGCCTATTTCCTTATTGGATTCATCAGTTAAAATTATGAGTAGGGTCCTCCTTGTAAGATTAGAAGAGTGGGCAGAATCTAACGAGATTTTAAGTAACTGCCAGTTTGGCTTTAGAAAAGGCCGTGGTACTATAGAACAGTGTCTGAATTTAGAGCTATTGGTGGGAAAATATACCCAGGCAAAAAACGGGTCGCTCTACCTTTGTTTCGCCGACCTTAGTAGTGCCTTTGATCTGGTAGACCACGCAATACTATGGGCCAAATTATTGGAAATGGGTGCCCCAGAAGGAATTATATATTTCTTAGCCCGATCGTATGAAAAACTTCGCACCAGTGTCCGCTATGGACCCAACGGGGAATGTACCACTAAGTTTGGGATAGGAAGGGGCATCAGACAGGGGTGCGTTCTTGCGCCCCTGCTTTTTACCCTTTTTATTAATGAGGTCGAATCTGCCCTGCAGGCAGTCGCTGCAGATGCCCCTAGAGTTAATAACTTTAACATACCAGTATTACTCTATGCGGATGACGCAGTGTTACTGTCTAGGACACCCTTGGGCCTCCAACGCTTAATGGATCGTTTTGTATCCTTTATTAAGAATAGGAAACTGGTGATTAATAAGGCTAAGACTTATGTAATGGAATGCTGTTCTGGAAAAGATAAAAGAAAAGGGAAAACACACTATGTTATTGATGGTGAACCAGTGAAAAAAGTTGATAACTTTTGTTATTTGGGAATTACCTTTTCTAATAATGGGAGCTGGGCTACGGAACATAAGGTGGTCAGAACTAAGATGATCAGGAGTGCCAATGGGGTCTTTCTGTTTGCCAAGAAACTGGGGAATAGACGTATTAAAGACATGTTAAATATTTACCAAGCAAAATGTCTCTCTGCTGCCCTTTACGGGGCAGGAGTTTGGGGGGTGTCATCTGCCAAGAGCTTACAGGTAGAGGAGAGCCTCTTCCTGAAAAAGCTCCTATGCTTACCCAAGTCTACTTCCAATTCCTTGGTTCACAATGAAACAGGGATCCAAGCCCTAAATGATTTGATCATGCTAAGGCCCATACTACTGTGGCGCTCGATCTGGCTCAGTGATGGTACCACACTGAATAGAGCAATTATTAAGGACTGTCTTTTACTGGACCAACACGTGAAGATCCCCTGGATCAAATACATTATTGATTGTGTACAAAATTTATTTGGAATCAATGTGTTAATGGACCCCTATAGGCTATTGGAAATCCCCAAATCTGATGTGAAAACAATATTTTTAAATCATTGTAATGAAAGGCATCTCTTAGAGGATTCTAAATTAACTACTTGTGTACTATACAATAGCATGAATGAATTTACTGGTTTTAGACCATATCTATCACAGGTGACAAGAACCTCGCACCAGTTTGTACTGACCAGAATGAGGATGGGCATAGTACATTATCTGGTTGCGTGCCCTAACATTAAAATGCACCCTATTGGTCCCTGTAAATGTGACAATAAGACCGAACAAAGCACTAAGCACTTTTTGTTAACATGTGATTTGTACATTGAGTTACGGAAATTCTACTTGAAGCCATTATTCATTAGATTTGGAGTGAGAGACATTACAGAGGCTATGAAATTGATTTTTAACCTGAACCACCCGGACATTTGCTTTTTTACTGCATCTTTTTTACTCAAAGCGATTAGCGCCAGGAAAAGTATGTGTTTTTAAAAATGTATGTACATTTTAAATATTTATTCCATCCCCCTCTGGATATTCTGTAATATGTGTACTTCTTTTTTCTTTGATCGATAATGCATTTATATTGTCTGTAACCGATAATTCAATATTTTTATATCTTGTGTTTTCTTCTATGAAATTGTATGAAATGTCTGTATTATTTGTGCTTTTATGGACATGTTCTTCAAATGCTCCGAATAAAGCTTTATGAAATGAAATGAAAAAGATGGTGCCCTCTCACGAAAAAGATCCCGGAGGATTCCATAGAGAGTTGAAAGATATCCTCCAAATGGGTAGTTTTACATATCCAGATATAATAATACTCCTTAAGGTAATTCTACCCACCGGCATATTTGACAAATTGAAGGAAAAGGACTGGGAGGTGGGTGGTAAAAAGATTACGTGGGCTGCCCTAGAACAAGAAGAGACAGACAGAAAACCAGGTGAAGGTCTAGGTAAATGCGTAAAAGAGCTGCCCAGTCTCCTCATACAGGTCTTGCCTCTGTTATTGACAATGAAAAAGGTAGATTGGGATGCCATTTCTGCCTGTAAACAAAAGCCAGACGAGGATACGGGTGATTACTACACCAGATTGGAGAAATGTTTCTCTATAAATAGTGGACTCGCACATAGTAGCGAGGCATATCCTCATCTTTTTGTGTCCAAATTGGTGGACAACGCCTTACCCCCCATCAGAAATAGAGTGTTGAAAATTGAGAGTACCTGGCAAGCAAATAGTCCTTCACAAATGTTACAGATGTTACAGTACCAGCACAACAGAATAAGGGAAGAACAGGAACAGGAAAAGAAAAGAGTAAAAGACACAAAAATGAAGGTACTGGTTGCACAGACGGCACCAGTAAATACGGGCCCCAAAGGTAATGTGGGGGGCCAATAAAGGTACTTGCAACTACTGCAAGCAGCAGGGCCATTTTGTGAGGGAATGCCCAGTTCTGAAACACAACATAGCAACAGGAAAAACGAAAGAACGCCCTCACACTCCTAGACCAGGTAACACGAAGCAGCCTCAGACCATTACGCCGCCACAGGTTCAGACGCCTGCGGCCGCTGCCACGCAGATGTACCAGAGCGTACAGTCAGATTACCCCGAGTTTGAGCCATATGCATGAGACAGCCTTGAGAGAGAAAGTGACTTGCCCCTCATCCCAGTTCCTTCCAGTGGATCAGAAAGGTCCATATGTACAAGCTCACTTACTGGGACGAGACAGAAAATTCCTCATAGACACGGGGGCGAGTAGGACTACCATAAGTCATAAGGAAGTCCCAGAGGTTCCTCTCTCTGGCTCACATAATATATCTCTGGGCTTTTCAGGAAAACTGATCATAAATAAAGTATCTGAACAAGTCTCCTTAGGAGTGGGTCCTCTGACACGTACCACTGATCTGGTCCTTACAGAAACGTGCCCAGAGAATTTACTAGGAATCAAGACACTCAAAGAACTAGGAGCAGTAATATGCTGTTCACCGGTAGGAGTCAAATTGTTCCTACCAGATTTCAAAGGACATTTCACAGTCAAAGAATTCGACCCCAGACTAAATGACATCCCACAACATATGTGGGCAAAAGCTCGACCGATGTCGGATACATGGACATCACCCCACATCAAGTCAGCTCAAGGACGGTGTAGTCCTACCCCGTATACGACAATATAAGATTCCACTCGAGGCTGAACAAGCCTTACTAAAAATAATCCAAGAACTCATAGAACATGGTGTGGTGATAGAAACTGATTCAAATGTTTGCAATTCTCCAGTTCTTCCGGTCCTCAAAAGGACTGACCCTCAGGCACTCCCGGTCTACCGACTGGTGGTTGATCTCAGAGAACTGAACAAATGTGTAATCCCACAATATCCGGTGGTCCCAGATATTTCCTCACTATTGACTGCCATAGACCCCGAAGCTGCATTTTTTACAGTCATCGACTTGAAGAATGCGTTTTTCAGCATTCCTATACACCCCGACAGTCAATATCTTTTCGGATTCAGTTTAAAGGGACGAAGTTTCAGGTTCACTAGAGCTCCCCAAGGCTATACAGAAAGTCCAAGCATCTACAGCCACGCACTAAAAAGACAACTTGACAGTATCAATATGCCTACCAACACAGCATTGATACAGTATGTAGATGACATTCTCATCACAGCAAGGACAGAACCAGAATGTGAAAAAGCATCTCTCACAGTTCTACATTTCCTGACAGACAAAGGTCACAAGGTGTCTCCCTCAAAATTGCAGTTCTGCGCACAGCAAGTGGCTTACTTAGGACATTTGCTGTCCAAAGAGGGTAGGCAACTGACACAAGAACAAATCCAACTGATTTCAACAATTTCACAGCCAAAGTCACAGAAAGAAGTTCGCGCATTCATTGGTCTCACTTCATATTGCAGACAATGGATCCCTGAGTATGCCCACATAGTCAAGCCCCTCATACGGTTAACCACAGTGGAAGCAGCCACTCCTACAACTCTCCCTTGGACATCAGAACACTCCCAAGCATTTGAAGCTCTGAAATTAGCTCTGTGTCAAGCACCAGTTTTGGCCACCCCGAACTACAGCAAGCATTTTACCCTGTTTGTGACAGAACGTGACGGAACAGCACTATCCGTCCTCACACAAGACCAAGCAGGAAGAAACAGACCCTGTGCTTATTTTTCTAGCACATTGGACCCTGTAGCACAAGCTTTGCCTGCATGCCTGAAATCTGTTGCGGCTACAGCCCTGGCCATAAGACAAAGTGACTCAATAGTGTTAGGACATCCCCTGATAGTACAAGTACCACATGCTGTGGAAGTCCTTCTGAACAGAACACAGACACAACACCTGACTGTAGCAAGACTGACAGGATACGAACTAACGCTCTTTCAGCCACACATAGAGATCAGACGATGCAACGTATTGAATCCCGCTACCCTTTTGCCCTCAAGCTTAGATGACACGACACAACATGACAGTGTGGAGATGATCGATGTAGTGACAAAACCAAGACAAGACCTAACAGATGTTGCACTCCCAGATCCTGATGTAACACTTTATGTGGGTGGGTCGTGCATGATGACAAGTGCTGGAGAGTTAGTGGCAGCCTATGCAGTAACAACGGACTGTAAAGTTATAAAGACCCAAAGAATTGACATCCTGTCAGCCCAAGCAGCAGAGCTCATCGCTCTGACACAGGCCTGCATATGGGCAAAACAATTGAAAGTGAACATCTATACCGATTCCCAATACGCCTTCGGTGTAGTTCACCATTTTGGAGTGTTATGGCAAGAAAGAGGTTTCCTTACCTCACATGGGGCCAAGATACAACATGGGCCCCTGATTCAAGCCCTACTAGATGCCATACACCTACCTACAGCCATAGCTATTCTGAAGTGCAAAGCACATACCAAAGCTACAGACACCATATCTAAAGAAAATGACTTAGCGGACTGGACTGCTAAACAGACAGCCCAGAGTCCAGCGAACACAACAGACTCTCAGGTAACAACACAAACCGTCACTATGATAGTGAGGGACCCCTTGAAAGATGTGCTAGACATACAGACACATGCCACCACAGATGAAATAAAGAAATGGACTGAACAAGGAGGGGTCCAGATTGATCAGGGTTGGATGACCAAAGACCGAACAGTGTGGTTTCTCCCTGATTCCATGGTACAAGTCATAATTGACACGGTCCATAGCCCCGCTCACCTAGGCGAGAAAGGTATGCTGGATAGTTTACAGGAATATCTGGTTTATCAAACATCTGAGAGCTGCAGCCAAACAAAAAGTAAAAACTTGCATGATTTGTTGCCAATTTAATCCTGGTAAAGGTGTACCAGTAGAACAAGGTGGATTCCAGCCCCCTGATCATCCTTTCGAAGTCCTTCAAATGGATTATATCCAGATGGACAGATGCAGAAGGTACAAATATGTGCTAGTGGTAGTGTGTACACTGACACGATGGACTGAAGCATACCCCGTCCCAGACTATGGTGCCCAGACAACCGCTAAGCAATTAGTGAGAGAATTCTTCCCCAGGTATGGGTTACCAAGGGTCGTCTATTCAGACAATGGACAGCCTTTCTCCTCCAAATTAATGGAGGCCGTTTCTCTTTTATTGGGATATTCCTGGAGATTCCATTGTGTCCGACACCCTCAAGCAGCTGGCCTGGTAGAAAGGCACAACCAGACCTTGAAAACAAAACTAGCCAAAGTATGTTCAGAAAAAGGGATAGACTGGGTCACTGCCCTCCCGGTCGCTCTCTTTTATATGCGAATGGTGGCACATTCCCGGACGGGACTGTCCCCTTTCGAACATCTGGGGTGTCCCTTCTCCTAGAAAACTGACTGACATTGATTCTAATATGTTGACAGATTACCTGGCTTCCTTGATGTCTGCACTCCAATCTTGTCGTTCACAGGTTACAGCAGCATTTCCAGACCACACCACGCCTGGAGAACATACCATCAGGCCCGGTGACTGGATCTTGGTGCGGAACTTTGATCATACCAGCCCCCTGGAGAAGAGATGGACAGCTCCTAAGCTGGTCCTCCTGACCACGAGGACAGCCGTCAAAGTAGAAGGACGCAAAGGATGGCTCCACGCTAGCCACTGTCGGAAATTTTTTGGACCTACACCTACAGACACTGTGCCCTGTTCAATGGCTATAAACGCCCCGGATATAATTTTACCACTTCCAGAACTCACTCCTCAACAGGAATACCGATCGCGGCTGCGATCTCACCAAAAACAGACTAAAGACATTACACCTGATCGTAACACACCGGTGGCTAATTAAGCCCAGGAACAAGCTCTTGGTGAAGCGGCTGCTGGGAGACGTTCTGATCTCGTGTCCAGAGACATTTTGATATTAAATCCATAAACAATATGAGGAGAAATGACGCAATGCGCCAATGGAAAAAGATTAATTATGTGAAATTACTGCATAGCAGGTTCTCGATCTTTCTATTTACAATGTTACTTGTTTGCTGTGTAGCAGCCTGTCTGGGATGGATCTTATGTACAGTTTTCCCTCCACATTCTTCGACACTTGTAAAGAATACCACTATGCATTCCCATGTTGATCTTCCCCCACACCTCGAGGACAGAAGAAAGGAATTTATAAATAATACATTCATTTCCACCCTCCATAAACACCAGCTCATAGTCAACAAGACAAACTGTTGGGTTTGTGGCTTGATGCCACATTCCGTACATAAGGGAATGCCCTTTTTCTCCCTCCCGTTTGGTTATTCAGGGTCCGCCTATGCCTTAGCCATGATATTCTCTGCCTCAGTCAGAAACATTCCCCCGACCAAATTGAAAAACGAGAGTAATTGGAACGAAGTAAAGACCAAAATAGTAAAGGCTGTTTCCAAAATGGTGGATCTCACTGTGACCTGGGGGAGGGCTGAAGATCACGAAAATATCAGTTACTCCCAGTTCCATGACATTGCTTCCTTCAGGGAAATGTTTTCCGTCGATCAAAGACGGACAGATCAAGGGGGTTGGGTAGTACCGCAAAACGGCCAGTTTTGCATAAGGGGGAAGGGAAAAGGGGAAGTAATGGGGAACAGCGAGTGTGACAGGACATACACACTGCCCGCTCCCGATTTTCCAACCATAGTAACTGCCCCAAACACCTATTTCATTTGTGGACCCCATGCGCGCACCTGGTTGCCTCAAGGCTGGTCTGGAAAGTGCTACATCGCATTCCTATTACCACCGACTTACACAGCCCCTGCCAATTACCACCTGATTGACCCTCTGTCCCAAGTTAGAAGACAACGAAGGGGGGTCATAGATGCAGAAGATACAACAGGACAAGAAGCTGGAGACTTCTTTAAAGGTTTTCTCCCTTTCTGGGGACCTATGGCAAATAGTCGCCACATCCGGCAACTAACCCGTGTAGTTCAGGCCGCCATAGATGAAACGACTGGCGCCTTAAATAACATTACAGCCGAGGTAGCTTCAGACAGGCTCATGAGACTGCAGCACCGTATAGTTTTAGATGTCCCGTTAGCCGACCGTGGTGGTGTGTGTAAGGTAATAGGGTCCAGTTGTTGTGTATTTATTCCAGACAACGCCCCATCAGTTTATTCTGCTATCTCCCGTCTTCATGTTCTATCCGACAAATTGGATATGGACACCGGCACATGGTCCCTAACCGGCTGGTTGTGGGATCTCCTGTCCACCTGGGGGTGGAAGGCACTAACAGTTCTGGGCCTCGTTTTCGCCACTATCCTCACGTGTTGCCTCTGTGCCCAGTGTGGCCCCGCCCTTTGTGGACTGTGTGTCACTTCCTGTACTCCTCGTCCACGAAACAGAGGAAAGAAAAATGAAATGATCATGTTACAGGAACAAATATACGACCTGATGAATATAGAAATTGATTAAGAATTTCTGTAATAGGGTTTCTATGGGACAAGGAGGGAATGTGGAATTTGACTAAAAAACTCCCTTTTCCGCCTGGTGTCCCATCATGCACCCTATCCACCCTAACATCGACCAGGCAAGCCGATTCTCCTACTTCAAGCGCAAATCCTGTTATACCCCCTCTTGCCTGCTCTTTTTCTCATAATACTAGCACATGCAAAGAATGATGACCAGCTACCATGTATCCTTTGGGTTTCCGTCCCGTTCGATATTTTCCTTTAGACCAGAACGGAGTCAGTCGGATGGGTGACTCGAAAACCCCCCCTTCCCTAACTCTGTCACCGAACGAGCAGCTCTCGCTCGTCAATGATCTCCCAGTTTGCGAGGACAGCCACGGGTTGGGTTAACAACCAAGGGAAAACCTAATCAAGCACACGAGACAGCCGCGAAGAAGAATAGTTTACTACAGCCCATTCTCCCTCTTCCCCGCTGCACACACATACCATTGTGAGACATCACCGCCCTTGTGTACGTAGTAAAGAACGCACAATGCCTCGTCCTCTTTACCTTTCCGACAGAAATGACCCTGTGACAATGCCTCGATTCTCTGTCCTCAGATACTAGCAACTCTGTAACTTGTTACCTCAATCACCCCAATGCAATATGTTTGTCTATGTGTAAATGCTATTCAGGTTATTCTTTAAACGAGAACAAGCATGCTATGTCTTCTGTATGACTACATCATGAAATGATTGAATCAAGTCTAAGGGAAACTCCTTTTTTCTGATTGTACTCGTATTGTATAAAAGTGCTGATATGTTTCAAGCAAAGTAGACTACTCCTGAACCCGCTTGGTGAAGGAGCTCTCCCTTAACTCGAGTTCTGGAATAAAACCCTTTCAACTCGAAGACCACGGACTCTGCTCCTCATTTTATGAATTACCATTTTCTTGGGTAATTATAGAAATTCCGAACGGCGTAAATAATTAGTTTTTTATTTACCACAGTAGAGTAAGGTAGACTGAAGTTGGGTAGACTGGAGTACGGTGGAGTAGATTGGGGTGGGGTTAAGAGGGGTTGGTAAATTGGGGTGAGGTAGATTTGAGATTGGAGTGGGGTATATTTGGTGTAGTGGATTGGGGTAGTCTGTAGCAAAGTAGAGTGGGGTGGGGTAGATTGGGGTATGCTTGAGTGGAATCCAGCGGGATAGATTGGAGTGGAGAGGGATAGGGTGGAGTGGGGTAGATTGCAGTGGGGTAAAATGGAGTGGGGTAAGTGGAATATAGTGAAGGGGCATAGAGTGGAGTGACGTGTTGTGTCATGGAGTGAGTGGCATAGATTGGAGTGATGTGGAGCCGAGTGTCGTGGAGTGGAGTAGAGTGCCGTAGAATGGAGTGGCACAGCTAAGTGGAAGGGCACAGAGTGGAGTAGATTGGATTGGACTGGGGTAGATTGGAGTGCAGTGGATTGGGTTAGATTAGAATGGGATAGATTGGAGTGAAGTGGGGTAGACTGGGGTAAACTGGAACAGAGTTGGGTAGGATTTGAGTGGAGTGCCGTAGATTGGGGTGGAGTGCGGTAGAGTGGGGTGAAGTGGAGTAGATTAGAGTGAGGTGGAGTTGATCTGGGTAGATTGAGTGGGGTAGATTGGTATAGAGTGGAGTGAAGAGGGGTAGATTGGGTTAGAGTTGGGTAGATTCAAGCGGGGTAGATTAGAGTTGGTGGGGTAGGTTGGGGTGGGGTTAAGAAGAGTGGGTAAATTGGGGTGAGGTAAATTAGAGTGGGGTATATTGGGTGGAGTGGGGTAGCTTGTAGTGAAGTAGAGTGGGGTGGGGTAGATCGGGGTACATTTGAGTGGAGTCCAGTGGAGTGGGCTAGAGTGGAGTGGGATAGATTGGAGTGAGGTAAAATGGAGTGGGGCAAGTGGAATGGAGTGAAGAGGCATAAGGAGGAGTGAGTGTTGTGTCATGTGGAGCAGAGTGCCGTAGAATGGAGTGGCATGGCAAAGCGGAAGGGCCCAGAGTGTAGTAGAGCGGCGTACGGTGGAGTGTGCATAGTGGGGTAGCTCACGGCTATTACAGACAACACATTTTCAATTGAAATGACCATTACATTTGCACTGAAATATTGTTTTAATATACACAAATAGCGTGCAAATGCTGTCATCTAGCGTATTGATGTGTTTTGATTGTATTCCACCACACGTCAGAATTAAAAAAAATCTGCTTCATTTGTACTAATTTGGATATATTCTGAAACACCAGCACAGCTAAAAACAATTGGAGTGTGTGGTAGGAAAAATTAAACACCTTGCACCCTCTCCTCTTACAGGGATACTCAGCAGGATTGTGACATAAATTCTCTCACTTTGAAGTCAGGAAAAGAAAAGTAAACACCAGCTCCCTTGGAAGAGAAAGCTTGGCATTTACCACCGGTCTTTGAAAGCACAGCAAATGTGACAAGATAAGTAGACGATTTAAAAGCTTATTTATAGAAAGTGAGTTTGTGGAAGAATACAGTAAACAAGGTTTAGGCAACGGGAGGGCTGAACTCAAGCTGGACAATCTAAAGTAAATAAAGCAAGCAAATACAAAGCCAAAAAATGTGAGTTACAAATTACAAAGTCAATGGTAAGTAATGGGCGGAATGCATTCCTAGGTCAGCTTTCTGAATATCATCAAGATGTTTTTTGCAATCCAGACAGCCGGGCTGTCTGGTAGGCTTCAAGCTAAAAAACTCTGCAGGCGAAGCCAAAGAGCAGGATTGACCAGCATGAGGAGAGTCCCATGGTTAATATGAAGGTGCATCAACAGAGGGGCTTGTTGTTGTAAATTAGCGTGTATGTGCAGCACCAGTAGTGAAGTGGAGCAGTATGTGTAGACTGCAGTGAACAACCACAGTAGAGGCCAAGATGGAGGCGCATCAGTAGATATGTGCACCGGCCTTACTCTTACCAACACAGAGGCATCTGGCTGCCAAAGTTCAGTAATATCTGCAAATCTCTGGAAAAAGTACAATGCAATAGTGCAGATGCCATGGTGAAGCACATCAGGATTAAGGACATTCATAGACTAGTGTGAGACACCTCTATTAGAAGATTCAAGAGGGTGCTGCAGATTAGGATTGAGAGACATTGTCAGAGCTTTGTACCGATTATATCCTCAAATACTGGGGAGTTAGTGTGCAGGTTAGATTGAGATGCACTGGCACAGACCCTGCAGTAGAGCAGATTAAGGTGCTGAGGTTTATTTATTTATAAATGATTGAAGGATGTTGGCAGAGCTGTGTACAGATTCTTTAGCAGAATTCTAGACCCTCAGTCAAGATGTTGCTGATAAATAGGGTGCATCCAACTGCACTGTTAGCATTACTGGCCGCTACCTTTGCTGTATCCAGAAGCTCAGTGAAAAATTGGGGAATGAACTGGTGTTAATGTTGTTGTGTGCTGTATTTCTCGACTGCACACCGGTATTTAATGCCTGCTGCTGACATTTCTGATTAGTTGTATAGTACTGGACTTGCACCACAGATAAATCCCCGGAGATGCTTGTAATGATGAACTTTGAAAACAATAATATCAGATAACTCAGTTACCTCTTATTTTTACAATTCCATGGCATTAACTCCAGGTTCAAGTGAGCTCCTACAGGTGCATGTTGGATTGAGGTGTATTAGCGGAGCTTAATCCAGACCATGTCTAAAGTAACATTGGGTGTTGTAGACTAAAATTCAAGAGCATTGTTTTTCTAATTTTGAAAGAACAAAAATGGCCTGGCTTTTACGGGTAATCTTCATTATTCCACGCCCAGGTCTTCCTCATCGCTTTCCTAATGGTATGAGCAAATACCTCACAGACATTGCTTGAATAAAAGAAGCTTTCCAAGATGGCGCCCTCCCCCCTGTTACCCTTGGCTGAACTTATAATACAAAAGGAGAAAGAAGCCATCAGAAATGTTGACATACCCCTCACAATGGGACAAAGGAATTTAGGATCGTGACAAGGCAGACCTTGACTTGGAGAATTGTAGATTAACAGAAAGCAAACGAGTCTTTACCACCATGAACATTATCTGCAATCTAGTTCTTACACTATGAGCTAATAACTGAGCAGAATTAATATGATCCACTGATCATACAGAAATAAAATAGAATATGAAAAAATATTTATGCTGCAACACCCATGAATTTATTGACAGCATGAAAAAGAAATCATGGTTTAATATGTTGTACTGGAGCAGCAACACATATAAAGTAAAATCTGAGGACAAAGACCCACAGCCTAGGGTAACCAGATTTTCAGAATGAAAAACCGGGATGGGGACAGACATAGAAATAGGACTAAAAGTACTATTAGGTCTCAGGGCTTCTTATATTAAAATATACATATATATTTGTGTTCTTTTAACAATAAATGTATTTTTACATTACCACCCATTCTGCGAAGAGCTCCAGGGTCTGGCTGCTGGTGGACCTGGCCGTGCCCAATTGCCTCTGCAGCCCTGATTCACACCTCATTAAATCCTGCTGTGCTGCGTAAATGTAGTGAAGCAGCACAGCAGGAGAGTTCATAGAGGTGAACTCCTGTTCCCATTTCTAGGAGGGCCGGTGGAAATGTGAGCCTGCATAACACTGATTAACGTGCAGGTTCACCCGACCCACCCTTAAACCGGGACATTTCTTTTAATGACCCAAGCACTACCCAAAAATCGGGACATTTCTTCAATTTGGAGAAGAGTGTCGGGACACAGGGATACTTCTTCAAAAACCGGGACCTTCTGGGAAAATCCGGGACGTCGGGTCACCCTACCACAGCCACATGAAGATGGTAATGGGCTATGAACATGTGAGTGGATGGCTATTTTAAAATAATTCAACTGTCTTTTATTGATGCCTCTTTAAAGACAGCCCAAGAAGTTGTCACTCCTCATGTTGATCTTCCTTGACCAGGTACCAGGAGCTCAACGCCCTTAGAGAAACAAGCTAAAAATATGACTAACTTTAGCCGACTAGAAAGACAAGGTACTAAAACCGCTACCAAGAACTCTAAAAGTAATAAAAAGTGAGTTAATCGTTCAAAAACTCGAAGTACAGGTCAAATAAATAGAAAAGGTTTTGTGAACATCAAGTGTATGCAAACCCATTTCCTCATCCCAAGAAGAGGATGGAAACATGCTAACACTAGATCTTCTAAACAACGAAAATGAGATGGACTTCAGGAAATAATGCTGCATTAAGGCGAAGGACAACTTTGTCTGAAAAAAAAAGCAAAAATCACTTGGAAGCCAAAATAGTCTGAATTTTTCTTACCAAAAAAAAATTGTAACAGTCTGGGGGTCAGAAAAATTCAGTGGTTCAGATAGAGACTTCTCCATGCCCTTTCAGAACCAGAGGTAAGTGACAATCAGGGCCTGAACAATGAATATCTGGCACAGAAGAAAAAACACTCCAAAGGATCTGAGAGAAAAAGAAAAAAATAGATTGCACACCTGAACCACTGATTGCCTAAATAGCTGGTCATTGACTGTGTAAGGTGAAAACATGCAACCCCAATTAAAAAAAAGAAGAAAAAAAAATCACACAAAAGTCTAGTAGGAAATATTGAGACCCTTAGACGCACAGCATCCCTCAAAATTACTCCAGTTACAACCATACACCTCACAGGTTGAAGGACGTCTACATTGTTGACTTCTGAAATTCACTTTAACTTAAAAAATCCTGAGTCAATGGATTAAGCCTTTCAAGGTGCAGACCCCAGCCAAAGATGACTGAGGGATGCTGCAGGGAGGAGAAGGGATGGATGAATAGGAAGGATCCAATGAGGGCAAACGGAGGGCTGCAGGAGGAGATGATATCACAGATAACTAATCTAGCATAGATATGTCAAAATGACTTCTACATGTACCTCTTGAATCTGTTTTATGAGCTAGAGAATCATCTGGAATGAAGGAAGCGCATGCGACCTATAAAATACGGAGTTCCCCAGGGGGCGTCGTTGAGCCCAACCTTGTTCAACGTATTCGTCTCCTCGTTGGCAACCATCAGCAAAAAGTGGGGTGTCGAAATGTGCTCCTATGCGGATGACACCCAGCTGATGGTTACCATTGATGAAAATGATGACTCTAAAATTAGATTGACAAACTGCTTGACTGAACTGGCAACTTGGATGCAGGACCATTGTCTCAGACTAAATGCTGACAAATCTGAAATTCTATTGTTCGGCAGAGGCACACAGGCCTGGGACAACAGCTGGTGGCCGAGTGATTTGGGCTTGCCTCCCAATCCTACTGCAAAAGCCAAAAATTTAGGAATAACACTGGATAGGGACTTATCCATGAAATCCCATGTTTCCATAGTTTGCGGCAGAGGCTTCGGACTTTTGAAGATGCTTAGACAAGTCTTCCCTTGGGTGCCGACAGATTGTAGGAGAACACTAGTCCAATCACTACTGATGAGTAGGTTGGACTATGGCAATTCACTGTTTGTGGGAATGGCTGACTACCTCTTCTCCAAATTGCAGATGGTTCAGAATGCCGCTGCCAAAGCCATCTGTAATAAAAGAAAATACGACTCAGCCAAAAACTGCATGCGTGAGCTTCATTGGCTTCCAATGCGACAACGAGCTATTTTCAAGCTGTTGTGTATTTCACACAAAGTACTCCACAACTCAGGCCCCATCATCCTACATGACATGATCAGATTTCATAAACCCTCTAGAAACCTACGATCTATGACGTCAGGAAGAGCATCCATCACCCGAGCTCGGACTGTCAGGATGGGAGAGCGGGCCTTTTCTCACATTGCCGCAACAAAGTGGAACGAGTTACCCCCTAAACTTAGAACAAATGACTGCTTCCTCTCATTTAGGAAACAACTAAAAACATTCCTCTTCCCCAGGCCAGATCTATAATTTTCAACTAGTGCTGCCGTCGAATCACCTGCAACTTTTCCTCAGCGCCGTGATGTCCTTTCAGGATGAATGTTAGCGCTTTACAAATAAAATAAATTTTAAAAAAAGACGACCCGAAGGCCAGGAAATGGAGACAGAATCTCTCCCACAGGCCCTTTCATTGGTTATCAGACTGAAACAAGTCCGATTTAATGCCTTCTCTATGGGGACAAAGAGATGCAGCTAATGGCACTCGAACCTCTCTAAGATCTTTAATACCATGAGGGAACTGAGACAGAGGGTTATTGAGGAGGGAAATATAACTTAGTTGGTTGATAGGCACAGTCTCCCTCCCAAGAAGATGCACTGCTCTCATACAAAGAAGATTTTAATTGGCCTAAAAGCAAATCTCTTAAGCCAATTTGGACAGACCAGATACCCTTGATCCTCATTGATGCCAGATATAGGTTCCAACAGTGTGATTGTTGGTCTGAATATGAACCAGTTACTGAATTGGAAAGGGGGCAGACTGCAACAGAGCCTTCTGCACTGCCATTAATTCCTTCCAGTTGGATGGCATTCCTCTTTCATTCCCAGGACCCGCAAGTCAAGACACACCTAGATGGAACACCAGGGACTGGAGATGAAGAAGTGCCCAGGAAAGCCCTGTCCGAGTTAAGGTCATCATTCCCTGAACCTTCAAGCATTCCCTTGCAGACTCTTGAAGCTTGGAAAGGGCAGCTGAGAGAAGAACCAGTTTATACATCCTGGTAGAAAACATGCCCCAATCTGTTAGATATCAAAGAAATGGACAACCCAATATACCCTTGAGGGTTCGGGCAAAAAGTATGGGAGGGTAAAAGTACCTTCAAGGGATTTTATATTTATGTTAGTTTTAAGCTGATAATGATATTTGGTGACCACTCTGAATTTGGGTCAATTGTGCAAAAGTGCAACAACAATTATTCATTCACTATAAATCTGTCATAATATGTAATCAAAACATAAAAAACGAATGAAAAAGGGTGTATATGAAGATTTTCGTAATTTAATACTCTAGAACCATTAAACAGGGTACAGAATGAATAACAATGTTACAAGAAGTACATGTTCTAGATTCAACACTTCTAGACAAATGTGTAGAGAAAAGTGAAGGATTAAATGTTTGTAAACGTCTCCTCCTTGCCCTGACTGGAACCTTTACGGATGAGATTACCGCCGATTCAGTCTTCTAGAAAGGCATACTCACTGGCATTGATCTTCTTTAAAACGGATGTGAAGTTGGCACATCTCATTTATAAGGTCACTCAGCGACCTTGTGATAGCTGAGCGAGAGCAAAATTCACCATATATCTAGGTGCTGGCCATCGTTTATGCCAGATACGTGCACCATTCGGCGAAGATCTTTACCGCCCACAATTAGTGACTTGTGAGAAAATAGACAAGGGTCTTCAGATATTGTGTAATTGTCCTGAAGATGGTCTCAGCAAACAACCAATAGAGACCGAAACGTCGACCAACGCTTTTTCTTGTTTGGATTTGTAAATCAAGTATATCAAGGAAGAAAAGCGTTAACAATTGTTTCAAAGAAGTGTTGAATCGAGAACATGTACTTCTTGTAACATTGCTATTCATTCTGTACCCTTTTTTAATGGTTCTAGAGTATTAAATACTGAAAATCTTCATACACACCCTTTTGCATTCGTTTTTTATGTTTTGATCACATATTATGACAGATTTATAGTGAATAATTAGTTGTTGTTGCACTTTTGCACAATTGACCCAAATTCAGAGTGGTCACCAAATATCATTATCAGCTTAAAACTAACATAAATATAAAATCCCTTGAAGGTACTTTTACCCTCCCAATCTGTTTGAAGCACCTCACCCATGAACTGAAACCCCTTGGTTGGAAATGGATGGGACGTTTTGTGGGTGATGAGAAATCCATACATCTGAAGAACATAGCCTACCTTCTGGACTTCTTTGCAGGCCTTAGAAAAAGTAGAAGCAGCAACTGGCTACTCACCCAAGTAAGGGGAGACATGTATTCATTGAGAATGTATATTACCTTTGAGGGGCACGAAGAGCTTTGTATACACTCTTAGTGCAGACGTCCGACTAAAACGGAAACCTGAAACTGGTAATGCTGCTCCAATAGGCACAAATGCATATCCAAGACTCTAGATGAATGAGTTCATGGAAATATCTGTATAGGTCTATGAATATTAAACATTTTACTGGCTTTAGTAAAGGCAGAATGTTCTGAGTAGTCACCATTTTAAGTAGTGGGGAATAAAAAGATTTAAAACTGTTAAGTCTAACACTGGCTAAAAATACTGTGGAACCTTCTGAAAAAAACAAAAGAGACTAAACCCACTGATGTTTTTCTGAATCTGGAACAGGAATTATTACGGACTTGTCCAAGTCTTGAACCCCTTTCAGAATTACTTCCTACTCCCCGTTTCACCATGTAAAGAGAGCTAGAAGTGAACATTATGTTTTTCTGTCTCGAAAGGGAATATGATACCCCGGATGTCACAATCTTCAAAGTCCAAGAGTTTGAGAATGATGTTTCCAGCCTTTCAGAAACCAACAGATTATTCTGCCTCCCACCAGTAAGTCTGGACCATGTTGGTAATCATACCTTTGGGAGAGTGTAAGGGTTGAGACAGTGGAAGACTGGAGACAGGAATTAAGGGTCTCATAGCCATGACCTTAACCTCGAAATGGCTGGTGAAGGGATTTGCCGACTGCTCCTGGTCAAAAGGTTCTTGTTGTCCTAAAGGCTTTTCTTGTCCCATGGGATTCTACAGGTATCACCAGTTTCCTGTCCTTCGCCGATTAATTGACAAACGTATCTATCTTAGGCCCAAATCAGCATGGACCTTGAGAAGTGTAGGTCCCTAAGCAGAGATTTTTGTGCTGTATGTTCTTTCCAGAGGCATATTTCCAAATGTGTCTTTTGTCAGCAATAGAGGTCCCGGAAACTGCACTTTATGCAGAAAATGATCAAATCAAAATAAAAAAACACATCAGAAAGGAAGAAACTTGTTGCTCCATACTGATAGAGGCAGATGTACAGTTTAAGCCCTGCTGCACCTGTTCAGCCATCAATAAAACGTCCTTAAGGATAGATTATATTGAGTAAGTTACATACGTATTAGCTTGCATACTAAAATTCGAAACTGAATAGCCATACTTTATGGCAACATCCCTATTTTATCCAGCGGATCTGCAGAAAAGGCATTCTCAGATATAATTATCCCCGGTGATGATAACCCAGCCATCGGAGGTTCAAGTTGGATGACTAATGGGAACTCATCAGTTAAATTCTCCAACCAGTAATGCCTTATGATGAATCTGGGAAAGGACTGTCTCACCGCCTCATTCCGTACACGTGACAGCATCTTCCAGAATGCTCCATGAAAGGGCAGACTTTCAGGTTCTTGGTTTTGGTATTGCATGAAGAAGTCCTCCGCATGCCCTGATGAGTTGGCTTGGAAAGGATAAATTAGCCTACAGGTGTTAAAGGAGTTCTGAAGGTTCAGCACTCTGAACAAACAAACTCTCATTTCATCCACGTCAGCGTCAAGGTAATATATTCTCCTCTGGAACCTCCTAGGCACCTTTGAGTCAGGAGGCTGGTCTCTGACCTTAGGAGCAGCTGCCTCTGCTGTTCAATCATTCTCTGCATTAACTGCATTGAAGGAGCAGATTCAGGTGCAGCAGCTTAATACTCAGCCGAAACCGCACGAGGGCAGTCGCAGTGAAGGCGCTGAGAGGCTGCCTACCTCAAGTTTTTCATGGCTGTCATGCGGAAATATGGCTGCTGTGAGGAAAACATTTTCTGTACCAAAATGAGTTTGAATTTTCGTTTTTTGGCTGGCTTCCATAGCTGCAAAGTATCACGATACACGCAAGCTAACACAAGAGCTGCTATTATGAGCATTACAAGATCAGACTTGAGAGGTAATGGAGGGCCTGCAATTCCCCTCTATTTGCACTGAAAGTTTTAATGGAAGACTTATGCTCCAGTACCATCTTGCAAAAAGAACTATTGATGGACAGAATACAAACCAATTTCTTACATTCACCCCAGTACAGAGATCTGGGCCTAAATCCATTGTTTTTTTGCTCACCATGCCATTCCAGTTTGGACGCAGCCATATGCAAATCAGTCTTGACCCTGCGCCCAATAGGAACAGTCCAGCCGAACTGCCAGGCCAGGTCCTCCCTGGACTGGAAACAAGCATCCTAGGGCCGGTTTTGGAGTTTCACCCCTCTTCAGCCAGGATAGCTTGATTCCAGTGGCTTGGAGAGCACAGGACTCACGTCTGAGCGTCTGAGGATTAAACCCAGATCAGTTGACTGGGGGTGAGTGCTTGCATTGTTCAACACTCTGTGCATCATCCCCTTTGGCTTTGTTCGCCCTAAGTTGGCAGGGTAGTCCAGATATGGGTCCCTTGCTCACTTTGCCACTGGCTTCAAGCTAGCCTGGCTGATGACGGCTGATTAGCCAGAAACAGATCCCAGGATGCTTGTTTCCGGTCCAGGGAAGACATGGCTTGGCAGTTCGGGTTGGACTATTCCCATGAGGCATAGGGTCAGCCTGATTTGCATATGACCTTGTCTGAACTGGGGTGGCAGAGTGAGCTAAAGAATGATGATGGATTAAACCCAGATCAGTTGACTGGGGGTGAGTGCTTGCATTGTTCAACACTACGTCCATCATCCCCTTTGGTTTTGCTTTCTTCACCCTAAATTAGCAGGCTATGGCCAGACATGGGTCCCTTGCTAACTTTGCCACTGGATTCAAGCTAGCCTGGCTGATGATGGCTGGTTAGCCTGAAACTGGTCCCAGGTTGCTTGTTTCCTTTCCAGGGAGGACATGGCTTGGCAGTTCGGGCTGGACTGTTCCCATCAGGCACAGGGTCAGACTGATTTGCATATGGCCATGTCTGAACTGGGGTGGCAGAGTGAGCTAAAGAATGATGATGGATTAAACTCAGATCAGTTGACTAGGGATGAGAGCTTGCAATGTTCAACACTCCGTCCATCATCCCCTTTGGTTTTGCTTTGTTTGCCCTAGGTTGGCAGGGTATGCCCAGACGTGGGTCCCTTGCTCACTTTGCCACTGGATTCAAGCAAGCCTGCCTGATGGAGGCTGATTAGCCAGAAACCGGTCCCAGGGGGCTGGTATCCGGTCCAGGGAAGACATGGCTTGGCAGTTCGGGCTGGACTGTTCCCATGAGGCACAGGGTCAGACTGATTGCATATGTCCATGTCTGAACTGGGGTGGCAGAGTGAGCTAAAGAATGATCATGGATTAAACCCAGAACAGTTGACTGGGGTTGAGTGCTTGCATTGTTCAATACTCTGTCCATCGTCCCCTTTGGTTTTGACAGTACCATCTTGTCACAGTAGCAAATAGACCAGGATTTGAGGCCGAAACAGTGAAATAGCGATGCCCACTAAAGCAAGGGGATATGCAGTTGCAGAAAGTAAAAAAGGATCACTAGAGTAGTTCTCTGAGGAAAAAGAAGAAAAACATAATCTGCATACTGGCCTTCAGCAAAGGCAGATACACTTCTCGGTAAGACAGAGGGGAAATAACAGGAAGTTCTGATGACTGCGTCCTCCCTTGTGGAAAATAACTACAAACTTGGTGAACATTATCGGCGCCATCTTGCCCCTTTTCCAAGCCCATTCGTGCGCGTAAGCGGCAGCCATTTTGAGCACCATGGCCTCCCTGCCCCTCGCTGATAGCCAGCACGTCTCTCTCTCTCTTAACCTCGCAAGCATTCCCCCACACACTGACAACCCCCGCTCTCTCGTGCCTAGGGTCATAAACCCCTCTTCAGCGCAGCTTCACCACTGAATCCCATCCTGTTCCCAGCGCGACACCTCCCCTCATTCCTTTCATGGCCTCAAACCCTTTTGATGCAAACCCCTTTTCCTGTGTCCCCGTTTGTCTTCCCTGTTCCCAGGCCGCCACCTGGCTCTGCGGATACTGTTTATTACCCCGTACAGTAGGAAGCTTCCCCTCCCCATCAAAAGACCCCCGAACCGATCAAAGCCCCCACCCCATGAGATCCGATCAACCCCATGCATTCCGTGAATCGGCGGAATGCCCTGCTGTGCGACAACCATCACCTGTTGTGACCGGGGTGGGGAATCCAACTGTAAATGTATGTGGGAACGGGTCTGAAGGGGAGATTCCGAGGATGTTCTTTCAAGTACTAAAGTATTGCGAGAATGTGTTATGTGCAATAAAGGTCATAATCCCTAGTATAAGAGGCCAGGCCTCAGAGATGTGGTTAGAGCACCTCGTGACGATACTTGCTGTCTGAATTGATGTGTTCTCCTCCGGAGAGAATAAAATCCTCGTTTCCTGCCTTCCAGTCTCCAGCGCCTGCTTCTTCATTGATTAATATTGGTGGGTCATAGAGGCGATACCGCCGGGCAACATAAAAGGGTCTTTGGTTACCGGTTGTCTTTGGAACCCTTATTAACAATTGGCGTCCCAAACGTGGGGCCCATCAGCGACTCGTGGATCCAGTGGGAGAGGTCCTGACGACAGAGTGAACGACTGCAACGATCGGAAGGTACCCTGTCCGATAGACCCTCGTCTGACAGCCGATCATCCGAACTTCACTGGTTCCGAACAGACCTCTCTCGAGTGATCTGCGGTCCTGACTGGGAACCATCAGGAGTGCCACGAGAAGTACGAAGAGAAGAGGACGATCGGGCGCTGGATTCGGAAGACGAGAAACTGTCCATGCGGTCCGGGTAAGGTCGTGTAAACACGACGAATTGCGAAAGTAATAGATAATTGAAAGTAATTGATAATTGTTGAAGAAAATACTAGTATTACTCTTTGTTAATTTATTGGAGATTCACTGTCTACAAACGGAGAAACAACAGGCTCTCCCTTTATAAACAGTGAAGGATAGGTACGCACCCGTCGGACCTATTTTCCCCCTCCCCATTGAACAATTGCCCCCCCCCCCATTGATTAACTGTTATAGATTGTTTTCTGGAGATTCTCTGTCTACAAACAGGGAAGATTAGGTCCCCTCTTTGCAGATAGTGAAAGGGTAGGTGACGCGAACCTTTGCGAGCCTACTTATTCTCCCCATTGACCATATTGATTTTTTATTTTTGACCTAACATTGATTAACTGTTATAGATTGTTTTCTGGAGATTCTCTGTCTGAAAACAGGGAAGATTAGGTCCCCTCTTTGCAGATAGTGAAAGGGTAGGTGACGCGAACCTTTGCGAGCCTACTTATTCTCCCCATTGACCATATTGATTTTTTATTTTTGACCTAACATTGATTGATTGCTCAGAATTGGTTCATGAGGTATTCACTACGTGCAAACAACGTAGAATAGAAATATTCTGTCTAGTCTTTGCGCGCAGTGATAAGATAGGTAGTGCTGACTATTATCCCATTGTGATCCGTCATGCCTGTCTTCTCCCCACTGGTTAGTAGCCTGTTTAACCCGGACCGCTTATTAGAGATGAACCATCCGGCTCCGCTGGAAGGCACCCCTAATAAGGACATGTTCATGAAGCATGGATTAATTGCTATAGCCTATAGTGAGCTGTGGCATAAATATACGAAAAGGGATCGAGAAAGACAGTGGCCACTGAGAGGATCCTTTGATCTCGACAAAATAGAAACGGTAGAAATAGCCCTTCGTAGGAATGAAGCAACACCTATTATGCTCGATAGCCTCGGTATGTGGCGTAAAGAAGCTGCACGACGAAGGGAAGGCGACGAATTTAGAAAAGGTGAAGGGACACGACGGACAACCCTCCAAACGTCTAGTAGGCAAAGGGAAGGGCCAGCGATGGCACAGCCCCGAGGAGTAGACATGAAAAGCGAACGGTGTAAAGGGATGTGCCGACAAGCCAACCCCGGAACACAACGACCCGAAGGTAATCCCCCGACATTACGCACAGGACGGACAGATTTAAAACAAAACCAATGTGCTTTCTGTAAATGTCTTGGACACTGGAAAGCCCAATGCCCGACTCTGCAAAGCATAGGTAAGAATGGAGGGTTGACAGAAAGGACGGACCGACAGAAAGGAAAAAGACGTGAGATAAAAACCAATCAGACTAGTGCAGACAGAACAGACAGGACCACCCCGTTTGATTATGCTCGGTGGCACAGATTTCGTCAGGCCAATTTTAACGACATGTTAGAGTTCTGGGACTGATTGCTCTCTGTTGCTCCCCCCACTCTGAAAAACAAACACGACTGCAGGTCAGTGTAAACAACCCCCCCGTTAGAGAAAAGACTCAAGAAAGCCAAGCGTCTATTATATAACTTAGGATTTAATTACGGTAAAACACACAACCAACAGTAAATAGAATAACTAGTAGAACTCTCTAAAAAGCAAACTTGACTAATAGGAAAAATACAAAACATGTTATGCTCACTCCGGAAGTCCTCGAAATGTAACAGTTCGATGGTCCCGCCCATCCGAAACACATAGCACGTGTGGGGCGGGGCCTGCCAGCAGCCATGAGCCAAAAGGGATCGCCGGCGAGAAGGTCCTGGAGGCTCCGCCAAGCAGGCAATGAAATGGTCTTTCCATACTACCCATCCAGGGATGGCGTCCCCCAGGCCGCGAGTAGGGAGGGGGCGGCTGCAAAAGACCCCCTCCCTCGTATCTTCTGGTCCGGCCATCACGAATTCCTCCATCGAACGGATGCAGGGTGGGCAGGGAGGAAGAGGCGACGCGGACGAGCCTCTTCCACCTCCACAGGTAGGAGGCTTCCCTGCCCTGGCCCGACGCCGATGTCCTCCAGCCGGGCGACGGCCATATACCTACGCTGCACAGGAAATATAATGCCCGACTGGTATATTTTCTCAGCACAGGACATACAAGACCCGGCTGGTATACTTGCGTAGTACAGGACATACAATGTCCGACGGGCATATTTACGGAGCACCGGATGTACAGTGGTCCCCCAAGAGTCGGAATCAGGGGTGTAGGGTGGTCATCATGTGCGCCCCTGATTCCAAGGGACGGCGTAGGATGCGCCGGGAGAGAAAGACGGCACGGACGAGCCTCCCTCACCTCCCCAGATGAAGGCTCCACTGCTGCACCCTGGCGCCCCGAACCAAAATGTCCTGCTCCAGCAACATGATGCTCTGTCTTTCGCCATCACGAGAAGTTTCTTCCACTCCTGATGGATACGGCAAAGGTGGCTGCCACAGGGTCTCAAAATGGCGCCTGGGCCCTCGAAAGGCGGGTCTAGGCCGCTGGAGTAACTTTGTCCGAAATTGCAACTCGGGCACTTGCCCACCCGGGCGCAAGCCCCCACCATCGACAAACATCCCCTCGACTTTGAAGATTCTACCAAAGTCCCAAGAGCCCTCGGCCCCTTCAGGCTTCCGGTGAGGAACAGTTGCATTGATCTCAAATGAAATAACCACGGCACAGCAACAAGATGGCGGTGCTCTCGTGTCTGCATCAGCTTCCGTCTGAACCACCCAGGAACATTATGGACTAACGAACTTGAGTAAGTTCCGGCTGAGCATCAACATGACCCGGTAAGAAAGACTCTATCCCCCTCCCTCTCTTGATTGACGGTCCACACCACCAGCCCCTCTGTTAGCACAGTTTTTTGAACTGCCGAAAGGGACTCTGGTCCAACCGCCAATTGTCGGGGACATTTTTTTTTTCTCTGATGCTACTTCCGGATTAAGCCGGCCTCGCCCAAAATGGCGCCGGTATCAATGGAAACTAACGGATGCCTCGTGGTATTCCTTAGCTAATAAAACTTGATGTACTAAGATATATATATATATATATATATATACGAACCATTGCGCACTCAATGTTAGAGGGAGGAGGGTTCACTTGGCGAACATTTGAGAAGGGTTCCGTAAAATGTTGATTTCAATGAACAATTTATTTCTGATATTTGTTGTAACTGATACATAACGCCGCCTATGATGCATACCCACGGTTTACATCTAGAAAATGTGATTATGATGAGCTTGGCTGTGTTTCCATTTATGAACTGAAATGCCCCTGATTCCTTCGTCACGCAATGAAATGTTTTTTGGTTACTTGCAAATAATTAATTAGACCTTTTTTCACATGTTCTTGTGTTACAAAAAAAACCCCTACTGTATGTGCTTCCATCGACGACATATCAGGCCAAAATATGAATTGCGCTCTCACATTTTACGTACTGAATAATTCTACAAATAAAGGTCTTAAAAAGCTATGGATAGGCATCGCATACTTTTGTGAATACGGGTATCGGTGGGAGGGTTTTTCTGTACGCAACTGTTCTGCTCTTTTTTTTTAAGGTTATCCGAGAAATGGTTGTTCGGCCCTGGGTTGATGGTCGAATCAAAGGTATGATACGCTGCCTCCAAGATATGCGACTAAGCTCAGGAACTGACGTATGAAGAAGGACCTTGACCTCTGAGAATGGGTAAAGTAAAACGGTGTAATTGATAAAATGATATAAGGATATGGTGGTCGAAGGTACTAAGGTACAGGGTTGAACGAAGAACTGATATGCCTTAGAACATCACAGCTTTGGGAATGATTTAGGGATCCCGATGGCCGGATACATCTACAAAACCGGGTACCTCACGCTAGGCACCTCTGATTCCTCTTTTTAGCGTTTTCACTACACACGATCCTTAATGCCATCCTCGAACCTCCCCATGAACAACCTATCACATTGCCTGCCCCCATGACTTTAGGAAACCAGAACCCTAAGGGATTATATCCCGAAGAGATAAATACGAGTATGTGGTAAGTAAAGGACTTTCGTGCCCATACGTTTGATGTGTTCGAATGTTGTCCCCCTACCTCCCCTTTTTTCCCCTTTTTTCCCTCTGCAGGTTACATTAGAATCCCGATTAGAGTACCATAAGGGATCTGGAACCACGTCACGCCCGATGCATGAAGACGGACTAGCGCTGCAAAACGACACAACAAGGACGCTCTACCCAATGCACGACCTTTTTACCTGATCTAATGCTCTTCTGTCCCCAAACTGCATGCTTTCTACATCCTAACACAGACCCAAAACGTCTAAACGTTAGGTAACGCACTGAATAGCCCTAACAATACACGGTCATTCCCCATGTCACACGTGTACTGTTTGGCCTATTGTCTGTCTCTCTCTCTCTCTCTCTCTCTCTCTCTCTCTCTCTCTCTCTCTCTCTCTCACTCACTCTTCCACCCCTCCACACTTTCCCTCTTCCTAGCAACTGGCACCTAATTGGCGAACCTGGTGCACCTCCTGATTGGCCCCAAATACCACAAGTATTTGCACAAATTTGTCCTAAATAAAATTGTATCGGTACCACGTTACTACCTCTCCCCTTCTGCTAAAATATGGATGAAAATTAAATTGACCGATAGGAAAGGGACAGGTAAGACGACTAAGGTTCCCTAAAATTGACCCACCCTCAGGGAACTATTTGTCAGTGGCTTCTATGATAAAATGTGTCTGTGGTAATGCGACCATCCCCATTGCAAATTGTCTCCGTACCCCAAGCTGTAAGAAATGATCGAGACACCCCCATCTACCCAAAATGCCCCCAGTTTGTGTCAGCTGCCCTGAACGAGAGCCTGAAAAACGCCCCCTGCTCTAATTCACTGTGTCCCTAATTGTTGTCCATAAGATCCCTCCTTCCCCGAGGATAAGTTTAATAATTATTGCAAACCACCCCTCCCGAGTTTTTGTAGTAACCAGGTTGCGAGGATTTATATAGAAAGTTAGAAAGATGTATGCAAAGTTAAAAATTAGATCGAAAATCGAAAGACCTTGTTGCTGTAAGCCTTGCTGAAAATAAGATGTTTTTTTGATGTAATGAAGACTTGTTTAGCCTATGTTCATCCCTCAGAAGGATGCCTATCAGACTATGGTGAATAGCACGTTGCACTTTTTGTAAAACACAAGGCCCTGAAGACCAGCCTAGCTTTTCAAGACTTGTACTAGGGAAGTGGGTCTCTGCCAGAAGAACTGACATCTACTATAATAGACATATGACAAATGAACGTAATAATCATCAAAGCGTCAAAGAATTAGCCAACAAAAGGAAGTTGTAAGGAATCCAGCAAACCCATCATCAATTGTTTATACGTTAGTCGCAAGAATCTCCAATGTAGTGAGTGCTTACCCCAGTTGCTTGGTGTTGGGAGAGAAATAGACTTATGTAATTACCTTCTTCTGCAATATCTCTAAAGACTGTCTTTTCAAAACTCATTTAAGGGTATCACTGTCGGAGGAGAAAGAGACCGGATGTGGGAGCACGCGGCCTGACTGCGGATTGTGGAACATCAGCGACGGAGGCCGAGGCGAGACCACAGCAGTAAGGAGACGCCGGACGGGGCATTGTTTCAGACAAAGCTAAGGAAAGGGCTGACCTGAAGCCCCTGCTATATGATCAACGTGTGCCAAAAGCCCCCGCTCTCTGAACATGGTTACGGACTCGCCTGTCGCAAAACTCTCCGCCTCCCCCTGATCTGTTCCCGACTTGGCCTTGCTCCATCCCCTCCTCCTCCGACCTACCATAAGGACTGTTCACACCCGCACCTTTCCATCCGAACTCCCAAGTTCCTCCAAATCCTACTGAGCTACCCAGAGAAGAGTACTCCTTGCGTCAGAAAGGAGGGAACTCCGACTAAGTAGACCACGGACTATGTTAAAACCCAGAACGGTGACCTAGAACTCCACCAAGGGTCGCCCCCGAAGAAAAGATAAACAAAGTCTGTGGTTCTGCCCGCTACCAAGCACCTTGAAGATGATGGAAGCAACAGGAAATGCCCACCACAGGGACTCAAGAAACGAACGGATCTCACAATTCTGGAACAATTGCATTTTCCATTGCAAATCTATGCTCTGCATTACGGAAGGAGATGCACCTGCTCCAAAACCGTAACGCATTCCTCCTACGAGGTCTGACGAAAACCAAACAGAATGCACCCCTACCCGCAGACCCCCAACGACTCAATCCACATGAACATTTCTGTTGATAGGTAATCCAGATGCTCAACAGTGCCGACAGAAGACGACAAAGGACAACGAGAACTCTGATATATATATTTTTGCTGTATCTCATTTCTTTCCCAACCACCATTGGACTGACTATGCACCCGCCGTATACAAAAAGGACTTACTTATATGATAACTTACCAGTTCTTATTCTATGATCTGTACCCAACGCCCTCACTACGTAATTCTAGTCTGATATTGCATTACGATGACTTTTTCTGCAACCAACTTAACGATGAACCCGCCTACTAAATGATGAGATTTTTCAATATGATGTTGATAATGTGATGTTTATGTACAGTTCTTTCGCCTAAGTCCCCTCTCCCTTACTTATGATCGCTGCATATAGGTGTAGATAGGAAATAGGCCAGCAAGATGTCTTGGAAATGTTAAAGGGAGGACTGTGGAAAATAACTACAAACTTGGTGAACATTATCGGCGCCATCTTGCCCCTTTTCCAAGCCCATTCGTGCGCGTAAGCGGCAGCCATTTTGAGCACCATGGCCTCCCTGCCCCTCGCTGATAGCCAGCACGTCTCTCTCTCTCTTAACCTCGCAAGCATTCCCCCACACACTGACAACCCCCGCTCTCTCGTGCCTAGGGTCATAAACCCCTCTTCAGCGCAGCTTCACCACTGAATCCCATCCTGTTCCCAGCGCGACACCTCCCCTCATTCCTTTCATGGCCTCAAACCCTTTTGATGCAAACCCCTTTTCCTGTGTCCCCGTTTGTCTTCCCTGTTCCCAGGCCGCCACCTGGCTCTGCGGATACTGTTTATTACCCCGTACAGTAGGAAGCTTCCCCTCCCCATCAAAAGACCCCCGAACCGATCAAAGCCCCCACCCCATGAGATCCGATCAACCCCATGCATTCCGTGAATCGGCGGAATGCCCTGCTGTGCGACAACCATCACCTGTTGTGACCGGGGTGGGGAATCCAACTGTAAATGTATGTGGGAACGGGTCTGAAGGGGAGATTCCGAGGATGTTCTTTCAAGTACTAAAGTATTGCAAGAATGTGTTATGTGCAATAAAGGTCATAATCCCTAGTATAAGAGGCCAGGCCTCAGAGATGTGGTTAGAGCACCTCGTGACGATACTTGCTGTCTGAATTGATGTGTTCTCCTCCGGAGAGAATAAAATCCTCGTTTCCTGCCTTCCAGTCTCCAGCGCCTGCTTCTTCATTGATTAATATTGGTGGGTCATAGAGGCGATACCGCCGGGCAACATAAAAGGGTCTTTGGTTACCGGTTGTCTTTGGAACCCTTATTAACACCCTTTGTAACAGTATACAGTTTTATCATGGATAGGCAGATAATGTCTGTGAGAAGGGGTGTTTGCTTATAGCTTAAAAGCATAAGGACTGGGGCTAGAATGACAGGTAAGAGGTGAATGCTTATTGGAGTGCCCTGGCACTAGGATTAACTGAAGGATCTCTTATTGCAATAAACAGTTACAGAGTGTCCAGGTTTTTTAGAACTTCCTGAACACCAAATGATTAGAGCTGCAGTGCAAGACATCCAACGCCTTGGCCATGAGAGAGGAGAAGAGGTGGGTCCCCAAAAACTGTTCTAGTATTAGGAAGATTAGGAAGGGGGCGAAGATAGAATGGTTTCCAGATAAATTTGGAGATCATAAACAGATTGGGGGCAGATACATAGGCTATTCAGATGGTGAGAAATGTACATTCTATGGAGTAACTCCACAAGAGGCGGGGAAACAGTGTGCTGCACTAGCTGAAGACAGTGAGTTTGGTACAGTGACAGTCCAAGTAAAGTGAATCACAGTAGTCCAGGTGGTATCCACCTCCCACAGAGAGAAGATGGAAGCAAGACTCAGAAGGTAGCAAAGAGAAACTACTTTTCAGGACCTGGAAAAGAAGCTGATGGAGACTTTAAAGACCAGGAGTGAGAGAGGGCGAATGAAAGATCAAGACTTTAAGATTATTCACAGTTTTCAGTGGGATCAGACAGAAACCATCACCAGCGTATAGACCATAGTGTGGTGGATCCAGTTCTAGAACTCTGGGAACCGTGTGGGGCAAAGGGGATAGGTTGACTGAGGTGCATTTAAATAGTTGTGTGCAGACTAGAGCCTAGGGGTTATTGCTGAAGAACATTAGAGACTGGGCAAAGTCCCATTATGGTAGGGGCATGGTAATTTACAGGAGGGCGTGAGGCACATTTGCAAGAGAATTGGTCAGATCATGAGCTGTAGAATCATATGAAGGCTACGACCGTGGGCTGAGGGGCATCAACAGCCGTGCATGCCTTTGCTGCACTAGAATCTGGTGGCGGAGATTGGGAAGAAGCAATCAGATTGAGGGTGTATATTGGCGGAGCTGTGCAAGGACCCCGTACTGAGGAAGCATAGGGTGCTTAGTACTGGACTAAGGACTACTGTAAGAGCTGGGAGCGACCCCTGCACAGGAGTAGCATAGGCTTCACTGTGTAGGAATGAGGGGCATTGACAGAGATGCCCCTGCCCCTTCTACTGGAGTAGTGCCCAGTGCTGCTGCACGGTAAATTGGCAGAGCAATCGATAGGTGCTGAGGAGCAGTATATGGTAAGCTATAGAGGATGGAAACACAGAGTCCATGCTCTGCAGGGCGCTATACTGTGGTAGCGCAGGGTGATGCTGGATGGAGGTGCATCAGCAGAGCTCTGATTGCCCCCATCTACTGGAGGTAAACTGGGCTCTGTTCAGGGCAGAGGGGCTTTGGCGGAGCCGTCCACGGACCGGAGTACCGCTGTCGGTCGGACTGAGAAGCCGATGGCCAGGTTCAGTCTCTGGGCTCCAATTATCTTCTGTAATTACATTTCCTTTTATGCGAAGCACAATATCTAGCTGGCAAACGCTGGAATCAATTCTCCAGGCTGAGGATTCATTGCCCTTTTTTATTACGTTCAGACGGATCCGGCATTTAAATCTCGGCGGAGAAAAGTCAACAGATGCGCAGAGAGGAAGGCGGCGAGGCGTGATGTATCGACAGTCGTTAAAATCCATGTCTAACATTGTTAGGCGATAATAATTTTTCATGCATGAGAACCCTGCATGCCGCCTGCATCAGCGAAGGAAGCCGCGCGCAGAATACATTACACGGCGACGTCAAAGCAAACAAAGGGTTTAGATATCTATATATTAATTAGCCCCAGAAATAAAGGATCCGTCATCCAGTGGATTACTTTGCAGAACAAGTCCTGGTGGCATAAATGACTCATCCGAATGTAGACGATAAATATTCACGTATTTTACTGTAAATCTTATTGAACCCTTGATCGAGCTACCAATAAATTAAATTGTCACAAAGACGAACAAGAAGAATCGTTCAGAGCGTGGAATTAAGTGGATGGTATAAAAGCATTCATCTGTCATTGTATTAAAGAGTCAGAATAAAAGACTTAACTACCAATGATTAAAGCGAAGATTCTAGAATTAAGGGCCAGATGTACGAAAATTCTGGTTGCAAAAGTTCTTTTTAATGTGCTCGGGTTTTTTATAGCAATTGGAGCTGTTTTAGAAGTAAAAAAAAGTGTGTATCCATTTTGAAAAACGTTTGTGTATTATTTTAAGGTTCAAATCATAGAATTGCTAAGGTGGGGGTCCCTAACATCCAGTAGTGATTCAATGGGTGTTCACAGATGACACAAGGTTAAGAACCCCTGAACTAGAGGAATAAATAATTCCTCACTGCATTATCATGGATTTAGTTGGGAGGAGGCTGGTGAACAGCAGCCTCCTCTAAACTCCATTGAAGACAGCCTGGCTCTTATGATCAGTGAGTGAGAGGCAAGATGTTTCACCTGCAAGGCCCGAGAACATCACTTAGATTGTATTAAGAGCAAAGTGACCATGCCTGGTAATGAGGAGAGGAAGAGCTGGTGCCCACTGGGGAAGGCCGAAATGCAGGCTCCATGGGACCACCATGTCTGAGCAGCAGCACCTCTGTTTTAGATCGACTGAGGCAAGGCCAGCTAAGCCCTAGCCACTCCTGGATCAGACAAAAGCATACAAGCCGTGCAAGGTGGTGGCTTCCCGGATCCCATGTGACATGCCAAATGCCCTCGGCGCACTTGTGATGGGAGCAACTGAGTCGGTCTAAGGTCAATGAGAACCACCGAGGGGTGGAGCGATTGGGTACAATGCGGACCCTGGAGCCAAACCACAGGAGGCATTTGTAGTCAATGACTAGATGATTAAATCTGAAAAACAGAAAATAACTTTAAACACACAAGTGTTACTCCCACCCAAACTATTCTGAAGGTCATCTAGAGTGACGGAGAAAAATAATGTGAATCCATCCATCTGATGTCATGCAGTGGCTATAGATGATCAGTGTACGGTACGGGAACTTGTGCTTCAAGGTGAGCAGTTCTTTAATATTCAAAGGGGTGTCTCGGTACTCCATTGCAGGAGTTGTTGCTTCGAATATGAGAACAGATTGGAGGAAATCCCGGATTTCATGATCTTTACCATGTTTGACTGACCAGAAATTGACCAGAAGTTAGTTGGCATTTCCGGGATCTGTCTCTTTTACCTTCGGTTATGAGGACATGTAGTGTGCCTGGAAGAGCCCAATTGCACAAACTGTTGCCACAGAAAATGCCGACAGCATGTGTTACTCTGTCTTTAGAAAAGAGGTCAGCGTTAGTGAATTGTTTTGCATTGTACTGTGTTGCACTGCAGCATTTGTAACGTAGATTCCTGCAGTGCTCAACCGGTCTTGTGCTGGTTATGGTGGTGTTTCACAGCGCCCCTTACCACAGAGCCCTGAAGATGATTTTTTTCTGCAAGCTTATTTTATTTTTTTTAAAAAGCTTAAAAACACTTATTCCTTGTCAGATACAGTTTGACTGCTAGTTAACACTGCTTCAAGGTCAATCAATTTTAAAACATTTTAGTTTCAAGACTTCTTCCTATTATATTACAAGTACTCGGTCTTCCTTCTGTTTTTTTTTTGCATATTTCATGCATGTTAGTTTGCTAACAGGCCTAGGCAATGTTTTTTATTTTTGTTTTGCAGGAAATGCATTAGAAAGATCTGGATTCAAGAGGACCTACAAAATGGATTCCCCAGCCATCATATCTGCATTGTGGAGTGCAATACCTGGGTTCTAGGATGACCCATCAGCTTCGTTGTGTCTCATAAAGTTTGATTCCTATGAGTCATAGTTCTTTCCAGTTACTGAAGGATTCATCTCCCAGTAGAATGCACCACTTCTCCAGGGATGAAGGAATCATCCATCAGTAGAGTGTATGGCTGATGTGAGTACATACAATAGTACAGCTTTATGAATTGCTCTAGTAACTTTTCTTGGCCACCATCAATAGGAGGGCTTTGTAGCATGGTATAGTTAAACCAAGTGTATTATGAGCAGTCCAAAGAAGTAGAAACAGTTCTGCTGAGTGAAGGTTATTTCTCAAAAGTGCAGCATTAACCACAATTCTCTGCTTAGCTATGGAAGATCAGCGTTGTTTGCCTGCATGCGGTTAGAAAGGTGAACGAGAGTAACAGGAATAGAACCCTTCCCTTTTTTTTTGAGCATGGTGGCTTCTGACATGACAGATGGGATCAACCTGGGAAAGTATTAATTTATTGGACCCAGCACCCTGAGCATTACTAGCGCCAGTATTCGGATGAATAGTCCCCAGGCAGCCAGCTTGTGAAATACCCCACAGATAGGCCTTTAATGATGGACTGGCCAAATTATATTTATTAAAGTCACTAAGGCATTGCTACATCCACCCTATATTTAATTAACTCTTTTGATTTGTGTTGACAGTTCCGAGATGTAGTGTGCCTACGAATATCAGAACACACCAGTAGCACTGATGCACTACCAGAAGACATCTTCCACAATGCACACCAAAGTACTCCAAACATAAACGATCTTCCACAAATAACACAGCCGCATCACTCCAATAGACAATCTCTCCTAACAGCAGAACAGCTGTACCACCAGACTTAGCAGCACAATTCTACTTCAAGACCATGCCTTTTTCCACAAGCTGCATTCTCAGGCCATGTATTAAATCTCAAAACAGGAATTAACACCGCAGCACTGAAAAATAATTTCCCACAACCAGCAATTATGCTAAATCTCAAAAACATTTAGCACAAGGAGCACAACTACATGGGATCAAAACATTTTTCATAGGGAAAATTACATTAAAACATAATAATAAGTCAGCAAGATCCCAATGCAGCTCTGCCCACAGACCCTACCACCTTCGACAAGTAGGCAGTGCCCTCGGATCACCCGAGCAAACCATTCCATCTTTACTGCATAGGATTAACACAGACTGTTGCCTTCTTTAAGCATCATGCCACACCACAGGACCAAAGAAACACTGGATACCTAGACATCTCCATTTTCAGACAAACCGAATCAACAGCACCATCTCTACTGGTCAGCAACTAGAGCACAGCAGCAAACTCATTAACTCATACAATGATCACACCTGAAGTGACAGCACAGCCACACTGCAAGACTACCCCCATCAGTAAACCACGCCATGCCATCGCCTACATCAGAACAACTGTACTACTACCCTACTCTTTCCTATCGTTCAAGCAACACAAACAGAACCAAGATAAGAATTCCACAAATGAATGGTGACAGAATAATGACTGCACTCAAAATTCCTATGGGGAGACTCCGAAAAGATATTCTATCAAAATTTGCAGTCCACATACAGTAACACACTACACCAGTGTTTCTTAACCTTTTGACTTCTGTGGGCCCCCACACTTAATCATTACTGGAACGCGGGGACCCCCACTGACCCGTTCTGGGAATCTGGGGACCCCACTGAGTCATTACTGGAAGCCGAGATGATTTGAATCACAAAACAATACACACACAAATGCATAAACAAGCATTCATCAAACAAATACACAAATGATTCCATTTTATATTTAATTCGCAATACATGTAAAAAAACTAAACCCTACATTTTAATTGGAAGGTTGGAGCTTTTCAAAGTTTAGCTGAGGCCGCTCCTCGTCCACACTTAAACTGCACCAGGGGCTCCCTCGCATCTCTTCACCCCCTGTGAGATTTCTCACGGTGGAGGACTTGGATTTCAGAAAAACACGCATGCAACAAAGTATCGAGATTGCTGCATTGAGGTTTGGTCATGAAAATCAAGTCAGAGACAATGAGGTAAGCCTGAGAAAATGACATATGACGACGAGGCTGCGATAACGTGGGAGAGTCAAATACAGACATAGTAACAGAGAGACAAAAGTAGCAGCTAGAACCATGGATGGACTGGTCGCCAGCAATCACTCTCTCTCTCCGTTACATGACGAGACAGAAGTTGAAGAAATAGCAGAGACTGAAGCCAGCGATCAGAAGAGTGTGCAAAAAATACGTAAGTGTACTGAAGTGCAGTACACAGAGTGACAATATCAGAGCACCAAACCCCGGCACGGTGGTGCAACAAGAGCATGTGCAGTTAATAATGAATATCAGTGAACCCAGCCATTGGCTCAAGTACTGCAGTTTCCAACAGCGCTCACATTCAACAGCACAGTTAACTGGAGGGCATTGACCTGAAAAGTGTTAGTACGACGTGTGCAGGTGCCTATCGAGTCCAATCCACCCTGACTGAAGAATGACACATTACAGCACATTGCCACCACCTCTGATTAATGACTGCCGCACCACGTTTCCTACCCGGTGTGCCACACGTACAGGCGTCCGCAGAAATTTTTTCAGGGGGGGGCAAAATGTTAACATATCCCCCTGTTTTTCTGACTGCTTTCTCCATTCTCTTGCGTTTGTCCCGTTTTTTTATTGCTTCCTCCTTTCATTTTTCCGAGTATTTTCTCATACTTTTGCCTTATTTTTACTGCTTTTTCCTTCCTTTCCACTCCCTCGTTTTTCTGACTGCTTTCACCTGCATTTGTAATTTTTTTACTGCTTTTTCCTTAGTCTCCCCCATTGTTCTGACTGTTTTTTCCTGCTTCTGCATTGTTTTTTTACTGCATTTTCCTTCCTCACCCCTCCCCCCCATTGTTCTGACTCTTTCTGCCCTGATTTTTACCCTCCTCTCCTAAAAGTCTCCTGTTTTCCACCACATTTCAGAAATTCAACAAAACCAGGCAGGGCTTGCCGTAAAACATACAGGCTGTCAAAAAGCCCTAAAACTTCAAGTTTTAAATAGTTTTAAATTAATCTATTGTTATATCTGAACACAAAGCGCAGGACAGAGAGGCTGCTTCTCTCTCTGAACTCTCTCTGTCTGACTGGAGAGGAGCTTGCGCAATGTGCACTTGCTGGGGGCCGGTCAGAGTTGGACCATGATTGGTCCAGCTCTCAATTTGCATCATGTCAGGCAATTAGTAGGTGATGTGGTAATCCGCTATCATTGGTAGCGCTCAGCTACCCAATGACACTGCTAGCTGTCTCGCCTGTCTGCAATGCCACCGGAGCCTCCTGATGGCTGTCCCATGTGATTGGTAGCTGAGCGCTATGCTAAATGTCATTTGTAGTACCATAGCGCTCAGTTACCAATGACATGAGTCATGGGAAGAAATATTAACTAAACAAGCATTGGCATAGCCAATAGGTCTCGCCTTTGGGACCTTATAATAGTTTAGCTATGCAACCGTTGATGTTATTGCACCCAGGATATTGTGCTGGATAACTAAACACATAAAATCCCAAAGGTGAGACCTGTTGGCTTTGCCAATGCTTGTTATATGTTTGTTTCCATTCAAGCAGGAGTCCCACAGGACAACATGCGGCAACCATGCTGACTCCTGTGGGAGGAGGAGGGATAGGGTAGGGGTAGTGCAAGCACATGGCAGAGAGAGCAAGGAGGAGGGTGGGAGAAAAATCACAAGTTAGACAGCTTAAGGAGCCAAACAAAAAGATGGTAAAGAGGCTTGCTCCATGGGAGGGACAAACACAATGTTGACAAGCTGGGCATGAAAAGCCATCAAATAAGAAGTAGACAATTGAGTGACAGTGAGGTCAACAAATGGTAAGCAGTGGGTCCCACTGCAAGCACCTGTATTTTCTTGGTAAGTCCAAAATATGTATTTTGCAACTGCACTGTTTGGTAGGCTCAACCTAAAAGAGTGGTTGAAATGTAGCAAAAGATTATGGCTGTGCTACCGGATTCGAGACAGAGTCCAGTTCAGATGCTTCTCTGCTTCTTTTTGTAGTAGCGCTGCATACTTCACTTCTGCAGTTTCTAAGCGGTGTACATAACAGATGCCACTATGTCACATTTTATGTCCGTTCATTTACCGATCTCGGAAGGAAGGTCGAGGTGCCCTGGCAGATTTCACCTTGCAGACTCCAGAATACCACAATGTTCTAGGCACTCTAAAAATTAACAAACTATACGATGAAAACGGAAACTACTCACTTTGGGCCGTTCCGAGTTCACCTGTAAAATTTTTTTTTCAAATATAAAAGTTTATTTTTCACTGACAAATCGGCTGTGTTGTTTCAGACAACGAGGAATCGCCTGGGGTAGCTGTGTTTCCATCCACATGAGCAGGGAGTGAACTTAAACAGGGCCTGTGCGACAGGGGCTTTCTCCACTTTGCTTCACAAAACTCTCTGATGGGGCCGACTCAAGAGCTCTCTTTGGCAGTGAGGTCAGAGTGGTCCATTGTACACACCTCAATAAAATAGCCTTCAAATTTAGACTACCAGCACACACGTGCCATTATATGCCTGGAGGAAGTTACAATAAATCTGTTCAATTTTATAGAATACCCTTGAAGTGCCACCCTGAGCTCCGTGGGTATAATACGAAGTGCCCAGGTTGTGTCATCCAAAGGACATTTAATGTCATTATATGATCATCTAAAGTGCCAATCCAAACATGACCAACATTTCTGATAGCTGCACCAGTATGACCCGCACCAGACCAGAGATCCAGGGGGGGGCAAGCGCCCCTCCTTGCCCCTCCCTGCGGACGCCCATGCATCACACAACAGTGTCTCCCACTGGTTAGACATCACAGGGCTCTGCCTTAAACAAGCATCACCGCTGCACCATCATAGAACATTGTCCCATGCTGGCACTACAACTGCATCAACACAGCTCAAGGCTCCCATAGACACCAAAACTGCTGCTACAACACATACCTCCCAAAACCACCACAACTGCATCAACACAGCTCAAGGCTCCCATAGACACCAAAACTGCTGCTACAACACATACCTCCCAAAACCACCACAACTGCATCAACACAGCTCAAGGCTCCCATAGACACCAAAACTGCTGCTACAACACATACCTCCCAAAACCACCACAACTACATCAACACAGCTCAAGGCTCCCATAGACACCAAAACTGCTGCTACAACACATACCGCCCATAACCACCACAACTGCATCAACACAGCTCAAGGCTCCCATAGACACCAAAACTGCTGCTACAACCCATACCTCCCATAACCACCACAACTGCATCAACACAGCTCAAGGCTCCCATAGACACCAAAACTGCTGCTACAACACATACCTCCCAAAACCACCACAACTGCATCAACACAGCTCAAGGCTCCCATAGACACCAAAACTGCTGCTACAACACATACCTCCCATAACCACCACAACTGCATCAACACAGCTCAAGGCTCCCATAGACACCAAAACTGCTGCTACAACACATACCTCCCATAACCACCACAACTGCATCAACACAGCTCAAGGCTCCCATAGACACCAAAACTGCTGCTACAACACATACCTCCCATAACCACCACAACTGCATCAACACAGCTCAAGGCTCCCATAGACACCAAAACTGCTGCTACAACACATACCTCCCATAACCACCACAACTGCATCAACACAGCTCAAGGCTCCCATAGACACCAAAACTGCTGCTACAACACATACCTCCCATAACCACCACAACTGCATCAACACAGCTCAAGGCTCCCATAGACACCAAAACTGCTGCTACAACACATACCTCCCATAACCACCACAACTGCATCAACACAGCTCAAGGCGCCCATAGACACCAAAACTGCTGCTACAACACATACCTCCCATAACCACCACAACTGCATCAACACAGCTCAAGGCTCCCATAGACACCAAAACTGCTGCTACAACACATACCTCCCATAACCACCACAACTGCATCAACACAGCTCAAGGCTCCCATAGACACCAAAACTGCTGCTACAACACATACCTCCCATAACCACCACAACTGCATCAACACAGCTCAAGGCTCCCATAGACACCAAAACTGCTGCTACAACACATACCTCCCATAACCACCACAACTGCATCAACACAGCTCAAGGCGCCCATAGACACCAAAACTGCTGCTACAACACATACCTCCCATAACCACCACAACTGCATCAACACAGCTCAAGGCTCCCATAGACACCAAAACTGCTGCTACAACACATACCTCCCATAACCACCACAACTGCATCAACACAGCTCAAGGCGCCCATAGACACCAAAACTGCTGCTACAACACATACCTCCCATAACCACCACAACTGCATCAACACAGCTCAAGGCTCCCATAGACACCAAAACTGCTGCTACAACACATACCTCCCATAACCACCACAACTGCATCAACACAGCTCAAGGCGCCCATAGACACCAAAACTGCTGCTACAACACATACCTCCCATAACCACCACAACTGCATCAACAGAGCAAACAATCACTTCCATCACATCACTAGGACTTTCACTGTACCATCACGGTACCTTGCACCCACCTCTCTCCTCCACAGGCACCTTCACTGGATGAGCAGAGTGTGCAGCTGCCAGCAGGCACAGCTGCAGCACTATCACAGCACAGTGGCCCGTGAAGTTACTCCAGCTGCTCCTCCCAGGAGTGAGGGTGTGCTACCTGCGCCACCACTGCACAGCACCCATCACAGGAAGCATAAATGTACCTTCACTGCAAGCTGCATCCAAGAGCACGCTGAGGCTGCTGCTGGTAAACAGCAGGCTGCTTCCTATCGGCAGCAGGCAGCACAGCCACAGCAGGCAGCTTCCCATAAGCAGCAGGCAGCACAGTTACAGCATGCTGCTTCACAAAGGCAGCACAGACACAGCAGGCCACTTCCCATTGGACGAAGGCAGCACAGTCACAGCAGGCCGCTTCCCACAGGCAGCACAGTCACAGCAGGCTGCTTCCCACAGGCAGCACAGTCACAGCAGGCTGCTTCCCATAGGAAGCAGGCAGCATAGCCATATCAGGCTGCTTCCATAGGTAGCAGGCAGCACTGGCGCAGTAGGCTGCTTCCCATCGGCAGCAGCACAGTCACAGCACGCTGCTTCTCATAGGCAGCAGCACGGGCACAGCAGGCCGCTTCCCACAGGCAGCACAGCCACAGCACGCTGCTTCTCATAGGCAGCAGGCAGCACAGTCACAGCAGGTTGCTTCCATGGGTAGCAGGCAGCACTGGCGCAGTAGGCTGCTTCCCATCGGCAGCAGCACAGTCACAGCACGCTGCTTCTCATAGGCAGCAGCACGGGCACAGCAGGCCGCTTCCGACAGGCAGGACAGTCACAGCACGCTGCTGCCCATAGGCAGCAGGCAGCACAGTCACAGCACGCTGCTTCCCATCGGCAGCAGCAGAGTCGCAGCACGCTGCTTCCCATAGGCAGCACATGCCAGCGCGCTGCAGGCGCCAAAGCAGGGCACCAGTCCTCAGGCAGGGGAGCGGTGTTCTCGCGCACCTGTCACGCGCACATGCACTCACTGCGACTTCCGGTGCAGGCCTCCCCTGTTCTTCCAGCTGCTGGGAGCAGCGGACATTTCTATTATAGTTTCCGAGCCCCAAGCATGGGACGGGGCAGGGTGGTACTAATTACCGGGAATGAGACACGGCCCGCACTCATTCATAAATCCATCTCCGGGGAGCCGTGACTTCACAGTGCAGGAATGTAGCACTCCGTAAACCACAGCAGGGCTGACCGGGGCCTGCAGGTGGCTGCAGATTGTATCAGAGAGGGGAAGGGCGCGAGGCTGGCACCGACCCGGGGAGACGTCATTCTCATGGAGGGGGCAGGATGTCCCAAGACAGCATCGCACCCCAAGGGCTGGGATCTGTGTGGTACCAGCTCTGCAGTAAGGCCCAGCTGCTGATCTGTGCTGCACAAGCCAAGAGAATCACCCGTTTGGGCTAGCTCTGCTGTCTAACACTGGGGTATGAATTGTCTCATGAAGGGTAACCTTGATGTCCAATGGCCAAGGATGATTCATGTCACCTGAGAAACCTCGTCTCGAGCCCTAGTATTGGCTACTGGACAGCAGCACAGCAGCACGAGACCACTCATCTACGAGACCGAACAGCCCCGTGTGATCTGAGACACCTAAAGGGCACCAGTGCAGACCTGAAACCTGAAATCAATTCATGAAAGCTGGGTTTCGACTGTGTAATAATAAAAATATGTAATTTCAAGACACAGCAGGCTAGGAATGCTGGATGCAAAACCAGGTCTGACAGAAAATCACACTCATGCACGTGGGAGCCAGGGGGAGCTATGTAAAAGAGGTCTCATGCTGGGTACCACACGGTCACCCTAAGGGTAAGTCTGGCTTCCTGGAGGTTTATTTTATTCTAAGGCCAGAGGGTGTGTGTCACCTGAAGCCCCGCTTACCTGCGTACACCATGCACGTGTCCGATAGGCGTAAACTGATAGACAGGTCTGTTCTGTAGCGTGCCAAGTTTTGTCAATACTCGAAACTCTCCTGGTAAAGCGCTAGGGGCACTGGCCTACTGTGTGTATGTGTGTGTTTTTCTCTCTGCTGGTTGAGGTTATAAAAAGGGTAACTTTTTATTCTTCTAGGAGAGCAATTTTGCAAATAGGGGGTACGTAATTACGTAGTTGGTGGAGTAGAAAAGAACTGCGGTAAACTCGAGAATGGTACGCCCCCTAAGCATGAGATACTTATGTTGCACACTGATAGCTCACCGAGGAGAGAAGTGGGCTAGAACAGCTAATACAACACTAATAGGAAACAGTCTACGGAAAAAGAAAGGTTGCACTGCATGGGGACGAATCATCAGGGGTGAGAACATCTGAATGGGAACATGTTACAAGTCAAAAAACATCAAATCCTAGCATTTTTGCACCACTGCTGGATGGATTTATTAGGGGATTTGTAAAGTGTTGCTCAAACCCGGCAGATATAGGTCAATGGAAGATAGAACTCGAACAGCCGAAGCTTACACAAAGACAGAGCCAGGACATGGATACAATGAAAAGTAATTCGTAAAGTCTTTAGCATCTGTGTCCCTGGAGGGATGGCGCTGTTGTCTAAAGTTTAAGTGCATTTGATTGTTCCAACTTGGGGGGAGGGGGGTGGGGGTACATGGTGCTGAAGCATGAGGATCAGGTGAATGCAAAGTTTGTGTTTCTTTGCATACAGAAGTTTACGAATTTCTCGAGTGCTTTTGTCCTGCGGCGAGGTTGCAAATATTGATAACTTTGTGAAGTTTTTCTCTAGGTAACTCCCGTTCAAATGTTCGGGATTACTATATTAGAATGTCCTGGTGCACATTTACCCATCACCTGGCTTTCGATAATGCCAGGATGCTGGAATACTGCGGTGCTCAGAGTCAGAACCATAGGATGCCATTTAAAATGGGCACCTGCTTAGGAAAATCAGAGTTACCACACCTGACTCCCATACTAATTGCACACTATTGGGCCATTCCCCACCCAGACGTTTCACTGGCTTCCATCTGGTGAATGTTCAGGTGGGATACACCACGAGGGTGTTATTGCACGAGTTACATTTCTCTGGAAGTTTGTAGTTGAAGTGCTATTTTCTGATGAAAGTTATTGCAGAGGAAAGATGGACACTAACTTTTTATGCTAAAAATATCTTCTGAAGAACTATTTATGTATCAGTAGCAGGCTTTAGGCAATAAATAATTGCAAACGACACGATTTCCGTGCAGATATTCCGAAGGCAAAAACTTTGCAAACTTCGGAAAGTTTGCCACTTTTCAAATAATGCATGATTGTCGGACAGCTGCTGTCCAAGGCCTACTGACCATCCTAGTCTAACCTTGATTTGTAGCCCAGAGAGGGTGCGGACGCGTCTTCTTACCCCTTCCTGTGCAGAAAATGTCTCCCCTGTTGAGCCCCTCTGGATACACGGGTGTTCGGGCTTGGCTGGCTCAGCCGTCAGGGGAGCGGGTACCTTGTTGTGCAGAAGCCGAGAGTGTTTCCCCCTGGTGTATGAAGTCTTCTTTTGAAAGGGGTCTGGGCGCCCCTGCCCTCCCCTCAACCGCCCCCCCCTCTACCCCTTCGAAAGGTGAAACCCTGCCCACGGGGCGCGCGCCAGCCCTCCGCGAGGGTCAGGCTTCCTGATGATAGCACCCCTCTCTGCCGCGTAATTAATGGTCTCAATTAAAGATTCCCGCCAACAAGCTCTTCCTTTCTCACAATCCATCACTCCCCGGGGAAGGAAATCAAAATGATGGGTGGGGAGAAAGGGAGGGGGGGTTGTAGGGGGGGGGGGGGGGACAGTGAAGAGTAATTCTGCAGCCCGCCCTGAAACTTTTATAGTGGATTTTGGGGCTTTTATTGAAACATCGATCAAGATCTTTCCCAAGCAAATACCACACAAGTGATGCTCTTCTGTTAACAAACCCCCACCTCGGGGCGGGGGGAGCATAGAAATCTCGGACCCCCTAAACTCACAGATCGGATTTATTACCTGTCTGGGAGGGGGAGGGGGGTGGTGTCGGGGGCAGGTCTCAAAGTTCACTCGGATTGTGTCGTTTTTTTTCTCACAAACGTTTCTAAAGTGTCCACACAAAAAAGATTCCTCCTGAAGGACAAAGGCAGAAGTTATAAAAAAATAAACAAAAACACTTAGCTTGTGTTTTATGAAAAAAATTGTGTTGTCCTGTTCTCATATGCAGCTTTTAGAAATTAAGCAGCTACGACTGCTCCAAAAAATAGAGCGCACGGTGTCCCACAGTGACGTCACAGCCATGCAACAACATACTAAGACAGGACCCCGCTCACTAACCTAACTACTGCCAAGAAAGGAGCTCTCTGCAGCATCAGAAGCGAAGGGCGTCTTTGGTGCGAATTTTTGCCCTGTGTCCAGACTCCAGCGAGGTCGCGCCGCTGGTGGGAGCTCTCCTGTGGTCGGCGGAGTGCCTACCAGCTCCCAGCGAGCGCTGACCCCATCATCATTGGCTGCCTGCACCGGGGGACTGCGAGGACCAGAAGCCTTTGCTTCTTCCACCTGGTGCCTCTTCCCCCGGCGGTAACGCCCCCTATCTGCCGCCTTTAACTTTTCGCGACACCCGCTCCGCGGGTGCCGCTCACTAACCTAACTACTGCCAAGAAAGGAGCTCTCTGCAGCATCAGAAGCGAAGGGCGTCTTTGGTGCGAATTTTTGCCCTGTGTCCAGACTCCAGCGAGGTCGCGCCGCTGGTGGGAGCTCTCCTGTGGTCGACGGAGTGCCTACCAGCTCCCAGCGAGCGCTTGACCCCATCATCATTGGCTGCCTGCACCGGGGGACTGCGAGGACCAGAAGCCTTTGCTTCTTCCACCTGGTGCCTCTTCCCCTGGCGGTAACGCCCCCTATCTGCCGCCTTTAACTTTTCGCGACACCCGCTCCGCGGGTGCCGCTCACTAACCTAACTACTGCCAAGAAAGGAGCTCTCTGCAGCATCAGAAGCGAAGGGCGTCTTTGGTGCGAATTTTTGCCCTGTGTCCAGACTCCAGCGAGGTCGCGCCGCTGGTGGGAGCTCTCCTGTGGTCGACGGAGTGCCTACCAGCTCCCAGCGAGCGCTGACCCCATCATCATTGGCTGCCTGCACCGGGGGACTGCGAGGACCAGAAGCCTTTGCTTCTTCCACCTGGTGCCTCTTCCCCCGGCGGTAACGCCCCCGTGCATAAATCTCCCTTTAAATTGAACTACATCACACGCAACGCGGGACGCGCGCGAGGAGAAGCGCGAGGCAAAGCCCGGGCCAAGGGCGGGCCCGTTTCAGACTGTGAGAGACTGGACTGGGCCACAGTATTTGTGTTTTTTTCACCCATTTGTAGATTTGTTCTGATAGAAATTGTGGGGTCTAACATCCCAGTCACCAGTCAACAGTGAGACCTGTCTGTTCGTGCCCTATCGTCTTTTTTTCTTACGTCTGAGACGCCTAGCGTCCGATCATGACTAGAGCCACTAGAAGCAAAAAGACAGATAAAACCACTGACATAACTGGACCCATTGACTTATTTCTAAATAAGGCCAATGCCGTCATTGATAATACCATCCAATTGATAGATCGACGGGTGTCTCACGAACTGGAGATTGCCAGAAAAAGATCGTCAATGGGCCCCTTGGCTTCAGCACAAACTCCAACTCATAAGGGTCCGATCATTCCCCTGTTGAATCAAGCAAGTGCACTAGTTCACACAGTTCCAAATACTGTGGACCTGTCAGCAACACAATTATCATTAGGATCTGATTCTGTGGAGGATCTGGAAAAAACACCGGACTTACAACTCCTACACAATCAAGACATGGCATTAGAACCCAACTCCATGGGGGATAGGGAGGGTGCCATACCTAAGAGGTTAACCAAGGGGTTGATTCCACATGAGATCACATCGGCTCCACCTAACGGTGTGAACCCTTGCAACCTGAATAAGAATAGTAACAACATTGTAGTGCTGCAAACCCCACCACCCACCAATAGTGTGATCTCTAACATGCCCCCACAGAACACTACGCCACTGGGGAACTTAGATACACTAGGTGCAGTAGGCGGTATACACAAACCATGCACCACATGTGTGACACTACATGACTTTCTTACAAATAGCATGGGGGAACTGTTAAAATACCATCTGAAACCCCTGGAAAAAAGTATAAGGATAATCGAAAAACAACTTGCTAAATTAAATACTCCTGCATTTACTCAGAAGTCATTGAGCACCCTAGATACGGGGGAGGGGAAAACCAAACAGCCAAGTAAACCGGCTAAACCGGTTAAACCGGCTCAACCACCTACTTTACCAGCTGTGTGTCCAAAGCCCCGTGCACAAGATAAAGAAGGAAACACCCAGACTACTAAAAGCGTCAAACAAAACTCACAAAATACCCCCAAACCCCAAATTGTAGAGGGGAAGGGCCAATCCGATATCACCAGCGATAATGCGCAACCCACCCCAGCCCTAGTGGCTTTAAATACTCAGTTAGCCAATCTAAAGGAGACTTCACACAAATCACAAAAAACCCAGTCCCTCCAATCTCAGGGGAAACAGAGGACGGGCACTAGATTCAGGCGGCCGTTTCACCTCCCACCTGAGGCTACCCCGTACACTGTTGTCCTAACAGGGGTGTCAGAACTGCCAGATGGCTCGGATGAGCCCCCGTGGTCACTAAGAAACAAAGTTCTGCAATGGCTTAGTCAAAATAGACCTATACAGCCATCGCATCTTAGCAGAATAAACTCAGTCAGAAGAGTGTTTTGGATTGGGGACACGAAAAAAAGCCTACAGGGTGACTGTGTTATAGTCAATTGTGACGATCCTGCCATGGTTGACTATATCTCTTCTTGGCCAGCGCTCGAAAAAAGGGGGGGGGTGGACGTACAGCGTCTTTCCTTCTTTTATCCACCGTTAAATATTCCCAATTATGAGAATACAATTGGTTGGGATGACGTCCAAGACTGGCCTTGGACACAGGTGGGGTACACCAATAGAAGCAGAAATAGGAACAACAATAATTACTGGAATAGAGGCTGGGATTCTCGCCCCTGGTACCATAGTAGAGGCAACCCAAATCCTGATTATTGGGGGGGGTTCCCACAAGGAACAGATATGATTGCTTAGACATGGTCGATTGACCAATAAAGGTTACTACAGGGGTATCAGAAGTTCCAGCCCCCCAACTAAAGATCCATGATGTCTCTCCCCAGGTAGAAAACACTAATCCTGTGATGACAGAGATTACACTAGAGCATGACACGGGTGGTGGAAACTTGTCAGGCCAGCAGCTAATAGAAAAACCTAGTAAGCCATTGAAGGAGAGCGGACTTGAGTCCACAACCGAAACCACCAGCACGCATTCACTTCTGAGCACAGTAGACAAGACTAAGACTCAAATTGATAACGAGATTGAAGCCCCGCCCGCGGGCATTGTCTCACTAACCAGTCAGGAAGAATCCAGCCCAACCAATGAGGGGAAATGTTCGCTAAAAATAACATCATGGAACATTGCTGGGCTGGCTAAAAAAGTGCGGGACCAGCTATTCCTAACTTTTATGGAAAGGCAGGACATAATCTGCCTACAGGAGTGCTGGGACCTAGATGAGACCCATATCGAGGGTTTTAGCACTTTTTATGTTCCCTCGATCCAGGGCAACCGAGGCAGAGGCTCTGGGGGACTGTGTATTTTCACTTCTAACCTCTGTAACGTAGAACAGAGTATGCACGAGGCAAGCGGGCCAAAAGCAGGTGTAGGGAGCTCATTACAAGGCCTGTTTATTAAATCAAATGGGCGCTCCTTTTTCCTGATCAACCTTTATAATAACGTGCCAAAAGTTGAGGTTAAAACCTTAATAGTGGAACTGGACTCACTGCTAAAGAGAGGTGGGCAGGCGGCAGACTGCTTACTTATAGCAGGGGATTTTAATTGTCACCTATGTCCCTATAGTCAAACAAAAAACGGTGGCATTTTTGACTTAAAAGGGGATCCTACTACGCACTTCGAACACTCCTTAGGGGGCAACTTGTTAAATCAATTCATGCATGAATGGGATTTGGCCTTTACAAATGAACTTTGTCAGCCACCCGTAGCGTTTCAAACAACTTTTTTTGGCCATGGGGCAGGCACTGTAATTGACTTTATTTTAGTCTCTAACAGGAATCAAGGCTGGGTGGGGGGTTTTGATACGGAGGGTCTAGCAATAAGCGACCATTTTCCTATCAGCACTTCCCTTAGTCTAGGGAAATCGGGGACCCAAAAAATAAGTACTATGAATATACTGCATGGTCGTTCAGTGGCGCTGGCCAGAAAAAATGGCTACGCCATTAAATGGGCAAAAATTGAACCCACAAACTTTCTGAAAGATTTATGCCCACATGCATCAAGCACTTTTGCATTCGCAAACGGTGCGATTCCTTAAAATCGGCCGTTTGCGAATGCAAAAGTGCTTTTTCAGATGCATCATCATTTCTGAATGGAATTCGCTGATTTTGCGACTTTCCAGAATGCGAATGCATTTAAGGAATCGCAAATTTGCGATTCCTTAAATGCAATGCATCATTCAGAAATGAAATTGCGAGAACAAGGTTTGGAAGTGCAAATTACCACGAGGTTGAACCTCGTGGTAAATTGCGAAAAATGTTTACAATGTACAAATTTACATTTTAAACGATGTCATGTTACAGACACACATGTCCTTAGGACATGTGTGTGTGAAACATCCATTTCAAATTACATTTCGGGGGTGCAGGGGGGGGTCCTTTGGACCCCCCCCTGCACCCATGAAATTTTCTAAGTGCCATTCGCAATTTCCATTGATTCCTATGGGCCTTTTGGCCCATAGGAATCAATGGGAATTGCAAATTCGCAATTTTGAACTCACAAAAATATTTGCGAGTCGGTAAAAATTGCGAATTTTACCGACTCGGAAATATTTTGCACTTTCCATGATGCATCCCGTTTTGCGAATCCATATTTGCGATTCGGTAAAATTCGCAAATTTGGAAACGCAAAACGGGAGTTTGATGCATGTGGGCATAAGTGCAGAAAGAATCTAGACAATTTACCACCTGTTTGGAACCAAGCACCAACCCCGAGCTAATAATACAGGCGTATGATGGGATTAAAGCCACAATAAACGCCAAGTTAACCAAAAAATTAAAGGTAGGGGATGACACGAGATTACATGGCTGGTTCAATCGAGCCTGTACTAATGCACACAAAGTCCTGTTACAGGCTTTAAAGACCGTCCCTAGGGATAGCGGCCGAGTTAAGGAGGCTAGACAAGCTTACAAGCTGACCCTCCTAACCAGAAAGAAAGAACTCAAAAACGCAGCTTGGGAAGCCCTGATAAAGGCAAGCGCCCTAAGGGACAACACGTCGTTCTGGAAAGAAATTAATGCCCCCTTCTTCCTGGATAGGAAGGTAGACTCCTTGGAAATAGGCATATCGGAAGACGTCTGGGTCAATCATTTTACCTCCCTCTATAAGAAAGAATCACTTGCTCTGATCCCACAAGATGAGATGGATGCGGGGCGAGAGGTTCCTTCACAGTCTCAGGGAAATTTCCCACTAAAAATAATGTTTACCCCTGCAGACCTGGAACAAGCGATCTCCCAGAGCGCAAGTTTAAAGGCCCCGGGGCCTGATGGAGTCCCCATTGATTTGTTTAAAGGGAACGTAGATCTTTGGGCCCCCTTACTAGCAAATGTACTGAATGCTTACACTAAACTAGGTTTTCCCAACACATGGAATGAGGCGATAGTCATCCCAATATTTAAAAAAGGGGACCGACAAGACCCAAAATGTTACCGCCCCATTTCCCTGTTAGACAATCTAATGAAGGTAGCAGGCAGGGTGCTGCTAACCAAATTACAAACCTGGTCCAAGAGCAATGGGATACTTTCAAAATTCCAATACGGTTTTAAGTCGGGTTTGGGAACCATAGAGCAGGGTCTAAACCTGTCCCTCATAATGAATAAATACATTGGATCAAAAAAAGGGAACCTGTTCCTAACATTCGTTGACCTAACCTCGGCGTTCGATTGTTTGGATCATGGAATGCTGTGGAAAACCCTGACCACAATGGGGATAGATAAAAACATCTTAAGTTTTATTCAGGAATTGTATAGAGATGCAGGCGCCACGGTGAGATTTGGCAAAAATGGCGAGCAAACTAGAAAATTCCCAATAGCAAAGGGTGTCCGCCAAGGCTGCATACTTGCGCCATTTTTATTCAACCTGTATATCAACGAGGTAGCAGCTTTCTTGAATGATCTGGAGGTGGACTACCCCAAGATAAATGGTCTCGCAGTCCCACTATTGTTATACGCTGATGATGTGGTGATTATGGCCCGCACTCAGCGGGGACTCCAAAAGGCACTAATGGGCTTTGCAACCTTCATGAGCTCTAGAGGCCTAAAAATAAACGTGGGGAAAACTTTCACGATGTCATGTACCACCAGAAAAACAGCTCCTGACTGCAAAACCTTTGTTAATGATTCAAAGATAGCAATGTCTAAAACCTTTTCTTATTTGGGTATTATTTTTAACAATAGGGGGACATGGTCTACAGCGATTACCTCCCGGAATTTGGCCTTTGCCCGCTCAATAGGGGCGGTCAAGCAATTTGCTAAAAAACTTGGCGGGAAACCGGTAGACACACTACTTAAGATTTATGCAGCAAAATGTGTGTCTACAGCTGTCTATGGGGCGGGGATTTGGGGACTTGCAGATAGCTCTGAAATCCAAAGGGTGGAGAATGCTTTCCTGAGGTATCTTTTAGGAGTCCCGCGTTCCACATCTACTACCATCTGCCACAATGAACTTGACAGATCCCATATTAGTGATCTGATAAAGATAGCGCCAGTCATGTTGTGGCACAAGATCTGGACATGCGAGGACACGACCTTCAATAGGGAAGTAATTCATGATTGCCTGCAGCAAGCTAACGGCGCTAAACAGCCATGGCTGGCCTATGTTAAAAAACTTCTGAATTCCATCGGCCAACCAGAATTCTTTTCAAACCCAACCTCATGTGCCCAAATCTCAAAAAAAGCATTAAAAGAGACATGCCTTGGTCTATTGGAGGAGAGGAGATATTATCTAGATGGGAATAAGTCTACCATTATAGCCCATCGCCAGATCCTCCATGATCATGGCCTTCATCCTTATTTGGCGCCAAATTTTTCATGTTATCACAGAATGCTTTTAGCACGATTGAGGACGGATTCCTTTTTCAGGCTAATAACGTTCCCTGTCCCAAATGATTGGTCTGTGAAACTGATAAAATGTCCGTGTGATGGAGTAGCCACCCAGTCTAATATACATTGTATCCTTTTCTGCAAGTATTATCAGTGGGGGAGGACAAAACACCTGTTGCCACTACTAAAGCTGTGGGGTTTGAGAAGTTGTAAAGCAGCCCTCCATAGATTGTATTTGCTCCAAGATGAGCTCACTATTGGAGTGGTGATAAAATTTTTGTCGTTCATTATAAAATGTAGAGGATCCATGAGAAGCGATTAGAAGGCTGAGGGTTTGTAGGAGTATTATTCTGTGCCTAATAACACCACATAATACATAAATATGCTATATTTACCTCAACCTCTTTATCAAGTTAATGAATTCACTTTTGTACCAAACGTTTTTATGAAAAGATTTTATGGCTTTTAAGACTAGATTAATTGATTGACAAGCGTAACGAATAGGAATTTGTTGCAGTGATTTCCTTTTTAATACTTAAGTGTCTAATGTTTGTGTTTTTGATTGTATTTTGTAATGTTTGCTTATATGGTGTTTGTCAAATACCGAATAAAGCTATCTTTGAATTTGAATTTGAAGACAGGACCCCATATCGGGCAGCGATGACACCACCTGAGCTTTTATCTCTAGAAGCAGAATCCATTACCTCACTGATGACGTCACCAGCACCATCAAACTGCCATCCTCCGAAAGAGAGCACACTTGGCATGCGCAGGACCCCGCCAGGAACTACCAGCCTTTGAGGTAGACCCGACTGTGGCTGCAAAATAAGACACTGTCCTGTGGAAACAAGCAAAATATCACAGTTTGAGATACCAAAAACACAAATACGGTCTCATAACTTCACCAGCGGCGTGTACAGGGCCGGATTCAGACCTTTAGAGGCCCTAAGCACTTCAAATAATTTGATGCCACATATTTATCTAATTCAAAATGTAAACAAAAATAAACTGTAAAATAAAATTGTATTATTCGAAATGAAACAAAACTTACATTAAGATGGAAAATAATGTTTCTTTTTGTATACTTCCGCTCTGTTTCTAGGTTCAGCTGCACCATTTGCAGGCTTGCACCACATGATCCATGATGAATCTGTCGACGCAAAGTTTCTGTAGTTGTGGTACCCCCTTCCCTTGATGCCATAAGCACCTGGTTGTTTTGTTTAATGGTCAATCCAGCCCTGAGCTTGTTTCACCACCAACCTAAGAAACAGGCCACGTCACCGGTGACCAGAGAGGATGTAGCTTTACTGCTTGATTGACCGACCTCGAAGCTGGGGAGGGAACCGGCCGGGTTCGAGTCTCGGCAACGACCCTCAACATCCTGCGATTCTGGGAAAATAACTTAATCTCCCCCGCCTAACAAAAATGAATGTGTCTTGTGTAACGAAACTGGTGCTCATGTAAAGCGCTCTGATACCGGATATCTTCGGGTCTAGTTTGCGCTATAAAAAAAAGCCCTACAGATCCACTTATGTTTTTTTTTAAGTCAGGTTTCAATCCAAACCGACATGCAGTATATTTTCATTTTCATGGCACACTTTAACAATGTATTATGTATGTATGTAGAGGCTTTCCTATAACGCAAAGCTGGATATAAAGCAATGTAGCTCAGGCTAGTTGCACGTATCATTGGCCTGTGACACAATTATGTGGATACTCTGAAATACAGAAGAGAGATTGCTGCAAACCCCCAAATCGCCTGAATTTGGAGATGAAAGCAAATGTAGAGATAACAAATGAACACTACCTGGTTTCTCTCAGACTATAATATGCCGCTTTAGAACGTGTGCTGGGGCTATGAGAGACTAGCATGACATTTCACCAGGGACAATGACATCCTCTTCCATGCTGGGCCCCACAAAGTCTTATTGGAATGGTACCTCTGCCTCTTCCCACCTCCGACAAGTGTTAGCTCCCAAAAACATTTGCTTCCATGCTCTTGTTGCCCATCACTGCACCTGGGGATTCACAGCTTATCGAGTAGCGACTATAACAGCAGTGGAGCAAAGACTGGGTTTTTGTACCTCTTACTCTCTCTAACTCGCTGAATAAAGCCTCCTGCCAGGGCTGTTGGTGTTGGGTGCTGTGTTAATAAGGGAAGTCATCCTTATGGCTCACTTGATCTTGAACTGCTGTGGCTCAGCATCTTCATAGCAGCTGGTAACAGCAGCGGGAGCATTCTGCACCAATGACTTTGTTAATTCATGGGTGACTGCCTGCAACTCTACATTCAGACTGGTATGCCAATAAGTTTTAGGAAGCAGTATTTCACATACATCCACCGCCGGCCAGAGCCTTCTACTAGATCTGTAATATTGAGGAAAAGATACAGCAGTATCAAAGGCGTGACTACATGAGCTCCCCATGGGCCAGGAAGCGAGCTGGCTAGTTGGGCTGAGATGCAAGGTTTGCCTCCGAACCATCTTTGACTTCGAATTATTTCATACAATAGATATGAATATCCAGCCAAAGACATCACTTGAAAATAAATAAAACTTTAACGGAGACACTAACATTATAGTAAAATATGTTTAAGGAGACTGGCGACAGCCTGAACACAGACTTATTCAAAATGAATTAAGGACAACTTAGTCCCTTGCTACATGATTCTCTGACGTTGTAATGCAAGACATAGGAGTTTTATTTGTAATTCAAGTTCAGGACTTGAGAAGCCCCAAATATGGGAATTGTTTTGAGCTCTTCAACTATATATGAGGGCTTTACTGGAAGAGCTGTGCTGGGTCCCTAGTGAGTTGCTCTTGGTGCTGAAGTGGTTTAGAAGTATGTCCAATTCCATAGTCCAGATATAGATGAGGCACATCACGTTCAACCCATCGTACTGTGCAACCTCCTATTCCACCAAGTGTATTAAGGCGTAGCTTGCTTCAGGTTTGTGGTTCTTTCAAAATTCCCTATTTTATCGAGGGCAGTTCCCAACATATTATTAATTCCAAATTATTTAATTTCCAAGACCATAATCATCTGCGCATTACCCCAACGTCACCCAGCAGGCTCCCCTCGAAGAGGAACCAGGGTTGACTTTTCCGATTTCATGCAGATCCCAGATGCCTTACCATATGCCTCTAGCATCTGCATAAACCAATCTGCCATCCATCTGGGATACAGCTTAAAGGGATAGGAAATCCTCAATCCCCTCCCTCCATTGGAATCCCTACAATAGGCCATCTCTCCCCATCCAATCCGCCAACAGATTCATCTCTAAAGGAAAAAGAAAAAGGGAGAGGGGGCATCCTCCTCTCTTGATATTGATAAGGGGGGATATCTCGGACCTTTTCAATTGGACGATAGTAGAAATTAAAGGAGGCCAGACTTTAAGGCACAGAAGGACCTGTTGCCACAGGAAGGCATAATCCAAAGACCCAAGTGCCCAATGTACAAAGCCATTTTGCAGTCTCATAGCCTTCAAATCGTTAATAGGAGGGTTTTACAACAACATCTCTATTTTTAATCCACTAAACCCAATTTGCGATTCAGTCTTGTATTTGAATTGTAAAATGGCTTTAGAAAGGGATAACAGATCACTATTTGGAAGGGGCATATTCAGGGCCTCTCTTTCAAATAGCAATTCATTATGGTATGTATCAATGTTTTACATCTGTAATCCGGGAGCAAAACATTAAAGACTTGCCGTCTCCCGAGCTGTGAAGGTGGCATTCACAAAAATTGACACCATTTTAAATTCATCTGTTCTTAGTTTCTCATCTGTAACACAGATCCATGTTTTTTTTTCTAGTGGTGTTGTTCCTCCGGGCTAACCAATGGAGTAACTTGCCAGTTTAGTCCCTCATTATATAGAGTATAGTCTGAGATGCTATCCATGTCAGTCATGCCTGTATCTAGGGAGAGTTGTTAAAGTAATTCTCTCGAGACATCTAACTGCAGAAGAAGTGAGAATTCGTTAGGGAGGAATATTTAATCTCTAGTTTAATAATATTGATTTCCAGTTAACATTTCAGCCTTTTTTGTTTATTTTTAAAATCAAGGTGTCCTATTGTCCTTCCCCTAATCATGGATTTGAAAACCTTCTATAAAATATGAATAGGCAAAACAGAGATGGTGCTGAGCGCAAAGTATGATTGAATTTGAATCTAAGGTGGTCTGTGAATTCAATATTTGTTAGCCAGCTGTAAGGTTGAAAGTTTGGAGTCACTGAAAAAGTCAGAATGGTGAATGGCTGAGAAAAATGCATGTGTCCTACAATGTTTGGTCAATGATTAAATGTTAAGCCTTCTGAGGGCTCTTAGTTATAATGCTCTGTAGCCTAAATTTTCCGACATAGTTCTTTCATCCTCGGGGACTTTCAAGGTAGCTCACAATTTAATCTTTTTTAGGCCAATCAGTGTATACACACGTTAGTACTTGACTTTGCAGTGTGCAAACATTGATATCTACAAGTAGAAACAGAGTAACTGCAACCCTCGGAAATCTAATTTCTAGACACATGTGTTTCTTGATGCTATCCTTCATCAGTAGAGATAAAACCGAAATTCATCTGGGTTTGCTGAGAAAGCTAGAGATTCACAGCACCAACCTGCACCAACTTTGGTGAAACACTTCAGCAAAAATTTAAATAAGCACTGAAACTGAACTGCATTTACCATGCTGCTAAAGGGTGAACTATGCTGGGAGGTAAAGTACTGGGATCTATGACGTTACAACGCAGGCTATTACAACGCCTGCTGTTACAACGCGTTTTTTACATCGCATACTATTACAACGCATAGTGCTTTTAGGCGCTGGATAGTGAATTATTTGATTTACTATTCCAACTCCAGTCCCCGTGGATAGTAGGGAAGGTGTTGGATAGTAAATTAAATATATTCCCTATCCTAGAGTGCCCCCCAGCGCAATGCGTTGTAATGGTTTGCGTTGTAATGGTTGCGATGTAATGGTAGTGCGTTGTAATGCTTGCGTTGTAAGTGATGTTTACCAAAGCACTGTGCTCCCACACCCCCTTCAGTTTAAAAAGGCTCCCATGAGCCACTGAGCTGATGAGCTCTTGGAGATGCACCTGCTCGCCAGGGAGTGGTACAGACACCTACGCGGATTGTGGCAGCTTTCTCAGCAACCCCAGATGATTTTCGTTTTTAGGTCTCCGCCTGCGAAAGACTGCGCACATGCGCAGTCGAGCTGGCGAAATTTAATGAGGTAGAGTATTTTTCACTAGCGAGGTTAAGCCCTGCCCCTCTTTTTCATTGGCTGGCGACACCGTTCATGCTAAACGGTGGCCAGCCATTGGAGAAGAGGTCCTAGTGACGTTCTTCTTTCTCTTTAAGCCCCGTCCTTTTCAGACTCGCTTACTTCGCTTACTGCTGGCGTAAATTGTTTCTTATCTTCTTTATGGGGCGAAACAGATGGCCTCATAAAGAAGATAAGGAACCTTTTACGTCAGTAGGAAGTCAGTGTGAAAGGGACGGGGCTAAAATACAAAAGGCTGTGTCATGGCGAACACTTGTTTACTTATTTTCCCAGAGGCCTTGTGGCTGCACGGTCGGGGCGAGTGTCTTCCCGGTATGCTAGTAATACCGTCCTCGGTATGCTAGTAAAACAGCCACTTAATGGGTGGAGTGGGGGCTCCTTAAACCCCTGCATCTGCGAACAGCGAGGTAGGGGTTTGGTCATCCGAAAGGGGTATTTGATCTTAGAAGACTTTGGAGCTCCGGCGATGAGGAACACCTTTTTGGGGCGCGCTTTTTTTAGGCAGCAGCGGTACGGAATGAGACGGTCACTCGAAGAAGATGACTTAGCAGTACCGTGAGGCTCAGGGGACACCTGTCCTTCTAATCTAGGGTATCTTGGAGACTCAGGCCCGCACAACCAGAATGCATGAGTGAATGAAGAGGCGTATGCGGTACACACCGTGCGTGCTGTGACCAGCGTTGCCAGATTACCTCAAGTCCCCAGGACGCCACGTTTCCACATCTAGGCGGTCACTCGGCATTTTACCACATTCGGGAAATCATGAACTTTCACTTTCTCATTGGAAGCATCGCTTCAGCTCTCCGCGTGCACGTGCTGAAGGTGTCACGCGTGACATGGGGGGAGGAGGGAGCCAGAGAGAGACACACAGAGTGTCGTAACACAAAATTATGAGGTCCCCTGCAGAATGCGACGAGATACAGCTACGCCTTTATCTAGATGCCAACATGCCGAGCTGCGAGGTAGGAGTTTGGTCATCCTTACTGCCCCCTCAATGCACAATACCTCCTCACTGCTCCCCTCAGTGCACAATACCTCCTCACTGAACCCTCAACACACAATACCTCCTCACTGCCTCCCTCAATGCACAATACTTCCTCACTGCCCCTCTCAGCGCAAATGCCTCCTTACTGTCCCTCTCAGTGCACAATACATTCTCGCATTTGCAAGATTACGCTATTGGCATTGTAAATAACAATGCCATTTATCTGTTTTCAAAACCAACACATAAATAAAAATTTTGTCATTTACAATGCCAATAGCTCTAACTTTTGAAAAGGCGAGACCGTTGCATTGTAAATGCTTGTTATCTATACTGATGAAGGATAAGATCCAGAAACACATGTGTCAAGAGATTCACAGCACTAACCAGCACCAACTTTGGTGAAACACTTCAACAAAAATTAAAGTAAGCATTTAAACTGAACTGCATTTACCATGATGCTAAGCGGCGAACTGTGCTGTGAGGTGAAGCAGTGTGCTCCCATCTCCCTTCAATATTAATTCATGCTTTGATAAAGAACACACACTTCAAAGACAAAGAATGGGTGTTCCACATGCTGCAGGGAAGCACGTTTGACAAAAAGAAGATAGATATAAGTGCCTGTAAGATAAGATAAAAGTTAACTATGTGAATATTTGGTTCACTATGTGGACGGTCATTAAGATTAAAGATCATAAAACATTTGGACCTTGGTAGCAAAAGTCTGAAGTTACACACAATAATAAACAGATGCGGTTATACAGGATATACAGCGTAGTGATTGCCAAATATACATTGGTAAGCTACACAACAATCAGATGTAAAGCATTGGGTTCAATTGAAGGTTATTATTATTATTATTAATAAATTTTATAGAGCGCGTAGTCACCCGTGAGTATCCCAGCGCTAGGAACAGTAAACCTGAGGGGAGTGAGGGGCAAGGGGGTGTGGTGGGGATTTATGGAAATAGGAGGGTTTTCAGACGCTTTCTGAAAAGTAGATAGTTGGGTTCTGTTCTTATCTCGCGGGGTAAGGCGTTCCAGAGACGTGCTGTATGAACCGAGAAGCGTCTTCCACCCATGCGGGCCTTCTTAAATCTGGGAATGGTGATGAGATGTTCCTGATCGGAACGGAGGGATCTTGGGGCTTTGTAAGGTTTAATGAATTTAGCTAGGATCGGAGGTCCTTTGTTTTGCAGCGATTTGTGGGCCAGGCAAAGGGCTTTGAACTGCACTCGCTCCCTAACCGGGAGCCAGTGGAGGAGCCTCAAAGCCGGTTTGGCTGAGGCTCTGGCAGGAGTGTTGGTGACGATCCGGGCAGCCGCATTTTGGATCCTCTGTAGCCGGTTCAGGGTGGCCTCAGGAGTGCCCAGATAGATGGAATTACTGTAGTCGATCCTGGAGAGTATTAGGCCTTGGATCAGTAATTTTTTTGCGGTAGGGGGGAGTAGGGGCAGGATCTTTCGAATTGATTTGAGGAGCCCAAAGCATGTCCCGGCTACTTTTTTTGCCTGTGTTGCAAACGATAGGTCTTTTTTGAGCCAGACGCCTAAGCTCTTAACCTCGGGTTTAGGGTCTGGGGGCGGGCCTAAACAGGGTGGCCAGATGTTCTGTGACCAGATGTTCTATGACAGGGAGAGTCCCTTCTGACCCAGGAGGAGGATGTCGGTCTTTGAACCGTTAAATTTGAGATGGGATCAGTTCATCCATCCTTGTATCTGCGTCAGACAGTTGTAGAGGTCCGCAGGTTGTTGGCTTTGGTGAGATAGGGAAACCACTAATTGTGTATCGTCGGCGTAGCTGACGATGCTCACTCCGAAAGGGATGACGACCTCCTCCAGTGGGGACATGTAGATGTTAAACAATGTGGGGCTTAGGGAGGAGCCCTGAGGTACACCACATTGGAGGGGTTTTCCGGAGGAGCGGGTGTTGTTCTCCCAAATCTGAAAGGACCGATGACCCAGAAAGGACGATAGCCAGGACAGTGCTTTTCCTTCCACGCCGACACTCCTGAGACGATGAATCAGGAGTTGGTGGTTGACGGTGTCGAAGGCCGCACTGAGGTCGAGGAGGATCACTGCCACTGATCCTCCAGCGTCGAGCAGTGCTCTGGCCTCTTCCACCGCCACCAGGAGTTGCCCTATAAGTGGTCATGTCAATGGGTGGTTAGTAATGTCGAATGCCATTCTGGTAGGAGTTTAAGAGTTTAGTGTCAGAGAAGTATAGCCATTTGTCAAGGAGCCTTAGGGGTGAGGGAATATCCCACCTTTCGCTAAAGTTAATCGCTATATGACAATGCTACCTGCTGCTGCCTTGACCTAGATTGAAGATGTGTGACATAATTGGCCAATGTGTACCATCTGCATGTGCTGAGGTTGCTCCTTTAGTGGTTCACAGATGTGGTGTGCCATGGTAGATTACCATCTTGAAAATACGCGGCCTAATGGCCAGAGATGCCGACTTTGAAACTAGGTGGTACAAAAGGGGGTGGTGATGGACGGAGCATCTGAAACAATCAAACACTCCACACCCAGTCAACAGATCTGGGTTTAATCCATCACCGTTCTTTAGCCCACTCTGCCACCCCAGTTCAGACATGGCCATATGCAAATCAGTCTGACCCTGTGCCTCATGGGAACAGTCCAGCCCGAACTGCCAAGCCATGCTTTCCCTGGACCGGAAACAAGCTTCCTAAGACTGGTTTCTGGCATTACAGCTGTCTTCAGCCAGGCTTGCTTGAATCCAGTGGCAAAGTGAGCAAGGGACTCACGTCTGAGCATACCATGCAAACTTATGGCGAACAAAGCGGTACAAAAGGGGGTGGTGATGGACGGAGCATCTGAACCAATCAAACACTCACACCCAGTCAACAGATCTGGGTTTAATCCATCACTGTTCTTTAGCCCACTCTGCCACCCCAGTTCAGACATGGCCATATGCAAATCAGTCTGACCCTGTGCCTCATGGGAACAGTCCAGCCCGAAATGCCAAGCCATGCCTTCCCTGGACCGGAAACAAGCTTCCATGACCGGTTTCTGGCATTACAGCCGTCTTCAGACAGGCTTGCTTGAATCCAGTGGCAAAGTGAGCAAGGGACTCACGTCTGAACATACCCTGCCAACTTATGGCAAACAAATCGGTACAAAAGGGGGTGGTGATGGACAGAGCATCTGAACCAATCAAACACTCAGTGAGCATGGGACGTGGGTCCCCTGCTCACTAAGCCACTGGAGTCAAGCTATCCTGGCTGAAGACGGCTGATATTCAGAAACCGGTCCTAGGATGCTTGATTCTGGTCCAGGGAAGACATGGCTTGGCAGTTCGGGCTGGACTGTTCCCATGAGGCACATGGTCAGACTGGTTTGCATATGGCCATGTCTGAACTGGGGTGGCTTGGTGAGCAAAATAACGATGGATTAAACCCAGATCTGTGACTGGGGGTGAAGGTTTTGCCATTGTGCAACATTCCGTCCATCATCTTGTGTGTTTTGACTTTGAAACTAGGCCCAGAGTCAACTCGCTCAACATCCTGTGATTCTGGGCAAATCATTTAATTTCCCCGTGCCTTAAAAAAGGAATAATCTGACCTTCTGTGATGTAATCTAGTGCTCATGTAAATTGCTCCAATGCCCTCGTCCCAAGTTTGTTTTACAGAAAAACTGCAAAAAAGAAAAGAAAATGGTGCTAGTTTTGAAGCATATGAGACATTATGTCTAAAGTTTCAGAGTGAAAACTTTAATATGTTCTGGTGAGCTGCTATGTGGCATTTCATAGTGGCTTGTGCAGTTAAAAGCAAGGATTCATCCAAACATATGTTCTATCACTGTTTTGATTAGGGGAATGCAAGATGTTCTATCTGATTATTTTGTTTGATCAGTATGAGTAATACTGAGGGAGCTAGTGTTGTACAAAGCGAGACCGTAGACAATGTGACATGTCTATGTGGTGCTAGGTGCATAGGCATGGTGTTTGTCTGATACCATCTGTTGTTTTTGAGTATAGTGCATTGATGGCTAATGTTGTTGGGAGAGACGTGGCAGCCATATATTGTGCATGTGCTTTGATGGATGGATGCGAGATGCTCAACCAGACCATAATTAACTATCTGTCCTTCCAACATTCTTGTTACAGACTTAGTCTTCTTACACCATCACATGTTAGTAGCATCCTAACAAACTGATCAGTCTGTCTCACAGTGATGATGTCTCTTGCTATGTCGAACCACGGTTTTAACAACCAGGTCACACCACCAAAACAGTAAGGAAATAGATTCAAATGTCCCACAATTAATTGATCACCTGAACCACTTTACAGATAAACATGACATATTGCATCCCCAGTGATGACATGGAAGGTGCTAAACAGACATCACCTTAAATGAGCTGAACAGAGTCACAGATTATCCCAGTTTACATAACATAACCAGTGCTTAATTTGCATCGGTGGTTGTTGGTGTGGTCCATGGGCACTCATTTTTGTGGACATGCACTTATTTTTCTTCATCAGACATTTACGGAGATCAAGCGGGAAACAACACACTAAGAGGAAAGAAGGAGGAAGAGAAGAAGCGACGGAAGTACCATCACAAGAAAGAAGATGAAGGGGCAAGCAATATTGAATAGTGGATTAAGGAGGTGACCAATACACAGCCTTATTCTTTGGCATCCATGCATTTAATAGCACTAGCCATAGGCTTCTCAGCAGCAATGTGGCACATGCACAACATTGCCTGCACTAAAAATATATACCCTAAAATTGACAGACACTAGACTTTGAAGACTTTAGAAATCAGTCTAAGAAACAGGACATCAACAACACCAAGCCATCAACAGACAATATAATAAACGTTGTCATATTATATGCTGATCACCTGTAGCTTCACCAAATCACTTTCATAGATAGCGACACATACGGTCATTAACTGTTGAAGGTAAAACCAAGAAACCAAATGCATAGAATTCAAAAGGACACATTTGCACTCAGTGAGGACCATGGTCTGCAATATCACATCACCATGAGAAGAAAGAGAAATGTGGCTCTTGGTGGTGACATCAGCGGCACCACTACTCCTACTAAGTAGATCACACTGTTAGGCAGGCATAGCAGCTCCAATAAACCATATAGGTAAACAGACAATTGTCACTCAGCGGTGGCAGCATCACGAATAATAAAACTGTCAATCTTTCAGATCAGCTATGGAAGTGTGTTCCAGAATCTGGGGCCTCAAACAAAGAATGATCTTCCTCCAACGCATTCCTGATTTATCCAAGGGACTTTAAGCACTTGGTATCTGCTGATCACAATTCAACCCAACAGCCGTACTACCTACCTGCTGCAGCTTTATCAAGGCCTTAGCAAGAAGGCTGTTAATGTGTTATGACTTGGACAAAACACAAGGTGCTACAGAGTGGAATGGGACCTTTCTGGGTTATATCGTTCTATCCCACTTAGAAGAAGGAAGAAATACAATTCTGCACTACAGAGCACATTAATCTGAGAGATCGTAGAAAGGTCATGTTGCAAAATAACACCTAAGCATTGTACCTTGGGTGGTGGTCTTTTCTTATCCATCTAGTAAATTCTCCATCTTGATGGCATTTAACTTCAGATAATTGTGTCCCATTCGCTTCAGGACGACCTTCATCTAGTTTTAATGTTGGAGAAAGGAGCCCAGTAGCTGATCATCCAAGTGGACATCAGCTGTGCCGTCTACTCATCCACATATGATGCTTTGCACCCAAAAAATCTAACAATATTCGATTGTAGTCCCTCATTTGTACTAGGTAGCATTAGCAACCATTTCCAAAGAGTGTCAACTGCATATTAAACATTTCAAGCAAGGTTGATAAATTGTATTGTAGCTAGAATTAGATTTATAGGGCTTGGTATTGGTCTACCCTACTAATTTAGAGGATATCACTCCTATAAAGGCCCTTTTATTCATCATTTAACAAAAAACATGATTACAAAGACTTTAATTCACAATCACTGGGCAAACCTGCATGAATCTTTTAAACATCTCCTGACGTACGCAGCAATGGTACCATTCATCATATCTTTATTTCGGCCTACAGCCATAAAAGAACATTATATAAAAGGCTGTGCAAAAAAATAAGGATAGAGCAGAGTTAACCCCGCATTCACAAAATGCGAATATACCTGGAAAACGGGGATGGCCTGAACATCGGCACAGAGCCTTATGAACTTGACAACAATTCCTAGTTAGTGATGGGCTGCCTCAGCCTCTATGTCACCTGAGATGGTTGCTGGGGAACTAAGTTTATGCCTAATTCACCAGATAAAATATGGAAAAAAATATGTATCGCACAATAAACAGACCACGCTGAAGTCTTCAGTGTAAAAGGCCATTTATTAGGACCAGGCTGTACAACCTAACCAATAACCAAATAACAATTAACCAATAACAATCCCCAACATCAACTCTTCATCCATACACTCCCTTCACCCACTCCAAACTCACCTCTCATTCCAGTCCATGACCCATTCCGTTCTTCATCCATTTCTTCAGATCACTCCTAGCATTCTCCCTGGCATCACCTGGCATTACACTCATGCCTCCAGCCAGCCCCCATCATTCACTAGACCCCCTTCCCGAGGGATCGGTGTGCCCGCTATTGACTCCCCCACCCCTCCCAAGTACCGCCAACCCTGCAGCCCGTCCTAAACTGGCACGCTCCGCCAACCCTACTCCCGAACCCTAATAACTGTAGGGTGGGTGGGTGGCCTTTTCAAACTTGTCCTCACCCGACGGTGCCAGAATGCAGGAAGAGGAGGTCACCTTCATCCCCTGCATTCTTATACTCACCCCCAAACCCCAGCCCCTGACCCCAGCCTGTCCCTCCTTGCGCGAAAGACCCTGGGGGAAGACTAGTCTGCGACTTTGCTTTCCCCGGGGCTCACCATTGGCTTTTATCAGTTTGCAAAATCCTGTAAGCTTCTGAATGCTGCCTAGTTCCTAGATTGCGGCTAACCGGAATTATCCAATCAACCCTGGCACCATTCTGACGGAAGCTGGTTTCCTCCTCACCAGACAGTCAGAAAGTCGTGAGAGTGCACCTGGTTTGTAACAAACACACACGAGAGGCAGAATAGATGTTTTGAGATTTTTTTTCCTCCTGTACCTTATACCCAAAGCCCTATGGCTGTGGCAGTCCTCAACAGCTCACTTCCATGTTTGGTTTCAGCAGCAACTCAGATTTAAGGGGCTGCCAGTGGTGGGGGCCATTCTACTTCCCTTTCTCAGAGACAGTGGGTAGAAACCTTGATCAATGAAGTGGCTTTATCATCCCAGACTTCAGTCCTCACAATCTACCTTGTAATACTCAGTTACTGTACACACATAAACAGCACTTTCATTGTATTTTTGTTTCCTTCTAAGGTCTGGGTTCCCAGCACAGCTGCCAAGTAGACATTTTTCTTACAATATACTGAAACTGGGCTTTGGGTGCGTCCGCTTCCACCATTTTTGTAACCGCCATCTTTCACAATTGGCTTGAGACGTCACTTTGCCAATCACATCCTGGTTCAGCTCAGAGGAGTATCTCTCATGCCTTTAGCTGTAACTGGGTAACTTTAGACCTGCAGTGCTTGCATTGAACTGCACAATTGATTACTTTACAACTATAGGTCTCTGTTTGCTCCTGTTGGGACCCAGTAACACTAGCCATGAGTAGGTATTTTGTGGTACTGGGCTCCTGCAATCTTAAAAACATAACATTAGGGTTTGGGGGCAGGAATGATTAGCATACAATTCATTTATTTGTGTACTTTTGAGATAATTGGGTTAGTGGGCAGTGGTCACAAGTAAATGGAATTGATTTCCAAATAATTTTGGAGCATGAGTGTCAAGTGCTGTACAGGGCACTTTCAGTCAGTAACATTGATCACAATAGTATCCAAGCTAAATGCCATTTATACTTCTCCTAAGAACTTTTGCCTAATATTGTGGCAAATAGTGCAGTTCAAGCACATTGGACCAGTAACTTTAAACACATTTAAATACAACTTTTGGCGATTCTCCTCATTATTTTTGTAAGAAAGTGGCTCTGTTTATACTGGACCAAAGGAAGGTACAGTGTGTACAGAGTTCACAGTCCCCAGAGGTTTGGCAGAGGCTAAAGTTAGATATAACCTTAGTCTCTAAAGTGGTAGCTTGGTCGAGCAGTAAGGCAGCATCAAAGGACAGTGTAAAGCATTTGTTGTACACACTCAGTCAGCAAATGATCTCACACACTCAAGAACTGAACTCTAGGGCAATTGTTTTGTATCAAAATAAATAGTTCTTTTATTTTTAGAGCCAAGGTATCAAAATATACTTTCTCAGAATGAGTTACTTTAGTTAAATGCTTTTCAAATAGGCAATAGACTTTTTGATTACAATAGTTACAGTTGTTGCAATAGGCAACACAATTTTAAACACAATGCAACATTGAGCTCAATGGGAATTTCTAGATAAATGCAATTAGTTACTTTACAGATTACTTTTCTAACCACAGGACTGGATCCTAGATTCAGTCCTGGGACATCTCCTGTAAACAGTTAAGTAAAAGCGTTTTGGTTACAGTAGTGATTTTTAATGAATATTATTGTATTTTAAAATTTGACACTCAGAAACGTTTTCACATAGAATCACCAATGTTATCCTATGGGAGGAAATTCACTTAGCAGGTAAGTAGTGTTATCCTTACTTTTTCTTACTCAGGGTTGGATCCTAGATCCATCCCTGGTGCATCTCCTGTAAACACTTGAAAGAATGTGTTTAAGTCATACAGGCGATTTTTAAGGAATATGTGTAGTTTTTGAAAATAGACACTGAGAAACTCAAAGCTTGAATTTGCTATCTACCCAGATCCCCAAGTGTCAACTGCTGTGGTCGTACCCTACAACTCCATCCTGACAACTCATACCACCCTGGAGCATTCGGACTGTGAATTCATGGTGGACAACGAAGCAATCTATGATATCTGCCGCAGGAACATGGACATTGAGCGTCCAACATATACCAACCTCAACCGCTTGATAAGTCAGATTGTGTCATCCATCACAGCTTCCCTTCGGTTCGATGGTGCGCTCAATGTTGACCTCACAGAGTTCCACACCAACTTGGTGCCCTATCCCTGTATCCACTTCCCCCTGGCCACCTATGCCCCAGTCATCTCTGCAGAAAAAGCATACCATGAGCAGCTTTCAGTTTCTGAGATCACCAATGCTTGCTTTGAGCCAACAAACCAGATGGTGAAATGTGACCAACGCCACGGTAAGAACATGGCTTGCTGCCTGTTATACCGTGGTGACGTGATGCCCAAAGATGTCAACGCTGCGATTGCAGCAATAAAGACCAAGCGCAGTATTCAGTTTGTGGACTGGTGCCCAACTGGCTTTAAAGTTGGTATTAACTACCAGCCTCCCACTGTGGTGCCTGGTGGGGATCTCTCCAAGGTGCAGCATGCTGTGTGCATGTTCAGCACCACCACAGCCATCGCCAAGGCATGGGCTCGCTTGGACCACAAGTTTGACCTGATGTATGCGAAGCGTGCCTTTGTCCACTGGTATGTGGGTTAGGGGATGGAGGAAGGTGAGTTCTCAGAGGCCCTGGAGGACATGGCTGCCCTGGAGAAGGATTATGAAGAGGTGTGATTACACTCTTATGAGGGCGAAGAAGATGAAGGTGAAGTGTATTGAGCGACAGTGATTTTATTGTGTGGTAGGTGGACAATTGTCTTTGCAGTCCTTTCATCATGAAATTAAAGTATTTTTTCCAATGTCACACAAAAAAAAAGAAATTCAAGTTACTGGTGAGTACAGTTAAAATTAATTTTCAGAGTCAGAGCTGGACTTACAGATGCAGCCCTGGGTTCTCTCAGGATAACAGGTAAGTAAATCTGAATTTGTTGTTCGGCTGATTTTAGATGAATATATTAAAGTTTCAAAACTCCACACACAAGAATTTTCGAATGAAACCAGTCCATGTTAACTTAGGGAAGAAAAGTGAGTTATCAGCTCGACTGGCATAGTTAAGGTTCTGGGCAAAGACTCAGGGGTCTCCCAGGGTCAGGTAGGTACAGTTGGTACACCCTCAGCAGCACAGGGGCAGCCGGGTGCAGAGGTAGTTAGGCCCAATGTTATCCAATGAGAGGTAGGGGGCCTTCGGTTGGTGGCTGCTGGCAAGCAGGCCACAGGGCTGTAGGAGCTGTGCTCCTGGTCACTTGCTCAGGGCAAATGGGGGAGTAGGTTAGGACAAAGGTTGCACTGCTAGGGGCACTGGGCGGCTGGGTGTAGGATGCTTTTGAGCCGTCGGGCGCTCAATGTTATTCAATTGAGATCTTGGGAGATGAACAAAGGCTGCAGGCTCGGGTACGGAGATTCTTCAGGTGTGACCAACACTTCGAGAGATAAGTTGGGATCTTGGAGGATAGGTAGGCACCCAGGAGTTGGGCACAGGGGGCCGTGGGGCGCCGGTTGCAGGGGTGTCTTTTTAAGTCGGGAAATCTTACCCTTTGCTGGTCGCGGCTGAGTACAGCAAGGGGCCTGGAGAAGCTCACAAAGGTGGCATGCCTTTGAAGCTCCCCCTGCCCATCCTGGGGGAGGAGACCTATCACCTCGTCCCAGGATGTGCATTGTTGCAGGCCCTGGAGAGAGGATGGCTCTCTACCCAGGGGTCCAGCAACATGTCTGCTGTGTGGCAGCCTAGGCAGCCTCTCACTCAGGACACTGGTAGTTGGTTAGTTTTCAGGGGGCATCTCGAAGATGTCTTCTGTAGTGCTTTTTACATTAAATCCCACACTGGCATCAGTGTGGGTTTAATGTGCTGAGAAGTTTGAAACCAAACTTCTCGGTCTTCAGTGCAGCTATTATGGTGCTGTGGAGTTTGTAATGACAACCTCCCAGCACCATATACTCGTAACGGCATCACTGCACTTACAGTGCCCAGGAATGGCCATGGGTACTGTAGGGGCACAGGGCTCATGCACCTGTGCCCACACCACTGGCATAGTGCGCCCAGCTAGAGAAGTGACTGATGTATGCCATGGCAGTGTGTTTGTGGACATGTCACACAGGGATGTGTGCCATATCGACTATCTGTTTAGTTTTGTACCAACACCCTCAGCCTGCCAAGGCAGTGTATGTGCGTCATGGTACAGGGCCCCTAAGGGTGGCACAATAAGTGCTGCAGCCCTTAGGGGTCTTCTCTGGTCACAGTGCCTGGGTACCTAGGGTGGCATTTACAAGGGGCTTACCTGTGGCCAGAGATGCCAATTGGGTTTAGGTTTTAGTGCAGTTTTTAGGGAAGGAACACAGGCCCTGGGTACCTGATTGGCAGGCACCCAGGGAACACCAAGGAAAAGTGCATCATGTATCAGGCAAAAAGTGGGGGGGTTACAGCAACAGAAACCCACTTCCCTACACTTTTGTTTGTTGAAAGAGTGCCCTGTGGAAGCGGTCATGGCAATTCCTTCTTCACATGAGGGTCAAGGAATATACTGCCATTGCCATATTCTTTGTGCATACTGAAGCTGCGTAGAAGATGACGAGCCAATGGGACCTAACATGTAAGGGCAGTCTGGAAACTATCATGGCAATGTGGAAACAACCATCTTGGCAATTTTTGTAACTTGACATGTACCTGTCTGAGGCCTCAGTCTGGATGATTAGTACCCTGAGTAATAAGTAACATTGGTTACTTTATTATGGCACTGTATTTAAAGTTTTATTTATGTTGCCATTGCAGCTTCAATTAGAATTAACTTCCTGCACTGCAATTTGTATGAGAGAGACAGACAGACGGACGGACAGACGGACGGACGTTTGTATTGCCGTGTGGTAGTATTCAGATGCTGTGTGAGCTCAGAAAGCCAATAGGAAGCCAACTTGACTTATTTTTACAGATAATAAACATTTGCTTGGATTGCGTTCTATCTTGAAACTCCTGCTAACAAGAAAGAACATTTTCATTCTCTTGTTTGTAAACGCAGCAGCTGGAGGAACAGGTACAGAACGTTTCGAAGGAAGAAGGAAGGAAAGTAGCAGTAAGTTTCCACATGCACTCTTTGAACAAGAAGCATTGGTAAAGTATCCTGTGCAATGATACAGGAGTAAGTAGCAGCCAACTCAGCAGCCAACACTCCCTGCTCCAATGAACATCCTGCCTAGGTAAGGGATACAAGGGATTCTTATTCATACAGGGGTCGGGTCAGACACACAGACTGGTGGCTGGACCATCGAGTTCTGACTTCAAGCTGTAGGCACCAGGAAGCAGGTGGGGATGAATTGCAAGACTTAGCATGTCAGTATATTAGCTTAGAATTTAAAAGGTATTAACCATGCCGTTACCACCGGCTTATGTAAAACTAGTGCACTAGGGATATGTGATGAAATATGATTAGGGCATTTTTTTTTAACTTTGCCTTAATGTTCTCAATTGTAGCAGAGCTCCTTATAATACTCACAGTCTAAGACACATTATTTTTAGATAAATAGTACATAATAAATAATCCAACAATGAAAAGTGAGGAGAGAGAGAGAGTATGTGTGTGCGTGGATATACAAATATACACCCACCCCCACTCCCCATTATAGACATGATGGGTGGGGTTCTATGTTTATCCCTGTGAATGGGAAGTTCTCTGACAGGTCTGGCTGACTCCAAACACTCATTTCCACCTGGGCCTGAGTGAAGGCAGAGTGAGAGATGCCTGCTAATTCTCCTTTTTTAGGTTTCGACCTAAGCGAAGAGCTGCGCACTTGTGCGCAGCTCTTCTGCGCAGGGGAAATCTAATGAGTATAAGTAGTGGCTTTGAATCCGCCTCTGTCTTCCATTGGCTAGCTCCATAAATGGAGGCTGGCCATTGGAAGACAGATCTGTCCATCATGGCCGGACCAGATTCGTGGGCGTTCCAGAGAATTTTTCTCTTTTGGCCCACGTCATGCGGCGGTGGGCGGGGCTTTTTGTGCACGTCTCTCCCCCTGCCTGTCGGTCGCTCTGCCACTGTCTCTAACTGTCCCCCCTTGCAGTCCGCATGGAGCCAAGAAACGTAAGCTATTCTCGTTGATGTGATTGGTACATCTTTGCACATGGGCAACTTTAAGTACAGGCACTGCTATCCCGATTCCAAAGGAGCAATACACTGCTCATCATGTGCAACACCAGAAGTCTGTCAGCATAGTATACCCCCACGGACTAGCGCCAAGGTGACCGTTTCTTTTAAAACACAGTGCCCGTAAAGATTGGCATCAGCGTTTTAAAACACTGCAAGCTGAAGATGGCCATATGGTGACGCCTAATTTTGCTTGCAGGGTGTATTACCGAGAGGACAAGACAAGGTGAAGACTTCGCTATTCCTGGAGCCTGGCGGGTAGTAGGTAGGGCAGTTGTTACTCAGTGTGAGCCTCTGCACATTCTCCAGACAGCCTATCTCGTTCCAAATGACGAAAACAACCACAAAAAAAATGTGTGGCATAAAACTTTTTGTCAAGTTGTCGGACTGGTATTGCCTCATGGTTTCCTCAAGCTTTAAACGTAAGGAGCCCATGGAAATGAACCGAGTGCCCAAGATTCAGCGCTATACAGACCAGAATGATAATGCGGAGCTCTCCGTGTAGTCTGAAGGCATCCATTTCGTTATCTGACTCGACTTGAACGGAAGTTGCCCAGCGTTATAAAATAAAAAATAGAGGCGCGAACTACTCTGGGAATCCCACACTGGCTGTCTTCACTGGGCTAGGGGGGGGGGGGCTACCTTAATGGCTGCCTGCAGTGCAGCATACATTGTCATAGAGTCAATGAAACATAACATAGGATCTGGATTGTAAATTATCCGTCAACTAATTACAATTCCAATTTGCGCGCCTCTCTTGTATCGCCCTCTCTTACTGTGCTAGGCGCTATGCCTCGAGATACGATGAAAGCACCCTCAACATAACATCCAAAACAGAGCCCACTAAGGCTGGGACCAAATATAATACTTTGCCAACCGGGCACTCCTGCCCAGTGTAGGTGCTGCACGTGAAAAAAATGCGATGCAGCACCGCGTTACGTGCTACTAGGCACTAGATAAATACAACACTACAATACAGTGCGTCCGGTGCAGCACCGCGGTCAAAGAGGCACCGAAAACGAAGTGTTTTTTTTGGTTGTTGTAGTTTATTTATAGCGCAGATCTGACCCGAACCCTGGCATTGGAGCGCTTTACATGAGCACCGGTTACATTACACACGGACACATTCATTTTTTCTAGGCACATCGAGATTAAGCGATTTGCCCAGAATCGGGGATGTTAAACTGATTCCGCGACTAGAACCCGTTTCCCCAGTTCCTAGTTCGGCCATTACATTATGCAATCCTCCCCCAAATCCACTGTTGGTCCTGCTCGGGTGAGCATACGCCTCGCCATATCAGCCCCCATGAACTTGTACTCAGCACTTAGTTGTGGTGTACAGTCTCGCAGCGTTTGTGAAAAGATGGAGCTGGGAACATGGAGATGAAGTTATTTGCCCAGGATCACACGTTTTTACCAAGTGTAGAAAGTCAGGATTAGAACTCTGGCTCAATGTCTGCCTGTAATATTAAGGAGCCGTTCTGAGGGCATACAAGGTTGTGTTCATCGTCTCATTTCAATTAGACAAGCACTGTTAATATGCGGAGATTCATCACATTTTAAAGATTTAAACATACGGAGTTTAAGGGATTCGCCACGAATAAATCGCGTCGTTTTAGCCCAAGTGCGGAGCTGAGATTGGAGCAGACCTAAAGCAGGTAACTTTCGCTCTTAGACCAGATCACCCCCCCTATCACTCTATGCGTCCACGTTATTCTCGAGCTGTGGAACCCCAGATCCGTGCTGACGTATTCTTGGACATTAAAAGGATGCTGACCCAGTCTGACCTCTAGTTGAAAACACCCGAAGGTCAAAACTGAAAGGTTGTCACTTTTGAGCAGGGGACATCCGAGTGAAATCCAGGATTCGGCACTCCAAATGAGACTGTTGACTTTTAGGGCTTTGGGTGTCGATGTCGTCCATTATGGGCCCCTGGCCTTCCCCCCAGCACAATAGCTCAGGGGGTGCACATGCCTACTGCTGAGGTATGTGTCTAGCTCTCGGTCACGCGCTCAATAACAGCAACACAGCTGAAGTATTGACCAGATGTATGTGCAACCCTCGGGCCACCATTTCCAATCACTAGAAAATAGCACATGGGGTTGGAGTGCCTACTACTGAGATGTATGAATGTATGTGTGTGTAACAGTTCCCGACACAGGAAGGTAGCTGAAACGGTCATTGTGCCTGCACCTGACATATGCATTTAACCCTCCAGTCACAGGTTCCAAGCACATAAAAGCCCTCAATGATCTAGTGCCCTTGCCATAAAGATCTTTATACAACATGCCTATCTCAAGGGCAATTCCGAAATAGCACAGCATAGTATACAGTGCGTGACTGCTCCAGAGTGTGTGTGTGTATGTGACTGCTCCAGTGTGTGTGTGTGTGTGTGTGTGTGTGTATGTGACTGCTCCAGTGTGTGTGTGTGTGTGTGTGTGACTGCTCCAGTGTGTGTGTGTGTGTGTGTGTGACTGCTCCAGTGGGTGAGTGTGTGACTGCTCCAGTGGGTGTGAGTATGTGACTGCTCTGGTTGTGTGTGTGGGGGGCTCTGGGTGTGTGTGTGTGGCTCTGGGTGTGGCTGGCTCTGGGTGTGTGTGGATGGCTCTGGGTGTGTGTGGCTGACTCTGGGTGTGTGTGTGTGTGGTAGTAATTGCTGTATGCTGAGCTCGTCCGTAGGGTACAATAGTTCTCACATTTGCGAGAGATTAAGCTATTGGCAATGTAAATGACAATGCCATTTATTTATCTGTTTTCAAAACCAACACATAAATAAAAATGTTGTCATTTACAATGCCAATAGCTCTAACTTCTCCAAAGGCGAAACCGTTGCATTGTAAATGCGTGTTCTTCTTTCTCCCTGAAAAGGTTCTGTTTTCCTTTTGGGGCTCGCTGATCTTCCGAGTATGACCCCAATCTGCAACAATTCTGGTCAAACACCTGGTTTAGGCGTAAAACACACTTCCTCCTGGATAAAAGCTTTGTGATTTGGGCACCTTGTCACCTTCCTGCTCCTTCCCCCCTCCTAATATGTCTCTCCGCACTCCCTCTGCTCTCCTGTTATCCTGGTGTTGATACCAGGACGTTCAGACTGCCACTGGAGAAATTTAATCTGAACTAGAAGGGATTTACAATTCCATTTCATTCCATGGCCGCGCTTTTTCTGAAGTTCTTTGATCTTAATCTCTCTCCCATCCTAAGGGTTGGGAGTAGAGATTCTATTGCTCTTTATGAGTATGAGATGTAGGGGAGACCCTTGAAAGTAACAGGTAGATGCTAGTTGCTAAGAAGGCCCCTCCTTAAACCTCAATCAGCTGCATTAGTATATACTGTTTAACCTTTCACCAGTTGTAAAATGTCACGTGCTCTAGGAGCACAAACTCAAGAAGAAGGAAGCTTTAGAATATTTGTTTTTCTCCTCCACGCTGATAAACTTGTCATTATGTATTGCTTAATGTAACAAAGTCCCTCAGACCGCAGGACACAGAAAAACTGAGAATGGGACTGAAAAATAAGCCTGCATGGACTGCAGGCCGTGACCCTCCAACTTTATTAACACAGAACAAGCATTGACACAACCAATAGGACTAGCCTGGGCAATATAGTGTAATGATTATTTAAAAAAGAAATTATTTTAAAAACAAATATATATAATGTGAACCGATGACACAAAAAGGAAAAAAAGAAAATACGCCACCACCTAAACTCGACTGCTACATGTTTCCAATACATTTTATATTCCTAAATCATTCAGTCGTGTGGCTGAATTACTAATTATGTTTTCTTTTTAATTAAAAGCCTTTCAGGTGTCCCAAAGAAGAGTATGTGGCCTTATGGCTAGAGCGGTCAACCTCGAAGCTGACAATGGGGAACAGAGTTCGAGTCTTGACAGGGACGCTCAACATCCTGTGATTCTGGGCAAATCACCCAGTGCCTAAAAAACATGAATGTCTCTGTAACGCAACTGGCGCTGGTGTAAAGCGATGTGATACCTTTGGGTCGAGTTCACGTTCTTTATGGTTTTCAAAGGCGACAAGAGTAAATCATGACCTAAACAAGCAGTCATATTGCAGGCAGGTACAATATTACAATGTCACGTAAACACGTTATACCAACAACTATAAACAAGCATTTACAATGCAATGGTCTCGGCAGCATTAAAGGTAGAGCTATTGGCATTGCTCTTGATTTTTTTTATTTTAAATAATAAATAAATGGCATTGTCATTTACATTGCCAATAGCTTCATCGCTAAAACATATCGCTAATGTTTTTAAAAAAATATGAAAGTTAACTTAGGCTCTGCCCAGTATTTCTCTCTCACCTCATACTATTGAATATTTGGAGTTTTATTCCACCTGAAATAAATTGCATGCATTGGAATATTTAAGTGACTATTTTCCATCTCAAAAGTACACTGAATCTTCACACATTAAAATATTTTTTTGTCAAAAATGCACTGTACATATTATCCTTTTTTTTAGCATTCAGTCACAATCAAAAGGCAAACCTGACCTACCAGCTGTGCCAATGCTTGCTTCCTTTTGTGCATGGCTTGTTTTGGTCCCAAAATTGATTTTGACAATGTATATTCCGCATATGATGTACGTTTAATTATCTCTAGATGCTGATGAAAGGTGTAATTTTCACCCATTGCAATAGAACTCAGCCATTTTGCCAAAAGTGGATCAGTAGCAAAAGAGATAATGTTTTTAAAAAAATATGAAAGTTAACTTAGGCTCTGCCCAGTATTTCTCTCTCACCTCATACTATTGAATATTTGGAGTTTCATCCCACCTGAAATAAATTGCATGCAACGACCCCTCTCCGGAGCGCGACAGAGGAGAGCTGCGGGTGGAGGGAGGGGGGGGGGGGGGAGACGGACACAGGAGAGCTGCGGGTGGAGGGAGGGGGGGAGACGGACACAGGAAAGCTGCGGGTGGAGGGAGGGGGGGGGGAGACGGACACAGGAGAGCTGCGGGCGGAGGGAGGGGGGAGACGGACACAGGAGAGCTGCGGGCGGAGGGAGACGGACAACTCTTTCAGATGTGGCAGGTCCGGAGGCCGTTTAGGAATGTTTCCAGTCTGAATTGCACGCATTACGATCGCCCAAGGAACACCGCATTCTTTCCCTATGAAGCCCTCGTTTCCCGCCTCTCGCTCCGCGGCAGCCCGCTCGGGTTTCAACACACACACCCTGCGCTGGAGGAGGTGAAGCATTCTGGAATGGCCTGAGCTATTTAACAGGTTTCACATTTTCCCCATATTTATTCTGCAACACGAGATAAATGTTTGGATTGCATAAATGACTAGTCCCAAATTTTTTGTGTGTGAGGTACACATGCTTTGAAGACCCTCTGCCAAATGTCCGCCAGCCTGATCTATATTCACCAAATGCTCTACTTACGTTACCAGGACGGAATCGCAAGTTTACCACATGAATTGGGGTTGTTAAACTCCACTGTTTAGATTGACAGCTGTTTAAATCCATTACGGACAAAAACTTAGTTAAAGAAACACACAGACCGTGGGGGGGGGGGACGGACACAGGAGAGCTGCGGGTGGAGGGAGGGGGGGAGACGGACACAGGAGAGCTGCGGGCGGAGGGGGAGCCGGCCTGTTCAGGATCCCACAGTTGCGCAAATAAGGACAAACTCACCGTAGAGGACGTTCAGCATGTCGGCGACGGCCAGGGACATCAGGAAGTGGAAAAGACTGCAGCTGGGCTCCGAGGCACTGGGCGGAAGCCCCATCCGCACCGGAGCATGTGCGCTGCATCACCGTACTCGGCGCCGGCTGGGCAACAATGGCGGCAACAAAGCTTAGGACATTTTCGGATTTGGGGGCGTGTTTTGCTGTGCTGAGTGACGGACGACGTCACTGTCTAAAGAACAGCAAAAATTACGCCCCCAAATCCGAAAAGGACGGGGCTTGTTTGGAGTGACGCATCTCTCCTCCAATGGCTGGCCTCCGTTTAGGAAGCCAGCCAATGAAGGAGAGTTGGGGCTGGGAGGGGGGACCTTCTGCGCTACTGAGAGTCATTAAATCTCCGGCCTAAGACTGCGCAAGCGCAGCCTTTTAGGCCTTCGACCTAAAAAGGAGATGGAAAATTAATCACTATTTAATTGGGGAAAATGTGCATTAAAGTTAGTATAAACAAAAATCAATATTATAAATAATATAAAACAGCACACTTGGCAACCGCTTTATCCCTGAAGAGAAAGAAAAGATTTGTAGGTGAAGTGAAGATAGTGCGCAGGTTTTGCACGGTCACCCAAAGAGAAAGGGCTAGGAGCCAAAGGGTAAACTGGGCTAGCACAGTGCTTGCAGCTGCGGTGGGCGGAAGCAAAAGGTGAGTGACAAACAGACCAATGGATGAAGCCCACTGACCAAAAGCCTCTTTATATATGTATATCATGTACGAGTTGTTTAAAACTCCGGTGAGACAGCTAAAGACATCTCAAAGGCCAGACTTAAAAAGGAGGCCTTGCAAAATTATGCAGTGGAGACTGCGTACTAAGAAACCGGGCTCTGTTTGCCATAATGACTGGCATATATATGAGGTTAGTTTTTACATGGGTTTTTCTTCCCTTTTGGGATTTTGTTTAAAAAATGTGATTTCGTTTGATTTGGGCATCTCTAAAGCGCGACTATCACGCCAAAAGGAGCATCTTGGCGCTATGCGGAAGAAGGGTAAGGTAGGCAGGGATAGCAATTATATCCGAGATGAGCACAGTTCATCTGAGGATCCAAAGATCCAAGTCTTCAAGGCCTTTCTGAAATGAGTTTCTGTTTTCATCAACCTTAAGTGTGTGGACATAATGTTCCAGTCTCTGGCTCCCAGCGCTCCTAAGAATTTGCCTCCTTGGGTTTTGCACCTAAAGGAAGCAGGCTTGAGAAGATTTACAGATGAGGATCTGAGCGTCCTGGCAGTGTTGCAGGGGGTGAACCTGGCCGAAAGATGTGTAGGCTTCAGGATCAAAAGAGGTCTGACCAGAGCCCATTAAGCCTAGGATTCAAAGATTAAGGTCCCTCGAGATTCACAGTTCTTCTAGGACATCCATTCTTCATCACAAATCTTGACCTAAGGTCCAGTCTATAGGTGCATATATTATCTCCCTGTCCCATGTCTTTATTTGCTTGCCTGCAGGGACGGTTGATGTCAGACTGCACCCATGACATTTTTCGCTGCTATTGACCGTTTACTCTGTCCTTCCACATTGTAAACTTTCACCGTCCATAGACACAGTAAGTGGACTATGGAGAAGGCGCTCGCTCCAGTCTGTTTTCATGGTCTATTGACAGAGTGAAGCACTTACATATATACAGCAGAGCACTGACCATACACATAATAAACGATCAGGAATGGAGATAGTTGCAGCTTCATTGAAGTAAATAATCTTTATTGAGAAGCTGCAGTACCCTGTGGGTGCCTCTTTCTGGGAGGGAAACTAAAACCCACGAAACTGACATTTGGAAGACTGCACAGTTTCACATAAATGGTGTCCACACACTACCCTTGTATTGAAATGTTGACCCTCACAAAAGATCAGGGATCCTTCTACTCTCAAATTTATGGGACTCACATTTCTTTAGGGTTGCTTTCCCCAAGTCAGGTGCTGATGCTCAACTCGTTTCTCCATCTCTCCTAACTAGGAGGGGATAAAAATGTTTTCTCAGCTCTGAGGGTCAATGAGGACGAAGTGTGTCAAGGAACAGAAGGAAGTAAGAGCTATATTAGTAGGTAATTTCCTCCATTTTGAAATTTGGTTTACATTTTGAATGCACGCTAGATGCATTCAGTCTGATTAGGAGGCACCCAGACATCTGAAATACCCTGATTGCCATGAATGCACAATTGCCACAAACTGCTCATTTAAGCTGGGCTTCTACTGAAGAATTTAAAGATCTACACTGGACCAAGACTCGGGGGGCATGGTAGTCTCATGGGTCCAGTTCTACACACTGGACAAGGATCTAGCCTGAAGTTCTGCCATGTCTGTTGCCTGAAAGTGCTGTCGAGAGGAGACCCACAGTGTGCCCAAACAGACAGATGTCCTTGCCGCTGAGTTCCAGAGCAGAGAGGTTGAAATGCTGCAGTAACAATGTGCAAATGAACCAAAACTCGGAACATGAGACATATGGCAAGATTTCTCCTTGGCACCATAAAATTGGCGTTCTTATTAAAAAGAAGGCCTCTTTTGACTGCTGCCCCACCTTTTAACATCTACTGGTGCCCCAGGATCTGTCTGGTATAAGCATGGACCCAAATCCGCCCTCAAGCGGAGTCCTCGAGCAAAACCATAATCACCCCTGAAACCTGTAAGCTGTGCAGATGTCTATCAATTAACCGGCATCTAAAAGCAGAGATCATGAACTGGAGCACAAAGTTAATTGTGTGAATTTTATGCTCATTTTGCCTTGGATTTAAAATTGTTGTTTGGGGTTCAAGGTAGTTGTATCTCCCACCCTGATGAAGTGCATCTGCTACAGTATCTTACAACAGAGGTGATCACAGGAAGAAGAACTAGATGGATATACGGGGCATGTAGTTAGATGTAAGGTTCAGCCCCCGGTCTATCAATCCATCAATGGCACCTTCCTTTCTGACCGCAGCCGGGATCTGTGGTCTCACGGCTGCTGGAATCCACGGAGCAGCGCATTCCCATGGGCGCCGCTCCCTGTTCAACACCATCTGCTATGTATATGTATCTTGGCAAAAGGCATACATCCTCAACAGTTTCCATGTGTCACAGATAATGAATCGGACAGATAATGAATCAGACCTACTGCCTCGTGGGCCCCTCCCTCACCACTCAGAGGTAGGAGCTCTTCCCGGGAAGCTGACACAGCATCCTGGGTCCATTTACCTAATAGAAGGTCATTGGAAAGCAGAGGAGCCAAGTGACTGTCTATCTCCACTGAGGGTGGACCTTGCCAAAGCAAGGCTTGGCCACATGTTGAAGGGGCACCTCAATGCCACCCCTCCCTCTTTTGTAGCTCAGCCATTAACTCAAGGCTAGATACAGGGAAGGAACATCTGTCTAGGTCCTGGCAATTTTTTTTACGCAAGCAAAACCTTTTGCACTTCCCGGTCGTCGGAGTTCACATATTTCACATCTTTTTGGTTTTCGCTTGTCATGAATTTTGAGTCATTTTCACCTGTCTGGTTTCCGCAGAAAATGTCTCACACAACATATGTCTGTACGGGCCGCATAAATACATTTTCAGTTGCAACCGGTCTCCTTGCTCATCTCACGTTATTTTGGTACACATTACAGGGGCTTACATACTATCTTTGCAGAGACAACCGGCATGCTAAGTGTAAGTTTCACAAAAATTAGGTGAGCAAAAAATGAAATAAATAAATTAGCATTTCACTTGTCCTTACTATGGACCCACCACCTAAACTTTGACAACATCATTTGATAGGAGGGCGGGGGAAAAGTGACTAAAGTAAACCCACAGTCATTACTGGTTTCTACCTAAGAATTTGCCTTTACCTAAGAGAGTACACAATTGTAAACATCTTACCCTATACACTTCGTGAAGTTATTCCCAAATTCTTGCAAGCTCCACAAGCAAAGCAATATGGAGATTTTCTACAAAACTACATTTGTCGAAAAAAAAAAATCATACAAATGTAGGTTCTACTGGATCCTTCTCCCCTGCCCTTTTCCTCAAAACTATCCAACCAGGAATAGTCCCCAGTGAATGACTGTCTCCACATCCTCAGTTAATTCCACTGTCATCCATAGTACAATCACAGCCTAGAATGAGAAGGACTTTCCATCACAGACAATATCACCACATCATGAGATTGTGATAAGACCAACTCCAGCACAAGGTCTCCACATCCTCACATTGGAAGGTCCCTAGCCATGCACAATGCCACTTGACTCTCAGACTGGAATGATCCGCACATGCAGAAATTGCCACATGCAAGAATATGAAAAATACAAAAAAGTGATGGATGGAATGATTGAATGAATTTCAGTCCATTGCATTTTTTGCCATCATGTCACCTCAGATTGGACCTAGCCATATACAGATGAGCCTTGGTCCTGCTCTAATCGGACCAGCACTTGCCTGAACTACCACATCAGGTCCTTTCTGAACTGAAACACAAGCAACCCAAGACTGGTTTAAGCTTATTTGGGACTTTTCAGTCGGGAGCAGCTTGGTTCCAAGGCGCAGTGAGCACGGGACACTCATCTGGGCGTACATTTCACACTTGGGTCATCACAATAAAAAAAATTGTGCCCACTATCCTAGCTGAAATTAGACCCAGCAATAAACATATCAGCCATGTTCTTGCTCCAATAGAACAGTCCGACCTGAGTTGACAAGCCAGGTCTCCACCGAACCGAAGCAAAAGCAAACCACGACCAGCTTAGTCTCTCTGGAGTGCGCAGCTGTTGATCCCATGCTCACAGTGGAACAAAGCTACACTCATGAGGCCCAAATAGGCCAAAAACTGTCTTGGGTTACTTGTTATATGGTAGTGGGTAATATAGCTCAAACCACATAAGATGGAGGGGAAAATTGCTTAATTTGCTTTCACACATGCATTTGTATTACACACAAATATGTAAAATTACACATAATTACACAAAATGTACATTTCACGCTATATTTTAGCACAAAATGTGTCCTTATGTCAATTTTTGGTGCATGGACAAGTTTAAACAAAAACACCACAAACAAGAGCGGCTTGCGTGCTGTTGTGTCTGTGCTTTCACAGTAAATGTTTAGTTTACCACAAACCTCACGTAATTACACGAAGTGGCAACATTTTGTTGTTTCACTAAATAAGCATTACACAAAGTTCCCCAAATTACGCAGGCGAAATTTAAATTGCGCCCACACCTAACGATCATACAGATCAAATACTACATAATGCAAGCTAAGTACAGTCAAAAAATATTAAAGATAACTTGTTTTTATATAGTACTTCATAGTGCAGTAGTGTAGTTTCTGTGCATTCTAACTAGCGGGTATTACTATTACACAATGTAACAGTCCCCAATTGACCAACTCGGAAGTATATAAGGGTTCGATGGCAGGTCAGATTGCTAGTTGCTTCCCAATTATACCCGATGTAGGTCATGCTACTACACCGAACCACTTTGTCTTTAAAAAAATCAGGAGAAGAGACAACACACGGTTTCCAATATGCCTGTAATGGAATTATTAAACAATGCTGATAAAGATCAGACTATCTTCAAGCTGGCTTATCCATGTGTAATAAGAAAGAGAGAGCAGACGGATATTGAGTTTTGGCTGCCGCGACCCAGCCTCAAGCCCAGGAGCAGAGGATGGTTGTTTCTGTAGCATAGCAGGTAGAATGTTAAGTGCTTGTGGGAGACAGCCATTTCACTTCCAGCACTGCAAATAACTTCACAAACTGTGGCAGCCAATGAGCGAGTGTAGCTGCAAGCGGTCTCGCAGGTGGAAGTCGTGGCCACCATATGGGCAACGACTGATTTATGGAATAACCTCTGTGGAGATCAGCAAGGGAGCATTGGGATTCTTACCCATCCCCATCTGTCTCTGCAGGAATCTGAAGGAAGAGGGAGAGATGCCCATTTCACAACACAGCTGCGCAAGTGAGCAAAGATTAATATGTGGATGCATGAGGATAAGTGGGGGGTGTCCACTTCCTTCACTCTACTGCTGTCCTAGGAACAAGATGTGCAGGTTCTTGTTCATCACAACACCACTGATCTCGATTCCGATTGGTCTTCGTTGAGCATCTTGGTCCACTGTATTTAGTTGCAGCATGCCACAATTTAAGAAACATCAAAATATAACGATTGCGAGTTTCAAACTCCCAGCCTAACAAGAAGTAGGGAATTCCAGTAGTGTGTAGATCTTTCATATGATACTGGCCCAGACTAACCTTTTTATCACTGTATCAATTTCCCTACGGGCTGCAGGATGGGCTGCAGGCTTGGTGACTGCTTTCAAGGCAGGGTGAGCTGCCATAATGCCCCTAATAACTCCAGGGTCCCTTTCTTCTTGTAGCATCCAGCAGTGTGGAGTTGGTTACTTTGCACATTTTTGCCAGGATATATTTTTATTTCCATACCTGCCTTGACAGGAAGTACGTTTTTCGAAATATAATGCTATTTTCTAGCTTACCTAAAAAAAACTTGATCTCTAAATACATATTTGCACTGGTGGGGAACTAATTTTTCCTCTAAACGTGCTGTTTTATTCGTTTTTATTCTCCATGACTTAAAAAATGCTAAAAAGCTGTGCAATTCCCCATTCTCCCCACATATTGTGCACATCATCCGAATCATGCCGAATTTAGTATTTTTTCTTTTGAAAATGTCACGAAAATAATGCAAAATTATGTTTAAATTTCATAAAATATACTTTGGTGTAGCTCAAGTGAAACATCAGTATGAGGGCACACCTCGCTTTCAAACGTCACTCGAGATATGGACAAGGAGACTAGCTCAGCGAGACAGTGTCTTCTGGATTACATTTTCTACTCAAACTAGTCTTCCTAAATGCTTTTTATCCTTGAACGTGTCCCTCACGGCAAAAGAAGTGCGCAAGATGTCACACTTGGCACACTTGGGAAATTCACAAAATTATAGGTATTTCGTCTAATAAGATATTTATAAATTATCATGAAATGTACAAGTGCAACAAAAACTTCACATTGCTAAATGTGTTGATCCGACATTCTTTCAAGATATTATGCTTGAGCCACACTCCACATTCCATACCATTTTTTCTGTCCCAACCCTGATGCTTTATTATAACCTAGAAAAAAAACTGAGCAACTATATATTCCCCGAAGCCCATATGCTATGCCTATGAGGCACTGCGTCCTAGAAAATGAGACCCGCACACCAGTGATCATCACAAGGGAACACTCCCCATTGAGGATCATAACAAAGACCACACACATCCAACCACACATTCTACCCATGGTAGCATGCTACCAATGTAGGCAAGCGCTTCAGAACCCTACATAGGGATGGGAAGTGCTATATAAATGTTGCAAAACAATACCGTTCTGTGGATGCTCAGAACATGTATGTGTAACCCTCTTGAAGTCTATGGCCTGCGTGATTTATACCACTGAACCTTTTGAGTCACCAAGAAGGGTGGGAATGGGTGGTTTTGAAGGCGGAGTAAGATTTTTTGGGCAGATGATGAAACTGAAATCTATAAGGGGTACCTTGCTTGGTCATAGGGTAAAGATCAGTCTAAGGTTGGTGACATCCTCCAAACAAGACTAAGTTGAGAGGTATGCATGATTACACAGGATACCTTTTCTTTACGGAAGCACCCATGCCGATAAGAAGAATGCTCCAGGGCCAGGTAGATATGAGGTGCTCGGTCATTACTTTATTGGAATGTTGCAGCTGATAATGAGGTGAAAGCGAATGTTTTATAAGAGCTGGAAGGTTGGGCAAGAGAAGCATGCATGTGAGGTTTGAGTCTGCCAGCACAAGGGTTGGAGGAACAGGAGCTGTATCAGTTTTAATGTCCATGAAGTAGACTTGGTGCATTAAGCCCCCTGGGTAGCTCTTTAACCCCTTCGCTGCGGCGTCTATTCCGCCGCAGTGCTAAGGGGGCGGGAGGGCCGCGCGGCATGCCCATGCCGGTGACGGAACCGCTCCGTCACCAGCCGCGGTCGCGCTGTGCTCATAACGGAGCGGTTCCGTCACGGCCCCGCCCGCTCAATGGAACACTCAGCGCAGGTGCGGAATCCGCGCCGCGCAGGCGTGCCGAGGGCCGTGACGGAAGCGCTCCGTCATCAGCACAGCGTGACCGCAGATGATGACGGAGTGGTTCTGTTACCAGCAGGGGAGGGGTTAATCAAGAGCAGTACCTTTTTAGATACATCTGGCGTATGTCATTCACCAGCGACATTGATCTATGAAGTTACACAACAGAGGCCCCGATCTGGCTTACAATGAGAAAGCATGACAAGTCTCAGCTTCAATTATGCATCATTTAAGTATTGTATTCATCTTGTAAAATATTAAGACACACAGTACATTGTACAAAGCATTTTATTGGCTTGGCCGTTACACATCTGGATTTGTTTCTCATTATTTAAATAGCCTCTAGGAGTGCCATGGTTACATATTTTTTCTTGTTTGTAGATTTTATACTGGTTTGGCGATTTCCGGTAACTAGTGTGTTGCTCTTTGTTCAGTTACTTTCATAAGACACTCTCAGCGTACAACATCTGGTTACCTTTGCCTGCGGGCAGCACCACTGTGAGGAGGAATATATAACAACAGGAGCACCTCCCCTGATAAGCATGGTTAAGTTTCCCTATCGTTTAGGAGGGAATGAGTTTTCCTTAAGAGAGACTATTTGCTGTCTAAATCAAGCACCATTAAGTGCTCTGTTACATCCTAGATATGGTAAATTTGCTTTATACAAGTACTAATTCATGCTAACACATATACATAGGGCTGTCAATTCAGGTGTACTTAGGACAAGGTCTCACTTGAGTATGAGGGGAAGTGGGTCATGCCGGAGAACCACGCCTCCGAGCAGCCACAGGTGACCGCACCTCCCACAACGGCAATGGTGATGCGATGCTACCTGGCAGATCTCAGCGGATTCCAGCGCTCGTAGCGCTGGATAGTGTGGTGTCTTTGTCGGCCGCATAATCAGGCTCCTGCCTTTTTAGAAGGGGAGAGAAATGACGCCGACGACTCCCGCCGGACAGAATCTTAAGGTGCGGGGGTCGGGGACCGCGCTGTCTCATAGTTTCCAGTGCGGTTAAGTTGCAGTGAGGAGCTATCGGGCAGCAACGGATTGTTCCAGCTGGGAAGGTGGATGCGTTTGAGGTCTGCGAGGAGGAGGTTAATTTCGGTTATACCTCCAGTGGCAGTCTTCAGGGGGATTACTTTTTACAACAGGTAAAACCTGGTATGGACTCTAAACCGGGCAGGCAGGAGAGGAATACGTCAGAAGAAAAGAAAGGTGAAGAGGCTCAGGCTGGGAGGCGTGGAGTTGAGGAGGTGAGGGGGATCTCATCCGTATGTGCAGCCTCGCATTTAAGCATTTTTAGGCAGAAGAAGGGCTTCATAATCTATCTCTTTGAAGACCGTGGCAGTGGATAGAGACGAAATTGATCTTGAGGGGAACCAGCAGCAAAAAGCTGTTGCGAATTAACAACTAACCCAAAGGAGGAGGAGAAGTTTTGGCCCAAGTGGTGTTTCTGTTTCATTGTTACCGCATTGTACTCCTTTGTTGGTGTTGTCTGAACACGGGTAGGCACAACAAGCAGAATAATCCAGTTACTAAAGTTGACTCAGCAACTAGCCTTAAGGACAAGACGCGCCTGGCGCAGGCACAGGCAAAGGCGTTATCCGCAGGAGAGGGATGAGCAGGACTTTTGGGAAATCGTCTTGACCACAATTCCAGCTTTGAGAGTTCAGAAGACGATCCGGTCGAAAAACCTGCCGGCAAAAGCCTTGAGGCCAGAACCTCCCAAACGGCACCGGTTCTGGAACTGGAGATTGGCGAAACTGGAAAGCCAAAAATGGATTCCACGTCAATGGCCGAAAGCAGTAAGGAGGAGGGGAAGAGTGTGAAGGGGTTCCCCCTCTTCATCAAAAAGTCACTACAGTCAGTTCCTCTTCAGCCCACAAAACCTCTTCCTCAGCCGATGGGGAGAAGGGCAGATGATCTTGCCAGTCCACTTCAATCCCCACCCCATATTACATCGTCATCTCCACCTCCGGCCTCTCCAGTGCCCCCACACGTTCAGAATTCTCCGGCACCAACCTCGATGGTACAAGAAGCGACTCAAGAAGTAACTGTTAACTCGCAGAGCTCTGCCCCTCCGTCCTCTGCAGCCTCGCCATTGCAATCTCAAGTTCAGCTGGCTCTGTCCCTGATGGCGACTGATAACAGCCCAGTATTATCCCCCGTCCTTCGGGTATTGCAAGAACAGCCAAAGACACCAACACTAATTCCAACGCAGACGTCTTTTACTTCCAAAGTTTTACCATCAGGTCCTTGCCAGAAGGAATTGTATCCCTCACAACCCTTAGCGCCGGATTTATCAGTTGAACCTGCAGAAACTTTTTCAGATGATTCCGCTGAAACAATCTCCACCAAGCAGATGGATATCAAGAACCATGCTTATTCTTATCCTTGACGAAATTAGAAAAATTAAGACGTCTCAGTAAAATGAGATTGCTTCTCTCCATCTTCGTCTAGGGAAGATCGAAGAAGCAGTTGCCTGTCTTCCAGTCAAAATCCAGGAAGCAGAATCAAGGATCTCTCAGCTGGAGGACCAGATGAGCGGATTAATTACTAAAGTACGTGACGTTACTAAAGACAGGAGTACGCTAGAGAACAAACTCGAAGAGTTGAAAAACCACTCACGCCGTTCTAATTTGCGAATAGTGGGAGTTCCTGAGAGAAGTGAAGGAGTCCAGGCACCGAAATGGGTGGAAGCTTTCATCAAGGAGAAAGTCCTCCCCGAGTTCAACGGGATCTTACTATTATCAATCAATCAATCAATCAACTTGTACAGTGTGCTACTTACCCGTGAGGGTTTCAAGGCTCTGAGGGGAGGGGGGCCACAAAGTTCCATTTCATCCTCTATCAAGTTCGAGTGGTCCTCACACCATTTTAGTCAATTTTGCGGACTATCGCATTAAAGAGAAGATTTTGGCTAAAGCCATACAGCAAAAGCAATTTCCGGTGAGCGAAACTTCCAACTGCAGAATTTTCCCTGATATGTCCGCAGCTGCGGCCCGCAGACGCAAAGAGTTTGTTAAACTGCTTTTCTTGTTTAAAGCCCAAGGTGCGCAGGCTTCCATCGCCCAGCAGTCGAAACTGCATGTTCTTGTTAGGGGGACATTTCACATGTTTTCCAACCTAGAAGAGGCTCAGGACCTTCTCAAGGAAATTTCAGTGCCATAATGAGTTAATGGACGTACTGGCTTTCTAGTGCTTTCCCAGTTTTTTTCTTTTTTTTGCTAGTCTACGTTTAGTACCCTTTGCCGGGTGGGAGGGGTGGGACACTCAGGGTGCAGAGCCATGGCACCCTCCAAAGTAGCAGGGCGGGGTGAGAGGAGTTTGGTGTAGTGGTTCACCTTTCTAGAAGGGTGGGTGGGAGGGACTCAAAAGAGTATAGCAGTAAAACGAGCAGGGGCAGTAGAGTTAAGGTTTTTAAGAGAATGAGAGGGCTGAAATATCTCATTGGGTGGTTTCTTTTGTCGCTGCTGGAAAAAAAAGGAAACTTTTTTTTGGGGTGGTTTTCCTTTATTGACTCTATTGAAATAGGGCAAGAATGACTAATATGTGCTGCACTATCTCAATCAATGTCAATGGGATACTAAACATAGCAAAATATGAAGCTTTAATTAGTTATTTAGTGTCCCTCTCACCCCAGGTAGTATTTTTTCAGGAAACTCATTTACAAACTAATCTCCCTAAGTTATATATTCCTAGATTTTTTTCGCATGTTTTTTTTCCCTCGGCCGGTCTGGCAAAAAGAGGGGTTGCAATGTTCTTCTCCCGCAGTCTCCCTTGGGAATTTGGACAGGTTCGTAGAGACCTCTTGAGCGGTTGCTGTGGGTTGAGGCCAAATTAAATGGGTTGATTTAAAATTTTGTAAATTATTATGGCCCAACAATGGATGATCCCACGGCCCTAGTGAAGATCAGCGAGTTATTTAGGAGGGCCCGGGGAAAAATAATTCTGGGTGGAGATTTCAATTTTGTCCAGGATCTTAAAAAAGATACCTGGAATAAAAATAAAAAAGAACTCAAACCGCAAACAAAGAAAGTGCTGGAGGCCCAAAGCTCTAGCATCTGTTGGTAGATCCTTGGCGCCAAATTCACCTTTCATTCCAATCAATTTCACACAGCCTCTCGATCAATTTTTTTTTTATTAACACAATCCCTAAGGCTCCAAGGCATTGCAATAGGGGTCAACCCATTCTCGGATCATTCCATTGTGACAATGGAGTTTGAAACCGAAGGGGGCGGTAGGTCCCAATCCAGGTGGCAGATGGATCGTCTTCTCCTGCAAGACCCTCATTGGGTTGCTGAAACCAAGAAGTGGATACTGGATTTTTTTACAATTAATGAGGGCTCTGCTGACATTTTTTCAGTCTGGGGTGGGTTTAAGGCAGCCATGTGGGGGCAAATCATTGCATGTTCTGCACCCAGTCGAGAGAAAGGCAGGAGAAGATTAATCAACTCTAACAGGCAGTAGATAATTGTTAGAACCGGCTGTCTCTAGTTGGCAGAGGTATACACTTCTGACAAATAGGGACACACCTTTTCTAGTCAAGGCAAGTCACACCCTTCGATAACCCCTGCTCACCCCCTTGGTAGCTTGGCAGAGCAGATAGGCTTATCTCAGAGGCTGTGTGTTAAGCATTTATGACCACATACAGTAATAAAGTGAAGGCACTACAAATGGACACGACACAGTAGTATTATAAAAATAAGTATTTTTATATAAGGCTTAGCACAAGACCAAATAACGACAAAAATGTACACAATCTGAATAAATACGTTGGGAGGGAAAAAGGATAGTTCAAAGGTAGTTTCTTCTTTAGCACAAAGTCTTTAGTAGTAAGTAAATCTTCTTCTTAGCAACACAGTTCTTAGCAACAGGGTAACTCACACGGGAGCTACACGAGGTCGAGGCAAAGTTAATCCAAAGGTTCGGCGTCGACCACGAGGAGCGCTACGTCGAGCCTGGAGTCACACGGACCCCCAACAACACAGTACCTTAGGAAAAATGAAGCACACAATGATCAGCGGCGTCGAGCAATCCGGCGTCGCGTCTTCGGTGTCGATCAGGCCTCAGCAGGCGCCGTTGTCGATGATGCAGTTACTCAGAGTGAGCAGCGCTCACGGCGTTGAGAGGGCACGAGGGCGATGCGATCAGCAGCGGTGCAGACACGAGGTCCCTTGGAGCTGGAGCCGTACTCCCACTCACTGGCGTTGCTGCTGGCGTCGTTCGGGCCCGGCGGCCAGTCGTCAAGGAAGCAGGACACTAAGGCCGTTACCCACTACTTCGAGCTGGATTCGGCGACGTCCATCGGCGTCGAGGTTGCTGGTTCTTTCAGAGGTGCTGGATTCACAGGTTCCAGCAAATAGCACTTGTAAGCGCATGAAGTCCTTTAGCCCTGTGACTACGGCAGGAGACTGGCACTCTTCCAGTCCTTGGAGATTTTCTTAGCAAGCGTGAGAGTACACACACAGTTCCTCTCTCCTGGTTCCTTGGCAAAAATAAAGAAGCACTGCAGGATTCCCCCAACAACAGCACACTGGCAGAAGGGGTAGGCGAGTCCTCAGATCAGCAGGCCTCTTGTCCTTGGTTACAGGGTTCCTTGTCAGAAGTGATCTAAATTCTTGGTTCAGGGGTCCTTCTCTTATACCCCTTTTCGTCTTTGATCCCTTTGTCCATGCCGGGGACTTTCCCAACATCCTGGGTCTGTTGTGGGCGGAGCCGGGCAGGAGTACCTGGCTTATTCATTGAGCAGGGCTGGGTCCTCAGACGCCCAGCAGGAGGTGGAGCCAGCATTGACACTGGCAGGAGCAGAGCTATCGGCCTCCTGGCAGGAGGTGGGGCTTGGATCGTCCATGGCAGGCACAGAGCCATCAGCCGCTTGGCAGGAGGTGGAGCCAGCATTATATCAGGCAGGGCAGGCTATCAGCAACTACTCTCCCCCTACTCTCAACGCAAATGTCCCACTCATCCCACACTGACTCATCCAGACCTGTGGAGCCACCCAGCTCCTGTCACACACACGCAAGACCAGCAGAAACCAGATATGGTTAGACAAGAAAATAGACACTTTCTAAAAGTGCTATTTTCGAACCCAGAGTCCAAAAACCATCCACACCAACGGATGCGTAATTAAACCCCGAGCTCAGGGATACCAAACTCGACATTGCACCATGCTCCCCTAGCCAGCTAGGATCATAGCATTAATAATCCCGGCGGCCCATTCTAACTAATGGAGAGCAGGCTACCTCGCAATAGTGAAGAACGAAGATGGTGGTAATTCACTATTTAGGACATGCCAACTTGGTCAGGCGTGTCCTACCTTATACTTACAATGCACCCTGCCCGTGGGCCTACTGTAGGGGTGACTAACATGAAGTCAAGGGTAGGTTTGAGAGGCTGGCAAGTAGGTATACTTGCGCAGCCTGCGTGACAGCACTAGGCTGCACGTGGGTCTCGCAATGACCGACCCGTGGACATTCTTTTACGAGGCCGCTCTTGTGGGTGGCACAACACGTGCTGCAAGCCCACGAGCGGCATTTGTATTTACAAGCCCCGGCACTCCTGGTGCACTAGACTAGGGACTGACAGTAAACCAAATAAGCCAAACATGGATACAATAGATACATCAATTTAACATAGGGAGCACTTGCGCTGTGGCACGGATCGGCCGTGGCACAGCGCCCAAAGCATGTACCAGCAAAACATCGAAAACAGTGGAGGCGAACAGAAAAAATGGAGGAGAGACTCAAGCCAATGATGTCAGGTCTAACACGTGTCCCCTCCAGCTGAAATGTGGGGAGAACTACCCTTCCCCTGGGGAGTTCTCATCACTAAGGCGGAAAAATCTGGACAGACTATCAGCATTGGCGTGATCTGTGCCAGGGCGGTGTTCCACCGTAAAGTCCATCCACTGTAGGGAAATGGACCACCTCAACAGTTTTGGGTTCTCACCCCTCATCTGCATCAGCCATCTGGGGGGCCTGTGGTCTGTCTGAACCCGGAAGTGAGTCCCAAACAGGTAGGGTCTTAGCTTCTTCAGCGCCCAGACCACAGCAAATGCTTCTCGCTCTATCGCACTCCACTTTTGTTCCCTGGGAAGTAACCTCCTGCTGATGAAGGCTACAGGTAAGTCTCGGCCCTCTTCATTCACCTGAGCTAGAACAGCCCCCACGCCATGCTCTGAAGCGTCCGTCTGGACAACAAATTCTTTAGAAAAGTCGGGTGCTTGGAGTATAGGTGCTGTGCACTTTGCAGCTTTCAGGGTGTCAAAGGCCGTTTGACAGGCGTCAGTCCAGATCACATTTCGTGGCTGCTTCCTGGAAGTCAGCGACGTCAAGGGGTGCACAATGTTACCGTAATCCCTGACAAACCTCCTGTAATAACCCGTGAGTCCTAAGAAGGCTCTCACCTGAGTTTGGGTTTTGGGCGGTGCCCAAGCCAGGATGGTATCAATCTTGGGTTGCAGGGGGGCAACCTTGCCGCTCCCTACTTGGTGCCCCAAGTACACCACAGAACCCTGCCCAATCTGGCACTTACTGGCTTTGATTGTGAGGCCTGCTCCGTGCAGGGCCAACAACACTTCCTGGAGGTGGCGCAAGTGTTCCTCCCAGCTGGCGCTGAACACTGCGATGTCGTCCAGGTAGGCGGCACTGACATCCTCCAGTCCAGCCAAGACCTGGTTGACCAACCTCTGGAAGGTGGCAGGGGCATTCTTCATACCAAAGGGCATCACCCGGAACTGGTATAGCCCATCTGGTGTGGAGAATGCTGACCTCTCCTTTGCCCCATCAGTCAAGGCGATCTGCCAGTACCCAGACGTCAAATCAAACGTACTAAGGTACCGGGCAGCCCCCAACCGATCGATGAGCTCATCAGCTCTGGGGATGGGGTGTGCGTCAGTCTTCGTGACCGAATTGAGTCCTCGGTAATCCACACAGAACCGAAGTTCCGGTGAAGCCCCAGGCGCTGCAGCCTTCGGGACCAAGACCACTGGGCTGGCCCAAGGACTGCTAGAGGACTCAATCACCCCTAACGCAAACATTTTGGAGACCTCCTCCTTAATGTATGCTCGGACCTTGTCAGTCACCCTGTAAGCCTTGTGCTTTACAGGAGGGCTGTCTCCGGTGTCAACATCATGGACACACCAATGCGTGACACCCGGAACCAAGGAAAACAGATCCGGGAATTGTCCCAGCAGTTGGTGACAATCCTGTTTCTGCTCAAGGGTCAGTGTGTCAGAGAGGACCACACCATCCACTGACCCGTCTTGCTCTTTAGCACACAGGAGGTCAGGAAGAGGCTCACTTTCCTCCTCCATTCCAGCATCTGTAGCTAGGAGCATGCCCACTTCGGACCTTTCTAAGTGGGGCTTCAAACGGTTGACATGCAGGACCCGCAAGGGGTTCCTGGGAGATTTCAAGTCCACCACGTAGGTGACATCGCTCTTCTTCTCCACAACCTTAAACGGTCCAGTCCACCTGTCCTTGAGCGCACAAGGTTCCACGGGGACATGACCCATACTTCTTGACCAGGCTGAAGCTCTACCAGAGTGGCATTCCGGTCATACCAATGCTTCATCTCCTCCTGGCTGGCCTCCAGATTTGCCTGAGCAAGTTCTCTGAAGCGCCGAGTCTGGTTCCGAAAGGCCAGCATGTAGCTGTATACATCCTGGGGAGGTTTCCTGGGAGATTGCTCCCAGCCTTCCTTGACCAGACTCAAAGGCCCTCTTACCGGGTGACCGTACAAGAGCTCAAAGGGGCTGAACCCTAGAGACTTTTGCGGTACCTCGCGGTAAGCAAACAACAGGCATGGCAAGAGGACGTCCCATTTCCGCCTCATTGGTTCTTCAAGACCCATGATCATGCCTTTCAGGGTCCGGTTGAATCTCTCAACCAGCCCATTTCCTTGAGGGTGGTAAGGAGTGGTGAACTTGTAGGTTACCCCACACTCCTTCCACAGAGACTTCATATAGTTCGAAATGAAGTTGGTGCCTCGGTCCGACACCACCTCTCTGGGGAACCCCATCCGGGAGAAAACACCCATCAGTGCCCGTCCCACCACGGGGGCCGTCACTGTTCTGAGAGGGATGGCTTCCGGGTACCTTGTGGCATGGTCCCCCAAGACCAGGATGAACCTGTTGCCCAGGGCTGTCTTGGGGTCCAGGGGCCCAACAATGTCAATGCCCACCAGGTCAAAGGGGGTACTGACCACTGGAAAAGGTTGGAGGGGAGCCTTCTGCTTCCTTCCGCTTTTCCCACTTGCCTGGCAAGTGTGACATGTCTTGCAATGGATGTCTACATCCCTTCGCATCTGAGGCCAATAAAAATGGGTGACAAGCCTGTCATAGGTCTTGTCCTGCCCCAGATGTCCAGCTAACGGAACGTCATGAGCCAAACCCAGTAGGAAGGCTCTGAAGCGCTGGGGGTACCACCAGCACACGGGCTGACCCAGGCTCAGCAGCCTTAGGCTCGCTATACAGGAGGTCGTTCTCCCAGTACACAAAATTTGACCCTGACTGATCACCTGAGGATTGGGCTTAGGCCTGCTGCCTCATGCCCACAAGAGAAGGGCACACTTTCTGTTCCGCACAGAATTCCTCCCTGGAGGGACCACCATCCTGCTGCCAATGGGTCAGCTCGGGCAGGTCTCCCAGTTCGGCAATTTGTTCCCCTGTGGGCTCCAGGGCATCCCCCTCAGGGTCTACCTCCTCCTGGACCACGGGAACTACGGGGGCCGGTTTCCCGCGCCTCCTGCCTCTTCTCGTCACAGCTGGGTCCTGGGCCGTACTTTCAGGCTCCGGGACCCCATCAACACCCTTACTCGCTGTCATCGATCGAGTGGTTGCACACACCCACTCCGGCACACCCAACATCTTCAAGTGCGCCTCTCTCTCCACCTTAGCCCAAGGGGAGTCTTCTAAATCATTGCCCAGGAGACAATCGACAGGCATGGCGGGCCTCACAGCAACCTGAAGAGTACCTGAAACTCCCCCCCATTCAAAGGAAACCTGAGCTACCTCACACTCTTTGTGGGAGTTGTCAGCAGCTATCACAGGGTAGAATGCGTGGGGAACCACCTGCTCTCTGGACACTAAGTGACACTTGACAGCTGTCACACTCGCTCCGGTGTCTCTGAGAGCTTCCACTCTATGGCCATTAATGGTCACCCACTGCCTATATTTACTAGTGTTACTAGGCAGAGGGGGTGGAGGGACCATTTGCATGTCTCCTAGCGAGACCAGGGACATTTCTGCGGGACCCCTCCCACCATGGACAACCATCTCCTCCCCTCCCAGGGCTACACTCGCCAACTGACGGGGGTGCACGCGGCGGTGCATTCGAATCCTTTTTGGGACACTGGGGGTCATAAAACCGGTGTCCCACCTGCCCACAACCGTAGCAGGTTAGGGGGCCCCTATGAACAGGTTTACCCGTCGGGGCCCCTGGCTTCTTCTCAGGGGGAGGCTGGGAACCTTTCCCTTGGTTCCCTTGGGGATTACTTTGGGGCCCTTTCTGAGACTCCTTCTGTTTACCCTTGTCCCCCCCACTCTTCTGCTGGGGACCCTGCCCACCCTTGGCTGAGTCTCCCACTGGACCCTTGTGGACCCTGGTACTGACCCAGCGGTCTGCCTCCTCAGCAAGTTTTCTAGGGTTAGATATCTTGCTATCAATAAGGTGCTGGCGCAGCTCTGGAAAACAGTTATTAGACAAATGCTCCCAAGCAAACAAATCATAAAGAGCTTCATAACTTTCCACTTTGCTGCCCTTTACCCAACCATCCATGGCTCTGCAAAAATAAGACACATATTCAACCCACGTCGTACCAGGCAACTTCTCACATTCTCTAAAAGCTTGTCTGTACTTCTCGGGGGTTAGGCCATACCGCAACATTAAAGCATCTTTCATATGAGCATACGACATCCTATCCTCAACAGGCATGTCTAACAGGGTATCTCTCCCCTCATTCACAAAGCGACCCCACAACCCCGCTCCCCATTCCTTCTCAGAGACCCGGTGGGCCAACAATGCTAACTCATATGCTTTAAACCACTGACCAATATCTTCGTTCCTATGATAATCTTTTATCACATCTTTGGGAAAGTAAAACTTACTTTCTGCAGGCACAGATGGGATGCTGCCACCAGAGGGATTCAACTCTAACTTTTTAACTTGGATGTACAACTCCCTCAACTTGGTATCACGCTCCAAAGCTAACTTCTCTCTTTCAAAATCTAACCTTTTGGTCTCCAAATCAGCTTCTCTTCTACCTCTTGCATTTTCTAACTCCAACTGCCCATTTATCTTTAGCCTTGCCATTTCCATGTTGTATGCCCGCTCCTTCGCCCTTTCTTCTCGTTCTTCAGGGGAAAGACCTTTGGAGGAAACACTGCTTCCGGGAGAGGACTCAGGCCCATTCGCTGGCGCCTCCTCTTCCCCTTCCACTGGCGGTACCACCACCGGATCAGTGGGATCTCTGGCCTCCAACCAGGCCTCCAATGCTTTGAGATATGTTTCCTTAGCCTTGAGACCTTTGGTAGGCACTTTCAGCTGTTTGCAAAAGAATTTCAGCTCCTCCAATTTGTAGATGTTTATCTTCGCTCTGTCGAACTCCTCCACGACAACAACAGGGGTAGTGACTCCGGTGTCACTCATGGTCAAAACTGGCAGTGTTCAAAAAATCAAGTTTCAGAAAAGCGGAGAACCAAAAATAGGATCCTTCCCAATTAGATTGTGACTGCGCTATGGTCTGCTTTCACTATGTAGCGCACACTAATCACTGTACATGGGTCATAAATGCAAGGTCCAAATCCTCACCGCTGCATCCAATGTTAGAACCGGCTGTCTCTAGTTGGCAGAGGTATACACTTCTGACAAATAGGGACACACCTTTTCTAGTCAGGGCAAGGGGATCACACCCTTCGATAACCCCTGCTCACCCCCTTGGTATCTTGGCAGAGCAGATAGGCTTATCTCAGAGGCTGTGTGTTAAGCATTTATGACCACATACAGTAATAAAGTGAAGGCACTACAAATGGACACGACACAGTAGTATTATAAAAATAAGTATTTTTATATAAGGCTTAGCACAAGACCAAATAACGACAAAAATGTACACAATCTGAATAAATACGTTGGGAGGGAAAAAGGATAGTTCAAAGGTAGTTTCTTCTTTAGCACAAAGTCTTTAGTAGTAAGCAAATCTTCTTCTTAGCAACACAGTTCTTAGCAACAGGGTAACCCACACGGGAGCTACACGAAGTCGAGGCAAAGTTAATCCAAAGGTTCGGCGTCGACCGCGAGGAGCGCTACGTCGAGCCTGGAGTCACACGGACCCCCAACAACACAGTACCTTAGGAAAAATGAAACACACGATGATCAGCGGCGTCGAGCAATCCGGCGTCGCGTCTTCGGTGTCGATCAGGCCTCAGCAGGCGTCGTTGTCGATGATGCAGTTACTCAGAGTGAGCAGCGCTCACGGCGTCGAGAGGGCACGAGGGCGATGCGAACAGCAGCGGTGCAGACACGAGGGAGCTGGAGCCGTACTCCCACTCACTGGCGTTGCTGCTGGCGTCGTTCGGGCCCGGCGGCCGGTCGTCGAGGAAGCGGGACACTGGGGCCGTTACCCACTACGTCGAGCTGGATTCGGTGACGTCCGTCGGCGTCGAGGTTGCTGGTTCTTTCAGAGGTGCTGGATTCACAGGTTCCAGCAAATAGCACTTGTAAGCAGATGAAGTCCTTTAGCCCTGTTACTTCGGCAGGAGACTGGCACTCTTCCAGTCCTTGGAGATTTTCTTAGCAAGCGTGAGAGTACACACACAGTTCCTCTCTCCTGGTTCCTTGGCAAAAATAAAGAAGCACTGCAGGATTCCCCCAACAACAGCACACTGGCAGAAGGGGTAGGCAAGTCCTCAGATCAGCAGGCCTCTTGTCCTTGGTTACAGGGTTCCTTGTCAGAAGTGATCTAAATTCTTGGTTCAGGGGTCCTTCTCTTATACCCCTTTTCGTCTTTGATCCCTTTGTCCATGCCGGGGACTTTCCCAACATCCTGGGTCTGTTGTGGGCGGAGCCGGGCAGGAGTACCTGGCTTATTCATTGAGCAGGGCTGGGTCCTCAGACGCCCAGCAGGAGGTGGAGCCAGCATTGACACTGGCAGGAGCAGAGCTATCGGCCTCCTGGCAGGAGGTGGGGCTAGGATCGTCCAAGGCAGGCACAGAGCCATCAGCCGCTTGGCAGGAGGTGGAGCCAGCATTGTATCAGGCAGGGCAGGCTATCAGCAACTACTCTCCCCCTACTCTCAACGCAAATGTCCCACTCATCCCACACTGACTCATCCAGACCTGTGGAGCCACCCAGCTCCTGTCACACACACGCAAGACCAGCAGAAACCAGATATGGTTAGACAAGAAAATAGACACTTTCTAAAAGTGCTATTTTCGAACCCAGAGTCCAAAAACCATCCACACCAACGGATGCGTAATTAAACCCCGAGCTCAGGGATACCAAACTCGACATTGCACCATGCTCCCCGAGCCAGCTAGGATCATAGCATTAATAATCCCGGCGGCCCATTCTAACTAATGGAGAGCATGCTACCTCGCAATAGTGAAGAACGAAGATGGTGGTAATTCACTATTTAAGACATGCCAACTTGGTCAGGCGTGTCCTACCTTATACTTACAATGCACCCTGCCCGTGGGCCTACTGTAGGGGTGACTAACATGAAGTCAAGGGAAGGTTTGAGGGGCTGGCAAGTAGGTATACTTGCGCAGCCTGCGTGACAGCACTAGGCTGCACGTGGGTCTCGCAATGACCGACCCGTGGACATTCTTTTACGAGGCCGCTCTTGTGGGTGGCACAACACGTGCTGCAAGCCCACGAGCGGCATTTGTATTTACAAGCCCCGGCACTCCTGGTGCACTAGACTAGGGACTGACAGTAAACCAAATAAGCCAAACATCGATACAATAGATACATCAATTTAACATAGGGAGCACTTGCGCTGTGGCACGGATCAGCCGTGGCACAGCGCCCAAAGCATGTACCAGCAAAACATCGAAAAACAGTGGAGGCGAACAGAAAAAATGGAGGAGAGACTCAAGCCAATGATGTCAGGTCTAACAATAATTTAATGAGCTTTAGAGATTCTCCACCCTGGAGTTGTGGCGATGTCGCGACCCAGCTAGCTAGGGGTTAGTTTGCATTGAAAGAATTTTTTCTAAAATCGAAGAAATCAATAGCTCTAGAACTTTTCAACAACAAGTCTATGAGGAGAGTCAAATGGTGGGAAAGATGCTGGCAGGGCAAACAAAAACTAAACAGGAAAAACCTTGATAGCAGAAATCTGTGATCCAAAGACCAAAGATACTATAAAAGATAAAGATGGCATAGCTACAGTCTTTTTGGAACAATATTTACAGCTTTACTCAACAAAATATGAGGTAGGGCCGGGCCAAATTCATAAATATTTTGATGAAGTTGTTCTTCCTGCTCTGCCTGGAGCTTTAGCTGATCTACTTGACCGTGATATCTTGGCCGCAGAAATCCAGGACGCGTTAACATCGATGGGAGGAGCGAAGGCCTGTGGAGTAGATGGCCTCCGAATGGAATTTTTTTTAATCTTTTCCGTGGAATTGACCCCCTTCTTGGCGAAACTATTCAATGTAGTTAAACTTGGTGGCGCTGTTCCTCCGAGCTGTAAGGAATCTATCATCATTAGTTTTGTCAAAAAGGGGAAGAACCAGAAGGATGTTAATTCCTACAGGTCAATTAGCCTCCTTAACGTCGACTTCAAGATTTTAATGAAAATATGGGCCCAACGTTTTACCCCGATTGCCAGGCCTTAATACATCCCGACCCGTCGGGGTTTGTGTCTGGGAGGTCAATGTCCTCTAATGCAGAGTTTCTTATCCAGGCCCTGGATTTTTCCACAAACAACAAAACTCCAATTCTGGCTATGATGGTCGACTCCGAAAAGGCGGTCGACCTTGTAAATTGGGATGCACTCTTTTTTGGTATGCAAAAATGTGGTATTCCCGCCCAGACAATTAATATTCTAAATAATATGTATTAATGTGCACACGCCCAGGTGGTAGTAAACACCAACATCGTAGGGACAATTAATATAAATCAGGGCACCAGACAAGGCTGGCCGTTGTCCCCCATCCTGTTCACCTTCTTTATTTAGCCTCTAGCCAGTAGAATACATGGTAACCCTGAAATTAAATCTACATTAGAAGGAATGGCGAAATTAAAACTATTCACCGATGATATAATTTTATATCTGCAACCTGACCAACTTAATCTTGAGGAGGCTTTACTCGAATTCAGTCAATTTGAATTGATTGGTGGGTACAAAATAAACCAAAATAAAACAGAGGTTATAGCATTGAATGTGGATTGTAATTTTTTACCCCAGTTTTAAAATCCCAAGCACTGAGGGCAGAACCTATTAGATATCTGTGCATTTATGTTTCTAATCAACGTGAAGATTTATTTACATGGAATTATGTAGCAATGCGTAATAAAATTAAACTTTGTTAGACAGGTGGACCCTTTTACGGTTGACCATGATTGGACGTGTAGCACTCATTAAAATGTCATTTCTTCCCCTTCGGATCTTTCTCTTTTAAATTTACCGCTTAAGATAAATTCTTCCTACCTCAAAGAGACTGACTCAATGATCAGGGATTTTGTTTTGAATAGGAAAGCTTCAAGGGTTAAGCTTCCTATACTACAGTTGGGAAGCGCTCAGGGGGGCTTAGCCCTACCAAATATTCGCTGTTATTATATGGCAGCAATTTTGGATTTGTCAGCACTTTAATGGAACTTAAAGGTCAGATAGATATGTTTTTTTATGACAGAATGATTCAGGAGTCTGGATCTCAAGTACCTATTTTTTTTTAAAACAACTAAATTACCTAAGAAGACCCGATATAACACCCTCCAGGATTTTTCCGATAGACTAAAGTCCTTTTTTAAACAAACTGGGTTTGGGGGCTGGCATTATTTGAAACTAGAAAAGTGTAAAATCTTCGGGCTCCAAAGACATTCTACTAAGCTCAAAAGATGGAAGGACTGTGGTCTAGGAGAACTGGGTTTCTTTCTTACTTCACAGAAGCTTATTTCCTGGCAAGAGGTCTGGGAATCGGCTAAAACCGGGGGTTTTGGAGTATCTCCAGATTGTATATATAATAAAGAAATATAATCTGTTGTCGGGCGGGCTACCTTCAGCCCAGGCCAATGCACTTCTATAAAGTCAAACTGATGAGAGATAAAATTCGATTTGTCTGTAGTTATAGAGGTGGGTATCTTTTGTTTACATGATGTATCTATATAAATGCTTATCGACTCTCCCTGTTATGATTCTAAAGGGTAAGCTAGTACAGGTTTTCATCGTGCTCAACCATTATGAAATGAGCCGAAAACCACACAGACACGATCTTAGCTTTGTCCCCGTCAGACCTGAGCAGAGGTCACGTGTTATCCTCCAGTGGTCAGTAGGCCCTGTTGGTTGAGTTATAGAGAGTAGCTGAATGCACACTATTCTTTCGCTGTCCTGAGACTCAAGGTCGCATCTGGCTTTAGAGGTGATAAGCGCATTCCTGAAGGTGCTGTGCTTGCGCTCCCAGGCACTGGGACGAAAGGGTGTCACCCCTCCTGACCTTCCCCAATAATAGCAGAAGCAGAGTTTCAAACTAATCCTGTGTACCATATATGGTCATTCCTTAGAGCCAAGTAGTACTTTTACATGTACGGTGACTTCACATGTGGATCTGAAGGTATATATGCAATGTATTGACTGTAAGCTGGCAGTCGTCTCCGCGCACCTAATAGGTGAGGATAGAAGAGGCTCCTCTATAGAGTATTTTGTATAATAAATGATTGACTTTTCTTCACTGCCAACTAACTGGTTATTTGCTAATTTGGTATTGGGGTTATTGGTAGGTATAGCCCCTTATGTTATTTTTTAGGTACGTCACTGAAGGGGGTGGGACATTGGTACACCTTACTGAGAAAGGGTGAAGAGTTCCCCCTGGTTGAAGGAGTTCTGGCTAAAATAACCTGTGAAACAAATTGTTCCTTCATGGTGCAGGAGTGGGAGGAGATAGCTCACCTAGGAAGCAAGCCCCTTAAAGCAGCCAATTTTAAAAGGATGGCCTTTCTATCTCATTGGTTGGTCTATCTCACCCCAAAAGCTCATCGTAAACGCTTCCCAGAAGTGGAAAACAAATGTTTCTGTTGTCAGACTCAAGGCGGGGGTGAATGGCTTTTACTTGCCCGAAACTTGAAATATTTTGGCGTAAGATTTTCTCTGCAATAAGCCAGGCCTTAAACTAGACGCTTGACCCCGAGGCTGAACTGGCTCTTTGGCATTTCTAAAACAAGATCGAATTTAACCAAAGCCGAAGAGACTTTCACGGCGATTTGTTCCCTAGTAGCCCGCTCCCTAATCCTCCAAAAATGGAGGTACAATTCTACCCTAAATGGGTATATAAAATGAAAAGGACAAGGAGGTTCGAAGAGGCCTACGCAAAAAGAGTCGGGGCAGCGAAAAAGTTTATTAATATTTGGAGATTCTCTGATAACTGGCACTCCTTGTCTGCTTTGTAGCACTTTAGTACTCAACACTTTAATGTTATATAATTAAGGATAGCCTATTTAGCACTTTCTTCTCAAGGAAGAATGTTTATTTATTAAATTAATACAAAAATGTTGGAGGGGTCTTGCAAATAAACAATAGGAATAATATCTAACTTTGCAATGTATAGTATTGAGCACTGTTAGCACTTTTGAAATTTAGGATGGTAGAATTGGCACCACGGGGCACTTTATGGCCTTTTTAGGTACAGGAATGATTTGCGTGTACTTAAAAATAACAGAGTTCCTTGAATAGATAGAAGGTTTATGTATTGTTGGAAGACTACATCCATTAAGGGATCCAGGTTAATAACAAAAAAAAAAGACATGTTATGTTCAACTCTGCTGTATTTATACATCTAGCACTGTTAGCACTTTAGAAAGCATAGGAACTGGATCTCTGCTCTTATTTGTTGTTCTGCGATAATGTTTTTAATGACCAAGGCTCTTATTAGAATTTGTTTGTCTATTTTTAACATATGACTCCATTTAATACAAATTATTGATTATTGTTTTTTGTATTAACTGTCCTCTGCTCTGCTCAATAAAAATGTTTTTTTTTTTTAATTAAAAAAAAAAGAGTATGAGGGGAAGTGAAATGACCTACTCCAACGCAAGGAACAAGATGTAGCGACTGTCAATCACTCAAGGTCTCATTTCAGACCATGATTTTCACCCACTACGCTACTCTAAACAGACACCTTCCATATGCAAATCAGTCTTGATCCTCCTCCAATTGGAACAGTCCATCCTAAACTTTCTGATCAAGTGGCCCCCAAATAGGAAGAGAAGCCCTCTTAATCAGCTTCAAAATACTTGGGTCTTAGTGAGGTGAAGCATGAGTACTGGTGCACAGTGAGCATGGAACCCACGTCCAGGCATGCCCGTCACACTAAGGGAGTCTACTGCAACAAACATGGTGAAGGAAGAAATGTATGAACTAATATGGGTCACAGGTGATCAGTCAGGGCTGCGTACAAGACCATGCTGTTTCACCCAATATGTCACAAAGATGGGCCATATGCAAAACAATCTTGGTCCTGCTCCAATAGGAAGAGTACAGCTAGATCTGCAAGTCCAGGTCCACGGCAGGAACCAGCACAAGTAACCCCGGACCAGTGTTGACCTACTAAGGTCTGTCAGGAAGGTATTGCTTGTGCTGTGTGGCATAGTGAGCGCAGACCAGATATGGGCATACCTGTCACACTTCGGAATTCTACTGCATACAAACAACAAGGTGATGGAAGGAATGCTTGAATTAATCTCAGCCGTTGGCAATCACTCAGGACACAATCATTTGTCGCCCACACCTGTAACAGGGCTTAAAGTGGGCCGGATCTCACAGAGTCTGAGCACCGGCAGTTTTTTTTAAAGGGGGCCTCGAAACGGGTTTCTATCGGGCTCTGTTTGGTGCCCTGGCGGTCCATTTTTTTCCGGAATGCAGTGACCACAGGCACATCGATGTGCGCATGCTCACACTGCTCCCTTCTCACTGGGGTTTATACTATGCAATTATCTTTTCCAAAAGGTCCCCAAATTTTTAAAAAGAATCAAATATCCTTTTATATAATTATGGAATCATGTCAAAATTAGGTGTATTTATAAATGTAATGAAATTTTTACTACGTTTTTATGGACATGGGGGGGGTTTGTAATGATTTTAATTAATCAAACAATAAACCTATACTGACTGACTAGTGGAGAAGTTACGGCATGACGTCATACCAGGTGAGTATTGCAGGGGAAGGTAAATCCTTTAAAGAGTCATTTTCTCTCTGGATTTCTTCTCTTTTTGAAACTCAGGAGCAGCAACATTGTTGTGGTGTGACCAGGACTTTAAGTGGAAGCTTTTTCAATATTTCATACAACAAGCCATATTGCTGCTTATTTATCTTATGCAACTAACAACCATTGACAAAGCCAACAGTCCTGACTTCTTGTAGGTATGGTGTTACTTGTATCATATACAGGGCTTTAAGTGGGATTAAAAAACTGGGGGGCCTCTCAGAGGGGCGTGGCCAGTGTAATTAGGGGAGTGGCTTTAAAACACTTGCGTTAAAAATCTGTGTTTAGCATAGTGTGCCGCCTGACTTGCATTTTGCTGTTTCTGTCATTGCATCCAGATATGTGATACAGCAATTAACATCATACCTATAACAAGTAAGGACTATTGGCTTTGTCAATGGTTATTAGTTGCATAAAATAAATAAGCTGCAACTATGGCTTGTTACAGATAATTTTGAAAAAGCTTCCAATTAAAGCCCTGGTGACACCACGACAATGTTGCTGCTCTTGCGTTTTAGAAAGAGAAGGGAAAACCAGAAAGAAAAAGACTCTTTAAAGGATTTCCCTTCCCCCATAATGCTCACCTGGCATGACGTCATGCCGTAACTTCTCCACTAGTGAGAAGTAAGCAGTGTGGGCAGCGCACATCAAGTGCCGGCTGTCTCAAAAAAGGGGTCTCTATCGGGCAGTTTTGCACCCTGGCACTTTTTTTTCTGGACAGCAGTGATAGCAAACTGCTGTCACTGCAGTCCGGGAAAAAAACGGACCGCCTGTGCCAGGGCTCAAAACAGAGCCCGATAGAGACCCCTTTCGAGGCCCCCTTTAAAAAACTGCCGGTGCTCAGACCCCTTTAGACCCGGCCCACTTAAAGCCCTGATCATATATCTGGTTGCATTGAGAGAAACAGCAAAATACAAGTCGGGCGGCATACTATGCTAAGCACAGATTTCTAGCTTGCAGGTTTTTAAGCCACGCCCTTACACTGGCCACGCCCCTTTGAGAGCCCCCCCCTGGTTTTATCATCCCACTTAAAGCTCTGACCTGTAATATGCTTCTTATGCCGGGCCCCGGGGAAAGCAGAGTCGCAGACTAGTCTTTCCCCGGGGTCTTTCGCGCAGGGGATAGTCCAGGCAGGGGAAGGGGAGGAGTTAGGGGGTGGGTACTTAAGCGCGGGGGAGGAAGGGATCTTCCTCTTTTCTGCGCCTGGCACCATCGGGAGGGAGCTCGAAAGGAGTTGTAGTTAGTGCGTAGTTGAGGCCTAGTGCTGTTTTTGGTTTTGTGCTCGGAGCTGTTTTACGACAGCTGGGGTTTATCTTGTCCCTTGTTCTTGTTCTTGTTTTTTGGCTCGGGTAGGATGTCTGGTGTGTCTGCGGAGCAGGTCCGTGAGGCCTTGTTACTGCTTGCTAGGGCCGGCCGCGAGGACCTGATTAGGCCCGGGGTCTTGGACCAGGCCTGGGTAGGGGCCACCAGGGGCACGAGGTCTGCCTCGGCCGGGGTGCATGCGGCGGTTTTCGCCTGCTTGGAGGATGACCAGGTTCTGGAGGGTGGGCCTGAGGTCAGGAGAGGGGGGGGTGTTCCCAAGGATACGGCGCGGGGCGGGAAACGCAGGACAACCTCCGCTCGCCCCTTCCCCCCCATTGGATTTTTTGCCTGGGGCCTCTGGTGCGGCCGTGAGGGCCGCGCCTCCTGCGCTTCCGCTCCTCGGGCCCCTGTTGGCGCCGGCCGGCGCTACGCGGGGGGAGGAGCTAGGGGATGCCCAGGCCGGGCCCGCTTCGGGCCTGGAGGGGTCGGTGGGTGGCAGCGGGGCCTCTGGGCCCGTGGTCCGCTTGGGGGAAGCCTCTTTTAGGGGGGATGGGCCTGAGCTTGAGCTGCGGGAGCCAGGGGAGGGCCCCTATTGATTTGTCCTGGGGCTCTAGGGCGGGCACCCCGGCTGTAGTGCGGCCGTTGGTGCCTGGGTTTACGGTGGGCCGGAGCGCTTCCCCTGCTCTGGTTCCCATCGGCGGCCCGGGCTGGGTGCAGGGTTTCCAACAGGTGGGTTTCTTCCCCCGGGGGGCGAGTTCTTTGGCCACGGACCACCCCTTCCCCCCCCGATTTGGGGTTCCGTTTCCTGGGAGGAGAGGTCCCGAGGTGAGCGTATCCTGGAGCAGATTCAAGAGGTCAGGTGGGCTGAGGAGACGAGGGCCAGAGTGGGTGCAGTTTGGGGCAACGACATTGAGGGTCCCCCCATCCCCACCTCTGAGGAGGAGAGGGAGGCGGAGAGGCAGGAGGAAGAGATTCGGCAGGCAAGGTTGAGAAAGTCAGGCCCGGCCGCCCACCTCCCCAAGGGCGCGGCCGGGGTAGGGACGGCCAGCACGGCTTTGAGGCCCGGTGGTGCCGGGGCCCTGCCAGGTTCGAGCGACCTGGGGGGCGGGAAGGGATCCAAGTCGGCGGTTGTCGGCAGAGCCAAGGGGGGCCTTGCGGGGCGCACCACGGCTCCGAGACGCAGGCCGGAAGAAGTAGGGCAGTCCGCGGCGGCTGTCCCTCCTCCGCGGGATCGGGCAACGGATACTGGTAGCGCCACCGGATCGCGTGGCCGCGAGTGTGCGCCTAAGGGAATGAAACGTGCAGTGAAGTATGTCTCATGCGAAGGTGTGGATCAGGAACCGGTGCTTGAACTGGATTACAGCGAGGAGAGCGAGGAGTTGGAAGAGGGGGAGGTGCGGGATGACCTGGAAGGCGTAGGCCGCGCAACAGGGGTTGACGACCTTGGTGTGTTACAGGTCGACCCCGGGTCGCGGAAGAGGACTGGAACTGGGAAGGCCCGTGGAAAGGAGTCCAGAGGACGGCCCCGGGAGCGGACGGAGGCACTAACAGGTGAGAGTGCCTGGTGGGCGGTTTGGGATGACGCGCCCCGGGGTGGGGAGGGGAGAAAGCGAGCCTGTAGGTCAGTGGGAGTGGGAGATGGGTCTGTGAGGGAGGGGGGGGCGCCTTCGGGCGGTCCACCTGTGGATGGTAAGAAGGTGGATGGTAAGTCGGTGACTTTGGGGATACAAACTGACAAATGTGATGGTAAAGATGAAAAAGGGGTGAAGGTCCCGAAGAAAATGCCTTACATGGGGCTGGCAATGCCGTTGGGGTCACATTTGTCCGAGAAAATGAGGGAGAAGGTTTGGAAACATGAATTTGTGGATGTTTTTAAGTTGTTGCACCGGGAGGTTCAAGCGAAGGAGGGTTCCAAGGAGGAGGAGTGGGAGCTGACGAGGCGGCCTAGGGTCCCGTCACTATGGAGAATTGGACTTTGGCCTTTTTGATCTATGCTAGCGTTTATTGTCAGAAGTATCTGGACCGGGAGATTGCGCTATTCAAATACATGGATATCATTCGTAAGGCCCAGATGCAGTTTGGTGGTTTTGCATGGCTGAGCTATGATGAGGAGTTTCGGGCCCGTGTCAGCGCCGATCCGGAGAAAAGCTGGGGGGAGGTGGATCAGGAGCTTTGGATGCAGTGGATGGCGTCTTCTCACTCGCCTGCCTCTACGCATACGGCCAGCGGTTTACCGGTGTTGTATCGGTCTTTTCCGACGCGTCCCGCCCAGGGCGGGGCGGGGGGCGGAACTGTGCCCAACACCATTGTGTCCGGTCAGCCGCCCAAACCGGGAGGGGCCACCACGGGGGTGTGTTGGAGCTACAGTCGGGGTTTCTGCTCGAGGTACCCGTGCAAGTTCAAACATGAGTGCTCTAAGTGCAGAGGGAAGCACCCCATTACTCAATGTCTCTCGCTCGCCACCCCTTCTGAACAGTGGCGGAACGCTAGGGGACGGGGGCAGCCTGGCCCGAAGGGCGCCTACTCCGGTTAAGGTGGAGGCGATGGCCCCGTGGCTCGCGTGCTATCCTGATCGCGAGGCCGCGGCGCAGCTCTTTTGGGGTTTCACCGATGGCTTTCGGGTGGGTTATCAGGGTCCCAGGGAGCGGCGGTGGGCCGAAAATTTGAGGTCGGCTAAGGAGTTGCCGGGTGTGGTGGCTGCAAAGTTGGAGAAGGAGGTGTCGGAGGGGAGAGTTGCGGGGCCGTTTGTTGACTGGCCGCTGCCGGACCTGATCGTTTCACCGCTGGGGGTGGTGCCGAAGAAGGAGGAGGGGGAGTTCAGGATGATTCACCACTTGTCCTGGCCGGAGGGGAGGTCGGTGAATGACTTCATTGCAGAGGAGGACTCGAGGGTGCTGTATGCGTCGGTGGACGATGCGGTCCGGATGGTGCGTTCCTGTGGTCCTGGGGCGGAGCTAGCGAAGTGTGACATCAAGTCGGCTTTCCGGCTCTTGCCGATTCACCCGGCGGATTTTGGGCTCTTGGGCATGCAGTTCGGGGGTGCCATCTATGTCGACAAGGTCCTGCCCATGGGTTGTGCCATTTCCTGTGCGTTGTTTGAGCTGTTCAGCACGTTTCTGCAGTGGGTCATGGTGCGGGTGAGCGGGTGCCGCGAGGTCACTCACTGCCTGGACGACTTCCTTTTTCTGGGCAGGGCGGGGTCGGGGGATTGCGGCAGGGCTCTGTCGCGTTTCCAGGCCTTGGCTGTGCAATTTGGAATGCCTCTAGCGCCTGAGAAGACGGCTGGTCCCAGCTGTTGCCTCACGTTTTTGGGGATCGAACTGGACTCAGTGGAATGGTTGGCGCGCCTGCCGGCGACTAAGGTGAAGGAGATTCTGGCGTGTCTGGAGTGGGCTGTGGGGGAACGGCGGATTCCTTTGCGGGCGGTTCAGAGGCTGCTGGGTTTCCTTAACTTCGCATGCAGGGTGGTGCGGGCGGGGCGCACGTTCTGTCGGCGGCTCGGCATGGCCATGTCGGGGGCAGTGCTTCCGCATCACAAGGTGAGGATCTCGCTGGGGGTGCGAACGGATTTGAGGACTTGGATTACGTTCCTGCAGGATTTCCATGGGGTGCCTTTGGAGTTTGATGAGGAGAGGGCAGTGTGGCAATGCCAGATTTTCTCTGACGCGGCTGGGTCAGCGGGGTTTGGAGTCTTTTGGGATGGTCGGTGGTGTGCGGAGAGCTGGCCGGCCTCCTGGATCAAGCAGGGCAGGAGCATTGCGTTTTTGGAGTTCTTCCCGTTGCTGGTGGCTCTGGTGGTGTGGGGGGATGACTTTCGGGACAGGACAGTGCTCTTTCACGTTGACAACATGACGGTGGTGGACCTGGTTAATAACCAAAGGGCGAGGGACCTGCGAGTGCTGCCGCTAATGCGTAGATTCATGTTGGCTTGTCTGCAGTTGAATGTGGTGTTTCGGGCCAAGCATGTCCCTGGGGCGAATAATGACATTGCGGATGCGTTGTCTCGTTCGCAGTGGCAGCGGTTCCGACATCTGGCGCCGGGAGCGGACGCCTGGAAGACCGAGCTGCCGGCCGGCATCTGGGCCTTGGGGGAGTGAGGATGATGGGTCTGGTGGAGGGTTCGTTGGCCCCGTCCACGAGGAGAACATATCGACTGGCATGGTCTGAATTTAGTTCTTTTATGGGCTGGATGGTGGATGGTGTGGTGAGTGGGGAGTCGGAGGTGCTGGAGGGTTTGAGGGGATATGTGCTTTCTTGTATGGACCGTGGCCTGACTGCTGCTACGATTTCTGGAAAATTGGCAGGCATTTCCTTTTGTTGTGTCTTGTTTTTGGGTTTCGACCCCACCAAGGATGTGGTACTGGCTCGCATGTTGCGGGGTGGGGCCGAGAGAGGGGCGCTGGGAGGGGGCGCCTGCGGGAGGCGGTGACCTTTGACCTGTTGGTCCGGCTGGTTGGGGTGTTGCCGGAGTGTTGCTATGACGGGGCCGAGGTGGGCCTGTTTCGTCTGTGCATGGTGTGGATGTTTTTTGGGGCGTTTCGGGTGTCTGAATTGCTGGGCACGAGGCGGGGGGCCGGAAGGTTGTTTGAGGATTTGCGGGTTGATGCGGGGCGTTTGGGGATATGGCTGGGCCGCTCGAAGACTGATCAAGTGGGACGTGGTACGTGGGTGTGGCTGAATGAATCTGGTGGGGCGGTTTGCCCAGTGCTGGAGTGGCGCTCCTTCTGCGGGGCGGGGGGCCCGCAGGGGGGGGGGGTGAGATTTTTCGCCATGCCTCTGGTGCGAGAGTGTCGGCTGGCCAGTTGCTGGCGGTGTTGCGTATGGCTTTGGGACGCCTGGGGATTGATGGGGCTGATTTCGGTACTCATTCTTTCCGTATTGGGGCTGCGACTGCGGCAGCCCGGCTGGGTTGGTCCTGGGACAGGATTAGGAGGATTGGGCGTTGGAAGTCGCGCTGTTGCGAGCGGTATGTGAGGAAGTAGTTGGGGTCCCAGGCAGGTTTGTTGGTGTTGCACTGTTTTGTTTGCCTGTTCTAACATCTCTTTTCTCCGTAGGTTGCGTGGGTGGCCCGGGTGGTAAGACGGTGACGTGGATCGTTGGGCACTCATTTGTGCACTGGGCATCCAAATACGCTGACCAGCAGGTTTACGGCCGTAACCTGGGACTGAAAGGACAATTGCACAAGGTGAAATGGTGGGGAAAGAGCGGAATGCGATGGGGGGGCACTACTGCCCTGGCTCGCGAAGATGGTCCCACAAAGGGGATGCCCGGATTTGTTGATCATTCATTTGGGCGAGAACGACCTGGTGCAATTGTCTGGACTGGCTCTGTTGCAACTCATGCAGAGGGACTTGGATGTGTTGAAGTCAAGGATGGCGGGGGCCTGCATTGCCTGGACGGAGCTGGTCCCCCGGAAAGTTTGGGGGGGGCCATGAAACACGGGGCTATTGAAAAGGCCCGGAGGAAACTGAATCGGGCAATGAGACTGTACTGTGTGGACAGGGGGGTGAAAGTCATTTCGCATCCTGGGATTCGACTGGAGGAGCCTTTAGCTTTTAGGGAGGACGGTGTGCATCTGTCTCGACTGGGGAATGCGTGGTATATGATGGAGCTGAGGGATGTGGTGAGCAAGTTGTGGAACGAGTCGATTTGGTGCCGGAGGGAGTGACTTTGCAGTGACGGACGGACGGCCCCTTAGTGGGGGGGGGTGGGGCAGTGTACCGCCCTACAGGGGGTCCACTGGGTGGCAGGTTTCGAAGGGATAGGGGGTCAAGAGCGGGCATACCCACCCCTTGGGGGGGACTTGGCACAGGACGGACCGAAGTTTGATTGGAAGTTTGCAATGCCTGGGGGCTGGAAGGGTGATTGACGGACAAGAGAAGGGTGTTTGGAGCCGCTAGGGCTCAGTGATGACATGGATGAATGAAACGAATGGGGGGGAAGTGTGAATGGGGGTTTGCTGTTATTGTTATTGTTGAATTATTGTTATGCGCAGTTCTGGTCTAATAAATGGCCTTTTACGCTTAAAACTGCGTGGTCTGTTTATTGCGCGATGCCGGGCCCCGGGGAAAGCAGAGTCGCAGACTAGTCTTTCCCCGGGGTCTTTCGCGCAGGGGATAGTCCAGGCAGGGGAAGGGGAGGAGTTAGGGGGTGGGTACTTAAGCGCGGGGGAGGAAGGGATCTTCCTCTTTTCTGCGCCTGGCACCATCGGGAGGGAGCTCGAAAGGACGCCCACCCACCCGGCAACTGGAGGTGGTTTTCTTGGGCCGGTCTGTTGCGTTGCCAGTTTAGGCCAGAGCTGCGGTAGGCAGGTTTCGAAGGGATAGGGGGTCAAGAGCGGGCATACCCATCCCTTGGGGGGGGACTTGGCACAGGACGGACCGAAGTTTGATTGGAAGTTTGCAATGACTGGGGGCTGGAAGGGTGATTGACGGACAAGAGAAGGGTGTTTGGAGCCGCTAGGGCTCAGTGATGACATGGATGAATGAAACGAATGGGGGGGAAGTGTGAATGGGGGTTTGCTGTTATTGTTATTGTTGTATTATTGTTATGCGCAGTTCTGGTCTAATAAATGGCCTTTTACGCTTAAAACTGCGTGGTCTGTTTATTGCGCGATATAAGAACATTTATTAAGCCTCATATTTTTAAACGAAGCTAGGGCCATTGCAATGATATGCATGCATAAAGGGAGGACATTTGCTGAGACCGTAATTTTGCTTTCTTTAGATAACAGCTCTGTTCAAATCACTATCCATTTTGCCTTCTTTCCTGGATTTTATTGATTTGCTAACTCGAAATATCATGCACCATTTCTGTTTACTAAAGGCATGCTGACATTCATATATGTTCAAATGTCATTTACTTGCCCGACATGCTAAGCTATGGCTGCCTTTTGAATTAAGGCTGTTAAAATAAGTTAATCAATTCAGGATTAGTCTTAAACTAGATTTCTTTCTATGCCGGTATTTGTTATTGAATAATGGTATATGTTCAATTATAATTATTAATAGTATATGTTGATTGCTTTATAGTGTGTGTGCGTGTTTGTAACCGAAATAAATCAATTTATTGACATGCTGCGAAGTCTAGGCGGAGTAACCGCGTGAGGGCGGGGGTGCGGTGCGTAAATGTTGGCGGGAACTGACTTTACTGAACTATCCTAGTAGTATATGCAGTAGACCGTTGTGCTCTCTTCCATTCCTATGTGACTCTTAGAGTATATCCAGTCTTACCCCTTCCCTATGTATATAGAGATAACTCTAATCACTAGTTTATGCAGGAGTCCGCTCTGCTCTCTACCATTCCTATGTGACTCTTAGAGTATATCCATGTGTATCCCCTCCCTAAGTAGATAGAGATTTCACTAGTATATGCCTAGAGTTTATCGATTTGTATCTCCTCCTTGTGTGACTTTATCTCTTGTACATTTGCAATTTTTTTCTGGTTGTACCTTTTATAACGCATGTAATCCTAAATCCGTATGTTTTCAACTGGTTCTTATGTAAGTCAAAAATTTGCCAATTCTTTTTGTACCGTCAGTCCTTATGTTTGAAACTGGGTCCTATGTAAAGCGCTCTGACACCTTCGGGTAAAGTTCGCGCTATATAAAATCGCATAAATAAATAAATAAATAAAAAAATCCGCATGGAAGTAAGTGGAGCCGTGTACTGGAGGCGGCTCTTGCAGCCATATCTCTATTTTTCTTTCACATCAGACATCTGGCCTCAATACCCATCTATCTTCGAGAACCAAGCTCGCGATTTTTTTTTTCATTTGCTTATCCTCGCTCGAGACGAAGTGTCACTTCCTCTCGCTGGCGAGGCATGAATTATGCAGCCGCCCCTCGCGGGCACCGAGAGTGGTTAATAAAGTGAAGCCCGTGGCTGTTCCGCCCCATTCTGCGCTTTTGGTTTCATTAATGTGGGAGGGCGAGAGATGATTTATGCAAAACTAATATATTATGTGGGTTTATCATCGCCAGTTTCAAGGGCACCTCACTTCAATGTGGTTTCACTGCAATGTAGCTGGTGTGTTAACGACACACTCATTAACTGTGCCTCTGTGAAGAACGGTGGATTACCAAAATAAATACAAGTACTGTCAAAGCCAACAGGTCTGGGTTTAATGTGGTAACACAGACAGCATTAGCACATTAGAGCAAGACACATAAGCTGGAACCTGAGAGAGGGCTATATAATTGTAACAATGTTTCTCAGGCAGATAAATGTAAGCCCTCAAGTGAACGCGGAATGATACACCCGAAGAGCCAATAGTTTTAGGTGAGAGATCGCTACTCCACTGGGCTGAGCCAAGGCATGCTTGACAAAGTCTCAAACCAATGGCTAAAGGAGGCCGATTGAAGAATACCAATAGTTGAAAGGGGCAGACTCACAGGCAGCCCTACGCATGTTGCTAGTGGTGGTAGGTCTGTTTTACAGCTGCTCTATATTAAAGTGACGTCCCAAATTAGATTATGTAATTATTCTCATTGCTTAGATCATGTTGGAGTGCGTGTGACGAACTCCAGGTCTGTGAGGCTCTTCATCTTTCCCCAGGGAGTAGGAGTGTGTGTCTATATTAGAGGTTTTCAAAACTATTATGCCATGCAGATTTCGAGTTAAAAAGGGGGGAGGGGCAGCCCTACTGTTTGAAGACCAATGGTGGAAATAAAAAAAGTTTGGACCCATTCAGATCAGTTTGGTAGCCCACTGCTTTTAGGTGATTAGAATAAACAAAAAATAAAACATACAACCAAACTCACTCTGGAAACCATGAGGTGCGTCCAGACCATTTGATATCAGAGGTATAATAAGGCAGAATGCAGGGAGGGGGTTAGACAAAAAGCCCAAAAAGTACCAAAGAGTATCAAACGATAACCAATCTGTAGCATCAAAACCTCATTGCTATTAGGAAAACAAACGTGTAGTGATGCTGTATGGATAAATTGCCCACTTTAGAAAAAGGGACAATAAATGAATTAAAGTCTTGGATTAATCGTGCAGCTCAGGTCAGTGTGAACAGTACCCAGGGGTTTAATGAAATGGATGCCACAGTAAGAAAATCCCGAATTCTGAACTAGATTTAGCAGTGCAGAGAAGTATCAAGAAATGTGAAGTCATATAAGACATCTGTGACTGCTCCCACTGAAGACCTGATGCATTTGCACTTACCTTCCGGGCTAAAACTCATTCATGATACTTACTACGTTTTAACTCTGGCAGGTACAACTCCCCAATTCAGCAAGCAGGGGTAATCTTGCATGGCCAAACATTTAGGGACAACCAAGCATTAACACATTTTCAAATACTTGAATAAAGGATCCTCACTTTATTTTGCTTTTAAGCATTTGCAGCAAGGCAGTGGGGGGAGTCTTGAAAGGGAGTGTCTTCTTTTTCAACAAAACTAGCATTCCATCTACATGCGAGTCATCCCACGTGGGAAGAGGGGGTGCAAAGTCCAAGTGAAGTGTCTGTTTATTGTTTCTAGCCTTGCTTCACATACAAAGACAGTGGGTAGGTTTGCAGTCATGAATTTCCAGTTGATTTCTTGGCCCAGCTTTCCTCCTACCAGAGCAAGGTCTCTGAGCACTAGATGACAAAAAAGTGAAACTAAACTGAAAGGGCTCTCTGGCGCTCTCCAATATTAGGGACATTTGCTCATGTTGTCTATTAAGCGTAAAAAGAGGGTGGATCACGTAGCCCAGGGATCTCGCAAAATGGAGAATATATGATGATCAGAAAAGTATGTTAAAAAAGGGAGAACTGAGGTCTGCACTGCAACCATTGTGACATATTAGATAACTTTTCCACACCAACATTGTCTCTCTCGCTCGGTCTTTGAATATCAATAAAGTGCAACTTAGGAGCCCGTCACCTTTGTTGCCAAATGTCTGAGTTGCCAAATACAAAGGCTGCACATCCTGGATGCCATTGATTCCATCTTATACCTCTTTAGTTTTGCTAATTTGCCAAAGAGCATAGATACTCGATATAGGATGAGGGTCGGGACACGTAATAAGATCTGTAGCACTTCCGTCTTGATGCACCTGCTTAGAACGGGAACGATGATGGGGTACATAATAGCATCACGTAATGCATTCGTCAACCTTTCGACTTATCTCGGTGGGATTTAAAACATCCTTTTAGTGGGTTAGTTGGTGTTTAGAGTCAAACGGTCCACTTGTGAACTTCTAAAGCCAATAGGATTCAAAGACCACTTTACATACATTTTAGAATTCTCTCAAATGTTTTCTTTGTGAGGAGCAAACTTATTCAAAGTTTAATCAAAATGCTTCACTAATGGCTTCTTAATAAGCATGATCAACCCCACAGCAATGTCAGTGAAATGGGGAACACCCCACCTCTCTTTACTTTTAACCCAGATGTACTAGGAAAGGTGTTAGTGATCCTTCACTAGCACATGGATTTGAGCAATGGATGTGTGCATTACAGAAGGAGATTATAACCCTGAAACGGTCATTTAAACATGTACTTTGGCAGAGCTCTAAGTTTGTAAGTTATCCCTTTGTAGTTGTGTGTAGTTTATTCAGTACTTTTTTTCCCTTTGCATTATGGAAATTTTATTTCTGCATTTTCCTTTTGAACTCAGCACTACATGAACCAGAATGTAAAGGTAAAACCAGGACTTTAAGAGCTACTCATGCCTGACACTCAACACACTGAGATCTTTAATACAGACACCTGTCCTGACTATACCTGCTAACGAGAGCTTCACAAGCGGTTTACAAGAGGGGTTCAGTGCCAAGAGAAAGTTCATTCTGGAATTGGATGTCAAAATATTTAGTTACCATGATAGAGAGGTGGCACATTGACCACTTTAAAGCCCCACCCCATCATGCCAATCGTGTGATCAGCAACCAAACCACAGTTGTCTGACTGTCTTTAAGAGTGAGGAGCAATAGGATGGAGTCCAATGTAGTTAAAGGTGAATGAATCAACATACAAAACCAAATGGATTTGAATTAGTGTAGGTGACAATGCAGAGAGGGCACATTTCTAGCACATATGTTTATGTTGGAATGTGCCCTTTCTGCAATGTCACCTCAGATTTTTGCCTTCTGCTGCTGAACCTATTTTTTGTTGCCAATACGACTATGCACTTTACTCCTGCTAAACACTGGTAAAGTGAGTGTACTCTTTCCTTTAACCATGGTAAAATTAACATTGACATGAGTGGCTCATTTAATATTCTTAGGAGTCCACAGTATATGGTACTACCTGTACCAAGAGCCTCCAAATTAAATGCTGTTAGTGGGCTGCAGTCCTCATTGTCCCACCCACTAAACTAGATCCCTAAAAAATGTCTCAGCACTGTCATTGCAGCCTGCAGGGCAGTTTTAAATGGCCATTTAGACCTTGTAAAATAAACCTTTTGCCAGTCTTAATCCTTCTTTTTGTAATACTTATTAGTCACCCCTTAGGTAGGCCCTAAGTTCTCACAGAATATGGTGCATGGTGTTTAAAAAGTAGGATGGTATGTTTAATATTCTATATGTACTGTTAGTGAAAAACCTCCAAAGGCATTTTTCACTGTGGCATGGATGGCCTCTCATAACCAAACCGTGGTTTACCTTATTACATTTAACAAGTGATGGATTACATTTGGGAGCAGTTGGAGAAATACTTCTTCCACTCATTTGAATTGTAATTTAAAATCCTATCTAATGGTAATGTCAAGCATTACCCTACCTAAAGCTTCTGGGGCCTTTCTGTGACATCAACATCAAGAACTCATGGAGAGGAGAGCACGGGAAGTGCCTCTGGTAATATTTCGAAATGAGAAAAATGATAGTTACAAAAGCATTTGTACAAGCAGCAGTCACTGAATAGTAAAACGTGACTATATTCTATGAAGGATTGTCATATTTACACAGTTGAGTGTCATGGAGTGTCTTAGCGCGTGGACGAAGAATTAAATTGATATTTCTATCATCTAATGTCATTACGGGAGGGAATATGGTAGAGCCTGGGTAGACAGAAGGGTAACACACACAATTAAGTTGGGTAAGCTTAAAAGGTTTGCACCTTTTAAGCTCACCCAACTTAATTGTGTGACACTCAACTGTGTAAATATGACAATCCTTCATAGAATATAGTCATGCTTTTGTAACTATCATTTTTCTCATTTCGAAATATTACCAGAGGCACTTCCCGTGCTCTCCTCTCCATGAGTTCTTGATGTTGGTATATCTCACACCTAGAGTGTAGTAAATATATTTTCCCCACCATGTACCTATTATATTCACAATGGCCGTCTTCACGGTGAAAGTGTACATCATTTTGATGTTGCATGCGTTAAACTGGATGGCTAGATTACAGTGCTTCCAACTACCACAGGGCACATTGATGGCTCTCCACTTGAGAGATACACGCTAGAAATATTGGTCTAACAGTTTTTTTCATCGACTCTAAACCTTGCCTAATGCCAGAGGTCGGGCGCATGCCTAAGGGAATAGTGTCTCTCGGCGTACTTCTGCGCGCATATTCTGGGGCAGCCATCCGTTTCAGATATAGAATAACATCTTGTCAGGAGACAAATAATGTTATAGGTGTATCAATGATGAGCATAGAAACCCCTTTTTACGAACGGCGCAATATGTATGTAAAGCAATATCATTGCCCTTGGTTATCTAACCATTTGCGCATGCCCGAAGGAGTAGTGTTCTCTCCTCGCGCTTGGCCCGACAGCTGCGTTATGCTGCATGTCCGGCACGCCCCACCATCCACCGTGTGTCGGTTATTTAAGGGTGACGGGATTCATTTCAAACACCTCCACTTCCGCTCGACTCATGGACAGGGGCACCGACGGACAGGTGATTATCCGTTTGTCCTTATCTCAGCCAGCTTCTATCGATGAGAGTTTTTGCTGACTTGACAAGGATTAGCAGTAGCCTGGTTGGTTCTCACTCTCGACATGACTGTGTTGCTAAATGGGACCTCTTTTGGTTTCTATTTATATTTCTTGAGTTTGCAGGGGCCCGCTATTGTAGGCAGCCCTGTTGGTCACCTTTGGGCTTAAATACTCCTCCCACTAATGTCATTTAGACTGAGTTTTACAATAAGCTTCCAGTTTATGCAATTGAATAAGGAGGTAGAGAACTGTCAATAAACTGTTTAGAGGCACCCTTATAGGTCCCTATTATGTCTTTTGGCATAAGGTATGTCGCATTATTGATGTCATATGGGATGTTGTGTGGTGGTTTTGGCTTGATAGTTGGGTACCTATCACACGTTTGTTGGGTTATGTGTGTAGAGCAATTGGCTTGGGCACAGTAGAGTAGTGTACTGACTGCGTCCCTTTTTCTACACCTTAGAGCGGGGCCTCATACTCCCGAGCGGTTGCCGGGTGAGGTGAGGTCTTCACCCACACAAGGCTGGGTGAGTATCACTGGGAGGAAATGCCTCCAAGGTGATTAAGCTATTATGCTTTTTCCTATATATGCAGAATGTCAAATATTCATGCAGGTGTGTTTGTTCTGTACAGTCTCTCTGTATTCAGGTGGATGTGTTTGTGTAATCTAGTGTTGTTTTACAATTATTTTTGTTTGTTGATAGGAAGAAGACAAGCTTCTCTCCCGCCAGTGGACGTCTAAGCATTTAAGTTCCTAGTAGATATGTATCTGTCTATTAGTAAACTTGTTAATATTTTTTCATTCTACACATCGCTTGTAGTTATGGTTGCAGTAGCTGCTTTACACCAAAGGTCCTGAAGAAAGCCGGGGCAATGCCCCATTTGGCTGAAACATGTCGACCTCTTACACAGCGCCACGGGTAGCCTGTCTACCTGGCGTGTTTTTAACCTTTGACACACAGATCTCCTTATGTACGCTCTTTTGAATCAGTGTAGTCAATTTTATGTATCACCTATCACTTGAGCACTGCACATTATCTAGTCCACTTTATGGTAAACATCATGGCTAGTTTTCTGACATCCATTTTTCACACCGGCACTATATGGTCGGGTTTGGTATGGATTGATCAGTAATTCCCACGTGACGTTAACTCCACCACGAGGGTGGTCTGATGGGAACTATTCTAGCTTTGCGTTACCAACAACAACTTTCAACAGCATTGGCTCACTTACACATCCCACTGTTTCTGAGTTACAGGTATAGTTGCACACCATCTTTAAGACCTGTTCTGCTCTGTTGTGTGTTTTTATTTTTTTATTTTTTTTATTTGTATCTAGGTCCTGTTCTACCACGGTAACAACAACAAAGTGATTCTAAACTAATCTTAACGCCTTAACCGTGGCGGTTTCTCCGCCACGGTGCGGACGTTCTGAAGAGTGGGCGGGGCTGCATCGGCCGTTGGCCGACGGCAGCACTAAGGAGGAAGTGCTGCCGCCGGCCGACGGCAGTACGCAAGAGGTTAAGCCAAAAATGCGAATGAAACATCCTGCTCCGCTGTAATCAGGCGTCGAAGCACACCCGAGTGGCATTCGGCTGCTCGGGTGGGAACCCTATGATGAAGCATGTTACCAACTAGTTTGGTGAGTGAGGGTTCTTTTTTAAACATAATTGTTTTCCTCTTTCTCGCTTTCATTCACATGTTTGGCTCAAGATTTGTGTGGAATCACTCTTTCGTTGTAGTTATTATGACTTATTAAAGGGGACTAGGAGTAGTAGTTTCACTCTACCCTTTCTCTCTCTGTGTATTATTGCCTGTTCTATCATGAGCATTGAATACTATTGACTAGTTGTGCTTCCAGGGGCTGTTCTTACTTAAACCTTTAAAAATGCAGAACTTTGGTTTCTCCTATTAGATTTGTGTCCATTTAGTGCCATATTGTTATTACATTTTGGGATTTTTTTGTTTTGCATTTGCAACTTTATTACGGTTTTAGTTCTCCCTAAACACTTTACACACTGCCTCTAAATGAAGCCTGACTGATTTGTGCCAAGGTACTGGAGGGTTTAGCATAGGCTTATTTAGTGGCCTTTTGGGTTCTCTTTGGCAAGAATTGTGATGATTATTTAAAGTGGGTTCTTACCACCCTCAACTAATACCCCAATTTCTTGCAGTATGTGGACTATAGATCAGCAGAGAAACTGATAAAATGGCTGATGATTTAATGGATATTTAAAATGGGAAACTGCAGGTGGTGGTATGTGCTACATAGAACCGCTGAGGTAATTGGCAGGAAAGAAAAAGAGATATAGATGTGTTGATTGAAATAGATGAAATAGGTGGGGAGGGATTGGTAGACAAGGGGGTATGGAGGAAAAACATGTTTAAAATAGAGGGATGACATTGCTGAAAATTTGACTGCACCTGGCTCCTGGAGAGCACAGGCAAGTTAATCAAATTATGGTTAGTAAGAGGAAAGGGAAAGACTGTGAATCAGACTAGAAATGATGGAAGTGACTGGCAGCAGACATAATTAGCAGAAAAAAGGAGGCTGAAGATAAGAGAGCAAAGTAAAAACAAACCATGAGGCGCTGGTAAAACAGTGCACAAATACAGAAAAAGAGTCCCAACAGTGAACTGAACTGAAACGGTTGTAAAGAGAAGACGAAGCCCATCGGAAAACTTTTCAAAAATATTCTGACAAATTAGGAGACAGTTTAAAGTGTCGGTTTAGAGTGCAGTTTCCTTACAGTGTGCATAGTGAAAACCAGATTAAAGAAAAAAAGAGTCAGGTGTGGAAATCAAGAAAAGAGGAGAGCAAAGCATGGAATGAGTTAAGATAGAAAGATCGATGGAAAGATAGAGGTAAAGTTAGTTCGAGCGAAACATCCAGAACATGTGTCTTTACAAGCAGAAGAACAGAAGCATGTTGATAAGATAAGTAAAAAAGTTCAGAGCTCTGGAGAGAAAAAATAATTTACAAATGTGAGAAGGAAAAAAAGACTAAGGGGATACGTGTAAAGATGTTCAAGAGGTACAGATGTAACATTAACACATGACAACAAGTGTAGGACTTTGGAATCAGCAGCAGAGACAAAGGGAGGTAAATATGTGACCAGTAAGGGACAAGTGCGAGGACTCGGAAGAGATTGTGGCAGTGAAGTAGGCGGACAAGGAGTGATTACGCAAAAGACTGAGAAGAAGTAAGGGTGTGACGTTGTAATTTTATTTACAGCTTTTTGCAAAAGTGGCAAATGGTTGCAAATTCATGAAGGCCAACATTTGTCACCCTTGACAAAGACTGCTTCTGATTAAAAACTATTCTACCTCCATTGTTTTCCTGCTAATCCTACTTCTTCTGAAACTTTCAGCCTCTAAGTTTTTTAAATCTTTACCGAGGTCATGCCATTAGAAAGCATGGCATAGCTTTAAAAAACACAAAATTAGCAAAATTAAATTATGAACATTTGCTGCACACCTAGTAAGAAGGGTCAGCATTGAAAAGGCAAGAGGGTGGTAGGCGATTGCAAAGAGACAGATTTGTAGTTGGTTCCCTTTGCGGATTTCGAGATGAGTACTAACTGGAGAGGAGCGAGAGCGCAGATTTCAGAGATGAAAGAACTCCAGTCACACTCAAGGGTTCTAAAAGAGGAGTTAAAAAACCAGAAGTGAGGAATAAAGCAGATTGGGGTGGAATCCTCCAAATGAGTGTACTAGATCAGAGGAGACCAGCCGAGAAGGTTAGGAGCTGGACACATCAGTCAACATACGTATTGTGATAGCTAGAGAGTTTGCAAAAACAGAGTGTGAGAGACAATCAAATAAGGACCTGTGACAGTATTGTAGGGTGTTTTGTGAAGGTTCTAGGACCTGTGACAGTATTGTAAGGTGTTTTGTGAAGGTTCTAAGGAGTTGCTAAATACAAAGTGAAAATGTGAGTTGGCCGACACAATAGCAAGGCTGGCAATGTCGCAAGGATGGTGAATCTGATTAGAGGCCAGTGAAAGAAAACCATTACAAGTGAAGTAAAATGATATGATGAGATATGAGGAACAGTGCCTTGCCACAGGAATAATATGTATTATTTTTTACTTCATCCATCGTTGCTATGGGAAAGGTTCCCCCACATGTGACGTGCCAAACTGGGCTGTTTTTCAATCGTGTAATGTTCTGTTCATGAAACACGAGACATTTTGCAGATAGGAAACTGGCTTACTATCGTTGGTAAAACTTGGGTGAGAGGCAGCGACATGAGGGAAAACAGTCTTGAACCATGGAAAATAGGGGAGCTCCGAAAGGGGACCTTGCCAGGGTGATGAAGGCTAAAAATTATAGGGATGTTTCTAGGGGTGCAGGGTCGAGTATGCAGTATGCGACAGCGTGACACTGACGCATTGTTGCTGAATTGTTTCTCCTGTCTACCAACGGTCTCTCACTGCCATCAGAAAGGTTTTCCTCAGTAACAAGGGGTCACTGAATCTACCATTTTCTTAAGCAAAGAAAATGTTGCGAATATTGTGAAGATCACAGATTTAAAAAAAAATTATAATATGCAAGTCTTACAATTGACTACACATCAGATTAAATGAAGAACTTAAAATATGGGCTAGGAGACACTCATCGGAAGTGACAGATGATGAGCGGATACTCTCAAAATGAAATCTAATGTCAATCTGGATAAAAAAGTGAACAGAAGAAGGAAGAAGAATGCCAAGATCCAACCTTCGGTGTAGTGTGACATAAGTGCATTCATTCGGTGTCAGTTTAAGAGAAGATCTGCTTAGTGCACTGGGAAAGAGATCAAAAACCAAAACAAAAATTTCCCAAAAATAGCATGATGATCTGGAGGTGCTAGGGATATGCGGCGAGTAGAGACTCCTTATCCATACTGGAGAAAGGATTTGTTATTGTATGGACACGTTTCCAATTGCTAAAGTTACATGTCATAAAATAAAAGAAAATATTCAAACAGCTTCACAAATTGTTTCCTTCAACCATTGGTGTTAGATTCATAAGTGTTCATCAAATAAGGAGATTTGTAATAATATTTCACATGGGTTTATCTTGAAGTAGGTTTGTAAAACTAGACAGAGAGGGCAGCATTTTAACCTAAGTTTTAAACTCAATAGAATAGAACAAAAACAGCAATAACAAAACACCAAGAAACTGGTTGTGGTTGTTTCTGCTGCTATTGTTACCTGATTAACATTCATCGCACTCTGTCACTCTATGACACATCATAAATTAGCATTAGTAACTCAATTTATTTTAGTTTGGGTGTGAGAAATGTTTGTGGCAATGTGAAAACACAAGTCTTACTCATTAGCGGCACATATGCCACTAAAAACTTATTGGAAAAAGTTTATGGTCTATCCGGGGCCATGAATGTAAACACTGACATCTGTGTCAAAAGCATAATTTCCCAAGTTTATCACAAAAACCTGAAAGTTAACAAGAACAGATGTATGAATAACTATTTTTTATGAATATCCACATCCGACTACAGCAGCCCTAAATGTATAAATAGTCACAAAACACAGTTTTGAGGGTTACCACGAAAACTATTCAAGCATAATTTTGATGTCAACAGCAAAGAAACAGGGCCTTGTGGTTCAGTTACAATCTTGCAGAGACTGGCACCAGTTCATTACTTTCTCTGCTACACAGCTGGGGAAAAAACATTAAGCTATAGTCATCGTTGTTATTAACACATATTTTTTTAAACCTTGCACATGACCTTACAAAAACTAAAAGGTAAAGTGAAATCATAGTTGGATGTAAAACCCCGAATTCAGTGAAATTCCCCAGCTATGGCAAGCTTCACAAAGGATAACTGCCCCAGACCGCCTAGATGACATGTTAGATGAAACCTAACGATATTGTCGCTGACATTACTGATACCTTCTCAAATGACGTCACTAATAACAATGATACCAGTGTTTCGACACAGATAACATTTGATGTGTAGTGTGTGCAAGAGAGGAGCGCATAAGCAGTGGTGCAGGGAAAAGAACACGAACCAACACTGCCTTTACCCCTAAGAAGTATCCAGGATCAAGTCTCCTTTAAGAAGCCAACTCTTCATTTTGGTTCACTCCCACTTATTAGGGCAGTAAACATGAGCCCCAAGAGGCCTTTAAGGGCACGAGTCTGCAAGCAATTTATACTATTTAAATTTCAAACATTAAACAACTGCACACCAAACAAATAATCGGACTACAAAAGATTTCATTTTATAAAAAAAAAATTGCAACAATCGAAAACCTTTAATGAGAAGGTTGGTGCTGCTTCTTGGTGACTAACTGTTCAATGTTTGGTTTTATTTCGCGGTACGAAGCTCCTGCCAGGGCCAGACTAGAAACCCAAAGCAGTCCCAGAACAATCCCCGTATGGTGCACACCAAGTACAGTGAACGAGCCTGACCACTACAAAGAAGGTTTTGGGTGGCTCTCCCCTAAGAAAATTAGGGAAAAATGGTGCACTCTACAACACATTTGTCAATATATATTGAATGTAATTAGCTTTTTAAGCATAGTAAATGATGACCTTACTGTGCACCAGGATACAATAATCTTTGTTGGGTTCTTCAATGATTCCCTCACTATCACCCTCCCACAGTGCCTCTCATCTCTCCTTAGCCCCTCTCTCACATGTATTCCATTTGTTTTATAGCACCTCTCATACCAGTGTAGGATATCAGAGCACTTTACATCACACACATAGAGAGGCAATTAATCATATTTGTGTAAATCAGTATAGAGAAAATGTTACATAAGGCAAAGGGAGTGACATGTCATCCATACTGGTCGGGATTTCTTTTAAGAGTGCTTGTTCTGTGAAGTGCAAACTCAGGATTCAGAATATAACCCAGTGGTTGCGTTGACTTTAATAAGAATTTATTTCTATGCAAACATCCTTTTTAAGCAGTGTCAGGATAATGAAAGACGGGGGAAAAACATGACTTACTAACTTGCACCATGCAGTTTGCTTGTAGCTCTTTGGTGGAAGTTCATAGCTCACTGCTAAATCACGATTGTAACCTGTGAACTGCACAGTAACAACATAATCTCTGTGACAATAGCAGTAACCCACTGAGCTATGCACATAAAACATTGTTTTTTCAAATGCATGGTACATGTACTTTACAGCAGGCATATTAATCTTCTGTGCTACGTTAGATGAGTCAAAGCTGCCACTGAACAAAACTCCCAACTCTCTCCAGCAGAGTTGTCTTGAAACCTTTTTTTTGCCTGAAACCTCTGATTATACAAGGAACTTTGCGGTGCTTTTAAAACTGCTGCCTGTGGACTCCCTGGGAATGTGTCACCGACCACTGGGGGTCCTGAGGGTCCGGGGACCAGAGTTTTAGAACCACTGATCCACATAAAAACAAATCTGGTGTATGCTGTACTCTACAACAAGCACATTGACCCTCAATGCAATTGTATGGTGTGTTGAACCTTTGATTAGAATGGACTCAGATCTTTCCAACTTCTGTATACTATTTCCACCTTAGGCATCAGAAGAGCCTTTAGTGTGCAGGATGCATACCCTGCCAGGATGGATCTTATCCCTTATCTAAACAGATGTCAACAGATGCTAAGAGTTAGAAGGATTCACTGCCACCCTATAATGGAACCTATGCCAGAAGCAGAATCCTGAAAGGATTTTTTATTCATTATTGAAAGAACTATGTCTATGAATTACTATAAAAAAAGGGAAAACTATGGCCATTTTTATTTGGTTATACGGATGATGTGTGTGTACACCCCAACAAAATATGAACAGGTGCTTGGTAGTTCCCAAGTGGTTACATGTTATCTGAGATGTATGTTCAACTGGTCTCTGATTTTTGCCATCAAGGCTTTGCGTGCTGACATTTTTAAAAACCTTTACTTATAATGAGAAACGGAAACTAAAAGTCCCAGAATGCAAAAGTACTGCCTGCTAAAATACAGAACGGTCTGAAAATGTCATACATTCCTCGGAACGTCCTGTCACATTGAGGTTATGTCTGGTATACCATACGAAACATGGAGTTTAAATGCACCAAACCACTTTGTAGAAAGTAAAAAAAAATATGCGGCCTTTTAGGTCTTTTTTTCTTTGATGTTAATCATAAAATTGGCGGAGTAAAAATGGTTCATTTAAATTGCTGGTGAGCTATGATTTTCAGTCATTTAAAACAAAGGGTAATGCTAAAAATATGTACTGCCTCAAATAAAGCGGGGGTCCTCAGAATCAAATAAAGTAAATAAATCAAATGAGTGAATGAATCAACGCTATACAGTGAATTCTGGGGAGAAAGGGAGAGATATGATATCCACAAAAGCAGCGCCCACTGCACATTTGGGTCTTGGTGTGAGGTATGAATTTTGGCCACAATCTGCACCCATCACCCATTCCTGCTGTAAAGATGATTGGGCACAGTCTTTGCTGTTTGCAGGTATCCCATACTGCAAGCTGCACTGGGTCAGAGTGACACAAGCTGTGCTCTTTAAAGCCTCACAGAAAAACAGCAAGTACAGCAGGCAAAATAAATTTGCCAAAGGAGATGAGCCCAAGACAGTTAGGTATTCTGCTCATCGTGGTCAAGTGCTAGTTAACTGCCCATCCAAAATGATTGTGGTAGAAAATTAAAGAGCTTCAGAATATATGCTGTTATGTGCCATGGCTTTTTACAATCTAGCAGCCCTTTAAATATTTCAAGGCTCTACCAATGATATCAGTAGTCGACTCAAATTATCCAAGGTTCATAATAAGATGCTCAAAGTCCAAGGCAGCGAGGCAAGGTGTAACTCTACCAGGGTTGAGCTCAATGGGCCAGCTTAATGCGAAGGAGGTGTAGTGTCGTCAGGTACACTAGCGCAGCGTTAAGACCATGCAGGGCAGATCAGGAACGGAAGAGGGAGGTGGGCTGAAGGAAGTAGGAGAAAGGAAGAGGAGGGGCAAAGAAGGAAAAAAGGAAGGAGGACTGTAAAAGAGAGAGGTAGGAAGGCAAGGCAGGAGAAATGGCGAAAAGAAAAAGAATATTATCCGCCTAAATTTTGTCCATGTCTTCTTACAACATGACTACTGGCGACAAGCGAAAGGGATCCCCATGACCCGCCCACGTTTTCCATACTGCTGCCACCCTACACGACTGCACTTCTGCACACTGCTCCGCATGGTGCACCACCCAACTATCACTCCAGCAGCAACCTCCCTTCACTGCGGCTCCCAATCTGGCCGGGACAGGAGCACCATCTGCATTTTTGCTTCCGGATGCGTTCACCGAAGCGAGTGAAGGCCCTACCTTGCACCGGCTGCACTGCTGCGTCCACTGCACCCTGGTCGAGTTTTGCCTGCCTAGGTCCCCACCGCTGCATCTGGGTAAGCCTGCTTCCCGCCGTTCCTGCTTCCAGACTCTCACTGCCTTCCTGCAGCCTCATGCATGCGTGTGTCCCCAGGCGCCCATTTTTAAGTTAGGTGGCCTTGCCAGAAACCTTGCATTGACCTCAGGGACCATCTTTGAGTCAGGCACCATCATTTATAGCAGCATATACATGCTCCTGGGGACAACTGCAGCACGCTCTGGTCCAACTACTTCAAGACTCATACAACATGACATCTAGCTGACCTCTTTTCTCCCACACCACCACCTGGGAAGGAGCTTTCTCTACGCTGTTGCATTGTACCCCTGCGGCTCACCCGGGGTGCTCCTAGTGCCACCAGAACCACTATACTACCTCGGGTCTATATATTCAGCACGTGAGTTTGCGTGTGATATGCATAAGAATATTCTCTTAAACTAATGTTAGAAAGTTACAGCCTAAAAGGGGAATTCTCCCTTAAGGACCCTCACTCACCCGAAGGTGACATGCTTCATCATATGGGTTCCTCCTCCCAGCAGGAAAGCCTGGTCCTGCTGAGGGGTACAACCCCCTCACTGTGAGGGAGGAGCTCAGGGAAGTTTTTCAAAATGTTTCCTAGTGTGACTAGGATGCTAGAATCCCATATTTGAAAGTTTAGTGTGGTGAGGGCGCAGCGCAAAAATTAATATTGATATATTACCTCTTTTTCTGTAGATTACTGATGTTATTGATTACTCACTGTGTGTGATATATATATATATATATATACACACAAAAGGTGGACCTAATGGTGAACTTAAAACTGCCTAGGAAGATGCTAAATACTGTCTTTATTAGTTAGCTCTCACTGGCAGGGTTAAAAATGCAGTGCGTGGAGCAGTATGGATTTAAAACTGCTCACTAAATACGGTCGACATGTTTCAGCTAGATGATCAATTTTGTGTATCAGTGGCTTTCTTCAGGACCAATTAAGATGATGATATTTGCTGGTGCTAGTAGTGAACAAGTGCTCAAATTATATATTTAAGAAACAGATAGATACAACACCAGTAATCCTGTGTGGCTGTGTCAGGATTTACTGGGACAATCTATAGAAAAAGAGAGAATATATAACACAAATCAGTTCAATACGAATTGATAGCCCGGACACCTTTTCTGTGCAATTATAATAGAGATTTATTGGATTTGTGGATTTAAATGGCTTTGTTTGTGGCGAGACGGTAAGCGTGATCAAGGCTTAACCGCTGAAACGCGTTGTTGTTGCCAATAAATCTCTATTATAATTGCACAGAAAAGGTGTCCGGGCTATCAATTCGTATTGAACTGATTTGTGAAGCTTATAATTGGGGACTGCCGGTTCCCGGCTCGGACAGCCCGCTGACAGTGCTTCCTTACTACCGGCACTCGTGAAAAGAAAATATATATATATATATATATATTTATATATATATCACACACAGTGAGTAATCATGCTTGAATCAATAACATCTTGTGATAAATTCTATCATCAAAGTTTGCAATTGATATTGCCTGGAGATCCACTTACCCTCCAATGTAGGATAAGTTACCTGCCCTCCACCTGGCTACAGCTCAGGGGATGAGGCCCGGCTCTGTGGGGAAAATTTAGTTTGCTTAATCACACCTGTTCAATGCTACAAAGTGGGATTTTGCTTCATATTTAAAATAACTCAAGAATTGTTAAAAAGGAAAAAGTGGCTTCAAAGCGCCACCATCGAGGCCGCTGGTCTCAAAAGAGACAGCAAGTATATTTAGGTTAGAGATGGGCTTCTTCATTACAGGTCTCAAACGTCTAGCTCAATACTGCAAATTTGACAACTTCACCACGGAACATGCCCCCCTCTGTCTAAGAATCAGAGAGATGCCCTTCAGAATCACTATGCCGTTGTTTTGATGAAGAAACATTACTCACTGGACAATATTGAAGAACAGACAAGAATCAATGATCAGGCCGAAGAACATGCCAGGAAGATGGAAGTAGGAAAAACTGAAAAAAACACAAACATGCATTCCGACTTCAGTCTCAGATGAAACAAAGACATCAGTTGGATCAAAGATGAACTTCCAAACCCACAAGCTAGACTCACAGCACCAACAGGAACTGAAGCAGCCAAAAACAACAACTAGAATGCTACCACTGTAGTCAAGAAAACCTCATGTAGGTCCCTGCCCTGCCATGGGGCAGCAATGTCACTGCTGTGGAAAAGAATACTACTTTGAACTGGTGTGCAGAGAACCTCGCAAGTAATTAGAACAACCCCAAAAGAACGCCTGATCTTGTCAGCATGCAAAAGCAGTCTGTGACAGGCGAGAACATTCAACCAGCTCGTCAAGATTCAGCAGACGATCCCATCTCACGTACCGATCTAAACGCTTGTCATGTGGTAGTCATCATCCCTTCCTTCTTTCAGGACAGTGATGAATATGTGTGCATGGTTGCTGACCCCGACAGACTAAAGAAATATCCAAGGCTGCACATTCGAATGAGAACCCATCCAGCACAATTTGAACTGGACACTTGAGCATCCCTCAACTACATATGTGTCACTAAATACCCAAAGTGAACCCAAACTGCATAAGGCTGGTATGCGTGTCTACACCTGGATGTCCAAAGAACCCCTAACATGCCAAGGACAATTTTGCACATCTTTGACATACGAAGACAGAACGGTATATGCCCAAATCCAAGTCATAGAAGAACCTGAAGCATCTGATTACCTTCTCAGCTTGTCCACCGCAGAACGCCTAAAACTTGTAGACATACTATACAAAGTAGATGATACACCAGACATCAGCAAATTTCCAAAACTATTCACTGGACTCAGAAAACAAGCCCATTTTAAAGTCCGGTTACACATCAACGAACAGGTAACACCCATGGCCCAACGTCACCAGAAAGTGACATTTCACCTTCAAAAAGCTGTAGAGGAAGAGTTACAATACCTATTATGAGCTGACATCATCAAGACGTCGACAGGACCAACTTCTTGGGTATCCCCAATGGTGGTCGTACCCAAACGGGGGTAAAATAACAAAGTGTGCCTCTGCATAGACATGAGAGCCCCAAACACGACTAAAGAATGAGAACGCATTCGGCGGAATGGGGCGAAATTCTTTTCCACATTGGATTTAAACAAAGGCTATCATCAGCTTGAGCTTCATGAGACATCCCGCTACATAACCACATTCTCAACTCATCGAGGCCTTTTCTGATGCAAACGCCTCAACTTTGACATTTCATCAGCTGCAGAAATATTTCAAGAAGCAGTGAGGTGAGTCATTCATCACATTCCCATCTCATTCAACTACAGTGATGACATCCTCAAGGAACATGACAAAGCCCTGGATCAAGTGTGTCTCGCTCTCCTAGAAGCCAACCTCACACTCAATCGAGATAAATAGGAGTTTCACAAATCCACCTTGAAATTCTTTGGCCACATATTCTCCAGTGAAGGGATGCGTTCTGACCTTGAAAAGGTGACTGCATTAGCTGACACTCCCTGTCCACGAGACGCCAGTGACATACGGTCCTTCCTAGGTATGGTCAGCTATTGTGCCTGATACATAAAGGATTATGCCACCTTCAGCTCTCCCTTGCTAGAACTCAGGAAACAAGGTCAATCCTTTCAATGGTCAGCACAATGTGAGCAGGCTTTCAACAAAATCAAAACAGCTGTACGATCTGCCATCAACCCAGCATACTTCAACCCTCGTAGAAAAACTTAAATCACTGTCGACACCAGGCCTGTAGGACTCAGAGCCATCCTAACGCGATATGAAAATGAAGGTGACCAATGACACATCGTAGTGTACGCCAGCCGCAGTTTGACTGACACTGAAAAAGCATATTCGCAGCCAGAGAAAGAAAGCCTGGCAGATGTCTGGCCATGTGAGCACTTCACATCTTTATCTATCCGAAGCACTTCACTCTAATTACGGACCATCAAGCTCTCATAACAATATTCGGAAACCCCTGAGTAAAAATGCCACCACGAATGGAGGGCTGGCGTTTTTGTCTTCAAGAAAACACATACACCATTGGTCACAAGCCAGGAAAGGTGGAAAATCTACCTGACTACATGTTAAGACATCCTAGGACCTCACTTCAAACGAGACACTCACTGGCTGCTGATAACATCCACTTTGTCATCGATCAAGAAAGACCACCGGCCGTCCCACTGGAAGCAATCACTGAAGCCACAGCAAAAGATGCTACGCTTTAAAACATAATACATCACATTCAAACGAACTCCTGGAGACACCTCAATGAAACATCAAATTAAAAAGGAGTCAATCCACATGATCGAGTGTCCTTCCGACATGTCAAAGATAAACTCACAATAGGTGACAATGGATTACTACTATGAGACAAATAGATTGTCATACCACAACAGCTACCACAAATCGTCGGCAACTTGGTGCACGAAGGGCATAGGGGCATAATGGCAACCAAAAAGGCACTACGGGAACAAGTCTGGTTCCCCTCACTCAAACAAATGGTCAACGCCACACTTTGTGACTGCCCTCAATGTCAACTGGAAGGGCGAGAAGAATCATTTATTTATTTGCAAAGTTTTATATAGTGCGAACATGATCCTGAGGGATATCAGAGCGCTTCACAATTACGGTTGGTCAAGGTTAAGCAGGCGTCAAATACATAAAACAGAAAAAAAATTACAAAGGGTGCAAACACATCATTACAGTAAGTACATTGAATGAGGGAGTAAGTCAAGTAACTTCAAGCAAAAGATAGGAGCCCCCTTAAGGTAAGAACTTTCACATAAGGAATCGTTTTACTTCAATTGTGAAGGCAACTGTGGAGGTGAGACTGTGAATTTCAGGGGGGAGAGAGTTCCAGATCCGTAGAGCTGAGCATGTCCCCATTACAGATGTCTGTCCTCCCAGACAGAGTGTGGAAACAAGTAGACATTGACTTCTTTGGCCCTTTAAAATCCGGAATGTACATCATCATCATAATGAATAAATACTCAAGATTCCACATTGTGCAACAAGTATCATCTACAAGAGTGACCACCATCATACCAGTCCTAGACTACACATTTGCAGCTTGGATGTCATGTATTGCATGTATGTTTCACTGGTCCTCGTGCTGCAGCGCAGTGCGAGGACACATGTATATTCTTGAATAGTGTTCCATGTTCTGTTGCTGCTGCCCTGCTCTTGGATTCCAGCGACGTTAATCAGTTGTTTGGTGTCCTGGAGCGGAGCAGGAGCGTCTGGTCGTGGGTGTTTCTACTTATGGAAATAAATCCTCTTCAAATATTTCCTGACGTCTCTTGAGTTATCCTATACTACAATTGGCAACGAGGTGGTCAAGAACTCTATTTAAAGTGAAGAATTTCATTTTTAAACACCCACCGATGAAATACCTCGGCATCTCTTCTATCCTCAGCGCTCTTCCCGGTTCTGCCTTTCTTCAAACAGCTGGTTCTTCACAGATGAAGTCTCCTCCTCTCCTTGGTGAGATTTTGGCATTTTAGTGACTCTTGCCGATTGCGTGACGTTTACCTCTGTAACCTGGCAACAGAGATGTACGTCAGCTTCGGCTTCAGCGTTCTAGTGTGACTCATCCTGGCTACGCTTGCAGTACGCTCCCAAATGCCGCGTCAGTACGCAAGTCTTGCCTCACCACGCTACTAAGTCAGCGCATAAAAGGTCAGGCGGCCATGTTTTTGGTTGCTTGGTAACGCACTCAAACGCTAGCTCTGCGCTCACGCTACAACTCCAGCTGTAATCGGGACACATCTGATTTCAAGGTACGATGCCTCAAATGTTTATTTCGGTGACAGGCACACCATTCTATTGTTTTTAAAAGACTTTTCTGGCCTGCATCCTTCTGTTTTCTTTAACGGTGACAGGCACACCTGCAGCTTGCATCTTTCCACGGTGACAAGCACACCTTGTTTATGTAAGTTGTTGTATGGTTTTTCAGTTGTGGACTAATATAGTAATTGCAAGATAGTTCACATTAATATTGTGGAAATACTTTTACATTATTTTCTTATTTTTCATTGCATTCCACATAATTGTTACTGTCAGTCATGGCCTCTTCGCAACAATTTGCTCAAACTCCTCCTTTTCTACAACATCCCGGAAAGCCAACTATTCCTTGGCGTCATTGGGTCAAAGCTTTTGCTAATCACATTGTTGCTATTGATGCTGTCAAATTTAGCCGAGAAAGGAAAGTAGCAATTCTTTATGGTTGTTTAGGTGTTGCAGCACAAAATGTTTTTGAGAATCTGCCAAAATTTCCGACTCGTGCTGGAGAAGCAGTCGATGCAGATCATTGGAATGAATATAAAGAGGCCTTATCTCATCTTGAAAAACATTATGGTGAGGAATCAAATGAAATGCTTGAGAGACATAATTTTTTTAGAAGGAGACAACGCGAAGATGAGTCAGTGGAAGAGTATATTGCACAATTGAGAGTTTTGGCTTCGACATGCGAGTTTGAAGCATGTCCAGATATTTATATTCGAGATCAATTTGTTTTTGTTTGCCATCCTAAAAAAATTCAAGAACGCTTATTAAGTTGTAGAAAACCAACACTTCAAGAAACTATTGATATCGCAAAGAGAATTGAAAGGTCCATTACTACATCCAGGGATATGCAGAATGATCAATCTCGCACTCCTAGTCAAAATGTTTCTTTTGAAAATTCAAATTCTGTTAATATTGTGAAACTTAACAAGCCTTTTAAAAAATATTTAGGAAAACTAATACTGTTTGTTACAGATGCGGATCGAAATCACATCTTGGTAGTAATCCCACTTGTCCTGCCCTTTGGAGAAGATGCGTATTATGTAAAAAGTTAGGTCATTTCCAAGGCTCTTGTGGATCTGTGAAAAGACCTACCAGAGTCAACAGTATCGAATATCCTGAGTATGTAGAAGACTGTGCAGATCATTTCCAAAACACGGTGGTCTCCATTGAATGCAACTCAATTTTCTCTCCAAAATCAGTCAAAGGTCCTTTAGGTACTGCTCTGTTTGGTGACGTTGATATTCCCATAATGGCATTCGGGATCTCCTATAACCATTTTGTCAGATGTTGTATCTTATGAGAAGTGGAATAATTCTATTTGCTTATCCAAAACTGACGTCAACCCGAAAGCATTCGGTGAGTTTGACATTGACATGCTAGGATATTTTAATTTCAGATTGGAATGTCAGGAAAAGTCTATCATTACAAAAATATATGTTGCTGTCAAGGGACGCAACCTAATTGGATGGCAAGATCTTGCGAAAATGGGTTTATATTTTATTCCTGGTTCTGAAAATCCAATTGCAGCAGGTGAACTTCCCCAGGATTATATCCCTATTCCCCCTGTAAAATCTGTTTGTCTAGCTTCTGTTATGTTATGTTATGTTATATTTATTTTTGTATAGCGCACGGCTACTCAAAAAGAGTGTCCCGGCGCTTTAAATAAGGAGACCTACAGTAAAATAACACAACACAGTAATAAAAGAGGGAGGAATGCTGAGAAAAAAAAAAAGACAGAGAGAACAGCAGAACAGCCTACTGGGTAAACAGCCAGGTTTTGAGGCCTTTCCTAAATGCAAGTAGGCTGGTGGCTCCCCGGAGTGTTAGCGGCAATGTGTTCCACAACTGAGGCGCCAGCAGTCCAAAGGAGCGGCCTCCAATGCGAGCTCTCTTCGCTCGCGGCACAGCCGCCAGGAACAGAGATTCTGACCTCAGAGAACGAGCCGGATGATAAAAGGCAAGTCTCTTTTGGAGGTACTTCGCTCCCACCGCATGAAGGGCTTTATAGGCCAAAGTTAATGCCTTAAAAGCAATCCGTTTGCGGGTGGGAAGCCAGTGTAAAGTCTGCAGCAGGCCCGCAGCACTGGCTCGTCTGTTCAGGCCGAAAATGGCCCTCGCGGCAGCGTTCTGCACAACTTGCAGCCGCTGCAGCAGGTACTCTGGCAGGCCCAGGTAAAGAACGTTGGAGTAATCTAACCTAGAGCCGATCAGAGCCTGCACAGTCAGCTTCCTATGTTCCTCAGACAGAAGAGGTCAAAACCTCCGCAGCATCTTAAGGAGGCCGAAGCATGTGCCTGTCACACCAAGGATCTGGGATCTCAGCGTCAGACCCTTGTCCATCTTGACCCCCAAGTTCTTAGCAGTTTGGGATGAGCAAGACGGAGGGAACATCTCAATGGGCCACCAAGCTTGCCAGTCTGGCTCCGTAGCGCACCCAAAGAAGAGTACCTCAGACTTATCGGAATTGCACTTGAGGCTGTTCAGTTGGAACCATTTGAAAACAGCCCCAAGGCAATCCCGGATACTCTCTCCATCAAAGTCTCCTCCTCTCTTGCAAGAGAAGAGGAGCTGGGTGTCGTCGGCGTAGGATACGATCTGGGCCCCAAACGACTCCGCCAGCGCCGCCAAAGGGGTCATGAAGATGTTAAAAAGGGTCGGGCTCAGTATAGAGCCCTGTGGAACCCCGACTCCCAGAGGCGGCATCACGGCGGAATCTGGGGAGGCCCAGACCGTTTGCCGGCGGCCAGCTAGGAAGGAAGAAAACCAGCTGAGCACCGTCCCCCGTAGGCCAATCTCATAGAGTCTTGCGAGAAGGCCGTCATGGGGGACGGTGTCGAAAGCCGCCGACAAATCCAACATCACCAGCATGGCTTTGCCCCCAGTGTCCAGAACCCCTTTAATGGTTTCTGAGACCTCTAGGAGCGCGGTCTCTGTGCTGAGATTTGGGCGGAAGCCGGATTGGGTGGCATGCAGAATCTCGTGTGTTTCCAGAAAATTGGAGAGCACCGTCTGAACATGCTTCTCCAGAATTTTCGTGAGAGCCGGCAACAGAGAGATGGGCCTATAATTGACCGGGGCCTTAGGGTTGAGACCAGGCTTCTTGAGCAACGGGATGACCATTGCCTGCTTCCAGGCCTGCGGAACCACTCCCTGGCTCAACAAGAGATTCAGAAGTGGATTCGCCAGCGGATTTATCACTTCCGCAATTTTTGCCAAGAATTTGGCCGGGCAAGGGTCCAAAGGCGACCCAGATTTGAGATTGCCCATAAGCACTAAGGAAGCAGGGGCTGAGATAGGTGGGAACACAGCCAGCGTCGGACCGAGCGGGGCCAGAGGGTGCAGGTCATCCTCGGGGTTAGTGAGCCCCGCGGGCGCCACCGGTGGAAAAGAATCCTGGATAAGTTTAATCTTGCTGGTGAAAAAGTTAGCAAGATCCGAAGCCCAGGATTCAGAGAGCATATCTTCAGATGTATTGGACCGCGGAGCCATGAATTCTCTCACTATGGTGAAAATCTCCTTACAGGAGTTGGAGGCGGCTTCTATCCTCCCTGCAAGGTAGGCTTTTTTTCCAAGGCGAATGTCCCGGTGATAGGCCTTCACCGCCATCTTATAGGTCAGCCTAGCCACAGAGTCGTATTGTGAACGCCAGGCTCTTTCGGCTGCCTTACACTGCTGCCGCGCAGTCGACAGTACCGCGGTGAACCAGGGAGCCGAAACCAGTTTCGATGTTAAGCGGGGGGCCAACACTGGGGCAAGATCGTTCAGCCTATCTAAAAGCCATGCTTGCAGAGACTCCAAATCCTTCTCCAGGTCGCCTAAGAGGGGGCAAGGGTGATCCAGGGCGGCCTGGGTCAGCATCGCAGGGGTCACTCGATGGTATGCCCTAGGGGCTCATCCCTGCTGCAGGGACACAGAAGTAGACGGTCTAGCTGTGCCTCTAATCAAGAATTTGGCAAGCCGATGGTCTGACCATAGCACCGGGATAATCTCTTTCACCTCGAGCGGAGATGTCGAGAAGACCTGGTCAAGAGCATGTCCCTTGTCGTGCGTAGGCCCCTGAAGGTAGGGGGATCAGGCCCAACGGGGCCGTAGCCTCTAATAGTTTGATAGTGTCCGGGTCCGACGGATCATCCATACGGAAGTTGAAATCCCCGGCTACTATACAATGTTCTGCTTTCAGGGCCAGACCCAGCAAAACCGAATCGAAGTCTTCAAAAAAGGTTTCAGGTGGGCCAGGCGGTCTGTATACTAATAATCCTTTAAAGGATTGGTGGGGAGCCAGAGTGATAGATTATAATTCTGATATTAGACAAATGTTAGATAGATTTCCCAATGTGTTTTCAGACAAACCAGGTACTGTAAAGGGATTTCAACATCAAATTAGACTGAAGTCTCAGGCTAATCCAGTGGTTCATAAGGTTCGACCTGTACCCATAGTGCAAAGGATGAACTCAAGTCTGTTCTTATATCCTTATGTGATAATGGTGTTATTGCACCTTCTAACTCTTCAGAATGGGTTTCTCCCATTGTTATAGTCAGAAAAAAAAATGGCGAGGTCAGATTATGTGCTGATTTGCGCACATTAAATAAAAATATCCTAGTTGACTGCCATCCCCTCCCTGAAATTCATGATCTTCTTGCTAATCTGGGGGGTGCCAAATATTTCTCCATTATTGATATGCGGTCAGCGTACCACCAGGTACCACTAACCAAGGATAGCCAAGAATTTACCACATTTGTTACTCCGTTTGGAGTTTACAAATATTTAAAACTTCCTTTTGGCTGGGCCTCCACGGCGAGTGTTTTTCAAAAGATTATGGACAATCTTTTCCAAAACATGCCCGGAGTCCAAGCCTACCAGGATGACATTTTGATTTTTTCTGGCGATTGGGAATCACATTTGTTGAATTTAAATTCAGTTTTACGTAAGCTTGACGAATCAGGTATGACAGTCAGAGCTGATAAGTGCAAGTTTGGTACCCAGTCTTTAGAATATTTAGGTCATACCTTGTCACCAGAGGGCATCAAACCAAAAACTTCTCTCATCAAAGCCATCACTCATGCCACACCACCCAAGAACAAAGATGCACTTCGATCTTTTCTAGGTCTGGCAGAGCATTATGCCTGCTTTGTCAAAGGGTATGCTCAGTTAGTGGAGCCACTACGTGCTCTTTTATGTAAGGGGTCTAAGTTTGAGTGGTCAGAGGATATTGCTGCCTCTTTTGAGCAAGTTAAGAACATGATTGTTGAAGCTCCAGCTTTACATCCTTTTCACGACTCCTCTAGATGCTTTTTGATGGTAGATGCCAGTTTAACAGGTTTAGGAGCTGTCTTAGGTCAGTGGGTGTCAGGAAAAGAGCATACAATAGCTTTTTCATCAAGGAATATCAAAGTGTCAGAAACACATTATAGCACCATAGAACACGAGTCACTCGCTTGTGTGTGGGCTATAGAGAAGTTTAAGAACTATACATGGGGACGTGAGTTCGATTTATTTACTGATCATAAACCCCTCACTCAGCTTATCAATGGCGATGGTCTTGGTAACGCTTCTTCCAGGCTTGTCAGACTTTTGTCTAAGTTGCATGAATTCAATTTTTTCATAAAACATATCTCTGGAGGTAAAAACTTCAGAGCCGACTGCTTGTCACGGGAAACATCCTTTACAACGCAACTTTTACCACGCAGTGCCTTTACGACGCAACTTTTACAACGCAAACCATTACAACGCATTGCGCTGGGGGGCGCTCTAAGATAGGGAATACGTTTTATTTACTACCCAACACCTTCCCTAGTGTCCACGGGGACTGGAGTTGAAATAGTAAATTAAACTATTCACTATCCAGCACCCCAAAGCGCTATGCGTTGTAAAGGTTTTCGTTGTAAAAACCGCGTTGTAAAGGCATGCATGGTAAAAGCATGCGTTGTAATGTCATACATCCGTTTGTCATGCATGGCTCTTCAAGATGTTTCTGAAGCTGAGGAAGCTGGGGATATTGAATGTGTGGTTGCTGCCATTGATGCAATCAAATTGTGTCCTCGTTTTACTGAACAGTCTTGGTTTGAGGCGTATAATAAGGATGACAATTTGAAATTAGTTGCAGAGTACATTACCAAGGGTTGGCCAGAAAGTAGAAAGCTTTCTAATGAATTGAAGGCTTTCGCTATGGTTGCCTCAGAGTTATCCCTGGTTAACAATTTGATAATGGGACATGAGGTTTTTGTTCCTCTCTCTAGTATCAGAAATGATATTATTCAATTTGCCCACCAAGGTCATCTTGGAATCTCAAAAATGTCTCAACTTATTAAGTCCCATTATTGTTGCCCATCTATTGAATCTCAAGTTAAGTTTTTCATTGATTCCTGTCATGAGTGTTTGCTTTCTGACAAAAAATGGAAAGTCGTGAATACCCCTCTTCATCCTGTTCCCTTCCCAGAGAAACCTTGGGAAAAGGTTGCTTTAGATTTTTCCTGCCCGTATGATTTACTTTCTCATGACATGAAGTATCTTATTTTATTAATTGATTATCATTCTAAGTGGGTGTATCACATGTTCTGATGCTCAGCTGATTCCACCAATGCTGTTGCATTTCTAAGAAAGTTCTTTTTAATTGAAGGTTCTCCTTCTATTGTTGTAACAGACAATGGCTCTCACTTTACTTCTGAAAAGCGTACTTCATTTTTAAGTGAACATGATGTTGTTCATTATAAGGTGGCTGTTTATTCTCCAACATCTAATAGTCTAGTGGAGAGAGCCAACAGATTGGTTAAAGACGCTATTCAAACAGCCATTTCCTCTCAACAAGATGTTAGGAATTTTCTGGAAACTAAGTTGTGGTCCTACAACATTTCCCCACATTGTACCACAGGTGCTTCTCTATTCTCATTGTTAAGGAATAGACGTGTTCATAACAAGTTTTGTCCCAATTGGTTAACTCATAAAATTAATAATAGTTGAAATCTTGATAATGAAAATTTGACTGACAGGGTATTGCAGAAGCAGAATCTTATGAAAACTAGACATTATTTTGGTAAAAGTTTTAGTTCACATAATTTGAAATTGGGCGATTGGGTCCTAATTAAAAATCAAAAAGGTCATTAAAGGGTCGTCGAAATTTTCCACTCCAGTTCAAGTCACGTCGGTCAATAAAGCTTCTGCTTTACTTGGCAGTAGAGGTTGGTGGAATAAGAGGGCTCTGGTACATTTGTCTGCCTCTCAGGCACGTTCATTGCTCAAATTGTCTAAAGATGAGTTTGAACACTGTGATTGGGCTTTTTGGTTAAAAATTCCAGTGTCAACTGGTACCAGTACGACATCAAGTGGTTTTATCAATCATTCTTTGTTGTCTGGCCCGTCCACTTCTACTTCAACTTCTGTAGGTATCAATAGTAATGCTCAATCTGCTTCAGAAATGGGGGTCCAATGTAGGAGATTACCTGCAAGACTCAATGATTATGTTTTATCATAAGCATTTTTTTTGTGTAAGTTTTATTTTTATTTTCCTGAAAATTAAATGTTGTCTTTTTTGAGAAGAGGGAGAAGATGTAATGTATTGCATGTATGTTTCACTGGTCCTCGCGCTGCAGCGCAGTGCGAGGACACATGTATATTCTTGAATAGAGTTCCATGTTCTGATGCTGCTGCCCTGCTCTTGGATTCCAGCAACGTTAGTCAGTTGTTTGGTGTCCTGGAGCGGAGCGGGAGCGTCTGGTCGTGGGTGTTTCTGCTTATAGAAATAAATCCTCTTCAAATATTTCCTGACGTCTCTTGAGTTATCCTTATACTACATTGGGGTGTCCCCAAAGTAGTCAAGACCAATAATGGCCCTCCATTCAATGGACATGATTGTGGAGAATTCGCAATTCACCTCCACTCAGACACTGGAAGATCACCCCCATGTGGTATCAAGCCAATGGGATGGTAAAGAGGTTTGTTGCTACACTGAAGAAAACCCTACAACAGGCAGAACTATCCAGCCACCCTGATGCTGGAAAGGACACTGCATACCAGAATACCCATCATGGACACCCTCGTGCACTCAAGTACTCAACATTATGATCACCCCGCATTAGCAGAAATAGACAAGACCAAGAAAGCAAAAATGAAAGAATATGCTGATGCTCGACGGAATGAAAGACCCCCCTAACATTCAGAAAGGAGACTGGGTGCTGGGCCGACAAGAAAAAAAGACAACCAAACTTACACACAGGGAGGCACATACAGAGGCTGTGTATGTTCCCTCCTTTCATGCCCCCACTGCAGGAAGGTTTAAAAAAAACAGAAATTGCAACCCTGGTCACTCACACTTATAATCCCTGAGCAAGGCCTGGGCTCTGCTTGTAATCTCCAGGTGAAGTGGTTGCTGGCAGCAGAAGTGATGCGTGAGCCGAGGTATCAGTGAGCTAAAGAAGATCCAAAGTCTACTCTTATCCAAGACCATGCAGTCCGGCCTGTCCAGTCCACTCCTGTCTTACTTTCCAGTAGCTGTACATCAGGTTAGGTACAGCAACTTTCTTAGCGCATGCGCTGGCATAATTGTGGCGGAAGTAGCAAGGATTAACAGGTAATTTCATATCAGTGTGGAGTGATCAGAGCCATGCTAATCTGGAAGCTGCCCCTCTCGCCCTTAGACCTGTTTAGTGCTGTGCACAATTTGCAGAAGACCAATGTGCCAGTGGAATTAGGAAGAGGGAAAGAGTACCTAGCTGATGGACTGTGTGGAGGTGCTAAAGGAGCAACCTTAATGCACACCGTGGGCTGCAAATCTCAGTGATGTTCAATATCTTATTGAGCGTGACTAGCTTTTCACTTGTCCGCCTCTATACTTCTGTAGTCTAACCCAGTGGTTCTTACTCTTTTGACTTCTGTGGACCTCTACTTAATCACTATTGGAACCTGGGGACCCCCACTGGATTATTTTTTGAATCTGGAAGCTGAGCACCCCAACCAAAGTATTTTCGATGATTTGAACTGAAAAGCAATACACACCAAATACAGAAACAAGCATTCATCAAACACATACATAAATTGCAAAATATTTTATTAAATTCACAAACAAATCTAAAACCAATAAAAATTGAATTTTAATGGGAAGGTGGAAATTTTTACAATTTAGCTGAGGCTACTGATCATTCATACTATATCTGGTTTGATGCACTTGCACTGCTCCCAGGAATCCTTCTGGGGATAGTAACAGTTTGTAACCTCCATTTTTACACTTTGCTTCTTTGTTTATATAAATGTTATCAATGTGTATATATTATTTAATTTTCTAAACAGTTGCGGACCCACAAAGTAGGCATGTCCCTCAATCATGGACATATTTATGAATTAATTTTGTATGAGAAAGGGAACAGTGAACATGTATGCATGAGAGCGCAAGGCAGAAAAGCAACAGAATGTGAGAAAAGCACAAGCTTGCACTTATAGTCAAAGTATGCCAATGCATTGTCTACAGGGGAGAGTAGTACGATTAGAAGTGTTGTTGTTAGCTGTGTAATTTCCCTTCAATACATGTTAATTAAATCCCTTTTTTGTTACACAGCAAAAAGATTGGTAGCTGCCATGGGGTCCAGATGCATAGACATGTGTGACCCTAGGCATTTTGTTTCCAGGATGAACTAAAGTATAATATACATCAAACAGCTGACAGAATGTAGTGAGAGAGAGTTGCTCCCCAAGGATGAGGCAAAGCCCACTCTAAGTTTATGTTAAAGAATTAGTAACCATAGCTCTTGCACACAGCTGCACTGTAATACTAGACCTAAAAATTGCACTAGTTGATGTGGGGAATGCTTTCAGAACTGAAAAAAACACAGCAGATGCAACATCCAGCTTTCTGTCAAAGGGACACTGAACACAACAGATTGAAAGCTTGAGGGAACATTCATAGAGCAGTCTGAGGGTCTGCAAGTCATTGGTCAATGGCCGCTTGTAGCTGTAAAACACAACTCTTACTCATTTTAAAGTCACTGCTCAGCATCGTGTGTACCCTTACTGGTGGTCTCCTGCAATGACGTGCAAACACCCAGAGATCTACGAGGCTGATCACTTTTTAACTCACGCCGCTCACATGTACTCTATCCTTCCCATCCACTCAATGGTTTGAAACATTTCAGAAAGACCTGTCTGACGCTATCTCTCTCAAAGATTCAGGGTCTTCCGACCATCTCCATCCCAGTGGAATAGCAAGGAGTGTCATTGGCCCAGTAGGGCAAGCTCAAACCCCTGAGCCTCGGTGTCACTGCACCTGCTACACTAACAGATGTGCCTCTCATCCACAGTCCTGTGTCTATGAAAGAGGGCGCTTGGACAAACTCTTTCTTGTAATTTCTTGGAAACGACCACGCTTCTATGGGACAAAAGTTCTAAAATATGGTCTGTATTGTCCTGACACAGCCTGGTCATACTCCTCTCATAAAGAACATGTTGCTTATGTCACCTGTATTGAAACATGAACAGTTCGATGCTCAGGCTCTCAAAACACTACACTGAGAATGTTTGCAGGTCAGATCCATGAGGAAGGACTCTTTCCACAGCCCAGGAGACATGCGAGTGACCACTGAAGAATCCCTCACACCAACACGACAAGCAGAAACTCTGTGCCTCGCCCGGCACAGTACTAAAGAGATGACTGACCCCCTTCCCAGCCCAGCCAGACTATGTTCTGTGAAATAGATGTGTTAATATGTTGTTATTAAAATGTATATAGCGCACGTATACCTGGGGGTGTCTTGGCGCGAAGATGTATTGGGTCTTTTCTGCCAGAGTGCTACTACAAAACTGACACAACGGCTTTTATGCGCCTGAGTTTACATTGCGATGACACCGACTTGCATTTCGTTTCTGATATTAAGTAAACACTAGTTTTCTTTTAAAATGGTGGAGTGATTGAATGTACGCCTCTAGGGCCTATAAAATAATTGTGGGAGGAGGGAGCGCTGAGTAAACTATGCAGGACACAAACGTAAGCCCCTGATGGTGCATGCTCTGCTGGAGGCGCTTTGACCCAATGGGCTACATTACTGGGTCACCCTCCCTAACTTCATCCACATATTCAAAGATCTGGTGCTTATGTTAGCTGCAGCACTGCAGTCGCTTTCACATTTTCCTGATTAAAGAGGTCATAAAACGCGGGCCTTAAATGTGTCCCCATCCAGCAGTATTTCTCGAAAAACCAACGGGGCGATGGTCCCTAATGAAGTCACCTTTCACCAGTGCTTAAAGTCCACGCAATCTCTGTGGAATTACACAATTTATTATATCACCACTGTATGTCAAAAATGCACACTAGTATTTCCCCTCTCACCTAATGTCATTGTCAACCAATAATGTATGCATTGCGTATGCTTCCCACGCCCAGTCATTCAATTTCAATAACCCCGTGGCACCGACGTTCACCGTGCCATTCCACAAAGTTTGTGTTTTACGAAAGTAATTAACATAACAAGCAAGGCCGCTAGGACGATACCATTTTTGGAAGATACCTTTAATGAGCAAACACATTGTTTACTGGTAGCCTTTATCTCTACACGGATTATTTGCTCTGGTGCCGTCTTACATTCCAGCATAAAGTCACTAACTCGTCTCACTGTGTGGTTCTGGCACTACTGATTCACAGTTCTAGACTGTACAAAGCACACTCCCTGCCCAAGATCAACCTTTCCATGCACTAGAAAGTTCTTGCATCTTTGTGTCATCAAATCAGACCTTACGTAAACTTCCCCGACCCAATCAAATGTCTCCAAAGGGAATGAGCCCCTTGGGGTTCCTTCACAAACCTATTGGATACTCGCGGAGGCACTGCCAGTCTCTCGACTACAACCAATCACCTCTTCTGCTAAAGTAGGGTCAAGGTCAGCACAAGTCGAGGCATTGTCAAGTGTCAACTGTCAAGCAAGATGCATCATGGTAGTTGCATTCTATTGTTTTTTCAACTAATGACTTCTAGTGGAATTCGTGTAAAAACAGAATTGGGATAAGGTGGTATTCTGGATGTGAGGGGCTCGCCTGTTCCACCCGATTCCCCCTCTGGAGAAGATCCCGAAAGAGTGTAAAGAGTCGGTCACGCACCTGTGCTGGATTTCGCACTTCGCTCTTTCCGGAGTCTTCAGACCGGGAAGTGCATCAGCTCCCGAAGTCAGGCTCCAGCACCGCAGACCCCTGTGTGAGGATGCTCTCCTGCTGTATGAGTGGCGCCCCCTGGGCCTCGGAGCGCACGTCGGTGCAGTGCCTCACCACACCGGCTTCGAGGCTGCCGTTCCTTCCCGCCTCCTCCTCCTCACAGTGCACCGGAGGCAGCAGGCAAAGTTCAGGCGGCGGAGGAGGGGTCCGCGGAACTTTATCCCTTCTTCTGCCGGGCCTGGCTGCGGACCAATGGGCCGGCTGAGCGGGCCGCCGCCCAGGGCTTTGATCCCAGCCCTCATTGTCTGTCGCCGCCGGCGCCCCAGAGGTGGGGGCGGCCGGGGTACAGGTGGGGAGGGGCGGACCCGGCCGGAGCAATGACTCACCTCCATAGAGTACCGTACGGAGGCAGGCAGGGCGCACTGACACACCAGAGGGAGACAGCGCCTCGGTGCATCCCGCTCACCAGCAGCGCCTTGGCAACAGTCTCCCCCTGCACCTCACACCTGTCCTACACGAGCCCTTACCATCCGGCTCTAAAGCCCCTCCCTCCCGTATATTTTAATTGCATCCCTGCACCATCAGCACCTGCCATGCCCTGTAGCAGGACGGCATCCCTGGTAACAGATTATCCACGCACAGCATTCGTGTTCGGCGTGAACTTGTGCTATTTCCTTCGTTTTAGACACACGCCGTTGCCTTTCAGTCCCATAATGTAATGTTAGTACCAGAATACTGAAGTTAAAACTCGTCCCTGCCTCCCCGCTGTATGTCAACAAGAACCCCCTCTAACAGACAGCCAATGCCCCTCAGCCCTTGAACGTGGTTCCGGTTCCAGAACACACCCACGACGTCGTCCGTGCATTTCAGCCTACCTGAGCCCCGCCCCATCACTGCATCTCTTCGGTCCTGATTTGCGGATCTCCCAGTCATTACAGTTCTAGGCCCCCCAAACAGCATTTCCGACAAGGAATGGTTCTAGGATTTTTCAAGCCCCAGCAGACAGGGGTGCGCGAGGCTCTTGTAATTTGCATACACCATGACACCACAGGAAATTACATCAATTGGATATTAGTCCTCTAGGCCCCTTGGAGAATTATTGCAAGAAGTAACTTTCCTTGTGCGGAAATCCCTAAAACAATAACATAAATAATAACCCTACGTTAATAAGTACATATTTAAAAGTTCTGTTAAGTGCAAATGCGTCATATCAGACGCACTGGGTGGAAACGTTTAGTCTAGATCCATCCAAAAAGTATATATTTAATTACATTGTAACTTTTTTTTTAAAGATTAGTGCACTAATTATTTATGTATATGGGGCCTCATTTATGAGGTCGTGCGACACTTTTACGCCCCCGGTGCGTCACTTTTTGTGACGCACTAGCAGCGTAAAAAATGTGCCTTGTTGCACCATATTTACAAAGTGACGCATCTAGGTAGATGCGTCACTTTGTAAACCCCTGCGCTACATTATACCTGAGCCAGGTATAATGTATGCAGGGGGGCGTTCTGATGCAAGAAAAGGTCATAGAAGTGACACAGTGAAATCTATAAGATTTCACAGCGCCACTTCTAGGGCGCAAATGCGTCAATTTCTTCCACCTGCCTCACAGCAGGCGTAAGACTGATGCAGGCCCTTTCACATGGGGCTTGCCCCATGTGAAAGGCACATTGCTGGAGCTGCGTAACTTTTGTGACTCACTCCAGCAAAGTGTCACTTTTGCGCCATATAGAAACGTCAGAAAAACTGAATTATCTGTAACTCTTTGCGCAATGATGCATCATACTGTAAACATGACGCATCATTCGTGTCGCAAGGAGGACGCAATGAAAAGTGACGCATCGCTGTTTGAACGCAGCGATGTGTCACTTTTCATAAATGAGGCCCATGGTGTTTACATGGTGCAAACCTAGTCGAAAGGAAGCAGACAGCTATGCATGTTCAAAGACAGAGGCAACATGTGATAGGAGGCGTGGGTGGATTGTGGACTTGTAGTGTTCTTTAAAAGGGTGCGTATTCAACTGTTTCCTAAATTAGCCTGCCACAGGGCTGTCTGCATGGACACTGGGCCAGATTCTTGGTGCATAGACGGGGAAGGACTTTTGCCTTGTTATTGTCCTTGTTTGCACTTCTTTATCTTCTGTGTGTGAGGTGTCCTTGCCGTGAGTGCGTGGAGTGCCTTCCGAGATAGTAGGCTTGTCAGACAGGTACATAGGAGTGCCAGTCTTCATGGCTTCATAGATGATGCAGCTGGTTTGGGAGGTGGCACGGACCAGCAACGGGAGCCCCTGGAGTTCCAGCAGAGTGGGGTGATGGGGTCATACGTATACACGCTCTAATGAGGTGAGCTGGATCGTGTAGAATTTCTTTAAGGGGCCATTGGTAAGGTAAGGTAAGGTAAGTTTATTATGCATAGTTAATTAAAACCAGTACAAACATTTTGCATTAAAAAGTTTAAAAAATATAATAGAAAGTTTGATCATTTAAGATCAGCATTTTTTTAAAAACACGCAGTGGAAGACCTAAGTAAATATCTAGCAGTAATTTGCCGGGGCCAGGGCAGCATGCACCCTTTATCAACCTGGTAGCTGTTTGCTTGTTAGTTGTGTTAATGATCGTCGATTTTTGCAGTTTTTGGCAGTCTTTGCTCTATTATAACCAGGCACTTAACGTTTCTGCAGTTCAGTTTGGTATTTGCAGGATTCAAGCAGGCAAGCACCGCTTGCCTTCGTGTGGTAGTCCCTATCTGCTTAAACTGATCCTTTAAGAGCTGTTGGCGGGCTTGTCGAAGCTCTTCGCAGAGGCAGGTCATGTGGAGTATGTCTCCTTTTTCTAGGTTGCAAAGTGGGCAGGCTTCGTGGCTGTTGCTTCTGAGCCATGGTGGAATGTGTTCTCTGCTGGGCAGCACCCCTAGTCTGTGTTTCAAGAACTTCAGTTTGATGGTTTTTGAATAGCCCTGGCTGAAGTATGCCTGTGGTGTCAGTGTTTTGTACATGTTTAATGTCATCCAAGCATGGTTTCTTTTTGCAAAGGCCGCCTTGTCCTCTAATAAGGAAAGATGTCTTACGCTTTTCCAGACTAGGTTTTTGAACGGGTTGTGCCCGAGATGCATATCCCAGATCGCAGATGCTTTGACAGCCCCCAATGCTGCCTTCAGGTAGGAGCGTGCCTGAGATGCATCCCTGCTTTGTATATCATGCCACAGCAGTGAATTTAGTGTGTCGATTCTGGCAGAACGGAATTTATGGCAACAAATGATGTAAGCTCCCTGTCTGGCGAGGTCCTGTTTTTGCAAGCCAATCTCCAGCCTTAGTTGTGCGGGCGAGGTGTAGGGCGGGAGCGAGAACATTGTTCTATATGCTTTTGCCTGGATAGTGTCTAGGTTCCTGGAGTCTCTTCCTCGTAGTGCCTCGCTTCCGTAGGAAATAGAGGGGATTAGCTTAGACTGATTGTCTTTCAAGTAAGGTGTCAAAGTTGGCCCTGAGAGTTGATTGGCTAAGTTTTTCAGTGTGATGGTAATCAGAACTCCTCTTCTTTTTCTTTCCTGCAGCTGCTGGGCAAATGAACCATCACTGTCAAAAATGACTCCCAGGTATTTGTATTCGCGTGATGGCTCTATTTTCCGGCCGCCCAGGAACCAGGACTTCTGATGTTTGTTCCTGTAGTTGATTGACATTGTGAGTGTTTTACTCAGGTTTATTTTTAAGGTTTTTTGCATTGCATTTTCGTGTTCTAATCTAGGACCCCGATCAATACTGTGACCTTATGCCCCTATACGGCTATAATCCATTCATACCCCTATAATGGCATACACGATCAGAGCCATATTTCAGCCACATTTCTGAAACTCGCCTCTGCAGCTCATTGCAGTAGATGACACAGCAGAAGCCACTATCTTAGATTCCTAGATTACACTCCGAGTTCTTCAACAAGATAAAAATCAGAAACCTGGTAAAGCCCCGCTTGCTATGTTTTGATTAGTAATAGAACTCTAATGAGCACTGATAGGACGATCACTTCCTAGTGACATCTTTATTGACGTCTTATGTCCAAAAACGTACGTCAAACAAGGCACCTTTCAGGTATAAATATTACCAACGTTGCCTTAAGCAAATGGGGCGACATCGATGAAAGCGATGGTGTGGTGAATACAGGAGCAGAACAGCTGTCCCTTGCAGAGCCCAGCAGATGCAAGCAGCCCACGGACGCTGCCCCTCCTCCTCCTTGACGCACTGAGAGAGACGCTGTCTTTTCTCCTGCCGAGAAAATCTAGCTCCGGCGTTTCCAGCCTACTCTTGCGAGTGACTGGGATATCGAGTCCTGGAAGGAGATACAAGACCTCCAACATTCTATTTCAGAGGTATGGTGTTGACTAAACCCTTAGAGAGAATTCTTGTAGCAAACCTTGGCAAAACCAACTTAACTAAAACTGCTACTTACTTACTCCCTCCCAAGTATTAGGCTTATGTCAGGTACACTGGGGTAGGCGTAGTCAGAAGCACCAGTTGAGTACGTTAGCCTAATGTATATATATGAATGTATATATTTTATTCATTTTCACCATTGTATGGCTAAGAAACCATATCAATGCTTTTACAGTATTATTTTGCAATCCTCATTTTACTGTACGCACTTTTTATAATAACTAGTCTTGCAATTGTGGCAATTCATTTCTCTTGCATGAGAAGAAAGACTGTTCAATAAATAATACCTTTTATTGAAAACACCCGTCTCTCTATTCTCTGCATCTTGGTGAAAGTAATCTGCACAACTGACTGAGTAAAATAACTGTCTATTGTTTCACACAACTCTAGAGATTGACTCTTATTCTAAGGAGCAAAGTTGTCATGTTACTCAAATAGAGGCAGTATTTCCGAATACTACTCCTATTGAGAAACACAGAATCCTGACCATCTGCCTTCCAATGGGGGTTGCACCACACGTGGAGGACTGTGACACATGGGGTACAGTCTTTGCTTCCATTTACACAAAAACACATGGTGTTCCGTCAATGGTGGTAATACCAGATGTGCTAAAACAGATTCAGAATGAATACGGTCCAGAACCTGCTTTAACTCTTGGTATGAAATTACTGAAAGACTTCAAGCAGGTCTCGGTTATATTACTAGCCAATATAAAAGGAGAAGCAGCATCTGTGGCGATCCGCCAGAAGTTGAAGGAAACAGATATAACAGATCAACCAATTGTGCTTGCCAGAATTATAGAAAAATGTTATGAAGAACTAGGTAGAGACAGCTTGGGTGGGAAACCAGTGAAACCCCAACTACTCGAAAATCCTGAAAAATTATTTATTAAAAATAATTCAAACACTCCTAAAAAGAACTGGGATGGAAATAAACAATCCACTCCCAAGGAAAAAGTTTTCCAGTCCAGAGGAAGGTCTCCTCGACGGAGGGAAAGAACTCTGACTCGAGAACACCAGTCTCCCCAGAGGGAGCCCTCTGAGAAAAGATATAACCTTAGAAATAGGGATAACTTGAAGAAGCCTGATAGACATCAAAGTATTGATACACGTCCCTCTCGATCTTTTTCGCAGAAATCGGAAAGAGGAGGACGGTCAGACCCAGGAGAGCACACTAAGTCCAAAGACAAGGAACCTGCTCAAAGTAAAAAATCTCAATTTCCAAGAAAGAAGGTAGCCAGTATTAGAGTAATCGAACATGCGAGAATACTGAGGACACAGTTGAAAAATGGGGAGTGGGCACAGACAATGCTAGACAGTGCAGCAGAAATCACCATAGCTCGCAAGATCCTGATGAGTCATCTGGAGACAGTGGACACGAATGAATACATTCAAGTAGAAACTGCCGACACCAGAGTTAGCGAACCTTATAAGATATACGAAATAACACTGTGTATAGAGGGTGATAAGACCAGGAAAATAAGGGGTCTATTTTGGGATAAACTCTCAAAAGGCTATGACATCCTGTTAGCTGAAAAAGATTGGCCCCCGGAGTTTGTCAGGGAGTGCCCTCGTGGCGAAGAAATGATTATGCCTGCCTTCTCGAATCACATTCCGATTCACACTAAATATATGTATGCAAGGAAATGGGCAGTGGCCCAGGCACCAGCATTATATAAAAATCATGTAGGATGGGATGAGGACTCTCCTCCTCACAAAATCCAGTTAAAAAGTCAACCGACTGCACAAAGGCAGTATCCCATTAAGCAAGAAGCTAAAAAACAAGTCAGGGAGATTTTAGATCAACCTGAATACCAGGGGGTGATTGAAACATGCACCTTTCAAATGAACAATCCTTTGTTTCTTGTCTCCAAACCAGACAATTCATATCGTCTAGTTTTGGACTACAGACACCTTAACTCATGTTGCAAAACATTTGCAGTACAGAATTCGCATAGTGCTGCACTAATGAATAACATAGTTCGGAAAAAATATAAAACGACATTAGATATATCTAATGGTTTCTTTTGTCAAAATATTGCACCATAAAGCAGATACTTGACCGCTTTCTCAGTAATGGGGTCGCAGAAAATTTCTGTTGGCTCCCACAGGGATTCAAGAACAGCCCAGGACTATTCTCAGCCAGAGTAACAGAGTTACTACAAATGTATGATGATGAGGCATTATCTTATGTAGATGATATCTATCTCACAGACGACGACTTGGAGACTCACTTGAAAAGAGTGAACACCATAATACTTGGTTTCGCAGCAGAGGGTTACAAATTCAACTTTAAAAAGTCAAGAATTACCCATCTGACAGTATTATTTTTAGGATACGAATCATCAAGTGAAGGAAAAAGCCTAGTGGACAACTTCTTAGAGAAGTGCGCTGTACTCCAAGCACCGAAAACGCTGAAGAACTTACAATCGATTCTAGGCTTCCTGAATTTCGGAAGAACTTGCATTCTAAATTATGCGGAGAGGGTTAAACCTCTCTATGAATTAATTAAACCTGATTTTAAACCAATCAATTGGACTCAAAAACACACAGAAATTTTGAGATCATTGCAAACAGACATGTTAGCTAAAACTAAATTTGAAACACGCGATAACACACGCAACCTTGTAATCCGAGTCATCCCAGGAAGATGCGGATTCACGGACCTGACCTCTAATGAGGGAGAAAAGGTACCAATAGCTTACAAATCTCACTTGTACACACAAGCAGAAAAAACATTCAGTCTCACAGAAAATACTGTGAAAGCAGTACTTACTGCAATAGCTAATGAACGAGAACTAGCACACGGCAAAAGGATCAATATCCTCACAGCAGAATCCGCCTTCGAGGAGCTATTCAGCCCAGAAAACCTGCCTACAGTGTCATTGGATCCGAAATGGATACAGTATGTAAATTCTCTTGCTGCGGACGACGTGAAATACTATTTTGCTCCGCAATTCGAAAAACGGAATGATTTAAAATATGAACAAGAATATCCTCTGCCAATCGAAATTCTGCCTCTCCAACAATACTCCTGTATAATCTATACAGACAGATTTGTACAGCACTACAATGTAGAAAACAAATCATACGATGCAGCGTGCGCGATTGTTAAAGGTCTCTGGCTGTGCGGTAAATTCAGACCGAAAATAACAAAAACTGAAGCAGTTAGAAACTGTTCGGCTCAGAGAGCTGAAATCAGATGTTTAAAGATGGCGCTTGAAAATGCAGAACGTGAATTCCCGACACTAATTGTGTGCGATTCGCATTTTTGCATCAACTCTTACAATAACAAGTTACAGAGCTGGGTTCAAAATGATTACAAAGATGACACAGGTGCCACAATCAAGCATAAAATGCTTTGGAAACAGGTAGTTCTTTTACAGGAAGAACTACGAAAGACTCACGTGATACACACTCTGAGTCATCAACGTGATGGCGTTCACGTTGCAGGGAATTCTTTGGCTAATACAGCCATAGCGGAAGCAACCAAACCGGCTTCCGTAGCCACAAAAAAGCGTTCAGAAAAATACATAGACGGGGAAACCATGCTGGCAGTAAAAACGTCCTTAAAAGGCGACTGTGCAGCACTACCCGTGAACTATCCACTCAATTATGCATACGTAATTGATGCAAACTCCGTTCCTTTTGCTCGAATCCCTGGAGTGGGGGACAGGGTAATTCCAAACACGAACCGGAGAGGTTTCCTCACACAGGAAGCACATATGGGGTTGGGTCTGAGACACCAAACAATCAGGGACTCTCTGAAAGAATTACAATCAGAGTACTGTTGGCCGGGAATGAGCGTAGATATTCATTATTTAGCAAAAAATTGTGAAGACTACAACAGAGATCGCAGTGGAGAACCGGCCAGCGTAGTGTCAGGAACCCTTATAGAAAGCATAAGGCGATCTATACGCATAATCAAACAAGAGAAATGCGTCCCATTGTATATCATTTAAGACTACATTCACTTAAAAAATGTGACCCCAGCGCTCGGCTGATGCCAGAACGGTTATAAAAGATCTGCGAGTCTTTATCGGCACATACGCAATTGCCATGTTCCATTCTGACCAGGGTCCTGCTTTCAGCTCTCGAGCTTATAAGGAGGCCCTGGCCAGCATGGGCGTTGGGTTGCGATACTCTTGTCCATCACACCCCGAAGGGAACAGTGTAGTGGAAAGAAAAAACAGGGACATAAAGCAATCTATAACAGCGAAGGTATTAGGTTCGGGTGATGGGTGGGTCAAACATTTAATAAGTGTCCAGCTTAGTCTAAACAATTTGCCAAGAAATTCTCTAAAAGGTTTCAGCCCATACGAACTATTTTTCGGAACTAGAATGCACATTCAGGACTTAGATAGTCAGGTATTAGTGGTAGAAGATAAGAATAAAGACTTTGACATCAAAGATCGTTTGGCTGTTTTACAGGACTTGAATGAAACAAGAAAATCCATAAGCAACATAAAGTTAAAGCAACAGCCAACTACCACTGACGAGGCACCACCAGCCCCAGCAAGGCCTGTCTGGATTCCAAAGATTGGGGATCTAGTCAGAGACAGAAAAAATAGCGGTAAAGAAGGAATTTGGGCCTTCTTACAGAAAAGAAGTACCTGTCTTGGCAATCAACGGAACAAGATCAGTTATACTACAGCCCCTTGCTGGTAAAAAGGAGAACAGAGTTGTATCAATTGACCTGGTAAAACCACAATCATGTGGCTTATAATCAACAGTAGGCCCAGTGGACTCCCGAGAAACAACAGAATACCCAAACTTGCAACAATCCAAGAGGTTCAAACTGAAAGATTAATCACATTTGATAAACCTGCAGTGCACAGAGAGGGACTATGCAATAATGTCATGGAACTCGTGCCACTTGGAACACAGATTGAAGCAGTTCGTCATGAAACACCAGTCTACAATGATGTGGCATCAGAATGTGCTAACGAAAGACAAATTGAGAAAACAATTCCAACAATTGACAGAACTGCCTCTGGCTACTTCATCAATTTCGACAACTTTTCTGAAGATCAAAACGACCCCGAAGTGATGCCAGAAACAAAGACTTTTAAAGAAAAAGCAACAGAACTCTTTCATCAACTCAAGGAAATTTACCTTATCTCTCCATGGTTAGAGTTCTGGTCTGGACTAGATGTATTTTTCCTCCTGCTTTGGCTCATCATGGTACTTTGTTTGGGAAAATTCATTGAGGGAAAATACAGTTCAATGGACACAGCAAGTCAGAACATCAACTTAGTCCTAAAACCACACAGATCATCCCACGTGAGGAAAAGAGAACTATCAACAGTAAATGTCACAGCCATTCCATTACCCGGGGGGGTAGTATGGGACAAAACTGACTATGAAATATATGGTCCGGTCGAAATCCTGAAATATCCTCGCCAGTTCAAGGTTTCCTTAAGTGACTTTGTAAAACCAAGTACATTTTCTGATGATTGGTATTTTGAAAGAATTAATAATATGATGTCTGATTCAGTGTTGTCAGGAAGATTTACAGAACATGATTATTTACAAGGTTTGTCTAGTTATAAACAAATGTACTGCTTCTCACATTACGGAGATCATTACTTACATAAATCTGCACAACCTAGAAATGTTTTTAAATATAACCAATGGGAACATTGTGCTACTCCACCTAAAAGCAGTTCTAAAACATTCTATGAGAAATTCCAGTACTTCTCAGGGTTTAACACCAGTGATGCAGAAACGTTTTATTATAAACTGTTTGTTGTGCCCCACGGCGGAGTGCGGGCTCGAACACTGCCGTGAGACATGTCTTTTGTTGAATTACTACATTTCCCAGGCTCCTAAGCTGATGCGCGCGGCGGAAGAGGCAGGTGACGTCATCGCGCAAAACTTCATCTGAAGCCGGGAACTGCTGAGCGCCGCCGTTGATTCTGCTTTCACTGAGGAAGATTACGATAGGGGTGTTTTCACCGATACTAACTTATTTCCTGAGCTGATCGAGTGTCATGTGCCATTCTGCTCTTGCATTTTGGAACGTTTTGGTGTCTTTATTGGCTGCGCTCATCTCCAGGCACAGCAGTGTACATTACAAGTAAACTTGTACTTGTTTGCTGGGCTCACCTCCGGCAAGGAATGGGGAACAGTGGTTAACTCTCTGAGTTAAGAGAGTATAGGTGTCTTTGGAACTGCACTCACCTTCAGAATAGTAGGAGGTGACTTTTGAGCAACTCTCTGAGGGAAGAAAGCACTCGTGACTTTGATCTACTGTACTGGCCTTCGGGCACTGATGGAGTATCTTTTTTGGTGCTCCCTGAGTTTCATTGGAAACTAATTCATGTTATGTTTGTAAGGGTGAGTTTAACCCGCAGCGCAATCCTGTGTCTTGGATATTTGAGTGACTCATTGCGCAATTTATGTCTCTTTACAACAGGGGTACTTGAGCTTCGCCTGGTAGGCTGCTTTTCCCAAGCCCCCCCTGTTGAAGTCTTTGCGTTTATACTTTTGGTATGTACTGACGATGCCTTTTCTTTACAGGGACATGTCATTGATATGTTGATATTATTATAATCTTGAGTTCTTTGCATTTATAGAATTGAAAGTTCTTTGCATCTCCAGATTGCCAGGCAAAGCACCATTACTTCCCTTTACAGGTATCACATCTTATTTGTGCATGTACAAAAAGATAGCCTGTAGCCATTGTCAATCTACATATAGGAGATCGCATTGTGTGGGCTTCACTCATAGTGCCTTGTTCTCGTTTCAGCTCTCTCTCCCTGCTGTCCCCATCCTGCCCTTCCCTGTTTTTTGTCCCTCACTTGACCACTCCTTTGAGTCTGTGGTAATTCAGACCTAGGGGCTGTCTAGTGGTGGAACCCATTGAGCATCGTACGATCCTGAGGACACCCGGACCTGACACTGTTGGATAAAACAGGGTTGAAAACAATGATGACAAATACTAAATTGATATATTCAGAATCATTTTATGAAAAAATGATGACATTTGGTTTTGATTTTTGGAGAAATAACATTGAAACAAAAACAATCTGGGGTACAAAAGATTGGCAGGTACAAGGCCTAGAAGCATTATTTCGAGCCTGCATGATCCCAGAACAAATAATGTTCTTAAATGACACAATTCACCAAACAACCTGTCTTGGCCTAGCTAAGATTAAAGACCTTAACAAACCGTCTATTCCAAAGCCAATACCTGATAATGCAACTACAGATATTGAAATAGACGTATCAAAATTTTTACATCTAAACAGAACACATCCTGATTGGAAAAAGTGGTTAATCTGGCCTACTGACACGAATAACTGTCAAGATATATTCCTGAATAAAACACAGGGGTTAACAATGACCAGACTAGACTCTAGATACTCCCAGAGACAACATCCAGGGATAGTAACAACATACAGTGTAGGGAAGCTGTGCCTTGAATGGCTAGAATCATCCACACTGGCAGAAATTAAGCAACACTTATCTTTACTTAAAGATGGTGCTGATTTGCGCAATTTCATTCTGGGACCACGCAAACCGCGTCAAAAACGTTTCATAGCGACCAGTATATTTGCGGCTTACAACGAGGTTTGGAAAGTAACACAAATTGAAACAGCTGAAAAAATACGAGAAATTGATCGTATTAATTTGGAAAAATCACTTTCTGTTGTGGACAATGGGTTAATGACTCTGTCCTCCAGAATATATTCACTGGACAGTATTGTATCATCTGCCATAGATATAATAGATAAAGACTTGCTAATGTTACAGCATGGCCAGTCACAATTACGTTCTATTGTACAGCTAGGCTGGACGCTGCAAAATCTTCGTTCAGGCTATGTGCCATGGCGTTTAATCAACACAACGTCATTGTTTTCCATCTTTAACCTTACTGATAAACAAATCAGCTTGGCACAGAAAGGAGCAGACTATACAATCCTGAGCATCGAAAAACTTGAGAGATTATCATTGGCAATGTCAGAAAGTCCTGTCATTGAATGGATAATACACGGGATTATCACAATTCCGATAACAACTTTCCGATTTAAAAATTGCCTTGAATACATACCGACTGGCCAGTATGAACGTTTGGGTAAAGGGTACATTAAGTCAGCATGGAAATTACCATATACACACACATGCTATAGTGACAGCAACAAAAACGAATTTCTTAGTGGTGAGAACTGCAAACATTCACTAAGCGGTATACTTTTGTGCCAAGGTATTAATTTACACGGGGCCTGTGAAGGAAATTCAAACAACCTTTCATGCCACCAACATGTCACACCTGCAACGCAGATAGAGCCTTTCTTTAAGCAACTCTCGAACGGGAGTTACATTCTAATAACGGATCACAGCTGTTGTGGCCTTTTGCCAGGTAAAGCATATCTCGTAAGCGTAACTTCCATGGTCAAATGCTCTATGCAAGCATTGTTTCCAAACGGCCCTGGAGACTCCGAGACTCCCATATGGCCTCGTTTGAATGTCTCTTCTATACGAAATGATACTTTAAGCAGAATGAAGTCAGTGCTTTTGCAGACAACAGTGCCCATCACGTCATCAAAAGAGACGTATGATCTCCAAGTTGCAAGGACAACATCAGAGATTCATGACCTTTTATCAACAAATTGCCCCGTGCATTTCAGAGAAATGCTTAGCTAAATTCTAAATATGCCAAGTGCCATAGGCATCCCAGGCGTATTTAAGACCATTTTTTCGGGACTGTTAACACCATTCAAAGCAATTCTAGGAGTCATTCCTAATTTTGTCCATTCAGTTTTTGGAGGCATACCCCTGATTTTGGGACTTGTAGCAGGCATTTTATTTTCGACCCCCCTGCTCCGATATGGCAAGCCAAAATACAGACATGACTCCGGCAGGGATGGAAGAAACAATCCTAGCAATACGCTACCGGGACCGCATAACTAGAATCCTTGGATTGGCCAGGCTGAGAGATCTGAACATGTCCTGGTTTCTTTCATTCAGACTTATATGGCAGACCTGCATCATACCTGTGCTTCGATGTATGCTATGCGGAGAAGAATGCGTGTTAGACACCTGTCTTGCACTTCCATCAGCAGTACCAATGGATATCGATACGTTGCTAAGTCCTGTAACGGCTCACGCATTGTGTTGTCCCCAGCGGCTACCAATCCTGATGACGGCATTCGTTGAGACTCCTGTGCTACGACTAGGTGGTGACAGTGGAGCGAGAAATAAAAGCAACATCATCCAGGTACGACCCTCTGTGAGCATTGCTGATCCAGACTTTGATGATAGCAATCATTCTCACACCTGCCAAGTAACAGCACTATCGAACTGGTCGAACTGTCATCTGATTTTGTAGACCAATTCTTTGAGAGCCTGTCTGATATGATGTTCTCCCCTGAACAGAAACAATAATTTTGAAAAGCTTTCCGACACACAGCGTTCCCATGAACTCTGAATTCGGCCTTCAGTTTTGATCAACAAAAACTACTGAAAAGCGTTGGAACTCTATTCCCCAGTTCACCAAGAATTTTTTTTTTTTAATTGAACTATTTTCCAAAATATTTACCTTTTTTTCTGGCACGAAATTCTTTGCTTAAAGTAGACCTATTCATAAAGAACAGAACTTCTATTTTTAGGTAGATCTAGAGACATAATAACTTTACATCAGCCTCTAGCACATGTTACAGCAAATGCATTTATATGTGATGAAATAATCTCGCCCTTCTTTTCTATATAAAAAGATATTTCATGTGTAATTTTTTCGCAAAATTGTTCACTGATTACATATGCTATAATTTTTTAATGATTTCTATGCTTAAAGACGTACAGTACCTATATTTTCATGTATTTCAAAATACGCCATTTCAAATGTAAATATGTATTTTGGGGTGGGCAATGTTACGCATGCATCTTATTGCTTTAGTTTTTAGTAATTTGATGGACATAAATTCGTGGAGTGGGTGTTGTGTTCTAATCTAGGACCCCGATCAATACTGTGACCTTATGCCCCTATACCGCTATAATCCATTCATACCCCTATAATGGCATACCCGATCAGGGCCATATTTCAGCCACATTTCTGAAACTCGCCTCTGTAGCTCATTACAGTAGATGACACAGCAGAAGCCACTATCTTAGATTCCTAGATTACACTCCGATTTCTTCAACAAGATAAAACTCATCAACCTGGGAAAGCCCCGCTTGCTATGTTTTTATTAGTAATAGAAATCTAATGAGCACTGATAGGACGATCACTTCCTAGTGACATCTTTATTGACGTCTTATGTCCAAAAACTTACGTCAAACAAGGCACCTTTCAGGTATAAATATTACCAATGTTGCCTTAAGCAAATGGGGCGACATCGATGAAAGCGATGGTGTGGTGAATACAGGAGCAGAACAGCTGGCCCTTGCAGAGCCCAGCAGATGCAAGCAGCCCACGGACGCTGCCCCTCCTCCTCCTTGACGCGCTGAGAGAGACGCTGTCTTTTCTGCTGCCGAGAAAAGCCAGCTCCGGCGTTTCCAGCCTACTCTTGCAAGTGACTGGGATATCGAGTCCTGGAAGGAGATACAAGACCTCCAACATTCTATTTCAGAGGTATGGTGTTGACTAAACTCTTAGAGAGAATTCTTGAAGCAAACCTTGGCAAAACCAACTTAACTAAAACTGCTACTTACTTACTCCCTCCCAAGTATTAGGCTTAGGTCAGGTACACTGGGGTAGGCGTAGTTAGAAGCACCAGTTGAGTACGTTAGCCTAATGTATATATGAATGTATATATTTTATTCATTTTAACCATTGTATGGCTAAGAAACCATATCAATGCTTTTACAGTATTATTTTGCAATCCTCATTTTACTGTACGCACTTTTTATAATAACTAGTCTTGCAATTGTGGCAATTCATTTCTCTTGCATGAGAAGAAAGACTGTTCAATAAATCAGGGCTGGTTTGCTTTCCTAGTCTGGCCTTGGCCACTGGATTTACATTTCAAGATGGTTTTCCAGTTACACAGTGCAAGATAAGCTGTGTGGCACAGAAGTTTTTGATCTAGAAAGATATGAAAGCGAGCATAATAGTTGAAAATAGCTTCACCTCTATGAAAGGCAACACTCAACTCACTTTAAAATACCAGAAACTACCAGAATCCGATATGTAGGCTAAGGCTAAAAGCATTTGATGGCATGTGCCCTGAGCCACGGCTAGAAGACCTCCATCAACGCCCTCTGCAACCTTTAAACTACTGATAGAAATCCTGATTATACACTTTGATAGCGCTAGTGTGCATTTCCTTTTGCACTTTAGCGTGATGCGGATTCAGTTAGCAGTTTTGAGATTTATCTCCCCTCAACTGCACACAACTTTGCAGCAAACCTAGAAAGCCAAAGTCCAAAAGCAATTAAATAATTATGCAAGCCTTGCTCACTAACTAACCAATTTCCTTGGGTTTATCAGTGCTGGACTATGGCTGCAAGGCCCAGGAGGGAGAGAAGAAGCCTCTAAAGTTACCACCTGGCTAGTATTTTACCAGTATGGCTAGTATTTTCATGTTTAAACCAGAGGACAAAAATGGGAAAGGAACACAAGCTGGAATTTTTCTCTGTTTTCTGCAGGAAGACAAAGACTGTTTGCTTATGGTTGGTCCTTGTCTGTAGCACACCATGTAAAACAACGATAGCCGAGAATGCTTGCGGCAAAAATTGCAAGAGCTGAGATTAATTCAAGCATTATACCCCTCGCCTTTCTCTTCTTCTCAGTATGATTCACTAAGTACAATGGGGTTGCCCAAATGTGGGCTCCGTAGATCTCTGGGCCATAGGAAATAATCTGCACACCACTGTGGAGGTCTAACGAGACTGTGACCAGTCCGGATTGCTTGTGTTTTAGCTTAGAGGAGACATGGCTGGATTGTTCCTTAAGTCATCAGTACCAAGACTTATTTTCATAAGGCTGATACCTGATTGTAGTATAAAGTGCAAAAAAAGCATGGACTAAAAATCTCTGCCCAAGAAATGCCCAGCATCAAGATTAATTTGAGCATTCCTCCCATTGCTCTCTGGTTTTCTCAGCAGAGCAAAACTAGAGCAAAATCTTAATATATGTTGTTGGGATATAACTATATAGAACAAAAAATCCTTGATTTGCAGATGAAGTAAGGCTCTCAACATAGGCAGAGCGAGCAGAGTATGAAGACAATGTTGTAGAGACCATAATATAGATAAAAGAATAGACTATATCAATATTGTTGCTACATATACATTTAAAATCAGGGAAGCCAAGAAAAGCTACTTCTCTAATCGCATTTCCCAAGCTTTGACTCTTTCGAAAGAGATATACGATATTGTATCAGAACTCCAGTCTCCTTCAGCTTCTTCAACTACCTTTGCTCGAGTGTATGACTAATAAATGACTTTGGTTTGTATTATTTACTGTCTGACCGACTCTTCATTTGTATGGAAGGCTGAGAGGTGATAGTGAGTGACCCGGGTGGCCCTAATCGGGTCACTTCCTTCAGTTGGTGCTCGAACAGAGACCCAATCGGGTGACCCATCCTCGCCCACAGACAGGTGAGGAGGACGGGGCCATGTCGGGCCAGATAGGCGGACCGGGGATACCTGCACGAAAGAGTCCAGCACTCCCAGCTGCCCCGGTGGTGCCTCGCCCAGTGGTTCTCCCTACTTGGGCCCTGAAAGTCAAAACCCTTGGATCTGATAGTTTGGTCTGAAGAGTCAGCAGTGGAGAATAACTTTGTTTGATCTGTGTGCACCAGGTGAGTCTGCTTAGGTTTTTGTTTTGTGGCTATGGCGCCACTTTGGTTTGTGCTTGGTACGGTCTGAGGATCATTTTTGGATAAGCGCTTGAATTTTTTTAGTTCCTTATGAACATGGTATCACTTCGATTTGGATTTGGTGAGGTCTGACGACCAACGTTGGTAAGATCTGTGCAAATATCAACTCGGCATAAATAGTGAACGTTTTGTTTTGAAAAATGCCCTACTTGAGTAAATTCTGCTGTGTGAGTTGTCGTTGTTGCTCTGCTGATGCTCGATTGAAAGAGAGCCAACCTGCACCTCTGGAAGGCACGCCAAACTTTGAGAGGTATGGGAAACATGGCCTTGGTCCTATTATGTTTAGTACATTATGGCACAAATATACGAGGGTTAATGCCGAGTTGCAGTGGCCGCTGACAGGCACTTTTGATGAACAAAAGCATAATTTCCTGCAGGATAATTTGTTTGGGAAGAGAAGTAGGCAGTCGATGTTTGATTCCCTCAGAACTTGGCAAACAGAGACAAATGAAAGCCGAAAAGGAGGCCCGAAAGGGAAGGATGCAGACAGGTACTCAGAAAGCTGAGAAGAGGATAGAGTGTGCTGATAGAAGGTTTTGATTGCAATGTGAAAAGTCTTATGTGGTTCGAGAAGAAAATAACACATTTTAGGAGGAGTTGTTAGACACCCAACCTCTGCCTCCATACAGGCTTCAGAGAATATACCCTGATGTACCACAACCCCAGTTGGCTGTCTCTTCTGCCCCTGTTGCTTCTGTTTCTTCTGTTACTGACTCAGCTGCTTTGGCTGCCGCGCTTCCTGCCGTTTCTGTGGATTCCCCTTCTGTGATAACTTTTAGTCTATCTGCTACGCCTAGTGTGTCAGCACCACTCCTCTCCCCAATTCTCACACACCGCAACCCAGCAATTGATGACTTTGGTGCCTGTTCCTTCTGTCACTACTCCTTCCCTTGTCATTCAGGAAAATCATTTGAGTTGGAATTAAGCAGACTTGAAATAAAGTATCTGTACCCTGGACCTACAAGGATTTCGTATACCTAATGGATTTCAAATCAATATTGTCCTTCCAATAATCATAGTCTCTCACAGCCAATTGTGCAACAAATGATTCTGCATAGATTAATTTGGTTTGCGTAAGCATATATTTTCTCGGTGGTGTAGGGACAAGTTTAAAACAAAAGGACGCTGGATCTGACATGTTATATCCAGAAAAATATGTATGTTTATCTTTGTATACTTTGGAACTCCCTGGTGGGGGAGTGGGACAATGCTCCCATTGTGTGTAATAAAAAAGTGTGTGCTGAAAACTAGCTCAATGTAAACAATGATGTCCATAATGGTGGCAACAGAACATCTCATCACAGTTAGCAGAATTATTCCAGCTCCGAGAGCATGGAGTTGACAGTTTAAACATCCCAATCATCTGAATGTAACCCAGGTACTATTACATCCCTCATCGAAACTCTGATCACATATGGTATCTGCAGAATCTATGTAGGACTGAATATGTTGTACGGAACTTTATCCCAAACAATTCCATCAGTTACTGGAACAGCTCAAATGTTCATGAGGGACAAGTCTCTTTTTAGCTTGTGCGAAGAAGAGTGGAGGGTCAACATCCCATCGGCCAGTTCTGCAGCAGAGCATTCTGGAAGGTAGTAGCCATTAAACAGCAATAAAAAATCTATCACACGTACAATCCACAGGAATAGAAACAAGCATTTGCAATGCAATAGGTCTCGCATTATTAAAGTTTACAATGAAGGGTTGCTCAAACCTGTCCTACACATGAAGATCTAGAAGCACAAGGCAGCATCATTTGAGAAAAGCAAAGGTAACTTTAGAGCTCAGTTTCCTTGGACATCTAAATTAAAACAAATGCGGATTTGTGTGCAAATTGCAAATGAAGTCTGTGCAATCCAGATGAGAGGAGGGAGCCAATGTAAACATCATATATATTCACACTGTACGATAGGTATTTGTATGTTATGCAAGAACAATAATAACATAGCCAGAAGCAAGCAAACAGTGCGGCGCACACCGATAATTCACTAGTAAGTCATACAGAATGTTGGTTTGATATAATAAATCCAAGGTAAGCAAGGATTTACCTGGGTTGATTGTGGTGCGGGAGACCGTTGGCTGGCTAAGACCATCTGCAGTGAACTGTCTCTCCCCGAGGCCATGTTCTTAGGGCTGAAAATGAGATGCGATTTACCTCAAAACCACAATGTGCCTCGTCGTAAAGACAGACCACATCTTTTTCAGATTTTTCTGTTCCCAACGCTGAACTATCAACAGCTATGGTAGAAGCAGGAAACCCACAAGCCTCAAGGGTCGGCGGGTCAGCAACTCATAAAGTAAGTGATGTACTGAAAATATGTCGGCATTAAATGGAATGATGTCTACTTGGGATCGGAAATAGTATGGATGACGGCAGATATCTTTAGACTGAAGTTAGCGTGGCTTACAATGCTGAACATAGATGCGTTGAACCATGAGCTCTGTACAAGTCAGAAATGGTAAATTCTCTCTATTCACACATCGCCTGTCCAACAGTAATGCTAGCCGACAAATGAGCTAAGGCATCGGGTAATAACGAGACTTTACCATGACGACTGTAGACATGTAGTGACACAGACATTAAGAATAGCATTGGCCCAGACCCAATGGGCAACCCTGGGGGCCATGATTGCTAAACGGGATATTGCACAGTTGTGGGGATCCCATAGGCCTCCGACAGTTGAAGTATGGAAGGAAAACATAGAGAGGAGTTCGGGAACTGCCAAGGACTCCTCATGGCCTTCTACTGAAAATCGGCCACATGATGTAACTTGATGTTGTCAATGGAGACAAAACTATTGCCTTTAGAGCCAGGAAACGGTGGCAAGATTACAGTTCTTGTACCTTGATTGCCAAGAACTGGCACCCGAGATCGGTATGATGGGCAAAACTCTTTCTCACATGAGATCCCCAACTTGTGGAATCCAGCCTGAAGTTTCTGGCTTCTCCTTGATTCTCACAGAGTCAGACGTCTTGAACTGCTCATTGGATTGGGTACCATGAAACGTTTGTAGGTCATGTAAGAAAGCACAACAGTTATCTACATCAAAAGGCGTGGCACCCACCACAAAGTCCGGACCATCAAGGTCTAGAATGAACATTTTGATGCCAAAGAGTACTTTGTATGCGGTCCGACCACCCAGAAATTCTTTAGGGAGATTGTTAAGAGCCCGTTGAACCCCATATAGGTGGTGGATCCAACTACGTCCACTGCCTAATTCTTTAGCTATTAAGGACGGCTTTAAGTCATGGTTCATCCTCTCCACAACAGAATTGCCCTTGTTCATTTATGGAGAAGAATAATGAACCTGTACATCCAGGGATGCCATAGTATCCAGGTACACTTTAGAAGAGAAAGCCGGGCTCTGGCCCGAGTGGAATGTACTGCATGCATGTTTCCTGATAAAGACTTGCATGTCTTTATTAACAGTGTGAGCATCAGTCGAACACTATGGCAAAACCCAGAGGAACCTGGAGCAAGAATCAACAGCATCTAGGATAAATTTAAAGGCTGTATCCAAATAAATGCAGCCAAACGTTTGTTAAAAATAACAGGTATATCTGCGGTGGATGAGCTACATTGGAAGCTTTAATTTGTTGACAAATGTCACAGCAAAGGCATATTTTTTGCCCTGCTGATATAAGTCATACCACCTATAACGCTACAGTAGCAGTGTAATTGTGGCAGCCACACCTGTGACGAAGCAACACCTTTGAGTGCGCTATCACTAAAGCTAGTCTTCAGTCTTGGTTGGGAATCAATCAATCACCAACTCCTAGAATAGTTACAAAAGGAATGTTTTGTTCACTCAAATGGTAAGTATATTTAAATGGAAATCCCTTAGGTAAGGGTGTGCTGTCTTTATTAGTATAAACATCCTCAAAATTATCAGAGTGTATTCTTGTTTTAGAATGAGTAATTGCAGCAACAGTAGCAGTTGCAAATATAGATTTGGCCCCTTCATCAGCCAAAGAATTTCCTTCAGCCTGTGTTTCCACATGCTGATGACTCAATGTATGTATAACATGAGCCTGTGGAAACCAGTCTTTAAGGTCCTACGCTTTAATCCAAAGCATTACATGGTTGATTGTGTTGCCTTTAGAATCTTTAAATCCATTCTGCCGCCAAAAATGTAAATTATCATTAAAGGACTGTACACGGTAATAGGAATCACACACAGTAAGTGTCGGGAATCCAGATCTGTATGTCGGAGTGCAATAAGCAAAGCTTTCAGTTCAGCCAACTGCAGTGCAGTACCCTAAGGACTGAGTGCAAGTTTTTTGCATTTGTAAATTTCCGTCTAAAGATTATTTATTATTATTAAGGGAGATTTATAAAGTGCCTGGTTACGCACGTATGGCGTGTCCCCGGGCTGTGGTGAGTGGAGTCAGCAGAGTCATGCCGCCGGGTCTGCTCTGCTTACTGTGCGTAAAGGTGGGTTTTTAATTTCTTCCTGAAGCTAGGTTCAGATGGCTCCAGGCGGAGATCCAATGGCAAGGCATTCCAGCTTTTAGCAGCCAAGAATCAAAAAGATCTCCCTTCCATGCGTGCCTTTCTTATTCTGGGCACCTTTAGTAACCCTCCACAGGAGGACCACAGAGCGCGCACGGGCACGCACCGGGTGATCAAACTCTGAAGCGGAGCAGGGGCTTTACCTCCCAGAATGCGGTGGCATGTCCAAAGGGCCTTAAACTCGACCCTACTCCTTACAGGGAGCCAATGAAGGGCCGCAAGGGCTACCTTCGATGCTGATCTCTTGGGAAATTTTAAAATCAGGCGAGCCGCTGCATTCTGCAGCACCTGGAGGCGGTTAATCACCTTACTGGTGGCTCCCAGATACAGCAAGTTGCCGTAGTCCAGGCGCGATGTGACGAGGGCGTGCACCAGCATCCTGCGAGCTGACGTAGGAAGAAGAATGACACCAGAAATGGTGGCACACACCGCTGAGTACTGCTGTTTAGAGCCAACAGCAGGCTGGGCTAAACCATCAGTGTAAAAAATCTGTTTATACTGTTTAAGAAGTAAGACCGAAGTGGGCATGGGATAAACACGCTCATACTGCAAGAATTCTTGTATCTGTAAAAACCGATCAAAGACAAAGTCCACATCAACAGCTGTGATGGATACAATGGATGTTGCCTATTGTATCCATCGAGCATGGAGTGTTTTATCATTAGGAATGGTAGCCTTTGTGACAGCCTCCAAGGCACGGGAGTAAAAACAATAATGCGTTTCTGTTGTGCAAGTGAATGCCTTGTAAGAATAGCCATCTGCACCACAGGCAGTATTTTTTCAGTGGAGGTAAAACACATTTCCGCATTGGCATATAAATGTTATTTATATGCCAAGGTGAAATAGATGAATCCAATTCACCTAGTAAAACACAGATGATTACATGTGTTATATATATATATACATGTATGTAAGTGACGAGTGCTGAGCAAGTCAGATTGTAAAGATCTGAGTGTATCTGTTGACTGTGAAGAACAGGCCAAATTAATTCATATAGTAATTTGATGCGATGAGCATAATCAGGAATGTATGTTCTGCCAAAATTGAGGAATCCTAAAAAGTACTGTCGTTTCTTTAAAGTATTGGGAGGTTGTAATTATGCACACGTCTCTAAAAAGTGAGGGGCAAGGCTCTTACCCTCACATGTAAGTTCATATCCTAAGAAAAGAACACTTAGAAATGCGATATGTGATTTTTGAAAGTTGAACATATAGCTATATCCAGTGAATCCTAAAATGATGCGATCCACTCTGTGCAAGTGTAGGTTTAACTGCGTTGTCAGGTAGATGTCATCTACATAATACAATGGTTCCAGATCTATATCATGTAGAATTGACACTATGCAGGAAGGAAATAATCCCAGAACGTTTTTATAGCCTATATCTATGCGGGTAAAGCAATGCTGAAAGCCAAGTTACGAAAAGGCTGTCCAATCTCTGATCTCAGGCGCTAGATTGTGGCTGAAAAAAACATTGGAAATATCTGCTGTTTTGTATTTATTACTGACTATATTGTTAATTAGTGTCATTCTGTGTGTATTTTGTATTGCAAATGTGTGTGTATGACTGTTTAAATGTCTGTAGTCTAAGACTATTTGATATGAATGATTCCGTTTCAAAACAGGAAAAAGGGGATGGTCATCTGAGAGACAAAGGGTTCAGTTACTCCCTGGTACTCCAATTGCAAAATAATTTCTCTAAGGGGTGCCTAAGCATCTCATTTAATGGGGGATTGCAGTTGCACTTGCAGAATGGACCTTACAGGTATGATATGATAAAGAGAGTCCTTATCCCAGCCAACATGATTGTGATATAGCGCAGGGGCTAGTGCAAGAGCACATTCTGCTGCATAAGCTTGTTTGACCTGTTCAGGGACAAGCGCAGAGAAGGAAGGAAGTATGACATCCTCATCCTGTTGGATTGTTTATATTGACCCCTGCCAGAAGGATGTCATAAGACAAAGTTACTATTTCCCAGAATATTGCTTTAATTGTGCACTGTATGTCACCCTCAATTTAAATGTCTAGATCATATAATCTATCAGGAGGGGCTAAGCTCATGTCTGGGGTCTCAACTGTAATAAAAGTATCAGTTGCTTTCGATACCAGAAACTCCTGGAGATTCCAGCGCCCTATGGTGACTTCTGCTGCGCTGTTGAGGAGAGTCACCACCAAACTCCTGTTCAGGAGGAAGGTTCTCAGTGCCTGTGGCATATTTTGTGGTGATAGCTGCTACTTTCTTTTTCCGAAAATGGGGTTTAAATGGAGGAGATTTCTCCTCCTTCTTTATCTTTACATCAGAAGAGCATTGTGAGTCCCCTTTCCGTGTCACATACTTTTCTTTTCTGTATTCAGATTGCCCTCTCTCATACTGCTTATCAGATGAGCCCTGCAAAGAACGAGGAGAAGGTGTATCAGAATTCTAATACCTGGCTGGATCCTTGAGCTTAGTGCGATCGCCAAAAACATAGCATCTCTCAGGGGGCTCCTGGGGTGGGGGTGGAGAACCATCACGAGGTTTATTTTTCTGTGTTTGTTTATATTTATTCCATGGTTTTTTAAAACACTCATGGTTTTGCTTGGCTTACTTGTCAGTACTCGGTTTGCCAAGGGATGGTTTAGTAGGTCTGATTCCCAAATTATTGCGTCCTAAGAATGTGTACTCATCAGCAATAATTATACGAAGCTCACGTTCACACTCTGCTCGTGTGACCGCTGCGTGACTCTGGCGTAGTATATCCAGCGTTACCTTTAGTGCTAGACAGAATCACTGAGGAGACCACAGGAAAATGTCCCATTAGTTTCATCCCCAAATCCAGGGTGGCATCTGCCCTGTGCTCATTCTGTATTTGTTTTAACACGTCCAGCAAGACTGACATAGACGGAGTGCTAAGATTGATGGTATATACAGTGGCAAAGACTGTCCCCCAAGTTTGACAGTCACCTATTCCGAAAACCATTCCATGTGTTGAGCATATAGTTATATTCTGGGCTTGTTTTGTGGTCGCATAAGGCAAAACATAACTTCAAGTTGATCTACTCTCTGAGAAATCCAAAAGAGAATGTCCTCATGATTAGTGGGCACCTTGCCTATAACTGAATGAACAATTACAGGACTGATAGTAGGCACTGCAGGCAACTGGGCTTGCTTTATCAGGCCAGGTCGTGGTGGTACAGCCAATAAAGTGCGTGAAACATATTGAGTCAAGCGTCTATATAATATAACTATAGCCTCATATAATGCTCTTGTTTGCAAAAGACCAAGGGCCAGATGTAGGTAGGCCGTTACCGATCGGTAACGGCCGAAAATACCGATTTCGGGCCCTTACCGATCGGTATACAGCCATCGAGATGTAGGGCAAAGAAAAAGTCAAAATCGGAGCGAAAACCGATTCGGAATGAGTCCCGAATGGAAAAGAATCCGATACGTACATACCGAAAATCGGATATGTAACGAATCGGTAACACACCGAATCGGATGCAAACACCGAATCGGTCCATGTTCCGAATCGGTAGTGACACCGATTCGGAAAATAACCGATTCGGTCCATGTACCGAATCGGTAGTGACACCGAATCGGAAATTATCCGATTCGGTCCATGTACCGAATCGGTACTGACACCGATTCGGAAATTATCCGAATCGGTCCATGTATCGAATCGGTAGACACACCGAATCGGAATAAAGCCGATTCAGTCCATGTACCGAATCGGTAGATACACCGATTCGGACATGAGCCGAATCGGAGAACCTACCGATTCGTATGAATCACCGATCGGGAAATTCCCCGATTCAGACAGATGGGGAGATGTAGGGAGGCACAGAAACACCGATTTCGGCTCAAAATCGGTAGAATTCACTCGGTATTTACCATGGATTACAATCAGGTGGTAATCAACTCCAACCCATAAAAACAGCCCCAAAATGCATTGCAAGTTGCAGGATGGCAGCTTTTTATGTCATTGCGAGGCGGCTACGGCTACAGCAGGAAGGACAGAGGGAATGGCAAAGAAATGAACAGGTCTACAGACAGAGGATAACCCTGTTCATGCTCACAGAGGCAGAGATCCTACAGAGATACAGGCTGGACTCTGACACCATTCTTGAGCTCATCAGGGACCTCAAACCATTGTTGGACCACCACACCCCAAGGGCACACGCCATCCCAGCACACGTCCAGGTGCTATGCAGCCTACACCTGCTTGCGTCTGGCAGCTATCAAAGTGGAGTTGCAGCGGCAGGAGGGGTGACCAGAGCAGCCTGTCAAGGTTCTTCCACACATTCCTTGACGCCATGATACACAGGATGGACCAATACATCTCTTTCCCTGCAACCCACGCAGAACTGCTACAAACTAAAGCTGACTTCTACCAGATGGCACAATTTCCCCAAATCATTGGCTGCATAGATGGCACGCACATTCCGATTTGCCCACCAGCGGACACAGAATACATATACCGCGATCGGAAGTCTACGCACACCATCAACGTGCAGGTGATCTGCAATGCGAAGTGCACCATCACAGACCTGGTAGCAAAATTCCCAGGGAGTACCCACGACTCCTATATTTTCCAACAGAGCGGCATCTATGCACGGCTGATGGCTGGCGAATTTGGTGAAGGATACCTACTAGGTGAGACACATCATCAGACCCCCATAACACAAAGTAGCTAGGTGTAATACATGTATGCATGTGTGTAATGTTACCCCTTTCCCTTCCAGGCGAAAGTGCATATGCCCTCCGCTCATTCATACTCACCCCCTACCTCAACCCCTCCACACCCAGCCAAAGGAGGTATAACCGGGCCCACAAAAGCACAAGGAATGTCGTCGAACGGACCTTTGGCATCTGGAAAAGTAGATTCAGATGCCTGCACAAGAGTGGAGGTGCAAGGCAGTATACCCCCATCACCTGCTGCAAGATAATAGCTGTATGTGCAATGTTACACAACCTTGCGGTGAAGAAGGGCACTGAGGTGGAGTTGTCTGACTACGAGGACCATGACGACGACGAAGCTGTGCCACTAACACAGCCAGCTGGGGTGTGTACGCCAAGTGATGGCAGATACAGACGTGAGGAGATTACAGAAAACTATTTCTGAGTGAGTACAGATGCACAGACAGGCAAATGGTTGTGGTGAAAAGCAAATTTTAATACTGTTGCAACACAGTTACTGCACTGATGTGCAACAAAAAAAAGGTGTAATAGCTAAGAAAACAAAAGTCTAAGGTGCAGGTTGCCTCACCCGCCCTTGCAAGCCTATTTCTTTGAGCGCTTGGCAGCCCCACTGGGGTGTCCCTCACCCCCTTCAGAATGACCAGCGGCTTCTGCGGAGCGCCTGCTGCTCCTGCGTGGCTCTGACGCAGCGCTGGCCGGGCTGCTGCGGCTGCTGCTGTCCCCAGCATCCCCCAGGTCCAGGGCAGGATTTGCGGCAGTGTTTGAGATAATCATGGCCTCCATTGCTGTAGTGATGCGGGCCATTCCCCTTGTTATCTCGGCGGTATTTTGGGTGAGACTTGACTCCATGTTGGCACCGCGCTGACAGAGTTGTGCCGTTGCAGCAGCAAGGCGGCTTATGGAGCGGTTTTGCACCCGGGCATCCCGCCTGCGCGAAAGCTCATGCTCCTCTAGTCGGCCGCATAACTGGGTAATGGCAGTGGTTAGCCTGCCTAGACTTGCTGCTACCTCCTTGTTGGTATCCACAAAGGCCTGAAAACCTTTCACCATTTCCCCCATCTGCAGGTTGTGCTGCAGGAGCTGGCGTTGGCAGGCCATGATGGACTTCGCCTGCTGCCTTTGGATCTTCACCATATTCCCTTCAAGGCCCTTGAAGACACTGCCCTCCGGTGCTGGCGCTGCAGTGGTGGGAATGGCACGGCGCCGGGTACTGCTGCTGCCGGCCTGCTGAGTGGGCTGGGGTGCCACTGGTGGGGATGTGGTGCTGGCCGGGGCCTGAGCCCCTGCTCCCAGGACAGGGTGTAGTGGAGCCACAGCCATAATCGTGGCAGGAGCTGGTATAGGTGGATGGAGGTCCCTTGTCGGGGAGTTCTCTGGGGAGAACAGCAAGGGGGGTGTGCTCGGCATTTGTGGGGAGTGAAGTAGATCATAGTCAATTGCCAGGTCTCCCTCAATACCCAGCCCTATGGTGTTTTCCTCCTCCTCCTCGGCAGCCTGACTCGTGCTCGGCACTGCGACTGCACTGCTAGATGGTGCTGCTGCCTCTGTTGTCTGTGGTTCGCCGCCTGATGGAGCCCCTAGGTACAAAGAAGCATTTGTAAATTGAGTGCCGATGTATTACAGTCAGTACAATTAAAGCATTCCACATGTCCTTGCATCTCCTTAGAATGTGTTCCACTGTTTCCTATCTTGTTATTCTGCACTGCCATATTTTGCTACCTTCTGCTGACTACATGTACCATGATGCTTGTCTCTTGTATGTTGGTTACAGTACTGTGCTGGGGTTTGGCTGTGCATTGTGTCTAATGGGGAGGTGTCTGGTAGGGTGTGTCATGATGCGCATGCTTCTTACCTGTAGCTGTAGCTCTGGCTGAGCTGTCCAGGGTCCCAATTCCGGTCACGCTCTCCCTCTCAATGGTACTGGAGACCAGTTCCTCCAGCTCTGTGAGGGGTGGCGCCGGGTTCCTGCCTCCACCAGTGCCTCCAGCTTGCCTCTGGATCTCAGCCATCTTCCGTTTGGTCAGGCTGCGGATATCATAGAAGCGCTTCTTCAGCTCATCAAGGGACCTGGGGGTGACACCCACAGCATTGACCTTTTGGGCGATTTCGCTCCAGAGCCTCCTCTTGGTGCTGTCTGGCACATTGAGGGACAGCTTCCCGAATAGCTGCCGGTGCACCCTCACCACCTCCTCAACCAACACCTGCAGCTCGGTGCTGCTGAACTTTGGCTTCCTCTTCTGGCTGGACTTCTGGCTCTCACTAGGGTTTGCCATCTTGATCTGAACAGTTCTCTACCTCCTACTCCCACTGCTGCTAACTGTGAGTGTTCAGCTCAGGCTGGCTCTCCAGTAAGTTCTTAATTAGCTGCACCTGCCAGGGTTGCCACTCCCTGTTTGGGTGGGGGAGGGGGGATCCACCTCATTGGCTGAATCGGCTTTTACCGAATCGGCTTTTACCGAATCGGATTTTAACGAATCGGTAAAATCCGATTCGGATTTCTCCGATTCGGTTTCTTCAATGCATTCCTATGGGCTTTTTGCCCATGGGTGTGTTTTCATAGCTCCGATTCGGTAATTGCCGAATCGGATTTTACCGACTCGGCTATTTCCGATTCGGTGGTAGCCGATTCGGCTATTTCCGATTCGGTGGTAGCCGATTAGGTACTTTCCGATTCGGTCCGTGCCGAATCGGTACGTAGCGATTCACATTACCGATGCCGACCGATTCGGGATTATTTCGCTGTTTGTTTGCTACATCTCGTTTTCCGATTTCACAATACCGATTCGGCCCGCCTCGGTATTTTGGATTCGGAAAATCCCTTTTACCTACATCGGGCCCTAAGAGCTCCCACATCAGGGTATGGTGTGTATCCAGCTAGTGCTGGCCAGGTCACCCCATCATTAATAAAGGAACTCATGCATGCGGGTGCATTCACATTTGGGGAGGGCACCAAGGAACCAAGGATTGTGTTCCCAGTAAGTCAGTGGTATTTTCATAAGTGCATATACTCTGTATTGTGCTGGTGTGGCAGGAGTAGTATATGTTTGAAATGTGTTTCAATTAGCATCCACATATGGAAAATCGACCCAAGAATAAAATCATTCAAAACGATAAGCATAATTTGCTTCTTCCACAAAGATAAAAGCACCACCTGCATTAGTAAGTCCATGATGTGTTACATGTGCATGGACAGCAGGTCTGCAATTAACACAAATGACAACAGCAGCAGGTACAGCAATATATAAAACAGAAATAAAAAGAAATTGCAACACAAAAATGGGTTCTCCTTTTAAACTTTCAAGCTTGAAAAACTACAGGATTTGGTGATTTCTAAATACGACTCGAGGATTAATCTCCAGCCCCATGGACATCTCCAGTGGTAGGTGTAAGCTGGGACCACAAAACCTCAGTATGTAGGGACTGAGTCACCATACCACATCAGTATGTATGAGTGCCAATCCAGACTAGCTCATAGTCCTTTACCTGCTCTCCTAACCTTCCCAGAGTGACAGGGAAGGTAGCACCCCCAAAATACACAACACTCTAGTCCCGTCAGGTAACTGTGGAAACAGATCGTCAACCTATCGTTTTCTCACACATGCATGTCCATAATAAATAAAAAAGACACGAGAACCGTTTACAATTTTATTGAAACCTATTGTGCTCTATTATAAAACATCTGCGCTGCACCAAGAAAACATATGCACCCCAATAGAATGAGGAGTGTTGCATGTAAATTATAAACAATAAGAAGCCCTACCATGGTAAATTATGTATCTGCCTCAGCCTACCTCCAATATGGAAACACAGTGTTATAGTATAGATCTCTGGGTTTAGTGACAAACCCGATACCTGAAAAGCATAGGTAGTTCTACCTCTCAGGCAGTGGAACTCTCTCTCGTCAGGACCTCTGCTCTTCTAAATATCTTCTCTCTGTTTTCAAAATGGCACATCTCGGTTTATATGCTACGAGGTGTCTTCTTGAAAACAGCAGATATTAATAAATGTTGTATCTAAGTGCCAAGCTGTTTGCTAACCTTTTACAAGAAGATTGGGCACTTAGGGCCAGATGTAGGAGCCCTAATACCGGTCGGTAACGTCCGAATTCGGCCGTTACCGACTGGTATTAGGGTTTTCTGATGTAGGGGCCTAAATTTACAGAATCGGTAAAATACCGAATCGGTATATTTACCGATTCGGTAAATCCATATGTAGCTAGCACTCCTAAGAGTGCCACAGGCCCTTAAGAGTCGGTATTATATCACCCAATCCTATTGGGTGGTAAAATACCAAATTCAGGTGTGCATGCACATCTGTGCATGCACACCTTAGGGCATGTATGTGTGCCACATGGCACACAAGCCAGTACTTGGGGTGCTAGAGGGTGTCAAAGTGACACCGTCTGCACCCTTGCAACATTCGGTATTTACCGATTCGGTAAATACCGAATCGGTATTGCCCATTGATTCCTATGGGCTTCAAGGCCCAGAGGAATCAATGGGCAATACCGATTCGGTATTTACCGAATCGGTAAATACCGAATGTTACCGATTCGGTAAATCAGATTTTTGATTTACCTACATCTCCCTCCTTCTAATTTACCGATTCATAAATACCGAATCGGTAAAATTCGGTATTTATGAATCGGTAAATTAGAGTTACCTACATCTAGCCCACAGTTGTTTGACCAAGCACAAGATGTTCAGACAGTCTGATCCAATAATAAAAACATGCGTGGTGCGTTTCTAAAATAATGTTGTGGCACACAAAAAAAGTGCCAAGCGTGTGCAAGACAAAGAGGCCTAAATGTGCAAGTAAAGTAAAATACAAACAAATTAAGTGGCTTCTAAAGGAAACACACTAGCAAACTAAGTGGGCTCTACAGGAAACACACTGCAACTTTTCATTGATCTATCAAACTGTTTACTCTGTTGGGGAGCTGCCTTAACACAGGAGCACATTGCCTCATGAAATTGAGGTTTAACAATATGTCTGATACAGTAAACCGTGGAATACGAATGAGTTATATTTTGGAGTGTTAAGATTTTAGGGTACAGTTTTGTTCCCACAATGAGAGGTGCCCAGAGTTCCCCAGAATGTGCAAATGAGCTATGTTTCCTTTCAATGTATGTACTAGTACTTAATGCGCCTTTCTACAATGTCTGGCATTGATCAAGTTCTCAAGGACCTAGGTTGGACACACCTGCCTTAATCTGTCACTCATAATTTCCAGAGATTTAAATGGGTGATTTAGTTCCGGCAGCATATCAATGGTCTCATGTTGCCCTACATGGGCCTTGAAAACTTTCATTCCAGACTTTGTGGCTCACCTTGGGCTCTCCTGATGACACAGTGGCATCCTCAGAACTCTCGTAGACTCTCTTCTGTTTACACGTTCGGCTCGCGCTGCGAGGAAAGAACAGGTAAACAAGGCTTCTTGGAGTACCAGTCTGTTCCCCATTAAGGGGCATATTAACAATGGCTTTATCTCCGCTTTTTTGGCTTTAAAAGCCAAAGAAGCGGAGACAAAAAAACTTGCCCTATCAACAACAGGGTGCTAACATGCAAAATGGCATACTACGCTTCCCTTTGCATCTCTAATGAGATGCAAAGTGGGCATTCCAGAGCAAAATAATAGGAGAAATGTCGCTAAGCGACATTTCTCCTATTATCAAGCTTCACGCTAACCCTGTTAGAGACAAAAAAAGCAGCGCTAACCACAGTTAACGCTGCTTTTTTACGTCTGCTAATTTTCAGACTTAGCCATGTAATCCAATGGGAGGTGGATTGCGGCTAAATCCACCATGGGCTATCAACAAGGATATCCCTATCCTTGTAGTTTAATCGCTGCATTACCAGCAATAACCTCCCAAAATGCCGCAATTGCTGGGTTTTTTATCGCCTAGGTGGTTAGCGTTGTTAATAACGCGATAACCAGGCGATATTATCCAGCGATAGCGGGCGTTAAAAAAATTATTGCTAAGCGCCCTTAGCGTTAATTTTCCCTGTTCCTTGTTAATATGCCCCTAAATCTTTTGTTTTTTGTAGGGTGATCCGGCAGTATCGCGTGTTGGCAGAGTAAACCTTTCTGGGTGCTGGCTGTGCCTGAGTAAATCACGGCACCTGCTCCCCGTCCCCTTAGTTGCTAAAATTGCAATGTACTGATCTTCTTCTGAGGGAGGACTGCCTGGATTCATCTCGGTGAACGCATTTATCACGGCTGAGATGTCTATTTTGCGTTAATCCCCTTTCATTTGTGCATGGGTTCACTGATTATCGGGAAGTTATTCACAGTTAAGAGCAATAAACATAAGGGGAACCTCTTTTCAGCATGACTCTTTTTTGTTGGGAAAACCAGCAACGGAATTTACGAAGGCCTACGACTATGGAAGTAAATTACAGCATTTTCCATATAATATTTTTTATCTGCTGCTATAATGTGTGAACTTCACTGTTCGTTTTGTGCACTTTCTAAGGTTGTTAGTTGACTCCACGTTTCAGTCCCGCATTTCATTTAACAACACTGTGCCTTCTGGGATTTGTAGTTTGGTTCAATTTAATTGAGCCATCTGGATTAAGATTGAAAAGTGCTCTAATTTGTAGAGGGGAAAAACCTAAATTGGAGGGCAGTGTCTTTAGTGACGTGGAGTCTTGTGTTAAACTTGGCTTGTTGAGTTACAAAGAGTAAAAAAACACAGTGGGCAGTCGAGTTAATTTGCAACATTCCCCTTGCTTGGGACACAAATCTCTCAAGTAAGGTTACAGATGATTTCATATTACCAATGACACGATATCCTAGTGCTGGGCTTTCCTAGTTGAACTTCATGTTTACTTTTCAGCTTTACAGGTCCAATTGGTTCTGTAAAATGAAGCAAAACTATAGATGCAAAAATACACCCAATTGGTAATGAAACTCCCAGGACTCCAAAATGGTATCTCTAGTGGCGTGGACTAATTTAGTAAACTTTCTCTTGAACAAATGTAGGTGCTGTACATCTGTCTAATATTTTTATACATAGACTAACTCTATTAAAACATGGATGAATTGTTTTTTTTTGTAGGGCATTGAAGTACTTCAATATTCTGTCAAATGATGCTCAAGCGCAATGCGGACCCCTGTTCCCTGATATGGGAACCCATCTCTCTTGCCACATGATCTCTCTTAATCCTACATTTTGAAGCTTTTATATCCGTACCTCCTCCTTGAGCTCCTGGTGCTATTTAATAGTTATATTTAACAAAGAGGGGAGGTAGAGTATCAAGTAGGATTCCTACTCCACGGGCACTGTTACATAAACAAGAAGAATCCTACCACTTATTGGGAAGAGAGGTGAAGAAAGAAAGGGGACACTCAGTGTTGTGTAAAATACCCCTCACACACCAACAGGCCCCTTGGTGTCATGCTTCATCATCGGGGTCTTCGCACCCTGCTAAGGGGATGCGGCACGCTACGACCTACGACTACGCGGGAGCGTTGACAGTTCAGTCTATGTGTGGTGTGTGTTGAGTGCAAGTGAAAGGAATAGGATGTGAGTGGGAAGTGTAGTGAGAAAAATTAAAAAGGACCTGGCCAGTGGGTAAAAAGAAAAAACTTTATTCTGTACCTCTGGCTGGTACTATTAAAAAAAGTGCTAGATGGCGAGGTTTTGTGTCTTAGTAAGGGACAGAACCTCTGGTGTGCGTCGACATGTTTCGGTACAAAAAGTACCTTCTTCAGGACGGGGCACAACTCCCAACCCTACTCACGTTTCTCTACAGAACAAGATTATTGTTCTAACTTTCCTAAAAAAGTGATTATATTTACTGAAGACAAATACAATGTGCCTACAGCGGTTTTACTTGAACATGTAGTTACATGTCCTGAAAAAAGAAAAAAAGCGTTAGGTTTGGTTACCATATAGGCTGGCTCATACAGGTGCAGTCACCTGGAGCCCCAAAACGGTTGTTTTAACCTGTAAAGGAAAAAGAGACACACAGAACACATAACACACAAACTCACACACACTTATGACAGACTTAGGGTTCAGTGTTTTCAAACATACTTATTGTATAAGCTGGTTAAAGCCTCATGAGCAATTTCAGAACATCAGGGTAGGTAGGTAGGTGGATCCACAATCTATAGGAATAGAAGGGTGGAATCAATGTTGTTATCTCTACTCACTTGTTGGACTCTGTAATGTGCCCACGGAGTTTAGACTCCGTTTCAGTGAATACTCACGAAATCCGCCTTAGTCGGCCTCTTTCCTCCACCCTGTGTTGCTCCGTCGTAAATGATGTACGGCTGAGCTTGATGGTATTTATAGGCGGATGCAGCGCGTTCTCATTGGTTAATTAGTGGAAAGGCTCATGACCGTACCAGGGTGATATCCCTATTGACGCCCCTTCCATGCATGTGATTTGTCACATGTACCATGCATATCATTGTCATTCGTTAATTACCGGGTTTTAACCTGTCCAAATATGGACTTTCCGCTTGTTAGCCACTCACACTCCGTTATTTGTGCTCGCGTTGGAGGGAGCCCGTGTGATGCAGCCTCCGTTCTATTCCTCGCGCATGTGCGCTGTCGGGTCTTCGAAAGTACCTTTGCGCATGCGCGCAGGCGAGACTTCGGCGTTCCAATGCGCATGCGCATTGGTCTAGTGTGGTGTTGCGCATGCGCGTTTGCTATTTCGCCCGGTTAAATCATTCTTATTATTGTGGGTAGTGCACTTTGAAAAAGTAACCAGATGGAGTTTCTTGTTGATTTCATCACGGAGGTCGTACCATACAGTTTCTAGTGATAATTTGGTATAGATGGCCATGCCTTCTTATGTCATTCCTACAGATGGTGGTACCCAATGTTGGGGATAGCACCGCTATTTTGCCCGTTTATTCACTCACTGTTATTCTCGATATTGCGTTGTGGAAGGGACCAAGTGGGTCACTGGAGTTTTTGGTTCATCTCCTTTTGACATAGCCACGGAGGTACCGTTTGTAGTGATATTATGGTGTGATTTGATCATACCATCATGATTCATTTATTCAAATGTTGGTACCAAATGCCGGGCTAGCTAATTGTTATCCCTTATTTATATCTGGGGGTCTTTTAGGAGACTTGGCTCCATGGTATGTCATCATTAAGTCCGGTGACATGGGTTGCCAGGCGGAACACCCAACGTTGTTCCTTTTGGAACAGACCTGTCTCGGAGGGTAGTCGTTCTATGACGGTCCAGCGGAGGTCGTTGACGCAGTGCTGGTGTGACAGAAAATGTGTTGCCATCTTAGTTGTTGTCTTCTTACAGCGTATATTACTTTTGTGTTCTCCTATCCTTATCTTGACGGGGCGGGTGGTCATGGACCACAATGTCCTTTATGTTTCTGCCCCTTCGGTGCGCATGCATCGGTTTCTCAAATGATAGACCTCCACAGTTCAATATGCCCCAGTGTTTATCAATGACTTTTGACACCTGATTTGATATGGTGGAATAGGTTGTTACACAGATCGGCCTCTTGTTCGCTTCTTTTTCATGAGGATTATCTTCTATGAGTGCCTCCCTATGATTGTTTTTAGCGCGCTTCATCGCTTTGTCGATTGTTCTTGTGGGGTATTTCCTTTGTACAAGTTTGGTTTTGAGATCTTTCGCTTGTCGGTTGAACTGTGGAGGTCTATCATTTGAGAAACCGATGCATGCGCACCGAAGGGGCAGAAACATAAAGGACATTGTGGTCCATACCAGACCACGGACAAACCAGATGGAAAGACCCAATGTAACTGCTGTACAAGGTCACTTCCCTTGCGGGGATTGCAGTTGTTGCCACCAAACTCAAAAAAGTAAAAACCTAAACTTCAGAAATGGCACAACATGGGAGCAACGCCACTTTACTAACTGCAACACAAAGAATGTGATTTACCTAGTCACCTGCCCATGCGGACTAGAATATGTAGGCATGACCACCCGCCCCGTCAAGATAAGGATAGGAGAACACAAAAGTAATATACGCTGTAAGAAGACAACAACTAAGATGGCAACACATTTTCTGTCACACCAGCACTGCGTCAACGACCTCCGCTGGACCGTCATAGAACGACTACCCTCCGAGACAGGTCTGTTCCAAAAGGAACAACGTTGGGTGTTCCGCCTGGCAACCCATGTCACCGGACTTAATGATGACATACCATGGAGCCAAGTCTCCTAAAAGACCCCCAGATATAAATAAGGGATAACAATTAGCTAGCCCGGCATTTGGTACCAACATTTGAATAAATGAATCATGATGGTATGATCAAATCACACCATAATATCACTACAAACGGTACCTCCGTGGCTATGTCAAAAGGAGATGAACCAAAAACTCCAGTGACCCACTTGGTCCCTTCCACAACGCAATATCGAGAATAACAGTGAGTGAATAAACGGGCAAAATAGCGGTGCTATCCCCAACATTGGGTACCACCATCTGTAGGAATGACATAAGAAGGCATGGCCATCTATACCAAATTATCACTAGAAACTGTATGGTACGACCTCCGTGATGAAATCAACAAGAAACTCCATCTGGTTACTTTTTCAAAGTGCACTACCCACAATAATAAGAATGATTTAACCGGGCGAAATAGCAAACGCGCATGCGCAACACCACACTAGACCAATGCGCATGCGCATTGGAACGCCGAAGTCTCGCCTGCGCGCATGCGCAAAGGTACTTTCGAAGACCCGACAGCGCACATGCGCGAGGAATAGAACGGAGGCTGCATCACACGGGCTCCCTCCAACGCGAGCACAAATAACGGAGTGTGAGTGGCTAACAAGCGGAAAGTCCATATTTGGACAGGTTAAAACCCGGTAATTAACGAATGACAATGATATGCATGGTACATGTGACAAATCACATGCATGGAAGGGGCGTCAATAGGGATATCACCCTGGTACGGTCATGAGCCTTTCCACTAATTAACCAATGAGAACGCGCTGCATCCGCCTATAAATACCATCAAGCTCAGCCGTACATCATTTACGACGGAGCAACACAGGGTGGAGGAAAGAGGCCGACTAAGGCGGATTTCGTGAGTATTCACTGAAACGGAGTCTAAACTCCGTGGGCACATTACAGAGTCCAACAAGTGAGTAGAGATAACAACATTGATTCCACCCTTCTATTCCTATAGATTGTGGATCCACCTACCTACCTACCCTGATGTTCTGAAATTGCTCATGAGGCTTTAACCAGCTTATACAATAAGTATGTTTGAAAACACTGAACCCTAAGTCTGTCATAAGTGTGTGTGAGTTTGTGTGTTATGTGTTCTGTGTGTCTCTTTTTCCTTTACAGGTTAAAACAACCGTTTTGGGGCTCCAGGTGACTGCACCTGTATGAGCCAGCCTATATGGTAACCAAACCTAACGCTTTTTTTCTTTTTTCAGGACATGTAACTACATGTTCAAGTAAAACCGCTGTAGGCACATTGTATTTGTCTTCAGTAAATATAATCACTTTTTTAGGAAAGTTAGAACAATAATCTTGTTCTGTAGAGAAACGTGAGTAGGGTTGGGAGTTGTGCCCCGTCCTGAAGAAGGTACTTTTTGTACCGAAACATGTCGACGCACACCAGAGGTTCTGTCCCTTACTAAGACACAAAACCTCGCCATCTAGCACTTTTTTTAATAGTACCAGCCAGAGGTACAGAATAAAGTTTTTTCTTTTTACCCACTGGCCAGGTCCTTTTTAATTTTTCTCACTACACTTCCCACTCACATCCTATTCCTTTCACTTGCACTCAACACACACCACACATAGACTGAACTGTCAACGCTCCCGCGTAGTCGTAGGTCGTAGCGTGCCGCATCCCCTTAGCAGGGTGCGAAGACCCCGATGATGAAGCATGACACCAAGGGGCCTGTTGGTGTGTGAGGGGTATTTTACACAACACTGAGTGTCCCCTTTCTTTCTTCACCTCTCTTCCCAATAAGTGGTAGGATTCTTCTTGTTTATGTAGCTATTTAATAGTTGCCTGAGCTAGATCGTCTACTGTGAGAGTTTCTCATGATTAACCCTCTAAAATGAAGTGTTAGCCACAATATCACTGTGAGTGGGCCGATCAGGCCAGCTAGATTTATACTATCCACAGTACATGATTAATAGGCCCCAATTTTGCCTTTTAAAGCTAGAATGTCATCCTGAATCCAACCTGTCAGGCCTGGATAGGCCCCTAATATTTGAGAGATACAAGAGGTTGGCTGTGAATGCCCAAAATATCTCCGGCCGGGCCATATTAAGTACCCCTAAATGCTTTACCATAGGTCCACGCCCCTCCTGCCACACGGACACACTTATGGTCGCACCCCTCCTGACCAATTTAGGTCTAACTGTAGCATCTACTGAGGCAACAGATCTCACTGGGTTCCAGGTGCACCTGCAGAGTGCCTGAAAGATGGGAGAAATGAGCCATGGGAAGAGTTTCTCTACTTAAGAGTGTTTGCTGCTGAAGATCTAAATCTCCCACAGACTCCTCCTGAGTTCCTGGAGCCCCTTGATATTTGACCTGGAGCCTTAATTTATTTTAAAGTTTCTTTTGTAAAGTCCTGATTATTTCATGGAAGTCAGTTCATAAGATCCCCTTCATCTTCCTGGTCGTTTTGACATCCCTCCCAGCAGAAGATGGGAGATCCCCAACTCTTCTTTGTGTTTGCACAAATGCCACCATAGGTTTTTTTGACATCTGTAGAGGCAGGTTCCATCGGTTTTCCTACTCACTCATACTGGGGGCTAAAACAGTAGAATTGTTCTGAATTTAGCTATTTAATCTGAGGTGTACATGACTTTTGCTGCTAATTCTGATACTGCTAACTGAAACGAATTGAAATTGATTTGCGCTGAAATATCTTTTTCAAACTGCCCGGTACCTTTTAATCACCTCTCGCACTTTTTATCGTTTTGCACAGTAAAGTATTTTTTAATTGCTCCGCATAACAATAACTGGTGGGCGGTCCCAGAAGGAGGGGAGCTGGCGGGACATGGAGCGGGGCCATATGTCGGCAAGATGCGCTTTAGTGCTCCAAAGTGACCTGCAGGAGGAGTCTTCCCCTCTTATCCCTTTATGGCTGCAGCGTCAATGCGTGCATCTGGCACACCAGAGGAGCATCTATGGCAAGCCCATCTGCATCACACCAGTGCCAGGCATTATGCCAGGTTGGTGACAGAGGGCCACCCAAGACATATTTACACAGCGTCTGAACTGAGAGGTATGGAGGAACCAAATATGTGTAGTCAATATAAATGTAGTCTACACCCCCTGATCCTAAAGCCTAAAAGCACGTCAGGCCCAACTAAGAACCAGGTGGAATTTAATGCCACTTTGAATTACACTCCCTGCATCAGCAGGCTTTGGACATATAAAGCATGATAGAGGAGAGTACTTTTGATGCTCTTTGATGACTGAAACCTGGATAAGTGAGGACACATGTATAGAGCACAATGGTTCTCTGAAGAGTTAGTCCTGGAAAGCACAGCATACAAAAAATAGACAGAGTTTAAGCTGTAGGAGATGAAGGGAGCAGACTCCCTTGGTTTTAGCATCTCTCTCAGAATTTTAGCCTACCGCCCCCAGGATATGTAGGTGATTTTGTAGCATCCCTGGATCAAGCCTTAGCCTCTAAATGTATCCGCAGTGCACATTTCACCATTTTAGGCAAGTTTAACATACACATGGATAGGGCAGATGATCCGCTGTCCATCCACTTTTTGGACACTCTGGCCTTACTTAAAATAGCACAAGCCGATACAGGCCAGATGACCAGGGCAGGGCATGCCTTAGAAGGGTTCCTGGCTAACACAATGATACATTGGAAGCACCCATGCCAGGTGATCTGGTCTGACTACTTGTTACTTGTGTTTTCTTAGCATTTTGAATGTATGAAGGAAACCAGACCGCCCAACAGAATAGTGGGAATAGATGTTGGAGCAAGTTTTCTATTCCAGGCCATAGGAGGATACTGACTGAATGCAAACCAGTATCCTGGACTCTGTCATAGAGGGCGATATTGCTATTAGATCCTGGCTCACAAAGGCGGCTGATTCCGTGACCCCTATGACAGCTGCCAGGAAAGCAGCCTTGGGCCGTTCAGCACAATGGTTCTCTCAAGAGTTGGTCCTGGAAAGCACAACATACAAAAAATTGGAACGGGTGTGGCATTGCCACTATCATGAAACAGACAAAACCTACTACAAACTGGGTCTTATGATATATCACAAAAACATAAAGGGGGCTCTGAGCTCCTTCTATTCCCATTGTATTAAAGAGGCAGATAATAATGGGAAGATTTTCAAAATTGTCTCCAGCTTCAGGGACCCTAAAAATACGTCCCCTTCCCCAGAGATCAATCAAGTACTATGCTTGAGACTCAGTGATTTTTTTTCGAGGATAAGATTTAAAAAATTCAGATCAATTTAGTGGGTTTAAATAATGTAACTCTTGCTCCAGGGCCTGGAAACATAGTAGGACCAATATCATATTCTAAGTTGTCATTTTTCCATGTCCCCTCCAAGGAGGAACTGAAGACACAGTTAGCGAACTGCAGGCCTGGGTCGTCTGATAATCCTATCTCACACGAGCACAGTGATTGTCACCAATTTACCCGGGTGAACAATCCTACTCCCGAGTGAGATAGTGGCTATGCAACATTATGTCTTGTGGTTGTAATAGGATCCAACAAAATAAGGTAACCCTCCTCATGTATTGTTGGTCCTATACCACCTCACAGGAGTAGGACATTTCACACATTTCTGCTTCATGATGCACAAGTCACTTTTGGTCAAGGCACTGATTCTCTCGAGGTTAGACTATGTCACCGTACTGTACTTGGGACTCCCAGAATATCTGGTTCAGTATTTACAAGAAGTCCAAAACATAGCAGCCTGCTTACTCTATAAACTACCCAAGCACGTGTCAGTATCTCAGCTTTTTGAAAAGCTTCATTGGTCACCTCTCCATAACCATGTTATGTATAGGGCTCTGACACTGACACATCAAGCCGACCATAACAAGGGGCCCATTTATCTGAATGAGAGAATGAAGGAATATAGATCAGGAAGGTCACTGTGCTTAAGTACCATTGGCTTACTCACATTCTCCTGTTCTAAAAAACAATGAAGAAGGGGCTCCTCTTTCGCAGTCAGGGCAGCTAACATGAGGAATCAGATGCCTGGTCATCTAAGATGTATCATGGAGGAAAGTAGATTCAAAAAAGTGCTGAAAACCTATTTATAAGGATTCTAGGACTCACAGCGAACCATGCCGCCATTTTGTGTCTCATTGCCAAAGCACTGCGAGTAGCCAAGTGTTGTTCAAGAACCACTCATTCATTCACTAATTAATACTATGTGGTGCACTAATGGAAGACAGCTTAGAACACCCCTGCCACTTTTTCTGTTTGGGTGTGGGTTCCATGTGCTCCAAGGTCCAATTTTTTGTCTCCTTCACCCGCAACCTCACGCATATGCCCCTCTTGCTTGCACCTCTTATCATTACTTGTTATGAAGGACAAAGAGCCATCCCATTCAGGATGCTGAAGAACAGCTACAGTTTCTAGGGCATTGTCCAAACCATCTTCATCTCTGTCTATTTCCTGGCCAAAGATGGTGCCTCCATTCATTGCTGCCTCTTTATTGGAGGGAACACAAGAGCATTATCTTCACACTCTATTGTCTTGACTTTCCAGTGCTTTTAATGTCCATTTTGCTGGTAGCAAAGATTCATTGAAATAATGGGGTCAAACCCAGCAAAAGTCAGAGGACCTGTGTATTAAATAGTATAGAAGAACAAAGTGGTCCTAGACATAACTTAATCAAAATCAATAAATGAGTCACTATTTTTTGTTTTATAGGATTCAATCCTGCAGGGAAAGAGGAGACCAAAAACACACACAAAAAACAGCCAGATGCATGTATATTTCTTATAGTACCTAAACCCATTGCTGGGGGTGCAATTTTTCCCTGCAACCTAGGTCCCTTCCTACCCCATCCCGAAGAATACCCATAGCTGAGGTGTTAATCCTCCCTCAACTGCGCCAGGGTCAAAACGTTGACGATCTCCCCCATTCCGGGGCCTGCATTCTCGTTCTCCCCTCACCCAATTGATCGTCTGCGCAGATGTAGTGACACTGGGACAGACATCTGTAATACTTTATGTTTAAAAACTGTCTGGGGCAGGCCTCTCATTTTATTCCGCTAGGAGAATTGGACCTTAGCTGAATGTGAATCATTGGATTCTCTTCTTGAATCTTTCCTGAATTCCTTTCCCTCTTCACATGAGCACTTACCTTTGCACTCTCTCCCTACTGCACCTGGCAGTATCCCCCAGCCTTCACTGTTTCTATTTATATAATGCAAATAAATTGCTAAATTGATTTGCCTAAGACTAATTTGTGTTTTAAAATCATTTTGGGTACTATAAGAAATATACATGCATCTGTCTGTTTTTTGTGTGTGTTTTTGTCTCCACTTTCTCTTCAGGATTGAATCCTATGAAACAAAAAATGGTAGCAAAGATTAGCATTTGTCTTGAGAATCTTATAAATTAATTGTAACACCCATTTGTCTGAGATCAATTCCTGGTACTTTTCACAAAAGTTTGTCCATCTCCACCTGCTGACATCTCTACCACGATCTTGAACTTGGGAAATGCTGTCCTTTTAGAACTTGGATTTAGGTGTTCTCACTTTCAAAGGCTGAATAAAGTATCTGGCTAACTCAGCTTGTCTTCTAGGAAGACTATCACAATGAGTGACTGCATCTTTTGAATTTCTTAAATGGTCCCAGGATGCTTTGTTTCCTTATAGAGACACAGAGACTGCCTCACCGAGCTAATCCCTAAAGAGGTTAGCACCCATAAATGTGTGCCAGTGACACACATCTGTTCCGTTAAATGTGATGCCCTAAAGGTAACTGCCCTGCCATCCCATGGTCTCCACTAATGCCGACCTATCTGATTACACTAGATGTACGTTGTTACAATGCATGCTTTTACCACGCATACCTTTACAACGCAGGATTTTCAACGCAAGTCGTTACAACAACTTGCGTTGGGGGGTGCTGGATAGTGAATAGTTTAATTTACTATTCCAACTCCAGTCCCCGTGGATAGTAGGGAAGGTGTTGGATAGTAAATGTAACTATTACCTATCCTAGAGCGCCCCCCAGCGCAAGTCGTTGTAATGACTTGAGTTGAAAAACCTGCGTTGTAAAGGTACTGCGTGGTAAAAGTTGCGTCGTAAAGGATGTTTCCCATTACACTACTATAGTTTTGAAGAGGGATTCAAAGTTCATCAACATTGGCCGAACTGAGTATGCCGCATACGTAACTGACCTCATTGGAAAGTACATACACATTTCTTTAGTCCATCCAGTCTCCTGTCCACCATATCATGTAGTCTTGTTTCATCTATCGAAAAAAGGTGGTCTTCCATGTATTCCAGACTACAGGCAGTCAATCTATGACCTCTCTGGTAGAGACTTTAGTGTCTCTTCTTGAGAGGAAAGGTTTGAACTAAGGTTTGGAAATTATCTCATGAACCCTCCATTTTCTCTGTACCAACTCCAAAATTGAGCTGTGCAAAGGCAGACAAATTTGTGGCAATTGAACCTGTTTGAGGGTTTGTTATGGTAGATGGGCAAGGAACCCATACCTCTGTATGTGTCACTTCTAACACAACTAAGCAGTACACTCCTGTCTTTGCAGCCTACCTTCACAGACTTATCTCCCCAATCTGAGGAGACCGAATGCTAGCTTTGGATGGTGAAAGTGAATTAAGTCTTGGTATTTGTTCTTCCAAGGCATGACAGGCCTCTGAGTTTCTTCAACAATTCCCAAACATTTTCTTTATTAACTCCCCCATGCCCTCCATATTGAATAGTTTCTGTGCACAAATTCAGGATACCCCAACCACAGATTGCTCTCCCTGGTGCTGTGAGCCCAGGGAGATTGATTAAGATTGTTCCGTTTGGTACAAGACTATCCGGCAACCCTGGGAGTGCACTGTCTTTAGGCAAAACACATTCCAAAAGTGGGGAGTAAGTAGAGATAGAATAGCCAACCTGTAGGAATGTGGTACCTGCTTTTTCTTAAAAGGTTTTATTTTTCAGGAATGAACAGCAAGTGCTTCTGTCTAGGAAGTTCAAGCTCTTCAAACAGTGAAGACGAGGAAGACATTGGGGTAGTTAGTTAATTCACTAGCAATATAATCTCTATTTTGTTATATTCTATTATTACTCCTCGTAAATGTAACTAGCAGTTTGATAATCTATTGTGTGATATCTTCTCCAAAGACTTGTCGGATTGAGGTTATCAGCACTTTACCTGAATTAGAGCTACCTAGAATTTCTCGGAGTTTATTACCTGATCAGCCATATTATCATATTTCCATGTATCAACAAGCATTTGCAATGCAATAGGTCTGGCATTTGTTAAAGTTAGAGCTGTTGGTGTTGAAAATGAAAATGTTTTTTACCTTTTAATTTTTTATTTGGAATTGAGTCATTATATTTACATAGTGCTATTACCATTGGTATAGAAAAGCTATAGTAAAAACACCCTAATTTTTAACTCCAATAGCTCTAACTTTAACAAATGCGAGACCTATTGTATTGTAAATGCTTCTTTTCCAAGCCATGCTGCAGGGTGCTGTACCATATGTGGCTAAAATATTCATATGAATTTGCAACATAAATATGTTATAGGTATTAAAGTGTAACAATAATTTAGCTGCATATTTATAAAATACTGCAAAGAAAAGCAAATTTATAGTGTAACCTAAATGGTTAGTATAACAGATGACATTTAGTACTGGGTGTTATAAAAGACAAACCACATATTACAGAACACACACATTATACAGCACGCTCTAAACCAACATTGTGCAGCATAAAAAATAATATATATATTATATATATATATTATATATATATGTAAACTAGAGTAGAAATATGTTTTATTTTAGCAAAGAAACAGTATATTACAGCCCTAGGATGAAAAACACATGTAAATAAGCTATTGGCATTGTAAACGATAATGCCTTTTATTTATGTTTTAAAAACCAACACGTAAATAAAAGGCATTGTCATTTACAATGCCAACAGCTCAATCTCTCGCAAATGCGAGACCTATTGCAATGCATTGCATAGGTCCTCGCACATACCCTCTTTCCCTGCTCACTGGTGATGTGTCAGAGTGAATTGTTCTTTACTTTACGGTAGAATATTGTGTAGTACATTACACCTGCCTGACAAGCTGTCCTCTTCTAACTTCTGGTAGAAGGGGCTCTATATTTACATTTGCGAGAAATCACATCTGGAAAATCACGTCCGGTAACCACACCGAAGTCTTCCACCTTGGAATGAAATAGGCGCAGGTAGAGACTAGGAGGGATGCGCCCGGAACACAGGAAAGCACACAAATGATAATCCACTTCTACGATAAGCTGAACTAAATGGCGTCGATGCCTGAGGCATCAGTGACCACTCGTCTCCAACACACAGTGTGATTCTAAGCACATAAAAGAGATGGGGCACACTGTGCAGTACAGTGCACGCTCATTCGCATTTAAGATTATGATATAGTAAAGTAGCACTGCACACTCTCTGCAACATATGCCATTTTCGTTTTTTTTTCTACATTTAGTTGACCCGAGGGAAGATAATCTGTCAACATGGATAGGCCCCTAAGAAGAGATTGGGATGTCCGGACCGACAGTAAGAAAAGTCAGCTTTACTCAGTGCAGGAGCTGAGAGGCCCCGTACTTCACATTGGAGTGGTCCAGCATTGAAGTGGGCATGTGTACTGGGCCGAGGGGTACTGGTACTGCCCAGCGTAGGATGCTTATTTGCGCGGGAAGGGTGGCGCACCGCAGAGTTAGGCGATGGGCTCTGTTGTGATATAAACTGTGGTAGATCAAACAAGATGGGTGTCATAATTGATCACGTGAATGGAAGGTATTTAATGACTGTCTTTTGAGTAATTTTTAATAATTACTGCAAGGGAGTTTGTTGTATTTAATTTAGCATCTCATCATAGATTAATGTGCAGTAAACAAAAAGATACTTCGTGGAGAGCTGTGATTGAAAAGCCCTTTGGCGTTTCATTCATTTTGTTTTCGCTTACAATATCGGAGTGGCTTCACGCGACGGCACCCTCATTGCTCATCCACTGCTCGCCACCCCCGGCGGGGGAGGCAAGAGCTGGGGCGGAGCTCTTACTGCTGCCGGCGAAGAGAGAGGGAGCAGGGGCAGCGCCTGGCGGGAAGGGCCCGATGAATTATTAATTGCTCTGGATGCAAGCGGCCCACCATACCAGCAAATAAGGAAGCTTGCCTCACGGAGAGACATCAATCAGACAGTGACCACAAGTAGAGGTAATTAGTGTACCTTATAAGCATCTGCTCCGGTGCACATGCCCCAGCCTCGGCTTCCTTTTTAGGCGGGATGACTTATTTGCGTGCAGTTCAGGACTGTGACCCTATAATAGGGGACACGCAAGTTAAGTTTCAGTGGCAGTGGAGGTTCCAAGAGCGTGACCATGCTGAATCTAACACATGTATCATGACTCGGTGGTCCTGGGCAGTCTTCGAAATGGCCACAAGACGGACGGACAAGCGCGGCACGCGTGGCCAGGTCCACGGCGAAAGTGAAGCATTCACTAGGGCCAGTGCGAGCTATCGGTTTCCAATTAACTCCCTCACATATGCACAAAACAATTGCTAGTGGCTTAAGAAGGCCATCCCAGAGCCCATTTCTACATGTAGCATTCATGAGTGTTGAACCGGGGGGGAGGGGAGGTGGGAGCGAGAGGAGGGCCTGAAGCGAAGAGAGCCACCGGAGCAGCCATTGTGCATTACAAGTGTGCAAGGCCAAACAAGCTCTTGGCATTGCTGTGGGGAGGAGGGGAGGAGAAATGCGAGACAGGGCCTGGCGGCCGTGAAGTGTGAAGCAGTGGGCGGGGGGAGGAGAAATGAGAGACACGGCCTGGCGGCCATGAAGTGTGAAGCAGTGGGCGGGGGAGCCCTTTGAAGTGAAGCTCTCCGAGAGAAAAGCGTGTGCATGTGTTCACGTGAACTGTCGGAAATCCTCCCGATGGTTTGAGAACTTATTTTGCACACTAAAATTCAACCCTATCCATTCCTTGCGGAATGGGATAGGCTCGACCTAAAAAGGCTTCTGACTGTGCAAAAGCATTTCTGTTTCGGAGATCTTTTGATGGTGGAAGTAGCAAAACATATCTAATCTCTTGAATTTCCATTAGTAATTAGCATTCTGAAGAGTGGACTATCCTAATTTTAAGACATCGACAAAAACAAACAGAGCATGACAACTGATCTGTTTTGTGTGTCCACTCTTAGCCAAAAAAGATGTCCTCATGCACCTCTATATCTCTTTGTATGGTGTAATTTGCTCAAGTTTAGATGGCTTTAAAAGGAAATTGTGGATATTATTGAAGTTTGAAAATATGATGCTATAGACTTTTCAATTTACAGAGGTAATAATTTTCCTACAATTTACTTCTTTTGCAATGTTGGTATTAAACCTGTTGAACATTTTAAACATTTGTCAGAATTAAATTTCTAATTTCTAATTGTGAAGGAAAACTTTATGCCACGTATTTTGGTTAATAACAGGATCACAAGCACAGTTTAATGAACTGACCAAAGGTAGGTCATTTTCAAATCTAGGTAACTTTCATTAAAATAAAATGTTAGCAATTACTCTGATAATTTTTTCGTGCGGAACATCTGCCGTGACTTATTCAGTTGATAGTGGTAAATTTACACGGACTGCATCTGCTATGTATATTTGGCTTTTTAAAATCTAAGCATATTGAAGCCCAAGTGAGATCAACTAATCATATTTTAACTTTTGTAAATAGTAGGGCTCGTTAACTTTTGTAAAGGATTCACATTTTTTAATGCAACTTGTCGGTGGACAATGTCAATCCATATGGGGTAGATAATGTGAGGTACACATGTTGAACACTCTCTAAAATAACCCTACTTGAAATTGAAAGTAACAGACCACAGAGTCAATTTAGGTGTGAAAGAACTGAGAAATTCCTCTCAATAACTAGTGGATGGGCGAAACATGTGTAATTTACTGTAGCAAAATTATGCGAAATTATAGCAAAATTATGCAAGGTAATTTGAAATTATTTGAAAAGCGTATCCCTGCATTTGATGCTATTTTCTTAGCACATAGTGTTTCTATGCTCTTGGGGAGGCGTTTTGCCCCAAATTAAGCACTGGGATGTAATCCTCTAATTCTCAGCAATCTTGGGTCACATGAGTAAAAAGAAATTAGCAAAATTAGACTGATTATGTCAGAGTTATTGAAATTTCGTCCAGGCCTAATACATACCCAAGCATCCAGAACCAAATGAAAATGGAGAGACACTCGGGTAGGAAAACCAGAAGGATATGAGCATCTCTTTCTTGAAGCCATTTGAGAGACAGATTTGGGGCAGGAGCCTGCAACAGGGAGTAGGACGTAAAATAACCAGGCTCCAGGGAGGTGTGTAAATATTATGAGCCTTAGCATAATTTAAAGTCCCATATAACACCTATTTTATGCCCCCTTTGAATTTGCCCTTCTCCAACTGTGAGTTTACAGTAGGGTGTCATAATACCTATCAATTAGAGCATGTCAAGTGTGAGGGCATCCAGTCCTGATTTTTTTTCCCATTCTGGTTCCTGTAGTTATGAATTTTAAATGGAGAAAACAGCACAACAGGTATCACACATAGAATCAGAAAACACAACACTGGATCAGGGAGTCATGGCTGACACTGGCTAATTTGAGATCTTTGAGTGGTAGCATGCATGTGAAATGTCCAAGTGAAGGACAACATCAAGTGTTTCCATCTTGCCACGTTCTGTTCTTTTTGTCATGTGGCTTTTTCGAGTTTTCTTTGGTTGCTTCTTTTGCCAAACACCATAGACTGCAATTTGTATCTACTCACGCTCTTCTCTGACAAAGCTAGACTGTCCTGCTGCCCGCCTGAAGCACTCACTTGTATACTTGTGATCACATGTAATTGATTAAAAGAGACACAGTCTATCTATCCATAACTTTTACTTACTTCTAGTAACACGCACATAGTTTTTCTCCTGTTGATCACACCAACATATACCTTGACACATCATGGAAATCTACCTAGCACACCTTGATGGTTTAAGGTGGGGGATGGTGGGCATTGAGAATGCTGCTCTTAAATTATAAGCAAGGAGACTAAAGCGGACACATGGCAGGTGTTTGTTCATTTATGCCAGCTCCAGGCGCCCCTTTCTGGCAACAATAGCACATCAACCACCTGAAAGCAATGACACTTTACCATGGGAAATAGTGTACAGGGAGGCATGCCACAGAACAGGAAGAGAGGGCAAGGAGGAGCTAGAGATGAGCCCAATTAAAATGGAAACCAACTTTTGATTGTAAAATGGAGGAATTAAATAAGTTATTCAATCATTGGACACTGGAACATTAATAACGGAGAGCACTGAAAGGGCCTTCCATGTAAAAGAACAGTTCTGACCAGTACATGGTTTAGGGAGTGAGCAACAGAAGTTCTATAGATGATGCTCCTCATTTCATCACTGGCAAATGGCAGAATAGGTCCTGGAAGGTGGATATGGTGATGGCTGTAGGGAATGAAAGAAGCTAGAGGGGGTGCAGATGCTCTATCTTAGTACTTCACAAGTCGAGCCCTTGAAGGAAGGCTGGCATCTCAGTGACACTGAGTAGGTCTGTTATGGAATGCTATCAGCCTAGAACTCTAAAGATGAAGTGAATACATCTTAGGAACATTTGGAAGGCAAGACCAAGAATCAAAACAGTAAATATAGAACACCAAAATATGTACTATCTCATAATAGTAATCCACATTTGTAATAATCCACATTTGTAAAGCGCGAACAATCACCCATAAGGGTCTCCAGGCACTGGGGGCAGTCAGGAAGATTAAGCAAGCTATTGCCCAGAGTCACATGGTGCTGAGCTAATCTGCCGCCAGCCCCGGGGATCAAACCGAACCATGATCCCCAGAAACCAGCGTCAGTCGCCCTGGCCGTGGCGCCACACCTCTCCCTAATGCCAAAAGCTCACTTCCTAATTATGATAAACCAGGAAGGGACAGTAACTGGACATAGCATTGAATGTTTCCTGACCAATCCCAACACATTGTTAACAGTGCACTAAGACAATCATGCGCTTTGACTCTGAACAGTAATCTGCTGAGGGTGATTTCCTTGGGGAAACTAAATAGTCCTTAAAATATACATGTCTCTCTTTTTGGTGGGGAGAGAATTGGTCCAGATTGGGGCGGGGGCTGATTTGGTGATTTTGTGGCTGCATTTCCATTCACCATATTTTGAGTTTGCTATTGTGGTTTCTCCATCAGTGTGGCAGTCTCCCCCTTGTGATTGGTTACTTTGAATGGAGGTAATGTATGTCAAACATCTTTAATACCTTAGTAAAAGATGGACTTTCCACCATCTAATAAGGTCACTGGAAATGTATCCCAAAGGTGTGAGCAGATTTTCATTCCCCGCACACCATGCGCTAGGTTCCTTCTATCCTGGTTTTAGGTGGCACTACTTGAAGACCTTCTGTGAGCCTGCTTTGATTGTGAACACTAGTTTGGTACCTGTGCTGCACTTCAAGCCACAGACTTCATGAACCCTCTTGGAAATCAGATCCACTCCAGGGTTTACTTATTAACTCTTAATGCATTATAGCATGAGAGCAAGAGAAGAGCTTTTTCATGAATCTTTATACTTTGAACTCTCTTACCACTCGCAGCATGTCAGTGCTCTTTGTTGCATGAATTCCTGCCATGTTCTGAAACAAGATTTAATCATTGTTCAACTACTGAATTTCATTCTGGCCATTGCTTGCTTCCTGGAACTTCAGTACACTTCTCCAGACAGAGAGCTGGAGGAGGGATTGTTCTCATCTGCACTATGCTACAGCCAGCTTACACTTATTCTGAGTTTCATTCACCCTGTGTGGCTGTAAGCTGGGAGGAGGAATTTAAGTCTGACTTCTGCATTTAGAATGTGTGCTTCAACCTCTGTTAATGGGAGCTCCTGCATTCTTCTTCTTCAGTTGCCTGCACTGCTGAACCCTTGAAATTCAGGGAGGAGTCCTGATTCCGACTACTATTTTTTTATGTATCCTACTTTCCTGTGGCTGCCCTGTGCAGAATTGTGCCTTCTGCTTTTTCCTTGCTTCACAGTCTCAAATGTCTTTCTGCCTTTCCTTTCTATTCTCATATCCTTAACTCTTGCGTTTTTCCTGTTGGGTTTCTGACTACATATTCACTGGGTTGGCAGCGGTTCCCTTTGCTTCCTTGTTCTGAATTTCTGTTCTGACCTTGTTCTGCATTCCTGTGTTATTCCATGTGCCATCAGGGCATTACTTGTATAGTGCCTGCTGACTGGCTACATTCTGAATTCCCTGTTCTATTTAGATTGAGTTTCCATGTAGCAGCGGGGCATTACGTATTCCAGTGCCAGTTGGGTACATTCTTGAATTCCTTGTTCTGAATCCTTGTTCCAGTTTCTCTACATCAACAGGGTATTACTTGTTTCAGTGCCTGTTAAGTACAGCCTGCTCTTGATCCCAGAAGTCCTCTTCTAGACTTCTGAAATACTCATTGGCTTGGCTTGGGGTTTCTCTCCCTCTTCTTGCTTTTATTATCGTTCCTGTATTGTGGTTATTCTTTCCATTCTGGTTTTGTTTTCCATTCCAGATTTGACACCGTCTGTTGCAGTCCATGTCTGTTTACAGTGTGACATTTGTCTTGGTCTCTGGTCTGAATAGGTAAGGAAAAAGACTTCTTTTGTTGTGTCCAGGTCCTTTGGAGCCTTACCTTTCTCAGTGCTGTTGTCAGTCTCGTTCCATCTTGCACTGAGTACAACAGTCTCTCTAACAGCAGGCCTGAACTATGACATATAAGTATGACTGTTGTTAAGAGCCAGCTTCTCGTGTCACTCCAAAGATGTTCCCTAAGCCACTAAGAGATATCCTTGTCCTATACCTGTAAATCCCTTACTTTGATCAAACCATGTTCTTGTCTGTCTCCTGTCTTTCTCTTAGTCCTTGCTTCTCGCATCTCCTGTCCGCTGTAGTTCTGTGACCCAAGTTATACTCTGAGAAGCCTGGTATGTACTTTGCTTGTCACCTTGATACGTTTTACTTCTGGATTCACCGTTACCTGGCTTCGGTCCTTTGCACCTTGTTTCTCCTAGATGTTCTGGTTGTTTAACAGAATACTCGGAACACTTTATTAACATTTTCTTGAACATCTGTCACCCTTTCCCTGCTAGTTTTTCTTGTTCATAACTTCAGCAAACATTGTAGTGGATCTTTTATTATAAATGCGGTGGTTGAAACAAGTGTTTCTTGGTAGGGTTAGCACTGCATCTTGGTCTGCCAAATTACATTATTAACCCTTTCGATGCTGATGACGAGCTCAGCTCGTCATCACCCACGGGTGTCGTGTGCTGATGACGAGCTGAGCTCGTCATGAACAATGGGCTCCTGCATTCCTCAGCACAGGGGGGGAAAATGGACAGCAGCCATGTGGTTAAAGGCTGCAGAAGCAAGACATCTGCTGTGTAAGAATCTCTAAATTGGTCGGGTGAGCAGCAGTCCTCTGTTTCTTTTATGCCGATTGTCCATTATCAGCCCCCTCAAAAAATGGCCCTTACTTTAAGAAAGTGCTGGAGAGTGCTAGGACAAAAAGCCCTGACAACCTTTATTCTGGAAATTTGCTCTTTAACTTTTATTTTTGGCAATATGTTTAATTGCCTCTCAAACCGCAGAGAACCTAAGTCATCGCAAACTTAATGCCCCACGGGGAGATCTTTGAGAAAGAAAATACCTTCCTTATTAGGTCTCGTAGAGAGAGACCTAATGCCGTCCATCCACAAAGCTGACTTTTACGATCCGGATTTGGCCTCAGGCATTCACCCCAGCAGCATTTCTCCTCCCCTTACCATTTGCTCCTACCTCCGAGAGCTTCAAAGGGATCTGCTTCACACTTCACGGCTGCCGTGACTCATATTTCTCCTTCCTTCGTGCCCAGCCCCCCTCCCAGCGCTGCCTTGTTTTCCATAAAGAAGGAAAGGACAAGGAAGAGACGTGAGTAGGAGAAAAGATGACAGAAATTAAGACTTAGTTCAAGCATCCGACTCGCTACTAAAATGCCATTGTTGTAACAGCCATGTACAGAAATTATTTTAAAACTATTTAAACAGGAATATTTATCCCGGAGAAGGCGCATATCTGGTATTTGATCACATCGTGATTTCTTGTGAGAATAACCGAAAACCATTCTACTTTGAATTGTCCGCCTTAGTTAAGATAACAAAATAAATACATAACTAACAAAAAAAAAATATGTGCGACTCGCCAACACTGTGACTGTGTCCATGTTGACATGACACCATTCCACTTCCAGGGGCCTCGCCTGTATTATCCCATCTAATTGTATTCTTTATCTTTGGTTTGTTCTTACATTAAGTGAGCGGCAGTGCCTTATACATTTCTTCAAAAACAGAACGTCCAAAATGGACGTGTGCACCGCGAGCGATCTGCATTTACTACCGCATTTCTGCAATAGCTGAAGGTCTGGTTCCTCCTCGCAGGGAGGGGCTCTCAGCCCATCAGTCACTCCCTCCACCCTACAATATGTCCTGCATTTCGTGCCAAGAAAAGCGATTTCGTGAAAAGCGGCAGGCCAGCGTGTAGGTGCAAACGTGATGTGTGCTGCAGACAGAGCTGCGCTGATAAAGGGACGCTTCAGTGGCCATTTGTAAATCAAATGTCTGCAGTTAATAGTAAAGCTGGTTCGGGTGGTGTGGTTATTTTTTATGTGTGGGAGAGCAACCTTTATCTAAACTGTTATTTAGAAATGGTACGTTTTATAGGTATTTGCTGTTTCTTTGCAGACTCACCATCACACACCCTCTTACCTCACACACCCTTTCACCCTCACACACCCTCACTCACCCTCACACCCTCACTCACCTTCACCCCTCACACACCCTCACCCTCACACACCCTCACTCACCCTCACCCATCCTCACTCACCCTCACACACCCTCACTCACCCTCACTCACCCTCTCACCCTCACACATCCTCACACCCTCTCACCCTCACACATCCTCACACCCTCTCACACCCTCACCCACCCTAACACACCCTCACACCTCCTCACCATCACACACCCTCACACCCTCACTCACACCCTCACGCACCCTCACTCAACCTCACACCCTCACCCTCACACCCCCTCTCACACCCTCACACACCCTTACCCTCACACCCTCACCCTCACACCCCCTCACCCGCACACACCCTCACCCTCACACACCCTCACTCACCCTCACCCTCACACCCCCTCACCCTCACACACCCTCACCCTCACTCACCCTCACACCCTCACCCTCACACCCCCTCACCCTCCCAACCCTCTCACCCTCACACACCAGCACACCCTCGCCCTCACCCTCACACCCCCTCACACCCCCTCACTCCTCACTCACCCTTACTCACTCACCCTCATACACCCTCATCAGCATAGCATAACAAAACATAGCATGGCATAACAAAAAAAGCATAGGATACACAACCTCACAACCCTCTCACCCTCTCCCTCGCTCTAACACACTCACCCTCACTCACCCACCCACCTTCACTCACTCATTCACTCACCCACCCTCACTCACCCACCCTCACTCACCCACCCTCAATCCCTCACCCACCCTCACCCACTCACCCACCCTCACCCACCCACCCTCACTCACCCTCACCAGCATAGCATAACAAAACATAGCATAGCATAACAAAACAAAACAAAGCATAGGATAGGAAAACATAGCATAGCATAACAAAGCATAGCATAACAAAACACAACAAAACATACCATAGCATAACAAAACATAGCATAACAAAACAAAGCATAGCAAAACAAAACATAGAATAGTATAACAAAGCATAGCATTGTAAAACAAAACATAGCAAAACACAACAAAGCATAGCATAACAAAGCATAGCATAACAAAGCATAGCATAACAAAACATAGCAAAACAAAACATAGCAAAACACAACAAACCATAGCATACATAACAAAACATAGCATAGCATAGCATAACAAAACACAACAAAGCATAGCATAGCATAACAAAACACAACATAGCATAGCATAACAAAACAAAGCTTAGCATAGCATAACAAAACATAGCATAACAAAACATAGCATAACAAAGCATAGCATAACAAAACATAGCATTCCAAAACAAAGCATAGCATAACAAAGCATAGCATAACAAAGCATAGCATAACAAAACATCTCATAACAAAGCATAGCCTAGCAAAACACAACAAAACATAGCATAGCATAACAAAACACAACAAAACATAGCATGGCTTAACAAAACATAAAACATATAATAGCATAGCAAAACACAGCATAGCATACCAGACACAGCAAAACATAGCATAGCATAACAAATCATAGCATAGCAAAACAAAGCATAGCATAATAAAACACAACAAAACTTAGCATAGCATAACAAAGCATAGCAGAGCAAAACATAGCATAGCATTACAAAGCATAGCATAGCATAACAAAACATAGCATAGCATAACATAGCATAGCATAGCAAAACATAGCATAGCATAGCATAACAAAACATAGCATAGCATAACAAAATAGCATAGCATACCATAACAAAACAAAACATAGGATAGCAAAACAAAACCTAGCATAGCATACAGCATCACTCAGCACCACCACAGCATCACTCTGTGGCACCACATCACTAAGCTCCACCACAGCATCAATCTGTGTAACCATTTAACAACAACTGGTTCAAATATGTTATCTCAATGTTTCAAGCTTTATTACAAATGTAAGAAAAAGATGTTAATATTTGACATATGTTCTTGGATTTTCGCCACAATAAAATACACTGAACATAATCTTCACAAATGTTATTTACAAAAGTTTAAGCTATTGCCATTATAAATTACAATAACTTTTATTTAAGTATTAATTATTTTAAAAAAAATTAAACCATTGTTATTTGTAATATCAATACATGTAAGCCACGTAAATACAACACATATTGCATTACAAATGCTATAGGTGTCACATTTGCGAAAGTTATAAATATTGGCATGGTAAATGACAAAGCTATTAATTTCGCTATTTTCAAAAACAAAACCTAAATAAAAAATTTGTCAATACCAATAGCTCAAACTTTCCTAATACGAGACCAATTGCATTGCAAATGTTTGTTTTTAAGTTGATAGACACCTAGACCAGTCCCAAGCTAGTGGCAGCTTTTGATCGATTTAAGAGTAACTAATGGCAACCAGGGGAGTGGCCTATCACTCTGCACATTTAAATTAAAATAAAGAGGCATGGGGCTGTTGAGCCTCCATGTGTGTTTATCTTAATAACTTTAATGATCTCAAGCATTTTCTGCAGTCATCACTGTTGTAACCCTTTGCAAACATAATATGAGTGAACTATATAGCTAAAGGATATGCGATCATTGGCAGTGCACCTGTTTGAAGGGTTACCTGTAACTGTTGTAATATTTATTTTAGGCATGTGTGGGATTTTTACGATCGACTATGAGCGCTGCCCAAAAACACTATTCCCATTCCCACTTCTTGCACTTCCATTATTTTTGGTATAACATTGTTTCCCACTGGTGTAGTCCCTTGAAGATTTATTTGAGCCCCTCCATGTGGGCAATCCTAGACTTCTCTCTAAGAGGTTACATCAGATGCAAATAATGTGATGGAATAAATGCTAGCAATTTGTTGATGGGTCTGAATACTACCAGGAGCAAGCAATTGCCAGTGGTTATACTAACTGCAAGCATTCCTCCCATCGCCTTTGTTTGTGTGATGCACAAAATATATTATTGAAAAAAAATTACAGATTAGATTCAAGTAATACATTTTACTGACACAATATCCCCTGACTTTAGAAATATTCAGTTAGATATTGCCACTTCAACAATGAAAGTCACTGATAATGAGATTAAAATATAAAATAAAGCAGCTGTTGAAAGCATCACCCCTTTAGTAAAGAAATGTCTCCCTTGAAAAAAATCACTTTGAGACTTGGAAAACAGAAACTGACACTATGATCTCCACGTTATAATGTTCTGGAAAATATCAAAGGTCTAAGGAGCAGAGTACAATTGGAGACTTTTCTACCGGAACCCTTAAATATACAGTTTAACAGAAAATTCAAGATTGATAGAGCTCATCACATCCCTTCACAGCAGAAACCTAACCAATCGAATCCTAGAAAGATTATCTCAAAAGTCAGGAACATCATCATCTTGTCCTCATCAGAAAAGCTACAAGAGAAATTCCATTGTTATTGGTACAAGGAAACCAAGTATTCATCCATTAAGATTTTACCAAAGAGACTGTTAACAAAATATATATAGGAACACTTTCCAGATTTGAGACCTAGATTGGAAGATGCTGGTTGTAAATATGGCCTTCTTGATTGTCAGTATGAATCTTGAAAAATGGTATATACAAATCCTTTTCTACTCCATTAGATTTGATCTCCTACCTATATCAATGTGGTCCGATTATGATGAACTCTCAAGCTACAGAAAGCCTTGGATGAACATATAACCCCATTATATCTCTATTTTTCTCTTTAGTTGAAGGTTGTTGCAGTGTGTTTTGTCTTGATTCGTACCTGCCTTGTTCAGTACTTTATGATCGTTTTATTCCTGCTTAGGGAATTTCTATGATTTGTCTATCATTTTGGTCAGTTTCTGTTGGTTAATTCTAGATTTATTAGTTGTTATTTTTTTATAAATAGATTACAGAAATCACATCAGTGAGTGTTAACAGATGGTCATTCAGTCAACAGATGAAACATTTCAGAATATTAAAAAAGTGTAAAGCTGATACTTGTTTCATCTAAGAGACTCATATCAAATCAGTAAACTTTATCATCTATGTCAAAAGGATGGATTGGCAATATTATTTCTTCACCAGTGAGAGGGTGGAAAAATGGTATCCTATTCTTTTTCTATATATATAAAAGCGAAAGTATGTCTGTTTGTCCTTTATGCATTACTACACCATTCATCCGATCGCCATGAAACTTCGGGAAGTTGTTGAGTACACTCCAGCAAAGGTTTCTGGCAAAGAAAAAAACAAAAAAAATTGTTAAAAGTTGTTGAGTACACTCCGGTGAAGGTTTCTGGCAAAATAAAAGAAAAATTTGTTAAATATCGGCCCCCCTGACCCCAAGGATCTTTCCAATACGGAACGTTTACAGTTTACGGTGCGACTCGCTTGTGCAATGATCATCAACAAAGCACAAGGACAATCGCTGCAAGTGTGTGGACTACATTTGGAGAATCCGTGCTTCTCGCATGGACAACTGTATATGGCCAGCTCAAGCGTTGGAAAACCTTTGGATTTATTTGTGTACGCATCAGACGGAAAAACAAAAAATACCGTGTATCCACAAGTACTCGAATAAATAAACAGAATTAAAACAACACTTTAAAATGTTTTCCATATTGAAATGAATACGTTTCAATAAAAATTACACAATGTATATTGAATGTTATCATAACAAGTTTCCTTAAATTTCCTTTCTTCTGAGATCGCAGCAACGCGCAATGGGTAAGCTAGTCTCTTATAAATTGCAAATCCAATTGTTAGATCAGCATAATGATTCATAAGGTAGATTTGATTTTGCTCAAATTTAATTAGATTAATACATCTTAAACCTAGTTAACATATATGGTCGTACAAAGGACGAGCCTATACCCTACAACTGAAGAATTTACTTTTTTTAAATATTCATTCTGCATATTCTAGAATTAAATATTTGATTTCTTTGAGAAACCTATGTTATATGATTAAAGACCTTCAGTTGGAATAAATTAGGATTTCTGCTCATGCCTTAACCTCATTCTCTATGCTTGACATACATACTACTAAAAATAGATTTAGAAAGAACAGTGAGGTGGCTCTAAACTAAGAAAATTCCACCAAACTCTTAAAAGCTACTAGTGAATATTTTAATAATAAAGCTGAAGACACCTCTTAGATTGTCAACTAGGATGCCTTTAATGTATGTATCAGAGGAAGAATTATTTCTATAATGGCACACAAGAATAAAATCTTAATTTAGACTTTCAACATTAGAGAAAATAATTGCAGAAATAGAAAGAATATTTATATCTTCCTTAATTACTGAATATACATTTTAGCTTCAAAAATGAAATAAGAACATATTCAACTATTAAGTAAAAGCACAAATGTGCTTATTTCTCTGGAATAATCTAACTATTATTGCAATTCCAATATATCAGAGAGCCTTCAAACCAAATACTTACGTATTAACAAAGATTAAAAATCAAATTCATGTAATTAGAAGAGATGATGGAAAATGTATTTTTACTGCCACAGATGTTGCCCAATATTGTGTATCATTTTATTATACCCTTTGTGAACATCTTACATTTAACCAATAAGATATTATTGATTTTTTTAAATGCAATGAAACTGCCTCAAATCACTAAAGAAGGTACAATGATATAAGACAGATCTATAGAGATAGAGGAAACACATTCAGTTAATAAGTCCCAAATTCCAAATTAAACTCCAGATAGGATACCAGCAGAATTTTATAAAATACCCAGGACATATTATCTTCTACTGTACTTTCACTATTTTATGATTTTCAGCTGAAGGGTACTGTTGAAGGTTCATTTAAAGTAGCCAAACTTGTCTTGCCAAACCTGAAATCATACTTCAGTATCCAATTATTGTCCAATCTCCTTCATAAACCAGGGTTACAAGATTTATACTAAAATATTAGCTAATTGATTGGCAACAATTCTACATTCTATAATATCTGACTAAACAGACTTTATGAAAGGTAGACTTTCCGCTCATAAAACATGACTTATTTGTTACGTTTTATCTTATAATGACAATATCAAAATTTCTTCTGGCTTTAGATGCTGAAAAGACTTTTGATAATATGAACTGGCAATTTTTATTTAAAACCATGAATTTTGTTCCATTTTGGTCCTAACTTTTTGAATATGGTTAAAGCATTATATGCTAGCCCATCAGCTAGAATGTATGTTAATGGCATTTTTCTCCTAATTTACAAAACGATACAAGACAACGTATTCCACTTTCCAGTCTCCTATATTTGATTGCTATAAAGCTCTTAATATGCCTTATTCACAATACTGAAGAAAATAAAGGTATTGTATTAGAAGATGTTGCTTTAAAGGGATCAGTATAACCAGACGATATATTGTTGTCTGCTGATAATTTTTTTACAACCATTCTGATTATTTAACATATTATAGATCAATATGCCTCTGTTCCTGCATGTTATTTTTTTTTTTTTCCTTTAAATACCTTATGTACTTTGGAATGCATATTAGTATTATTTGAAGTCCTAAGCTAAAATATATTGGTATCATGTTCAACAACACTAGCAAAAAAATTAATGTAAACAGTACAAATGTAATTACTGTAATAAAAGAAAATTTGGAGTAACTGACATCACTTCAATGGGGTAGGGCTGATGAAGTCAAAACGGTGACTGCACCACGAAAACAGTATACATTATCTATGTTGCCAATATGTTTTCCAAATAGCTCTTATAAGAGTGTGCCAAATTTAATTACTACATTTGTTAGGAGCAACAAACATTCACGAATATGTTGCAAATTCACACAATTTGCTAAAAAAGAGGTGGTATTGCTTAACTAGATTTTAGAAAATATCTTGTTTTTCTACTTACAGAGCTTTCTATGGTTCCAAATCTTACCTCTTATAATTTCCTTAAGATTCAAAAACAACATCATTTTCTAAAACCTTTCCTTTTACCAGCATTTTTAAACTCTTACGACTAGTAAATTTAGTAACATTTTTGCCCATCATCAATGCTACAGAACTTGCCTCATTCTCATTGAATACTGATGCAAGATTTCACATTATTATGAAAATCTCAAAAATCTCTCTCTGATATTATCTGCTTGTGAGAGGGATGGGTGGAAAATAAAGCAAGGAGGTCTTATAGGCTGTTGAATGATGGGGACATTTATTAAGGTCAATCACAGTAGAAACCATAGCTGAACAAGAGGAAGGGTATGGAAGATAAAAATGGCGTTGTCTTGGCTCTGGGTATTGTTGTTTGAGGATCGTCTTCTTCTCCAGGGGATGATGACACCGCCCTGAGAAAGCAAAAAGAAACAAAAGGCGGTCAATGCGGCTGTCCTGTTAGGCAAACGGTTATTCAAAGTGTGAACCGTGCCATCACGTGACAAAATAACTAGGGCTTATGGGTAAATAGAGGGAAGGTTCAGAATGGGATTACGTTATGCACTTCCGATAAATCTCGACCATACCGTGAAAAGAAAAGAATGTGAAAAACAATAATATAAAAGTCTGCTGGTTTTCTTTAGTTTACTTTATACTCCCGACTCTGAGGAGAATCACATAAATGTGGGGTGCTTCTCTCATAACCGTGGTTACATTGCTTATGATGCTGTACATAGTGGTTAAAGAAGGCCGTTAGAGTGATGTGAGGGGAAGTGAGAAAAAGGTACATACCATAGAGGCTGCAGCTCTCCTGAGCTCCAGCAGCCTTACAGTGTCCTCTGGGTGTGACCACCAATCCTCTAACGACTCTTCTTGTTGAACGTCGGCTGTCTCGCACGTCTCAGGAGTTCCTCGTCTGCTTCACGTCCTTGCTCTGCTTCCAGCCCGTCTACTTCTCGTCCTCGCTCTGCCTTCGGCTCGTCTGCTTCTCGTCCTCGCCCTGCCTTCAGCCCGTCTGCTTCTTGTCCTTGCTCTTCCTATTGCCCGTCTGCTTCTCATCCTCGCTCTGCCTTCAACAGTCTGCTTCTCGTCCTCCAAGGGTGCTCCACTCTGTTCTGTCCTGCTTCCCGAACATGCACCACTTGGCGTCTTCCGGGATCTCTCTTTCTCCTACGGATTTCGCCCCTTCTTCAAAAGCGCTTCACTCCATTGGTTGTCACACGGGAGGGGAGGTTCCTCGACCTGCAGGGAAAAAGGGCAGAAGGATATTAACTCTTGGTGATCCCTTTACTGTTCCACCGTTATACAAGGCTCCGCAGGGTGGCAGCTCGGCTCCTTGTCACCCTACTATTCAAACACACATATCTTTCTGCATGTTTTTGATTGAGGTTGACATTTTTTACATGCATGATATTTGTTGAGGAGATATTATATCTTTTTCAGACCAGCAACGTAAATCTCATTTTCTTAGGACAGAATATCATGAGTATGAAATATTATGTAACTCCAATCTCAATGCACATAGTATTTCTCTACCATCTGCCAAAACACCTGATATGGAATTGTGCATTCATATTTTTTGTCACTCTGGATATATATCTTTTTAAGTATATAAAAAAATTCCTTCTGCTGATACTACTGCTAAATAATTGTAGACAAATATTGAACTCGGAGTTAGGCATCCAGCTCTCCCTAAAACAATGCATAAATGTATAGTCCTGTAATGTTTCAGATTACGTGTCAGCTTCTATATCTCAAACTAAACTTTTTATTTTATGCAATGGTTTATGAACCAAATTTAATTGATAATCCAAATTGTTATCACGTAAAATATAGACTTGCATCTTTAAAAAGATTTAAAATAGGATTGTCCAATTATTTTCAAATGTTGCACCAATGTATGGAATGTTCTTACTAAGACTTTCCATTTTAATATAAAAATAACATTCAAGTTTATTTGCAAATCTGATGCTCTATGTATACTCGAACTAATTCTGTTATGAGACTATTTGATTTTCTTATTTGCTAGGCAATCAAATCAATTACTTCTAACTGGAAAGATACTGATCTCTTAGGTGAATCTTAAAGGGTCGGCTTGGATAATATATCTTAGACATGGCCAGTCCTCTTTGATGCATACCTCTAAGAATTCATCATTGATTAACTCTACAATGTGGAAAACCCCTTCTGTGCATGTTTCTGATTTTATCCCTTAAATCCTTTCATATAATAGTCCAAATTGTTTCTGTTATTAAACATATTTACAATTCCTATCTGGAGAATTTGATAGTGAAGTAGCCCTTTATAATTTTCAGTTCATTTTAAGGTATTATAGTACAGATGAAAAGCTTACTATATGAATGTATACTATTAAGACTAATTGACTTTTGGAAGTATCTGGTTATTTGTGTATTCAGTGCTGTTTCATGTATATTCATAGTCTGTGTATTTATAATATCCAATAAAATATTTTAAACACAAAAAAGAATGTATGCATGCATCAGCAAATTGACACAGGTGCTATTTGCTTTAATTTTTTACTTACCTATCTTAGATAGTAGATGACACTTGGATTGTTAAATTAAAACCCTTTTTTTAAATGTTAGCGTATGCACTAATTACAAAAAAGACCCGCTCTCTGTAACCAACATGAAAGGGGAACACAGTGAAGTAGTGTGGCTCACTGGTTAGAGGCGGCAGACCCGAGAGCAGAGGACGGCCCGGGACCAGGGTTCGATTCCCGGCACGGCAGGTTTCTGGACCAGGGTCAGCGGACTCGATAATTCTCTCGCCTCGGTGCCCACTCTGTTCAGCGATCACACTCGGCAACTCTGGGCATTAGCTTGCCTCGTCTTCACTAACGGCCCCACCAGACCGCCGGGGATGCCTGGTCTCACCCTGGAGATACCCAATAAGGGACCATCTCTCAGGGAAGCCAGGAAGGGTTTCGCAGCGGTCGAAGCGCCTTGGGACCCTACGGGTAAGTAGTGCGCTATATAAATGCCTATACATTTACATTTACATTTACAATGCTGAAATGTCATTCTATTTGCGCCAAACTTTCCCTACCCATATACATTAAGAATTCTGTACTGCATCATGCTTAACTGATTCAAACCAATCAGTTTTGTAAACTCCTCAAAAATGTTCACTCGTTAAAAGTTGCCACAGTAGCGGTATAGTTCTCCTCATCAAACTTTTCCAAAGACTGAGCTGGTCCAATGGATAGTCTTGTCAAAAAGTGTGCCATAACATTCTTCTTCCCAAGTACAAATTGAACCTTAAAATTGTTTTCCTGTGAGCGAGATGTCAACCTATCAATAAGTGCAGTGGCATTGCAACCACCTCCTGGTAATAGGCTACCATAGGGGGTTCATAATCTGATTCTAAGATGCTCTGATGCCCACACACAGGTAAGCAACTTTTTTTTCAATTATTGTATAGGTAGAAACATTAGCAGACAAATGTTTTCGAGCAAATTATTCAACGTTCCACTTCCTCCCACTCCAGAAAGAACAGCACCCATACCTGCATGCGTGCATCCATCATGATAACTCGTCTTTTCCCCCATACATAAGGCTTTACTGTAGGAGCATTCACTGTCTTTTTTTAATATGATGAAATGCCTCTTACTGTGCCTCTATCCATTCAAAATCTGCCCCCTTTCGCATCAATTTTCTTAGTCCTTCCAAATTCTCACCAAAATTACTTACACATTTGCTATGATATTCATACAAAACAGAAAGTGTTATTACGTTTCTGTATTAACTGAAGTAGGAGCCTTTAAAATCACTACAACAAGTGTCACCTTGGGAACAATGCCATCACCAGAAATGGGTCCGCTATTCGAAATCTAACCAATTTCCTACTGCATTGTCTAGCAGCAGAGTGCATGAAGTCCATGCGATCAACATCCCAATGAACAAGGAAAACATATACACCAACAAAAACAGCACTGTATATTACAGAGCTCTTCAATCCCTGTGTTTTAATTCCCTCGCTCTATAAACTGAAGCTAAAGGGTGTGGACATGTAGATCAAGGGACCCACACGATCATTGAGGCTACATAGAGAGTTGAGCATTACGGGTTTTGGCAGGACTAGAGAGTTTAATGCTGGGCAAACTATGTCAAACTTATGTTCCGTCTTTATGTGTCAAAGCAACACCATGAGTTTCAGGAAAGGGGCCTGGACAAGGTTTATAATTTGTCCTTTCAAGATTGTTTCAGTACAGTAAATTCTATATCAAGGTCCCAATTCAAAAAGGAGTAGAATATTTTCTAGTGATGTCAGTTTCTGATTGAATCACACACAAGGAGGCATTTATAAGAGGAGGATATGTTGAAAAGCACTTAGTCCCTTATATTTCATGACATTCTTTGCCCATTTTTGTCCCTGATTATTGCTTTTAAGCAGTTTGAATTTTTATTGGATCTACGTTTGTATATACTTAATCTAATTTTTCTGGTCTTTTCCCTAATGCCAGTGAGTGTTTGTGCTTAACTAATAACTTGGGTATGATTCATCATCTTCAATCAAGAACTGTAGAATTCCAGAGGAATATTGATCCCCTTAATAGTTTTTTTCACCTAACTGTGACCCTTTCAAGAAGACCCTTAAAGCCTTTCAAGTGTCTTGCTAAGTGGAAGGAGGCACCATGGCTAAAAGGAGTATCCCAATCTTCGGCCACATACGAAGGAGGCCTAATAGATCTTCACAGAATCCAGTCCTCGTCACATGCTAGGACTGAATGCAACACCCATTAGTGCTCACATAGAGGACAACAGATTTCTCACCCACCTTCCCCAACAAGAAGCGTTCAGATTTCTAAATAATATCTAAAATCTCTCACTAAACAAACATTTTGAAAACGTGTTTGCCAACTAAATATAGAACATACATGTGCATGCATACATGCAAATACTAGCAACAAATGTTTTAGGTCTAATTCATTTTGTTGAGATGTTGATTTTTATATGATTTTATCTCTTTTTATAAACTAAAAAATATATCTGAAGTTGAATAAATATCAAAAGCCTAAATTTAAACAAATCTATTCATGGAGTTATCATCCACCACAAGGATTATAGGATAACATTTATTTTAATAGCTATATTCATCTAATACATTTACCTGTTTGCATTTTGTGTCTTCTTTCTGGCTTATTGGCATTCGATGTATGATTTTATCTGGTAGGAGAAAACAATAAGTCAGAAACTGGAATAGTGTGAAGAAAATAAGATTTCTCTTCAGTTAAGTTTAAAAGAAACAAACTGCTCTGCGGTAGTTGTCTGTCAATATTAACCAACACATTAAATGTGTGCATTTTTTTATTAAAAACAAAACTCTCCTATGCTTACTTCTATTACCAGTGTGATGTGCCTAAGAGGGGGTGATGACAATTTAAATATAAGCATGTGAGTGTAGAGGTAATTTTAAATAACATAAGATAAAAGCAGAATTTGAAATAAGAATGCACCAAATGCAGATGCAGCGGAAATGCCATACACTTACCATCAACTGTATGTCAGAATATCATCTCCATATTGTCTGACATTAACAATGTTTATAAAAAATACTGTATTATTTTGTACATATTTTCTATTATAAATTCCAGTAGGATAATGTTTTCTTTCATAGGTGATATTTAGGACACTATGTAAGTGAATATTCTGGTACTACACTTTAGTATCCATAGCCTTTTAATGTTCCAGAGTGTATCTAACCACTTGGATGATTAATTCATTAGAGTGAGAAAAAAAATCCTGGAGAGCCCATCTGCATTGAAATAGCTATTTGCAGTGTTGTGTTCAAAAGTAAGGTTAGGGTCCTCTTAGAAGCGGTAAACAGTCAAAATATCGACTACAAAATATCGAATGGACATAATATTGAGTTTTAAATATAGAATGGACAAAATATCGACTGGACAGAATATAGACATCAAAAATATCGTTTTTAAGGTAAGTAATGTAATATCGAATGTTAAAAATATAGACAGTTAAAATATCAAAGTATATAATATAGGTTATTAAAATTATCGAATTTTTAATAATATCGAATATTTTATAGTGTTTTTTATGTTATTATATGTGTAAAAAGTGTGTATTTATGTTATAATTAATTTTAATTAATGAAATTAGTTTTTTTAATTTTTGCGTAATTTAATTCTGTAGTGGGTTGTGGGTTTATAGGGGAATAGGGTGGGAAGTAATTTAATTATAATTAATTAAATATGTAAATTTATTTATTGTATTCATTTTTAATTAATTGTCAATTAATTTATATTTGGTAATTAATTACATTTTATTTGGCAATTAATTTTAATTAATTGATTAATTGTTAAATACGTTAATTTTACTAATTTATTTTCTGTAGCGGTTTGTGGGTGTATAGAGGAATAGGGTGGGAAGTAATTTAATTAAAATTAATTAAATATGTAAATTTATTTATTGATATTCATTTTTAATTAATTGTTAATTAATTTATATTTGGTAATTAATTAAATTTTAATTGGCAATACATTTTAATTAATCGATTAATTGCTAATTATGTTAATTTTAATAATTTATTTTCTGTAGTGGGTTGTGGGTTTATAGGGGAATGGGGTGGGAAGTAATTTATTTATAATTAATTAAATAAATAAATGTATTTAATTGTATTTAATTTGAATTAATTGTTAATTAATTTTTAAATGTAAAAATATTAATTGTTAATTTGTAATTAATTTGTATTAATAGGTAAATAATTGTAATAATTATTTTAATTTGTAATTTTAATTGATAAATTATTATATTATATTAAATTGGTAATTACTTTTAATTAATTTTTTATAGATATTAATTTATATTTATTGAAATAATATATGAAGTATTTAATTTCCCTACTATGCACTCTTTAGAGTGGGAATAGTAATTTTTACCCCTACGCTATCCAATGCTTTCCCTACTGTTGCACTCACTGGAGTGGGAATAGTAATTTTTACCCCTAGGCTATCCAACGCTTTCCCTACTGTTGCACTATTTGGAGTGGGAATATTATTTTTTACCCCCACGCTACCCAACGCTTTCCCTACTGTTGCACTCACTGGAGTGGAAATAGTAATTTTTACCCCTACGCTATCCAACGCTTTCCCTACTGTTACACCCACTGGAGTGGGAATAGTAATTTTAACCCCTACGCTATCCAACGCTTTCCCTACTGTTGCACTATTTGGAGTGGGAATAGTAATTTTTACCCCTACGCTATCCAACGCTTTCCCTTCTGTTGCACTCTTTGGAGTTGGGATAGTAATTTTTACCCCTACGCTATCCAACTCTGTCCCTACTGTTGCACTCACTGGAGTGGGAATAGTAATTTTTACCCCTACGCTATCCAACGCTTTCCCTACTGTTGCACCCACTGGAGTGGGAATAGTAATTTTTACCCCTACGCTATCCAACACTTTCTCTACTGTTGCACCCACTGGAGTGGGAATAGTAATTTTTACCTCTACGCTATCCAACACTTTCCCTACTGTTGCACCCACTGGAGTGGGAATAGTATTGTTTACACTTCTGCTATCGTACGGTAATAATACTGGATATTATTTAATTATATTATGTTACTATATGTATGTTTTAACAAATATGATTGTACAATTTTTTTATAACTTTCATTAATTATTTAATTATTATAAGTTAATTTAAGTATTTTTAAGTATATTTTAGCAATTAATTTTTAATATTAATTTAATTTAACACTGTTTTTAATAAAATCTATATTTTTATAAACTATATTTTTGTAAACGATATTTTGTACTCGATATTTTTGTACTTACCTGTTTGTAGATACAAACTCGATATTCTGTCCCTCAATATTATGTCAGTGATCCCTTAGAAGCATTAGATTTTCTCCTATGAGTCTCTGGTAAATCAGTGAAGTGGATGTCAAATGAATAGAGCTTAAACGTCTTCAATTGAAATCACTAAAAGTGCTTGTTACATTTCCTTTGCAAAAGTCCCCCACTTATGGCAAATGCAGACTTCACTTTTCATAATCATTACTTAAGGGAGTACTACTCCAATTCCATGATCTTGGACATTTACCTGCCAATGCATTGCTTTCTGTTCCTTGCAGACCCGAGCACCAGTGCTTGACAGAGAGCTTCTTAAAGGTCCGCAATGCTTTAATCTGAGTATTGACATGGGAAAGAAACTGATATTTTAAACAAACTACAGATAAAAGTTTACAAATCAGTTTTTAATCTTTTTAAAGGATCATCGCCAGCACAAATACGTTTAGAATTCGGTCTACAAAACGAAGAATACCAAAGGAAAGCAACTTTTACAAAATGGTGCTGGAAACTCAGAGCATCAGAAAAAGGATCATTAAATAACTTATGTTGGTTAGAAATCAAGACACAATATGAGCAAAAAGAACCAAACACTTGGGGCGATTACCTGCGACTTGCACTGGAAACACTAAACATTGAGGAAGTTTGGAATAGCCAATTGGAACGAACATCATTTAATAAAATTTGTAATTCAAACGCAAAATTGCTATCCCTGGCAGAGGACAAAAGGAGATTAGCCAAACACCGACATGCATGGATTGTAATTAATTCGTATAAAAGACTAAAACCCCAATTTTATTTAGAAGCTCACTTTCGGTTATCGTTAAAAGCGAAACTCATGGCATACAGATTGGGCGACCACTGCTCAAAAGACCTGATTCCTTCCTGGAAAATCAAACAGCAAGCCAAGACATGCCGCCTATGCGGGTACCACACGGAAAGCTTGCTCCATCTAATGTGCATGTGTGAGGCAGTAAAAGATGAAAGAGGAAAACTGCTGAAACAAGTTCTAAATAACCTAAAAATTCCCACCTGCAGGCAGGCGGTAACAACTTGGATGGGTGCCACTTCGAACATTCTAATATGCCGTGGTGTAATATTCATGACATTAGTAGAGACTTTACTCTAAAAAATTAATAGTCAAAGCTGGGACTGGAAAGATGATTTTTTTTTTTTTAATTGCAAAATTTTAAGAAAATGCATTTTTAATTTTTTTATCTAGATGGCCATTCTCTTTCTTATTGTGTACACTTTAGGGTTGTGATAAACCAAATAAAGTTAATCTTTGATGATGAGTATTGACATTAGTTTGGTCTAAAGTGTAATGTAAAATAGCTTGAAGGGCCTCATCTTGCTACTGCCAATGTGGTATCCTAGGAAGACAGAAAAGCTGAGTCCTATCTGATAGTAACTTTATGTGCATGCTGCGCTTTTTTAAGCACCCAAATCCCTTTTTAATATGTATAAATGAATGAAAACATTAATACCATGCACACTACCCAAGAATTATCAAGTGGTGCTCCCTGAGGACGCCGGAGAGAGTAATGAAATCCTGGAAAGCAACACTGCACTCTTGAAATTGAACCACAGTCTTAGCTATACCTTCTGTCCTCCTGGAAGATGGCTGTTGCATTTTTTAATTCAAGGGACTGCACATTTTGTCAGGATCTGCCAGATTGTGCCTATGTGCTTACATTGGCCCAGACCATTCTACGTCTCCCAGGCCTTCTGGGAGAAATTATTGGTATATAGTCACGTGACTCGCTTAATGCGACGTACGTGATTCTAGTTTGCTTCGAGTACCTGTGGAAGCGGACGACTTTTCTCGCGGTCCAGGTTGTTCGTACCCTGGATTGGCGTCTAGTTGGAGACGCGAAAAACCTGTGATTTGCGTTCCGCTCGGCTCTGCGTTTAACGCACTTGTACCGAATACTTCCTTCCGCCTGCGGCTGCTGACGTCTGAGGCACCTTTCGGATAAGGAAGCTCCTGTAGCCATCTGTTGATTCCGCTCGGCCGAGCGTCAATCATCTTTTCCTGGAAACTTCCAGCTTGTGGCTGCGAGTTGAAGTACTGTTCTCATTCAACGCTGCCCCTCTCTGACCTTCAGAGGTCAGGTGGGGGATTTCTTTGTGGGATTCCGCCCCTCCTTCTGGTTGCTATCACGGAGAGCTGGGAGTTGCTGGGATTCTTTGAGGCCTGGTAAGGTCGTGAACTCTTTGGGTGTGGATGTATGACGTTTGAGACTTTGGTTCTCTTTTGTTTTTTCATTGTACTTTCCTAAATGGAATTCTGAACTACGTTACTAAGCCATTCCAGTTTGTTTTCCTGGAGACATTTTGATCCTACCTTTTTTCCTCATTTCTGAAGGAACAGTTATTTTCCTCGTATTTCATTTTGGTTCTTCTGACTCAGCTTAATGTTTCTCCATGAACCGATAACTCCTTGGAGCTTGAGTTTGTATAAGTGCTTTGCTATTTCTTTCAAGGGTGAATGAAATAGGGTATGTATGTGATTTGAAGTATACATTACTATGGTCGGTTATGGTGACTGGAAGTACTGATGATATGTTTTGACTTTCAGGTCCAGACAATTTCTGAGGTGAGAGAAGCATCTTGTCATAGAGAGAGAGGAAAGGGGTCCCCGAGTATCACTGACTTTCATGGTATGGATCAACCTGTAGTGAGAAATATATGAGAGTAGCGAAGATACAATAACATGTTAATGTTTTGCTTATATTGTTACAGGTGTCCCCTATCCACCGCTGTTCCCTCCCTAACCCTATCCCTCGCTTGATTACTTCAATACTCTGTATATATATATATATATTAGTCAGAGTATGGGGGCATCAGGAGGTGGACCCCTTTGAGCATCATTCTGATCCTGAGGAGCGAGATCATCGTGACACATTTCATAGAAAGGACCTTCGGGTATGGAGGATGGGTATGTATTCTGCTAAGAAACTGCAGTTAAATAATAGGTACACTGAAAGTTGACATGTTGAACCTGTCCACAAGGTTAAGTACCCCAACCTATTCACAAAGCATATCAACTAGTGGTATATTGCGGGTATCTATTTAGACCATGCAAATCTTACTTCTGGGGCACTACCAGATAACAAGTAACTTTTGAAATTAACCTCACTAACCTATACCAAGTACTACTGGAAGGTTCAATAACCACATTTTCTAAGATCTTTGCTACTCTACTCTTGATGCGGTCCCTTACTTTACCGGTCACCCGAAATAGATGTTTTTGGCATGCATGGTACCTCACTGTCAATGCCATGTCCATAATGACCTGTTTATCTATGGACCACACAGAACATGTAGAAGAACTGTGGCAACAATTAATGACTGCTCCGCTGTTGAGCTGCCAGATGGACTGAGAAGTTTAATACAACCTCTGTGTCATTCTCTTTTCTTTCCTATACAGCAAGTCAGAAGGAGTTTTTAATAATCCCCTTCCACAAGACTCCTTGTCTGCTTGACCAAGTGGGGCTTAAAGCAATAGACACCATGGAATAGGCTGAGTTACATTTATTGGTCAAAGAGGTATTTAATATCATTGATTTTAGGATTAGCACAGTTCCATCCAAGGCAAGCTGCAAAATGATAAAAGCCCTTTGGTACTCTATGCACGCATTGAAGGCATTGTGCTAGTCCTATGCTTAAAGACTAGGCTGTAGAAAATGCAAAATACTTTTTTCTTTTCTAGCTTGACATGGATGGCACTGTGCTAATGCTATGCTTTAAAACTTTGCTAGAAAAACATGCATTTGAGGTGAGCAGATTCAAAGTGTCACTTGTGTTGTGAGGTGCTCTTTTCAGAAGCTGCTTTCGACCTAGACTTGGGAACTACCCAGAGTTATCTGCTACTCCTTTTGCATTTATGTGGCACTCTAAGCCTGGAAGTGTATTGTTTACACGTATACTGGGTGCTCCCCTGGGTCTGAAAAAGATTCATCTCTCAGAATAGTTATAATGACAGCAAAACAAATGTCAGGAGTTGTTTATATTTATTCCAGGTTGTCTTGTATGGTATTTTACAAATCCAAATCTGTAATACTGTGCCTGGAATGGTAAAAGGCTTTTGTTATTTTACAGCGCAACGTGGATGGCACTGTGCTAATCCTATGCATAAACACTTTGCTTTAGAAATGGCAAAATACTTTGTCCCTTTCTAGTTCGGCTTGGATGGCACTGGGCAAATCCCATGCTAAAAACTTTGCTAGAAAAACTGACATTTGAGGTTAACAAATTCAGAGTGTGGCTGGTGTTATAGTGTGCCATTTAACTTGGGAACTACCCAGAGTTCTCTGCTTCTTTATATATATATATATATATATATATATATATATATATATATATATATATATATATATATATATATATATATATATATATATATATATATATATATATATATATATACATATATATATATACATATATATATATATATATATATACATATATATATATATATATATATATATATATATATATATATATATATATATATATATATAACAAAGAGCAGGGAACCCTTGGTAATTGGTGGAGAGTAGCTCCTTTGCATGGAACACAACGAACAGCCTACATCTTCTCACCTGACAATTTTGAAAATGGATTGTTTGGGACACAAGGGACTCTTCTCAAGACAGGTATGAGTCACAAACCCATTGGAGGGATAAAAAACTAATAAACATTAGAAACTACATTGACCACAATACTGAGCGAGGGATGGAAACGCCCATTGAAATAAATTACAAAAAATGAAGTGATGTAGTTTCTTCGCCATACCTGGTTTGAACGGCAGCAGGCATAAACCCTTTGATAAAGCTCAAGATGAACGAGCGAAACATGTCAGGAAGATGGGGCTGCTTTTGAATAAATTGATGCGGATTCCACCGTGGTGTGCGGCTACTTGCTTTCCTTTCTGGGACGGTGTTTGGAGGAATGTTTGAACGGCGTGGTTCAGCCGTATGCGACGCACCGCCATAAGAGCGCCGCGGCCTGACTGAAATGGAACCTCTGTTTTTTGAATGCGCAAGCAATAGGTCAGGCGGGTGCCGCCGGAGACTGTCTCCTATATTGGTTCACCGGACAATTTTGAAAATGGATTGTTTGGGACACAATGGACTCTTCTCAAGACAGGTATGAGTCACAAACCCATTGGAGGGATAAAAAACTAATAAACATCAGAAACTACATTGACCACAATACTGAGCGAGGGATGGAAACGCCCATTGAAATAAATTACAAAAAATTAAGTGATGTAGTTTCTTCGCCATACATGGTTTGAACGGCAGCAGGCATAAACCCTTTGATAAAGCTCAAGATGAACGAGCGAAACATGTCAGGAAGATGGGGCTGCTTTTGAATAAATTGATGCGGATTCCACCGTGGTGTGCGGCTACTTGCTTTCCTTTCTGGGAAGGTGTTTGGAGGAATATATATATATATATATATATATATATATATATATATATATATATATATATATATATATATATATATATATATATATATATATATATATATATATATAACAAAGAGCAGGGAACCCTTGGTAATTGGTGGAGAGTAGCGCCTTTGCATGGAACACAACGAACAGCCTACATCTTCTCACCTCAAATGTCTGTTTGGAATGCATAATAGCAATTTCATTCCTGACGCATGTTTTGGTCTTATTGGAGCTTTTCAGAAAGGTATAGCGTTGTCTAAATGAAAAATGTAATGTGGGACTACACTGCTGAGAAACTACAGAGAAAGGCCTCTGCAGGAAATACTGTGAATATGTAATTTTGAAAAGATTTATAGAGCGGTCACACCCTGAGATGTCTTGGTGCTAACTGCGCATGAACACAATTGAAAAGGACCCTAATTTTTAAATAGCCATTTTTTAATCTCCCTTTTAAACGATTTCAGGGTGGACAAGGCCCTGATATGGGGGGGGGAGGGGCTGTTCAAGAGCTTGGTCCTTCCCATGATGAAGCATCTTCATCCCCAGTTCATCTTTCAGATTTCAGAGACTACCAATTTCTTGGCTCCTATGGAGTGCAGAAGTCTGCTAGGTTTGTACCACTCAGAGATGTGATTCAGGAACTCTGGCTCTGTAATGTGCAAAGCCGTGTGGATGGCACAAAGGGTTTGGAACTTGACATTACTTCTTACTGGAAACAGATTAGAGTTTGGGAATTCCTAGGAGAAGCCTAGCGGCCTCATTTTCCACCAGTTGGATGCTTTTCCTGCACTTTCATTTATTAGCCGTTACAGCAGTCAATTTTTGATAAGACTTAGGCAGGATAATCAATACTCTGTTTTCAGAAAAGGACACAGAAATAGAACTAGACTACAGGAGATCTCAAGCTGCTGATCAATCAAGTGAGCAAACTAGGAGTCAAAGATAAGGCCCTAGCCTTACTGACCTCCGTTTTGTCAGGCAGACTACAAAATGTTGCCCTAGAACGGTATGAATCCTCTCCAGAGACAATTAAGTTCATCATACGTGTTCCCTAAATTATTTTCAATGTAAAATATGTATGTCCTTGGGTGAGTTAATCAGAATTTAGCTACACTTAGAAAGAACCCATATTAAACCATACTTTTTGAGGGGCAGCTTGGAGACTCTTCTCATAGTGATGACCCTGCAGATGACTCAGAAGCATAGTTCTGAGAAGTTAACAAGTGACTTTATCCAGAGGCATCCCAATATCCCCGCAGTTCCTATTAGGAATTTGTTTTCCTACTAAGCTCTCCACTGAGATAACACTTCCAATTAGAATCAACAACCTTTCCAGACTTCAGGTGGAAGGCTATGATTGGATATTAATGAGATATGAAAGCTCATGCAAAAACCAGAGTTTGTGAAGTGTGTGGGCAATCTTATCGTACTTTCTCAGCCGCCTGGAAGATGCTTGGAATAGTGCTACGCAAGTATCTAGAAGGATGGCAAACAAGACTTTGTCACTGTCCAGGAGTGATGGGCTGAGTATTAAGTAGTAGTTCCGAAGTTCGTGTGCAAAAGATGTGGCTTATCAAAGAGCTGAGAGCTGATACCAAACTATCTGAGTCTTCTTCATTGTGGATCTTGAAGTTGAGTCTGTTGAGAGCGTCTTGGAGCAGACAAGGTCTAAAGTTGAATCCTTTAGAGTCAATTGTGGAGGAATTCTTGCTCCTGAGTTTTTAACATTATTATTGCCAATTATCGTGAGCTTTGTTCTCAGGGGATCATCTTCAATTATTAGGTGTAAACTGTGGTGAGGTGCTTCTTTAGGTAATCAGTTTTACTACCAGTTAAGAGCTTCTTATCATTCATTAAAATGTGGCTATCAATGTTCATGTTAGCTAAGGGTAAGCAAGAAAGATCCATGTGCTATATAATGACATTTTGAAATGGGAGGTTTTGCACATTGTTGTAATGAAGGCGAGAAGTGCGATGGGAAGACGAGTGAAGTAAGGAGGTACAAATGTGTTGATTGGAGGGGGAAGTTTTAGGAGGGAAGGATTGGAGAAAGTCACAGTGATATTGTTTGGGGAAGATCGTGTGTTGGGAAAAGTTTGGTGTGGTTTAGACTTTGATGCACAGTCAAGGGATTAGAGGGAACACGTTAAATATGTGCGATTAAAAAACAGGGCATGCATAGCAACTAGGATGTATATTGTAATGAGCGTCGTAATTGAGGTGGTGAGTTTGTGATTTAACGCTGTGTTTTTTAAAAATTTGTAGTGAATCCCTGATGAAGGGCGGAGATTATGTAATCGAGGATGTCTTTTTAAATGTATTCGACGTGTTGCAGTAGAGAGGCCTGGATGGGCAATCTGCAGCATTTGAAGTGTTCCAAATACATGTGCTGCCTCACATGTGACTGTTAAAAACTGGATTGAAATTGTCCCGATCTATGGATAAATTGGACATTAAAAGAATGAATTAAACAGAAAAAGGGAGTTACCTTTTCTTAAGGACTAAGGCTGTGCATTCGATAGGAAAGATAAATCGCTCCACCTGTGTTGACATTTTTAAATGCCCAGCAGGTTCTTGAAAATGTGCTCCGTTCCCTGTCAACTTGCGAGCAGGAGCAGCAGGTGACACTGTGGGTAAAGTAGAAAACGTTAAATGTCAAGAAGACCCTGTCTTCTGGAAAAGGGGTTTGAGGTGCTTGCTTTCTGATGATGTGCAAAACCTTCACCCAAAGATTGTAACTTGTGTTGTTGAGGAGTAATAGTATTAGAGCAGACAGGTCCCTGCCATATATACCAATATGCCGAAGTAGTTCTTCCATTCCAATGCATGGCTGTGAGGCCTCCATTCCCTGCAGTGGAGGTACAGTCATACCTTTAGAGCTAATGACTGTCCACCATCTTTTAATGAAAACAGCTAATCTATGAGGGGCGGAAATTGTTGTGAAACATCTGGGGGGATATGATCCAGTTGTTGTACTTACTACAACCGTTCTACTGCTTCCTCTATCCTGTCCTAAGGTGTAGCTATGAGGGTTGTCAATCATTTATAGGAAAAGAAAACAAATGAAAAGGCAACATTGGAGAAGCTTATTTTGTGATTTGCTTCAAGATTAAAAAAAATATATCACTTATCCTAGGACAACACCCAGCGGAGATAACATGTGTTCCATTAAAAATGAGCCGGGACTGTAGAAATGCAGTTGATTGTTGTCAGTACTATTCTTCTGTCTTCCTTGAAATGTAGCTGATCAGAAAGTCTGGCACTGAATTTTTTGCATGTATACCTTTTGTGGTATGATGTTTTAGTACAACTTTGTGATAAGGAAAACATGCCTTTCAAATGCAGTAATGAATTTAGACTCAGACACCTTTTGTTAGGAAGAAATTCTTTACGGAGGGGAAATATTTCATCTTGGCAGGAGCTGCAGCGAGGCTGTGATCACCGATTCCGACTTGCGTAATAACGGGGTTTCCATGACTTCTGAATAATTGCAGGGTTTAGGACAGATCAGCCATTATCTCATTTGTTGTCGGGGATGCCGAGACGGTGGTCACCACACCTGGGAACACTAGGTGGGAGCTGCGCGTCTCCAAGTGATACCTGAGCGGCGGCCGCCATGCCTGTGCGCGTGGGCTGTGGGCACTGCTTTACACAGACTCTGAAATAGTAATCTACTGTTTTCTGTGTGGGCAGGACGGCCAGACATATCAAGTTTTCTTAACTGCTTATCAGAGCATGGCAGGGAAATGCCAACGGATGCTGCGAAAATTCAAGAAAGACATCCGGAAAACAAATATATATATATACATTTGTGAGTGTGGGTAAGCGACAAGGGCAATTGCCTGTTTGAGGCTGTTCAAGACTGGTCGGGTCCAGGGCCAGAAATGCTGCCCATTTTCCCATTTAGCAACACCCAGCCCACACCATCCACATACACAAACAGAGCAACATACTCAAACCACGCACAACACTATGCACAGATTAATGTACCAGCATGCACTACAAACCCAACCAAACCACATCTACAAACCCTACTATCCCAACTACCACACATATCCACCATCACCTACAAACAGTACACAACTCTATCCTATACCACTAACCAATACACTTATCACTAACACAACGCCAATCAACACCATACATAACTACATCCCATCCCATCCCATTCAGACACACTCTCCCTGCTGTAATTACACCTAACAGACCAGCTTTTATCACTAACAAACATATAATCATCCTTCCATCAGTTGTCCAACAAACACCCTCCTCTCCCTTCTACCATAATAACATTAACGCACAACACACACGCTGCACACCACCACACTTTGTAACTCTTGCAACAAACCAGTCTAAGATAAACACTCTCACCTCTACTTCATTCCCTCCTACACACAACATACACTCTACTCATAAACACATCACCACCCCCTCTACGTCACAACCTCCTCTCACAAACAATACTATGCAACCAAATCCTTTGCATGAAACATATGCATTAGCACCCCTTTTCACTACTACTCAAAAGCAAAACATATCACACACACCAGCTCAACAAGATCTTCAAAGCGCAGCACCTCATAATACTTACCATCACAAAATGCAAACATATACCCACCTTCCAAACCACACAAAGGAACAAACTCCAATGCCAAGCTTTCCCTCTTCCACCACACCTAACACAGATACAGCAATACAGCAACTCTCTTCAAACCCGCCTCTCATCCATTGGACAATTTAGAACATTACTACATGACCCACATGCTGCACCACCTCCCCTGACTCATACACCTTCCACCTTAAACACATGCAAAACATATAAGCAACATGCCACACCTCACAACTTTGCTTCCCCATGTCTACTTCACAACACTGTTACACCACAAAAGAAACACAGCACTCCATATCACTCTCAGACACCATCTCCAACACATACACACGCAGACCCATCAAAATGCCTTCTTAGCATGCTGGATGAGGAACACGATACAGAATAGCTACACAATTGCTATCCTAATACAGCTAATACCAGCACTAAAAACACACCTGCTACAAACCCGCACAATACTGATCACTCTTCTACAAAAAAAGTCCCAGTATCACCAAAGGCCACTCACTAAACTGTCTACTAATAAATGCTCGATCCCTCTCTAAAAACAAGCATCACATCTATGACCTTCTCACCGATGCAAAACCAGACATACTATTCATAACCGAATCATGGTTGGGAGAAGATATGGCTCCAGTCCAGCATGAAGCCATTCCTCTAGGCTATCAAACAATCACCCAAAATCGTATAGCCAAAAGAGGAGGTGGTCTAGCTGTTGTATTCAGGCAAACAATACATATCACTAAAATTGACAACATCTCCATAAATATTTGTGAGGCTCTTCTAACAAGATGCAATCCTACACCGTCTTCCTCCTGTAACTTCCTGTTCCTTTACAGACCTCCACCTAGCAAGGCAACATTCCCAGACACACTTCTAGACACAGTTTCAAACCTGATAACAATACACTCCAACCTATGCGTTCTGGGTGACTTTAACATTTTGTTTGATAAACCCAATATGACCCATCCAAAACCAATAATCTCTGGCCTAGATGCATTGAACCTGCATCAGATTGTCCACAATCCGACACACACCGCTGGACATATCCTAGATGTAGTTTTTGCTAAATACTGAACTAGTTACCTTTCAAACTATAACGTCAGTCACATGGTCAGACAACCACTTTCTTGCTTTCCAACATAAGACAACACTAAGCGACTCACCTAAAACTACCTTACATCCATCCACATATCGGCCATGGAACAAACTCAATTTGGATCACTTAGAAACATAACTAACATCCAGTACAAATCTGGAAACCATAAATTCTGTCCAAAATCTATATGAGTGGCTACAGAAAGCTTTTGACACTCTGATACCACTCAAAACCACACAAAAGAACAAAAGAAAAAAGTGCCTTGGAGAAACATAGAAATAAAGACATAAAACAACAAATTAGAAAGCTGCAACGTACCTGGCTCAAAACAAACGCCAAACAAGACAAACTTCACCTACAGAAAATTAACAGATTATACAAGTCGGCAATCAAAAAAGCTAAGAAAAGGTACTATTCAGTCAGAATTCAAAATGCTAAATGTGCAAATAAAGAATTCTATAAAATACTCAATGAATTTCGAAAACCAAATTGCCTAGAAGGAACTTATCCTGTTACTCAAGATTTCGCAGTCAAACTGGCAAATCATTACACCGACAAAGCAGACACGTTGAACTCGTACTTAAAACAGAAACAAAGCACCAGCACTAACCCTTGTACCAAACAACAATCCAAGAATGCTCTAATCAAGCCTCTCCGTTCCTTCCAACACATCTCACACGATGAATTAATGGACCTGGTCAAAGCAAGCAGGCCTGCCGGCAGTCCGTCTGACCCCTGTCCGCCACAAACTTTCAAGACAATTCTTTTAACAAACTCTGCTGCCATTCCAATAAGAAGAATCATCAATGATTCCTTAACTACTGGAATATTTCCAGAGTAACTCAAAAAGTCATACATATGTCCTTTACTGAAGAAAACAAACTTGGACCCGCTGAGCCCTGACAACTACAGACCCATTACAAATGGACCTTTCCTGGGCAAACTGATAGAAAGAGCAGCGTTCGCCCAGATGTCACAATTCATTGAAGAGAATTACATACTTTCAAACTTCCAAACAGGATTCCGTCCGGGAAGAGGCACTGATTCTGCCCTCCTTGCCATCTGGGATGACCTGAAGAATACAGTTGACCACAACGGGGTTGCTGCGCTACTCCTCTTGGGCCTCTCAGCTGCCTTTGACACGGTTGACCATGACACTCTGAAATAAAGACTCTATGAAGTCGGCGTAGAGGGAATTGCTCTAGACTGGATCGCGTCCTACCTTCGAAACAGAACTAATGTCATCCATACCCCACCTTTCTCGTCCAAACCGTACTCCACAAAAGCAGGGGTCCCTCAAGGTTCTATTATCTCGCCCATGCTTTTCAACATCTACATGCAGTCATTACCTGTACTGATTAATAAATTTCACCTCACGTGCTATAACTATGCAGATGACACGCAAATACTCCATCAACTGGAATGCCCCAAAGACATTGGAAAATCACCAATTTTCAGCTGTCTCAGAACCGTGGATTAGTGGATGACTTGGAGCCATCTCAAATTGAATGCTTCAAAAACTGAAATACTCACGTGTTACGATTGGAAACATTACAACCTGCTTGCCCCATGGCCTAATGAACTGGGATCACTGCCTAAAGTATCGAAGGAAGTAAGAAACCTCGGAATGACCACAGACTCCAAGCTGTCCATGAAAGCTCAAGTGGATAAACTAGCAAGATCAAGCTTTGTCACTATTAAAACACTGCAACAAATTTTTCCTCATTTGGGATTTCCACACAAGGTCTAAGCTACCATATCCCTTGTTCTGTCCAAACTCGATTATGCCAATAGCCTCTACCACAGATCACCTTTAATCACTATGAAAAGACTACAACGGATTCAGAACTCGGCTGCCAGACTAGTCTTGCATATCATACCGCGAGACCACATCTCCCCTGCCTTAAAAGCCCATCATTGGTACCGGTTGCCAGAAGATCCACGCTCAAGCTGCTTTCTATCACCCACAAAGTAATACATGGGATGGGACCACTCTTCCTCAGGAATAAAATCACCAAACACATTCAACAAAGGAGCCTCCGCTCTAAAGGAGCATCTCGCCTCAAAATCCCATTATACAAGTAAAAAACCATTGGTGGCACATCCTTCTCTGTTCAAACAGCCAAACTATGGAACTCTTTACCCCCCAACATAAGGTCCACCAACAATCACCTTATCTTCAGAAAACTACTCAAGATTTGGCTCTTCCCCACATAAGCACCATACGCAAGTAGAAATTTATAGCATATCCCTCTGTATATAAGCATTTGTTTTCATTATAGATATGTACCTATCTTTGTGTATTACTTTGTATAAACATGTAAATTAATGATGTTGTTAAGAGGAAAAATAATAATAATAATAATAATAATAATAATAATAATAATAATGAATAAATAAATAAATCATCTATGGTCTACGTGTACATACTTCCATTGTGCATCTATGTACCTTCCATGTACTTGGACCTGTGTGTCTGTTACTTATCTCCTGAAAAAGCATATCCAATGCACTACCATATTTCTCATCTTGTGCCTCCTATCATTATCTTTAATCTACATATACTTACCTCCTTTATGTATCTATATACGTTCAATATACTTATGGATCTATATATTTATCACTTTCTTTTAGTTTAGCATTTCTGATGCATTACCCTATTTCTCAACCTTTACTTCACTCAATATATCTTCTAGCCCAACCTTCTGACTCATCTCAAACTTCTTTCTACTACTCTTTCCAATGCACAACCCTATCGCTCCTCCTATACATCTATCAATGTATCCTCTACACCCACTCTCTAATTTATCCCAAACCCCATGCCACTACTATCAATATCTTTAATCTACATATACTTACCTCCTTTATGTATCTATATAATTTCAATGTACTTATGGATCTATATATATATCACTTTCGTTTAATTTAGCATTTCCAATGCACTACCCTATTTCTCAGCGGGGAACATCCTTTACAACCCGGTAATGACACCGCAGTGCCATTACAACGCTGGTTTCACAACGCAAGTCGTTACCACGACTTGCACTGGAGGGCGCTCTAGGCTAAGGAATAGTAGATTTACTATTCCAGCACCTTCCCTACTGTAAGTAGGCTGGTGTTGGAATAGTAAATCTTACTATTCCTAAGTCCAGCACCCTACAGCGCAAGTCGTGGTAACGACTTGCGTTGTAAAACCTGCGTTGTGATGGGCTGCGGTGTTTTATACTGCGTTGTACCGTCATACATCCTTTCTCAGCCTATACTTCACTCAATATATCTTCTAGCCCAACCTTCTGACTCATCTCAAACTTCTTTCTACTACTCTTTCCACTGCACTACCCCATCTCTCATCCTATACATCTATCCTCTACATCCACTCTCTCATTTATCCCAAACCACGTACCACTACTATGATCGCCAAAATAACCCTTTCTAGACTCTCTCCTACTCTACCCCTTCCTGCATCATCTGACACCTCTTTTTACTATACCGATCCCCTAAAACAAACCTTTTTAAACTCTTCCCTCCGACTCCTCCCCTGCAAAACTCATTTTTACTCATCCAAAAGCCTCCTCAAACTGCTAAGACATAAAAAATTCAAAAAAATCCTTCACTCTTTCATCCCTCCACTAACCTTTTCAATCAAGATTAACAGACTAACACGTTAACTTCTCAAATTCCATATTCAACTATACTAATTCACTACTAATCCTTTATTGGGTTCCAGAGTAGCGTGCTACCTGCCAATAAAGAGTCTCAACACCCCATCCGGGTTACAAGTGCTATATAAATGTAAACCTTTTTCCTTTTCTGCCCCTCCCCAACCCTTCTCAATCCAAATAACTGATTTACATATCCAACACTAAAATTACTCTCATGTTTCACCATACTAATTCAAGACTAAGCCAGAATGGTTACAGAGTAGCGTGCTACTTGCGCTTTAAAACCCCATCAGGGATGCAAGCACTATATAAATACAAACCTCTTTCTGTCTTCTATCCTGCCACCGACCCTTCTCTACCCAAATAACTGAATAAAATATCCACTACTCAAATTACTAATCCTGTATGGGTTCTAGAGCGGCATGCTACTCGCCAGAAAAGCGCTTCACCACCCCTCAGGGGTAACAAGTGCTATATGAATGCAAATCTTTCTTCCCCTTTTATCTCTCCGCTATCCTTCTCACTCCAAATAACTGACTAAATATCGACCACTGAAATTACTTCATATTTCACCATATTAATTCACCACTGATCCTTTATGGGCTTCCTGAATAGCGTGCATCAACATCAACAAGTGCTATATAACTACAAACCTTTTTCCTCTTCTATCCTTCTGCTATCATTCCAAATCCAAATAACTGACTAACCTTTACACCACTTAAAATGTATTTGCATGTTTCACTATACTAATTCAACACTAATCCTCTATGGGTCCCAGAGTAGCGTGCTACTCGCGTGCTACTCGCCAAAAAAGCGCTTAAACGCCTCGTCAGGGGTAGTAAGCGCTATATAAATGCAATTACAATACAATACAATACATGTTTTAAGTCAGCCACTATACATCAAAGGTGGGTTTTGTAAAGGGTATGAATCGAGAGATGCGGCTGGATCTAAAGTTGAAAACAAGGCATGTATGGCGCATCAGAAAAGTAAAGAGTTAATGTTTTCTTTCCTAAAGTGCTGCTCACAGGCAGGTACACAAAAGAATAAATTCAAACATCACCATGACTGCTGGGTGGGTTGCAGAGTGATTTGGGTGTTGAAAAGCTTACAACGTCCTTGGCGACCCAGCCAAACAGTTTAAGGCTAGGGAAGAGGACTGAGTAAGCTCAATATCCTTCTAGGGGCAACCAAGTGCACACAGTAAAAGCTCCAGGGACAGAGGACTCTCCTTGTTTATTTTTAGGGCTGACACTCCCACCAGGTCTCACAGTGGCGATAGTTCTTTGTCTTGTGTGTAAAACTGTGCCCTCCTGTTCTCAATATTTTAAGGATCAGAGGTTCCTAACAAAAAAACAAGTAAAGAGATTCATACATATAGAAATACAATGATCTCTATACTTTGATTGTCCAACTGGACAACATATTTAATTAAATAAATAAGAAAACATATAAGTGGGGACATGTGTATTACACGGAAAAAGGCTCAGGCAATACAGGAAGGCTTGGCCAGAAAGAATCATAGCTGTTAGGCCAACATCAAATATGTGAGAGGACTCAGCACACATTAATGCAAGGTATACATTTTATGTCAGAGTGCATACAATCTACGACGTTTCGATCCCGTTAACCTAAATGCTGGGATCCTCTTCAAGACAGATCAAATGGGTGCCTGAGGCAATAATTCTGCTCACACAGAGTATAGAGAAGCGAGGTGCAAGTGGAACGAATTAAAATGGGAACAACAGGGGGGGGCACTCCAGGTGTTTAGACGAGAACCCTCACTCACCCGAGGGTGACATGCTTCAACATTGGGTCCCTCCACACACTGGGGCCGCAAGTTACTGAGCCTGGACTACAACTGATGTATAAACGTGTACAAATTATAATAGCAAAAGTATCAACATTATACTAAGGCCTATATCCCCACCAACAGTGCACAGTTGTAACGATTTGATGAGTGGGTCAGATGTCCCTACAAAGAAAACGCAAATAGGTAGATATCAAACATATGCATCAATGTACATTTAAAAACAACAAAGTGCACTAACACCTCAAAACGTATGTACATACTCCCAAAGATTGTATATAGTGACCTTACCCAGGGGCAGTATATAACGTCCGACTCTACCATCTACAGAGTCTCTTCACACATAGAGCTCTCTATTGAGGTACAACAATATAGATGAAGGTCAGAGAAAACACAACAGAAACACACACATTTCTGTAAGCTAAAAAGCACAATCCTATGGTGGACAGATATATACACCATGTCTTCGATGAGTTAATGAGCATAATTAAATGCAGATACAGTAGTAAAGACACGGAGTTCAGGAAGAACTTTGCGGGTTACTCTTGTGAGGTGCCCATTGTTCTCTCATACAACTCCGACTGTGTTATGTTTATATCTCTCAAGGGGTAATGGTCTTTATTGGTCAAAACCACTGGTACTAAGGCTGAGCTAAATACGTGCCGTATGGGACAAAATGTAGGGTGATTGTATGTTAACTATAGAGATGGCTGTGAAAAATAAACTATGCTACAAAAGGGGAGGTCTGGCTGTCGAGTATCAAATGGCCGCCAGGTCACAATACACAACAGGCAACGGCCATAGAAATAATCACAACCAAGACCGCAGCCCTTGCAAACCTTAAACCAAGCAGCCCTATGTATAACCTCACCTTGCATGTAGTAATGAGTGTTCTAGGACAACTCTTGCGGAAGTGATTGAACCGCGAGTCGGGTGCCTGTAATGAAGGTCACATCACGCACTTGAGTTAACACTCGCAGACTACCTGGGAAATGTAATACATGGTGATGACCGACATTCAAATGAGCCATACGGACATGGGTTGCCAGCTGATTGTAGTTGCCGTAAAACGGGGGCAGTTACTATCCTAGAGCAAATGCGGGTTTATGAACGTACCACCAGTCAAATGATCAAGGTAACCTCTGCACGGAAACAAGTAATAACATCCTCCATCGCAGCCTTATGGAATCGCCTGAGGCAATTGCCTGTCAACTGAGATTCTGGGACTCAGTCTTGAGTAATAGCAATTTGCTAGGATTTTTCTTGCCTCCATGCATTAAGGTTTGTTTCTGTTAAAGTCTCTGAACCAGGATAGACAACAACAGGCTCTGACCATAAGAGGTCCTAGGTGGCATTTGCTCTTTGCGTATCTCAGCTTTGCCATGCCTAGCATTTTGAAGGCGAAGAGATAAGATTAAAGAGACCGAAGGTTGGGGGCAGGGGGCGCTGTTGTAGAAGGGCTGAAGGGGGCAGACAAGGAGGGAGAAGACTACACAATATTGCAGTTTTTCACAGGAGGTCTCCTGGAGAATAGTGACTTGGAACCAGTTTGGAGGTGCAGTGTCCCAGGGATACAGGTTGTAGGGAGTGCTCTCGTACAGGATATCATTAGACGAGCCAGGTGTGGTGGGTCTGGTCCTTCAGTCATCTGAGCTGAAATTTTTGAAAAGACTCAAGATTTAGTGTTGGGATCACAAATCGTAGCAAAAACTGTTATATTGAAAAGAATCGGAATGTAAAATTCTAATACAGATCTGAAGGATTCAGTGGACTGGAAACATTGGCTCTCATTGCATCCAGCTTGTGATGGGCCATAGCCCAGTAAAGGTTGGTGGCCCGTCTAGTCAAACGTTTTAACTTGTGCTGTTGAAATTACCCATCTGACCAGTTCAGTCCTCTTTGGACACTTGATTGCCTATTTGCTGTGAATTGGAATTTGATAGACCACTCCTATCTGAATGACTGAATACATGTTTTCGCCTGTGTTTAAATTGGAAACACCCGTGCTGCCGAAATCAACCACTTCTAGTAGCATCTCATTTTTCGTGCCAATGTGAAATGTTTTTCTTCCCTACATATCTGCAGTTGATACAACTTTGCAAAATGTTTGCATACACACAGTTGACTTTCAAAAGTGGTAAGGAGGGTAGCATTAGACTAAAACAGGCGTGTTTGTGTGTTTTTTAAAGCATGGTACATGTAACTGTGACCTTGTAAGCACTACCGGCCTCAGCTACTCCAGAGGTCAGATATACCAGCACGAGAACAAGCAAGGAACATCAAAAAGATAGATCTGCACAGAGAACTTTGTAACCATCCCTATACATGGTAATAGGATCCCTAGACTTTCATGTATATAGTCAGCGATTCCTTCAATAAACATTGAAAGCAGTTTTTCGGCATATTTTACCCATCTTGTTTTATAATTTTTACATTACTATTTCTACTATTTTATTTGAGCTTTTCAGTACTTTCTTTTCGAATTGATAGCAGTTGTTATTGATGTCTGAAGTCCTCCTCAGCACCTGAGGCTGAATAAAGCTTTTAAGTTCGGCCAGCAATCCTATTGGTAAACCAAATGCTTGCTCGCCTCTGACTGCGAGCCTCTGATGTGGGCATCGGCGGAACCCCGGTGAAGCCTGTCAAACGTCTGTCCGCCCACCACTGCTTCCCTGCTAACAGGATTCCCGGAACTACCACCTGTAAAAAGCAAGTCCGATAGATAGGGCAAGATCAAACAGCGTGTCTGCAGCAATGCACACCCCGTGCTTGTGTTGTTGAAAGTGCTTTAGCGTCTGAAAAATGTAGCCCTTAGGTAGTGTGTTCTTGCTGGGTCTCATTGCTGTCTCCGGTTGGCCAAGCTGCCCACGCTCCTCTGAGATGTCTCCCCAGAATTGCACATTTTCATTTGACTGCTGTGCGGTCTGTAACGCGAGCCCCTCTTATGCTTTAGACACAGCACTGCCTCCTCCTAGTCTGCACATGCCTTTCGTGGCATGCAAAGCAAATAGCAATGTCCTACCTTTTCTTCGCTCTACTGTTCTCCTGTTACGATAATAGAGCTGGTAATGTTCCTGCTGACTCATAGAGGCAGTGGCACGTTCCTTTGTTGCTCATTTGCTAAGGCCTTTTGTGAATTCCCCCTTTGATTGTGAGGGTAATGCAAGGACCTGACCAGCTCCCCAATGGCTTCTCTGCGGATGGTTTCCTTGGGTAAACAGAAAGTGATGACAGCAATGGACTACTGAGCCATCTGCGCTTGCCTTTCCAAGCTTATTCTTTTCTGTCTTTATATTCTCTCTTCCCATGATAGTTTCCAATTTGTAACTGTAAATGAATGAATTCTGGGGCATATTATCAAGCCCGCGATAAAAGCGTTAGCGACTTATTAAAGTCGCTAACGCATTTTTTTATTATCGCACTATTCTCAATACGTCTCTAACCGGAGTTAGAGATGTATTCTTGACTTCATCTATCGCCCTCGCGCTGGGGGCGATAGATAACGCTAATGGGATGCAGGGTGGGCGTTCCCACGTCCAACCACATGTAGAATGTGGTTGGAGGTGGTAACACCCTATTATCAAGGCAGGCGTTGGGAGAAGGAGACCTGCGATAAACTCGTTTATCGCAGGTCTCCCAACGCCTGCTTTGATCAGGTGTTAGGCATTGTTAACATGGGAGTGTGGATCATAAAGCTGAATCCACCCCCCCATATTATCAAGGCACACATTAGCGCGTGACAACAACGCTTGTTTTCACGCGCTAATGTTCCCTATTGCCAACTATCGCCGGTTAATATCGCCTACGTGTTGCACATTGATAATAACGCGCTATCACGGCGATAAAATCCGGCGATAGCCGGCGATAGGGAAATGTGCGATGTGCGTTTTGTAACACACATCTTGATAATTTGCCCCTCTGTTTCTAGATACGGGTGGGCTTGACTCGAGTAATTGAGTATAATGTAAGCATGCAAGATTATTTTAATTACGTGAGAAGAGTATTTCTCCATTTAGCACTATTTTTTTGTGCAAACATTCCCCCTCACGTTCAAAATGGAACCAGGAATGCATTTTGCACAAAGAAATAGCGCTACAGAACATAAATGGTAAGCGTAAGCAGCTGTTCGTATGCGCTAATTGTGTATTTGAGGTAGGATTTTCACCCAGTGCATGCCTGGCATTTCGTGCTATGTTCTTATTGCAAAAGGCCCCATTTATGTCCAAAATGGATACGAGAAGGCATTTTGCAATAAGAAATAGCGCTAAAGGTGATGTTGGGGTAAAATATTATTACCAACTTACTCTTGGCATCTAGCACTATTTTCTTAGTCAGAAATGCACACTTGCATTCAAAATGGAAGCAAGGATTTACGTTCAGAAATAGCGCTAAATACGACAGAAGACAAATGGCGAGCAGGAGCTGCCACTCACGGTCGCTAGATGTGCTCTACCTAGGATTGTTTTTTGCAAATAACTCTTAATTGCGTGAGCAGGTGTATCACATTATTACCAGTAAGTCTGCATCAAAGGGTAACGCAGAATTACCTAAATTACTCAGATTATGAAAACTTAAAAATTACATACTTTATATATATATTTCTATAATGGGTAGTGAAGGAGTTGATTTTATTGTTTGCAGTTAATTACATTCATAGTGTAACCAAGGCAAGTAGACAAGTGTCTCCCCCACCTGAAATTAGCAAATCTTCAATCATTCCAGGCTTCTTCTTGTTCTAGTTATTGTCTCCATAAAAGGCATTGATCAGAAGGTTGTGAAATAATTCGTAAGATTTTGCCATGTGCAATATTAGGGAAGTTATACAACATAATAAAACAGCCAACTTTGTAGACCACGGGTTTGCCCCCAAGGAAGTCTATTTTAGAAAATATTTATTTTCTACTCAATTCAGTGGGAATAATTTTATTGACTTAGTAAATATGATCAGCTGAGAGGACGCACATGATCAAACCTGTGAGCAGCAAGTTCAACTCAGGTCTTTGCGGTGGATTCATTAGTCTACTGAGCCCCTAGATACTCTGGGCAAGTGTTTGTGTACCACTGATATACAGGCATAGGGGAAGACAGGAACTTGTGGAGGTATACTACAGTGACAATGAAACACACATTAATGGGGACTCGGAGAGTGTAGACTCTGGAATAGATAGACCCAGGTAGGGTAGGGGGGTTAACTCACATAAATTAGTGTAGCCTAATCATGCAGAATTACCTAAGAATTTTATGAGATTACGCTTAATTACGCAAGAGGAGTAGATCTGCAGTTTGAGCTATTTCTTAGTGCAAAAATGTCCTCTTGCATCCAAAATGGATGCTTAAATGCATACTGCGGTAATAAATAGTGCTAAATGTAGCAGAACACAAATAGCGAACAAAAAATGTGCTCTTGTTGTAGGATTCCCTTCCCCCAATTGAGTAGAAGTAATTGCATTATCATCAGCAATTCTTTAGCAGTGGAACTTTACACAAAACCATCTGATCGAAACACCCTCTTGCACTACAATAGCAATCACCCCAGGAGCCAAAAGGACAATATCCCTTTGGGCCAGTATTTAAGAATAAGACGAAACTGCACAGACATTAGAGATTTCAATAAACATGCGGATGCCCTATCGCTCAAACTAAAAGAAAGAGAATATCCTAAACATCTAATTAGAAAAGCATATAAACGTGCCAAATATTACGACAGAGAATCTTTATTCTCCAAAGAACAAAAACGGATGGATACTTCAGAAAACAGATTGATATTTGTTACAAATTTTAGTACAGCCAGTAACAAAGTGAAGAATATAATTAATAGAAACTGGTCACTTTTAAAGAAGAACAACGGTGAAAAACTCCCGAAGCCAATGTTCAGCTTCCGCAGAAATAAAACAGTTAGGAATTGCTTGGTCCATACATTCAGGGATGAAAAAATTGAAAGCCAACAAACGATTGACAAAAGGCCTTTACCAGTTGGTAATTTTTGTTGCAATATGTGTACAAACTGTGCGACATTAATGAAAGTGGACATCATTGAGCACAATGGTATCAGATATAGAATAAAAAACTTCATCAATTGTAAAACCAAAAATCTAGTTTACCTGATACTTTGCCCATGCAATAAAGCCTACATTGGTGAAACCTCTAGAGAGATCAAAACCAGGGTAACAGAACATAAATCAGCAATTAGAACAAAAAAGAGAACAGCGCCCCTCGTGGAACATTGGTTGTCCCACAATCACCAAATTGAAGACTTGAAATGGTGCGGTATAGAGGTAATGAAACAAACCCTCAGAGGCGGTGATATACAGACTAAGAGAAAAAGAAGGGAACAATTTTTTATGTCCCTCTTCAATACCTTTAGGACAGGGCTGAATAATAAAGAAGAATGGGAAAGACTGATCCTATAGGACATGCACTGCCCCAACATAATTAGACTCTTAACTTGCAAGATAGCATTAAAAGTATATGCAACTAATTTCTGTTGTAGCTAACTACATATATAGCATCCTTTGTCCCAAAACTAATGTGATCAGATGCCCTATAATGTAACCTTATGACACACTAAGTCTATTTGTTTTCTTCGAGTTGTTCATGGAACTATCTTGGCCGAAGTAGAACTGTACGCACCCTTGAATATTGCTACACTATTTATGTTTAATCACGAGAATACTATATGACTACAATGATTGTTGCCTATAAAGCCATGTAAATATGCTAAGAATTGTATGTAGAACTGTATACCATGAGACCTACTAAGTCAATCGCTTGTAATTGATGAACAAGCCAAAAATAGTAGATGACACTATATGGGGTGTATGAACAAATGTACGATCTATCGCAAAAGGTATTAAGCATAATACCCTAATGAATATGTTATAAGGAAAAGTCTGTGTTAACCAGGCTGTTAGATGATAATATGCAGTGCGGAAATATAAAAATGTATGTTGTATTGTATTATGGACTAATCTCACCATGACAGAGGAAGATGTTTCATGATAAATCAATGTTAGGTACATAGAGATTCAGTCTATTTTCAACATGGGCGGTTTTATATCTTGTATATATCAATCCTGTGATATACTCAACATGACCCATAGGAACATGATACATACTGATATGTTAAGTAAGTATTATTACAAACTAAACTCCCCTTATGAATATGTTTTAATGAAAAGTCTATGTTGACCAGGCTGTCAGATTATAAGATGTAGGGTGGAAAACATATAGATACAGAAATGCATGTTGTATAATATTGTGGATTAATCTCACCATGATAGAGGAAGATGTCGCTTGATAAATCGATGTTAACCATACAGAAATACAGTCTACCTTAGAAATGGGCGGGTTTACATACTGTACAAATTAATCCTGGATCAAACTTAACATGACCCATAGGAACGTGAGAGATACCGATATATCAAGGAAGAATAATAACAAGCTGAACTCTTCCCAATTCAAAATGGCCGCCGTCCTCGGAAACAAAATCGGATAAAACACTAATATTGTAAATGTGTCCAACATACACATAGCAGGTTATCACATGCTAAAAGCAACCACCTTTGCCTGTTTTCATAACTTTTCTAAATGTATTCATAACTACCAATGAAAAAATACACTAAGGATGGGAATACAATCCGTCTTGAAGGGACGACTTCCGAGGCAGGGAACCTGACATTCAGGGCATGCCTTCCTTTTTTATGTGGACTCGGGTTTGTCCGATGTATGTATTAATTCCTCCATAGTTAAGGGAACGTTAATGAGTAAAAAATTCAGGATTAGAAAAATATATTCTTTTTACAAACACCGACGATCCTGTGCACTTCCGGGGCAATAAGAGAAGAGACAGCATTTAAACAGACCTCGCGTCCCGGTAAATTATCTACCCGGATGACGAGTAACACGGAGGAGCAGGGAGGCTGACCGCAAACTACGAGGTATGTAAACTAGAGGAGGCAGGAACTAGGTTCTAAATGTTTAACGCTAAAAGTCCCTTTAGGTCTAAAACGCCGCCCGTGGAGCATAAATGTGTAAAAAGAAACCAACTTTTATTCTTATGGGCAGGCTGAACAACAACAGGGCATACCCCCCTTTTTTTTAAAAAATGGCTGTCATAAATATATTTTTGGACTAAACTCAGAGAGACATGTTGAATATAATTTCAATACTAGCAAGAAACATGTCACTTAGGCTTAATGCCAAACATTTATTAACATATAAGGATAAAATAGCACATGTTGCTCTTTTTTTGATAATATACTACTATCCTTAATAGCATGAGACTCACATACGTTCCCTTTACTTAAACAGGTGAAACAGCAATCAACTAAATAAACACAGCATTTGAAAGAGGATACATAGCTGTGGTAAGTGGATGACACATCCGTGGTTTTTATTAGGACGGTGAGTCATGGTAGTCCCATTACATTTATATGTCCTACCTTACAGGGATCCTAAATTGAGAAAAGGACCTAAGGCTATCCCCCCATAGAATTTGTCTGAGAGAGAAGTCCGGTGGCTCCTCCGGTGTTCATTATTTTGTACCGTGAATTGAAAACAGGTAATTTTTTAAGAACTAAACGGAGTACAAAGAAAAGGTAGACTAAAGTATTCCTCACTAAAAAAACCTTATTAATTTTCTCGATCAAGGTGCTATGTAAACAGAAGGAATAGATGTTATACAGCTATCTGGTTGTTTCTAAGAAGTCTTCCAAATGGTTAAAAAGGAAACTTCGAAAATATCAGGTATTCACTCTCACTTTTTAGATAAATTTCCCCTTAAAAGAGGGGTTGTCTACCTCACTATTTAAAAGCTTAAAGCAAGGGCTTAGTGTTATTGTATAGTTTGAGATCAAAGGGAGGTCCTTATATAAGCACGCCTTTTTTAGATAATAAAGAATGTTATACTGTAGGTGGAAATGCACACCAGATAGGATAGCAAATACTGTATTAAAGATTATGTGTTGAATGTACATATATCTAAAATTATGTTGTTTAAATCCTAGATTAATTTTGGACTGTCAAAGTGTCCTGAAGAAGGTGTAAATAATACAAACAAACACCGAAACGCAGCGTCGACCTTTGTACTTTGACTTTTTTAGATTTGTTTCACTTTGGTGAATATTTTATTGTATTTTACTTAGATTGTAACCCTGACAGGGAGGCATTTTAATAAATTATGTTTATACTTTTTACTTTTCTGGTGTATTTGCTTACCTAGTAGATTTGACTACTTAATATCTTTGGGAGGTATCAAAATGAACAGTGCTTGATATTCAGAGTACCACTACATTGTGATGTGATTAGGGCAGGACCTTTAGAAATTAACTTTGCCCTAGTACTGCCTTGTTCCATTCAGTATTCCTGATCTTATTGAGCTTATTACAAACCACAGGTCCCCTTTTTTCTGCAGTTCTCTCCCCTTACCTGTGTCTAATAACCAGGGGAACCTTCCAATATATTTTTGGTGTTTATGTGTACAGCTTGTTAGCTGGGAAGGATAATACTACTAATATTGAATTATATATTATTACCAACGGTGTTTCCTAAAATATATAAATGGACACCCTAAAAACAAAAGGTTTTTCTGAGGGGAATTCAACCAAATTATAAATGGTACCTCTAAAAATTATTCCTCAATATCCACAACAAATTGCGATGAGGAAAAATGGCGCGAACTTTGGAATAATAAAAAGAAATTGGTTAGAACCGAATTACATGCAGATTTTCTAATTGATTACTGTAAAAAGGGTATCATTCCAAAAGGCTTACAGGTAAAAAATGAACCTGGTATTTTCATACGCCACGCTAAATTTATAGAGAATTGGACCGTCATCGCTAATCGATGTAGTAGAGATTGGATGTTGCTTATCATCGAAACAGCCACCTCTATATTGACTATTGATAAAAAAGAAATTGAAGAACTTGAAAGTAAACTCCAAGGGAACACTGCCTTAGAAGATGCAAAGAAAAAACTTGAAGACATCCAAAAGGATGTCTCCAGCTATAAAGATTATCTTCTAAACAAAAAGTCAAATAAATTTAGAAAAGATGTTGCCAATTACAATCTAGAGGCAGTATATCCTTACATCCAAAAAGATTTCTTTGACAGACCGAGAGAAGAACATTTCAATCGGAACCAATGGCAACAACCTAAAAGAGTCTACCCAAAAAAGAGAGTGACCTTTTCAGATTCCTCATACACAAATGCAGAATCTGACAATGAAACCAACACAGATAACACTAATAATGGTGAAACTTCCTCTAACCAGAGCTCCCTACCTTTTTAAGATCATCGATCCCAGAAGGGGAACCAAAACCGAGGGAGAGGCAGAGGGAGAGGGAATTTTTACCCTCAACCTCCACAGCAAAAGAGGCCATACATGAAGACACGGAGTCAATCCAAATGGGATTAAACAGCAAAAAAGCTGCCATCATTAACTTATCAAATATTAGTTTGACTCCAGATGAGAGAGCAGTTTTAGAAAAAGGTTTAGGATACGCCATTACCACAAGACTAGACAAATTTAATCTTGAAAGAGATCTTCAAGGTTTCTTCAGGAAAGTCAGGCTACAGGATTTCTTTAAAAATAAAGAACAGAAAGAGCGGACAGAAAATAAATCAGGACTCAAATTAAAGTCAGACTGGACCCCTACAATTGGCATGGTTCATAAACAAGTTGATCTCTTTGAACAAGTTGTGGAGAGTAATATATCTGACCTACTAGAACAACCAATAATAAACAATCACAATCTCAGCAAAGCAGAAAACTTAGCACTTAAAGACCTGGAAAATAATAGAAATCTCACAGTAAAACCTGGAGATAAGGGCGGAAGTATCGTTCTCATGAATACTGAAGATTATAATAGAAGAATGATGCTCCTCCTAAACAACACTGAACATTATTGCAAATCCAACAGAAGTGAGTGGAACGTACTAATCTTAAAAGTAAGCTCCCTATTAGACTTTGCTAAGGAAGATGAAATCATATGCGAGGATGAATTTAGATTTCTCAAAAACAAATCTCCCATCATACCAGCATTATATGGACTTCCAAAGGTCCACAAAAATCTACTGGATCCACCTATGCAGCCCATTGTGTCCAGCATCAACTCAATAACAGAACTACTCAGCAGATATGTGGACACATTTTTACAGCCTCTAGTAACTGTCCAACATGCTTACATTAAAGATACAACCAGTATGATAGACAAAGTAGAAGGCCACCCTTATGACATCCAAAGCCAATGGTTAGTAACGCTAGATATTGAGGCCCTCTACACCAACATCCCACAGGATGATACCATCAAGATGTTAGAGGGCCTTTTTAACAAAGAAACTGGAGATTTAAGTAGTCATGCAACATTTATAATTGAATGTGTGACGATCATCCTCAAAAATAACATCTTTCTGTTCAAAAATGATTTCTACAAACAGGTCAAAGGCACCAGCATGGGAGCCACCTGTGCTCCCAGCCTGGCCTGTTTGTATGTAGCAGCTTTCGAGAATAAGCACATTTTCAACAACGTAGCCCCGTATTTCGAAAACATCACTTGTTGGTCGAGGTTTATTGATGATATTTTTTTTATTTGAACCGGAACCATTGAAGACCTCACCGACTTCATTAGCTGGCTTAACCTTGGAGATGTGAACCTACATTTCACCTCCAAATACAACAAAGAGAGTATCGAAATCTTAGATATTAATATTAAAGTAAATAATGGCACTTTAGCAGTGGAACTTTACACAAAACCATCTGATCGAAACACCCTCTTGCACTACAATAGCAATCACCCCAGGAGCCAAAAGGACAATATCCCTTTTGGCCAGTATTTAAGAATAAGACGAAACTGCACAGACATTAGAGATTTCAATAAACATGCGGATGCCCTATCGCTCAAACTAAAAGAAAGAGGATATCCTAAACATCTAATTAGAAAAGCATATAAACGTGCCAAATATTACGACAGAGAATCTTTAATCTCCAAAGAACAAAAACGGATGGATACTTCAGAAAACAGATTGATATTTGTTACAAATTTTAGTACAGCCAGTAACAAAGTGAAGAATATAATTAATAGAAACTGGTCACTTTTAAAGAAGAACAACGGTGAAAAACTCCCGAAGCCAATGTTCAGCTTCCGCAGAAATAAAACAGTTAGGAATTGCTTGGTCCATACATTCAGGGATGAAAAAATTGAAAGCCAATAAACGATTGACAAAAGGCCTTTACCGGTTGGTAATTTTTGTTGCAATATGTGTACAAACTGTGCGACATTAATGAAAGTGGACATCATTGAGCACAATGGTATCAGACATAGAATAAAAAACTTCATCAATTGTAAAACCAAAAATCTAGTTTACCTGATACTTTGCCCATGCAATAAAGCCTACATTGGTGAAACCTCTAGAGAGATCAAAACCAGGGTAACAGAACATAAATCAGCAATTAGAACAAAAAAGAGAACAGCGCCCCTCGTGGAACATTGGTTGTCCCACAATCACCAAATTGAAGACTTGAAATGGTGCGGTATAGAGGTAATGAAACAAACCCTCAGAGGCGGTGATATACAGACTAAGAGAAAAAGAAGGGAACAATTTTTTATGTCCCTCTTCAATACCTTTAGGACAGGGCTGAATAATAAAGAAGAATGGGAAAGACTGATCCTATAGGACATGCACTGCCCCAACATAATTAGACTCTTAACTTGCAAGATAGCATTAAAAGTATATGCAACTAATTTCTGTTGTAGCTAACTACATATATAGCATCCTTTGTCCCATAACTAATGTGATCAGATGCCCTATAATGTAACCTTATGACACACTAAGTCTATTTGTTTTCTTCGAGTTGTTCATGGAACTATCTTGGCCGAAGTAGAACTGTACGCACCCTTGAATATTGCTACACTATTTATGTTTAATCACGAGAATACTATATGACTACAATGATTGTTGCCTATAAAGCCATGTAAATATGCTAAGAATTGTATGTAGTACTGTATACCATGAGACCTACTAAGTCAATCGCTTGTAATTGATGAACAAGCCAAAAATAGTAGATGACACTATATGGGGTGTATGAACAAATGTACGATCTATCGCAAAAGGTATTAACCATAATACCCTAATGAATATGTTATAAGGAAAAGTCTGTGTTAACCAGGCTGTTAGATGATAATATGCAGTGCGGAAATATAAAAATGTATGTTGTATTGTATTATGGACTAATCTCACCATGACAGAGGAAGATGTTTCATGATAAATCAATGTTAGGTACATAGAGATTCAGTCTATTTTCAACATGGGCGGTTTTATATCTTGTATATATCAATCCTGTGATATACTCAACATGACCCATAGGAACATGATACATACTGATATGTTAAGTAAGTATTATTACAAACTAAACTCCCCTTATGAATATGTTTTAATGAAAAGTCTATGTTGACCAGGCTGTCAGATTATAAGATGTAGGGTGGAAAACATATAGATACAGAAATGCATGTTGTATAATATTGTGGATTAATCTCACCATGATAGAGGAAGATGTCGCTTGATAAATCGATGTTAACCATACAGAAATACAGTCTACCTTAGAAATGGGCGGGTTTACATACTGTACAAATTAATCCTGGATCAAACTTAACATGACCCATAGGAACGTGAGAGATACCGATATATCAAGGAAGAATAATAACAAGCTGAACTCTTCCCAATTCAAAATGGCCGCCGTCCTCGGAAACAAAATCGGATAAAACACTAATATTGTAAATGTGTCCAACATACACATAGCAGGTTATCGCATGCTAAAAGCAACCACCTTTGCCTGTTTTCATAACTTTTCTAAATGTATTCATAACTACCAATGAAAAAATACACTAAGGATGGGAATACAATCCGTCTTGAAGGGACGACTTCCGAGGCAGGGAACCTGACATTCAGGGCATGCCTTCCTTTTTTATGTGGACCCGGGTTTGTCCGATGTATGTATTAATTCCTCCATAGTTAAGGGAACGTTAATGAGTAAAAAATTCAGGATTAGAAAAATATATTCTTTTTACAAACACCGACGATCCTGTGCACTTCCGGGGCAATAAGAGAAGAGACAGCATTTAAACAGACCTCGCGTCCCGGTAAATTATCTACCCGGATGACGAGTAACACGGAGGAGCAGGGAGGCCGACCGCAACCTACGAGGTATGTAAACTAGAGGAGGCAGGAACTAGGTTCTAAATGTTTAACGCTAAAAGTCCCTTTAGGTCTAAAACGCCGCCCGTGGAGCATAAATGTGTAAAAAGAAACCAACTTTTATTCTTATGGGCAGGCTGAACAACAACAGGGCATACCCCCCCTTTTTTTAAAAAAATGGCTGTCATAAATATATTTTTGGACTAAACTCAGAGAGACATGTTGAATATAATTTCAATACTAGCAAGAAACATGTCACTTAGGCTTAATGCCAAACATTTATTAACATATAAGGATAAAATAGCACATGTTGCTCTTTTTTTGATAATATACTACTATCCTTAATAGCATGAGACTCAAATACGTTCCCTTTACTTAAACAGGTGAAACAGCAATCAACTAAATAAACACAGCATTTGAAAGAGGATACATAGCTGTGGTAAGTGGATGACACATCCGTGGTTTTTATTAGGACGGTGAGTCATGGTAGTCCCATTACATTTATATGTCCTACCTTACAGGGATCCTAAATTGAGAAAAGGACCTAAGGCTATCCCCCCATAGAATTTGTCTGAGAGAGAAGTCCGGTGTACCGTGAATTGAAAACAGGTAATTTTTTAAGAACTAAATGGAGTACAAAGAAAAGGTAGACTAAAGTATTCCTCACTAAAAAAACCTTATTAATTTTCTCGATCAAGGTGCTATGTAAACAGAAGGAATAGATGTTATACAGCTATCCGGTTGTTTCTAAGAAGTCTTCCAAATGGTTAAAAAGGAAACTTCGAAAATATCAGGTATTCACTCTCACTTTTTAGATAAATTTCCCCTTAAAAGAGGGGTTGTCTACCTCACTATTTAAAAGCTTAAAGCAAGGGCTTAGTGTTATTGTATAGTTTGAGATCAAAGGGAGGTCCTTATATAAGCACGCCTTTTTTAGATAATAAAGAATGTTATACTGTAGGTGGAAATGCACACCAGATAGGATAGCAAATACTGTATTAAAGATTATGTGTTGAATGTACATATATCTAAAATTATGTTGTTTAAATCCTAGATTAATTTTGGACTGTCAAAGTGTCCTGAAGAAGGTGTAAATAATACAAACAAACACCGAAACGCAGCGTCGACCTTTGTACTTTGACTTTTTTAGATTTGTTTCACTTTGGTGAATATTTTATTGTATTTTACTTAGATTGTAACCCTGACAGGGAGGCATTTTAATAAATTATGTTTATACTTTTTACTTTTCTGGTGTATTTGCTTACCTAGTAGATTTGACTACTTAATATCTTTGGGAGGTATCAAAATGAACAGTGCTTGATATTCAGAGTACCACTACATTGTGATGTGATTAGGGCAGGACCTTTAGAAATTAACTTTGCCCTAGTACTGCCTTGTTCCATTCAGTATTCCTGATCTTATTGAGCTTATTACAAACCACAGGTCCCCTTTTTTCTGCAGTTCTCTCCCCTTACCTGTGTCTAATAACCAGGGGAACCTTCCAATATATTTTTGGTGTTTATGTGTACAGCTTGTTAGCTGGGAAGGATAATACTACTAATATTGAATTATATATTATTACCAACGGTGTTTCCTAAAATATATAAATGGACACCCTAAAAACAAAAGGTTTTTCTGAAGAGGAATTCAACCAAATTATAAATGGTACCTCTAAAAATTATTCCTCAATATCCACAACAAATTGCGATGAGGAAAAATGGCGCGAACTTTGGAATAATAAAAAGAAATTGGTTAGAACCGAATTACATGCAGATTTTCTAATTGATTACTGTAAAAAGGGTATCATTCCAAAAGGCTTACAGGTAAAAAATGAACCTGGTATTTTCATACGCCACGCTAAATTTATAGAGAATTTGACCCTCATCGCTAATCGATGTAGTAGGGATTGGATGTTGCTTATCATCGAAACAGCCACCTCTATATTGATTATTGATAAAAAAGAAATTGAAGAACTTGAAAGTAAACTCCAAGGAATGGAATGGAATGGAATTGGATTTATAGAGCGCATGGCTGCCCTTGAGCGTCCCAGCGCTAAAAACAGATTAATAACAGAGCGGATGAGGAAGAAAGTTTAGGGAATTTTGGGAAAAAGGAAAGTTTTAAGTAGTTTTCTGAACTTAATGTATGAAGGTTCCGTTCGTAGGATCCTGGGCAGGGCATTCCACTTTTTCGCTGCATTTAGAGAAAAGCGACGACCTCCCGTGCGGGCCTTCCTCACTCTGGGAGTGACGGCCATGTTTTCTCCATCGGATCGAAGGGCACGAGTGGCTTTGTAAGGGCAGATCAATCCCCTAAGGGCTGGAGGGCCATTACCTTGGAGGGATTTGTATACAATACATAGTGCCTTGAAGGAGATTCGCTCCTGGATAGGGAGCCAATGCAAGGCTCTAAGCAGGGGTTTAGCTGAGACCCATCTAGGGGCTCCCATAAGGAGCCTTGCTGCGGCATTCTGGACCCGCTGTAGGATGTTAATCGAGGCCAGGGGTGCCGCCAGGAGGAGGGCATTGCCATAATCCAGTCTGGCCAAGATTAGGCCCTGGATCATGAGTTTTCTTGATTCGAAAGGAAGCAGGGGAAGGACCTTCCTCACCGCCCGCAACGATCCAAAGCATCCTCCTGCCACCTTCTGCGCATGAGTCATAAAGGTGAGTTGGGGTTCAAACCAAACCCCAAGACTCTTAACTTTCTCCTTTGGGGGTGGTAGGTCCCCCATACAGGGGGGCCAATGGTCGGGGGACAGAGATGGGAGTGGGTGGCCCATGACCATAATCTCGGTCTTCGCTCCATTGAGTCTAAGTTTGGAGGCAGTCATCCAGGAGAAGATAGCTGACAGGCAGCTTGACAGATCAGATGGGTGTCCCCTTTGTTGTGACAGCGAGACGATGAGTTGAGTATCGTCTGCATAACTAATAGATTTGATCCCGTAGGGGACTACTGCCTCCTCTAACGGGGCCATATAAACATTGAACAGTGTGGGGCTCAGGGAGGAGCCCTGCGGCACCCCACACTGCAAGGGGACGGGTTTGGACATTGAGCCATTCTCCCAAATCCTAAATGATCTTTTGTCAAGGAAAGACTCGAGCCACCTAAGAGCCGACCCTGTGATGCCCAACTTGGCAAGGCGCTGGACCAAGATTGGGTGATCGACGGTATCGAATGCAGCGCTTAGATCCAGGAGGATCAAGGCTGCAGATCCCCCTGAATCTAAGATGCATCTTGCTTCTTCAGTAGCAACTAGAAGGGCAGTGTCTGTACTCTGACCCGGGCGAAATCCAGTTTGGGAGTCGCTCAGAAGACCATTCTTTTCCAAATAGTCTGAGAGCTGCCTGTTCACCAGCTTCTCAGCCACTTTTCCCATTCCTGGGAGCAAGGAAATTGGGCGGTAGTTGGCCATATCAGAGGGATCTAAACCTGGTTTTTTAAGGAGTGTTTTAATTTTAGCTTGCTTCCAGCTGGGGGGGACAATGCCAGTGGCGAGTGAGGTGTTTAGGAGCTCCGTGGCCGTAGGTGAGATCGTAACCAAAATTTGTTTGAGAATGTGCATAGGGGCTGGGTCGGATGGGGAGCCACTTTTTATGATTGCTAATGTGTTACTGAAGTCTTCCCTAGTGATGGCACTAAAGACCTCGAGCTGGGGGCTGGGAGACACGGGGGTAAGGGCTTCTCTCAACAGTTGAGTGGGCATTTGGGGAAGGCTATCTAGGATTTTTTTAATTTTGCCATCAAAAAACTCCGCTAACTGATCGCATCTTAATTCGGGGTCCCTGTGTATGGTTATAGTGGCAGGGATTTTAAGCAATTGATTAACAATTTTGAAAGTTTCCCTGGAGGAGTTAGCTGATGTTTTAATTTTCTCCTTAAAGAATTCTGCTTTAGACTTCTGCCGTGCAGCTTTGTAGAGTCTCAGAGCGGCCTGGTAGGAGGTTTTACTAAGAGTTGACCAGTCTTTCCTCCACTTCCTTTCTAGTTTCTTACAGGCTTTTCTGAGGTCTCTCAATTCAGTTGTATACCAGGGGGATTTAAAGGTACTGCTCTTTTTTGTTTTTAATTTAAGAGGAAGAACCGTATCCAGGGAGTTAGTGAGCCAGTTATTAAAGTTTTCATCCGCCAGAAGTGGGTCAGGTTCTGTGTCCGGAATCGATTGTTCAAGGGCCCGAGTGAGATCTCCCACCGCTAGCCTCGGCCAGTCTCTCTGAAGTATACGAGGGCACGTGGCCCGGTCTGTTTCAGGGTGTATTTCCCAAGAGAAAGGGACCAAGAAATGGTCGGACCACGGTAGGGGCAGGGGAGATTGAGCTCTAAGCTTGGGGAGATTAGAAAAAATGGGGTCTAACAAATGACCTTTATTGTGGGTAGGTTCCCTATTTATGAGATCCAATTCGAAAGCTTTTAGATTCGCAATGACATCAACTGCTGTTTTATCATTAGGATCGTCAAAATGCAGATTCAGGTCTCCCAAAACCAAAAAATTGGAGGACCGAGCTGCAGCTGTTAAGGTGGATTCTAAAAGGGAGTCTAAAAATTGCTTTAGGTTACCCGGCGGGCGGTAAATGAGGAAACCCGAGAGGGAGGATGTAGGTGTCAATTGAATGTTGAAACCCGTGCTCTCCGTGTCTAAGATTCCACAATCCTCCAATCTACAGGTCAGGGATTCCTTATGAATTATAGCAAGACCCCCCCCTTTCCCCTTATCTCGGTTACAGGTCTGAATCCTGAAACCGCAAGGTAGGGCAGAGATGGTATCAAAATCAGTGAAAGGGGTTAACCAGGTTTCCGTGAGGAAAAGCAGGTCAAGGTTGCTGTCCTCGATCAGCAAGTTGATTTCTAGCGCATGTTTTGGCAAAGATCTACAATTAAGTAATGCCATCCTCAGGACTTGACGGGTTTTCTTGCCGTTGGTCCCCGCAGATCCAGGCTCGGGGCAGGACCGACAGCGGCAGAACGGAGCCATCGTCCAGTCTTGTTGAGAGCAACCTGGATCGCCGCGGTTTTGTAATGCCAGCAGTTGATCCCTGGTGAGGGCGGCGAGATCGTGCCGAGAAATGGGCATAGAGGCTGGCCCTAGGCCCGATCTGGGCCGGACGGGCCCAGACGGGCTTGCCTCTGGCGCGCCTCCGGCGCGCCATCGGTGCGCCCGCTGCGCCCGCCCGCTGCGCGGACAGGGAATGGCCTCCATTTGTGTAGCACCCGGGCCGTGATTCGCCCGTCCGCTAGAGCGCTGAACCTACTCTCTCCCCAAGATGGCGGCCAAAGTCGCCGCCCTTCGGGAGCCTCTTCAGTCCGAGTGTGGCCCTAAATCGGCCCTCGGAGAGCTGGGCACACCGGGGATAAGCGTCCCACGTGTGAAAGTGAAGGCTGTGCAAATTAGCAGCTAAAACACAATTTATCACAATCAGGTCAGCACACACAAAAGTTAAAACAGTATTAAAATATTTGTTTTTTTTTTAAAAGGATCAAGGGCCTAGCTCCCGGCTTTTCGCCTCAGGAGCGCTCTGAAATAATGCTTGTAAGGTGGGTCAGCTCCTCGAAAGTGCTCCTTTTAAGCACCCGGGCCGTGATTCGCCCGTCCGCTAGAGCGCTGAACCTACTCTCTCCCCAAGATGGCGGCCAAAGTCGCCGCCCTTCGGGAGCCTCTTCAGTCCGAGTGTGGCCCTAAATCGGCCCTCGGAGAGCTGGGCACACCGGGGATAAGCGTCCCACGTGTGAAAGTGAAGGCTGTGCAAATTAGCAGCTAAAACGCAATTTATCACAATCAGGTCAGCACACACAAAAGTTAAAACAGTATTAAAATATTTGTTTTCTTTTTTAAAAGGATCAAGGGCCTAGCTCCCGGCTTTTCGCCTCAGGAGCGCTCTGAAATAATGCTTGTAAGGTGGGTCAGCTCCTCGAAAGTGCTCCTTTTAAGCACCCGGGCCGTGATTCGCCCGTCCGCTAGAGCGCTGAACCTACTCTCTCCCCAAGATGGCGGCCAAAGTCGCCGCCCTTCGGGAGCCTCTTCAGTCCGAGTGTGGCCCTAAATCGGCCCTCGGAGAGCTGGGCACACCGGGGATAAGCGTCCCACGTGTGAAAGTGAAGGCTGTGCAAATTAGCAGCTAAAACGCAATTTATCACAATCAGGTCGGCACACACAAAAGTTAAAACAGTATTAAAATATTTGTTTTTTTTTAAAAGGATCAAGGGCCTAGCTCCCGGCTTTTCGCCTCAGGAGCGCTCTGAAATAATGCTTGTAAGGTGGGTCAGCTCCTCGAAAGTGCTCCTTTTAAGCACCCGGGCCGTGATTCGCCCGTCCGCTAGAGCGCTGAACCTACTCTCTCCCCAAGATGGCGGCCAAAGTCGCCGCCCTTCGGGAGCCTCTTCAGTCCGAGTGTGGCCCTAAATCGGCCCTCGGAGAGCTGGGCACACCGGGGATAAGCGTCCCACGTGTGAAAGTGAAGGCTGTGCAAATTAGCAGCTAAAACGCAATTTATCACAATCAGGTCAGCACACACAAAAGTTAAAACAGTATTAAAATATATATTTTTTTTTTTAAAGGATCAAGGGCCTAGCTCCCGGCTTTTCGCCTCAGGAGCGCTCTGAAATAATGCTTGTAAGGTGAACACTGCCTTAGAAGATGCAAAGAAAAAACTTGAAGACATCCAAAAGGATGTCTCCAGCTATAAAGATTATCTTCTAAACAAAAAGTCAAATAAATTTAGAAAAGATGTTGCCAATTACAATCTAGAGGCAGTATATCCTTACATCCAAAAAGATTTCTTTGACAGACCGAGAGAAGAACATTTCAATCGGAACCAATGGCAACAACCTAAAAGAGTCTACCCAAAAAAGAGAGTGACCTTTTCAGATTCCTCATACACAAATGCAGAATCTGACAATGAAACCAACACAGATAACACTAATAATGGTGAAACTTCCTCTAACCAGAGCTCCCTACCTTTTTAAGATCATCGATCCCAGAAGGGGAACCAAAACCGAGGGAGAGGCAGAGGGAGAGGGAATTTTTACCCTCAACCTCCACAGCAAAAGAGGCCATACATGAAGACCCGGAGTCAATCCAAATGGGATTAAACAGCAAAAAAGCTGCCATCATTAACTTATCAAATATTAGTTTGACTCCAGATGAGAGAGCAGTTTTAGAAAAAGGTTTAGGATACACCATTACCACAAGACTAGACAAATTTAATCTTGAAAGAGATCTTCAAGGTTTCTTCAGGAAAGTCAGGCTACAGGATTTCTTTAAAAATAAAGAACAGAAAGAGCGGACAGAAAATAAATCAGGACTCAAATTAAAGTCAGACTGGACCCCTACAATTGGCATGGTTCATAAACAAGTTGATCTCTTTGAACAAGTTGTGGAGAGTAATATATCTGACCTACTAGAACAACCAATAATAAACAATCACAATCTCAGCAAAGCAGAAAACTTAGCACTTAAAGACCTGGAAAATAATAGAAATCTCACAGTAAAACCTGGAGATAAGGGCGGAAGTATCGTTCTCATGAATACTGAAGATTATAATAGAAGAATGATGCTCCTCCTAAACAACACTGAACATTATTGCAAATCCAACAGAAGTGAGTGGAACGCACTAATCTTAAAAGTAAGCTCCCTATTAGACTTTGCTAAGGAAGATGAAATCATATGCGAGGATGAATTTAGATTTCTCAAAAACAAATCTCCCATCATACCAGCATTATATGGACTTCCAAAGGTCCACAAAAATCTACTGGATCCACCTATGCGGCCCATTGTGTCCAGCATCAACTCAATAACAGAACCACTCAGCAGATATGTGGACACATTTTTACAGCCTCTAGTAACTGTCCAACATGCTTACATTAAAGATACAACCAGTATGATAGACAAAGTAGAAGGCCACCCTTATGACATCCAAAGCCAATGGTTAGTAACGCTAGATATTGAGGCCCTCTACACCAACATCCCACAGGATGATACCATCAAGATGTTAGAGGGCCTTTTTAACAAAGAAACTGGAGATTTAAGTAGTCATGCAACATTTATAATTGAATGTGTGACGATCATCCTCAAAAATAACATCTTTCTGTTCAAAAATGATTTCTACAAACAGGTCAAAGGCACCAGCATGGGAGCCACCTGTGCTCCCAGCCTGGCCTGTTTGTATGTAGCAGCTTTCGAGAATAAGCACATTTTCAACAACGTAGCCCCGTATTTCGAAAACATCACTTGTTGGTCGAGGTTTATTGATGATATTTTTTTTATTTGAACCGGAACCATTGAAGACCTCACCGACTTCATTAGCTGGCTTAACCTTGGAGATGTGAACCTACATTTCACCTCCAAATACAACAAAGAGAGTATCGAAATCTTAGATATTAATATTAAAGTAAATAATGGCACTTTAGCAGTGGAACTTTACACAAAACCATCTGATCGAAACACCCTCTTGCACTACAATAGCAATCACCCCAGGAGCCAAAAGGACAATATCCCTTTTGGCCAGTATTTAAGAATAAGACGAAACTGCACAGACATTAGAGATTTCAATAAACATGCGGATGCCCTATCGCTCAAACTAAAAGAAAGAGGATATCCTAAACATCTAATTAGAAAAGCATATAAACGTGCCAAATATTACGACAGAGAATCTTTATTCTCCAAAGAACAAAAACGGATGGATACTTCAGAAAACAGATTGATATTTGTTACAAATTTTAGTACAGCCAGTAACAAAGTGAAGAATATAATTAATAGAAACTGGTCACTTTTAAAGAAGAACAACGGTGAAAAACTCCCGAAGCCAATGTTCAGCTTCCGCAGAAATAAAACAGTTAGGAATTGCTTGGTCCATACATTCAGGGATGAAAAAATTGAAAGCCAACAAACGATTGACAAAAGGCCTTTACCGGTTGGTAATTTTTGTTGCAATATGTGTACAAACTGTGCGACATTAATGAAAGTGGACATCATTGAGCACAATGGTATCAGATATAGAATAAAAAACTTCATCAATTGTAAAACCAAAAATCTAGTTTACCTGATACTTTGCCCATGCAATAAAGCCTACATTGGTGAAACCTCTAGAGAGATCAAAACCAGGGTAACAGAACATAAATCAGCAATTAGAACAAAAAAGAGAACAGCGCCCCTCGTGGAACATTGGTTGTCCCACAATCACCAAATTGAAGACTTGAAATGGTGCGGTATAGAGGTAATGAAACAAACCCTCAGAGGCGGTGATATACAGACTAAGAGAAAAAGAAGGGAACAATTTTTTATGTCCCTCTTCAATACCTTTAGGACAGGGCTGAATAATAAAGAAGAATGGGAAAGACTGATCCTATAGGACATGCACTGCCCCAACATAATTAGACTCTTAACTTGCAAGATAGCATTAAAAGTATATGCAACTAATTTCTGTTGTAGCTAACTACATATATAGCATCCTTTGTCCCATAACTAATGTGATCAGATGCCCTATAATGTAACCTTATGACACACTAAGTCTATTTGTTTTCTTCGAGTTGTTCATGGAACTATCTTGGCCGAAGTAGAACTGTACACACCCTTGAATATTGCTACACTATTTATGTTTAATCACGAGAATACTATATGACTACAATGATTGTTGCCTATAAAGCCATGTAAATATGCTAAGAATTGTATGTAGTACTGTATACCATGAGACCTACTAAGTCAATCGCTTGTAATTGATGAACAAGCCAAAAATAGTAGATGACACTATATGGGGTGTATGAACAAATGTACGATCTATCGCAAAAGGTATTAACCATAATACCCTAATGAATATGTTATAAGGAAAAGTCTGTGTTAACCAGGCTGTTAGATGATAATATGCAGTGCGGAAATATAAAAATGTATGTTGTATTGTATTATGGACTAATCTCACCATGACAGAGGAAGATGTTTCATGATAAATCAATGTTAGGTACATAGAGATTCAGTCTATTTTCAACAGGGGCGGTGTTATATCTTGTATATATCAATCCTGTGATATACTCAACATGACCCATAGGAACATGATACATACTGATATGTTAAGTAAGTATTATTACAAAGTAAACTCCCCTTATGAATATGTTTTAATGAAAAGTCTATGTTGACCAGGCTGTCAGATTATAAGATGTAGGGTGGAAAACATATAGATACAGAAATGCATGTTGTATAATATTGTGGATTAATCTCACCATGATAGAGGAAGATGTCGCTTGATAAATCGATGGTAACCATACAGAAATACAGTCTACCTTAGAAATGGGCGAGTTTACATACTGTACAAATTAATCCTGGATCAAACTTAACATGACCCATAGGAACGTGAGAGATACCGATATATCAAGGAAGAATAATAACAAGCTGAACTCTTCCCAATTCAAAATGGCCGCCGTCCTCGGAAACAAAATCGGATAAAACACTAATATTGTAAATGTGTCCAACATACACATAGCAGGTTATCGCATGCTAAAAGCAACCACCTTTGCCTGTTTTCATAACTTTTCTAAATGTATTCATAACTACCAATGAAAAAATACACTAAGGATGGGAATACAATCCGTCTTGAAGTGACGACTACCGGGGCAGGGAACCTGACATTCAGGGCATGCCTTCCTTTTTTATGTGGACTCAGGTTTGTCCGATGTATGTATTAATTCCTCCATAGTTAAGGGAACGTTAATGAGTAAAAAATTCAGGATTAGAAAAATATATTCTTTTTACAAACACCAACGATCCTGTGCACTTCCGGGGCAATAAGAGAAGAGACAGCATTTAAACAGACCTCGCGTCCCGGTAAATTATCTACCCGGATGACGAGTAACACAGAGGAGCAGGGAGGCCGACCGCAAACTACGAGGTATGTAAACTAGAGGAGGCAGGAACTAGGTTCTAAATGTTTAACGCTAAAAGTCCCTTTAGGTCTAAAACGCCGCCCGTGGAGCATAAATGTGTAAAAAGAAACCAACTTTTATTCTTATGGGCAGGCTGAACAACAACAGGGCATACCGCCCTTTTTTTAAAAAAATGGCTGTCATAAATATATTTTTGGACTAAACTCAGAGAGACATGTTGAATATAATTTCAATACTAGCAAGAAACATGTCACTTAGGCTTAATGCCAAACATTTATTAACATATAAGGATAAAATAGCACATGTTGCTCTTTTTTTGATAATATACTACTATCCTTAATAGCATGAGACTCAAATACGTTCCCTTTACTTAAACAGGTGAAACAGCAATCAACTAAATAAACACAGCATTTGAAAGAGGATACATAGATGTGGTAAGTGGATGACACATCCGTGGTTTTTATTAAGACGGTGAATCATGGTAGTCCCATTACATTTATATGTCCTACCTTACAGGGATCCTAAATTGAGAAAAGGACCTAAGGCTATCCCCCCATAGAATTTGTCTGAGAGAGAAGTCCGGTGGCTCCTCCGGTGTTCATTATTTTGTACCGTGAATCGAAAACAGGTAATTTTTTAAGAACTAAATGGAGTACAAAGAAAAGGTAGACTAAAGTATTCCTCACTAAAAAAACCTTATTAATTTTCTCGATCAAGGTGCTATGTAAACAGAAGGAATAGATGTTATACAGCTATCCGGTTGTTTCTAAGAAGTCTTCCAAATGGTTAAAAAGGAAACTTCGAAAATATCAGGTATTCACTCTCACTTTTTAGATAAATTTCCCCTTAAAAGAGGGGTTGTCTACCTCACTATTTAAAAGCTTAAAGCAAGGGCTTAGTGTTATTGTATAGTTTGAGATCAAAGGGAGGTCCTTATATAAGCACGCCTTTTTTAGATAATAAAGGAATGTTATACTGTAGGTGGAAATGCACACCAGATAGGATAGCAAATACTGTATTAAAGATTATGTGTTGAATGTACATATATTTAAAATTATGTTGTTTAAATCCTAGATTAATTTTGGACTGTCAAAGTGTCCTGAAGAAGGTGTAAATAATACAAACAAACACCGAAACGCAGCGTCGACCTTTGTACTTTGACTTTTTAGATTTGTTTCACTTCGGTGAATATTTTATTGTATTTTACTTAAATTGTAACCCTGACAGGGAGGCATTTTAATAAATTATGTTTATACTTTTTACTTTTCTGGTGTATTTACTTACCTAGTAGATTTGACTACTTAATATCTTTGGGAGGTATCAAAATGAACAGTGCTTGATATTCAGAGTACCACTAGATTGTGGCAAGACACAGTGGAAAATCATGGCCAGTCTTTCTACTCTTACATGGGTGACAGTCAAATTGTCATATTTTCACAGCGGACAATAGTACTTCATCTAACATGGTCCATCGTCTTAAGGAAGTAGCAAACTAAATGTGCAATAACTGTCTTAAATTAAATGGAAGCAAGACAGAGGTGCCATTACTGGGCAACCAGCCCCATCTGTGGGGACCTCATTGTTGGCTAGATGAGCTAGGTACCTGTCCCACTCCTAGGCATTCAATTAAGGATCTGGGCTCCTGGTTGGATGATAGATCAACCAGCAAATCACCACGGTAGCTGCATGCGGCTTTTGCCTGCTCAGAGGCTTAAGAATGATCTTATGGCTTCTACCTTTTGAGACCCAACAAACCATAGTCCAGGCCCTAATAATTTGGAGATCGGACTACAGCATTGTGTTATATCTAGGCACAACTAATTCCTGGATATAGCTGCAAATTGTTCACAACGCTGCTGTCCTCCTACTTTGTCATATCCCTCAGTTTCTCAACATCTTTGTTCTCTGAATTGCAACGTCGGCTCCTCTGTAATGGCAGAGGAGCGTCGTCCCACTGTGCCGCCAGATAACATGATATCATTATTTAGAGAGTAGTACAAGAGAGTACAAGAGAGTAGTGACTAGGAACCAGTTTTGAGGTGCAGTGTCCCAGGGATACAGGTTGTAGGGAGTGCTCTCATACGGGATATCCCTGGACAGGCGATGTGTGGTGGGTCTGGTCCTTCAGCCATCTGAGCTGAAAATGTTGAAAAGACTCAAGGTTTAATGTAGGGATTACAAAATGTAGCAAAAACCTTTATATTGAAAAGAATCGGAATGTAACATTCTAATACTGGTCTGAAAGATTCAGTGGACTGGAATCATTGGCTCTCATTGCTACCAGCTTGTGATGGGCCATAGCCCAGTAAAGGTTGGTGGTCCATGCTAGTCAAACGTTTTAACTTCGGGCTTTCTTTGAAATACCAGCTGCTGGCCCTTCCATCACAGGACTGCTATTTAGGTGTGAATAAGTGAGGAGAGCAAATGTTAATTCCCTTCTATTGAGCAGTGCAGCTGGGATTAAGACCAGTATCCTTTATATGAAAAAATATTCATGTGCTGTTGAAATTACCCATCTGACCAGTTTAGTCCTCTTTGGACACTTGATTGCCTATTTGCTGTGAATTGGAATTTGATCGACTACTCCTATCTAAATGACTGAATACGTGTTTTTCGCCTGTGTTTAAATTGGAAACACCCATGCTGCCGAAATCAACCACTTCTAGTAGCATCTCATTTTTCGTGCCAATGTGAAATGTTTTTCTTCCCTACATATCTGCAGTTGATACAACTTTGCAAAATGTTTGCACACACACAGTTGACTTTCAAAAGTGGTAAGGAGGGTAGCATTAGACTAAAACAGGCGTGTTTGTGTGTTTTTTAAAGCATGGTACATGTAACTGTGACCTTGTAAGCACTACAGGCCTCAGCTACTCCAGAGGTCAGATATACCAGCACGAGAACAAGCAAGGAACATCAAAAAGATAGATCTGCACAGAGAACTTTGTAACCATCCCAATACATGGTAATAGGATCCCTAGACTTTCATGTATATAGTCAGCGATTCCTTCAATAAACATTGAAAGCAGTTTTTCGACATATTTTACCCATCTTGTTTTATAATTTTTACATTACTATTTATACTATTTTATTTGAGCTTTTCAGTGCTTTCTTTTCGAATTGATAGCAGTTGTTATTGATGTCTGAAGGTCTCCTCAGCACCCGATGCTGAATGAAGCTTTTAAGTTCGGCCAGCAATCCTATTGGTAAACCAAATGCTTGCTCGCCTCTGACTGCGAACCTCTGATGTGGGCATCGGCGGAGCCCGGGTGAAGCCTGTCAAACGTCTGTCCGCCCACCACTGCTTCCCTGCTAACAGGATTCCCGGAACTACCACCTGTAAAAAGCAAGTCCGATAGATAGGGCAAGATCAGCGTGTCTGCAGCAATGCACACCCCCGTGCTTGTGTTGTTGAAAGTGCTTTAGCGTCTGAAGAATGTGGCCCTTAGGTAGTGTGGGGCATATTATCAACAACTAGCGAAAATGTTTGCTAAATAAGCTTAGCGATATTTTTTTTATTGCTGCGCTTTGCCGGACTTTATCGCAGATATAACGTGCTATTTGCAACGTTTATCTCAAATGCGATAAAATATCCGGCGATAGCGGCTCTATGCGCGATAATCAGGCTTTAACGCCAATAGGGTCTTAACCTGAATATCCAACTCCAATTGGATATACAGGTTAAGAAATGGTCTGAGCAGGTGTTAGTTTTTGGCGATATTCGTGCTTAGCGCACATTTTTTTATCGCTGTGCCTGCGTTGATAATAGGCGATAGCGATATTAGCGACTGCTTTCAGTCGCTAACTGGTTGGGTAAGCCCACTTTGCATGTCATTAGCGATTAAATATCGCTGACATGCAAAGCGGGCACCAAACAGCTCGCTATAGCCTACAAACTGTCACTAACTGCTGCTAGCGACAGTTTGCTAATAGGGCGATGAAATTATCGCAACTTTAGCGGGAAAAAGTCCCACTAAGGCGGCGATAAGGCCCTTGATAATATACTCCTGTGTTCTTTCTGGGTCTCATTGCTGTCTCCGGTTGGCAAAGCTGCCCACGCTCCTCTGAGATGTCTCCCCAGAATTGCACATTTTCATTTGACTGCTGTGCGGTCTGTAACGCGAGCCCCTCTTATGCTTTAGACACAGCACTGCCTCCTCCTAGTCTGCACATGCCTTTCGTGGCATGCAAAGCAAATAGCAATTTCCTACCTTTTCTTCGCTCTACTGTTCCCCTGTTACGACAATAGAGCTGCTAATGTTCCTGCTGACTCATAGAGACAGTGGCACGTTCCTTTGTTGCTCATTTGCTAAGGCCTTTTGTGAATTCCCCCTTTGATTGTGAGGGTAATGGAAGGACCTGACCAGCTCCCCAATGGCTTCTCTGAGGATGGTTTCCTTGGGTAAACAGAAGGTTTCCAAGCTTATTCTTTTCAGTCCTTATTTCTCTCTTCCCATGATAGTTTCCAATTTGTAACTGTAAATGAATGAATTCTGGGGCATATTATCAAGCCCGCGATAAAAGCGTTAGCGACTTATTAAAGTCGCTAACGCATTTTTTTATTATCGCACTATTCTCAATACGTCTCTAACCGGAGTTAGAGATGTATTCTTGACTTCATCTATCGCCCTCGCGCTGGGGGCGATAGATAACGCTAATGGGATGCAGGGTGGGCGTTCCCACGTCCAACCACATGTAGAATGTGGTTGGAGGTGGTAACACCCTATTATCAAGGCAGGCGTTGGGAGAAGGAGACCTGCGATAAACTTGTTTATCGCAGGTCTCCCAACGCCTGCTTTGATCAGGTGTTAGGCATTGTTAACATGGGGGTGTGGATCATAAAGCTGAATCCACCCCCCCATATTATCAAAGCACACATTAGCGCGTGACAACAACGCTTGTTTTCACGCGCTAATGTTCCCTATTGCCGACTATCGCCGGATTTAATATCGCCTACGTGTTGCACATTGATAATAACGCGCTATCACGGCGATAAAATCCGGCGATAGCCGGCGATAGGGAAATGTGCGATGAGCGTTTTTTAACGCACATCTTGATAATTTGCCCCTCTGTTTCTAGATACGGGTGGCCGTGACTCAAGTAATTGAGTATAATGTAAGCATGCAAGATTATTTTAATTACGTGAAAAGAGTATTTCTCCATTTAGCACTATTTTTTTGTGCAAACATTCCCCCTCACGTTCAAAATGGAACCAAGAATGCATTTTGCACAAAGAAATAGCGCTACAGAACATAAATGGTAAGCGTAAGCAGCTGTTCGTACGCGCTAATTGTGTATTTGAGGTAGGATTTTCACCCAGTGCATGCCTGGCATTTCGTGCTATGTTCTTATTGCAAAAGGCCCCATTTATGTCCAAAATGGGCACGAGAAGGCATTTTGCAATAAGAAATAGCGCTAAAGTTGATGTTGGGGTAAAATATTATCACCAACTTACTCTTGGCATCTAGCACTATTTTCTTAGTCAGAAATGCACACTTGCATTCAAAATGGAAGCAAGGATTTACGTTCAGAAATAGCGCTAAATACGAGAGAAGACAAATGGCGAGCAGGAGCTGCCACTCACGGTCGCTAGATGTGCTCTACCTAGGATTGTTTTTTGCAAATAACTCTTAATTGCGTGAGCAGGTGTATCACATTATTACCAGTAAGTCTGCATCAAAGGGTAACGCAGAATTACCTAAATTACTCCGATTATGAAAGCTTAAAAATTACATACTTTATATATATATTTCTATAATGGGTAGTGAAGGAGTTGATTTTATTGTTTGCAATTAATTACATTCATAGTGTAACCAAGGCAAGTAGACGGGTGTCTCCCCCACCTGAAATTAGCAAATCTTCAATCATTCCAGGCTTCTTCTTGTTCTAGTTATTGTCTCCATAAAATGCATTGATCAGAAGGTTGTGAAATAATTCGTAAGATTTTGCCATGTGCAATATTAGGGAAGTTATGTAACATAATAAAGCAGCCAACTTTGTAGACCACGGGTTTGCCCCCAAGGGAGTCTATTTTAGAAAATATTTATTTTCTACTTAATTCAGTGGGAATAATTTTATTGACTTAGTAAATATGATCAGCTGAGAGGACGCACATGATCAAACCTGTGAGCAGCAAGTTCAACTCAGGTCTTTGCGGTGGATTCATTAGTCTACTGAGCCCCTAGATACTCTGGGCAAGTGTTTGTGTCCCACTGATATACAGGCATAGGGGAAGACAGGAACTTGTGGAGGTATACTACAGTGACAATGAAACACACATTAATGGGGACTTGGAGAGTGTAGACTCTCTGGAATAGATAGACCCAGGTGGGGTAGGGGGGTTAACTCACATAAATTAGTGTAGCCTAATCATTCAGAATTACCTAAGAATTTTATGAGATTACGCTTAATTACGCAAGAGGAGTAGATCTGCGGTTTAACCTATTTCTTAGTGCAAAAATGACCTCTTGCATCCAAAATGGTTCCTCAATGCATACTGCGGTAAGAAATAGTGCTAAATGTAGCACAACACAAATAGCGAACAAAAAATGTGCTCCTGTTGTAGGATTCCCTTCCCCCGATTGAGTAGAAGTAATTGCATTATCATCAGCAATTCTGAGTCAAAGAGTAACGTGGAATTACCGAGATGACTCTGGCGTAAATGAAATTTAGCTCAGTCCTAGTAGAAACATCAACATGATATGGAGCATACATACAGTATAACATGGAGTCCCACAAGCAGTGACAGGGAGTCAACAGACTTAAATTAGACCCCAAAAGCCCTCTTCCCTGCACGGTATGACTCTCCCTACCTTCAGGGCAACCCCAATGAATCACAGGGCCTAAATACATTTATTATATACTGCTGTCGCAGGGGGCCATTCTCCCATAATGCAGAACGGAGTCAGCATTTGACCATGCCACTGAATAAGACGTGCATGTGGTTGTTTGAAGACTCAATAGAAGCAATCATACTGGCATTGGAAGAAACCGACATGAGCATTGATGCAACCAGACAGGACCTACAACTCCTGACACTGACGCTGGGAGTAATGGAAAATAAAAGGGCACAGGCCCTTAGAAATACGGGCCTATAGAATGAGACATGGAGATACAGGTGCATTCTGGGACCGAGCAACACTTGAACCGAAACTGGAACCTAAGACCAAGTCAATCAATCAATCAATCATGGGTTTGTATAGCGACCTACTCACCCGTGAGGGTCTCAAGGAGCTGGTTGGTGAGGGAGGCGGCTCCAGATCAGTCGAAGAGCCAGGTCTTGAGGTCCTTCCTGATGTGTGCAGGGTCGGGGAGCGTCTGATGTTCACAGGGAGCATTTTCCAGGTCTTGCCTGTGAAGTAGCAGAAAACTCTCCAGCCAGTTTTGTCTCTGCAAATGCTGGGGACCTCGGCCAGGATGAGGTCGGCGGAGCGGAGGTTTCTCTTGGGTACGTGGAAGGATAGTCTCTCGTTGAGGTATTTGGGTCCGATTTTGTTGAGGGATTTGTAGGCGTGGGTGAGGAGTTTGAAGGTGACCCTCTCCTCGATGGGGATCCAGTTGAATCCTCGTAGGTGTTGGGTCCCGAGTACGAGTCTGGCTCTGGCGTTCTGGATGGCTTGGAGTTTGCGTAGAAGAGTTATGCTGATTCCGGCGTAGAGGGCGTTGCCTTAGTCCAGTCTGCTGGTTATGAGTGCGTGGGTGACAGTCTTTCTGCAGTCGGGGGGATCCATTTGAAGGTCTTACGGAGGATGCGAAGGCAGTTGAAACTAGTGGAAGCGACGGCGTTGATCTGGCGGCTCATGGAGAGGGAGGAGTCAAGGATGATGCCGAGGTTCAGAGTGTGGTCTTTCGGGATGTGTGGTTTCCCGAGGGCGGCGAGCCAACTTGTTTTTTTTCCCAGGCTGAGGTGCAGAGTCCGAGGATGAGGAACTCGGTCTTCTCTGAGTTGAGCTTGAAGCAGTTGTCTTGTATACAGGCTGCCACTTTCTTCATTCCTTCCTGGAAGCAGAGTCTGGTGTCTTCGAAATTCTTCGTGAGTGATAGGATGAGCTGGTTGTCGTCGGCATAGGAAACAATGCTGAGCCCATGCTGTTTGACGATGGTGGCGTGACGGGGCCATGTAGATGTTGAAGAGCGTGGGGCTGAGTGATGATCCCTGGGGTACTCTGCATTTGATTTCCATGGGTTCGGAGAGGAAGAGAGGGAGTCGAACCCTCTGGGTTCTGCCGGAGAGGAAGGATTGGATCCAGTTGATGGCGGCTCCTTGTATCTCTGCATCATGAAGTCTGGCTGCAAGCGTGAGATGTGAGACGATGTCGAAGGCTGCGGAGAGGTCTATAAGGATGATGGCCGCAGTGTGTCCCTGGTCTAGTAGCATGCGGATGACATCAGTGGCGGCGAGTAGGGCGGCCTCGGTGCTGGGTTGCTGCAGAATCCGGACTGGGACGCGCCTAGGACAGAGTTCTCTTCGAAGGAGGCGGTCAGCTGGGCGTTCATTGGCCACATTGCCTTCGGGTTGGTCCAATGTCATCATGTATAACACAACAGAAATCATTGGAAAAACAATTTCTATTTCGGGAACTGCACCAAAACATGCAGTTTGATTCCAATCCTGTCATCCAAACTTGAACACAGGACAAGAGAACACTGAGACAGATGTAAGAAAATTGAGGACCCAGGGTATAGCACAGAGTTGCATGTCCCCACTTATGAAAGAGGCAGACCTCTAAATGCATTTTCTCTTGATTAGATGTGTGCCTCTTGCAGGCTGAATTAATGTCTACTGTGTCTAGATTACTTTGGAGAATAAGGAGCTAAACAAGAGTAGAAAAGTACTAACACGAGGGTAGTAAACACTCAAACTGAGAAGTAAGATGATACGTGACCAGGAACATTCCAACTCAGGGTCCGAAAGGACAACATGTAAATCATTGTGACGCACTCACTGACCCGAGACCAGAACATCCTGAATCTGTAGGTTGCATAGAGCAGCACTTTCACTGAGACATGAGATTCTAGGAAAAGAGACACCCAGTGACCAGTTCAGAAGAACAGGAATAGTCTGTGACCGGAACATGATGGTTCATTGACCTGATCGAAAGATGAAACACTGGGACAGGAAAATCTTGACACACAATACACAACATCAGAGACAGTAGGAAACGCATAGAGAACCAGCTTTGGCTTTGGTAATTCCTCCCTACTTCATATCAACATCCAGGAAACCGTCCTTGTACCAAGTGTCAACACTACAGCCACTTCCGGTGTCCTCAATTCCACTAATGGAAAAAGGATACAAACGCACCCCGCAACAGAAAGTGTAAACAATAAAAAATGACCATGATATGCACATGAGCCACCATGCTTGTGTTTTTCAGGTAAACTTATAGAGGTTTACAGTCTCTAAGTTACTACTTTAAAAAGAAAAAAATAGTTAATTCTGTTTCTTGACTGCAAAAGTCTCCAAATGTCATGTTTTTTCCGAAACCAGCCCATGGGCTCAGATAGGAGGGACGTCCTCAAAAATGTAGCTCAGGTTTTCATCTTCCTCGTTTGTATTTGTAACTTGTAAGTATGTAAATTTCCTCATGTAACGGTCTTGTTTCTATTGTGAAGCGCTCTGACATCTTTGGTTAAAGTCCGCGCTATATAAAATTGCATTAAAAAAACCAGAAACATGTTCAGTTGTAATGGGTATTGGGATTTCTGGGCAGAGCACCACCTTCTGTTCATGTCAGGATTTTCTGCACTCCCCAGGCTGAAGTTTCAGAGGAACAAGCATTGACGAATTCAAACGGTCTTGCCCACGTGATAGCTATTGGCTTTGCTAATGTCTTTTTTCCATGTTGTGCAGCAGTTTGGCAAACACGTTCCCTTATGACCCCCAACTCCAAAAGGAGGCTCTGGCTCCCAAGGGCATAGAAACACCATGGTATCACAGCTACTTAGATAAAAACCTAATCTGGAGATATTAAATTGAGCCAACTGTCATCCCATTTCTTTGCTGCCTGTTTAGGCAATGAGTTACACCTTTCCCAATCTGGATTTCGATCAGAACACAGCACTGCAACTGCACTGCGAGGTGATAGAGAACATCTTAGTCAGGAGCTAGACAGAGGAGGTACTGCGGCCCTTGGGCCTCATTTATGAGAAATGACGCATCGCTGCGTGAAAGCAGCGATGCGTCACTTCTCAGTGCGCACTCCTTGCAACATTCCTGATGCGTCATATTTAATGTATGACGCATCATGTCGCAAGGAGTTACAGATACGTCAGTATTTCTGACGTATCTGTAAGCGCAAAAGTGACGCATTGCTGGAGTGTGTCACAAAAGTGACGCAACTCCAGCAATGCGACCTTTCACATGGGGCAAGCCCCATGTGAAAGGGCCTGCGTCAGTCTTATGCCTGCTGTGAGGCAGGCGCAAGATTTTGACGCAACGGCATCCTAAAAGTGACGCAGTGAAATCTCATAGATTTCACTGCGTCACTTTTACGACCCTTTCTTGCGTCAATACGCCCCCCCCTTGCATACATTATACCTGGCGCAGGTATATTGTGGCGCAGGGGTTTACAAAGTGACGCATCTACCTAGATGCGTCACTTTGTAAATATGGTGCAACAAGGCGCATTGTTTACGCCACTGATGCGTCACAAAAAGTGACGCACCGGCGGCGTAAAAGTGACGCACAGCCTCATAAATGAGGCCCCTTGTTCTTTTTGAATTTAAGTGCCACATTTGACACTGTATCCCATCAAGTGCTCCTCAAGAGATTAGCCATCGCTGGTGTCCATGGTATTGCTCTCTCACGGTTTCAATCATTGTTAAAAGAGAGCTCTTTTCAGGTCATTGCTAAACTCTAAAAATCATAGTGGCAGACATAGTGGAAAATCATGGCCAGTCTCTCCACTCCTACATGGGTGACAGTCAAATTGTCATATTTTCACAGCGGACAATAGTACTTCATCTAACATGGTCCATCGTCTTAAGGAAGTAGCAAACTAAATGTGCAATAACCGTCTTAAATTAAATGGAAGCAAGACAGAGGTGCCATTACTGGGCAACCAGCCCCATCTGTGGGGACCTCATTGTTGGCTAGATGATCACCAGCAAATCACCACGGTAGCTGCATGCGGCTTTTGCCTGCTCATAGGCTTAAGAATGATCTTATGACTTCTACCTTTTGAGACCCAACAAACCATAGTCCAGGCCCTAATAATTTGGAGATCGGACTACGGCATTGTGTTATATCTAGGCACAACTAATTCCTGGATAGAGCTGCAAATTGTTCACAACGCTGCTGTCCTCCTACTTTGTCATATCCCTCAGTTTCTCAACATCTTTGTTCTCTGAATTGCAACGTCGGCTCCTCTGTAATGGCAGAGGAGCGTCGTCCCACTGTGCCGCCAGATAACATGATATCATTATTTAGAGAGTAGTACAAGAGAGTACAAGAGAGTAGTGACTAGGAACCAGTTTTGAGGTGCAGTGTCCCAGGGATACAGGTTGTAGGGAGTGCTCTCATACGGGATATCCCTGGACAGGCGATGTGTGGTGGGTCTGTTCCTTCAGCCAACTGAGCTGAAAATGTTGAAAAGACTCAAGGTTTAATGTAGGGATTACAAATTGTAGCAAAAACTTTTATATTGAAAAGAATCGGAATGTAACATTCTAATACTGGTCTGAAAGATTCAGTGGACTGGAATCATTGGCTCTCATTACTACCAGCTTGTGATGGGCCATAGCCCAGTAAAGGTTGGTGGTCCAAGCTAGTCAAACGTTTTAACTTCGGGCTTTCTTTGAAATACCAGCTGCTGGCCCTTCCATCACAGGACTGCTATTTAGGTGTGAAAAAGGGAGGAGAGCAAATGTTAATTCCCTTCTATTGAGCAGTGCAGCTGGGCTTAAGACCAGTGTCCTTTATATGAAAAAATATTCATGTGCTATTGAAATTACCCATCTGACCAGTTTAGTCCTCTTTTGACACTTGATTGCCTATTTGCTGTGAATTGGAATTTGATAGACTACTCCTATCTAAATGACTGAATACGTGTTTTTCGCCTGTGTTTAAATTGGAAACACCCATGCTGTCGAAATCAACCACTTCTAGTAGCATCTCATTTTTCGTGCCAATGTGAAATGTTTTTCTTCCCTACATATCTGCAGTTGATCACAATTGCGCAAAATGTCTGCACACACACAGTTGACTTTCAGAAGTGGTAAGGAGGGTAGCATTAGACTACAACGGGCTTGTCTGTGTGTTTTTTAAAGCATGGTACATGTAACTGTGACCTTGTAAGCACTACAGACCTCAGCTACTCCAGAGGTCAGATCTACCAGCACGAGAACAAGCAAGGAACATCAAAAAGATAGACCTGCACAGAGAACTTTGTAACCATCCCTATACATGGTAATAGGATCCCTAGACTTTCATGTATATAGTCAGCGATTCCTTCAATAAACATTGAAAGCAGTTTTTCGACATATTTTACCCATCTTGTTTTATAATTTTTACATTACTATTTCTACTATTTTATTTGAGCTTTTCAGTGCTTTCTTTTCGAATTGATAGCAGTTGTTATTGATGTCTGAAGTCCTCCTCAGCACCCGAGGCTGAATGAAGCTTTTAAGTTCGGCCAGCAATCCTATTGGTAAACCAAATGCTTGCTCGCCTCTGACTGCGAGCCTCTGATGTGGGCATCGGCGGAGCCCGGGTGAAGCCTGTCAAACGTCTGTCCGCCCACCACTGCTTCCCTGCTAACAGGATTCCCGGAACTACCACCTGTAAAAAGCAAGTCCGATAGATAGGGCAAGATCAAACAGCGTGTCTGCAGCAATGCACACCCCGTGCTTGGTTTGTTGAAAGTGCTTTAGCGTCTGAAAAATGTGGCCCTTAGGTAGTTTGGGGCATATTATCAACAACTAGCGATATTTATTGCAAAATAAGCTTAGCGAAAAAAATTTTTGCGCTGCGCTTTGCCGGATTTTATCGCAGATATAACGTGCTATTTGCAACGTTTATCTCAAATGCGATAAAATATCCGGCGATAGCGGCTCTATGCGCGATAATCAGGCTTTAACGCCAATAGGGTCTTAACCTGAATATCCAACTCCAATTGGATATACAGGTTAAGAAATGGTTTGAGCAGGTGTTAGTTTTTGGCGATATTCGTGCTTAGCGCACATTTTTTTATCGCTGTGCCTGCGTTGATAATAGGCGATAGCGATATTAGCGGCTGCTTTCAGTCGCTAACTGGTTGGGTAAGCCCACTTTGCATGTCATTAGCGATTAAATATCGCTGACATGCAAAGCGGGCACCAAACCGCTCGCTAAAGCCTACAAACTGTCACTAACTGCTGTTAGCGACAGTTTGCTAATAGGGCGATGAAATTATCGCAACTTTAGCGGGAAAAAGTCCCACTAAGGCGGCAATAAGGCCCTTGATAATATACCCTGTGTTCTTTCTGGGTCTCATTGCTGTCTCCGGTTGGCAAAGCTGCCCACGCTCCTCTAAGATGTCTCCCCAGAATTGCACATTTTCATTTGACTGCTGTGCGGTCTGTAACGCGAGCCCCTCTTATGCTTTAGACACAGCACTGCCTCCTCCTAGTCTGCACATGCCTTTCGTGGCATGCAAAGCAAATAGCAATTTCCTACCTTTTCTTCGCTCTACTGTTCCCCTTTTACGACAATAGAGCTGCTAATGTTCCTGCTGACTCATAGAGACAGTGGCGCGTTCCTTTGTTGCTCATTTGCTAAGGCCTTTTGTGAATTCCCCCTTTGATTGTGAGGGTAATGGAAGGACCTGACCAGCTCCCAAATGGTTTCTCTGAGGATGGTTTCCTTGGGTAAACAGAAGGTTTCCAAGCTTATTCTTTTCAGTCTTTATTTCTCTCTTCCCATGATAGTTTCCAATTTGTAACTGTAAATGAATGAATTCTGGGGCATATTATCAAGCCCGCGATAAAAGCGTTAGCGACTTATTAAAGTCGCTAACGCATTTTTTTATTATCGCACTATTCTCAATACGTCTCTAACCGGAGTTAGAGATGTATTCTTGACTTCATCTATCGCCCTCGTGCTGGGGGCGATAGATAACACTAATGGGATGCAGGGTGGGCGTTCCCACGTCCAACCACATGTAGAATGTGGTTGGAGGTGGTAATGATGGAGCAAGGATTCGCACGTAAAGCGACTTGCTTACACTCAAGAACCTCGTATAACCTTTAATAGTATTAATCAATCCTGTTTGTTAATAATATCACACTTTTACAGTACACGCGGGTGTCCCAGAGACGCTTGCCTATGTGTCTATTAATCATAACAAAGCTTGCACTGAATGGCTGCTTCGCAGAAATCCAGTCTGCGCATGCGTCGGTCATACCCATGTGATGTGACGCACTCGCAATTCTGGAGGGAATATTCGCACATGCGCATTACTGCTATTATGGCCGCTTTGTCTTTTAACATGCTCTCCGCTTGCCAATGCTGCTTATGCACATCTGTCTTTCTGCTTTAACCCCTAATGCTATAGATATTATAAAGTAAGGGGTGCAGTGTAGTTGTTCATGGTATACAGTGTATTCATTTTTTCTTGTGTTTCTAATTTGTTTTCGCTTACTTTTCATGTACCGCGTATCTGGGGGCCTGGGAGTTGGGGAGCTTCTCCATCTTGGAGGTCTATGTGGACCCGATCACGTGATATGAGGACCGGGCTTTGCATCAGTGGAACTCAGCCAGCTGGCTACCAAAGCTGAGACGCTCCTGGGAAGATCACCTCTACCCCGGGAGAAGATGCTGAATTTCACCTCTAAATGTTACATTGTTTCTTTCCACTGTGTACTCTATTGTCCTCTTCCACACGTATGCCTGGGAACAGGAATGTAAGGGGTGGGTACTGTCATTTGAATATTAAATATGGGAACGCAGAATTTAGGTGGTGACTATGACCTAACCACCTCTCTTGACCAATCGTAAGATGGGACCTTGTCATTTGCAACATTTGTGGGTGGTCTAGGGACCCAAGCAGGGTATAACTAGCCTAGTTTAGTTAAGAGAAATTGTCCGACTTGTCCGAGTAGCTGACCTGTCACTGACCCTACGAACTCTATAGGTGATTGATACAGAGGGCTGCGGAGCACTCTGTCCGATATTTTCCACAAACTCCAAGGGGTGGAAATAGTCTTAAGTGCTGGCGAAGCACTTTGCGGGGAGATTCGAAAAAACCCAATCGGGGTTACTGGCGGATTCCGTGCAGAGAGGGGGTAACGCAGGCGTTGCATCCGAAGCTGCAGGTGTTGGTCGTGCCCTTTGATGAGCCCAGTCCTGATCCTAATCCTGAGGGGTATCCTGTCCTGACTGTCCCCGAGCTGTACCTGCTCGCCTACTGGCATTCTGAATCCTTGAGGGTCCTTGTCCCTGCATTTCCCAAGCTGACCCATGGCCAGGGTTAGTCCTCATTCCGTCCTAGGTAATTATTAATTGTGGGTGTGCGTCATTCTACCACTCTTTTTTCTCCTTTCTTTAATAAAGCACTCTTGCCTGTGATATTTTCCTTATCACCTCCTGAAACGATTTTACATGCAATTGTTTATTAGTTATGTTCCACTTTTTCCCCTACCTATAGGATATTATTGAAACTGACTGTTTATTCAGCTTGTTCCATTTTTCCCTTTCCTTTAGTACGGTTTGCCTTAAGATTAGTAGGAATAGCATAAGGTTAGGAATTAGCTTAAAATTATTAGAGCACATATTAGGTCCTACTCACTTCCCTGCCTTAGTTTAAACTCAAACTGAATAATATGTTCCCTAGTACTCATACCCTGTAGTGTTCCCTAGTACTCTATGGTTCTTGCTCTCATCCATAGTTACCTTGTGGCTTTGATTTTGATCATTGATGTACTAATCTGTATCTGCCTCATAATCATGACATCTTCATTCTAAAAAACTTCCTTATATAAAACTTTGAAAACCCTTCAGGTGTCTGTGGTCATTTTATCCCAATGAAGTGTTAGTAAATGTACTAAGTATATTACAGATCTTATCGCCTGTCCTCTGATAGCTCCTGATCCATCAGGAGAAATGTGCCTGTGGTAAGTCAGGTACATTAACAGTAGTGGTGAAGGAGAACCACCCCGAATTACTCATAGTAGCGTGTAAACTCACCCGATTCATGCAAACACTGTCATTGTATGCACGCCAGGGCCCAGTGCGTGGAAATTGGTAAATCAGTGAGTCGGATGACCTGCGCGCTCTATCAGTAATTTTCTGGTAGCAGAGTTATGGTTAGGACTAGTTAAGATAGGTAGATAAGATAAGTCTTGTTGAACCGTGAAAAATAAAATGTGCTGCTAAAGTATATTACTGCTTGGAGAAATTTATGTTTTCCTTTTAAATGTTATAAAGGCCTTAGTGAATTACTATTGTATGATTATATAAGTGTATGTAAATGTTTATTGTTGTCTGAATCCCCGGGGAAGTAAATAGCCAGTGGTGAGTAGAATCCACTGGGCTGGTAAAGTCACATTGTTTGAGGAAAATTAGTGCATGGTTAGGTAGGACTGGAAGCGCTAATTAGGGTCTTTTCTGAATTACTGAATAATTGATAGCTACAAGTCCTTTACGTAACCGTCCATTGTGATATCACCTAGTAAGGGTCACATAAGGGAAGGTAGTGGGTCGTCGGAGCTTGAATGTTAAGCAAAGGAGTCCACTGGTGAAAACTTGACTTAGTATATATCCCGGAAAGAAGTGGATAAGTCAGAGGGAGTAGCAGGTTCTCTAATGCTCGTATGAGAAGATAGGCAGCGAAGTCTATCTGAAGTGCATGAAAAGTAGACAGAAGTGGTTTACTTGTAGTGAGAGGAAAACTTTCTTTCTTTCTAGAACACTCAAACACAGTGGCAGACGTTGCACGTTGTTAGTTAAGTTTTGCACTTGCACTTTAAGAGAAATTCAAAGTTTCCGTTATCTTGTGAAGGAGGGAGTCGGTCGCAAGGCTGCGCTGACGTCACTCCGTGCCGCGCTGGTATTGGTCAGAACAGCGGGTGTGTAGTGAAGCTGAAATTGTAAAGGAGGGGTGAGTGCCGGAGCGTGAGACCGTGTTTTGCGAAAGGTCGCGCACCCATTGATTGAGAATTTTTGCGAACGCAGTGCTGATTGGTCGCCGAAAATTGAGAGTCGCGCTAGCATTGGAAGCACTCAAGTAAACAAAATTTTCCAAACCGAGCTTGTAAACTGTTTCGAAAGGTGTATGTGGTATCCTGAATTTTTACCTGATCCAAGAAATCTAGGTTTTCATAGGGAGTTGATGAGTAGAGGTAGACCTTACAATATGTACGGAGTTAAGAGAAAAATGTTGCTTGCCGACAAGATAAAGAATTATTTCAAGAAAGACAAGCCCATTCGAACTAGGGAGGGTGTGATCATTCCACCGCCTAATACTCCTGCATCATTTATGATGTTTGACAGAGGGTATCATACCTTCGTATGGTTAGAAAATTGGGTAAAGTATACTGCAGATGACGGAATCTTAGCGTTTCCCCTCGATGGTACCTTTAATGGTAGAATCCTGTTTAACCTAAGGACCCGTATGAATGAACTACACCCCAGACCTAGGTTAACGCAATATGAAGCTTCAGAAGAATGGGAAATTGAGGCACTAGAACGAGACAGACCCCGAATGGATAAGGGAGTAGCCAAATGGTATCCAAAATTACAGAAGGAAACAAAAGAGAAAAAGGTGAAACAGTGGAGACAGAATATGATGGTTGAAGGACTGTTTCCAATGTTTGGGGTTACTGAACACGGGGGAGGGAAAAAGTTAGAGAAAACTCGACACTTAATGGCTATGGGGGACTCAGAGGATGAACACCTAGAAGATTTATTGATGAAAAATCCGCCTCCCTATGCTGAAGAATTTGAGTCTCTAAGTTCAAAAAACCCATTTTATAAATATCCTAGATGTCGGAGGGCCAGTGAGACGGACGTAACTGGTACTGATAGTAAAGCCAGTGATGGTGACGGGTTTTGCAGACCTAGTCCCGCGGTCCCAAATTACCGACCTTTTGGGGAGGACCGACCAAGTTTGGCAATCCCGACTGCCCCGAGTATATACCCTCCATTAGTACCCCAAGTAATGCATGACAAATCTATGGAAAGGGTTTTACATGAGCGAGAGAAGGAAGCCCTGATTAAACAGCGAAATGATTTAATTCAGACTATAGCTCAGATAAATCCCAGTCCTGATGCATTGACTATTCCCGTTACTATTGGTCCCGTTGTTCCTCTTTACGGGGATAGACAGGCTAGTCCACAAACTCCAGTAATTACACCAGTTGTAGCACCCCCAAGAAAAGAGCTGCTCATAGTTGATGACCAAGAAAGTGAATGTGAGTCTGATCTCTCTGATGGATCTGCCCATAAGGGAGCCTGGAACCAGTGTCCCACGTACAAGAAACCAGACAAAAGTAAAGGAGGTCCTGATAGAGACAGCTTCAGGTGCCCGAAGTGCCACCGTAGTAACCCCAGAAGAATTAGATTGATGGACCCGAGAGCTAGAAAAGGAAACTCCCCAACCCAAACCGTTAGATATCTACAGGCTGAGGATAGAAATGGAAGAACTCATGGCTGGAAATGTGGGATTAGATAGATTGAATTCCCTTAGTGAAGAAGAGTTACTGTTCATCAGTAAAAGCCTTACCAGGAACACCAGAGTGCTCCACGAGAAATTAATGGACACGGCTGCTGATATGGGAATTGATGTTAGTCGATCCAAAGTCTTACAGAAACCCTATAGAGCCGAATTTTCCGACAAAGACTTAGAGAACATGAATGTGTCAGGAAAGAAAACACAGATAAAAGAATTACTGAATATACTGCAGAAATGGGGAGATGTAGATAAATGGAAAACCCGGTGGGCAAAGAAAAATGAAGATAGTAAGACCAAACCAAAAGCTTCAGAATACGTACTAAAAGAAGTAGGACATGCAGAAAAACTGTACCCGATGAGAGAAGTGCCAGGTGGGAAATATGTACATGTCCCCTGGTCCCGACAATATATTGTATCCTTTACAAACGAGTTTCCAAAATTGAGAGAGAAACCAGTGGAGTGGTATAGGCAGGTTGAGCGCTTTGTGAAGGTTCAAAAGTGTCTCTGGAAAGACCTGGATGGGTTCTTTGACATTGTAGTACCTGTAGACTTATGGACCGAGTGCAAAATCGCCATTGATTGGCCCAGTGACGAATATGCGAGAGACTCCAGAACTGGAGCTCCATCGCCTGAAGTGATGAGAAAATATGAAAGGGTGATACAATACCTAAAAGACAAAGTGCCAGCAAAGGAGACTGATTGGACCCGAATAGATAGAACCACCCAAAATCGTGATGAAACAGTACACGCCTATTATGAAATGTTGCTACAGGTATTCAAGACCTACAGTGGAATTGATAATATTGAAATGAAGGATATGACCCATTTCATTTATCGATTCGTGTTGGGGTTGAGACCTGAAATATCCCAGTGGATCAGAGATAATAAAATCTGTTGGCAGGGTAAACCCATAGATGATGTTCTCAAGTACGCCAAATACTGCGAAGATGAAATGGAAAACAAAAAGAAACCCCTGAAGGAGAAAGTGATGTGGGCACAAGTGAAATTGGCTGAACAGCAAGAAAAACAGTTAAGTAAATTGAATAATAATACTCAAAACCCGACTTCTGGGGGAGGGGGAAAGCCCCGAGTAAAAATGAGTCGGGAAGAAGCCATGAAAAAATTTCCCTGTCACGGGTGCGGTCAGATAGGGCATTGGAGAGACGAGTGTCCACATTTGCAGGCTGGTACTGCCCCCATAAATGGTTTAACTCCACAGGTGCAGAAAGAGGGGCCACGAAAGAACCAGCAGCAGGTAAAACAGCCTCCGTTACCTCGAGCCCCTAGACAAAATTATAAGAATCAGGCTCAGCAGAATGAGAGGGTTGAGGTATGGGAAGGAGAGAATGAGAGAAATGCAGCAACTTCACAGTTCTTGTTAAATGATACCTTCCTCTGTGATGAACAATACTGACGGGGCCTGAGGGGGGAGGACGAGGAGTGCGTACTTGGCGCCTCCTTACCGGTAGACCAGACTGGACCATACATTGAAGGAAAGGTTGAAGGAAATGACGTCACCTTTCTGTTGGACACTGGTGCTACCCGCTCTACTGTGAGAACAGTGGACGTTCCCAACCTACCCCTCTCAGGAGAAGCCATCCAAGTAGTGAGTGTTTCAAATCAGATAATCAGTACTCCAGTAACTGAACCAATGGAGATTTCCATAGGAAATTTCAAAGAAATGCACAGATTTGTGGTCTGTGACTCTAGTCCAGTGAATCTATTAGGACGAGATTTGTTGTGCAAAATGAACTGTACCATCTTTTGCACACCAAAGGGCGTCGAAATTCAGACCCCAGATGAAGATGGCCTGTACAGATTGATGTTACTAAGGCCTGACACGGAAGTTAAGCCCCTGTCCATAAAAGACTTACCTGAAGAGCTTCAACTAAAAGTGACACCCGAAGTGTGGGATTTCACGGGTAAGGATGTAGGATTAATGGCAAATGTAGACCCGGTTAAAATAGCCATAAAGACAAATGCTATCTACCCGGAAACAAGACAGTACAAAATGAGCGCAGAGGTGAAAGCTGGAGTCGCAATTGAAGTAAAAAGATTGCTAGAAGCAAACATAATACAGGAAGTGATGAGCAGCCCATGTAATTCGCCCATAATTGGAATCAAAAAGCCTAGTGGAAAGTACAGGGTAGTGCAGGACCTGCGAAAGGTAAACCAGATTGTTGTACCTTGCTGTCCCATTGTGCTAAACCCCGCAGTGATACTGTATCAGATTCCCTGGAATGCGGAATGGTTCACTGTCATTGACCTATGTCATGCATTCTTTTCCATTCCATTACATCCCGAAAGCAAGTTTCTTTTTAGTTTTGAATTCGACAGTCATGTCTACGTCTGGAATCGTGTCCCCCAGGGGTACACCGAAAGCCCATCGATTTTCAACCAGATCTTAAAAAGATGCCTTGAATCTTTAGTACTGCCAAAGGAATCTGTTTTGGTACAGTACATAGACGACCTTCTGGTGGCGTCTAAAAGTCAAACCGACTGTGTCACTGATACCATTGCTTTGTTGAATCACCTAGGCAAGGGAGGACATAAAGTATCACCGGACAAATTGCAGTTCTGCAAGAACTCAGTAAAATATCTGGGGCACCAGATAGAGAAAGGTGTCCGGAAAGTCACTACAGAGAGAATCAGAATAATTCGAGACATGGAACTACCAAGAACCCAGAAAGAAGTGAGAATGTTCCTAGGAGTTGTAGGGTACTGCCGGCAATGGATTGTGGGATTTGCAGTTCTAGCCAAACCCTTGATAAAAATGACCAAGAAAGGAGTGGAAGACCCAGTTAGTTGGGATGACGAAAGCATGACCGCTTGGATAAAATTGCGAAATTGTCTGTGTTCAGCTCCTGCATTAGGAATGCCAGATTATTCCAAGAACTTTGAACTGTTCTGTGACACAAGAGACAATTGTGCACTCTCAGTCCTAACACAGGAACATGGGCTGACCAGGCGTCCCGTGGCCTATTTTTCGGCCACTCTAGATCCAGTGGCTGCTGGATTACCCGGATGCCTGAAAGCAGTAGCTGCTACTTGTGCTAGTCTAGAACAGAGTGAAAATATTGTTATGGGACATCCTGTCACTGTATATGTTCCACATTCAGTTGTGATCTTACTGACCCGAACCAAGACCCAGTATCTCACACCTAGTCGGCTGACTAAGTATGAAAGAATTCTTATAGGTGCAGAGAATGTGATCATTTCCCGATGTAATATTCTAAACCCTGCAACCTTGTTGCCCATCCCCCTGGATGTAGAGGCGGAGGGTGAAATTGAACACAACTGCATGGACTTAACCGAATTTAGCACCAAGCCACGTCCTGATATCAGAGAAACAGCCTTACTTGATGAGGATCTTATGATGTTTGTGGATGGCTCATGTTTGAGACATGAGGATGGAGGTCTGAGTGCTGCTTATGCTGTAGTCACATTGGAAACAACCCTGGAAGCTTCTTACCTGTGCGAGATAAAATCTGCCCAAGTAGCAGAGTTAATCGCATTGACACGAGCTTGTAAGCAGGGGAAAAATAAAAGAATAACTGTTTATACTGACAGCCAGTACTGTTATGGGGTTGTTCATGACTTCGGCCAACTATGGTTACAAAGAGAATTCATGACTTCCTCAGGTACCCCTATCAGAAATGGAAAGGTGGTACAGAACTTACTGGAAGCAATCCAATTGCCCAAAGAATTGGCTGTGGTCAAGTGTGCGGCTCACAGATCTGGAAATGATGATGTGACAGCCGGAAACAGATACGCTGACCAAATTGCCCAATACTGTGCCCGATACAAAATGTCCCTAAAAATAAAATTGTGGGGAGGCGGAAACAGCTGCCAACTTATGGTGTTTGAGAGTGTGTCTACTTGAAAGGAACTGAAAGAGTTGCAGCAAGCAGCAGAGAAGGAGGAAAAGGACAGATGGGAAAAGGATGACTGTAAACCCAGGGACAGAGATGGTGTTATGGTTAACAAGGATGGTGTGCCTGTATTGCCAGACAGTCTGATTGCCCCAATGGCCAGGTTGATCCATGAAGACACACATATTGGAAGGGACGCCATGTGCCGTATGTTTCATAAAGTATTTGATAACTCAAAGTTTAGAAACATTGCAGAGATGCTTTGCCAGAGGTGCTTAGTCTGTCAGCAATTCAACGCAGGAAAGAGGACAGTAGTGGAACAAAGTACGATTGGAAAGGCAGAGGGTCCCTTTGTCAGGATGCAGGCGGACTTTATCCAATTGCCCATGTGCAAAGGATACAGATATGTCCTGGTCATAGTTTGCCTGTTCTCCAGGTGGGTGGAGGCCTATCCAGCAAAACAAAATGATGCTATTACTGTAGCCAAACTATTACTAAGAGAGCTAATACCTAGGTATGGATTTCCAGAGACAATTGAAACAGACAGAGGTGGGCATTTTGCCAACGAGGTCTTAAAGGAACTCTATGAAGCATTTAAAATCGAGCCAAAGCTGCACTGTGCATATCATCCAGAAGCTTCTGGAATAGTCGAACAAGTCAATGGCACTATCAAGTCCAGGCTGGCGAAAATGTGTAACTCTACCAAGTTGAATTGGATAGAAGCTTTGCCCCTTGTGCTGATGAGTTTGAGAAGCATCCCGAACCGAAAAACAGGCCTGAGCCCCCATGAAGTACTAATGGGAAGAGTGATGCGACAGGCATGGGTACCTGGACACAAACTGCTAAGTATTTCTGATGATTTGGTGCTAGAATACTGCAGGCAGCTGGGTGACCAAGTGCGTTCTATCTCTCACCAGATTGGAGAGACTGCTGTCGAATGGCCTACTACTCCAGCACATAAACTGAAACCAGGCGATTGGGTGGTGCTAAAGAAGCACACCCGGAAGAGTTGCCTTGCACCGAAGTGGGGAAAGCCAAGACAAGTGATCCTTGTCACCACAACTGCTGTGAAGTGTGCCGGCGTGCCAAAGTGGATCCATGCCAGCCATACGAAGCGGGTAACAGGAGAAGACGTGACTGAAGCTGAAGGTGGTACAGCTGAGGAGACTCCAGAAGAGGGTCCGGATCTCGCTGATATCGAACTACCGAGCACCAGTCAAGACGTCGAATGGTTCCCTGCCGACGATCAGGTTCTTGATCCAATAAGGACCAGAAAATATTCCTACCTAGATAGTGAGTGGGATAGTGAGGATGAGACAGGAATAGAAGGAGAAAATCAGGTCACCGAGAATCACAACAGACCTGATAAGGAAATAGGCCAAGTAGGGACAGACCAAGTCATCGACACACCTCCAAAGACTCCGGAAACGGAAAAGGGACAGATAGTCATAAAGGCTGAAGTTCATGCGGAAGAAAACCAAGAGATCGGAGTGCATGAACAGGAACAGATAGAGATAGACGAACGTGTTCAGAAGGAAGAGACTAAAACTGTTGAAAGTCAAAGTGAAAACAAAAGCAAACCTGAACAAGGCCAGCTTAGAAACCAGGCAGAAGAAACTGAAGAAAGACCTGGGACTAGTCAGACAGGAAGGGTACAAGACATTGTCAAAGAAACAATGCCACAACTGAACGAAAGTAAAAGGGCTCGTGAAGAGAGCCAAACCACGGTGACAGCTAAAAAGCTCAAGAAGAAGAGTGAACCCAGATACATAAAAAGACTGAGACTAAGGATAAAGACAGTGGAAGAAAAACTAGCCGACCGAAAAAGAGCTGCCAGTGAAAGAAAAGAAGCCAGAGTCCAGTCCAACAGACAAAGCACCCGAGTGAAAAGACAAAACAAACTTTATCGGAGTCCTGAATGGACATACTTGGTGTTGGAAGAAATTGATGAACCAGAACTAAGTGACAAGAGCGACGAAGAGTCGATTGCTGATCGGAGTTCTGAAGAAGACCCAACCTGAGAGTGGAACTGCGTAAACCTCCTGTGAAAAGAAACAAAGAGGGGTTGGAAAGCCACTTGTGAGCCAAAAATGTCTGATTCAAATGTAAATGGAAGGCCTAGAGGAAACTGTTGTAAAACAGGCTGTAAAATATGCTTATGTAGTATAGCAATAGTGATAGTAATATGGATAGGATTAACAGTCTTTATACCTTTTATGATAAGTAAAGACCCTAACTTGTACCCCACTAAATCAGTGACGCCAGACACAGAAGATGTACAGACTGAAGAAACACCACTAAGTGTAGAAAGACGTGACAATGCAATTAGCCTGAGACAAACAAAACCTGACTTAGATGCATCAGATGAGGGAGGACTACATTTTCACAAAATGAAGAACCGAACACATTTAAACGTTTTCGCAAATCTTTTAGTGCACTATGTAGAAGCTATGGAAATAGAAGATTGTTATGTCTGCATGAAGCTACCTACCTCTGTAGCTGAAGGTGTGACATATCACCATTTACCCCTGACCTATGGAATTTCCTGTAGTATATTAGCAAGCTTATTCTATAGAAGCACCTTACAGTACTACTATTCAAACACTGATGTAATCTTTTCTGAACTCCCTATTCGGGGAAACCTGAATATTGTACATGTTAGAAGCGAGGTGACTCGTTACATGGGAGAATATTTCCTGACTATAGGTGACATAGATTTGACTGAAGCTCGCAGAGATAACTTGACCTGTTCATTACAGGAACAAGAGAAAATGTTCTTAAAAATGGCAGAAAGGAGAAGAGAGAAATTTCAGAAAAAGGCAGATGATGAGAAGGACAGAACACCTAAATGGGCTGAAAATATGGAAAGCACCTCACAGGGTGAAGCTAATCCTGCACTGTTGCTGGACTTTGAGCGGAAAGGGAAACTCTGTCTTCATAGAGAAAAGACTGATTATTATAACAATGTATTCATCGGTTCCAGCGAGTGTGAACATAATTACAAGGTAATTGGAGGTTGGGGTTTCAAAAATGGGTCAGAACCTGTGTTTCCCGGAATTTATTATATATGTGGAAACAAGGCTTATTTCAAATTGCCGGATCACTGGTATGGAAGCTGCTACTTTGGCATTGTTTTCCCGAAAATATACCATGTGAACAACGCTGCTGGAAGCAATGAAAATACTAATGGTTTAGTGCGTAGTAGACGTGAAAGTGTAGGAGAGATTATAGGTGATATTTTTAGTGCACTGATACCTGGAATGGGAGTGGTTCTGAATACTCATCGTATTTGCAAATTGTCTACAGTAGTGGATCGGTTATCAACTGACACTGCTGCTGGATTCCTGCTGGTCAATACTGAAATGGTTGCGATCAGATCAATGGTTTTACAAAATCGCCTTGCTCTTGATACCTTATTGGCAAAAGAGGGCGGAGTCTGCAGGATGTTGAAGGCGCAACATTGTTGCACTTACATTCCTGATAAAAGTGTCGAAATTAAGAAATGTGTAAGAAACATAACTAATTTGGAAAAAGAACTCAAACCATTGGAGGTTGATAGTGCCTGGAAGAGACTGACTGATGGTCTCTCCTCTGTAGGTAGTTGGTTTTCTAACCTAGGAAAAAGTCTTTTATGGAAAATATTGATGCCAATAGTTGGGATAGGTTTGATTGTGTTGATTATTATGATCTGCTGCAAATGTCAGAAATGCAGGAAGAAATACACCGTCAACAAGAGAGGAATGAAGAGAAATATAGATGAATTAGAATTAGAAGAGCTGAGAAATCAAATTTATAAAAAGGCCAAGAATTCTCATCCCAGTAAGGATGCAGAGAAAAGGCTTAACAACAAGTTTGTGGAGATTGAAATGAGTGAAATGTAAGAAGTTGGCATCTGTTTCCATTAGTAGTGATGATAGTAAATATCATCAAAGAGGGGATTGATGGAGCAAGGATTCGCATGTAAAGCGACTTGCTTACACTCAAGAACCTCGTATAACCTTTAATAGTATTAATCAATCCTGTTTGTTATTAATATCACACTTTTACAGTACACGCGGGTGTCCCAGAGACGCTTGCCTATGTGTCTATTAATCATAACAAAGCTTGCACTGCTGAATGGCTGCTTCGCAGAAATCCAGTCTGCGCATGCGTCGGTCATACCCATGTGATGTGACGCACTCGCAATTCTGGAGGGAATATTCGCACATGCGCATTACTGCTATTATGGCCGCTTTGTCTTTTAACATGCTCTCCGCTTGCCAATGCTGCTTATGCACATCTGTCTTTCTGCTTTAACCCCTAATGCTATAGATATTATAAAGTAAGGGGTGCAGTGTAGTTGTTCATAGTATACAGTGTATTCATTTTTTCTTGTGTTTCTAATTTGTTTTCGCTTACTTTTCATGTACCGCGTATCTGGGGGCCTGGGAGTTGGGGAGCTTCTCCATCTTGGAGGTCTATGTGGACCCGATCACGTGATATGAGGACCGGGCCTTGCATCAGTGGAACTCAGCCAGCTGGCTACCAAAGCTGAGACGCTCCTGGGAAGATCACCTCTACCCCGGGAGAAGATGCTGAATTTCACCTCTAAATGTTACATTGTTTCTTTCCACTGTGTACTCTATTGTCCTCTTCCACACGTATGCCTGGGAACAGGAATGTAAGGGGTGGGTACTGTCATTTGAATATTAAATATGGGAACGCAGAATTTAGGTGGTGACTATGACCTAACCACCTCTCTTGACCAATCGTAAGATGGGACCTTGTCATTTGCAACATTTGTGGGTGGTCTAGGGACCCAAGCAGGGTATAACTAGCCTAGTTTAGTTAAGAGAAATTGTCCGACTTGTCCGAGTAGCTGACCTGTCACTGACCCTTCGAACTCTATAGGTGATTGATACAGAGGGCTGCGGAGCACTCTGTCCGATATTTTCCACAAACTCCAAGGGGTGGAAATAGTCTAAAGTGCTGGCGAAGCACTTTGCTGGGAGATTCGAAAAAACCCAATCGGGGTTACTGGCGGATTCCGTGCAGAGAGGGGGTAACGCAGGCGTTGCATCCGAAGCTGCAGGTGTTGGTCGTGCCCTTTGATGAGCCCAGTCCTGATCCTAATCCTGAGGGGTATCCTGTCCTGACTGTCCCCGAGCTGTACCTGCTCGCCTACTGGCATTCTGAATCCTTGAGGGTCATTGTCCCTGCATTTCCCAAGCTGACCCGTGGCCAGGGTTAGTCCTCATTCCGTCCTAGGTAATTATTAATTGTGGGTGTGCGTCATTCTACCACTCTTTTTTCTCCTTTCTTTAATAAAGCACTCTTGCCTGTGATATTTTCCTTATCACCTCCTGAAACGATTTTACATGCAATTGTTTATTAGTTATGTTCCACTTTTTCCCCTACCTATAGGATATTATTGAAACTGACTGTTTATTCAGCGTGTTCCATTTTTCCCTTTCCTTTAGTACGGTTTGCCTTAAGATTAGTAAGAATAGCATAAGGTTAGGAATTAGCTTAAAATTATTAGAGCACATATTAGGTCCTACTCACTTCCCTGCCTTAGTTTAAACTCGAACTGAATAATATGTTCCCTAGTACTCATACCCTGTAGTGTTCCCTAGTACTCTATGGTTCTTGCTCTCATCCATAGTTACTTTGTGGCTTTGATTTTGATCATTGATGTACTAATCTGTATCTGCCTCATAATCATGGTATCTTCATTCTAAAAAACTTCCTTATATAAAACTTTGAAAACCCTTCAGGTGTCTGTGGTCATTTTATCCCAATGAAGTGTTAGTAAATGTACTAAGTATATTACAGATCTTATCGCCTGTCCTCTGATAGCTCCTGATCCATCAGGAGAAATGTGCCTGTGGTAAGTCAGGTACATTAACAGTAGTGGTGAAGGAGAACCACCCCGAATTATTCATAGTAGCGTGTAAACTCACCCGATTCATGCAAACACTGTCATTGTATGCACGCCAGGGCCCAGTGCGTGGAAATTGGTAAATCAGTGAGTCGGGTGACCTGCGCGCTCTATCAGTAACACCATATTATCAAGGCAGGCGTTGGGAGAAGGAGACCTGCGATAAACTCGTTTATCGCAGGTCTCCCAACGCCTGCTTTGATCAGGTGTTAGGCATTGTTAACATGGGGGTGTGGATCATAAAGCTGAATCCACCCCCCCCATATTATCAAGGCACACATTAGCACGTGACAACAACGCTTGTTTTCACGCGCTAATGTTCCCTATTGCCGACTATCGCCGGATTTAATATCGCCTACGTGTTGCACATTGATAATAACGCGCTATCACGGCGATAAAATCCGGCGATAAAATCCGGCGATAGCCGGCGATAGGGAAATGTGCGATGAGCGTTTTTTAACGCACATCTTGATAATTTGCCCCTCTGGTTCTAGATACGGGTGGGCGTGACTCAAGTAATTGAGTATAATGTAAGCATGCAAGATTATTTTAATTACGTGAAAAGAGTATTTCTCCATTTAGCACTATTTTTTTGTGCAAACATTCCCCCTCACGTTCAAATGGGAACCAAGAATGCATTTTGCACAAAGAAATAGTGCTACAGAACATAAATGGTAAGCGTAAGCAGCTGTTCGTATGCGCTAATTGTGTATTTGAGGTAGGATTTTCACCCAGTGCATGCCTGGCATTTCGTGCTATGTTCTTATTGCAAAAGGCCCCATTTATGTCCAAAATGGGCACGAGAAGGCATTATGCAATAAGAAATAGCGCTAAAGGTGATGTTGGGGTAAAATATTATCACCAACTTACTCTTGGCATCTAGCACTATTTTCTTAGTCAGAAATGCACACTTGCATTCAAAATGGAAGCAAGGATTTACGTTCAGAAATAGCGCTAAATACGACAGAAGACAAATGGCGAGCAGGAGCTGCCACTCACGGTCGCTAGATGTGCTCTACCTAGGATTGTTTTTTGCAAATAACTCTTAATTGCGTGAGCAGGTGTATCACATTATTACCAGTAAGTCTGCATCAAAGGGTAACGCAGAATTACCTAAATTACTCCGATTATGAAAGCTTAAAAATTACATACTTTATATATATTTCTATAATGGGTAGTGAAGGAGTTGATTTTATTGTTTGCAATTAATTACATTCATAGTGTAACCAAGGCAAGTAGACGGGTGTCTCCCCCACCTGAAATTAGCAAATCTTCAATCATTCCAGGCTTCTTCTTGTTCTAGTTATTGTCTCCATAAAAGGCATTGATCAGAAGGTTGTGAAATAATTCGTAAGATTTTGCCATGTGCAATATTAGGGAAGTTATACAACATAATAAAGCAGCCAACTTTGTAGACCACGGGTTTGCCCCCAAGGGAGTCTATTTTAGAAAATATTTATTTTCTACTTAATTCAGTGGGAATAATTTTATTGACTTAGTAAATATGATCAGCTGAGAGGGCGCACATGATCAAACCTGTGAGCAGCAAGTTCAACTCAGGTCTTTGCGGTGGATTCATTAGTCTACTGAGCCCCTAGATACTCTGGGCAAGTGTTTGCGTTCCACTGATATACAGGCATAGGGGAAGACAGGAACTTGTGGAGGTATACTACAGTGACAATGAAACACACATTAATGGGGACTCGGAGAGTGTAGACTCTGGAATAGATTGACCCAGGTGGGGTAGGGGGGTTAACTCACATAAATTAGTGTAGCCTAATCATTCAGAATTACCTAAGAATTTTATGAGATTACGCTTAATTACGCAAGAGGAGTAGATCTGCGGTTTAACCTATTTCTTAGTGCAAAAATGTCCTCTTGCATCCAAAATGGTTCCTCAATGCATACTGCGGTAAGAAATAGTGCTAAATGTAGCAGAACACAAATAGCGAACAAAAAATGTGCTCCTGTTGTAGGATTCCCTTCCCCCGATTGAGTAGAAGTAATTGCATTATCATCCGTAATTCTGAGTCAAAGAGTAACGTGGAATTACCGAAATGACTCTGGCGTAAATGAAATTCAGCTCAGTCCTAGTAGAAACATCAACATGATATGGAGCATACATACAGTATAACATGGAGTCCCACAAGCAGTGACAGGGAGTCAACAGACTTAAATTAGACCCCAAAAGCCCTCTTCCCTGCACGGTATGACTCTCCCTACCTTCAGGGCAACCCCAATGAATCACAGGGCCTAAATACATTTATTATATACTGCTGCCGCAGGGGGCCATTCTCCCGTAATGCAGAACGGAGTCAGCATTTGACCATGCCACTGAATAAGACGTGCATGTGGTTGTTTGAAGACTCAATAGAAGCAAACATACTGGCATTGGAAGAAACCGACATGCGCATTGATGCAACCAGACAGGACCTACAACTCCTGACACTGACGCTGGGAGTAATGTAAAATAAAAGGGCACAGGCCCCTAGAAATACGGGTCTATAGAATGAGACATGGAGATACAGGTGCATTCTGAGACCAAGCAACACTTGAACCGAAACTGGAACCCAAGACCAAGTCAATCAATCAATCAATCAATCAGGGGTTTGCATAGCGTGCTACTCACCTGTGAGGGTCTCAAGGAGCTGGTTGGTGAGGGAGGCGGCTCCAGAGCAGTCGAAGAGCCAGGTCTTGAGGTCCTTCCTGATGTGTGCAGGGTCGGGGAGCGTCTGATGTTCACAGGGAGCATTTTCCAGGTCTTGGCTGTGAAGTAGCAGAAAACTCTCCAGCCAGTTTTGTCTCTGCAAATGCTGGGGACCACGGCCAGGATGAGGTCGGCGGAGCGGAGGTTTCTCTTGGGTACGTGGAAGGATAGTCTCTCGTTGAGGTATTTGGATCCGATTTTGTTGAGGGATTTGTAGGCGTGGGTGAGGAGTTTGAAGGTGACCCTCTCCTCGACGGGGAGCCAGTTGAATCCTCGTAGGTGTTGGGTCCCGAGTACGAGTCTGGCTCTGGCGTTCTGGATGGCTTGAAGTTTGCGTAGAAGAGTTCTGCTGATTCCGGCGTAGAGGGCGTTGCCGTAGTCCAGTCTGCTGGTTATGAGTGCGTGGGTGACGGTCTTTCTGCAGTCGGGGATCCTTTTGAAGGTCTTACGGAGGATACAAAGGCAGTTGAAACTAGTGGAAGCGACGGCGTTGATCTGGCGGCTCATGGAGAGGGAGGAGTCAAGGACGATGCCGAGGTTCCGAGCTTGGTCTGTCGGGATGTGTGGGTTCCCGAGGGCGGCGGGCCAACTGGGGTTGTCCCAGGCGGAGGTGCAGAGTCCGAGGATGAGGACCTTGGTCTTCTCTGAGTTGAGCTTCAAGCAGTTGTCTTGTATCCAGGCTGCCACTTTCTTCATTCCTTCCTGGAAGCAGATTCTGGTGTCTTCGGAATTCTTCTTGAGTGATAGGGTGAGCTGGTTGTCGTCGGCATAGGATACTATGCTGAGCCCATGCTGTCTGACAATGGTGGCGTGACGGGGGCCATGTAGATGTTGTAGAGTGTGGGGCTGAATGATGATCCCTGGGGTACTCCGCAGTTGATTTCCATGGGTTCGGAGAGGAAGGGAGGGAGTTGAATCCTCTGGGTTCTGCCGGAGAGGAAGGATTGGATCCAGTTGACGGCGGCTCCTTGTATCTCTGCATCGTGAAGTCTGGCTACAATATTGCGATGTGAGACAATGTCGAAGGCTGCGGAGAGGTCTATAAGGATGATGGCCGCAGTGTGTCCCTGGTCTAGTAGCATGCGGATGTTGTCAGTGGTGACGAGGAGGGTGGCCTCGGTGCTGTGGTTGCTGCAGAATCCAGAATCCAGACTGGGACGCGCCTATGACAGAGTTCTCTTCGATGAAGGCGGTCAGCTGGGCGTTCATTGGCCACATTGCCTCCGGGTTGGTCCAATGTCATCATGTATAACACAACAGAAATCATTGGAAAAACAATTTCTATTTAGGGAACTGCACCAAAACATGCAGTTTGATTCCAATCCTGTCATCCAAACTTGAACACAGGGCAAGAGAACACTGAGACCGATGTAGGAAAATTGAGGACTCAGGGTATAGCACAGAGTTGCATGTCCCCACTTATGAAAAAGGCAAACCTATAAATGCATTTTCTCTTGATTAGATGTGTGCCTCTTGCAGGCTGAATTAATGTCTACTGCATTTAGATTACTTTGGAGAATAAGGAGCTAAACAAGAGTAGAAAAGTACTAACACGAGGGTAGTAAACACTCAAACTGAGAAGTAAGATGATACGTGACTAGGAACATTCCAACTCAGGGTCCGAAAGGACAACATGTAAATCATTGCGACGCACTCACTGACCCGAGACCAGAACATCCTGAATCTGTAGGTTGCATAGAGCAGCACTTTCACTGAGACATGAGATTCTAGGAAAAGAGACACCCAGTGACCAGTACAGAAGAAGGGGAATAGTCTGTGACCGGAACATGATGGTTCATTGACCTGATCGAAAGATGAATCACTGGGACAGGAAAATCTTGACACACAATACACAACATCAGAGACAGTAGGAAACGCATAGAGAACCAGCTTTGGCTTTGGTAATTCCTCCCTACTTCATATCAACATCCAGGAAACCGTCCTTGTACCAAGTGTCAACACTACAGCCACTTCCGGTGTCCTCAATTCCGCTAATGGAAAAAGGATACAAACGCACCCCCCCCCCCCCCCCCCCCCCCCACAACAGAAAGTGTAAAGAATACAAAAATGACCATGATATGCACATGAGCCACTATGCTTGTGTTTTACAGGTAAACTTATAGAGGTTTACAGTCTCTAAGTTACTACTTTAAAAAGAAAAAAATAGTTAATTCTGTTTCTTGACTGCAAAAGTCTCTAAATGTCATGTTTTTTCGAAACCAGCCCATGGGCTCAGATAGGAGGGACGTCCTCAAAAATGTAGCTCAGGTTTTCATCTTCCTCGTTTGTATTTGTAACTTGTAAGTATGTAAATTTCCTCATGTAACGGGTTTGGTTCTATTGTGAAGCGCTCTGACATCTTTGGTTAAAGTCCGCGCTATATAAAATTGCATTAAAAAAAACAGAAACATGTTCAGTTGTAATGGGTATTGGGATTTCTGGGCAGAGCACCACCTTCTGTTCATGTCAGGATTTTCTGCACTCCCCAGGCTGAAGTTTCAGAGGAACAAGCATTTACGAATTCAAACGGTCTTGCCCATGTGATAGCTATTGGCTTTGCTAATGTCTTTTTTCCATGTTGTGCAGCAGTTTGGCAAACACGTTCCCTTATGACCCCCAACTCCAAAAGGAGGCCCTGGCTCCCAAGGGCATAGAAACACCATGGTATCACAGCTACTTAGATAAAAACCTAATCTGGAGATATTAAATTGAGCCAACTGTCATCCCATTTCTTTGCTGCCTGTTTAGGCAATGAGTTACACCTTTCCCAATCTGGATTTCGATCAGAACACAGCACTGCAACTGCACTGCGAGGTGATAGAGAACATCTTAGTTAGGAGCTAGACAGAGGAGGTACTGCGGCCCTTGTTCTTTTTGGATTTAAGTGCCACATTTGACAATGTATCCCATCAAGTGCTTCTCAAGAGATTAGCCATCGCTGGTGTCCATGGTATTGCTCTCTCACGGTTTCAATCATTGTTAAAAGAGAGCTCTTTTCAGGTCATTGCTAAACTCTAAAAATCATAGTGGCAGACATAGTGGAAAATCATGGCCAGTCTCTCTACTCCTACATGGGTGACAGTCAAATTGTCATATTTTCACAGCGGACAATAGTACTTCATCTAACATGGTCCATCGTCTTAAGGAAGTAGCAAACTAAATGTGCAATAACTGTCTTAAATTAAATGGAAGCAAGACAGAGGTGCTATTACTGGGCAACCAGCCCCATCTGTGGGGACCTCATTGTTGGCTAGATGAGCTAGGTACCTGTGCCACTCCTTGGCATTCAATTAAGGATCTGGGCTTCTGGTTGGATGATAGATCAACCAGCAAATCACCACGGTAGCTGCATGCAGCTTTTGCCTGCTCAGAGGCTTAAGAACGATCTTATGGTTTCTACTTTTTTGAGACCCAACAAACCATAGTCCAATCCCTAATAATTTGGAGATCGGACTACGGCATTGTGTTATATCTAGGCACAACTAATTCCTGGATAGAGCTGCAAATTGTTCACAATGCTGCTGTCCTCATACTTTGTCATATCCCTGAGTTTCTCAACATCTTTGTTCTCTGAATTGCAGCGGCGGCTCCTCTGTAATGGCAGAGGAGCGCCGTCCCACTGTGCCGCCAGATAACATTTTATTATTATTTTATTTTTCACTGGGTGAGCCAATCGGAGTCTAGTGCAGGGCCGGGCCAGGGAATCCTCGATTGACAGTGACAGGGACTGAGAGGAGTAGTGGTGGTTGGCACTCTAGGTGCCTTTACCAAGTGGGGACTGGAGAGCAACTCCAGAGCCCAAAGAGGGTAGAGAGCTCCTTTCAAAGCTGAAAGGAAAGGGGATATATACTCCCAAATACAATTACCTTAACCTAAATAGTATCCTCCCTTATAAACCAATGTGATAAGGAGAAGAAAAAAAACACCTATGATCCACCGTACTTAGAAGTGAGAAAAGGAAAAAAAAACTTTTTTATATATAACCCTACTCTAGTGTTTCATTATCGTGTTTACCCTGACTCCTATGTCAGGGTGGGCTCGACCATATTCCAGGGAGCTCTTTAGAGAAGTCTTGATTTTTTGTTTCTTTTTTTGGGGGGGGTTAGATGTAATTAAATATAAGAATTCCTCATTCACCCCAAGGTATCCCTTTATTCGCAGGGTAAGTGGGGATTGTTAAAAATTTTGAGAAGGGGCAAACAGGATGTTGTGGTCTTAGGACCTTAACCTAGAAGTGCCAACATGTGTCTGCCCTACTATATTGGCCTATATAGGTCCTGGGCATTGTTCAGGGCAATACTAGAAAAAAAGAACCCCTTGTGACTTAACTTTGCAAATTTTACAGGTGGATGCATAGTATGCTAAAGAGAAGCTGCAGCATGCAAAAAGTCAAATGTACTTGCTGTGTTTAGGAAGTAGTTGTAAACAGAAAGCACAAGATCAATTGCAACATAATTATATGTGCAGGTTAATTATGACTCCTTAATCATAACATGGTTCCAGACTAATTTCGTCTAGGTCTTTATCATATGTTTGGTGCTTTGCTAATGTGATTTTTTTACAAGGCCAATTATTCCGTAAGAGCCAAAGTGCTCCCAGGAATATGGTTGAGCCCACTCTGAACTTTAGGAGTCAGGGTGAACCCGATGATGAAGCATGCCACTACTAGAGTGGCACTGTAGCACATGTCGGTGTATCCGCTTATCTTAGGATGGGCAAATCGACCTGCACGCTTATATTTTTCCAACCTTGCTGTGTTGCACAGCTGGGCGTAGATCAGGCACTCAGTACCTTAGTGAGCACCTAACCAGGCCGCTCAGACCAATCCTGGCACTGCTTTCAGGCTGGTTAATAGCATGAGAACAGCTTCTGGAATGGGTGGGGAGTTTGGGAGTCTGTGCTGGCCCATGGACTTCATGGAGTAGAGGAGCACTAAGGTGGCCGGTAGCGGCAGGTAAGTCATTTTCTTTTATTATTTACCCCCATGCGCTGCCTCACCACTTTGTATTGGCATCAGCTGCCACTGCTGAATTGGTGCCCTAGAGTTAAACGCACTAAGTATTATACTACGTGTAGAGAACCATGTTTCAGACTGGTCATCTGTGCAATTGATCCTTGATCCATCCTTACCTACCCAATCCAGAGCTTCGGTCGGGTGACTTCAACTTGGCCACTATACCTAACGTAAATTGGCACGACAGGGAAGGTGGTCCTTCTCTTTTTTGGGGCATAAAATATGGAATTCCTTGCCTCTCACTGTCCGTCTTTTCAACTCCTACGCGGTGTTTAGGAAGTTGCTTAAGACCTGGCTCTTCTAGTTGTTTTTCTCTTGTCCTATTCATACTCCTCTTGCGCTGGGAAACCCAGTTGGGGCACCCATGCGCTTTACAAAACAAACCTGATTGAATTGGCTCAAATTGCTACATCTCCATCTGTGATCTTGATGTATATGGAAATGTAAACATACTACCATTATCTTGTCAAATATTATATTTTCACAAGTTTTTAAAGATTTTCAAGCAGCGGACATTGTTATCGTTTAACCAGGATGACTTGTTGTTGAATACCTTCCATATGATATCGGACTCATTCATGCCCATCAGGGAATTTTGTGGTGTTGAAATTCCTACCGGACTAAAAACAGGCAAACCCCAATACTTCTTTGAACACGGTGCTACCAATCTTTGAGGTAAATGAGAGGGCAAGTGTACATACCTATACTGGGTGATGTGTTATTGGGGTTCATAAATCGTAAGTCATTGATAAAAAATATATAGGACATAGTGAAGGTAGAGACTGTATTTCAAAGGTCTAAGTCAGATTTTAGGTTCGCATATTATATTCCATAAACTGCTGTCCTATATAAATACATAAGAAGTGGTAAATGACTTCCTCTCTTGGGGCCCTCAAGCTCAACTTACCTACAACATGCCAACCATAGAGCTGAGCAGAACCCAATGCACACACAAAATACCTTGTACAGATAAGCATTCCATTAAAACATGACATAGCTACTAGCTAGACCTCCCACTTTCATCACTCATGGTCAGGGGGAAGCTCTTCTCTTTTCATTGCTTTTAACTTAAAAGTTTATTTTGTCTGGAGCGCTTATCTATCCTCTATCAGGCAATGCGGTTCACTGGAGCTCCAGTATCTCCGACGTTCTCGCATTGCCCATTTTAAAATTTTCTAAACTTTACCATAGTAGAAGACCTCAACACCCATTTGGAAAGGCAGACTGTATCATAGCTTTGCCTGCTATAGAGAACGTTACGGCTCTTAATGTTCATCTTATTCTGAACACCCCTACTCACACAGCGAGCCATATGCTGGATTTGATATTCACTAGTTTTAGTGGTTTGCAAACTGATCAGTCTATCCCTTTAACATGGACAGATCACTATGCAGTTCCTTTCTAGTTTTTACTACAGTTGAGAGAGGCTCCAAAGACATTTCATGGCAGGAGATGGTCAAAGCTCAAAGTTTCAGACCTAAACTCCTTACTTGAACCTAACTACCCCACTGTGAGTGAGTCACTAGTAGCGGATGTTCATACCCTAGATTCTAAAATGTACTAGTTCCAGCAGCGAATCCTCTGCCAAGGCGGATGAATGTCTCCCCACAAGAAAAATAAAATGATAATAACACCATGTTATTATCATTTTATTTTTCCCTAGCAGCTCTGTGGGTACGGGCAGGGCTGGCCACAGAGCAGGGGAGGAGTGGTAGGCACTCTCCAAGTGCACATGATGGTTTGGCCAGCCGTCATGCCGGCCAGACAGTTATGCACACTTTGCATGTTCTCCACCTGCAGTGATGCACAGCCAGGGCAGAGAACATGAACAGGCCCCCAGTCCCTGTCAGAGCGCCAAACTATGGCATTCAGAACAATCATGACGCTGCTTAGCAGCATTGTGATTGGCTAAGGAAGTCTGTGCTTCTTGTTTCCTGTGTGGTGGTAGTTAGGATGGAGGAGAGGCAGCTTCCGGTAAGGTAAGTTTAATGTCTTTTTTTCTTCTTTCTTTAACCCCCTGTACACCCTCAACGCCCGACCACTGCTGTTCCATAGCAGCCGCTACTGGCTAGTTCCCACTTCTAGCAACAAACTCCATCGAACTCTCCCCCGTGGTACTATGAATCATTGCACCAAACCAACATTTTTTGTAAAAAGCTAAAAAAGGGGTTGGAGTAAAACCTACAGTCATCAGGAAAAATTTAGATATAAAATTGCTTTAAAACAATATCAGAAAGAATGTAACATTGCTAATGCTAAATTCTATTTGGACAGGATCACTGCAGCTAAAAACTGCCCCAGAACTCTATTTGGGGTAGTTAGAAATATTTCGGATCAAGTTAGCACTGTTCCTGCCACTGCCCTCCTGCAAGCTCAATGTAATGAAATTGTGGATTTCTTTCTTAATAAAGTAGCAGGCATCTAGGCATCATTTACAGGAGGCTCCTTGGTGAGCTTTCCTGAAGCTGCTTCGAATTCTGACTGTGCACTGAACCTTTTCCAGCCCCTAGACATGACTTTATTTAGCTTGCGGTTTGCAACTATCAGATCAAGCTACCCACCTCATCCTTGCCCACCTTCAATACTGGACAAGCTGGTGCTACCAGTCCTTGCGCAATGTACCCAATTGTTAAATTCCTCCGTGTCTGAAGGTACTATTCTGTTTGATTGGAAACATGCTTTAGTTACACCTTTACTAAAATAAACTTGGACCCTCTGGTATGGTCTAAATATAGGCCTATTTCCCTCCTACCCACATTGGCTAAGGTGTTGAGAAACATGTCAATCTTCAACTCATATCCTATATTGAATCAAATGGTCCATTACATTCTTTGCAATCCGGCTTTAGGGCTGGCACTAGTACAAAATCATCTCTCCTTGGCGTCACTGAATAGCTGCATTGCCAATTTGTTAAAAGGGAGTGCTGCAGCAATGATCCTTTTGGATCTTAGTGCCGCTTTTAACACTATAAGCCATTCAACTTTATTGACCAGGTTGAGAGATATGGGTGTGCTCGGCACAGCCCAGAAGTGGCTGAGCTCCTTCTTACAAGACCACACCTTTCAAGTCTGGGGTGCCACAGGGCTCGACCTTGAGTTCCCCTCTTTTCAACCTTTACGTGTGACCTTTAGCAGAGATTGCAGAATCCTATGGACTGACATTGTTCTAAATAGATGATACACAATTTGTGGTATCCTTATCTCAGGACAACCACAAGTCAGAATCTCTTAACGGCAGCCTTTCCCAAGTTTCATTTTGGATTAATGGAAATTCAATAAAGTTGAATGGGGGCAAGACTGAGGTTCTACTGGAGGGAATCAACCCCACCTCTGGGGCCCCTATTTGTGGTCATCTGCTATGGGTGTGACTCCTTCACCAGTCCAGGTGGTAAAAAATCTGGAACTAAGGCTCTATGACAAGCTGTCTATGAGCCATCAGATACACAATGTTGCGGCTACCTGCTTCGGTATCCTTAAGTGACTACGGAAAATCTTGGTGTGCCTTCTAGCCTCTACCCAAAGAACAGTAGTCCAGGCCCTGGTAATGTCTAGACTGGACTACAGAAATGTTCTGTACCTAGGTCTTGCTACTTCCTTGCTTCAGACCATACAGAATGCGGCTGCATGACTCCTTCTCCAACCACCCTGATTTACTGCATCAGCCAGTATGTTACATCACCTTCACTAGCTGCCAATTGAATGTCAAGTGCAATTTAAAGTTTTAAGTATTTGCATAAATATATTTTCAATGAAGGGTCATTATACATGAGATCCTTGGTGTCCTGGTATACCCCTAAAGGCTTGCTCCATTGCAGCCACTTGGAATTGGCTACAGTCCCCTGAGTCAAGAGAACCCACCAAGGTGACCGGGAATTTGCATATCAGGGCCAAAACTGTGGAACACTTTGCCACATTATTGAGAACTTTGTAAATCTGATTGCTTTTCATAAGCAGCTTAAAACGTGGCTGTTCCCATCTGCTCATTAACAGTTCCATGGCCTCAGTAACTCTGGCAGGTTTTGTGAGGATGCCAGTGATGGGAAACATTTTTCAGGAAGCTATGCAATTTACAAATGACGTAAATAAATAAACTTAACCAAATGACTCCATGTCATGAGCTAGGCTGAGCTCCAGTCCTGAGATTTATGTCTAAAGATCACTGTTTTCAGCTTTTGTGGTCCAATTGGTTCCACTGAAATATGGCAATACTACATCTCCCATAATGCATTGTATGTTAAAAGAAATCCCAGTATTCGAAAATTGTGTCCATGATGACAAGGAGACATCCATGAACCTCAGTGCAGGTTTCATGGTCGTTTTTGGATTACTCAAGAATACATTTTGTCCTGGTTAAGACATTGGTGCTGACTTTTGATTTTGACTTATGCTAAATTGTCCTTCATCGTTTTGCATCACATGATCCTATGGAGTATGGTGGGTTACCCCTGCAGGTTTTCACTCAGTTTACTGCCATCTTTGTGATACTGTCATCAAAACACAGTTTTTATTCGAACACTTTCTGTATTTTGCAAGGGGGTCCACTGCTACTCTGAAAATCATGTGCATTAACTTTCATTGCACAGAACACAAAGGGACTTATTCAGCAAGGCAGATGTTTGCATGGAAGACCATCCAACAATTACAAATATAATCATGACGAATGGAAAAACAAAGCCTAAGCTAGTGTGCAGGAATCCAAATAATGAGCCAGATGACCTGTTCCATTCTAAGAAAATGCTTATATCTGCAAGTATAATAAAGTTTGTGTGAGCAGGGATTTCTGACACACTCTCACCCAGTCTTCAGGATGCACTACGTTAGAAAATGCCCATCCACATCACAACATACATGGCATTTAGTGCACCAGAAACTAACTTCAGCCAACTACACAGGACAAAACACTGCCTGCTTCCACACCCTTCAAATGCTCCAAAATATTTTCAGATGGCTTCCCGCCAACACCAGGGAAATCATTACCTAAGCCCTATTCAAATGCCGGCTCAAATACGGAAATACGCTCTATGCAGTAATTACCACCCAGCTCCTCAAGAGACTCCAGACAATACAGAACACAGCTGGCAGACTCATCCTCAACCTTCCCAAACGGACCGACCCACATCACTCCAACCTCAGGAACCTCCAATGGCTCCCCATCCAGAAAAGATGCCAATTCAAGATGCTGATACGTGCCCACAAGGCCTTCCATGACCAATGATCAGCATACATCAACCAGTGACTGAACTTCTTCCACGAACCGTCCAGAATCTTGCGCTCTGCCTCCCTCGTTCACGAACCCTGCATCTGCCGAAGCTACAGCGAGGACGTTTTCTCCTACCTCACTGCCACGTCCTGGAGCAAACTTTCCCTTGACCTCTGAAAGTCATCTTCTCTCCCAGAATTGAGAGAGGGGCTCAAGACCTTGCTCATAGACTGACCACAGCAAGTACCTCGTGCCTGAATATCCTCTCAGGTGCGCTTTACAAATCCGAGCTCATTGATTGGTTGACAATTTGCAAGCACACACACAGACTGGGTGCCCAAAACTTATTGATACCACCATCAATTATACCACCTTGAATCTCCTCCCACACTGACCAACTCCTAGAATCTGGCCCTCTGAGCAAATCAACAAATGTTGCTGCACGGCCATTAACATGAGACTAGAAAAGTCAGTGAACAGCACACCGGCTGTGAGTCATATTTCACTCATTATGAGTAGCCAAGGTCAAGATAACATGCCGATAAAAAGATGGATTCATACTGTATCCCTCCAGTCATTCCAGCACCTATTTACATTCAAGACACATAGCATAAGATTTTGGTCCAGAAGAACCAGTATGAGATGCAAGTCCCAACAATGAAAAGAAGAAAAAGAAAGAAGCAGTCTAGGAACAAATCTGCAACCATCAACTATACACATCATGGTACATATCGCACAGATACCCATGCAAACTGTCCTGTGGATGGACGTTTAGATAATTTCTGATTCTGATCATTTTATTGGTTTCTGCTATGGTAGGAAAGAAGGACACCAGTGAGGAAAGGCAAAGTACTGCAACAGTGGACACAGTTGAGGGTGGTCAGGACGCAGAAGATGGGGGCCATAGATAGGTCGCTTGGGATGTTGCAGTGATGTTGCGCAGCGTCATTCAGACTGTGTTCTTTATGAGATCTGCACGATTCCACTGGGAACGAAGTGCAGGATCACTGGGTAGAATTGCAAACTGTTTGGAGCAAGAATTGAACATAGAACACAAAACAGTAAAAGACAGAGCACAGGCAGTAAAGGAGAAGATATGGGGGATGGATACGTATTGGCACTGTATTGTGAATGTTTGTCAGATGTGACAAAAATGGGTGATTCTGCTAAGGGGTATACATGCAAAGGCTGGCTTATGGAGTCGAGGAGGTCAGGCATACAAATGCTAGTAACAGTGAGGACACGCGTGCTGGGTGATCTATTCATAGGTGTGTTCTGCTCAGACTGCTGGAATGCACCTTTTGAGAATTGTACCTGTACAGAGTGTGAAAGCCACATTAGGGGGCTAGCATTACCCCCAGCATTGGTGGCATTGTCTGATTATAATGGCCGATGGCCTTAGCAGTGTTTTATCCCATGCTCCTACTTCTGGTTTCCCAGCTCCTGTCCCGGTTTTTAGAGAGGGTCGACAGAAAACGTCGGGAGGTGCTTTTTTTATGCTTTACAAAGCAGGGATAGTTAACAGTTCTTTCAAGAAAGCAATGTAATTAACAGGCTAGCCACTGGGTTTAAAAAATTGCATTTTATGTAAATTCTAACTGCCTGTTCCGTAACTCTCTGCTGAGGAGCACTGTCATTCTGTTCGCTCGCTTGAAATAATATCGCAGTCCTTCTTCTATTTTTACGCAATGGCCCGGTTTTTAGCTTTAAAATACTAGTCACCCTAATGAGATAAGAGGAGGTGTGGCAGTGGTTATTAATCCACTATCAATAGACTTTAGTTCCCAGAAGGGGTCACTACTCTCTCCACTCACAAAAGGCAACCTTCTGCTGTGTTTAATGTTTACCTCTGAATACATCAGTAATGGCGCTGGTGTAGCCCTCCTTGCTTTGATGGTTGTCCCTAGACACTACAATAATGGGAAGTCCCTGGCCATGCATGGCCTGTGCCACTTCCCTTGGTAGAACAGCTGCTGGTTAGTCACGCTTGCGTCTGTGCTTCTCTGACGTCTGCAAGTGGCATTGGGTCCTTGCTCGCTGTGCCACTGGATTCAAGCTAGCCTCGCTGATGATGGGTGAAACCCCAAAACCGGTCCCAGGATGCTTGTTTCCGGTCCAGAGAGGACCTGGCTTCTCAGTTCAAGCTGGACTGTTCCTATGAGGAGCAGGGTCAAGCGGGATTTGCATATGGTGAGGTGGTGAGATGATCAAAGATGGATTTAACCCAGATCTCTGGACTGGGGGTGAATGTTTGATTTGCTCAGCACTGCGTCCATCATTTTTATTTACCATGCATCTGCAAGTGAGAGGCCACATTTGTGTTTTTGAGACTTGTTTCTGAGGAATTATTGCAATGTAAAATGCGTATGCATTTCAGGGCACTGCTACGTACATTTGTGCTTTTCCTTTTTTGAATTATCGGTGTGTGATTTATTGCATTTCAAACAAGTTTTGTTCGGGAATTAATCTTTGTTTGGATATTTCTTTTGTCTGTTATCCATTTTTCATTCTCAATCTCTCCGTGGTACCCCTTTCTAGTTGGAGGAATTGGTAAACATGTTTTAATATTATGTAGCTTTTTCGTGTATTTGAATAAATGGGTGTTATGGGTTTTGTTTCTTTTTTTGGTTTCCTGATTTCTTGGTAAGTGTGGTCATGCAAATGTTCATCTTCATGGTTTCTGAGTTCCCATTCACGGGGCCAAATGTTGTGTAAAAGGAAAGGTATGCTCTGTTTGCTCATTGCTCAGTTGTTCTGTGCATTCTGACTTTGTATTTTCCGACTGCTTGTCCCAGTGATTTAATAAATGCAACTATGGCTTTTTTCACGCTACCCACACTGCCTGTCACCCTGGAACAAACCTTATTAAGGCATTCTAATTCAGACCACTGTTTATAATTCGTCACTGTGTCCCATGATGGTTAATTGCGTTGGTCTAAATGGATGAAGGCTCTAATGCTGGTTAGGAGATGGCTGGTCCACCACCTTGATCTATAGTAATCTGCAGTGAAACCTCATGTTTGCACTTGTCAGGCGAGGTTTTCACTCGTTTGCTTCCGAGGAGCAAATAAAAAAAAACCTCAGACCCACCCAAAAGCATCATATCGGGGATTAGTTACTTTCTTCTGTACACTATTCTTTTAATTCCAAATGATCCCACTCATGGTACCATCTGACTCCACAGACCTGCTAATACCAACCTCTCTAAGCCTTCTGACCAATCATATGTATTCACCTGTTTATTGCAGAATGTGGGTAGGCATCGATGGGCCATCACATGCAAAACACCACTTCTGCAAAGCATGCCACGTGGAGACCACAACTGCTGCAGGACATGCTGAACTCCACAAGGAAACTAACAACATCTCCTTTTCAAACTTTTCGTTCTCACCTCTAATGTGCACACACTCGTGTAGCACTCTCGGCGCACATCAGCCTATCTTCATGTTAGTTCCCTCCCTAATGTATGTCGACGTTGCACTTGGAAATACTCCTGTCCGTTCTGCTCATGTCATCCAGGCTCGCAGAGGAAGCTAGGGTCGGTTAAGGGCTCCAGACCACAGGAAGTATGGGCCGCTCATCTAGTTCCTGTGACAACCAAGGCCAGATGTGATGTAAGTGCTTGCATCTGTTCATGGCTTGGCTTGTTTTCCCTGCGTGCAGAGGTGGTTTCTCTCGTCTCTGTCTTCCATCACTGTCATTGTTTGGTCTTGCACCTATAGTCAAGGGTGATGACGTTGATGTGACATTCTGCATGATCCATTGTTTTCTGGATGGCTGCCTTCCACTGTGTCTTCTTCTGGTACTCGCATTCAGCAGATGCTTTCCTACAAGTCGATACAATATGTTAATTGGAAGCCAAGTGAGGCCTGAGCAACAGAACTCTGCTGACTGAGCAAGGAAGACACGCTCTATTCTCAAGGAGGGTTGCTGGCTTTCTCGGAAAATTGTTGTCTTCTTGCATAATACCAAGCATTTCTTTCTGATTAATATATTTATTTATTTCATTTATTTTTATTTCTTCGACATGTACATGACCCGGTGGTACCATCATCTTCAGAGAGGATACGGCTAAATTAGACCGTTTGGTGATTACATGAAGTCCATAATGCTTCAGTTCTTCCGGGAGATGGGCAGCAAGGTCACTTCGCCATTGATAACTCTCTGTTGACCAGGATGGTGTTGGGAGAGTCTGTGTTTCAAGTGCTCCAGGTAAAATTGTGACTTCAGTCTTTGGGTGGGTTAGGGTAAGTAGGTGTTGTACGAGCAGCATTGCTTTGGCTTTTCTCTTGAAGGAGGCTCTAGAGGGGATTGAGCGTACCTCTGGAAGAAGGGCATTTTTAAGATTCTGCATTTCTGGTGACCAAGAATGCATAGGTAGGCTCTTTCCTTTTTCAATGTAGAAGGTTCTAGAGTCAGCAAGTCGAAGCTGTATACGGAGCGCTGGCCACCTGACCTGGTAAGTTTCCCGGCCAGGTAATTTAGAAAATTGAATTGTATTGCTTTGTGGGTAATGCACATAGTACTGAGGATATATCGTGGTTCGAATTAAAGCCAAGCATGGAGATTATTGGTGAGTGTGATGTGGTCGCCCTGTCCCTTTAATAAGTCTGGCGGCTGCCCTGAATGTGGCTTTCAAGACTGCTGTGTGCTTTTTAGAGGTACCTGTGAGGATGTAATTTCTATAATCAAGTCATGCTATGACAAGCACTTCTGCTATGTTTTTGAGGTCATTCTCAGGGATCAATGGTTTGACCTTTTTTGAGGAGTCTTTGGTTGTGTGTGGAGCCTCTGACCTTAGAATTGATGTACGCTGTAATGTTCAAGCTCTTGTTCAGAACTGTTCCCAGAGATTTGATACTGTCAATGATTTTGGGGGAGCGGGTTATTGCATCTAGATGGGAGATCCAGTTTTGAATTGGTGGAGAATTACATTGTGGAGAGAGTAGTAGGAGTTCGGTCTTCTGTGGGTTGAGTTTTAAGTGGTTGAGGGCAAGCCAGCATTTAACTTTCCTTAGGTTTTGGTTTAGGATATCGTTGAGAAAGGACATTTGTATGTAGAGTTGAGCGTTGTCTGTGTTTAGGAGGCATGCTAGATTGGCTTGCTTGAGGATCGAAGTTAAAAGATCCATGTAGAGATTAATGAGAGTGGGGGAAAGGATGGAGCCATGCAGAACCCCTTGGTTGATTGACATTGGGTTTGAGCAGGCGTCTTTTATTTTGATTAGTTGTGAGCGTTTGTCAGTTTCAGAATTGTGCCTCTGATGCATGATTTCAGAGTGTTTCTGAAAGTGTTGTGTTTTACCATGTCAAATGCTGATGAGAGATTAAGTAGACTGAGGAGGTGTAAGACATTGGAGTATTAGGTCAATGGGGTGAGAGCTCACTTCAAAGAATAATCACAGTCCTTGTCATGGGTAACTACTAAAGTCACAAAATAAACCTGTGCGTAACCCTCTGGTTGCCTGGCACAAAGCATTCAAGCTTAACTTAGAGGCAACGTGTAAAGAATTTAGGCAGTACACAAATAGTAATACAATGAAAACGCAACACAAGTAAAATATAAAACCAATTTAGAGAAATTGAGAATATTTTTATGAATTAAATGACACCAAAATGACAAATTTAATAAGTAGACCCGGAGATATCAATTTTCACAGTTTGAATTAAAAATAGCATCAAGAAGCACAAAGTACCAACTATGGTTATCTGGTCGCACTAGATTAGGGGTCAACGACAAAAGTTACGGTCGACTGCGATGGATCACCAGTTGGATACATGGACCAGTGTTGTCCTGGCAGAAAGTTTACCTTTGGGCTTAGAAACGTTTATGGGTAAAAGGTGGTTGTCAATGGGTTGTTGACTGGGCAAGGTGCAAATATGATCTGAGGTGGAGCTTAACGATGAAGGTGGGTTGCTGAAGTGTGGGGCATCCCTTGGCAGTTGTCGACGAAGGTGGGAAAGCTTTGTGCTGGTGACATTGATTGGATGCTGCTTGTGTCGGTCCAGATGAAGCTCTCTATGTTCAGATTTAGAAACTTTTCTAGGAGTCAGATCTCATTCAGCTGGACAAACCAGAAACCTCAGGCTGGCTGGTGATTCAATGTCTGCAGCTTCAACCATGATCCTGATCTCCCTCAGTCTTTAGGAAGAAAGTTGGCAAACCGTTTCTAAATCCCACTTCTTGCAGTATGGGGACAGGAGGAGCACCCGAGCAGCAGGGTTAAGGGCAAGTGCAGTTGATACTGGTCATCTGGGCAGTTGCAAGAAGAAGGTCTCTGTAAGCTTGTTCGGTCCCATTGGCTCCAACAGCAGGTCAGACAACTGACCCTTGGGGTCCCTTCTGGGTTCAATTAAACATGTCCAATCTTCCTTCAGGTTTTTCATACAGCAGAGTAGTCCTTCCTTTGATTCTTTACAGGTCAAAGAGAGTTGTGATGAGAGACTATGGTGCTATCTCTTTTATGCACAGTGCCGGGCTGTGGTGAAGGGCAGTCCTTTGTCCATCTCCTAAACCAGATCTGGTCATTTCCTCCTCTCCCTCTGAGTTTGTGCCAGCCTGACTAGAGACACACAGGTGAGGCAGGCCTAGGTGTGAGCTACATCTGTCAGTGGCAAAATAGGCATTCTCTGAAGCCCAGGGTGGAGGGGGGGCTAAGCACACTCCAAGCCATCTTGTCAAGGAAAGAGTTCCCACTGCCTACAGCCAGAGCCAATTGTCCACTATCTGGGAGCAATACACATCCCACCACAGAGGAGTCATCAGGGGTCGGATGACAGCTGAGCACTGGCAGGAAACCCTTTTGGTTTTGGGCAGGAAAAAGACAGTTTTCTAAAAGTGAAATTTCCAACATAGTGATAGTGAATCAGACTTGATCATTAACTTGGATTTTAAATTACTGTTAAAATGAGATATTGAATCATTATTTTTAGCTGCTCCCAAACTGAAATGAAGTAATATAAGTTATTATAATGCATCCAGTGTTGTCCTAGAAGAGAGCCAGTATCGCCGCTATGGAAATAAACTTTGGAGATTTTTCACTGGCAGGACATGTAAAACATAAAATATACATGTCCTACTTTTTAAATATTGTGCACCCGTTTAGGGCCTCCCTTAGGGGTGATGTATAAGTATTAAAGAGGAAGTTTTAGGCCTGGCAAAAGGTTTGTTTTGCCAGTTCTAAGTGTCCGTTTAAAACTGCACACCGAGGCTGCAATGGCAGGACTGGAAATATGTTTTTACCATGCTCCTGTAGTGGGTGGCACAATGAGTGCTGCAGCCCACTCATAGCACTCAAATTGCAGGCCCTGGGAACAGGGAATATGTTAGGGATTTACAAGAAAAATAAAATTGACAATCCGATGTATGCCAATGTTACCATGTTCAAAGAGAACACAAGCAGTTTACTGCTTGTGAGCTGAGGTCCAGTGCACAGAGTCCTAGGGCAAAAGAGGTTTAGCAACAGAAGGCAAAATAACTGGGCAGAAGGGCAAATTAAAAATGTAAATGTAAATTGATATTTGTATAGCACACTACTCACCCACAAGGGTCTCAAGGCGCTTGTACGAATACCGCTGTGGAACTTCTCCTGGCTTTCCCTTTGAGGCGTCCACTCCTGGGCACCCCCAAGGTGGAGGCCAGGCATCCTTAGCGTTGTGGGGGCCCTTGTGGAGATTAAGCAAGCTATTGCCCAGAGTTGCAGAGCGGGACTCCATGATTGGAATAGGCACCGAGGCGAGAATTATCAGGTCCGTGGAATTTTGAGCCCAAGACCCGCTGAGGTGGGCAATTGAACCCTGGTCCCGGGCTAGACCTCTGCATCAGGGTCTGCCGCTCTAACCATTGAGCCACACTTCTCCACCATTACCAACAGTAAGCATGAGTCTCCTATATCCTGCATCCTGCAAATGTCATCAGTGATATAAACGATGTGCATTTCAGTCCTAAAACCGGATTGAAAGAAGTTGAGTAGGTTGTAATCTTCAATATATTTATTTACTTATGACAATACATACTTTTCTAGGAGTTTGTCCAGGAGTAGAAGGGTGGTGATGGGGCAGAAGTTGCTCAGGTTTTCTGGGTCTTCTCCCAGTTTTTTTAATAAGCAGAGTGACCTAACCTAATTTCAGGCAATCCGCGCCTGTGCTTTGGGCCAGTAATGCATCGGTTATTTTAGTCTAGAAAGGTGAGATGAGGACGGTGACTTTCTTGTTCAGAGATGACAGAGTATGGTCTTATACATGGGTTGTTGGATTCCGGGTGTGGTAACTAGGCATAATATCGACTCCATAATATCGAATGGATAAAATATCGTGTCAAAAATATCGACAGTAATAAAATATCGAAAAAAAAATATCGTTGGCCAAAATATCGAATAAAATAATGTTAATAAAATATCGAGTACAAAAATATCGACACAAAAATATCGACTACACAAAATATCGTTAAATAGTAAAAGTAAAAAATATCGACATTATGTAGAAAAAAGGATTAAATATAAAAAATATTAAATAATAAAACTAATATAAATGAATGTTCATTTTTAGGAGCGAGATGTTGGGTTAATAGGGGATAAGGGTGGGGAGTAATTTAAAAAAATTAAAAAAAAATATTATATATGGTGGAATGTCCCAAAAAATAATTTAGTAAATAGACAAAAAAAATTAAAAATATTAGTTATAAAAATATTATAAATATAGTGTAAATTTTTAGGAGCGGGTTGTGGGGTTAATAGGGGATAAGGGTGGGGAGTAATTTAAAAAAAAATATTTCAAAAATGTTAATGTTTTATAAATAATTTAAAAATAGAAAATTGGTTAAAGGGAGCAAAATATATATTGCAAAAAAAGTTTTGCTAAATAAAAAGTTGCAAATATTTCTGCAATTTAAAAAATTTATCACTAGTCTGCAAATAATTGTTAAAAAAAATAGAACATTATTTTAGTGTAAGGAATATAATGTGTGCAAAATAATTTATTAAAAATTTATAAAAAGAAATGAAAATTTTTAAAAAAATGTAGCAAATTTTTCTGCAAAATAAAACATTTACCACTAATCTGCAAATATTAAAAATAAAAAATTGAACATTATATTTGTCTAAGGATTATAATGTGTGCAAAATAATTTATAAAAAATGTATACACATAAAATAAAAATTTATAAAAAATGTTGCAAATTTTTCTGCAAAAAAAACATTTACCACTAGTCTGCAAATAATTAAAAAAATATAAATTTATATTATATTTGTCAAAGGAATATAATTAGTGCACAATATTTTATAAAATAAGATTATAAACAAGTAGGAATACTAATTTATACATGGTCAGTGTCCAGCACATTCCCTGATATTTGCATGATTGGAATTAGATTATTAAATTGAAAATAATCAGTGTCCAGCACCTTCTCTGATATTAGCCTGACTGGAGTAGGAATAGTAATTATTATTTGGTCTGTGTCCAGCACCTTCCCTGATATTAGCTACACTGGAGTAGGAATAGTAATTATTAATTGGTCAGTGTCCAGCACCTTCCCTGATATTAGCTAGACTGGAGTAGGAATAGTAATTTTAATTTGGTCTGTGTCAGCACCTTCCCTGATATTAGCTAGACTGGAGTAGGAATAGTAATTTTTATTTGTTCTGTGTCCAGCACCTTCCCTGATATTAGCTAGACTGGAGTAGGAATAGTAATTATTAATTGGTCAGTGTCCAGCACCTTCCCTGATATTAGCTTGACTGGAGTAGGAATAGTAATTATTAATTGATCAGTGTCCAGCACCTTCCCTGATATTAGCTAGACTGGAGTAGGAATAGGAAATTTAATTTGGTCTGTGTCCAGCACCTTCCCTGATATTAGCTAGACTGGAGTAGGAATAGTAATTTTTATTTGTTCTGTGTCCAGCACCTTCCCTTATATTAGCTTGACTGGAGTAGGAATAGTAATTATTAATTGGTCAGTGTACAGCACCTTCCCTGATATTAGCTAGACTGGAGTAGGAATAGTAATTTTAATTTGGTCTGTGTCCAGCACCTTCCCTGATATTAGCTAGACTGGAGTAGGAATAGTAATTTTTATTTGTTCTGTGTCCAGCACCTTCCCTTATATTAGCTTGACTGCAGTATGAATAGTAATTATTAATTGGCCAGTGTCCAGCACCTTCCCTGATATTAGCTTGACTGGAGTAGGAATAGTAATTATTAATTGGTCAGTGTCTAGCACCTTCCCAGATATTAGCTTGACTGGAGTAGGAATAGTAATTTTACTTTGGTCTGTGTCCAGCACCTTCCCTGATATTAGCTAGACTGGAGTAGGAATAGTAATTATTAATTGGTCTGTGTCCAGCACCTTCCCTGATATTAGCTAGACTGGAGTAGGAATAGTAATTTTTATTTGTTCTGTGTCCAGCACCTTCCCTGATATTAGCTAGACTGGAGTAGGAATAGTAATTATTAATTGGCCAGTGTCCAGCACCTTCCCTGATATTAGCTTGACTGGAGTAGGAATAGTAATTATTAATTGGTCAGTGTCTAGCACCTTCCCAGATATTAGCTTGACTGGAGTAGGAATAGTAATTTTACTTTGGTCTGTGTCCAGCACCTTCCCTGATATTAGCTAGACTGGAGTAGGAATAGTAATTATTAATTGGTCTGTGTCCAGCACCTTCCCTGATATTAGCTAGACTGGAGTAGGAATAGTAATTTTTATTTGTTCTGTGTCCAGCACCTTCCCTGATATTAGCTAGACTGGAGTAGGAATAGTAATTATTAATTGGTCAGTGTCCAGCACCTTCCCTGATATTAGCTTGACTGGAGTAGGAATAGTAATTATGAATTGGTCAGTGTCCAGCACCTTCCCTGATATTAGCTTGACTGGAGTAGGAATAGTAATTTTAATTTGGTCTATGTACAGCACCTTCCCTGATATTAGCTAGACTGGAGTAGGAATAGTAATTTTTATTTGGTCTGTGTCCAGCACCTTCCCTGATATTAGCTAGACTAGAGTAGGAATAGTAATTATTAATTGGTCAGTGTCCAGCACCTTCCCTGATATTAGCTTGACTGGAGTTGGAATAGTAATTTTTATTTTGTCTGTGTCCAGCACCTTCGCTGATATTTGGCTGACTGGAGTTGGAATATAAAATAATACTTGGCCAGTGTCCAGCACCTGCTCTGATCTTTGATTCACTGGAGTTGGAATAGAAAATTATAATTGGTCATTGTCCGGCACCTTTTTTGATATTAGCTTTACAGGAATAGGAATAGTACATTGTAATTGGTCAGTGTCCAGCACATTTGCATATAATTGTACATTACTGTGTCATTATCTTAGAAAATAATGCAACATGGATGTTTACACAAAACTTTATTCAGATTTTATTATTTATTTATGTACAGTACAATAAAATGAAATTCAAAATTAACATAAAATCAGTTTGTAAAGTAGTATTAGCAGAATAACACATTATCATTTATGTACATGTTGTAAATTGTCACAAAGAAATATTTCACAATATTTATTCAGAAAAAATCATATTTTTTATCTTTAAGTTTGAGTAACAAGTAATTATATTTAATAAAATAATAATTCACTTTTTTATCAGCTTCTTCCATTTATATTTAATAATGTTAATATTTTATATATTAATATTATTAAATATATATTTATATTATATACATTTTAATAAAGTAACAGCACATTTATTATATTTGTTCAAGATATGTAAATACAAATTAAGACTTTTTTTGGTACATATTAAATACAATGTTCATATTAAATAATACATATACATATATTATGTAGTAAACTTTATAACAGTATAGGGGGAAAATATGTATAATATTAATATCTGGTATTGGAAAAAGATGATTTTGGTAATTATCTTCATTTATAATACTTAGTAATTATTATAAAACATTTTGTAATAATTAATAATTATAATTAAAAAAATATATTTATTATTATTATTATTAATTACTACACATAATTATTTCTCACTTATTTTCTGAAAAACATAAATTCAGCAAATGCAAAATACATTTTTTTAGATCATTGTTTATATATCAAATGGTTATATTTTTTATATTAATAACAATAAATAAGTTATATTATGTATTATTATTAATAATTAGCATAAAAAATAATAATGTGTAGTTCAAAAAAAATTAAAAGTTATTCCAATAAATGTACACGATTATAAAATATTTACATATAATATTTCCTTTTTTAATTATTTTTTAATATTATTAATATATTATAATTACTGTATATTAATTAATATTAAAAAATAATATTTATTTAAACAGTTTAAATTATAATGAGTCTAGTCTATTATTTTTATATAATAAGTATGGGTATGTATTATATTTTTTAGTATAACATTGTATTTACTATGATTCGTTTTCAAATATGGTTTAAGGGGACTACTTTTTTACAGCGTAAGGTTATTGAGCTTCATTCAGGACTGGAGAAGCTCGCGGTTGGGAGTTGCTTCGCGTGGAGAGAGGTAAGGTTATTTTTACATATAATTTTTAACTGAGTGGTACTGTTTGAGGGTATATTCGAACTGTGTAGTGTTTTTGTGTGTATGTATTACTTGTTTATGTATCTTTTAGGTGAAATATCGTAGTTATGGATGCGTCGTGTATGTTTCAGTTCGAGTGTTATTTTAAGTGTTAGGAAATGTCTTCTTACATGTTTAATGTTAATTGTGAGTGTATTTACAAATGTTATGGGGTATTTGTGGGTGGGTTTCTTTATGTATGCTTTTTTACAGGTTCCGGTTCCTCGCATGAGAAGTACAATGAAGGAAGCGTTTTTTGGGGGGAGAAAGTACTGTATGACTTATTATGGTTATATTTTTACATCTATCTCCTATTTTTCGTGATTGCCTGGAGCGGATTTTAATTATTTTTTCAATTTTTCGGGTTTTTGGAGGGGCTCGTATTGGATTGATAAACTAATATGCGTTACCGTTTTTTTTTAAGGTGTGTGTATATCACTTTAAATACTAAAGTGTCCACACTAGTGTTTTCGGGATTTCCTGGAGCGTTTATTTTATTTTTACATAATTTTCGGGTTTTTGAGGGTTTCCGATATTGGAATTGTCCTGCATTGTAAGGGATTGTATGGATTTTATTTGGCTGGATTACGTCTTTCTCACCTACATAAATTGTAAGTATTTTAACTTGTTTTTATTTGAGTGGGAAATGTCGATTTTTATGTAATGTGTATGTGTGATGTTATTATAAATATTGCATATTGGGGGGCGTGGCTTGGACGCCGATCGGGATGGCGGCGTGAGCTTGCAGCTCCGCGCAGGGTCCCGCTATTTCTCCTGAAAACTACACCCGGGGAGACCCCCGGCGCAACTGGCCTGCGAGGTGTTGGGGTACCACTGGAGAGCGGCTGAGAGCTCTTGGGGGACCGCTAGTGCCACTGAGACCTTGAGAGACGACGCCCGAGGTGTTGCCCGGGGTGCGAAGAAAATGGCGGCGGAGAGGGTCGATGGTCTCTGAACTGAAACTGAGGAGGATTGGCGTCGGCCTGCAGGGTGGCCCGCCTTCTGCTAGACTGGAGTTACGGGGGCGTGCTGGCATAGACCTGTGGGGCAAAGCTGGGGGCTTGGAGGCCAGCATTGGACTGGTGTACTAGTTGTACGCACTCGTTTATACCTCCCCCCTGCCCCCTCCCCATGGTCCTGGCGACAGTGGAGCGGGCGGCCCTGGTACTCCTGGTCTTTGAGTTGCCGGCACAGTGGAGGTACACGTCCCCCGGGCAGGGGTTACCGGGCCCTGGTGAAGATCGGGCGTGTCCGTGCGACGACGACAGAGGCACCTAAGATGGCGGCTGCGGGAGGAGCAGCCATTATGGAGCAGGGCCGGGAGGACTCGACCGCGCTATCCCAGGTCGATGAGGCCTCCCCGCTGATGATGGAACAGGAGCAGAGACTGAACCGACGCCTGGATGCTATCTTGGAGGCCATCACCTCGACCAAGGAGGCATTGCAGCAGGACATCGCGCAGGTCGCCACGGGGCTGGGTCTCCTGAGGGCGGATCATGCCAAGCTGGCGGACAAAGTAAAGGACCATGAGCAGCTGCTTCTAGACCTGAAACCAGCGGTGGTGACCGCGGAACATAAGATTACGGACATCCTCAACCGTTTGGACACGCTGGAGAGACGTGCGGAGGATGCTGAAAGCCGTAATCGACGGAACAACGTGCGGGTCGTAGGCCTGCCGGAGAGAATTGAAGGGGATGATGCGGTGGCCTACATGAAGAACTGGTTCCGGACGGTGGTGGCACCGGAGGGCCTCACTTCCTTCTTCACGTTGGAACGAGCACACAGGGTGCCGGCTCGCCCACCGGGGCTCGGCCGCCCCCCTAGACCGATGGTGGTGAAGCTCCTCCATTATAAAGATCGGGACCTGTTAATCCAGAACGCTCGAGCATCGGGCCCCTTTGAGGTGGAAAATTGTCGAGTCACGATTTTCCCGGATTATACACAGGCGGTCCAGAAGAACAGAGCATCCTTCCTGGCGGTGAAAAAGGAGCTGAGGGAGGAGGGCATCCAGTACTCATTGCTCTTCCCGGCTAAGCTGCGAGTAATCCTGGATGGGAACACTCAATTTTTCCAGACTCCTGATGAAGCGTGGTCATGGTTAGAATTGTATCGCGCCGGCACGGACAGGACTGGCAAAAGTCAGCGAGAGAGGCCTAAACCGCTTCAGGTCCGGAAATCCCAACGGATCCGCTCCCGCAACAAGCTTCAGAGAGCGAAACGGGAGGCTCAAATGGCTGCAGACAAAAGAGGGGCGCTGGCAGCGACGGCGAGCATCACACGGTCGCAACAGGAGAGTGACCTGGCTGTATCGGACTCTGGCGAGGACGGCGGCAGGACTGGAGAGGAATTATCGGAGGCGGAGAGCTCGAAGGGCCCGGTGGTCACCCCACAGACATCCGACGAGATCTTTCATGGCTGACTCATGTATGGGACTTGTGACACTGTACTTCTCGCAGGGAAATGTTCAGTTGGTAATAGAAGGGCTGCCAGGTAGGGTGTGGCATCAGCACTGCGGGACGGAAGGCGCGGGGCGCGGGCTCCGCCTGCCCGGGGTCGGCGATAACTCACCCCCTCGGGGCCCTTAAGGCCTTCTGTGGTGGCGACCACAGATTAGTCGGATGTGTGTTTTGTTTAAGGTTTGGATCAGGGCTGAAACTGGGTTTGTAGGCTCTGTCCTGGGGAGTGGGGTTTGGGGAGTTTTTTCTATGGTTCTTTTGGGGGGGGGCAACTGCTACGATGTGGGCAATGAATGGCTACACCTGAACTGGGTCGTTATGCTTTGGCATGGGGACGTTACCTAACTTGAAATGCCTAACATGGAATGTCCGAGGACTGCAAACTATGGTCAAACGCCACAAAGTGCATGCTTATTTGGTGAGGCCGGGGGTCCAGATTGCCATGTTGCAGGAGACTCATTTAACTAAACAGGAATGCACTGCGTTACAGAAGAGATGGCGAGGTCAGGTCTTTGGAACCACTTATTCCGCGTTCGCTAGAGGGGTACTGATATGGGTACGAGCGGGGGTACCGTTCCAGATGTTGAATCAGCTGGTGGATCCTGAGGGCAGATATGTGGCGGTGGAGGGAAGGTTGTATGGCCGGGATGTGGTCCTGTGCTGTGTATATGCTCCGAATGTTGACCAGGCTCGCTTTTTTGATGGCTTATCCTGCTCACTGGCCTCTTTCTTGGCGGGTCCTGTGCTTCTGGGAGGGGACTTTAACTCGATCACGGATGTGGCATTGGATAGGTCTCACCCACCACTGGTCGATTCCCCAGTACGTAGACTAGCTGCACACAGGAAGGATTGGCAGGAAAGATGGGGACTTCTGGATGTGTGGCGAGAGCAACACCAGGGTTGTAGGGATTATTCCTTTTTCTCGGCCCTCCATGCTCTACATGTTAGGATCGACTCGGTCCTGTGCAGTGGGTCCCTAGCTACATTGGTCACTCATACGGAGTACCTGGCCAGGACCATCTCGGATCATAATCCTTTGCTGGTGCACGTACAATGGCAGCGTGCGAGAACCGCGATTCCAACATGGCGGCTTCGGCCCGACACCTTGGAGGACTCGGTGTTTAGTGACGCGGTCCAACGGGGCATAGACCAATACTTTGATGAGAATGAGGGGACAGCTACTTGTAGATCCACTGAATGGGACGCGATGAAAGTGGTGGTGAAAGGAGTGTGCATGGGTAGGTTTTCGAATGCCCGAACGTCGGTGTTGAATGCGCTTGCTAGGGCGGAAGAGAAGTTGAGGGATCTGGAACAGCGTAGACCGGACCGACCGGACTTACAAGCCCGGTTATTGGAAGCCAAGGAGGTGGTGGCTACCGAAACGGAACGGCTGCGGAGTTATGATTATAGACAATATGCCATTAAAGCACATGCTGAAAGGGATAAGGTGGGCACGTTACTGGCCAGGCTTGCTAATCCTGAACTCAGAGGCTGCCCAATCTTGAGCATAAAAAATGCACTGGGGGAGATGGTTTATTCACAAACAGCGGTGATGGAATGTTTTCGGACCTATTATGCTGAGTTGTATGAGAGTCAACTGGGGGTGGAGGCCTGGGAGATCAGTGAATACTTGGAATCAATGCAGCTTCCGGTGCTGGATGACGACGATGCGAAGGACTTGGGGGGACCTATCGCGCTCGCCGAGATCAGGGCGGCCATTAAACATATGGCGAGGAATAAAACGCCCGGGGTAGATGGCCTGCCGATTGAATTCTATCAGAAGTATGTAGATAGTTTGGCACCTAGATTACTGGTGGTGTATGGGGAGGCTCACAGGCTGGGGAGTCTGCCCAGATCACTGAGGGAGCCGTTGATAGTGCCATTGTTGAAACCCGGCAGAGAGGCGTCTGATGTAAGATCATATAGGCCATTGTCCATGCTGACAGTGGACTACAAGATATTGAGCCGTATTTTGGCCACCAGGTTGGCCCCGCATATGACCAGGGTGGTGCACAGGGACCAAGCGGGGTTTATCCCTACGAGGAACACGGCGCTTAATATTCATCGTCTGATTGGGATATTGGACGGCGCAACGGAAGCGGACGGTGACCCGGCAGTGTTATCTGTGGATATTGAGAAAGCCTTTGATAGTCTGGAGTGGGTATACTTAGATGAAGTCCTAGTAAAGTTTGGCATTGGCGAGGGGTTTCGCAGATGGACGAAGGTGTTGTATTCCTCGGCTACAGCGCGGGTACGCCTGGGCACTCTGGTATCCGCGGCTTATCCAGTTTGTAGAGGGACGAGACAGGGGTGTTCGCTCTCCCCACTGCTGTTCGCACTGGCGATGGAACCATTAGCGGCGCACGCCAGGTCGGGAGTCATGTACACGGGGATCGACGGAGGCGGGCAGTCGCACTATATATCATTGTATGCAGACGATTTGCTGCTGTACATGGCGGACGCGGAGCGGGCCCTGGAGGGGGCGATGGATATGCTGTCCGAGTTTGGTCGGTTGTCGGGCCTCAAGGTTAACTGGACGAAGACTTGTGTCTTTCCGCTCAGGGCAGACGCACCGTGTCCCTCTCGTGATATAGGGGTGGTCTGGGAGCCATCTTGCTTCACTTATTTGGGAGTCCGAATCTACCACGAGGTTGCGAACTTATTGGAGGGCAATATTGGGCGATGTGTAAGAGCGCTAAGAGGCTGTATGTCCTTTTGGGCCTCCCTCCCTTTGTCAGTGTTGGGTAGAGTAGCTCTACTGAAGATGGTAGCGCTCCCGCGGCTATTGTATTACTTTCGCACACTGCCCATTTGGATCCCTCAGAGGATCTTTAAGGACCTGCGGACGATGATAATCGATTTCCTTTGGGGGCACGGTCGCCGTAGGGTAGCACTGAACACTTTGCTTCGGCCCAAGCTTGAGGGGGGGATGGCGGTCCCCGACTTTGAGTTGTACTACTTGGCCGCGCAGCTTCAGGTTCTCACACAGCACGTGGCTAGGGTATTTAGAGGGCCAGAACACAAACGAGAGCATGGTATGCAACGTCATATCCTGGCCTACATTATCATGCAGCAGAGACTGGAGTTGCGAGGCCTCACCATGGAGGAGAAGACGCTCAGGTTATGTTGGCAAAGGAGTTTGAGGAGAGCGAGGGCGACCCGACCGTATGCGCCGGAGATACCGTTGGGAATGCTGACTGCGCTGCCGCATGGGGGTGATTGGTCTCCGCTACTGGAGTGGGAGGAGCTGGGACTACAGGTGGTGGGGGATCTGTATCTTGATGGGACGCTGGTCCCCTTCCAGACGCTGCAGGAACAGTTTGGGCTGCCGGAGGGGAGCTTCCTCTTGCATGCGGCTGTGGTAGCCGCCATGCAGAAGCACTGGAAAGGGGGGCTCATTGAACCGGAAACGACTATGGCTGGCCAGTATGTCGTGATGGCCGCTGGTACCTTTAAAGCGGTGACCTGCCTCCATAATAGGATGCTGCATGAGGGGTTGGATCCGCTCCTGGGCCTGAAATCGAAGTGGGAACTTAGCATAGGTAGGCCCATTCCGGACACGGTGTGGGGTCATATCCTTAAACGTACGTGGAAGGGTACAAGGAACGCACGCTTTCAGCAGGTACATTTTTACGTGTTGCACAGGGCCTACCTGACCCCGGAGAAGATTAAACGGTATTTCCAGGTGCGGGAGGCGAGATGTCCGAGATGCCTGGCACTGGAGGCTGATCTAGATCATTTGTTATGGAGCTGCCCGAAGCTGGAGATTTACTGGGCGGAGGTTGGGGAACTCCTAAATGCAGTGACCGATCGGGAGGTGGACTTTGACATGGCGGTGTGTTTGTTGCTCTGGTTCCCACACACGAAGAATACTAAGGTGACGAGTAAATTAATTGACCTGGGGCTGATATTGGCGCAGAGGGAAATCACTTGGCACTGGAAGTCCAGGGAGGGACCGTCTGTGAGGAGATGGGTGAATGAACTGCTGAGGTGGTCTGAATGCGAGAGTGTGCTCCGTATGAGACAGGCAGTCAAGCTTGACAATGAAAAGAGCCTAGAAACAGCGCGAGCGTGGGAGATGATAGTCCAGGCGTTGCGTGACTCCATGGTGGAGGACAAAGACTGAATTGATTGTGTATGAGGACTCCATGAGGCTTATGAGTATGGAGGTATCAATTGATCTGTAGCAGGACCCATAATGGCGTTAGGAGCATGGCCCACATCATTAGCGGTTGCTGGGGGGGGATGGGGGTTGTTTTGGGATTGTTGGGGGGGTTAGGCACCGGGACCCAGGTCGGGAGGCAGTAGTGATCCCCGGGGTCGGAACTGTCCTAGCGAGACGGGAGAACTTGGATAGATGGCGGGATAGAGTCAGGGACGCATGGAACTGTTATGATAGGGGCCCACCACCGAATGGCCTGGGGGTTAGGATTGTAAATATCGCCAATGTGACTGGACTGTTCGGATATGCTAGACGGTGTTGGGTTAGGTGTTTAGTGGGGTAAAATGCAGATACACGAAGCGATTATTGACCAATTGTCCCTCAGGGATGCTCACTGTGATGTTCTTGCTGGAAGTTTGGATTACTGCGCCGCCCGGCCTCCGGGATACGGGCTGAATGGCTGTGTACGATCTATGGTTTACTTGATCCATGCGGGGGGACACCATGAGTGTGCTGGTTGATTTATTATATGCAATGGTTTCTAATTCTGCAATAAAAACAAATTTAAAAAAAAAAATTATAAATATTGCATATTTGTTCTGAAATAATGTCCCAAAATGTTCTTAATATGTAAAACAAATATGTATTATTTATAATTGTTTGGAAAAGTTTATGTTTTTTATATTTACCATTATTGTAAGAAGGCATTTGTATTTTTGGGTTATTTATTTATAGTAGGCTTTTAGCTATTAGTGACAGGTATTCTAATCCTCTAGTTGTAGGATATAGTGTGACTTGACTTTGCAGGAGTCTGAACATTTGTTTAGTTTGTTTAGTTAGTTTTGGACCAATTTGGGTCACAGATTGTTCGATTCTTAGTTCTTGGTAGCTTTGTTCTTTTTTTAAAGCTTCTAGTAGGTTATGGAATGTGGGTTTGGCTCTGCTAGTGGTAGCTTGGAATGCATTATGCCACCCTTCTACACTGTTGTTAGTTTTTGCCTCTTGGTTTAATGTACTGAGATATACATTCCACCAAGGTATGTGGAATTTGGGTTGGCGTCGGTGTCCAGATCTGTGTAACCTTCCCACCCAAGTATCTTCGAAATAGTCCAGTAATGGAGTCAGTTTATCTTCATTCCTTTTGTAATATGTGCTGTCAATTAATAAATTATAGTGTTCCGCTACATCGGTAACAGGAACATAGGCTATAGTCTATCAATTTTTTAATTTGATAGGCAAAGGTGCTATCTGTTGAGTATAGAATACTTAAGGTGGATTTCTGGAGATGTCTCCATATACTCTGATTGAAATGATAGTAGCAACCCTGGATTGCTGTGTGTGGAAATGTTTTCAAAATGCTATTAATCATAGCTAACTCGAAATCAATAATTATTTTTTGAGGAAAATAATTATTGATTTCATTTTTGATAACATTTAATATTTCTGTATATGTGTTTTGCGGTTTGTTAGGTAACAAACAGTAAATGAAAGGGATGTTATAGTGATGGTATAAACCATGGATGGAATATAGTTGATAAAAAGGTTTTGGACATGGTTTAAAAGTTCCATCCATCATCCATTGGTCACATTGTTGGATTTTTCTTAAATTACTCGCAGTTGCAAACATTATTATTCGGTTTGTGCTGCTTTTATTGTCAAAAAGGATAAATTTGTCTTTATTGTGTGTTATGCTCATTTCTGGGGAAATAATAATTTCCTCAAATGTAGTAGGGTTAGGTTGTGTTGTGGTAGTTAGTCTTTTAGTGAGTGCTATTGTGCGTTTAAGGGAGTCAATAGAGGGTAGTTGACCTGAAGCATGGGCTGGAACTTTTAACAGTTCTTCTTTAAGGATTTGTGTTGTTGGTTTATCACTTTGTGTGCTAGCAGTTTTTATACTTTCCAACGCATCTCTTATTTCTATTTCGGTGACATTGGGGGGGTGATTGTGTTCCCTGGTAAATAACACATTTGTTTCTTCAGTAGTAGCCCTCCCATAACATTTGTTTGAGTAATATTTGGTACATTTCCAGAATACTTTTCTGCCACTTTGTCTTTCCTGATTATAAACATACCCCATATAACATAACAGTAATTTATTTTTCTGTGACATAACAAATTCTGCACCTTCTGTCATTTTGTTTTACTTGTTCTAGGAAAGAGTAGAAAGAAACATATTTAAAAAAGAGATATTTCACTTTGTGGTGCATACATAATTTTTGATGCATTTATACTTACAGTTACTAAAAGTTGTTTTCAAAAATGCTGAACTGTGTTTTGTAAGATAATCTTGTATGTTCTTCTTTAATTACTGTTGGTATGAAAATATAGAAATGATAAGTAAATGTTTAGACATAACAAACGTTTTTCCTAGGATAAAGCTGTTTTCTATTTAGCTTAGTAGTACATTTGATCTTAATATTAGATATACTTACTTGTTTAAACAGTTGAGTTGTAGTATTTGGTGGAGTACATCAAGGTAGTAAAGTAGAGATCTGTAGAGAAGATAGAATAAATAAAAGTAAATTATTAGTAAAATTATTATGAATGGTTGGTAAATGGGAAAAAAAACAAAATACTTACTTGTAAAAATGTACTTTTGTTTGCTGTAGGTAGAGTAGATGTATGATGTATTCAGATTATCTGTAGAGGAAATATAAAATATATAACATGGTGTTTAGAACATAGTTTTAGTTTTTTTCGGGAGTTTTAGAAAAAATACAAGTATACTTACATTTTTAACAAGGGTAGTCTTGTCTTTTGGTATAGTTGATGTAGGATGTTTTTATAGGATCTGTAGGGAACATGTAATATGCAAGATATGGTGTTTAGAAAATAGCTTATTTAATTTTCGGTGTTTAATAACAAATACATATATACTTACATGTTTAATTAGTGTAGTTTTAGACATTTGTAGAGTTGAATTAGGAAATTCTCAGACTATCTGTTAATAAAATATTGAAAATAAAGAATGAATTTTGTAAAATAGTGTTTAAGAACTGCAGTTTGTGTATAACAGAGCATTAAGATATACTTACAATCAGAAATTCCAGGTGAACAAATAGGAGCAGGTATTTGGAATTTTTTAGGAGTAGTCTCTATCAGAAATGTAGGAGGAGATAAAAATAAAATAAGTGAAAGAGTTAGGAGATATATGAAAAATAGTAGACTACAACTTTTGATTTCTAAATAATTAACTGTAACTTACTTGAATAATTTGGTAGTAAGCTGGGTTATTTAAGATGTTTGTTCAGGAACAAGATCCTCAGAGTGTTGGCATCTTCTTTCTATAGAGTTAGCAGCAACACATGGTAGCATGCATGTATTCCTTTTATAGTATGTGTATTTTGTGTGCTTTGATCTGATTGGGTGTAGGAAGAAAAGAAGCATTGTATAGGCTAGTTTGAATTTTTTTAAATTTAATTGGTGTGTTTGTTGATGTGGGAATGGTGATATATGGTGATTTCTGCATTAAATCAGGTTAGTTGTTAATGAATTTAGATGTGTAAGTGAAAATAAATAATCAAAATATTTGTTAAATGTAATGAATATTTATAAAATAATAGCACGCATGTCATATAATGTATGGAAAATGTAGATAAAGATGAATGTAATAAAAGTAACTAGTATTATATGTAATATGTATTTAGTATAGTGGCATGTATTTTATAGACTATTAATATGGTATTTTAGACATGAAAGGGTAATAAATTAAACTCGATATTTTTCAGTAGACGATAATTTTGTAATCTATATTTTTGTAGTCGATATTTTTGTAGTGTTAGGTGTAATTTGATGAAAAACTATATATTTGTAGTCGATATATAGTTGTTCAATATTTATGTACTCGATATTTTAAAGAGTCGATATATTTTACTCGATATTTTTGTAGTTTGTGTAATAAGTATAGAAAGTCGATATTTTTGTCGTCGATAATTTATCAACGATATTTTTGCTAGTCGATAATGTGACCGTCGATAATATTTCAGTGATCCTTGGGGTGTCTAGGATTTTGGGTAAATCCTGTTCTGTAAGCGACGTGAATTTGTTTCAGGATCCTTTGTTTTTCTGGGTTAGTGATAGGGGTGATGGTTCCATTCCTATATCTGTTGCTGGTCTTCTGTGGAGCAAGTGAGCATTGTCCTCAAAGTGGATACCGTTGGGCGTGGCCTTTGTGGGGAGCAGAACGAGCGAGAGGAAAAAGGTGCGGCCGGAGCTATTCAACATCAACAGACATAGCCCTCTGACACTCCTACCTTAAACCCTTCCACTGAGACCTGTGAAGCCTCTGCTACATTTTTTGCCAACAAAATTGCAAACATTGTCCTATGTGTAGTCAGACTTCAAATACCAGAGCCCCCTCTGCCACACACTACCCCCACAACTGACCTCTCAAATACGGAATCAATCCATCGTTTTATTGTACGATTACTTAAAATCTTTACAAGCACATTTAGAATAAAATGTGCCAATATAAAATACAACATTATAGAACTCTGATCCAGGGGTTCTAAAGTGAATAGCAAAGTATGGGACATGGGACCTTTACTCTGCAAATTAAAGTAAGGTATGGTTTTCCGAGGCAATATTAGATGGTCGGTATAATGTTTAATCATAGACAATGCATAATAATCAAGACATACTCAAATGGCTTCAAGGTTATTACAATGTTTAGTATGGAATATAAAAAGTAACCAAAGCATGTTCGAATGGCTCAGAGTTTAGCATTACACCCTGTGTCACAAATCTCAAAATCAACTGCGAAGTTTCAGTTTTCAAAGTCAAGGTCCAGAGGGCAGCCATACAAAGAGAATGTATAAGGTTAATCATCACAAAGTTTTTTAACAGCGCAGTGAGAGTTAATTGTAAAATTTTGTAGTTTTCATTGTAAATGTCCAAAGCAGGCTCACTAAGATAATACATGCTTTAGACATGTATGATATTAAACATCCTATAGTTATACATTTGAGCGTCAGGAAAGAAAGCGCCAAAAAAGTGGACATTTCAGGAATGTTCTAAGTAGCAGACAAGAGTAATATTCTGAATAGTAGGTTGCCCACTGGGTGGTATATGATATGAATTTGGTTGGGTATGTGCCTGTGAGGGTAAGATGAACTACTAGGTATTCAAAGGTGGAGTATCCCTCTCTCTGCATGGTGTTGATTGGTAGTGAGCTCTTCTGTATTACCACAACACCATTGACGCCTCCAAGGTCTAGGCGTTTTATGGAAAAGTCATCCCAGAGACTGACCAAGAACCATTGTTCTATTTTTCAGCAGGACATGCATGCCCTTTTTGCCAAAGGGGCAATTGAGATGGTTCCCACTCCAAAAGTAGGGCATGGTTGTTATTCATGCCACATTCTGGTGCCCAAGAAGGACAAAGGCTTTTGCTTCATTTTAGACCAGCTCCCTCTCAACACCTTCCTCTGGAAGGGGAAATTCAAAATGCTCACACTGGCGAGGTCTTGTCTGCCCTTGATCCTGGAGACTAGACGGTTGGGTTGAACTTGAACGGTGCCTATTTCCATGTTCCCGTTCTATCGGCCTATCAGCGCTACTTGTGGACCATGGTGTTCTCGGAGCACTTTCAGTTTGCTGTGCTCCCCTTCGGTCTCACCAGTGCCCCTGAGGTGTTCACGAAAGTGATGGCAGTGGTAGAAGCGCACCTTTGGAGGTCAGTGTGCTTGTGCCCGTTGTGCCGCCTGCCCCGCTCTCCGTTCCCGCCACCATCCTCGCGGCCACGCCCCCTTTTTCGTGTCCTCCCCGCTCCCGCCTCCCAGCTGCTCCTCCCTCCCACGTAGCCATAAATGGCGACCGCACGGACGCGCAGCGGTCACGCGCAGCGGGCGCGCCGATTGTGTGCCGAAGGCACGCCAAAGGCAAGCCCGTCTGCGCCTGGACCGCGCCGAACGCCAGAATCCCTGGCCCTCGAGGACCCCTGCCCACGCGACGGACCTACGACATCGCCACCCTCCACACACTCAACGCCGGCCGAACCCCCGCCTGCTGCCGAGCCACCCCGAAACGCACCCACAGACCCGTCACCTGCCAAGCCTGCAAGTTCACCTGCATCCGGACCTGCACCGCACCCGCCAAGCCGAGCACCCGCGGCAACCACCTAAAGTGCATCCTGCTCAACACCCACTCTGTCCACAGACACGCCATCGAACTCTGGAACCTGCTCGACACCTCATCTCCTGACATCGCCTTCCTCGCGAAAAACCTGGATGAACGCCTCCTCAGCGCCCGACATCGTCATCGCCATCCCGGACGGATACAAGATCATCCGGAGGGACCGCGTGAACCAGACTGGAGGAGGCATCGCCATCATCCACAAGAACACCATCCGCATCACGACCGACTCCAGCGACACCTTCCCCGCCGCCGAGCACCTCCACTTCCAGATACACACTGACCCAAAGACAGCCCTCAGAGGCACCCTTGTCTACAGACCCCCGGGACCACGCACACAATTCAGCGAAGACATCACGGACTTCATCAGCCTGCACGCCCTCCCCTCCGCGGACTACATCCTCATAGGGGACCTCAACTTCCACCTGGAGAACAACAAGGACCGCAACACCGCCGCGCTGCAGGACAACCTCGCAAACCTCGGACTCAAGCAACTGGTCAACACCCCCACTCACTACGCAGGCCACACACTTGATCCCGTCTTCTCATCCAGCAAGCACATTACCTTCAGCCACTCTACCGGACTTCACTGGACTGACCACAGCTGCGTCCACTTCAGCTTCCGAAGAACAACGACCCACCACCACCCGCAACAGGTTCCTCACAGGAGCTGGAGCAAGATCGCAGCCGAGCAGCTCACCGCCTCCCTCAGCCAGAACCCGCCCACAAGCACAACGGACCCCAATGAAGCAGCCCGCAACTTCACACAGTGGCTGACCGACTGCGCAGACGACCTCGCGCCACTGCAGAACCCTCCCAGCAGACCCAGAAGTAAGAAAGCCACCTGGTTCACCGACGAACTCAAGGACTCCAAGAAGAACTGCCGCACCCTCGAGAAAGCCTGGCTCCTCAACCAAACCACAGACAACATGACCACCCTCAAACAAGCCACCCGCAAGCACCACCAGCTCATCCGCACTACCAAGAAGAAAACACTGAAGGAACGACTAGACAACAACGCCCACAACAGCAAGAAACTCTTCAGCATCGTCAAGGAGTTCTTCAACCCCAGCACAGGATAACAACGACATCACTCCTTCTCAAGACCTCTGCGACTCTCTCGCCTCGTTCTTCCACCGCAAGATCACCGACATCCACAACAGCTTCAGCGCACCATCCACGTACCCTACCGTCGAACCAACGCCCCCCACTGCCACCCTCCGCACCTGGACCACGGTGACCACCGAAGACACAGCCCGCACGATGAACACCATCCACTCCGGATCTCCGACCGACCCCTGCCCCCACCACGTCTTCAACAAGGCTGACTCCATCATCGCACCCCAACTGCGGGACATCATCAACATCTCCTTCGACACCGCCACCTTCCCAGAGAGCTGGAAGCACGCCGAGCTCAGCGCCCTACTGAAGAAACCAACAGCGGACCCCACCGACCTCAAGAACTTTCGCCCCATCTCGCTCCTCCCTTTTTCTGCCAAAGTCATCGAGAAGACCGTCAACCGACAGCTTGCCGCCTTCCTCGAGACGAACGTATCCCTTGACCCCTCGCAGTCCGGTTTCTGAGCCAACCACAGCACCGAGACCGCCCTCATCGCTGCCACCGACGACATCAGAACCCTGCTCGACAACGGGGAAACAGCGGCCCTCATCCTCCTGGATCTCTCCGCAGCGTTCGACGCGGTCTGCCACCGCACCCTAGTCCAACGCCTGAGCAACAGAAGGCTATGGAAAGGATCATCTCGTTCCTCGCCAGAAGAACACAGAGAGTCCGCCTCCCCCCGTTTCGATCCGAGGCCACCAAAGTCATCTGTGGCGTCCCACAAGGATCATCACTCAGCCCACCCTCTTCAATGTCTACATGAGACCCCTTGCAGCCATCGCACGCCAAGACAACCTCAACATCATCTCCTACGCCGACGACACCCAACTGATTCTCTCCCTCACCAGTGACCCCGCCAACGCTAGAACTAGCCTGCACGAAGGGATGAAAGACGTCGCCGAATGGATAAAGAACAGCCGCCTGAAACTGAACTCAGACAAGACGGAAGTCCTCATCCTGGGACCATCGCCCTCCGCCTGGGACGACACCTGGTGGCCCCCGGCCGTAGGCAGCCCACCCAAGCCAACAGACCACACGCGCAACCTGGGCTTCATCCTGGACTCCTCCCTCTCGATGACCAGACAAGTCAACGCCGTCTCCTCATCATGCTTCAACACCCTACGCACGCTCCGTAAGATCTTCCGATGGATCCCGACCGAAACCAGGAAGACGGTCACCCAGGCACTCGTCACAAGCCGACTGGACTACGGAAACACACTCTACGCCGGAACCACAGCCAAGCTACAGAAAAGACTCCAAGGCATCCAGAACGCCTCAGCCCGACTCCTCCTGGACATCCCCCGACGCAGCCACATCTCTGGACACCTGAGGGACCTGCACTGGCTCCCCGTCAGCAAGAGAATCACGTTCAGACTCCTCACCCACGCACACAAGTCCCTCCACGACCTGTGCTCCAAGTACCTCAACGACCGCTTGATCTTTCACACGCCCACCCGCCAGCTACAAGCCTCGCCCTCGCCACGGTACCACGCATCTGAAGAGACACCGCCGGAGGAAGATCCTTCTCCTACCTGGCGGCCAAGACATGGAACTCCCTCCCCACCCACCTCCGGCTGACCCAGGACCATCTCGCCTTCAGGAGACAACTCAAGACCTGGCTGTTCGAGCAATAGCAGACCCCCCCCCTTCCCCCAGCGCCTTGAGACCCTCCGGGTGAGTAGTGCGCTATTCAAATGCTATGATTGATTGAGTGGTCCGAGTCTTCCCCTACCTCAATGACTGGTTGTACAAGGCGGACTCATCCAAGTTAGTCGATAACCACCTCCAGACTACAGTGTACCTCCTGTCATCTTTGGGGTTCACTGTCAATGTGCCGAAGTCACACCTGACTCCTTTTCATATAGTCCACTTCAAAAGAACCATTCTGAGGAAAGTTCAGTTTTGTGCCCTTTCCCCGGTAAAGAGAGTCTGGGACATTCAGGCTAGGACCCCAAAATAGCTGAAATTACTATTATTATGCCTGTATAATTAACATTTCGCAAAATTGGAAGATTTGTTTCTGCCTAAGGAAAGAGTGAGGGCTTGGATCCAGCCTACCCTTATCCTCAACATTTTCAATTGTTTCGTAAGATTCAGGAGAGATGGTCTCCTTTAGTGTTTAAAAAATAAAAGGCAAAGTCGGAGCATCTTAGAAAAAATGACCAGCAGACCTATCCTGGAAAACCGGTCTGGAGAAAGTGGGTGAGCCTGCCATACACCGCAGTCTGTGGCTATTTTCCCTAGAATGCTCTCCTGGCTGCCTGGGAGCGTTATGTGTGATCAGGGGAAAACTATACAGCATCCTGAGCAGAAAGAAGGATACAGAGGAATGAATCCCCCTTGGATCTGTGATTCGGGCTACCTCCTCATCTTGGAAACTTGCCATATATTGGTCTCTCTTGCTAGGTTCCTAGGATAGGAGTAGGTCATGTCTGTTGGCATGATGGAGCATGTACCACCCAGTGGCTTAGGTAAGGGTGGGCATTAACTTGCACTGTTGCCTCCCTAATGCTTAATTATTATTCTTTAAATCCTCCTCAGCTAACGGCATTGCTATCTCTAAACTGGGTACTTTCTGTTTGATCTTCAAATTTTAGAGCTATCTTGCAGGGTTCTTGAATATTTGGTTTCATATTTGCCAAGGAGATCAAGCTTCTCTATTATCTCCTTGCCTAAATATTTCAAAGCAGACCCAGGTAGGCCTTGCTGGTACGTCGCTCCCCCACCACACAGCTCCGCCTGTGTGTCCTGACCCTGCCCCAGCTGCCGCTGCTGTAGAAGTTGAGGCCCTCCTCCACCCGCAGGCTACCACCTGCGCCTCATCCCTGGTGGCCAGTGGTAGGCCTTAGGTTTGTTTCACTGTCGCTGTCTGTTGTCTGTCTTCCCTGTACTGCCCATACTGTCTTCTGGTGTTTGTGACAGCCGTTGCCTGTCTACCCCTGTACCTGCATTCTTCTCTGTGCCCGTTCTCTTGGCTTCTGTTCCCTGATTGTGCTCGTTTTCTTAACTTCTGCTCCCCTGATTGTACTCGTTTTTTTTTGCCTTCTGCTCCCCTGATTGCACTCGTTTTTCTTGTCTCTGCACCCCTGATTGTACCCGGTTTTCGTGCCTTCTGCTCCCCTGATTGCACTCATTTTTCTTGCGTTCTGCTCCCCTGATTGTACTCGTTTTTCTTGCCTCTACTCCCCTTTGTGCCTCTATGCCACTCGTTTTCCCCCATTTTTTGTGACCTTTCTGCCCTTCCTATGACCTTTCTGCCTCTGTACTCCTCGTTTCCCCCTGTTTTTTGAGCCCTTTCTGCCCTTTCTTGCGACCTTTCTGCCTCTGTGCTTCTCGTTTCCCCCTGTTTTCTGTGACCTTTTCTGCCCTTTCTTGTGACCTTTCTGCCTCTGTGCCACTCATTTCCCCCGTTTTTTGTGTACTTTCTGCCCTTTCTTGTGACCTTTCCGCCTCTGTGCCACTCGTTTCCCCCCTGTTTTTTGGGATGTACGTCGGTACAATGCATGCTTTTACAACGCATGCCTTTACGACTCAAATTTTACAACGCAAGTTGTTACAACGACTTGCGTTGGAAGCGCTGGATAGTGAATAGTTTAATTTACTATTCCAACTCCAGTCCCCGTGGATAGTAGGGAAGGTGTTGGATAGTAAATTAAAACGATTCCCTATCTAGAGCGCCCCCAGCGCAAGTCGTTGTAATGACTTGTGTTGTAATGGTTGCATCGTAAAGGTACTGCTTTGTAAAAGATGCGTTGTAAACGCTGTTCCCCGTTTTTCTTGACCTTTTCTGCCGTTTCTTGTGACCTTTATGCCTCTGTGACACTCGTTTCCCACTGTTTTTGTGACCTTTCTATGCTTTTTTGTGACCTTTGACCCTGCTTGTAGGCAGGTCGCCTCTACACCACTGCTTGTCACCTGACTGCCTGGTTCCTGCCTCCGTGCTGCTTCGTTGTTTCCTGGGATTTTTCCTCCCCTCTGCCCTGTGCACCAGTTCCCCCCGCCCCCGCCGCTCCCGATCCGACCCTTTCCCGCCGCTGCATCCCTGCGGCCCTGCCCCCCCTGCACACCCACTCGCCTCCCCGCTCCCGCCTCCCAGCTGCTTCTCCCTCCCAAGCCACCTCATATGCAGGCCGAGAAGCAGCCGCGCAGCGGACGTGCCCATCCGTGCCTGGACCACGCCCAGCGCCAGAACCCCTGGACCCCGCGAACGCCACGACACCAGAATCCACTACGACGCTAGCACCCTCCACATACTCAACGCCGGCCGAAACCACACCTGCTTCCAGGCTGCCCCGAAACGGACCCAGGGAACCTTCTCCTGCCACACCTGCAGCTTCACCTGCGACAGAACCACCAAACCTCCAAGAACTGGACCCCACCACCTCTGTCAGCAAGAGAATCACGTTCAGACTCCTCACCCACGCACACAAGTCCCTCCACGACCTGTGCTCCAAGTACCTCAACGACCGCTTGATCTTTCACACGCCCACCCGCCAGCTACAAGCCTCGCCCTCGCCACGGTACCACGCATCTGAAGAGACACCGCCGGAGGAAGATCCTTCTCCTACCTGGCGGCCAAGACATGGAACTCCCTCCCCACCCACCTCCGGCTGACCCAGGACCATCTCGCCTTCAGGAGACAACTCAAGACCTGGCTGTTCGAGCAATAGCAGACCCCCCCCCTTCCCCCAAGCGCCTTGAGACCCTCCGGGTGAGTAGTGCGCTATACAAATGCTATGATTGATTGAGTGGTCCGAGTCTTCCCCTACCTCAATGACTGGTTGTACAAGGCGGACTCATCCAAGTTAGTCGATAACCACCTCCAGACTACAGTGTACCTCCTGTCATCTTTGGGGTTCACTGTCAATGTGCCGAAGTCACACCTGACTCCTTTTCATATAGTCCACTTCAAAAGAACCATTCTGAGGAAAGTTCAGTTTTGTGCCCTTTCCCCGGTAAAGAGAGTCTGGGACATTCAGGCTAGGACCCCAAAATAGCTGAAATTACTATTATTATGCCTGTATAATTAACATTTCGCAAAATTGGAAGATTTGTTTCTGCCTAAGGAAAGAGTGAGGGCTTGGATCCAGCCTACCCTTATCCTCAACATTTTCAATTGTTTCGTAAGATTCAGGAGAGATGGTCTCCTTTAGTGTTTAAAAAATAAAAGGCAAAGTCGGAGCATCTTAGAAAAAATGACCAGCAGACCTATCCTGGAAAACCGGTCTGGAGAAAGTGGGTGAGCCTGCCATGCACCGCAGTCTGTGGCTATTTTCCCTAGAATGCTCTCCTGGCTGCCTGGGAGCGTTATGTGTGATCAGGGGAAAACTATACAGCATCCTGAGCAGAAAGAAGGATACAGAGGAATGAATCCCCCTTGGATCTGTGATTCGGGCTACCTCCTCATCTTGGAAACTTGCCATATATTGGTCTCTCTTGCTAGGTTCCTAGGATAGGAGTAGGTCATGTCTGTTGGCATGATGGAGCATGTACCACCCAGTGGCTTAGGTAAGGGTGGGCATTAACTTGCACTGTTGCCTCCCTAATGCTTAATTATTATTCTTTAAATCCTCCTCAGCTAACGGCATTGCTATCTCTAAACTGGGTACTTTCTGTTTGATCTTCAAATTTTAGAGCTATCTTGCAGGGTTCTTGAATATTTGGTTTCATATTTGCCAAGGAGATCAAGCTTCTCTATTATCTCCTTGCCTAAATATTTCAAAGCAGACCCAGGTAGGCCTTGCTGGTACGTCGCTCCCCCACCACACAGCTCCGCCTGTGTGTCCTGACCCTGCCCCAGCTGCCGCTGCTGTAGAAGTTGAGGCCCTCCTCCACCCGCAGGCTACCACCTGCGCCTCATCCCTGGTGGCCAGTGGTAGGCCTTAGGTTTGTTTCACTGTCGCTGTCTGTTGTCTGTCTTCCCTGTACTGCCCATACTGTCTTCTGGTGTTTGTGACAGCCGTTGCCTGTCTACCCCTGTACCTGCATTCTTCTCTGTGCCCGTTCTCTTGGCTTCTGTTCCCTGATTGTGCTCGTTTTCTTAACTTCTGCTCCCCTGATTGTACTCGTTTTTTTTTGCCTTCTGCTCCCCTGATTGCACTCGTTTTTCTTGTCTCTGCACCCCTGATTGTACCCGGTTTTCGTGCCTTCTGCTCCCCTGATTGCACTCATTTTTCTTGCGTTCTGCTCCCCTGATTGTACTCGTTTTTCTTGCCTCTACTCCCCTTTGTGCCTCTATGCCACTCGTTTTCCCCCATTTTTTGTGACCTTTCTGCCCTTCCTATGACCTTTCTGCCTCTGTACTCCTCGTTTCCCCCTGTTTTTTGAGCCCTTTCTGCCCTTTCTTGCGACCTTTCTGCCTCTGTGCTTCTCGTTTCCCCCTGTTTTCTGTGACCTTTTCTGCCCTTTCTTGTGACCTTTCTGCCTCTGTGCCACTCATTTCCCCCGTTTTTTGTGTACTTTCTGCCCTTTCTTGTGACCTTTCCGCCTCTGTGCCACTCGTTTCCCCCCTGTTTTTTGGGATGTACGTCGGTACAATGCATGCTTTTACAACGCATGCCTTTACGACTCAAATTTTACAACGCAAGTTGTTACAACGACTTGCGTTGGAAGCGCTGGATAGTGAATAGTTTAATTTACTATTCCAACTCCAGTCCCCGTGGATAGTAGGGAAGGTGTTGGATAGTAAATTAAAACGATTCCCTATCTAGAGCGCCCCCAGCGCAAGTCGTTGTAATGACTTGTGTTGTAATGGTTGCATCGTAAAGGTACTGCTTTGTAAAAGATGCGTTGTAAACGCTGTTCCCCGTTTTTCTTGACCTTTTCTGCCGTTTCTTGTGACCTTTATGCCTCTGTGACACTCGTTTCCCACTGTTTTTGTGACCTTTCTATGCTTTTTTGTGACCTTTGACCCTGCTTGCAGGCAGGTCGCCTCTACACCACTGCTTGTCACCTGACTGCCTGGTTCCTGCCTCCGTGCTGCTTCGTTGTTTCCTGGGATTTTTCCTCCCCTCTGCCCTGTGCACCAGTTCCCCCCGCCCCCGCCGCTCCCGATCCGACCCTTTCCCGCCGCTGCATCCCTGCGGCCCTGCCCCCCCTGCACACCCACTCGCCTCCCCGCTCCCGCCTCCCAGCTGCTTCTCCCTCCCAAGCCACCTCATATGCAGGCCGAGAAGCAGCCGCGCAGCGGACGTGCCCATCCGTGCCTGGACCACGCCCAGCGCCAGAACCCCTGGACCCCGCGAACGCCACGACACCAGAATCCACTACGACGCTAGCACCCTCCACATACTCAACGCCGGCCGAAACCACACCTGCTTCCAGGCTGCCCCGAAACGGACCCAGGGAACCTTCTCCTGCCACACCTGCAGCTTCACCTGCGACAGAACCACCAAACCTCCAAGAACTGGACCCCACCACCTCCGCTGCATACTCCTCAATACCCGCTCCACACGCAAACACGCCGTTGAGCTCTAGGATCTTCTCGACACCTCCGCCCCAGACGTGGCCTTCCTGACCGAGACCTGGTGGAACGACTCCTCGGCGCCCGGCATCGCCATAGCCATCCCAGACGGCTACAAGATCACCCGCAGGGATCGTGCCAATGGAATCGGAGGAGGAATAGCCATCGTCCACAAGTCCACCCTCAAGGTCGCTACCCACGCAGACGACACCCTCAACACCGCCGAACACCTGCACTTCCGGATCCACACCGACGCCAACACCACCCTCAGAGAAACACTCATCTACAGACCCCCCGGACCCCAGGCTCAGTTCAGCGACTCCATCGCCGACCTCACCAGCACCCACGCACTCGCCTCCACGGACTACATCCTTCTCGGGGACCTGAACTTCCACCTCGAGAACAACAACAATGCCAACTCCTCCACCCTGATCGCCAACCTCGCCAACCTGGGCCTCAGACAACTCATCACCGCACTCACCCACACCGCCGGCCACACGCTGGATCCTGTCTTCTCCACAGGCTCCCACGTCGCCTTCGACCACACCACCGAACTCCACTAGACCTACCACCGCTGCATCCATTTCACCTTCAAGAAACCAACCACGCACCACCGCACCCAATAGCTGCCTCACCGCTGCTGGAGCAAAGTCACCGAAGACCAGCTTATCACCTCCCTCACCAAGAACCCACCCACCGACCCCACCAACCCAGGTGCCGCAGCCGGAAACCTCAGACAGTGGATCGACAACTGCGCCAACACCCTCGCCCCGCTCAAGAAACCCTCCAATAGCCACGTCCACAAGAGAGCCTTCTGGTTCACTGACGAGCTCCAGACCTCTAAACGCGCATGCCGGAAAATGGAGAAGACATGGCTCCACGAACGCACACCGGACAACCACGCAGCACACAAGGTCGCCACTGGAAGACACCACCACCTCATCAGATTAGCCAAGAGATCCTCCTTCAAAGATCACTTGGATAACAACGCACACAACAGCAAAGAGCTCTTCAGCATCGCCAAGGAACTCTCCAACCCCAGCTCCAATGCCAACGACATCCCACCCTCACAAGAACTGTGCGACTCACTAGCCATATTCTTCCACCGCAAGATCACTGACATCGACGTCAGCTTCAACACCACGACCGCCCCGACTACGCCAGACTCCACCTTCCCTGTGAACACCACCAGCGCCAACCGCCTGACCTCCTGGTCCAACGACGACGAGACACGCAAGGTCATGAACTCCATTCACTCAGGATCTCCGTCTGACCCGTGCCCACACCACATATTCAACAAAGCAGACGCAGTCATCGCACCACAACTCCGGAAGGTCATCAACATCTTCTTCGAAACAGCGACATTCCCGGAAAGCTGGAAGCACGCCAAAATCAACGCCCTCCTCAAGAAGGCCAAAGCGGACCCCAAGGACCTCAAGAACTTCCAGCCCATCTCCCTGCTCCCGCTCCCGGCAAAGGTCATCGAGAAAATCGTCAACATGCAACTGGCCCGCCACCTCGAAGACAACAACATCTTGGACCCGTCCCAGTCCGGATTCAGACGAAACCACAGCACCGAGACAGCCCTCATTGCCGCCACAGACGACATCAGGCGCCAACTAGACAACGGCGAAACATCAGCCCTCATCCTCCTGGACCTGTCAGCCGCCTTCGACACGGTCTGCCATCGCACTCTAAAAACACGCCTCCTAGAAGCCGGAATCCAAGAGAAGGCTCTTGACTGGACCACCTCCTTCCTCTCCGGCAAAACCCAGAGCATCAGCCTCCCACCCTTCCGATCCGAAGCCACCGACATCATCTGTGGCGTCCCCCAAGTCTCATCCCTCAGCCCAACGCTGTTCAACGTCACCCCCCCTCGCACAAGTGGCCTGCCATCACGATCTCAACATCATCTCCTATGCTGACGACACCCAGCTCATCCTCTCCCTCCCCAAGGACCCGCACACCGCCAAAACCAACCTCCACGAGGGAATGAAGGCCGTCTCCGATTGGATGAGGAGCAGCCGTCTGAATCTGAACTCGGACAAGACGGATGAGGGGGTGTGTCCTCATCCTCGGACTCACCCCTTCAGCCTGGGACGACTCCTGGTGGCCGACCAAACTGGAAACAGCACCAACACCCACCGATTCATCCTCGACTCCTCCCTCTCCATGTCTAAGCAGGTCAACGCCGTCTCCTCCTCCTGCTACAACACCCTCCGCATGCTACGCAGGATCTACAAGTGGATCCCGACCGAAACAAGAAGAACGGTGACACAGGCCCTCGTCAGCAGCAGACTGGACTACGGCAACGCACTCTACGCAGGAATCCCAGCCAAACACCTACAACGACTACAACGCATCCAAAACGCCTCCACCCGACAGATCGTCAATGTACCCCGCCGCAGCCACATCACCCCCCACCTAAGAGACCTACACAGGATCCACATTGACAAGAGGATCACCTTCAAGCTCCTCACCCACGCACAAAAAGCACTCCGCAATGCCGGACCAGCCTACCTGAACAGCAGACTCAGTTTCCACACCCCCACCCGCCAGCTCCGCTCCGCCAGCCTGGCCCTCACCGCTGTCCCCCGCATCCAACGAACGACCTCCGGCGGCAGATCCTTCTCCTACCTCGCCACCAAGACCTGGAACACCCTCCCAACCCACATACGGCCGACCCAAGACCTACTCGCCTTAAGAAGACTCCTCATAACCTGGCTCTTCGAGCAGTAGCAGCACCCTCTCCCCCTCCCCTCAGCGCCTTGGGACCCTCACGGGTTAGTAGAACGCTTTACATGTACTCTGATTGATTGATTGATTGTAATGCTGTAGGCTCATTTTAGTTATTATATTTCTTTTGTGAAAAATTTCAAGTTGTGCCCCAAGCAATTTTCTGTGGAGTCCTCCATGTTGTCTATTTCCCTAATTGATAGGACTAGGATGTGGCCTGACGGATAGGGCAGCCGACCTCCAAACTGTGGAACCGGGTTCGAGTCTCGGCAGGGAAACTCAACATTCTGTGATTCTGGGCAAATCACTTAATCTCCTTGTGCCTAAAAAACAAATTTATGTATGCATTTGTAACGCAACTGGTGCTCATGTAAAGCGCTCTGATACCTTTGGGTCTAGTTCTCGCTATATAAAACTCAAGAAAAAAAATAGGCAACGGTACCAGAGCTTTATTTCAATGTTTGGTGGGTCCAAAACTATTCCACTTTTTCATTTTTTTGTTTGTTCTGTTTATTGTAATTTTCACAATAATATATAACAGGACAGTAAATTCCCTCAAGTTATTAACCCTGTATACAATGTGTCTTAACACGTGAGCCACAAGAAGCTCCATTAGATCATACATTGCAGCCAATGATCCTATGTTCATGTGTACAGTATGAAATGGTAGTATCTACCATGCCAGTCAGAATTATTGCATATATTTTGCCAATCTATAGCAGAAATAGAGAGATCAGTATATTTACCAACTTAACAAACTAATCAACTTCAGGCAGAACAGTGCTTCCGGCCTTTCCTTCATATTGATTATTACGCATTATTACAGTGTAATTTCTCTAGTTTTTACCAGGTAGGTCAGTATTTCCTTATACATGCGCATAGTTACAGGCTTCATCCTCCCTCCCAGCATAGGAAAAATAGGTACCCATTGTCTGATTCAATTGATTTCCCTCTCCCTGAGTCATGAGGCATGGGTACCTGGTTCATGCTGCAAGTTTGAAGTGTTGTGATAATTGAGTTCCAGCTATCTGAAAGTAGGAACTTACGTATCCCCCGCATGTCTTCTCTATGAAGTGACACTCCTTCAGCTTTTGCCCGATTAACGACAGAGCGACCATTCTACTCTTTCATACTGTGTCCTGGATCCTGGACAAAAGGTTCTGTGGCTTTTTTGGATCTCTGGGAAGCAGGTAGGACCACAGGGAAGACTGTGATGTATCTGGTTTGCGCCACCTCCAAGGCACAGAAGTCATAAGTAGCAAGTTTCATTCTTAACCTGGGACGTCATCGTAGACTACTGGGCCAGAAGTTGAGCTGCTGCCACACTGGAAAAGTAGCACATTTAAGCAAACCTACAAAGCATATACTTTCCTTTGCCTTTCTTGGAAGGACACTCAATGAATCTCCCAGGTCTTATGAATTTCCCAGCACTTGAAGAGTTAAATGACAAAGAGCATTGGTGGGCAGAGGTAACTGGTCTGGCAAAGAAATGAGTAGGTATGTTTCTATCTTTTTCAGTTTGATTCAGTATTTCCTCTAGCTATAGCCCAGAAAAACATGCGCCACCAGCATTGGTGTTGATATAGAGAAGACCTTTAACGTGGATTTACTCTCCGATAATAGGACCAGAAATGTCACCTCTTACCTAGAATTGAGACTTTTGCCAATGGCAAAGAGGACATATTCTCAAGAGAAATTTGCAACCACAGTTGAAGTGGCTTCTCCACAACTGAGGGCAAATATGCACGAACTTCATCCCCCTTAACCTCTAAGAAGTGTCCAGCATACGGCATAGGCTTAAAAACAAAGTAAGAAATCCAGTGAGTCAAAGGTTTGATTTGTTATTTCTCTGCTCATTTGAATATAATTTGATGGAAAGTTATCTGCAAATGCCAAAAATCTGCTCCTTGCTAATTGACAATGTTATCTGAATCCCTGGACATAGTCTGATAAGGAAAAGGGATTGCTTTTCCTTGCAGGGCTTTTCCGCTCCCCCATGGAGTCATGAAGTAACAGGCATGGGTGCAAGGAAAGAAATGGGTGAGAAAAAACAGCAGATTCTGCAACACTCATGTTCATCCTTCCTGCAGACTGGCTCTTGTAAATGTGTTCCATGCCAATATGCCTGCGTGAACAATGCGCTTACCCGGCCAGCACTCCTGATGTCGTTCTAGCTAATACCTACATTCCTTCCTGATTATAAGGTCTATATTTTTGGTCTCCTTTAGTGACATTTTAAGACATTACAGAGGCTAATGACCGTGAGCTATCTCCTGCAGTGTTAGTGCTGAAACAGCTACTGGCGCAACTGATGGAGAAGGAGGATGTTTATCCGTGGGGGTGCCACTCCCCACCTCCTTTGATGACCTTGCTTGTTCATGTGCCGTCCCACCGAGGGTGACCAACCGTCCGTAAATTTCACGGACCGTCCGTAATTTGTGTCACATGTCCGTTGTCCGTGAGGATCCCTTTTACGGACACCTTTTGTACCTAATTTTGGCCATTGCTGGGAGCAGCACTGCTCCTCTGTGAGAAGCCCCACTACCCCTGATGGGGCTGCCTTGCACTCCTCCTCGGAGCACAAGAGCAGCCCCACCTGCCCATTGTCATTCTGTATGCCGGCTAATTGCCACATACAGAATGACAATAGGGCAGTCTGAGGTGTTAAAGCATGTAGTGGCCTCCTCCTGCCTCAGTGTACAGCAGGGCAATATGTTAGATAAAAGGTAAAACGCCAGTGCTGCAATGTTAGAGAACAGTTTATTTAAAGAAGCCTGTAAAACAAGTTAAAAACAACGTATTATCGTTCTTTCACTGTCTCATCATTTTAGAACTGAAGTATTTCAATATTATATTCAACAAAGCCATGGTAGCTGCTTTTTTATTTTAAGCAAATAACCATTGACAAAGCCAATAGTCCTGGCTTGTTGTTGGTATAATAATACTTGCAGTATTATATATCTGGATGCAATGACAGAAACAACATAATACCAGTCGCGCGGAACACTATGCTAAGCACAGATTTTTAGCCTAGGTGTTTTAAACCATGCCCTTAATTACATCGAACACCCCCTCTGAAGAGACCCCCCAGTTTTTTAACACAACTTAATGCCCTGGAAACAACACCATGTACAGTCACCTCACATCCTGGCTGTGCATCATGCATAACTCATGACTTCTACGTTTTAAGATTGCCTATGTGCAGGGGCATAGTGAACCCCCCCCCCCCCCCCCCTCCACCCCTTGCTTTATGAACTACAGCAAGGTAAGTTCTTGATGGGCCTCTTCTGTCTGCAACTCTGCAGACAAAGGCTCAGCTCTTAATGTGGATTGGTGGGTGAATAAATAAGTGAAGGAATGTGTGAATGGCTGGATGGATTAGTGAAAGAATGAAAGGATGAATGAAAGGGTGAATGGATACGATAATGAAAGAAAGGATGGATGGATGAGTGAATGAATGAAAGTATTGATGAGAGAAAAGGTAAATAGATGGATGTATGGGTGGAAGGGTAGATGGATAGGTAAAAGGGTGTGTGAAAGGGTGGATGGATGGATGAGTGAAAGGGTAGATGATGGGCAAGTGAATGGGTGGATGGATGAGCGAAAGGATTGATGGATTGATGAATTGATAAGTGAAAGGGTGAATGGATGGATGGATAAATGAAAGGGTGGATGCAAGGACTGATTAGTGAGTGAAAGAGGGTAGATAGACAAAAGAATGGATGAGTAAAGACGTGAAAGGGTGGATGGATGAGAGAACGGATGGATGAGTAATAGGGTCAATGGATGGATTCTTGAATGGATGAGTAGGTGGGTGGGTGGAAGGATGGATGGATAAGTGATAGGGGGATGGAGAGAGAAAGGGAGGATGAATGACAAAGGGTTAATGGGTGGAAGGATAAGTGACTGGATGGATGAGTAAGTGAAACGATGGCTGGATAGGTGAAAGGGTAAATCAGCCAAAAACTGGCCCCCGCCAAGAGCTCGGCGGCACCTCCAACCACCTCCCCCCCCCACCCCATACCCCCCCCCTGAGCGGGGAGGGGGGGGGCAGCTGAGCACTTTGCCAGGCCGGTTGGGGGTCCCAGCCCGGCCCTGGCACCATTGGAGGGTAGTAGCAAGGCCGGACTGGCCAACCGGGCATCAGGTGTTTACCTGAGAGGCTGGAAAGGGGGGTGAGCGGTTTTGATACTGGGGGCTGGCACTGCAAAGTTGCTTGTATATCCAGTAGTTTTCAATCAACAATAAAAGCGGCCTCACTTATATTCAGGTGTGGTTCACCATCGTCTGGTGACTAATGTACCTGCTGGAGCGAGATGCGACTTTTGAATCATCTAAGGTAGCAAGCTGCGGCCATACTGAAAAAACGTGAAGTGCACGATTGCCTCAACCTAATATAAACTTATTTTGACTTGTACTTAAGTGGTTGTCTATTTACTTACTTATATACTATTGCGTGACCTACTCTGACGTGTCTGTAAAACTTACCTTTTATCCCGAAGTTTTGTCCTGAATTTTGACCTTTTGTCTTGAATTTTTGTCCTGAATTTTAACGCTTTGTCCTGAATTTTTACACTCGCTGCCCTGAATTTGCACCCATGCCAGTTGGTCACCCTAGTCCCACCTTATCATCTTACAAGGGAAAGGAGCCCTGAGGATATCATCTCTCCTCTATGTCTCCATTGCTCACCTGACTCAAATATGATTTGGAATTAACCAAATGTGCAGGATCCATTTTCTTTCTAATAGTCATTTTGGAGGCCCAGGCCTGACCATGCAATGCAAGGCCACTGAATGTAGAAAGGGACCAGTAAACACACATCAGACATAGAAAGCTCTTACAGGCATCTTGGGGCTGAAACTTCATTTCTGCCAAACAAAAGGAGGTTTAGGCGTCTTTTTAAGGGCTGGACTCATCTTTCTGGTTTAAGAGCTGTGATAAAGAAGGGTCATTGTTAATGAGCATGTCTTCGCTTGTTGACCCGAGTAGCTGGGCACGCGCGCCCATGATCACGTCATCACGTGTGCGTTTTCCCACGCATGCTTCATAAATTCACACTTTTCAAAGCTGGGAAGAGAACAGTTAGTTTATCAATGAAAAGCTGTACATGTTTGTAGAAAAACACATGAGCATTGCAGTCGAGGTACGTTGACCTCGGTTTGTGTCTTCGTTTGCACTGTGTGTTCTCCAAAACTCAAACGTGTGCAACTGTGTGTGTCAGTGCTGTAAACTCTGCGTTTCCACTAGCAGCGCGTCTGCTGAGTAGTAGAGTCCTAACTGAATATCCCTCGCCGAGCGTGGTAACAGTGGTGACCCGTTCCTGTGTGAGCGTCATACCTGTGTGTCCCGCCTGGTGTTTGTGTCACGGTTGTTTGTGTGTACCTGGCCTCGCGCCCCACGCCCTCCTTGTTTGCTCTTCTGACGGGCCTGCTGATGATGGGCTCTCGGTAGTCGCACAGCCTGTTACCTGGTTTCCCCAAACAAACTGCTGCCAGGTGAGAATGGCAGTCCTGCCCCTCCCCGGGCAGGGTGTGAAGGGGGGTGAGCGACGAGACCGGGCTGTCCCTGCACAACCGGCTCCTCGGCCCGCTCCAGGGGGTTTACAACTGTCTCTGCGCCGTCTGCAGCGTCCTGGTGCGCCTGGCAGTCTAGTCGGGCACGAGACCTTTCTCTCAGGGTTCACCAGGAATCACAGCCACCGGCCGCCCTCGAGCTGCGTCCACACTTACCCGGATGCCCTTGGTACATGCACCTGAGGCCTGCGGAGGAGTGTAGCACTCCTGCCGGAAGCGGCCGTCTCCTGAGAGGGGGACTGAGAGTGAGGGTGAAAGAAGCGTTGACTGGCTGAGAAGAGGACATGGCTAACGTTGTGCACCGGGGCGGGGACTACTAGTGAAGGAGGCCGAGCCCAGGAGGCTGCGACCCGCTGGTGAGGCCGGGGCTAGCTGTACTGTAAGGGCAGGCTGCATCCACCTTGGGAGTTTGAGGCCTCCCTGTTGGCTAAAAGCGTCGTAGCTGGTAGAGGTGCCTGGGCCTCGCAGAGAAATACAGGAGGAGGCTTGGAACTGAAGGAGTTTGTGGCTAACACCACCTGCAGGAAGGCTGTGGCTAGCTGAAGGGGCTGGCGCTAGGGATACAGGTGCTTGTTTGTGGCCTGTTGGGGAGGTGACCTGAGCTAGCTGATTATCAGCGCTAGTAGTGGAGAATGAAGGCTACCTAGGATGCTGGAGCTAGCCCTGCTGACAGAAGGGACTGTGGTCAGTGGAGGAAACCGTGACTAGCACTCCTAGTGGAAGAGGCTGCAGAAGTAAAGACTGTGCCTTACACTCCAGGCAGAGATTTGTCATCGAAGCCTCTGCCTGCTTGTGGGTACCAAGTAAACAAGGCCCGGTGTAGACCAGGTCATGGCGGCGAGGACTGGGGCCCCCGCGCCAGCTCCACCCATGCAGAGGACCCGGCTAAAGTTGGAGGAAAAGGTGCTGGATTTCGAGTTTGAGGTGGTGAACGTGCAGTTTAATCAACTGGGGTGCTACATGCTGCGGCTGACGGTGGAGAACCCCCTGTTGGAGGGCTCAGGAGCCGGGGTGCAGCTCCGGGTCAATGATGGAGACATGCTTTACACCAGCACAGGGACGACGGAGGCCATAGAGCAGAAGGACCTCGATGACATCTATGCCTTCGAAAGGAAGAGGTTTAACTTCACTCTGCCCCAAGGTAATTGCATTTTGGACATGGGTGTGCTATAAATAACCCCAATGGTTTCTATTAGCATCTGCCATTTTCCTTCAGCTTCTACGTGTTCAACATTAGTGCCCACCCTAGTATTGGGAAATACCTGAAATGTGTGATCAAGGTTGTGGTAAAACGGCCGAAATGCGTCATGTCAAGTGGCACGGAATAAAGTTGTACTGAAGTTAGAAACAGAAACGCTGTGGTTTGTATCTGTGTTTCTCCATTCAATTCGGAGATTGGGACTGTAATTATTCATATATATATATATATATATTCACTCAAAAAACCATAGGTTTCAGGCCTTATATAGTTAGGAATTAGCATTTAAAAAACCATTGAAATTGCTCCTATATAGTTAGTTGTACTAACTATATTTCACGCAACCGCATTCCACTCCTGATGAAATAACATATTACATCATTCATGACATGGTCAGTGACATCACTGATGACATCACTGATGATATCTCATTTGACATCAATGATGACATCAATGATGACATCATCCAGTGACTGTGTGTTTCTGTAAAGTTTAAATATGTTTTACATATTGAAGAATGAGTGGATGCAGAAGTGTCTGGATGAAGGATTTAGTAGGTGCGTAACTGACTGTATGTGTAAGTGATTAAATGTGTCTTACTAAATGCATGGGTTAGTGACTAAACTGTCTGAATGTGTGCATCAGTATGTCTGTTGTTGTGTAAGCTGCTGCATGTGTTGATCAGTAGCTATATGAGTGGCTATATGGGTTATTGATTGGTTGCCCAAGTATTTGAATGGGAGACTGAGTGTGTGTGTGGGTGGCTGGGAGGTGTGCGACTCTGTCCATAGATGTGTGAGCAGTTGATTCACTAGGTGCATTAGTTCAAGAGTGCATGTGGAAACAGCTATATGGGCGGTTGACTGTGTGCATGGGTGTGTTGGTGAGTGAATGGATTGCTACATGTGCAAGTAAGTACATATGTAAAACACAGTGCATGTGAGAGTTGGCATATATAAATGACTATACATGAGAGCCAGTGAATGTGCGAGTGGCTATATGGATCATTGTGTACTTGTATCAGTGATTGTATAAGAGAGTAAGTATGTGTTAATATATGTTCGAATAAGTAAGGTGTTGTGTGTATAACTGTATAGTTGAGGAAATGGAAGTGTGATTGATTCTTTGCATGACTGACTAGGTGTGTGAGTAACTCCAGGGATGAGTGGCAGTGTGTGAGGGTCTGTATAGGTGTATGAGTGCATATTATAGTGTTGTATTGATGAGTGACTGTATGTATGAGTGATTCTATGGGTGAATGAGTGAATGTGTGTGTAGACCTAGGAATCAGTGAGTGTGTATGTAGTAATTGGTATTGGTGTGTCAATGGTTTCAAGAATGGTAGTCTGTATTTAACACTGGGTGTATCAAAGGTTATATTAGAGTGTGGGGAGGTGCATCGTATTATCACATGAATGATATCATCAGTGATGTGATCAGTGATGTCAAATGAGATGTCATCAGTGATGTCATCAGTGATGTCATTTGAGATGTCATCAGTGATGTCATTTGAGATGTCATCAGTGATGTCATCAGTGATGTCACTGACCATGTCATGAATGATGTAATATGTGACATCATCAGCAGTGGATTGCGGGTGCGCGAAATATAGTTAGTACAACTAACTATATAGGAGCAATTTCAATGGTTTTTTAAATGCTAATTCCTAACTATATAAGACCTGAAACCTATGGTTTTTTGAGTGAATTTGAAAGGTTTTTAAAATTCTAATTCCTAACTACATAAGGCCTGAAACCTATGGTTTTTTAAGTGAATTTGCAAGGTTTTTTAAATGCTAATTCCTAACTATATAAGTCCTGAAACCTATGGTTTTTTAAGTGAATTGGTAAGGTTTTTTAAATGCTAATCCCTAACTACATAAGGCTTGAAACCTATGTTTTTTCAGTGAATTTGCAAGGTTTTTTAAATGCTAATTCCTAACTATATCAGGCGTGAAACCTATATTTTTTTTCAATAAATTTCAATGGTTTTGTAAATGCTAATTCTATTAGCGGATAACGTTTATATATGTAATTATCCTTCTGGGACCACCTGAGCAGCCATCTTTGATCTCAGGAGAAGTGAGGCACAAGAGAGCACAAAACAAGAGAGGAAAACGCTAAAAGGGGGCAGGGTTGAGACCCCCTGACCCCCTAGCCCTTCTCAGGGTCCCAGAAGGACCACCAAGTGCAAAAAAGTTTTTTTATTTTTAAATTGCGGGGTCCTTATGGGACCCCCTGAGAAGGGCTAGAGGGTTAGGGGGTCTCTACTCTGCCCCCTTTTCGTGTTTTCCACTCTTGTTTTGGGCTCTCTTGTGCCTCAGGGTGAGCGCATATAGATATATAATTTGATCAAATTAAATTTTCTCAACAACTACTGGAGGGATTTTCACCAAATATGGACAAGGCACTACTGCATACCTGTCCCTACCATTTTGCCAAGTTTGGTGTAATTCCGTTCAGCCGTTCGAGCTGTAGCCGTGTCTAAAGGTCCCATAGAAAATGCCATTTGAAAACATAGCAAAGGCACATCTGCATACCAGGCCCTACCATTTTGCCAAGTTTGGTGTAATTCCATTCAGCCGTTCGGGCTGTAGCTGTGTCTAAAGGTCCCTATTGAAATTAACATGGGGAAAACTTGTTTTGGGACCCCCCTTTCGGTCCCCGCTTGACGAATCCCCCCGAAACTTTCAGGGAAGGAGCGGAGCGGAGCTGGTCAAAATTCTGGAAAAGTACACACAGATTCCTCAATCGGCGCCAAAGTTATTCCCAATAGAATGTTGAGCGCATATAGATATATAATTTGCTCAAATTCATTTTCTCAACAACTACTGGAGGGATTTTCACCTAATATAGAAAAGGCACTACTGCATACCTGTCCCTAACATTTTGCCAAGTTTGGTGTAATTCCGTTCAGCCGTTCGGGCTGTAGCTGTGTCTAAAGGTCCCATAGAAAATGCCATTTGAAAAATTTCAAATTCAATTTTCTCCAGAACTACTGGAGGGATTTACACCAAACATACAAAAGGCACTACTGCATACCAGTCCCCACTTCTTTTTTCTCGGCCCCCGCTCGACAAATCCCCCCGAAACTTTCGGGGAAGGAGCGGAGCGCAGCAAGGCAAATTTAAGGAAAATTACAGGCAGATCCCTCAATCGGCGCCAAAGTTATTCCCAATAGAATGTTCGGAATTTCCTATGGTAACTAGGTCCTAACTATATATACCTACTGGCGACTGCCAGTAGGTAATATATATATATATATATATATATATATATATATATATATATATATATATATATATATATATATATATATATATATATATATATATATATATATATGCATATATATATATATATATATATATATATATATATCCTATAACGTTGGCGTTGTTTGACCAATCTTCAGGACATTTCCCAAAAAATTGTCAAGGTAGCTTCTGGTTGTCATGGAAAGATTGGGGGGGATCCATGCAGTGGGGACCAAAAGTTTGGGGTGCGAAATAAGGGTGTGTTTGTAATTTATATTCCAATAGGAACTTTAGGTACTCCTACAGCCCGAACCGCTGAATGGACTAACCCCAAATGAGGCAGGGAGGTAGATGTTGGTTCAAGGAAGTGCCTTTTACTTATTTGGTGTAAATCTATTTAGTAGTTGTTGAGAAATTTAAGTTTAAAATTATAGTGATATTTTTTTTTGCATTTATTGAGCGCCTGGCTACACAAAACTGTGTGTCCCCGCGCTAACTGCAAATGCAAACCCATCCAGAGGAACTTGGTCCGTGAGATGACAAAAAGTTAGTGTTTAGGGAAAAGGTGGGTTTTCAGTTTGGCTCTGAATCTCATTTCGGAGGGCTCCATCCGCAAGTGGATTGGCAGAGCATTCCAGAACTTAGTGGCCAGATAACGGAAGGATTTTCCTCCCATTTTAGCTTTTGTGATGCGAGGGACTTGAAATAGCATCATGCCCGACGATCTCAGATCCCTGATCGGACGGTGAATGGTGATGAGACTTTTCAGATAGCTGGGGCCTTTATTATGGGCAATGCGATGAGCATAGCAGAGAGTCTTAAATATAATTCTCTCTTTAATGGGGAGCCAGTGAAGTTTAGCAAGCGCGTTTTTAGTAGATGCTTTCCGAGGGAGACCGAGCACCAGTCGTGCTGCTGAGTTCTGTATACATTGTAGTTGGTGTAATCCCTTCTGATTTAGGCCTAACAAGAGAACATTACCATAGTCCAAGTGAGGGGATATTAAAGCATGAACTATGGTTTTTCTCGCTTCGGTCGGCAAGAGGTCAAGTACTTTGCGAAGTACTTTTAAGGTGCTAAAGCATTTGCTTGTCACCTTATTCACATGGGCTTTGCCTGAGAGGTCGGCGTCCAGCATGACGCCTAGATTTTTCACTTTCTCCACGGGCATGAATTTGAATTTAAAATATTTATATAGCGCAACATTCACCATGCGGTTTCTTGGCGCTGTGGAGGCTAGTTTAGCAGTAGAAACGAAGAACTGGTGGAGAAGAGAGGATTAAAATCAGTTTACATTAAGAAAAGCCTGGGTGAAAAGGAAGGTCTTAAGATCTTTTCGGAAAAAGGAGTAATGTGTGGCCAGACGCAAGTGATCGGGGAGGGAATTCCAAAAGGATGGTGCCAAGAAAGAAAAGTTGACTCCGCCCCATTTCTTGCGTCTGTACCGGGGTACCTGGAGGAGTGATTGAGTAGATGAGCGAAGCTCACGGACAGGGATGTACTCTTTTAGTAGAGAAGAGATGAAGGCAGGGGCAGTCCCTTGGCGTGCCTGAAAAACCATGCATCCGGTTTTAAAGAGGGATCGCTCCCTAACAGGTAGCCAATGTAGTGTCTTCAGTAGGGGAGTAGAGTGATGGAAGCGGGGGAGGCCATACACCAGTCTGGCCGCCTGGTTTTGAACCAGCTGGAGCTTCCGCAGACTATACGCTGGGATGCCGTTGTAAAGGGCGTTGGCGTAGTCCAGCCGGGAGATAACCAGAGCGGACATGATTAACTTAAGTGCAGGGGGAGAAAAAAAACGAGAAACAGAGCGGATAGTTCGAAGGACAAGAAAACAGGAGGAGACCACAGAACTGATTTGTGAGTGAAGGTTGAGATGATTGTTAAGTTTAATGCCCAGAGTTTTAACTGAGGGAGAGGGTGTAGGAGGGGATCCTAAAGAAGAAGGCCAAAAGGAAGAGTTCCAGGGACTGGAGGAACCACCCGTAAGGACCAATTCTGTTTTATCAGGGTTCAACTTCAGATGGTTGTGGTTCATCCAGTCCCTGATGAAAATCATAGTAGACTGGAAATTAGAAATAGAACGAGGGGAAGAAGACAGGTTTAAGATAAGCTGGAGGTCATCTGCATAGTTATAAACAGTGACCTCCAGTTGCTGAAGTGCAAAGATCAGAGGATAGATATAGAGATTAAACAGAAGGGGGGAAAGAGAAGAACCCTGAGGGACACCACAAGTGACTTTGAGTTGGGTGGCCGAAAAATCCCCCAACCGGACCGCCTGGGTGCGGTTCCTCAGGAAGGACGATAGCCAGACCAGGGCTGAGCCCTCGACCCCCGCCGCTCCGACACGGGAAAGTAAGGTGGAATGATCCACCGTGTCGAAGGCGGCGGAGAGATCGAGGAGCACCAGAGCCTGGTAGTTGTTTTGGTCCATGCCCTCCCTGAGATTGTTCAGGACCGACACCACGACGGACTCGGTGGAGTGCCTAGGCCGAAAGCCTGCCTGGCGGGACGCTAGGCCCCCATTGGCTTCTACGTGGGCGCTGAGGACCGATGTTACATGTCGCTCCAGCACCTTGCCTAAGTAGGGCAAGAGAGAGATGGGACGATAATTGGCTGGAGCGGAGGGGTCCGCGCCAGGCTTCTTAAGGATGGGGACTAAAGTGGCAGATTTAAGAGCTGTAATTACCACCCCCTGAGCCAGCGAGCTATTGAGGAGGGATATGGGCAGTTTGGGACAAACGGAGTAAATCTGTTGCAGGATGTGGGCTGGACAGATGTCCGCCGGGGAACCAGATTTTACTTTGGGAAGTATTGCAAGGAACACTTCTTCGGTGAGCGGAGGGATAAAAGAAAGAGAGCCGTGATCAGTCGGGGGAGAAGGCTCAGAAAAAGTAGGGGAAGGAGGTGAGATGTTGGCTCTAATGTTGGCAATTTTTTCTAGAAAGTAGGTATTCAAGGAATCACAGAGGGACTGAGAAGGGGCGGGCTTGAGAGTGGCCCTGTCAGAATAGGCCAGTTCCTGAACGATGGAGAAAATCTCCCTGGATTTGTTCTCCGCTGCCAGAATTTTAGCTGAGAAGTGTGTAGTTTTAGCGCTCAATATGGCCCTTTTATAGTCACTCAGCAAAGTCAAATAATGAGTTTTTTGTAGAGGGCAGTAGTCCTTTCTCCATTGCCTCTCGGCCCGCCAGAGGGTCAGCTTTTTTGTCTTCAGGTCGTCGCCAAACCACCGATTTGACTCCTTGGATCTTCGAGTAGATATCCGTCGTAGTGGGGCTACCATATCGCAGCCTCCAGCAAGCCAGGTGTCGATGGCCGCGGCTTGAGAGATGGAAGATAAGCCCTCTAAGTTAGGTGCGGAGTTCAAAAGAGAGGATGACAAAGCAGGAAGGTCTACCCTATTCCAGTTCCGCGCCCAGGTGTTTTTGGCAGGCGGGATCTTTGTTGCCGCCTTTAGGCGGAGGGAAAAGGAGATCAGGGCATGTTCTGACCAGGGGCATGGGGACACGGTCATGGAAGAGACCGAGGCATTGAGAGACCAGACCTGGTCTAGTACATGGCCGTGGGTGTGCGTAGGGATGTGCAAATGGGAGATAAAATTAAAAGATGCAAGTGAATCAGAAAATTGTTTAGAGGCAGTGCATTCCTGGGGGTCTAAGGGCCAATAATTAAAATCCCCTAATACCAAGACTGAAGCGTGATTAATCGCTAAAGTGGCCAATAGGTCCTGAAAAGCCGGCAAAAACAGGTGGGATGGCTGGGGAGGGCGATACATTAATAGACAGGTGAGCGGGGAAGAAAAGGCAAGTGAGCGAGCTACCAGGTGCTCGGTGGGATTAATAGTAGAGGAGGGAAGAAGTTGAAAATTGTGCTCAGATCGGGCAATGAGAGCCACACCACCTCCTGCTTTGCCCGCTGGTCGATCGGCGCGGAGGGCCACATAAGAAGGGGGAAGGGCAGCCAACAGAGAGGGCAGGGAGGAGTCACAAAACCATGTTTCTGTTAAAAGTAACATGTCAGGCTGGTGAGTATCAAGCAGCACAAATAGCTCCTGGTGGTGCTTTACTGCCGACCTAGTATTGAGTACGATAAAGGACAGGGGGGGGGGAAGGGGTGCGGGCCAGGATCAGGGAAGTGGGACAAAGGAGGGATCATATTGGTAGGTGTAGGGTAGTGGGAGGTAGGATCAAGGCCAAGAGCAGAGATGCGCCTGATAATGGGTGCAGCCAGGGCATGGGTAATTCCCCTAGTTCGCTAGGCCACCAAGCCTGGGACCAAGCAGAGACAGCTTTACCTACTATCAGTACCTCTGTTTTGTCTCCGTTTAGACGGAGGCAGTTAGTATTCATCCAAGTCGCTATCGCTGACATACAGTTGGAGAAGTTGGTAGGTAAATCTCTGCTGTCTGGAGTTAGTTTGAATACCAACTGAGTGTCGTCAGCATAGCTGACAATGCCCACTCCAAATTCCTCCGCAATGTGTGCCAGGGGTTCCATGTAGATGTTAAATAAAGTAGGGCTCAAACTAGAGCCCTGTGGAACCCCATGGCTGACACTGCGAGGCGATGATTTAAAGGGTGGGCAATGAAGTTGGAACGTTCTGTCAGTGAGGTAGGACTGGAACCAGGTGAGAGCTAGACCTTTTACTCCCATGTCTGAGAGTCGAGACAGCAGCATTGAGTGCAGCACGGTATCAAACGCTGCACTTAGGTCCAATAGGACCAACGCTGCTGTGTCTCCCTCATCCACCATCTTCCGGATCTGTTCGGTTGAATACAAAACTGCTGATTCGGTTGAATGGCCTGATCTAAACCCTGACTGAGAGGGGTGGAGGAGAGATTCTTTCTCTAGAAACTCCATGAGTTGTAAATTGGCCACCTTTTCTATGATTTTGGCACAGAAAGGGAGAAGCCAGATCGGCCTGAGATTTTGGAGCTGAGAGATTGGGATATTTGGTTTCTTTTTTAAGGGTATTACTTGGGCAGATTTCCAGTTTTTCAGGACGTGGCCTTCCTGGAACGATAAGGTGATCATGTTACTAATTTGATCTAGTAATATGTTTTCCATGACCGCTTTACATTGTTCCGGGGGACAGGCATCCATGGGGGAGCCTGAGCAAATTCCATTAATAATTTTCATTAAGTCCTGTTTGTTAGGGGTCCTGAAGTTGGTGAGGAGGGATTTAGAAGAGAGGGAGCCTAGATTGTCTACATTGTTTTTAACTATATTAGTGCTACCTGAGAAAGTCGCATGGATTTTTTCTACCTTCTCCACGAAGAAATCCGCTATCTGGTCGCATATCTCCGTGGAGCAGGTGTCTTTGGTATCCAGGCAAGAAGGGATGGTAATTTCTCTGTAGATACAAAATAGCTCCTTCGTAGGGTTCTTAGATTCCACAATTCTGCTTTTGTAATAATAACTTTTTTCTAATCTTACCAATTTCTGATATTTTTTCAGTTCGCTTCTATAGTTTTCTTTAAGTTCCGGGGTATAGTTTTTCCTCCACTTACGTTCTATGGATTGACATAGGGCTTTAGCATTTTTAAGTTTCTCTGAGAACCATGGGGCGTTTTTGGATTGTCTGGCTGGTGGTTTAGTGGTCCATGGAGCAATTTTGTCTAAAGCTTTAGTTAGCCAAGATTCAAAGTTATCCCATACCTCCTGGAGGGAGCTTCCTGTTAAAGGAGGTTGCTCAGTTAGTTCATGTGAGAAAAGTTCAGGAGTGCATTTTTTAAAATTACGACGTCTGTAAGGTGGTGGTTTGGCATGGGTATTATTGATGTGTTTTCTAGCTATCTTAAACGGCACCATACTGTGGTCAGACCATATTAGTTGGATGGGCGGCGAGGTGTTAATGCCTTCCCAGTTAGCAAAAATAGGATCTAATAAATGTCCTTGTTGATGGGTGGGCAGAGTGGAGAGGAGTTTAAGATCAACCGAGTTAAAAGCATTCAATAGGAGCTGAGCTTCCTTGGAGTGGCTATCCTCTAGATGTATGTTGAGGTCGCCAAAGATGATGACATTATTGTGTCTGATGGCGAGCTGAGTGGCCAGTTCAATGAGTTGGCTACAGAAGGACACCGCTGCTCCAGGGGGTCTATATATAAGTAAACCAGTGATTGTGGTGGTAGCATCTAGTTTAATGGTAAATCTACCACACTCACTGCCAGTGATATTTAATTCAGTTAATGTACATTCTAATTCTTCTTTGCAAATCATTGCCAGTCCCCCCCCCGTTGTCTTTGACGATCGATTCTTAGGAGACTGTAGCTGTTAGGGATAGCCTCTAAGATATCCGGGGAGGAAGCTTCGTCTAGCCATGTTTCTGTGAGAAACATGGCGTCAAGGTCTTCGTTAATCAGGAGATCATAGATTTCTGTTTTATGTTTAGGCATTGACCTGCAATTGAGTAATAACAAATTAAGGTTCATCGTTTTATTGGAAGTCAAGGTTAACTTGGGGAGCGGTTGATGGCATATATTGCACTGCGCGGGTAAAGACTCCGGGTCAATAGAGTGCATACAGTTACGAGATGTTGACTTACCAAGTTTCAAGAGGTCAGATTTAGAATAGTGGCGGCGATGTCTCTTATTATTGATTGTCTCTGTAGGTAAAGAGGAGCATGGACTGTGGAGTCCCGCCCCGCGCCCCGTTCGTTCGCGGACGGGCGCAGACGGGCAGGACTCTGGCTTGACTCCGGCGCGCGATCGGCGCGCCCGCAATGCGCGTCCGCTGCGCTGAGCCATATACGTATGTTTTTATAGCGTCGTCCGAGCGACCTTCCCAGCGAGCCCTCACTAAGATGGCCGCTGTCCTAAATCACCCAGTCCCCGCAGATGACGGCCGTTAGATCGGCCACACCCACAGAGAAGGTCCGAGCAAGTAGGCTGCTCGTTGTCTGGGGAACGAAATGGATAGCTAAGGTACACACACCTTTCCTCCTAAATAGCTATGGGCATAGTTCAATGGCAGAGTTCAAGAAGTAGAATATCTCTGGCCGCTAATATTTCAGAGTGGTTTCGTGATTAAATTTCGAATGCACGCACCAACAGAAATGCTCTGATTGGCTGGAGAGAACCTGAACAGAAAGATGTGGCTGCCATTTCATTGCTCGGGAATGGTTCCCGGGCCTGAACATTTCTGAAAAAGCTAACATAAGTGATCCGATTAGAGGTACTCTGACTCCGTTATAGAGGAATGGGGGTGTTAGTGCCACAGGTTATGTGTCCAAAATAGAGTTTTTTAATCGTGCCTCATAGAAGTGACTGCAAGCGCAGGCCCCATGTATCATCACACTCTTGACCTTGTGTGGACCACAGATGCTAGTCTAACCCTTAAAGACGTAGCCCCTTGCATCTGGTCTGATCACCACCTGATATCCTGTGAGGCCCGCATTAAAGGATATACCACCAGGTATCAGGAAAACCCGGAAATGGGCCGAGGTTGATCTAGCATCCCTGACTAAGGTGCTCCCGGTAACATCACAGGTCGCTGATCTGGGACGCAGCCTGGACCATGAATATTCTGATCTAACCAGGAGCATGACCCGGGCCATTGATCAAATAGCGCCGTTGAGAACGCAGCAAATAAAGCGATCCGGTAAAGGGGCTCCCTGGTTTACGCCAGCCTTAAGGGAAACAAAAAGAAAGCTTAGAGCTCTGGAAAGAGTCTGGAGGAAAGCCAAACAGGACACTGACAGGAAACTCTATAAAGCCTCCCTTCAACAATATAAAAACCTTATGACCCAAGCTAAAGCGGACCACTTTGAGTCCCGCCTAAGTAAGGCAGCGAATATTCAGAAAGAGACCTTTAAAATACTGGCAGAGTTGAGCAAAAAAACAGATATCTCCAAGGCCCCTATTGACTGTAACACCTTTCAGGCTTACTTTTTAGAGAAGGTGAAGATCATCATCCAAGAGATAAAGAACGGGGTGGTATTGGGGACTGCTATAACATCAGCACCTGAGATCTTGACCGACTGCTCCCTTGAAATGTTTCCAGAGATGGATGTATTGATCCTAGAACAGCTGATGAGTAAAATTAAATCTGGCTCCCCAGCTGATCCATGCCCACCTGAGATCTTCCGTGTTGCGCGCCCCTTGTTGGAGGAATGTATCATCTCCCTCCTCAATAGATCATTAGATATGGGGTACCTACCGGCTGAGCTTAAGGAGGCGCGTGTAAGACCTTTACTGAAAAAGTCTGGATCAGATCCTGCGGTGTTAAAGAATTACAGACCTATATCCCAGCTGCCTTGTCTCTCAAAAGTTCTTGAGCAGCATGTATTAAAGTCCCTGTCCCTCTATCTGGAAACTCATCATCTACTCCATGAGCGACAGGCAGGTTTCCGAGCTCATCACAGCACCGAGTTGGTGATGCTCTCGGTGTTGGATGAACTAAGAGGCATGGCTGACTGCAAGAAACCGAGCGCCCTGATTTTGCTGGACTTATCAGCGGCGTTCGATACTGTCAGCCATGCCTTGCTTTTGGAAAGACTCAAGGACTTTGGGATTAAGGGCCTGGCCTTTCAATGGTTGCAATCATTGCTCACAGGAAGGACCCAAAAGATACAACTGGGGGACGAAACATCTGAGATAGGGATTTTAGAGTGCGGGGTGCCACAGGGGTCCGCCCTGTCCCCGCTTCTATTTAATCTCTACCTGCAACCGTTGATTGCTTCTTTGGCCACCATGGGCTGTAAAGTCTTTAACTACGCGGACGACACGCAATTGCTGTTAAGTGTTGATGACACTATGGCCGCACAACTCCAAGCTCAGAACATCTTGCGGTTCACTGTGCAATGGATGATGGATAACCTGCTAAAAATTAACCCTGACAAGACTGAGGTACTAGTGATTCCATCCACTGCCTCACCTTGGTGTGATCTCTATTGGCCCACAGAGTTAGGCCCTGCTCCAAAACCAAGCCCGTTTGTAAAGAGCCTGGGGATCAAGCTGGATGATGATCTGTCAATGGCCCCTCAGATCTCTGCGGTTGTGGGAAGTTGCACAAACATCATTCGGCAACTGCGGAAGTTAATTCCTGTCCTCTCACAATCCATGATGCGATCAATAGTAGCGGCCACCATCATCTCCAGAATTGATTACGGTAATGCCCTTTACCTTGGCTTACCTAAAACTCTGACCAGCAGACTTCAGGTCATAATGAATGACGCTGCCCGGTTGATCTTCAGGCTACCGAGGAGATCTAAAGCCACTCCCCTACTACAAAGTTTGCACTGGCTCCCCATTAAAGAAAGAGTCGAATTTAAGAACTTATGCACGGCCCATAGGGCAATCTATGGCAAAGCCCCAACCTACATCAAAGATCGTCTGCAACTTTATTGCCCTATGAGAACACTTCGATCTTCAGACTCCCAATTACTGGTCTGTCCTCGCTACAGGTTAGTGACCAAGGGAGGGAGAGCCTTTTCAGTGCTAGTTCCTCAGCTATGGAACAGGCTGCCGGAGGTGCTGCGCCGGGAAGGTAATCTACTACGAATCAGGAAGAGCCTAAAAACATTTCTGTTCAGCAAAAGCATGAGCACAGTATAATCCAGCTATGACCTCAGCTTCCATCTTGCTAAGTTATTGTCTGTACCATCTTTCCAGGTGCTTAGAGACCTGCAGGTGATTAGGCGCGATATAAAACCTCACTAACAATAACCTCACTAACAATAACAATAACATCGAGACTATCAATGTCGTTGCTGATATTGATGGAAATATAAAAATATACGTGAATCATTAATACACACTGTTATAGAGCTATTGAGATTTAGAATTTTTTTAATAAATGTATTTATATAGAGAGTTATGTACTGTGATGGTTAGAATTAGTTATATAGTTTTTTCTTTTTTTTAATGTGGTGGTGGCTATTAAATTCTTGCTTTTGCTTTCCGCTTTCGGGACCAAACCGTTGTGATCACAATTACCGAAATCATCACAATCTCCGGCCTGACCTTAAAAGTGGAAAATTGGTTTTAGACATGGTTTTTCTAGAAATACACTAGAAAAACATGAGTTTGAAGTGTACAGTAATAAACCCCTAGTTTGTAAAGTACCGTAATATGTGTACATATATGTGTTTTCACTTTATGGAAAAAGCGCGATCGTCGCCGTTCAAGACATCATTGCAAAGTCCCGAATAACCACAAAAATAGAAAATATGTATGAAAGATGGTGTTTAAGAAACTTAGTAGAGTAATATGAATTTAAACATGCTTTGAAAGAAGTATGTATGTAGTAAAATTTGTAGGGCAATGTTCAGAATGGATTTTTTTACATATTGTTTTTGGATCTGTTGGTGGTCACTAAATGTCTGCAATTGTTTCCGTTTTCACGACGTGCCCGCTGGGACTTCAATTACGGACATCCTCGCAGTCTCCAGAATCACAGTGAAAAGAGAAAATAGGTTTTTGAGAGGGATTTTATAGAAACTCTCTAAAAACATGACTTTAGAGAATACTGTAAGAAAACATTATGGTCTGAAAAACTGTAGTATGTGTGGATATATGTGTTTTAGACTTTATGGAAAAGGCGTGATCGTCACGGTTAAAGACGTCATCGTGACATCCCAAATAACCACGAAACCGGGAAATAGGTCAGAAAGATGTTTTTTAAAGAAACAGTACAAAAATATGAGTTAGTTTAAACATGCTTTGAAAGTAGTATGTATATAGTAATATATGTAGTGGAATGTTCAGAATACATTTTTTGCATATTTTTTTGGGATGTGTTGTGTTGCACTGAAAAAAAAACGGTTACTGGAACATTATAGTTAGGAAAAAGAATTTGTTTTAAACCTTAGAAATCCACTGAAAAAAACAAAGGTTCCAAGGACATTATAGTTAGGCTGACATTTCACTCGTACAAAAATTCAGCAGTTATAGTTAGCTGAGCTAACTATAACTCACACCCCTGCAATGCACTGCTTATGACCTCACATATTACATCACTCCTGACATGGTCAGTGATATCGCTGGTGACATCACTGATGACATCTCAAATGACATCACTGATAACATCATCCCCAGAATCTCTGGTGCACCCACTCACATCCCAATATATTCTTTCATACACCCACTCCAACTTCCATACTACCAATCTCAAAACCATTCACACACCCATACCAGTACTTAGACACCCACTCCCTGATTGATAGCTCTACAAACACATACACTCACTCTTCCATAAAGCCACTCATACACCAACTCACTCACTAATATAGCCACTGATATATCCACTCATACACCCATAGAGCCACTCACACTCTGTCAGTCACCCGTAGATCTACTCACACACCTCCCCAGTCCCCTATAGCATCAATCACACAGCCACTTACTCACCTATACAGTTATACACACACTCACTCACTTATTCATACAGATACTAACACATACTCACTCACCTATACTGTCAGTGACACAAGCACACACTCACCCATACAGACACTCTCACAATCACTCACTCATACATACAGTCACTCATATACTCTAAAACTCACCTATACTGCCTTCCACATATGCAGTTACTCACCCAAAATACAACTGACACATCTATTCACTCACCTACACAGCCATACACACACTCAGTCACCCATACAGCCCCTCACAGATGCAGTCAAAAACCCATACAGCCACAGACTCACCTCATCACTCATCAATGCAGGCAGTCACACACACCCTCACACACCCATCCACACAGACATTCATACACCCATACAGGTACTCAGACAACCAATTAATCACACATACAGCCATCTATGTACCTACTCACCAACCCATGCAGCCACTAAAACACCAACTGACAGATTGATACAGACATGCACACAACCTAGTCACTCACCCATACATTCACTGAGACACCAAATCACTGAGTTATACAGTCAGTCATGCATTCACTGAATCATCCATACAGGCACTCATACACCCACTGATTCATCTACACACTGTGGTAAATATATTTAACATTCATAAACTTTTTAAAAACACTCAGTCACTGGATGATGTCAGTTGAGTTGTCATCAATGATGTCATGAGTGATGTCACTGACCATGTCATGAGTGATGTAATATGTGGGGTTATAAGCAGTGCATTGCAGGGGCTCAAGTTATAGTTAGTTAAGCTAACTATAACTGTTGAATTTCTCTGGTTTTGTACAAGGGAAATGTAAGCCTAACTATAACGTCCCTGTAACCTTTGTATTTTTGTGTAATTATATATAAAGATATATCTATATATATATATCTATATATCTATATATCTATATATATATATATATAAGCAAATCCCAACTCCGCCGTAAGAAAATGGAACACGCACACGAGGATTCGTCATTCCAGCTAGTTTAATGAGGTAAGGTCACTTCACACTCGGCAGAAAGTTCACTGAGACGCGTTTCGGCTGTGGACAGCCTTTCTCAATATGTGTGTATATATATATATATATACAAGGAGCAAAAGCAGACCGCCCATATGCAATTAAACCACTGAAGAATTATGTATTGATTTAATCAGTTATTCTATTGGTTCACTAAGAACTAGAAATTATGGTGTACAACTTTGAGAGTTACTCTTGGTTGATGTCATCAGGATGGCTCAGGGAGATGAACGTTCACTGCTGACTAATGTACTGGAGGGTCGTGAGTTTATGTGGATGCAAAGCAGATTCTGCCTTCAATTCTCCTGAAGTCAGTGCACGAAATAACGCAAATTAGGTACTAGTAAAATCTGATATCTAAAGCTCTTATAGAGCTCAAAAAGCATGCATGTTATTGTAATTTTTGGTTCTGAACAGAGGTTTTACCTGCTATGCCCCGCTGTTGATCCCAGGAATTTTTTTAGCATCAAAGTGGAACGAGGCATGCTTTTCCATATATGTAGACAAAATATCCATCTCTCCATGTAACTGTATATACTTACTACCATTGTACATGACCTTATATTCTCTCGTGAGGGGACCCTAACTAACTCTTTACAGATGAGGAAAGCAAGCCCTCATTCAGAGTATGGAAGCACGCCTGAAAATAAGCAGAATTCTAATTACTGCAGTAATTTAAGCATTGCCATATTTTTGGTTCGATTTAATGGACATTCAATATTACCCTAGTCAACTTTACATATGTGGTCAGGCCTATCATAGGTCTCTCAGTAACACCCAAGAGAACCATAAAAAATAATTATATACTTCATAAAAAATGTGTTGTGAATACTTTCATAAATGTTCAAAATAAAACAAAGAAACGTGGTGAGCTACAAGTGCTGGTGAACAAGTAAGCATCTAAAGCCTGTTTGTTTTAGCTGAGAGAGCGCCCATTAAACTACCAACGCAAATGAACACTAGAAGAAATCATATGCAGCAGAGTTAAGGAACTGAATGATAGGCAAGTGAATCCTGCCTTTGTCACTGCTGTCACTACTACATGTCCTTTCCTCATGTCATATCCACACCTGCTTTATTTACCACATATTTTGCCACATATGCGATTGTGCCCGGACTATGCAGTCTAAATACAGTGGTATTCAGACTCCTCCCGGATACAGGTACAGTGTTCACACAGTGGCTTTTCCACTCATTGATGGCTCTAGTTCCAAATGAGATCTAGACTGAGCTGCACACACCACACAGTTCCTCTTGTGATTCTTCTACAGCTGAAGCCATGTCAAGATAACCTTCCTGAGTGATAGAAAAAAAGTATTTTTGGAGGTTGCTTTGAAGTGATCAGTTCATATATGGTTCTGTATAATCATTGAAGGCCTTTAGCAGACCTGGTTGAGTGGACATTGTGGCTGAATATCATGAGGTCCAACAGGATTAGGCAGCGGGCAAATGGCAGAGCACTGCTTTGCTCACCACTGGAGCATTAGCAGGCCAGGTCTGGAAGGTACCAGCTGAGCTGTGCATCAGTTCTAGTGCCCAACTGGAAGGAGTTGCTGCAGCTTTGCTTTAAAGTCCAGTGGTTGACTAGAAAGGCCTTATGTTCAGGTTAGAGAGTCTTTGGCAAAGCTCTTTATAGTTTCTACTCCCTGATCAAAAAGAGATGTTTTAGGTCACTTTGGACAAAAGTTCATTGCTCCCATCGGTGGAATAGAAGATGGTAAGGCACAGGGTAGATTGTCTTTGGCAGAGGGCTTTGTGGTCTCCAATGCCTGATTGGAAAGAGAGGCTACAGGTCAGCTTTAGAGTTAATCTCTAACATAGCGGGACTAAAAGGCCCTATTTGTTCAGATTAGATTGCTTTTGGCAGAGCTCTTATGGTTTCTAGTACCTGATTAGAAAGAGATGTTAAAGGTCACTTTAGACTAGAGTTCATTTCTCCCAGAGGTGGAATAGAATATGGCAAGGGCCAGGGAAGATTGTCTTTGGCAAAGCTCCTAATGGTTTCTAGTACCTGATCAACAATATATACTGCATTTCAGCTTTAGAGGCCACCCCCCAGATATGGAATAAAAGATGGTAAGGCCCAGGGGCAGACTATCGTTGGCGAAGTCCTTTACAGTTTCTCGTACCTGATTAGTAAGAGATGCCGCAGGTCAGCTTTAGAGGCCATCTCTCCCAGAGGTGGAATAGAAGGCCCTATTTCTTTAGCTTATATTGTCTTTAGCAGAGCTCTAAATGGTGTCTAGTACGTGATTACAAAGAGATAATGTCGGTCAGCTTTAGAGTTCATCTCCCCTGGAGGTGGAATAGAAGATGGTAAGGGCCTGGGTGGATGGTGTTTGGCAGAACTCTTTAAGGTTTCTGGTACCTGATTAGAAAGAGTTGCTGCAGGCCATCTTTGGAGCACATCTGGCTCAGAGGTGGGCTGAAAGGCCCTATTTGTTCAGATTAGATTGGCTTTGGCAGTGTTCTTTATGGATTCTAGTACCTGGTTACAAAGATGCCTCAGTTCAACTTTAATGTGCAACTGAGCCACAAATGTGATTAAGAGGAGCTGCTGATGGCCAAATGAGAGAGTCTTTGGCAGAGTTGAGAATGGACTCTACCGCCTGATTAGAATGATGCTGTAGGACAGTAATGATAAGTCTCGGCAGAGTGCGGTCTGTCTCTTTTGCATGACATTGGCAGATCTTTGGTGCCCAAGCATAGCACAAAGTCGAATGCATCAGCAAAGATACATTGAATGATCTGAGTGGACAGCAAATGTGCCTCCAGTTACTAATCACAAGCGCTGAACTTCGATGGTGTCTCGCAGCACTGACGTTACTGAAAGGAAGTGTTCTTGTGACCAGAAAAACCTCTTGTGCTAAACTACCCGTTGGGAGGCTCCTTTGCCTTACTGCCATTGCAGCACCATCAGACGGCATCATACAACAGTGGCAGAATTATAGGTAGGAACACATGTGCTGGTAGCTGGATTCTAGGTTTCACAGGACATGTGTAATTAACATAATGAACATGAATGTTTTCGCTCTCCGTGTCCTTTCTCAATTGCCATTTCATTCGTATCATGATATTCCTCAACCAGTCCAGTATTTAGATTAATTATTCCGAATTGTCACTTTAGCTTTTTGGGAACAGCGTGCTGAACTGAACTTTGACGGGTTTTTTTTTCTTTCATTTTGTTCAAGTAAAATCAGATGTATTTTTCTCTTATCTTATCATGCTTTATCAATATTGGGCCCAAATAAAATTTCAATGTAACTTAATCTAACAGTGTGATATAAACGAATCTTTGCCCATTAAATTGGGGTGCCTTAGAAGGTTTTGAGTTTAAAAACACAAATTCACAAAAATATAGAGCAAAGAGATATCCAGTTTAAAAACATATAAACTGTGCTTTTATATGAAGGAGCAATGAATATAGAGCTAAAATGAAGTCTACATACTCTTTATAATTAAGATTGTTGTTGTCCTCTGGTAATATAGTATGCCAACATTTTACTATCTAGTAAGAGGAACCAACTAAATCCTTCAATACAAACCTCCAAATTCTCCTTCCTACCGCCTCCTAGGGGCAATAATCATTTTTCACTGTACTTCTTTGTTTTATATTTTTTATTTAAATCGTTATTTTGTACACTTGAGTTTTGTACTCTACTATTTTAGCCATTTTCTGTGGGCTATCTTGCATCTTGGTGTGCTAGTAGTATTTAAACCGGGTAACTGCCATTTTATTATTTGATCTTAGTATTTATGACTCCAGTATGTCAGTGACATTTTCCCAAATTTTATAAAGTCTTCTATCCACCTCCGACATTTACACTATAGACTCATTTGTTTTGAATTCTAGCTTCCCAGAATTAGGTTTGCCCACTTCTAGATCACTTAACTTAAAACGCTGCAATCTTGCACCTTCACAGCTACTTTTATAGACCCAAGAATATAATTTTAATCTCATTTAAAGTTACTTGTTTATTTAACTTTTAGTAAGATATTTCTCCAAATTTCCCCAATTGAGAGCGTCTTCTAAACACATCTTGAATTGCACTTTTTAGCATACCGTTTTCTTTTGTACGTCTTCCTTTACATTAAATGTAGGACTGAGTGAACTACTAAATCATGTAAACCAATAGTGCATTCTTTATTTCCTAGCAGAATGTACTTGAACAATGTATAATTAAATAGTTGCTGATCATTAATATGCTTTGGATTTTTCTTCAATCGACTTAAGGCCACACAAGAGCTTGTGGTGTGATGCAGCATGCCACATCCCGCCTTATGAAAATAAATCTTAATAATTTACCATAATCTATAAATGTGGTTCGTGGACCACTTGTAGCCCAGTTTGGATATTTTAAAGCTCTTCCTTGTCTTGTGATATTCAGTTTCACAAACTGACATGGTTTATAGAATTGCATCTTAGCAATATTCCTTAAATGCATTTCGTAGAGAGTCCACATAAATTGGAATGACCTGTAATCATTTTGTGTAGCTTCTGCAATGTTAGTCTGTAGTTCAATTTACTTCCCATGGGTGAATGATACCGCGCTTCTCCTGTGCACTTTCATGTAGGGCAGAAAAGTAACTTTCATGTTTATATTCAATATTGTTAAATAAAGCACTTCGACGGGACATCCTGATTTTAGGGACTTCCCTTGAAACTTGAATATACATAAGGCAGGAGCTAGACATTTAAAATGCTAAAAAAATTGTAACATGGCAGGATCTGTTTGATGTCTTGTTGCGAGTTTATTTAAAAATTGTAATTGGTGATATGTTTTCAGATGCTTCTTGAATCAGGTGAGGGAAGCTCGAGGCCTTAATTCCAGTGGCTTCAAGCTGTGTTAGCCACCATGCCAAAGGACTGGTTCAACACAGAGGAGTTTTTGAATTTGTGAACTTGAAAAATAGGTGTCATGGATTCTGAATCCTCTCAGACCACTTGAAATGAAAAGCAGATATGCCAGGTCTGAAGGAAGGCTAGTGTGTATGGCTTCATAAGCAAGAGAGCAGAGTTATAAATTGGTTAGTATGTTAACGGGGAGTCAGTGGAGTCATGCAGGAGAGTTATGAATACATTTGGTTGTGGTGGTGGTAAGAATTGCCACAAAGTGCATCAGTGATTTTAAGTGAGTCATAGGATGCTTGTGGAGCCTTTTGCCAGAATGAGATTTCCAAAATCAAATTTGGATATGACCAAAGCAGGGGTGGTTGTGTTCAGCTTTTGAAGGGGAATGAGGTGACCACTTTTTTTTACAGTGGTTGAGATGGAAGGTTGTTGCTTTAACAACCTCCCTTGAGCTCAGTAGCTAGCACTTTTAACTTGTTAGAGCTCAGCAAGCCCACTTCTATCTGTTTTTGCTCCTCATTATAATTGAGGCAGTGTTCAGTAAGCGATCTGTCAAGCAGGTGCCAAAGCGGTGGGTCCCAAAAGTGATGTTCCCATTTTAATTCCCATAGGATTCTATGTTTTCCAATACTATAAAAACTCTCCGTAGTTTCTTGAAAATTCACTTAAAAAATGTCTCGGGTTGCACATGAAGAGGTTACGTTTTAGCGATATATCGACTGTTAATTCGCTGAGTTCCATGAATCTTGAGTTGGAGAGCTCTTGGGATGTAGTAATTAGAAATATTTTTTAATCTGATGAGGGAAGCTCTTTTTCATCTCGGAACCTGTGCACTAAGTAAGGGCCCTAAAAGGGGACAGGGTGAGCACACCCTAACCAACAGGCACATGTGGGTGGTAGCGCAAAGGGGCCAAAAATATTGTACCTGAGATTCAAGGACCCTGGTTTGGGACCACAGTTTGGAGCAAATTCCTCTCGACATGAATCCACAAATTCAAGGCAAGCTTCAAGGGTCCGTGTTAGCCTACTGACAATGTCTGTGAATCAGGAATTAAATCCACTGAGCCTAAGGAAAGTCTAACATAGGTCCATTGTCCCTTGAATACTGTAATAGCATTTGCGAATCCTGACATTTTATCCCCCCCCCAAAAAAAAACAGAACCCTACCTCAGGTAAGGATTGACTGGATGACTTCAGCTGCCTCTAGCAGAGGTTGGTTGCCTATGGAAAGTTGTGCTCCAGGTCTGGCCAGAAGGCAAACCTGCCATTCATAGCAGGGGTTATCTGCCTACAGTGGATCTGGCACAGGGCCTGGCCATAGGTCAGGTCTTGCAGCCAATCCCCGCCGCATGCTGACAAATGTCATTGCACAGCAGGGGTTGGCCACCGATGGAGAGTTGTGCACAGGGTCTGGTATGAGGGTAATGCCAAAGGCCATGCACAGTGGGGGTTGGCTGTAAACTAAAGTTTGGGTGCAGGGCCTGGCCAGAAGCCAGGTCTATAACCTGGAAAATTATTCGCTGTCCCATAGTATTCTGTCTGTTGGAGAATCCACAGAGAATCTGTGAATTCCCAGACACCAAAAGGAGACATCTAATTGGTTACACTCTAAACTTACTTCAAAATAAGTTCCAAATCTTAAGAAGCAAGTACGCAAGCCTCTGTTGCCAACTCTTCACTGAGAAGGATTCCACAAGAGAGAACCATCAGCTTTTTCATCTAGAAAAATGTCCCAACAAGAAAGTCAGCAGAGCTAGAAAAGAGCAGGCTCCAGTTTGCAGGCATTATCAAGCCAGCTACCAGTTGAAGTAGAAATACCTGCTACATTAAGAAGTCAGCAAACACCCCAAACAACTCTTTCACTTGGAAGTTCTTCACTCGTCCAGGACTTACGAAGAAGGTGAATGCTCACAAAATTACTTGCACTTTGTGCATATAAGTTCTTGAATGGAGTCAATGGGGATGATCAAGCACCTCAGAGCTGTTCATCAAATGAGATGAGCTTACCGATCTTCTATGTGAGTATCCACCTACTCTTGAGAAGCTGTTGGGCACCATGTTACTCTTCCCTGGTGCAACAGGAAATTCCTTTCAAGTTTCAGGTGGCCGTGTTTTTGCTGCTTGTAGCGCACATCGCTTTCCTGGAGCATCATATGTTCCTCTATCAGTCAATTCTGTTGCAGGTCTAGATTCAATACAGAAGGGAACACATAGACCCATTGCACAGACCTTTAATCAAGATGTTGAGACCCACTGCAAGCTTCTAATCCCCTTATATTCGTTTTTTCTATGAATGTGGCTAATCTTATAATTTTGATTCAATGTTCAGTTATTATCAACCAGCATTTTGCCCCCTCCTTTCCAGAAACCCATCCACAATTACAAAATCCATCCACCATTTTGGGTTGCCACATGAATGCAGAGTTCAACCGTCTCCACCATGTACTCAGTCTTGCGAGAACTCAGACCTCAAACGTAACCACATACAAGTGCATGATCACAATTTCAGTAAATGGACCCTGGTTCAGGGAGAATGGTTGGACGTTTTACATGGGGGTGATAAGAAGGCATCTCCATCTGAAGGGTACAGGTAGAAAGATCTGCTACTTCGCTATCAATCACACACTCATATTTCCAGTTTCACAGAGTTCGGTTTAAGAGTGCAGTAGCCACCTTTTGAAAAGTGGGGGCAGTTTTGCAGTCTCCAGTTAATTAACAGGGAGAACTCTCCATGGGCTTGAAGTATCATGGACCTCTAGGGAAAGAAATTACAGTGATAAAATACTATTGAGCCACTTTTGGTATCAGAACTGACGCTGAACCAAATGCTGAGTTAAAATGAACAGCACTCTTCACACCCCACAAATTGTGTAGGTTGATATAGACAGCAGGACGGTGGCCAAGGAAGTTGGAGTCTGCCACGGAGCATATAACCACTCAGCTGCCAAATCATTCAGCCCTGAATATGGCTGGTACTCAAGCATCGGGCACAGACTTGGTTGCTGCTGGCCCTGGGAGCTGTCGAGGCTTAGCCAACAATGAGTGGGAGGGCCCGGGAGTGTGTATGAAAGCCTGGGAGGGGCCCCAGGTGGAGCCATTGTAGGTGCAGATCCTGGTGTTGGTAGCAATATTCACATGAGAACAAGGCCAATGTGGAGAAGGCTTCTGTGCAAACAACAGTTGAACATCAATCAGTCAGTTGGTCCTATTACATAGACGAGTGCTAGCATTCCTTGCCCTCAGCTGATCAAAGGGGACAAACATTCAGATCCCTCTAACTGGAATGGCAGAGACAAGCTTACTCACAGCATCCATTGCTTTAATACAGATGACCCAGAGCAACCAAGAGGAGCCCCAGAGAGAGTTATATTTTCTTTGTGAAGGGCAGGCACCATTGGATTGGTTAACCATGAAAGAGGGGCTCAAGCCTTGGAAAGCATGCTTGCTTTGGCGGCTTCCAGTGGGCTCTCACTGGCCCTTAAAAATCCAGGGGAGATGGTGAAAATCTTGCACCAGGATATTTCCATATCCTTAGTAATTCGCCAAAATGAACAGCCCCTGGCACCATGGAACCATGTAGGTAAGTCAGCAAGAGAAATCTGTAACTTTAGGATAAGGATTGTCTCCTACAGCTGGCTTGGTCATTCTGGGGATAGAAGCAGGGATGGGTGTGCATTATAGTTGGACCAGGCATCACCCTCCGGGGTGACGGTGAATGCAAGTCGTGCCCTTCTTTGAATCGCCCTAGCTATAATTACCACTTTTCCCTGTGCCCTCCCAGGGCAAGGTGCAGGGTGGAGTTATGCCTCAGCTGGTGCCTACCAGTTGACTTAGAACTGGTGTGAACCAGGGGAATGCAACTATTTAATATAAATAAAATATTTCTAAGGCTTAAGTATTTGTGATGTCTTTTCAGCCAAAGCTCTCAATATTAAAGTGAGTAAATGCAATAAAATATGGACCAAAGCTGGGATTAACTATGACGTTCTTAAAGTACCCAAATGCCTCGTCACCCAATTAGTGATGATTTTAGCTCCAGGTTCCTGGCACCCATGGGCATGACCTGCTCAAGGGACAGTGACAGATGTGAAGTTTGACTGAAGTACTGGACCAGTCAAATGCTATCACAGGTGTCCTAAGAGGAGCTCAGAGAGGACGGAACCCTATCGCAGAGCAAAAGCTCATTTGAGCTCAACATATAGTATGAATACAGATCATGAAAGTGGAGCCCCACATTCCTTCTAACATTTTGTGTGTCAAGACAGAGTTGTCAGAAATTGGGGGAATGTTGCAGGGATTCTGCCCAAGAACAGAACTGTGCTTGGGACCATAGATCATCAGTAGGTAGGGATTGAGTCACTTTACCACCTCAGTACCCATGAGCCCAAGTCTGACTATCCATAGTGTCTCATTTGCCCCCATAATCATATCCAGAGAGACAAGTGAACTGATACCCCAGAACACAGCACTCTGGACTCTCTTAGGTATTGCGGTAACAGGGCACCCCCTTTCGCTCTCACACTCATACTCGTCCACAATAAGATATTATAGAGACACAAAGGAAGTTTGAAATGTTTATTTAAACTATCGTGCTCTAGAAAATACAGTCAGCCATTTAATACAGTCAGTAAACCATATAGTATGAAAAGCCCTGTATTATTATAAAACAGATTTGCCTAACACCCCACCCCATCTACAGAAGTGGAATGAATATATAACAGGGACTAGTAGTGGACCCTGTACCTTAAGATACACAAGTGCTACATCTCGGGTACAGTCGTGATCACCTCTCAGAAAGTCTTTCTCTCTATGTATGTTACATTACTGTGCATACCTATATGACAAGGCTCATATGCTCACAAACAACAGCTGCACTCATGTGTTGTATCTAGGTGCTAGTTCCTGACCAGAACAAAATAACAAGGGAACTTGTTGTTTGACCTTGTCTGCTGTGTTCAGACTAAATCCCAGGAAAGAATAGAAGGCAAAAACAACTGCAAGTTCTGTGTGAAAGTGTAATATGGAACAAAAATAAGCGTATTTATATAGTAACATGCACAATTAAAATGCGGCCTATAACGTGCCCAATTAGGCTAACATAGGGGAAACTACAATGGGCCATGCACTGAACACATGACAGGATAACTGGCTTGTGGCCACCAAGTGTTCGTAGTGATGTCTCTTTTTGATCCTTTGATGTCGGCTGTTCCTGTCATTGTGAAGCAGAATTCATAAAGCTTTGCCTTGTTTACTCGCTATTAGGGAATGTGAGCTGGGTTTCAACCATTTTGAGAGAGGTTAGTTTTATCCTTACAACCATGCGTTGGTGCAATAGTAATGCTGCTCCGTGGAGAGGAATTCTGTGGCAGTGTGCACAGCTGATTGCTTAGCGATTTTGCCTGGATGCCTGTAAGCCAGAATCCTTCTTAAAGTTGGGACTGCAAGGTTACTGATATGTGTTTAAAGTGGTTAGATCGGTAGATCAGATGTGACCAATTTCCCTTTATACAAATGTGATTACTTCCTTTCTCCTATTTTGGACATAGATCATGGAGAGATTAGGTGAGTTCTGTATATTGAACGGACTGTTATGTGGAATATATAGCTGTGTTGACTAATACACATGAAGGTGAATATTTATATAGCAATCTACATTACTTGAGATAGGGTGACCGCATCTAGAATTTACTAGATATTTTGTAGGACAACTTTTTCAACTGTGAGCACAAATGCAGATTAAGTAACTATGCCACTGTTAAGTATTTAAAAGTGGTTCATGTTTTAATCTTGGGTTCTTTTCATGACCCAAATGGCATCTATGTAGAATGCTGCGGTGACACCGCACTACAGGAGTACTGTGACAGTCTTCTGATCTTGGTCTTGAATTCCTGACCCAAATTAGGCGCCAGTGTAGAAAGCCACTTACACGCAGCTCTACGAGAGGAATCATGCCTCTACACTGATTCTGGAGCTAAGGGAGTTACAGAATGAAGGCTGGAGGTATTTCTGGATTATCGAGTTGAGAATAGAAGATTTTCTATTGACTCAGATTTTTCGTACTTTGGTTTTGGAATGATCATATAATAATAATGTACTTGTATGGGATTCTATATTTCAGACTTCACTTTGGATGTAGCCGGATATGTGCTTACCCTTTTTATGAATTAACTGTTGATTTAAGATTGAATTTAATACATTACTAGAAGCCCGCCCTGGCGTTGCCCAGGGCAGAAGGGGGCTGGGGGCAGCATTGCAGCAGGAGAGGCGCAGCAGAGCGGCCGGGAGCATCAGAGCGTACTTACAGTGTTTCCTTGCTCCAGTTTTGTTGGCCCTGGTCGCTTGTGCCCGCGCTTGTGTCCGGTGTTTCTCCTGACGTCCCGACTTTGAGGAAAAGGCTTCCTAGCACTCATGGCCCCCACCCGTCCCTCCGCCCGTCCCTCGGTGCGCACCCGCGGCTCTTGTCCGCTGTTTCCCCCGATGTCCTGACTTTGAGTAAAAGGCTTGCGAGCACTCATGGCCCCCGCCGGTCCCTCCGCCGGTCCCTCAGTGCGCACCCGCGGCTGCTTCACTTACCTCAGCCGCCGCTCCTCCCCGCGCTGCTGAGTTTACCGCTCCACTGCTCCTCCGCTTCTCGCCGCTCCTCACCGCTTGTCTGCCGCTCATCGCTCCTCCCCGCCTGTCCGCAGCTCCTCCCCGCGCTCATGTCCGCCGCTCTTTCTCTTGCTCCTGAACGCCGCTCCTCCCCGCGCTCCCGATGTCATCACGCACGTCGCGGCCGGCACTACTTGCAAGGGACTACTTTTTTTTATTTCTACATTTTTTTAAAACGTATATTTTTTATTTTTATATAGCCTATGTCCTTCTGCTTGCCCTGAGGTTTTCAAAGATGTCTTGGGTGTTTGGATTGATGGTGTACTTTTCGAGTTTACCTGGCTCAAAGGACACAGTTCTCTCTTTATAATAGTAGTATAGATTGAGTATATTATTGGATAAGGTACTATTGGGATCATGTTGGATTTCTGGGAATATGTGAGTCCTAGATTGTAGTAGTTAAGGACTGAATTTGTCTCACTTGTCATATAATCAAATTTCAGATATTGTACAGTTGTACACTCTCTGTTTGTGGTTGCAGTTTGATTTAGTATGTGAATGGGATGTACTTGCATGAATACAGATGAGTGTGGAGTTTTGCCTGCATTGATGATATTCACATGCATGGGCAGTAGGTGCTGTTTGCCTCACATGACACGGGTTGTAATTCTAAGCCTTTGTTTGGAAGAATAACTTGTTTGTTGTGACACATCAGGTCTTTTATACAATTCAGCTCAGTGCATGAGGTTTGCTAATACTGAGGTGCCGGGTTTTTAGAAACCCGGTGGTGCCAGGGGATCACGTCCGAAGACCTCTGCGTTCTCCCTGTTCCCGACCACAGAAACCAAGAGTCTTCTAGGTGAAATCAGAGATCGAGTTTTATTGGCTGCAACCAAGTAACATGTGTCCTAGAAGTACGACAGCACGGGCCGTAAGTTCTCAGGAGACTGTTCGTTTTTACAGAACCAGCCTTCTCCTTTTATACACAGTTTTACACTTCGGGCAAGAATTCTTGAGTTTACGATATGGTCATAGACATATTTACACAATAGAGCAAAACGCGCAGTCATGACGGCCAACCCATATTTTAGATGTCCAGTTTGTGATAGATGACCCAGCCCAGCCCGGAATTACAATCAGATATCGATGAAACCCCAATAAAACAGGGCACCTCCTTGTCATAAAACTGGCAATAAACAAGGAACATGGACAGGTGTATGTGTGTAAAAAACATGGTCTGTAGGTGGTGAATGGTTTATGGCATGTTGTGCTTTGATGATATCTTACTCGGCCACTGGGCGAGGAGCTGCCCAAACAGGTTTGGCTGGAGGCGGTGGAGTCAGTTCGGCCAGGTCATGGGGAAGTCAGCTAAGGTGGACGTGTCCGTTCAGATCAAGCTCGACCTTAATCAATTGACTTATATGAGGGCAAGGCATAAGATGGATGCCGTTCACAAAATGGAGTCCGAGGGTTTGGAACGGAAACCATGATTTAGGGGTGTTAGCATCGCTCAATCATGACGCAAATACACAGGGATAATGTCCTAATCATTACCGGTCTGTCGATACCAAATTCGTCATGGTACAATGATATTTTGGGACACGAGTGTTGGACCTTGGTACCATATCACAGCAAGGTCCGGAATTTCAGAACCACAGACCCTCCTTTTGCCCTCATATTAGGCAATAACTCATGTTAATCTGAGTCCAAGTCTGTATTGATGAATTCATGGAGATGTTGCTGTAGCATCATTCTGTGGCTCAATTCGTCCCTCGACACAGGCTTCCTTACACATGAAGTAGCACAAAGGCCACATATTGCAGGAGCGCACTGCACAAACAGGCAGAACATAAAGAGAATGGCTAAGATCATCCCAATGAAGATCAGAGTTTTCCATCCCCAGGCAGATATCAGTTCCCAGAACCACCCGAGCAAAGACCAATCCCCTTTTTCCAAGTGAAGGGAATCAGAGATTTTGTGTAGTTTGGAGATGGCCTAGTACACCGTCGGAGCATTATCAGGGATGAAAATGCAGCAACTGGATTGGATCACTCTACATACACCACCACGGTCTGCGAGTATGACATCTAGGGCAACCCGATTTTGAAGGGTCATAAGTCGATCCGATTGAAGCTCGGCAGTCAGGTTACTAAGGGCACCGGCCGTCTCAGTCACGGCGGATTCAACTACCCTTGTTAACTGGCGAATGTTCCTGCTGTTCACCATAGGCCCCCAAAACGGCAGAAAACCCTTTGCGAAGTCCCCAAACTCTTGACCCGCAGTGTCGTCTTGACTCACGACACCCCTAACTGTCCTTGTCCGATGGTAATCTGCCCCGGCCGTGTAGGTGAGTGGCAGCAGAAACGAGATAAAACATGTGCCCGAGAAGTCAGGGGGCAACCATGTGTATGCTTTGTCATGGCAGACGAAGTATGTACCCTTAGCCGCTAAGAATGGAGGGGAAGTTCGGGATGCGACCACATACGTTTCCTTGCATACACTCTTCCCCAACTGTGCTTTGGGATCCCTACCAATACCTTGCAGACATAGGTGACCTCGGTGGGGTACTACCCAAACTAGGGAGGATTTCTTAGATTTCTGGCTCTTACTCAAAGAAATCCTATACCGGGTGCTGTTCCATCTACTGTACGGGGTAAAATCATCTTCGGGAATTGTCCGGAACGTGTCAATATCCCTGCTCATATTCCGTATTCCTGCCACTAGTGCCTTGTTGCTGACATTGCTCCCTATGGGACGCGGGGGATATGGTTCTATGGCAAACAGGAACATTGTCTGGAAAGCCCACAGAGAACCATAGTAACTGAATGGCAGGAAGAAGTAAGGGATGCCCCTATCGGCCGTGTGCGGCATAAGTCCACATATCCAACAGTTCGATGTGTTCATTATAGACTGGTGCTGGTGTAGGAGCTGGATGAATGAGTTATTTACAAATTCTAGTCTTCTGGCGGACTCATGTTCAGGCAGAGAGTGAAAGGAGTGTGTGGGAACAGTAGGAGGAGGTGTGGGCTGAGTGTTATTTACAAGGGTAACTTGGAATGTGGATAGAGTGAAGCTAATCAAGAACATCGTTATGCTGCACAACAGTAGAATACATACTATCAAGAATCTCTTTCTGGTCATCACGGTGCATATTTGCTTTTTAAAGTTCGTGGGTCTAGCAGGTCTCTCTACCCTCGGGAACTCCATCCTCTAGTTGCTGCCCGCGGTGGGAGTTTGATTCTGCCAAGAAGTGCGCTCTGTCCAGTCCGGGGTATATCCCTCAGACCGACCAGAACCGTTGACCTAGGCGTCCCCAGCTGCACTCCTCAGACTTCAACCGCGGCCCTAGCAGCAGAACCGGATGGCGGTTCGAAAATCAAAAATGAGCAAGTTCCCTGGGCGAGAGAGCTGTAAAATCAAAAATAGTTCTTAGAGGAAAGAGAGTCACATAAGTTCACTTTTATTAGTCCCTTTTTCTTGACCTCAGATTATATCGTTGCTTCCCAGGTACGGTGTGGTCTTTAAACAATGTTTCAGGTTCTGTAGTGTCCAACTGCATCGACGGTGGCACAAATCCTTGCAAAATACGATCACTCTCCTTTTCTGTACCAGTTCCTTTCAGTCGTGCATCGCTGAAGAGTGTAAAGTGAGGTACAGTTTCAGTCTGAGAGTCAGCGATCCCGTCCTGGACCCACCGGTCATATGGAAGGGGCAGTGGGACCCGTTTACAATGGGCGCCGTGCACCCAATGTTTTTTTCCGTGGACACGTACTGCAGAACGGGTAGATAGCAGGACCTTGAAAGGTCCGGTCCAACGAGGCTCCTCGTTCTTGGTTCGCCTGAAGTTCCGGACTAGGACCCAGGAGCCAGGTTCGATGGCGTGGCCTGGATCATCAGACGCCGGTGGAGAGGAGCTGTGGACCTGTTGATGTAAAACATGCAGTTTAGTTGTCAGTTCGTGCAAGTAGTCAAGCAGTACAGGGTGTTCTATCTCACTGAGCCTTCTGGGCCTCGGTACCCCCCATATATTTGCTGGGCGCCCGAACACGATTTTGTGGGGGCTAAGTCCCAGTCTAGAATGGACAATCATTCTGGTAGATAGGAGTGCTAAAGTCAAGGCGTCAGGCCATTTAAGACCTGTGCTGGCTTGGATCTTGGCTAGTTTGAGCTTTAGGGTGCCGTTATAGCACTCTACTAGACCTGCTGATTGGGGGTGGTTTGCAGCGTGAAATTTCTGGTGGATGCCTAGACATTCGCACACTCTCTTCATCACCCGTCCCACGAATTCACTTCCATTATCACTCCAGACCATTCTAGGCATCCCAAACCTAGGGAAGAATTCCTTGACAAGGGCTTTGGCAGTTGACAAGGCAGTGTTGTCCTTGAGGGGGTACGCTTCCACCCACCTGGAGAAAGCGCAAACAACAACGAGCACGTATTTCAGATTGTTGCACCTCTCCATGTGGATGAAGTCGAGCTGCAACACCTCGAACGGGTACGTTGGAGGCGCAAAATGACCCGCTGGAGTTGGGGTTCCCCTACCGGGATTGTACTTCAAACACACCATACAGTTCCTGACCAAATTCTCCGCGCATTTCGGGATACCACTATTCTGCCATACTGGGGCCAAAAGTTTACAGATTCCTTTTACATTGATGTGCGCCATTCCATGGGCCATTGTCACCACTGCGAGCACATATGCGTCGGGTAACAGCCATCGTTGGTGCTCTGACAATTCGACCCAACAACCATTCGCATCCAATCTTCCCTTGCTTTCTCTCCATTCATTCACCTCTTCTTTGGTGGCGTCAGCTTGTATGGACTTCACACTTTCTATAGTGTCCTCACACATACCCACATTGGGGATTCATCTAGCAGGACCTACAACATACATCTGACTCATTGTGTTCCTTGCAGTCTCTTTCGCAACCTCGTTGGCAAATGCATTCCCGCGACCAACATCATCTTGAATCTTTCTATGTGCACTACACTTTACAATCGCAACTTGTAGGGGCAAGGTCAGTGCCTCGAGAAGTTTGTTAACTAATTAGCCATGTTGGATTTTTGCACCATGTGACGTCAGGAACCCACGTTCACGCCACAATCGTCCAAAATTATGAGCCACGCCAAAGGCGTATTGGCTGTCTGTATACACATTCACTCGTTTTCCTTTGGCCAACACACATGCTCTTGTAAGTGCTATTAACTCTGCCACTTGTGCAGAATTATGGGGTATGCGCGAGGTCTCCACGATCGTGTGCAATGTTGTCACCGCATATGCTGCAGTCGTATCACCATTTGGCAACTTGAAGCATGAACTATCAACCCATAAAGTGTCATTACATTCAGGAAGGGGAGTGTCCTGCAAGTCTACTCTCCCTTTTGTCTCTTCTTCTGTCCTAAAACAGCAATCATGCATTTCAACCTTATCTGTCTCTGTTGGAATGGGCAATAGCGTAGCGGGGTTAAGTGTATCACACCTCTTTATGTGTATGTGGCTTGCTAACAGTGTCAGTTCATAGCTGGACAGTCGAGCACTAGTTAAGTGCTGCGTCTTCGTTCTATTCAGTAAAATGTCTACTGCATGTGGGACCATAACGATCAGAGTATTATTCATGACTAACCCAGCAGACTGTCGAATACAGACAGCTGCTGCAGCAGTGGCCCTCAAGCAACTTGGTAATGCCTTAGCTACAGGATCTAGAGTCGCTGAGAAATATGCGCATGGGCGCTGTTTGTCCCCAAAGGATTGTGTCAAGACTGATAATGCGCAACCTTCCCTCTCATGGACATATAATGTAAAAGGCTTACTGTAGTCGGGGTTGCCCAACACAGGAGCCGAACACAATGCATCACGCAACTCATGGAAACTTGTCTGACAATCTTCAGACCAAGGCATAGGATTGGGCGTGTCTTTGCAGAGTAGCGCCAGCAAAGGTTTGGCCAATAGGGAGAAATTCGGTATCCATTGTCTACAGTACGATGAAATGCCCAAGAAAGCCCGAACTTCTCTCTGTGTCCCTGGGGCACTCAATCCTGCGATTACCTGTATTCTTTCTGGGGTCAGTCTCCTTCCCTCCTTCGATAAGATGTGACCTAGGTAGGTCACTTCTTGTCGGCAAAATTGTAATTTTGGAAGGGAGACTTTATGCTTCATGTCACATAAATGACGCAACAACGACAGTGTGGCTTGCTTGCAAATTTCTTCAGTATCTGCAGCGATCAGTAGATCGTCTACATACTGAATCAGAGTCGCACCATCAGATAGAACAATCCTATCGAGTTGTGTTTTCAGAGCCTGACTGAATATGGATGGACTCTCACAGTAGCCTTGAGGAGCGCGTTTGAAGCGGAAGCTTCGTCCTCCTAAATTGAAGCCAAAAATGTCTCTGCTCTCCTCGGCGATCGGGATGCTGAAGAAGGCGTTCTTCAGGTCTATCACCGAAAACCAAGTGGCTGAAGCTGGAACCATTGTCAATAAGGCAGTAATGTCGGGGACGACTGGAAACTGCGGTACAACGATCTTATTTACTTCTCTAAGATCAATCACGAATCTGTATACAGGAGTCTGTGAAGGATCAGTATGCTTTAAGACAGGCAAAATAGGACTGTTACAAATGTTGCCTGTTGTTTCCTCAATGACATCTTTCTCAATCAGATCGTAAATGATCGCTAACAACGCCTTTTCACATTCGCTAGAGATCTTGTATTGGGGAATACGTGGCAACCTAACATTGGCTTTCAACGTTATGACATACGGTGCTATCTCCAAGCAACCTACATCATTAGAACCAGTAGCCCAAAGCATATCCGGGAGGGATGACAATTCAGTCGGAATATCTTCCTTTGACAAATACATTGGGGAAATCACTTTCTTTCCAAGGGTAAGTTGTACTCCCGAAGGAGAACAGTACAAAGTCGCATATAATCTCTTTAACAAATCCAAACCTAACAAATTTTCGCCACAACCTGTTGTAAGGATGAGGGGTACTTCTAATTCGCATGGGCCAACAGAAAGGGGCATAGGACTAGAAATCGGGTTTCTAACAGGGGCGCCAGAGAAACCTACTGAAATATTCATTTCGCCAGACAAAGGTGCGCCAGGAAGCTTTGAGTACATATTAGAACTTTTCGTAGCACCAGTATCCAGCAGAAATGGCTCTGACACTCCTGATGTAATCACCTCGACATAAGGTCCATTCTGATCTACTGGAACTGAAACAACTCCCTCTCTTTGTCCATGGCTGTCCTAGCAATTATTACCCTCATTCTCGTTTTCTGCGTAATAGTCATCAGTATAGTACTGAGCTGATCTAGAAGACGCATTATTTTGTTGATCAAAGCTATTCATGGAATTCTGAGGCGGGAAGGAAGTGTTATTCTGGGGGAAATTTCCACGACCCCTACCCCTAGGAGCCTGTTGAACACTTCTACCTTGTGCACCAGAAGCTCCAGAGGCACCTTTCAGACGTTGTGCCAGAGCTGGACAATTATTCTTGAAATTACCCTCTTCTTTGCAATGGGCACACTGATTCGGACCGTACGGTAAACGCTGATGGGAAAACTTGTTCCCTTGCGCGTTTCTCGAATACTGCTGTGGTCGTTGATAATTGGGCTGACTAGGTGTGCGAGGCAGATAGGCTTGCTGGAGAAGGGCTTTGGTCTTTAAATCTTTAGTCTTTTTGTCTGCCTTATCTAGCTCGTCCTTGCGCCTATTTTCGTAGTACTGGGCTGTGGCTAAAATCTGTGCTGACGTGGAAACAGCCCAAGCACTCTCTGAATCTTTCAGTTTATTACACAGTTCGGGAAGCAAATTATGTACGAATTTGTCTACGAACAATCTTTGGCCACCCTCGGTAGCCATATCCTGACCACTATGATCGACGAAAGTCTCTTCAAATCTCGTGAAAAAGTCAGACACATTCTCATCTTTCTTCTGCTTGCACGCAGATAACTTATCCCAATTGACACGCAATTCAGGCATTAAGGTCTTCATGTACGTGATAATTCTACCAGGAAGTTCAGCTATTAAAGGCTCAGGTTTAGAACCACCAATTTGTCTAGCATCCGTAGCAGTAATATTAGCCCAAGAGTCACCTAGTTCTTGATCATGATCTGTATGGCGGATCTTACTCCAGAAAGGCTGTGGAACGACGTTCCGAAACAGCATGTCTACATCTGCTAAATTCATTATACATGAGCTTGCAGTCTGTGATAACTCCTTATAATACCCTGCGGGATTTTTACAGGGATCAGGTAATGTCTGTTTTAGAGCTAATACTTCAGATCTTTTCCAGGGGACATGTACCGATACACGCTGGAAATGCGGTGGAAAAGGTGGATGCGCATTCGCATCACCTTCCCTCCAAACTGGAGGAATCTCTCTCATGGGGTACTGTTGTGCCTTTTTCCTACCTGACAAATCATCCTCATACAGTGATCTAGAAACATTCCCCTTGCTCCTATAAGATAACAACAAATCTATTGCTTTTTCAACATCGGCACCTACAATCATGAATTCATAGAATTTGAAACGCATACGAAATAATTCCTTCATTTTGCGTTTGGGATCATTTGTTTCCAAATCTTCGCAAAGATATACACACATCTCTTCAAATACGTATCTCTGAGTGGGTGCATCCCATTGACTGAAAACTTCCATAACAGACTGAACGTCATACCTAGCAGTATCAGTAACCCATTTTCGTGCTAATTCGTTCAGTACTTCTCTTTCCTCATAATCAGGCAGTTGACTACGCAACTGTCTACGTCCTGTTGTAGGGGTCGTTTTAGGCGACCCAAAGAAAGGTGAGAACAGACCAGTGACAGTACTTGCCACTCTCTGTCGAACGGAAGGAGAAGCTTGTTGAGAGGCAGATGTGCCAGAAAAGATAGGCTGATGTAAAGCAGAAGTCGAGGCAGTAGCAGAGGAAGTCGAGGCAGTGGCAGAAGTAGTATCGGGATAAACAGTTGGAGCAGTAGGCAAAGTTGTTGGAACAGTAGAGGTAGTAAGTGGCAAAGGCGGCGGCCCTTGAGAAGGCTGCGCCGGAGAAGTAGGAACCAGCCGAAGAGGAGCTGGTGCTTGTCCGAGAGCTGCATTTCGTGCGCCACGGCGTGGTATAACAATACGCTTCGGGGGTCCAACAATACTCGATGTATATGGGGGTGGTGAATTCAACAAATGGGACATTAATGGGTCTCTGTCAGATGCTCCCTTCGAATCTTGTCCTCCATGGGGCAACATTGGGTAGCATTTATCTGCTGCTATTTTCTTGCTTCTGAGCATTTGTTCACTTTTCCTGTTCTTCCTCATTATCCCTGTATGCGATGGCGGCTTGCACCATCGACATACCTCTTCTATTCTTCTTAGCTAATTTTATTTCTTTCTGTTTGGCTTCTTTGCGCCATAAGCGAAAAGAGTCAAACATCGCCGGCCGGGCTTTCTTCTTAAACAGTTTGACCTCGAGGTTATCTAAGATTTCTGTATCGAAGCTACCATATTGGGGCCATTTTAAAACACCATCCTTTCTGGTGTATTTTATCCAAACCTCATTATATGTAATAGGGCCTACTCCGTGCTTGATATATAATTCATATGTTGGAGTTCCAATCGGAGGAACCGGACACGAATCCTCTAATCGGGAGTCCTTACTACAACCAAGACAAAACAAGTTTCCAAGTCTGCTAAGACCAGGCATCTTTGCTCACTAGTCTAGCTTCAAACTTCAAGGGATTATCTAACTATGATATTTTCGTGAATACACGATTCCCTCGGTTTTGGCGCTTGCAAGTTCCAAACAAGGTGTACCTCAAGGATACCAAAGACTAAGAACAAACTAAGGACTAGGAGACGCTCCACTTATACTTAACTGAAGTATTGAAGATCGTTGACGTAACTAGAAGACTCGTCTATCGTTTCGCTCTACCAAGGATCACTGGGTCCAAAACAGGGCGATAGTCAGGGCAGCAGTCCTTCGTTGCCGTCGGGACGCGGGGAACCTCGCAGCAAAGACCTTCGGAACCACGTCGACATACAGGGGTCGCTGAAGTGGCTGGCCGTCCTCTGGAATTTTCACACGAAGCTCCTCACAAACATCTGGCTTGGACCGATACCGCTTGATACCGCCCCGAGTTGGGCGCCAACTGAGGTGCCGGGTTTTTAGGAACCCGGTGGTGCCAGGGGATCACACCCGAAGACCTCTGAGTTCTCCCTGTTCCGGACCACAGAAACCAAGAGTCTTCTAGGTGAAATCAGAGATCGAGTTTTATTGGCTGCAACCAAGTAACATGTGTCCTAGAAGTACGACAGCACGGGCCGTAAGTTCTCAGGAGACTATTCGTTTTTACAGAACCAGCCTTCTCCTTTTATACACAGTTTTACACTTCAGGCAAGAATTCTTGAGTTTACGATATGGTCATAGACATATTTACACAATAGAGCAAAACGCGCAGTCATGACGGCCAACCCATATTTTAGATGTCCAGTTTGTGATAGATGACCCAGCCCGGAATTACAATCAGATATCGATGAAACCCCAATAAAACAGGGCACCTCCTTGTCATAAAACTGGCCATAAACAAGGAACATGGACAGGTGTATGTGTGTAAAAAACATGGTCTGTAGGTGGTGAATGGTTTATGGCATGTTGTGCTTTGATGATATCTTACTCGGCCACTGGGCGAGGAGCTGCCCAAACAGGTTTGGCTGGAGGCGGTGGAGTCAGTTCGGCCAGGTCATGGGGAAGTCAGCTAAGGTGGACGTGTCCTTTCAGATCAAGCTCGACCTTAATCAATTGACTTATATGAGGGCAAGGCATAAGATGGATGCCGTTCACAAAATGGAGTCCGAGGGTTTGGAACGGAAACCATGATTTAGGGGTGTTAGCATCGCTCAATCAAAATGCAAACACACAGGGATAATGTCCTAATCATTACCGGTCTGTCGATACCAAATTTGTCATGGTACGATGATATTTTGGGACACGAGTGTTGGACCTTGGTACCATATCACAGCAAGGTCCGGAATTTCAGACCCACAATATCAAGCGAGAACACGAGGGCCTCACAGATGAGGTGTTTCACTTGTTTTTCATTTAACACAAGTTTTACGAATTTTTGGAGATGGTCTTCAGGTTCCTTTGTAATTGTGTCAACTATTGTGGGTTATCTGAGAATTTGTAATTATTAAGTAATAATTTGTGATATATTATACGTTCTTCTAGCCCTGCTGAAGTCAAAATTGACAATATGAGTTTGCTAGAATGGAAGTATAATAAAGAAGTCTTCAAAATGTAATCAGAGATAGAAATTGAGTTTTTTTGAATGACTGAAGAAGAGTGCTCGAGAGATCTTGTTTGGAATTTGAAATATGCCAGTGTAAATATCATAATTTCAGTAATTTCACGTTAGTCTTGTAATGGGTAATTATGCTATTACACCACATCATGTAATTACATGGTATTTGAGGTAAAACAAACTTGCAACAAATGTGATGTCTGTGCCATAAACGTACCGCAAATAAACTAAAGCAACGCAAACGATAGAGCGCGAGAGGCTGTTATTCAAGGTGCATTTGTTTTTAGCACAACTTTTACTGCGCAAAATGCATCCTCGCATCCAAAGTGGGCACACAGGCACATTCTGCACTACAATGCAGTTTTGCATTTCGTGCAATTTTGAATAATTTTGCTGAAAGTTCATGTAACTAAGCAAAAGCAAATTACACAAATTCATCACATCCCTATGTAGAGATTGCTGTGTAGAAATCAGAATGTGGTGGGAAGATTCTAGGAAGGGCGTAGAGAGAAGCTGTACTCTGTTTGAAAGAGTCAACTGTGTATTGCTGGGAGCCTGTGGAATAAAGAAAGTAGAAAGAAAGAGATTGGAACCAAGTCTTCTTTGCGTGGCGATGGGCTGGTCTTGAGGGAGCAGACAAAAGGCATTCCCATCCCTGGACATATGGTGTGGATGGAAACCAAGTCGGAACTGTGGAAGGCAAAGTTATTGTAAATTTCGGTTGGTCAGACCTACATCGATGGTGCTGTGAAAGAGGTTAGGATTGAGGTCTCTATCTTGTCTCCACGTTTTGCAGGTAGCGATAGTTTTACTTATTGTGGTGTAGCGGTTGCAAGTAGAGCGCCCAAACGCATCGGCAACTTGAAGGAGAGCTTGTGAGGCCACGCGAGTCAGGAAGCCTGTTAACAGTGACTCCGGAAGCATAAAGGCTTGTGAAGCCGCCCTGGTCAAGCATGTGCATTGTTGGCACGAGAGAGGGCTCACGAACTGTGTCCGCGAGTATTGTGTGCACAAGAAAGAGCTCGTGAAGGCGTGTGGCGCGAAAGGCGCATAACTATTGACTGTGCAAGGCCGTGTACAGCCAAACGTAGCCTACCAATGCATAAACAGTTGAAACCCAGTGCCTATGCCTGCATCTAATGAAAACCTCTGTATCAAAGCCGACTTTATCGGGCGGAAGAAGACAAGAATACATCTATTTACTTGAAACTGAGGACGTGCCAAGCATTTTCCATATCCTCTTGACTAAGCATGTTGCATTCTGGAAATCGAAAATTAGAGGAAAAACCCTTGCTTAAATTAGAGGAACAGTATTTAACAATAGTATCTCCTTGAACAAGTCAAACATTCAGGATTTCGTTTGTTGTGTTATTATTTTAGTTAGTTTTTTAAAACTTTTATATTAGTTTATTGTGTTAGACTATTATTTTAAATTGTTATTTTAGATTGTTGTTTTAGATACTTTGCAGGTATGGCTGATCAGCAATGGCATCACCACCACCATTATTCTCTACTCCAGGCGATCCCCCGTTACTGTGGACACAATGGAAGAAGTTATTTTTAATTTATATTTTGGCAAGTGGCAGTGCTAAATATTGGCCATTGCGTAGACAGGTGATCTTGTTACACCATTTAGGTGTAGAAGGCAAAAGAGTGTATTAAGAACTCCCAGAGTTATTTTTGGGGATGGTAGATGGTTAGCCATGCAATGTCCATGAAATGTCCTAACAAATGTTAGATTTTCAGATTACTCCAAAAAACAACGTGGTCCTCGAGCGCCATAAATTCTTATCAGGGTGCAACGAGTGAACGAAGACATTGCATCCTATGTAGCTGCATTGAGGGGATTGGCCGTATCTTGTAAGTTTGAACAATTATCTGATTCATTAATACGAGACCAAATAGTTAGGTGTACAAAAAGTAAGATTGTGAAAAAGAAATTTTTGATGAAAGAGAATAATTTGGAAAAAACTATACAAATTGCAAAAAGTAGGGAGCATACTGCACAATGGATAGAGGAAATAGAGGATAGTGATCAGCGTAACGTGGTTGCTGAGGTATTGAATGAAAACAAGATGAAATCAAAGACTCAGGAGAATGTTGTGAACAAGAAAATGGATATTCAGAAAGTGCTGTGGAATAATTTTGATAACAGTACTAAGCGTTATGAGAGAAGTTCCAGGGAAGTAAAATGTTTTAGGTGTGAGCGCCAGGGCACATATCTTCTAGTTTAAGATGTGGGGCAAGTAATGTGATATGTAGAAATTGAGGGATAAGGGGATATTTTGCCAAGGTATGTAGAATGAACATACGTAGTAAAAAGATACATGAGGTTGGACCAGATATCGATGACATGTGTGAAAATATCCATGATATTTGCCTTTCTATTGATGGAGAAGAGGATATCAACATAAAGGGAAAGGATATTGAACCGAAAGTAAATGAAAGGGTAAAGTTGGAGAGTGTTGATAGATTGGAGAAGCCACATTGTGTGATCTTAGTTGACGGTAAACTGTTGAGGGTACTTGTAGATTCTGGAAGTTTGTACACCTTAATCTCTAAAAAATCCATAGGAAAGAGTGGGTTGGATGAAAATATGCCCTTAAATGAACTTAACGTAAAGGCAGTGGGTTATGCGGTGTAAGAATTGAAATTCTTGGAATGAAGTGGATGACTCTCAAGTTTAAGTCTGTAGCTGTTTTTGGACGTGTGTATTTAACTAACTATGGGTCAGATCTTTTGGGCTGGCGTCATCAGAGAGGCTTGAATATTGTGATAAATCCAAACGCCAATGAACCGGTGATGATGGTGGAACCTACAAAAAGGGTTGGAGCCATAGATATTGATGAAGGTGTCATGTCAAAGTACCCATAGGTGTTTACGGATGAATTTGGTTTGTTGAGGGATTTTCCCATAAGACAATATTGAAGAAAGGGGTTAGACTAGTTGTGCACAAGGTAAGGAATGTGCCAAATATGATGAGGAGTTCTTACATAAGGAGTTGGATAAACTTTCGGAACAGGACATAATTGAGCCAATTGAAGCATCGGAATGGTTGGCCCCTGTTTTGGTGGCACCGAAGGAAAGGGGGAAAATTTGGGTTTGTGTGGGCTTACGTGATCTTAACAAGAGTATATGTGTGGACAGGCAACCCCTTCCTAATATCTCTGAGACCATTGCTGTGATGGATCTATCTTCAGTGTTCTAAACATGTTGTCTGCCTACCATCAGGTGAACTTGTATGAGGGGTTCACGCCATCTAACGTCCTTTGTAACGCCCTTGGAGGTGTTCCGTTAGAAGATGATGCCATTTGGATTAGCATCAGCCTCTACTATCTTTCAGAGGCTGATGAAGAAAATATTTGGGGACATTGGTCAAGTGATGTGCTTCCAGGACGACATACTTATATTGGGAAAGGATGAAAAAGATCATGATGTGCTGTTTGATGAGGTAATGAGAAGATTGGAGAACCGTGGGTTGAATATTAAAAGAGAGAAATGTCAGTTGAGAAAAAAGGAAGTGACATATTTAGGACATATCTTAAATGCGCGTGGATTTAGGCCCAATGAGAGTATTGTAAGTGTCAAGAATTGAAATCTTTTCTTGGCCTTACTGATTATTGTTCAAAATTTGTTGAGGATTTTACAGATATTGTTGAACCATTAAGAATGATTATGGCAAAAGATGCGTTTTTTGTTTGGAGTGAGGATTGGAAAGAATATTTTAGAAAGCGCCTACCTTGGTACACTTCGAAGTATCTGGAAAAACGTACATCACAACTGATGCAAGTGGTGTTGGTTTGGGGGCAGTTTTGATGCAGTGTGTGAATGGTGAGGAGCGGGTGATAGGATTCGTATCGAGGAGGTTGAGGGGCACAGAAGCTTCTTACTCGGTCATTGAGAGGGAAACTCTCACCTGTTGTTGGGGCATCAAACAATTCAAGTTTTATGTGCAGGGTATTCCTTTTAAGATAAAAATAGATCATAAACCAATCACTTACATATTCAAAGGTGGTCGTAGATTAAAAGGTAATATCACACCGAGGATATTGAGGTGGATGTTATCGGTTCTTGACTACAATTTTGAGGTAGAGTATGTCAAAGGTTGTAGGAATGTTGTTGCAGATTGTTTATCCAGGTTGTCTGTTAATGATGGATAATACAAGGAGAGGAAGATGTTGGAAGGAAAATTTGGAGAAAGTGAGGTGATTGTGGATTGTAAAGACAGTGGAATGGTCCTAGGTTGTGAGGAATGGAAGTTAGCCATGGCCGATGATTTGGTATTGACTGAAGAGAGTAGTAGAATAATTCAAGGTTGGCACGAAGATGACGTTTTGAACTGTGATCTTAAGGAATTTTAGAAACTGGAGGATGAGATGAGTATTGTTGGGGATAAGGTGTTGAGAAGGAGTCAGATTTTTCCTCCTCTTGATGTTCGGAATCGAATTGTTGCTTTAGCTCATGAAGGACATCCAGGAAGAAACATGACAAAAAGGAGAGTGCGCAGTCTGATTCGTGACCTGGGATGGTTTGCAATGTTGAAGTTGTGGTAGAAACGTGCATGGCATGTGCAAATAGTAACAAAACCAATGTGGCCAGGCAGCCACTCCTAGAATCTTCAGAATTTCCCATGAATTCGTGGGAAAGGTTAGCCATTGACTTTATTGGTCCTGTGGCTAAACTAGGTGTGAGAAACAGGTTTATTTTGATTATAGTAAACTATCATATGAAGTGGTTTGTTATGGAAACGTTTGAACAGATCACAACTGCTAATGTAATTGAATTGAATTTTTGGAGAGAGTCATTGTGTAGGAAGGGATTCCTAAGACCTTGGTTTCAGACAATGGGGTCCAGTTAATTTCCTGTGAAATTACTAGCTATCTGGCCCAGATGGGCATTTTTCATGAGAGAGCAGCTTTGTTCAGGCCACAGGCCAATGGATTGGTTGAGAAGGTCAAAAGGATGGTTTTGGAGAATATTCAAATTTCTCTGATTAACCAACTTCCGTGGAAGAAAGAATCTAATGAAAATGATCGGGGCAAAGAGGACAACACTGCATTCAGTGACTGGGGTGTCATCCTTTCTTTCGTTAAAGTAAAGAAAGCCAGGTAAGTAAGGAGTGTCCCGTGTGGTTATGTAGTACTAGTGATGTGAGTGTGGATCGTAAGTTCATCAAACAGAGAGTCTCAAGTTTTCAGGACAAAACATTATGACAGAAGTATTATGATTATACTCAAAGGGTAAAGACTCAGTGGTTGAAAAGAAGGAGATTAGTAAGGAAGGGTGGAATTGTGGGTAAAGGTGAGAGTAGATTCACTAAACCAGCGAGAATTAAAAAGTGAAACCCAATGTGGTACTTCTATCTGATGAGTCTACGTGGAGTTTTGGAAATATATGTAAAGTAAATTAACCTTTGGGCATGCCCAGCGCTGAGTGATTTATGTTGTTATTGATGATATGCTGTGATGTATATCATTGATGTTCTCATTTTGTTAAATTCTTGTATGTTTTCTGCTATGTTTATTTGTTTTTTATTGTTTGGATAATTATTATTATAGTTTGAATATTGTTATAATTGCGTTGCATAGGGAGATGAGTAGAAATTGTTATGTAGAGTTCAGAAAGTGATGGGAAGATTCTAGGAAGGGCGGAGAGAGAAGCTGGACTCAGTTAGTCTATTGCTGGGAGCATGTGGAATAAAGAAAGAAAGAGATTGAAACAAAGTTTTCTTTACACCCTACTTTTATCTCCATGGACACCAAGGCAAGAGTCTGTGTGCTGCCGATTACAGGGGGGTCAGGCACTAGCCCAAGGGAGACTGCCTTGACGTGCCACATGGTGTGTGGAATTTGGTTCTCTCTGTCTCAACCCGTGCCACTTGGTTGTGGGTAGACTCCCTTTGCAGATCAACAGATAACCAGATGACCTGAGTTGGCACTGGTGGAGGCAAGTGGTTGGTGGCTCTAGGGCCTTGAGGCTTCTAGCCAGCAATGACAGTGGACCTGAGCTATCTGTTCAGTGACTCTACTAGGCTTGGGCTATCTGGTCATTGACTAGCTGGGTCCTTTTCATAGGTGACTGGCCTGGGCTATCTGCTTGGTATCTAGTAATGGCCATCTTGTCAGTGACTGGCCATGGCCATCTGGTCAGAGGCTGGTAAACCAAATCGCTGGAGGGCCAACCAAGGTGGCTTTCTCAATTTCTTTAGCTTTCTGGACCCCACTTTGCGTTGGGCTAATTGATGATGAAAAATGGCTCCCTGCAAAGTCCCAAATGGTGCAGGGACTTAACCAACCTCAGCTAACCAGGCCTGCTTTCTAGTAAGGCAGATAGAACCTCTGAGAATCTGGTGCCAGACTGGGGAGCTGTCTTGGGCTCCTCAGCGGATGACAAGCTTAGACAAAAACACAGTGGCAGCTCAGTGAAGCCAGTGTCTCTGCCTGGGGCATTTTTGCAATTGCCAGATCCAACTTTCCATCAAATGGGGGAAGAATATTCTGTCCCTCTAGGCTGACTAGCTCAAAGAAACCCTACTGAGAGGTCAGAGAAGCCCTTATGGACTCCAGAGGCCAAGTCTCCCAGGCCAGGAGTTGAGGCACCAACCAGAGCAACCTTCTGTACCCAAGGCAGAGTATTGCCTTAAATTCAGCCCCCCACCTCTCCCAGGTTGTACAAAATTCAAAAATATTCAGCTGACAAAGCTTGTCGCTATCAAAATCATATCTTGTCCTTTAAAAACATCACCAGGATATATGATTGTCAAGGCAGGTTCAGCCAATGTAGAAGTATGGTTGTGCCAACTCTAAATCATACCTATGTACTGTGTGTTTCCTTTGTAAACAAAAATCACCTGCCAAGCAGGTGCACACCCCTGGGAGAGAGCTACCTTAGATTAACTTGACTTTTCACGGTTAGGTAAGAAAAGATCAAGTGAGAAAACTAGGGCCTCTAGATTAGGCAAAATGTGATGATTTTATAAAGGGCCAGATTGATACAGTGTTAAGGAAAGACTTGACAACATTAACCTAGAAGAGTCAATGTCAGTTTTGAGGTGCATGAAGGGTCAGGAACTCAATAGCATGATCAGAGTAGTACTAATAAGTACCACTGACAAAGAAGATGTAAAATAAAAATCAAAAGCACCAAATGAAATCTTAGAGATCTTGCAAAATCTTTGGCTTGCCATGTTCCTAGAATTGTTATGCAAACATTTGGCAAGTTTAAATATCAGGGAGCAGAATCATGATACTGTAGTTACAAATGTGCATACACTGGGCCATCAGTTAGGAAAGTGGTTTTGATGACTTTTGTTATTCAACACAAATTAATATTTCAGGAGGCCTGGCTACTGGGTGAAGTGGATTTCCAAGGCTACAATTCAAGTACATAATCTGCCAAAAGCACAAATGGGCCCAATGGATGAAGACCTTTAGGTGGACTATTATCATTATTCTTCATTGATATGGCAAAATGGGTATAATTTTAGATATGTAGTGAACATGGGGATTTGTGATTAAACCATCTGAGTCACTGTTAATAGTCTTCTTAGATTTTAAACATTTCAGAGGTATCCGTTTGATGGAAAATTACAATATGTTTTGTATAGACCATCAACTGTGTAGCTACCTATATGAAAGTACCCATATTGGAGGATTGGGGGCCTCATTTTAAAATTTGACTTAGAAGAACTGGGTAATATCTAACAATCTTAATTGACTGCCTGTCAAATTCCAGAGGGCACAACAGACCACTCTCTTTTTTTTCTTTCAAATTTTTTTATTATAAGCTTTATTGTTGCAATGCAGTGATCATTATTAGTACTCCTGCCACATAATTCTAGTGGTACAACATCAGAAATAGGGGATTGTCCGGGTAATACAACAGGCTATAGTGACAATATCAATGGCCTCTGCTTGGTTACATCATTGCACAAGGGAAGCAGGTCACACAAATAATAAGTAATTAACCATAAAGATTTAAATATTGCAAGATCTCATTATTTCCTAATCAGCTGTCCAAAATGTGTGGGCATTCCCGCCATTACCCCACCATGCAATGTGCATCCTTGACGGTACATAAGGGTTCAATTTCTAAGGAAAGGAGCATGTCAGTGTGGGTGCGGCAGGACTATACCCTGTCCATAAGTCCCTGGAGGCGGCAGGAGGAATAAGTGTCTTGTGGGTATTCAACGTTTGTTTCCAGACGTCATAGCAACTGGGAGGGTACGTTCCTGGGTGGTCATGCAAGCTGGGGCATAAATGTGTCCTGTATGTATAACGCAGTGGACATCGTGCTAGCTATAACTGAGCAATAATTGTAGCGCCTGTTGAGACAGTCCTAACTAATGTAGAAGAGCCGATTGTCATTCAAGAGGGTCGTTCATCCGTTTTCACTTCCACTATGAATAAGAACGTTTCCCAGACTCACTGTCTCTCACCTCTCATACTGAGCAACCTGAGTTTGTGTGTTTCGGCCCTAGTCCAAGTCAGCAAGTTACTCAACCACTGTTGTGTATCTGGGGGTACAAGAGACTTCCATTGAATGGATTTGCTCTGCTTAATTAATACAAAAGCCACTTCTATAAAATGGTGTCGCTGCCCCAGTAGGCACTACTCAGGTGTGGGAGTGTGCATCGCTATGTCAGCAACCAGCGCTGTTTTCTTCGTCCATGAAGTTTGTAATGAGGGGTATGCCCAGACATTGTAGAAGAAGTCTGCATTATGCAGTTTGCATCTAGGGCATTCTGGGGCGAGTGCCGGGAACATGTGTTGGATGCAGTGTGTGTGGGGATATAAGTTTGGTGAATAACATTGAATGGTGTATAAATAAATTTAGAATTACGTAACACGGTTTTTGCCAGCTGGAGGGCATGAGACCAGGCCCCATCACATAGTGGTTGATGGAATATCTCATTCCACCGGGTTCGTGCCTTCACTGCGTGGTCCTTTGGTGGGTTGTGTAGCACCGTTTATAAAGCCGTAATGGCGTGGCGGGTGCAAGTGGCAGATAGGGGGACGTCTAACATTGGGGAAATGGGGTGTTCGGATTTGTCTGCATTCCATGTCTCCAGGATAACATTTTGGAGAACCCTGTTTATGAGGAACTGTCCCTTGTTTAAACCATATGACTACAACAGGTCCTGAAAGGACATGAGTGTGGCCTCATTGAAGAGGTAACCCTGCAGTGTGAGCTCCACCTCGCTCAAAGGAGCCGGGTCAGGATGTTGTGCGTGGAAATATGGAAGCGCCAAGCCTTTGGAGTGTACATATCTGCTCCAACAAGTGCGCTCCACCACCTTCTGTTTAAACATGTGTTGTGTAGTGGAGGCTGAATCGGACACCCAAGTGTATGTACTCACATCCTTCAGTACCTCGCACACTAGGACAGTTTCAGGATGACAAATATGCCATCGGCCAAGGCAGCTGTGCAGTGGCATGGTAAAGCTCAAAGTGGGGTGCCACCAAGCCGCCGTCATTAAAGGCGTTGTTTTGTATTTAAGGGGACCTGACAATGCACCGAGCCTCATTTCAGTTGAAGCAACAACCCATTCAGCTCCCAAAAGAAGCTCCTAGTGAGCAGGAGTCGGATGGCTACAAAGAGGTACAGTAGCCGGGGAAGAACCAATATTTTAGATGTAGCCACCCGACCTGGCAGAGACAGTGGAAGTGAGCAACAGAAAGGCAGGGATGCCCTATGGAGCCCCAGCCTTGTCTAGATTCCCCATGAATCAATGTAAGCATTATACCCCACTGAATATTCTTAAAAATTGGTAATATATCCAATGCATATATGATCCACAGAGTTTTTAGTTTTCAATCATTTATTATAAAAAATATACATATTTTTCTTATTTGTTTTTCATTAGATTTATCACAGTTTATTCTAAAAGACACACATTTACATGTAATAAGTAATCCCTATAATAGTGTGTACAAAGAAAAAGAGCACTAAATCTATACTAAAGGAAAAATAGCTGTATATATATATATATATATATATATATATATCAAAATAGCAGACTTACAACTAATGTGAAGACAACACTACAATAAAAACACAACTACAATGAACATATACATAAGACAAAAAGTTGACACATTAAATACAAAAAAATGACAGCAAACGAAGAGACGGGGTGAGTGCGCCAACACGCGTTTCGAAAGTACCAAATATTAAAAGTCCTTCATCAGGGAGAAAGATTCATCATAATTGAGTACTGATCACACAGGGCCATCTTTATTTGTGGTATTTTATTCAACAATGAAGGAACAACAGGGCTCTAAACAAAGAGAATCAAGTGTATAATATCAAGGCAGAGACTGTCCCTGGGTAAAACCAGGGGGCTAAAGATGTTCATGAGGCGAAGTATGAACGGATCCAACTCCAGCGAGCCTTGTAAGGTGTATTAAATTCTTAAAAGGTGATGCACCTGGGATACAGAGAAAGGGGGGAGGGCCGCAGGCCTCAACCCAGTGCCACAAGCAGTGCAGATGTATCGGACAATAAAATGTAACCACAGCAGGGCTGGCAATGTTATTTATCGAAGAGATGAGAATCAGAAGGGAATCCTATATGTCTGTATATTTGTTAAAAATCGTAAGCCTAATGTTGTCGAGGTCCGTCCTTTTGTGAGGGCTAGGGGTCTATGTTATATAGGTAGAATCCATCCCGCCATCCTGATATGTGGAAGATGGAGTATGAGGATGAAGTCCTGCGGTATAGGGTGCCCGCTGCGTGGTCCGTGTCACTGCTACTTCGTGGTTGTGCCTCTCTTGTCCAGATTCCCCTCCTTGACATCTTTCTCAGTGTAATGTATTTGGATAACTAGATATTTAAAGGTGTCATAGCACCAACATAGACTGGTCTGGGAGGGAGCCTCCCATTCCGCAGCCTATCTGCACACCAGAGGAAATACACAGGACTTAGCTGGGTCTGGTGGCTCAGTGGGCTAATGCATCCACTGCAGGGGCCTGTGTTAGACCTCATGGTCCCAGGTTCTAACCCGCGGCTGGTATATTCAGTCTTTTATCCATCTGAGGTTGATAAAATGAGTACAATTGAGTTGGGTAACAATAAACATTTGTTATTCAGTGCCAAGAGACCCGACAGGGTAAAGGTGCGCTTAACAAATACACATGTTGTGTTATGTTATGTTATGTTATGTTATGTTATGTTATGTTATGTTATGTAATCTCAGTTCACACATAGCCCAGAAATCGCAAGAAGGTATATAATATCTTCATATTGCCCGGAAGCAATGCAGCCACAGCTCGGAGTAAGATTAAGGCATCGTCAGTGCTGAGCGATATAATGTGGTATACATCCCGTTCCCAGATGCCCCACTTCTCAACAACAGACCACTCTCTATATGCAATTTATGAATGATATACCTACAGGGAAGATATTTATTAATGGTCAAATCACTGGATTCGAGATTCATGAGAGGATAAAAGTAATCATCTGCCACTTCGATTAGTTATATCTATATCTAGTTGGGTTAAGAATGAGGCACGAATGATAGTCACAGACCTCAACTTCTCACAGAGGTTTAGGACTCAATCATCTATTGTGAGTAGTATAAAGAGATGACAGCCAGTGACACCTGTTCAACTAAAGTTATTGAATCCAAGCTATCCAGAAGCTTTTGGAGGATCTGAGCTACAAAATCAAGCAGGGTCCCTCTGTTACTCTTTTGAACAAGGTGCTCTGAGAACAAATATTCTGAGACACAGTTGGAGCTGACACCAGCATAGGGAGCCATCTAATCGTAGGGAAAGCTTGCTGCCTCATCATGAATGTAAGCACGTATGCGTTCTGTTGTGATATATACATATAACTTTTAAGTAACTGCACAAGCCTTGAAAAGAGCCGGCCTGGGGAAGCCAGCCCAGGCTCCTAGAACGTCGCTGAAAATCCTTGTCCCAGCCTGGGAAGATGGAAACCATTTGTCAAAAATTATTGGGAAAAAATTTACATACATATTTATTTTCATTCAGTTGGCAGCAGGGGCGGTTCTAGGCTCATGGCGGCCCTGGGCAGGGAGCATAGGTAGGGGGCCCCGGAAGAGGGGGTCCGGGCGGGGCAGTGCCCCCCGGAGCTCAGGAAGGTGTTTTAATAAAACGTCCAGAAAAGGCGTTAGATGACCAGGACCTGCGGCTGCTCCTACCCTTCCGAATTCGTCTAAGTGATAACATTTAGGAGGAGGAGGGTATTGTGACACACGACGTGGCCAGCAGTGGGTAGGGAAAAAAGAAGCCAATCGGGAACCAGGAGGAACGCAGGCGAGGAGGCCATTGAAGAGGGGTGGTCAGGGTGTTTGGAAGTGGAACAGAGCTGGAGGCCGCCAAATCCCGGCCAGGGGTCGCCACGCAAATATGTATCCATCCTCAGAGGATTATTATATTAAGGATATAGATTAGTGTGGCGGCCCCTGGGGTTTGGCGGCCCTGTGCAGGTGCACAGCTTGCACATGTCTAAGGCCGCCCCTGTTGGCAGACAATGCTTACTGTTTTAGCTTTTAAGATTCTCAGAAATTCTGGAGTTTAGTTTAGAATGGCTCTGGTACGATAATGAATGCAAGAGCATTAAGTGCGATGAAAAAATTGGGTGAGGCGGGGTTTCTAAAAGTAGCGTGGACTATGTAATTATAGGAATGGCGTAAAAGGAAGCAACATTTTTGTGATTTCCATAGTGTGCCACCAAAGTATGTTGGTATCTTTCTGAGTTTTCTGTTATTAGATCCAGATATATAACACAACAATTTACATACACTTAAACCAGCCAGGACTATGGGCTTTGTCAATCAATGGCTGTCTCTGTGCTCTCAAGCAGAGAGGTTGAGGACTGGTTGACCATGTCTTCTCGACTCCTTTTTGACCCACTAACAGGTACTGTTAGAAACTTGCACTGCCTCCAGCCTCAACTCCACAATAATAATAATAATAATAATAAAAACATTTATAAAGCGCCCGGTTACACTAAGAACAGTGCGTCCCCGCGCTAAGGATGCAGTCCACCAGAACCAAAAAAAAAACAGACTAACAATGAAGGAGGCAGAGCGGGGGGGGGGGGTAGAGGTCGGACCTCACATTTTTTCTTTGGGAAATAGATAGGTATTAAGTTTGAGCCGGAACAGAGTTTCTGAAGGTTCCATCCGGAGTTCAGTAGGAAGTTCATTCCAATGTTTGCTGGCTAGATACCTAAAAGAGCGGCCGTCCATCTCTGCTTTATGGGTACGAGGTACCAGAAATTGCATATTACCCATGGATCTCAAAAGGCGTTTGGGGCGGTACATAGTCAGCATCTTTTGAACTCCAGAGCTCTCAATTGTGGCCCGTTATAAACACCTAGGTGTGACTCCGTTCAAAGTATGCAATATAGAAGACTAATATGCTACACACAAAAAAACGCAGCATATTGAAAATAGCTGACACTCTTATGGGGCGTAAAATTAAAAGAAAACCTGCTAAATATAAACAGGAACTAAGTACCAGATGTAGCAAGCGAAATAGCGATCACAAACGCTGAAATTCGCAGAATATCAGCGTTTGCGATCGCAATTTAGCTGTGTGATATGTAGATAGGCAAATACCTACTTGCAAAATAAGATTAGCAAAAATTGTGATTCCTTATTTTGAGCTAGCATTTAGAGAATCTCAATTTGCGCTTCCTTAAATGCTATGCCAGTAAGCATTGCAAATTGCAATAAAGCCTTGAAGAATCATAAATTACCACCAACTTCAAGTTGATGGTAAGTTGCGATTACCTTTGGAAAAAGATATTTTTTTGCTTTTTTCAGAGTGCCATGAGGCACATATACATGCCCATTGGGCATGTATGTGCACCACATGTGTACACAATCCCTATTCAGGGGTGCAACAGAGTGTCCTTTTGGAACCCTTGCACCCTTGAAATTTTTCACGCAATTTGCGAGTACCTACTGGGTACTCGCACATTTTGTGCTCAATTCCCGCTCATTCCTATGGGCCTCTTGAGCCATAGGAATGAATGGGAAGCCATTCTTTATTTGTGACTTGCAATTTGCTAGTCGCAAATAAGGAATGTGTAAGAATCGCAAGATTATTGCGATTCCGACCTACATAACATTTTGCGAGTCCTTAAAGCGATTCCCTAGAAATCGCTATTAAGGACTCGCTAAACTGCTTTTACCTCCATCTGGCTCTTAATCACTGAGAAGAATTACCTTAGCGTTTTTTTCATTATTTGTTCAGAAATCGTCAGTGTTTTTACCAGTAAGGTTGAGGAAATGAATATAGATCCTGGGAGGGTCGGGTTTCAATTTCTATTTTATATTAATGCTGGGTCTGAGACCCGGAGGCACTCAAAGCCCTGAGGAGGGTTAATTGAATAGAATATTCCCAATGACAATTGAGTTAGTTTTAATTCTAACATTTATGAAGGCCCATTGATTGAAATTATTATCTAGAACATGAATGTGAAAAAGTTGAGCAGAACTGCCATTTGGATGTACCTGATTGGTGGTCTGCGCAACTAACACAATGGTTCTAGTGGATACTGAATTTTTTTTAATTTCAGGTGAATTGTTAGGCTTATTTTTTCAGCAGATCTTTTAAAAGAGTTTGCGTTAACACTGCCCGGAAAGCATTAATAGCCTTGCTTCATACTGTAACTTTCCCAAGTTCATCTCGATCAGATAGAATGAACAGGCAGTATGAAAGGAGCTCATCCCAGCAGAATAGAAGGGATTCAAAGAGGGTTGCTCCATGATGGGTCAATGTTAAATCCCCAGGGAGGTGGCCGAAGGTTCACACAGGGGATGTGTCTTTATTTTGCTTCATCATCGACCTCAAAACTGCCTCTGAATCATCTAATAAAGACAGATTATGGAACAAATGGATTAAATGAGGTGTTGTATCTGGCTCTTATTAGTCATTAAGAATTTGCAATCACAAGCCTGGATTTAGGTTGAGATTTCTGGCTCCAAAATTGAAATGAGAAATGGGCTTCAGAGTGGGAATACATTGGTCACAATTCATGTACTTCACAAATTATTTTTTCTGAACCTGGGGAATATACATATAAGCTGTTTAATGTTTTCAGATAATTTACATATGCTGAATTGAATTCTTTTAGGTTTACAAATGAAAATAGTAGCCTTAAATTATTATTGGAAAATGGTTTAGTTATAAATAGCCTTAAAACTATTTCTACGTCTGAAGGTGTGTTTGCCATGGTGGATCGGTGTGTTAATGTAGCAATAGTTGATAATTGTCTTAGTCCTTTCATTGGAATATGGTTAAATTAAAGATTCTGAATCCTCTTGCAGGATTGGTCCAATGTAATATACTGTCGTAGAGTATCAGTTATTCCCCTTAGCGGAAGCACTTAGAGTTGAGATTGAGCCAATAGCTTTGTATGGTCCTCCCAGTTTAATTCTGAATTGACGGGTAGTGATAAGCATTGGATTATCTTCAAAGAGATTGAAATAATGTACATGCACTTCTAGACATTGTGAATATGCACCAGGTGCCTCAGTAGATTGCAAAAGTCAGTTGCATGTATGTATGTGATTTTTCTGTAGTACAAACATAACAAAAATACAGGGGAGTGCTGAACAAGGTCTATGGCTAGCATAATGCCAACAAGCGATAACACAGTAAGCTATAATGCATTGTGATGTAGTGTTCTTTAAGGAGTTGTGCATTCAACTCTTTACGAAACTGGAGCAGCTTTGCGGAGGTCCTGATGGATATGGCATGGTGTTCCAGATCCTTGGTGCAGAGATCGAAAAGGCCTTCTACCTTGCTTTCTTCTTTTTACACTTTTCAGTCTGGAATTTGATAATGTCCTGGCAGCTGATGTGTCCAGGACAACCGGAAATTGTGAGCTTCTCTGGAAAATAAGTGGGGCTCCTGGTTCTGATGGCTCTGTAAATGATGCCGATGGTTTTGAAGATGATGCAGGTCGGCAAGTGGAGCCAGTGTAGTTTATTCGGGATGGGGGGTGATATGATTATTTTTCTTCAGGCCCTGAAGGAGGCATGCTCCTGCAAGTAGAATGCTCTGAAATACTGCAAGTGTGGACTTCTGGAGGCCATGGACCAAGGTGTCCCCATCTTCCAGCTGCAAGAGTATGAGGACTTGAACGGGAGTTCTGAAGTCACTTTCTGGAGGAAAATGTCACTTTCTTTGGAAGAGAGAACATGTGACAGACCGACTCTGTGTTTTTGGTAATGTTTTACTTGAGAGTGTAGTTGGTATATAGGGTGAATTCAAGTGACTTGACATTCGGGGAAAGTTGGGGTTCAAAGCCGTCAATGTTCGCATTGAGCCTGGTTTGTGCTGTTTGTTGTTCCTGGGAAATATCAGGAATGTTTTCATTTTTTTATGTTGAGCATCAGGTACCTGCTGGATATCCAGGTCTGGATGATGTGCAGACAGTGTTTCTTGTCTGAGACAGGGGAGACTTTCACTCAGGGTATATTGGTTAATCTCGATGATTTCATCTATGAGTGGAGCACCAAGCGGATCTATATAGCAGTTGAATATTATAACGACAGTAGGGAACCCGCAGATGATGAGGACCTTTTGGGACCAAGAGGTGCCCGGGTGAACAAACTGGTGTTGGTTGGAAAATTAAGAGGAGAACTAATGAAGGACATTGCCGGTACATCCCATTCAAGACTCTAGGGTGCATACGAGGGTCCAGCAATATCAGAAGGCACATGGTCCAGCGACCGCGGGAAGTGAGCGTTACTGGAAAGGCCTGGAGGGCCTCTCCACTTTTTTCATGCCTGGCAGAGTGCACACTGTCAGTGGTGGAGGCTTTAGAACAAAGGCCTTTGGCCTTCCCTGTGTGTCCCCCAGGGATCTTCGTGAGATCGTTCAGTTTCCAGGTGCTATCCTACGTGGACGACACACAAATCATTCTTCCCATAACAAATGTTTTGTAATCAGTCGCACAAAAGTTTAATCAATGTATGTCCATCAATGTATGGTGGATAAAGGGCAATTCATTAAAGATCAATGTGGGCAAAACCGAGGGGCTAGTTTTTGGCCCACAGAATTCCATCTGGTCAAATGCCTGGTGGCAGACTGCGGCACCCTTCCTGTCCAGATCCGGACAGCAAAAAATCTGGGGGTCACTTTTGGCAAGAGTCTGACATCCGATGCCCAGGTCAGCCATACAGTCAGCACCTGTTTCTACATCTTAAAAAGTCTGAGAAAGGTGCTAACTTATAATCCATCTGAACTGCATCGGTCCACTATCATCACACTAGTCACCTCGCGGCTGAACTACTGCAACACTCTGTACCTTGACATCAACGCAGTACTCCGGAGCAAGCTTCGGGTGGTACAGAAGGTAGCGGCAAGGCTGATTCTTAACACCCCAAAGTATCAGTCAGCCAAGGAAGGAATTTGGGCCTTGCATTGGCTCCCCATCAGGAAGCACATTTCCTTCAAGGTCATAAATATGGTATATAAGGCTATGCTTAGCAAAGGTTCATCACATTTAAAAAACATGTTTCAGTAGTAACTCCGGGGAGGACTTTGAGATTCTCCTCACAGAAAAAACTGGTTTTTCGCAGATTTCACAGGTCCAGATGGGGCGGTCGCTCCTTTTCTGTGGCGGCGAGCAAACTCTGGAACTCCTTGCCCCCTTTCATCTCGAAGGCGGACTCTCTTCGGGTCTTTAGGAAACTTTTAAAAACTTAGCTAAATGCTTCTTACCTGGATGTTGACACTTCTCCCTCCTCCCCCGTCTGTTCAGCGCCTTAACACCCTATGGTAATATTGCGCAATATAAAAATTATCCTAACAAAGGCTGCGTTTTCAGTGATCTTGCCCATGTAGTGTAGGTGAGCGATAGTTCGGTCTAAGGAGAAGCAATCAGTATTTAGTGTAGGTTTCTTTATGATTTCGAATGATATGTCCTTTCTTGAGAGATCTTGGTAGAAGCCTTGAATGAAAGAGTCATTGACTACAGTGAGGGAGTGTCTCCAGAGACCATTAATAAACAACCAGGCTAAGACCCAGAGACCGTTAATAAACAACCAGGCTAAGACATTACCTTTGTAAGAAGTGAAGTGAAGAATAGGTGGGTCCAATTACAACTGATGAGTTTACTTAAGGATTTCTGCTATCTTGAGATTAAAATAGTGCTCTCTGAATTTACCGCGAATTCGCAAATCCGCGAGCGGCGGATTCCGGGTGCAAAAGTTGAAGCCTGGCTGGCCTGTCAACTTGTAAGTATTTTAGGATGGCGCTGGCAGCTTGCCGGCGCCATCGTAAAATATTTACAACATGCCCTTCCTGTGAGTGACTCATTCATCAGCCCAAAAACAATCGTGAGCGTCGTCGAGGCAGGTGTGCCTTCTTTCCAAATCTACCGTGGAAAATCAGCTGTGATGCTGGATAGAGGCTTTTGCATCCTTGACTTTCACGAGCGCAATACCCGTGCTGTTCCTGTGACCAGGAGCTTCTTTCTCTTCATCTGCTGAACTGATCTTTCTGTGACCTTTTATACACACAAGAAGCATGTGTGAACTCGCATGGAAGCCCTGCCCGTTTGGCCCCGCCCACACTCTCGCGGTTTGCACCGTCTTCCCGCCATTCACCCACTATGATGGACAGCTCACCCACGGGAACCCTGCACCCCTCGGGGCGATTGCATAGTAACACACACATGACCGCTGAAAGCCGTGGAAAATCAGCTGTAATGCTGGATAGAGGCTTTTGCATCCTTGACTTTCACGAGCGCAATACCCGTGCTGTTCCTGTGACCAGGCGCTTCTTTCTCTTCATCTGCTGAACTGATCTTTCTCTGACCTTTTATACACTCAAGAAGCATGTGTGAACTCGCATGGAAGCCCTACCCGTTTGGCCCCGCCCACACACTCGCGGTTTGCACCGTCTTCCCGCCATTCACCCACTATGATGGACAAATCCGCGGATCCGCAAATCCGCCGATTTTGCGGATCTACGATCCGCAAATCCGCAAAATCCGCGGATCGTGGATCCGCAAAATCCGCCCATACCTACTTACAAGTTTGCAAGTGCATTCTAAAACATGCACTGCATAATCAGTTTTAAGCATAAAGAAACCATCTAGTTTTATTTGTTTGCCACTGAATGCTGTGTTGTATTGTAAAATGTTCACACCAAAACGACATGCTCTGCATGAACTCTATTTGAAGAACCCTTTCCTGGACGACAGCCAATTACTGGTTTGTAATACTTCGGGGCGCTAGTCACTAATGCATTGCTCTGGATGAGGCTCTCCTAAATGTAATGGAGGATTTCTTCCGGAGCGAATGCCCTATAGTTGGATCCGTTTGTACTATGGGCCATTGTTTGTTAAAAATGGCAATGACCCTTAGCTATTGTTCTTGTTTGCTAACTGGAACAATCAATGCAATGTTCATCTCGTCAATATGTTTCGTGTGATTCTTGCTCTTATATTGCTTCTTGTCAATCAAACTGTCCCTAAATAGTATGGATTCCATATATATATAGTCAGGGTTGTAAATAGTTAGAATTAGGGTCACTTTCCGCACAGACTATTGCATTAGGAGCATGTGTTGCTCCAATGCCACGTTGTACCTTAGGGCCACCCATCCTACCCTCATTCAGATAGGGACCAATATCGCAAAAACAAGGGAACATCAAACATATAGGAATTCCATAGTCAGTCTCATTCACATTTTTATTTTATCTACTACTCGCTGATCTGCCAGAATAGAATAGCATGATCTATAGTTGTAACATTCCTATTTGTACCTCCGTTCGCAAATGTGCCTTCGGCCACTCGGCCTTGATTGTCCTCTGCTGGTTAATGTTCCATGACGAAATGTGCACCAAGCCACTTGGCTGTATTCTCTCTAGCACCTTGACATGTATTAGTAGTACTGTGAATTTCAAATTGTTGCATTCCTAGAACTAGGTAACAACTGTCACTCTCTACAATAATGAAATGACTCTTCTAAAATGCTTATATTTTTTATTTAAAAACGTATATGATTTCGTTTGCAATTACAAGATGTATTGTTATGCTCTGACTCAGTGCTTGAGTTTTAAAAACTATAGTGAAAACGATAGTCTGTTTTCTAGCTTCTTTGTGGCATTCTCGGATGTTGGTCCGTCTTCACTTTTTATCACTGTGCACTTTAAAATGGTGGATTGTACTGTAAGTAATTGGCTGGTGAAAAAGACCGTCTGGTCGAAACGCGTCACCAATAAACATACATTGTTTAACTCGGACCCTGGAGTGCGAGTCATCTGTTGTCCTGGAGAACATCTAATTGGGAAACCTTCGTGAATATATATATATATATATATATATATATATATATATATATATATATATATATATATATATATATATATATATATATATATATATATATATATGTATATATATATATATATGTATATATATATATATATATATATGTATATATATATATATATGTATATATATATATATATATATATATATATATTACCTACTGGCTATCGCCAGTAGGTATATATAGTTAGGATTAATTCCCTATGGGATTTCTGAAAATTCTATGTCTAATAACTTTTGCGTTTGTGGACGGAATCGGCTGAAATTTTCAGGAAAATGGCACATTTTGTTTCTGAGCAGCCCCTGAAAATTTGGTGGGGTTTCGTCAAGGGGGGGCTGAGAAAAAAAGGGGGGTCCCAAAACGCGTTTTTTGCATTGAGTTTTCCATAGGGCGGTTGGACTCACTTTTAGCTCGAACGGCTGAATGGATTTGCACGAAACTTGGCAAAATTGTAGGGACTGGTACCCCGATGTGCCTTTGCTATGTCTCAATATATGTGCTTCAGTGGATTTTGAGAAATTAACGTTTAAATCAAGATATATATCTGTAACAGCGCTCCGGGCAGCGATCCGGTCCGCTTACTTTTCGCTTATCGGAACTTTGCGCGCAGAAAGCTGATTGGCTCTCCGGTGTCTGTCAACATTCTAAACAGTCCGGAGCGGCCGCCATCTTGTCTCTCGGTAGGATCGAGAGAGAAGAAGAGGTGAAAAACGAAAGGGGAATTTAATGAAAGGGGGCAAGGTATCCCCCTCTTGACCCCCTAGGAATGTTGTTGGGGTTATTAAAGGGTCCCGTGGGGAAAATAAAAAAAAAATGATTTTTCACGGTAGAAGCGCTTCACGGGCCGCAAACTGGTAGCGAAACGGGAATTCGCCATTTTGTGCTTCGTTAATTAAATTATTAGGTATAAGGGGGTGCGGGAGACGTATCCTAATCCCCTATGTTTCCTGAGGGTGGCTGAGGAGGCTGATATATGTTGATACATCTCTTCCAGCGGCTGCGCCATCTTGCCTTTTTTCCAATGCCACAATTTTGTCGTGCACGGCAGCCATTTTAGATGCCAGGCTGGTCCCAGGCTATCACCTACCCCTGCGGATGTAGTTTATGGCCCCAGCTGTAGAGAATTCAGACATGCCAACCCTCCCGATTCAGGCGTGTGACTACTGATTTCAGTGCTAGTCTCCCGCCTCCCGATTTCTGCAAGCAAAAACACGGGGGCATATTACGAACAACTAGCGATAATTTTTGTCTCTAACTTGTTTAGAGACAAAAATTATCGCCGCACATCGGCGATTTTTATCGCAGATAAACCTTGCTATTATCGCAGAAAAGTCAGCGATATTCATGTATTATCGAGCAAATGCTCTTAGCCATGTTATCCACCTCCCATTGGATAACATGGCTAAGAACTGCTCAGGGCAGGTGTTAGATTTTGGAGATATTCGCGCTTAGCGCGAATATCTCCAAAAGTTGGTAATAGAAGGTAGCGATGTTAGGGACTGTTTCCAGTCGCTAACATCTTGGCACGCCACTTAGCATGTCATTAGTGATAAGTATCACTGACATGCAAAGCGGGGCCCAAGATGGTCGCTATCTCCTTTTAGCTGTCACTAACTGGTGTTAGCGACAGCTTGGTAATAGGGAGATAATTTTATCTCCGCTTTCAAGGCTTTTAAAGCCAAAAAAGCGGAGATAAACCCCCTTGATAATATGCCCCACGATTCCTTGGGGGTTTCAGCTGACAGGGCTTGGTATTGTGTTACATGGTAATTTTTCCAGGAAACGTCAGAGGGTCGATGCAGGGGTTCTAGAAGAGGTGATAAACCATTTAAGCCTCATGAACAAGCGCATGGTCTTTTAAAGATTTGTGAAGTACTCGGAGCGGCGGTGTGTGTGTGTGCCCTCTTTCAGGAGCGGGCAGGGGGGCACTGCCAGCAACTTGCCAGGTCAGGTAGTGTTCAACACGTGCATCACCCTTTCTCTGCTTCCTATTGCGCTCCATGCTTCGGAAAGGTAAGAAAAAGAACGTGCATTTGAGTTTGAAATGTCCGATCCTGCAGCAGCACACTTCCAAAGCCCACACATGACAATAACCTGATTCAAGGCCCCATTCACCCGTTTTTAAAAAAATAGATAACACTCCAACAAAGTAAGGTTATAAAACTTTATTAACTATTAACTTTAACGAACGGAACAAAAACTAAAAACATTTAAACATTTCTCAACACAAAAAGCAACAATGGTTAGAAGCTGTCTTTTGTGCGAATAGTCCCAAGGCAGCACAACGTGCAGAGTTCTGGACGGCACCCAGGTGATGTCGCCTGGGTGCCGCACTGGTTTAGGGATCCTACAATGCAGCACAGAAAAACAGCGTGGGGCGTCCCGGGTGGTGCGGGGGGAGGCCTCGTCAGTAGCGGTCTGTGTCCAGTGTCACATGGCTGACACAACATGTACGACAGGCACCCAGGTGATGTCCAGTAAACTGCCGCACTGGTTTTGGTATCCTACAATGCTGCTCCGAAAATTGGCGTGCGGCGGCCAGGGGGGGGGGCGTGGGGGAGGCGGCGTGAACGGGCCTCCCCAGGTGGCGGCCATCTAGCTGAGTTGCGCCCGCTCTTGCGGCTACAGCGTCTCGCTCACCATGTTGTTGAGTTGCTCCCACTCTTGCAGTGCAGCGATAGGCGGCTGCCACATGGCTCTTAAAATGGCGGACGGCTCCTCGGTTTTAGGCCTGGTCCACTGAAATGGCCCTGGGACATTTTGGAACTCGGACGCTTGCCTGCTAGGGCTTGGGCTCCATTCTCGAAAAGCGTCCCCTCAGCCGTGAAGATTGTACAAAAGTCTTGGGGGCCCCCGACTCCCGCAGGCTTCCGGTGGGGAGCGGCTGCCATGATTGCTCGCGGAATGACCACGACGGAGCCACGAGATGGTGGTGCTCTCATGCTGACGCCAGCTTCAGTCTGAATGATCCAGAAACAAGGTGGGGCTTTCATCGTTTGGGAAAAAAAAATGTTCTAAACCAATGAAAAGTGTTATTTTTAGGTCATATGACCAAGCCTTCCATCTTTAGGAAACCAAAAGTAAAATGAACCAATGAAAAGTTTTATAAACAAGTCACATGACCTGTTATGCGGCATAGGGCTACAAAAAGTGTAGAAAATCCGTTGGCACGTGAGGCGGCGTCAGTAGCGGACCGATGTGCGAATAGGCCGAAGGCAGCACAACGGGCCGAGATCCGGATGGTACCGAGGTGGTGTCCAGCAAATTGCCGCACTGGTGTGGCCATCCTACAATGCTGCGCCGAAAGACGGCGTGTCCAGCTGAGTTGCGGTCACTGTTGCGGTACAGTGACTCGAACGCGCCGAGATCCGGATGGCACCGAGGTGGTGTCCAGCAAATTGCCGCACTGGTGTGGCCATCCTACAATGCTGCGCCGAAAGACGGCGTGTCCAGCTGAGTTGCGGTCACTGTTGCGGTACAGTGACTCGAACGCGCCGAGATCTGGATGGCACCGAGGTGGTGTCCAGCAAATTGCCGCACTGGTGTGGCCATCCTACAATGCTGCGCCGAAAGACGGCGTGTCCAGCTGAATTGCGGTCACTGTTGCGGTACAGTGACTCGAACGCGCCGAGATCCGGATGGCACCGAGGTGGTGTCCAGCAAATTGCCGCACTGGTGTGGCCATCCTACAATGCTGCGCCGAAAGACGGCGTGTCCAGCTGAGTTGCGGTCACTGTTGCGGTACAGTGAGTCGAACGCGCCGAGATCTGGATGGCCCCGATGTTGTGTCCAGCAAGTTGCCGCACTGGTGTGGCCATCCTACAATGCTGCGCCGAAAGTCGGCGTGGGGTGCCCCGTTGGCTTATGAGGTGATGTCAGTAGTGGACCGATGTGTGAATAGGTCGGAACCAGCACAAGGCGCCAAGATCCGAATGGCAAGTCCTGGATGTTGAGTGCCTCAGTTGAGAGTTCTGAGCAGTGCTTGCAAGACTGTCTGAAGCTTATTTGCACCTGCTGCAGCTTCACTAGGTCCGGCGGAACTTTTTGCCTTTTCCTTTCTGCTTCTTTTCCTACAATGCGTTTCATCTGAAGACACGACCAGGTCCCTGAATGTGTGCAGGGGGACGCTATTGATTGAATGAAAATGGCGGCTTGACACAAAGCTGACTCAAGCGTTACTGTTGGTGCTATACAGACAAAAATTGGTTTTCAGTTTGTACATTCTTCAGGTTTTTTTTTTCCATCCAAGTCTGATTGAGAGTTTGTAGAAAAATGGCTTCAGATTTTCCACATACTACTCTTCAACATTCTTCCTAAATGTAACAATGTTAAACTCACTAGGAGAACGGCTGTTTCTGTTTCCTTTCAAAATGCTGCCAACAATATTTTCTGAATGGAAGACACCATCTTGTAGCATAAAGGGCCGAAAGGGGTTCTGGTCTGGCCGATGGTTGGTGGAGACATTTTGACTATATCTTGGACCTGCCCGGCCTCGCCCAAAATGGCGCCGGTATAAATGGGACTCGTAACTCCTTGCCCGCAAATGTATATCTAGAAAATGTTATTGTAAGTGGCCCTGTTCTATTTTAATTACAAAATGTATGTCTACCGATTCCGCAACTGTTAGACACCTTAGTTCTTGCAACCTAATGGCCCGCTCGTTACGTTCCTCTACAGTGTAAATGTCTCCTCATCATATACGATTTCAGTTTGCTCCGTGGCCGGCCCACGTGGTTATAGGCCCGTATTTGTATACTGACATTTTCACAATAAAGGTTTTTAAAACAAAACACGGTAGTAGTATTTACATTGGTAAAGTTTTTACTTTTAGTCACTGTTTTCGAATCAGTAAAAGGCAAGTGAAATAAAGCAGTCCAATTACATGACGGATAAAAGGTATAATATGTAGGAACGCAGTAAAGATAAATGGTCAAGGGCAGTTGTGTTTTTCATGTCTGCAACATAAAGTGATCGATAAGAATCTGATAATCAGGCGTATCGGCGACTAAGACAGCAGGCCGAATCTCTTTTACTCAACGGCTCCGTCATGGAAGGAAGAAACGCCCTTTTTCTCGAAAAAGGAATATATTTTACTTGCAAGACAGTTGTAAATTTTCCGGGAAAGTACATTAGCCTGGAATATTATAACATATGTTTGAAAAAAAAATATTGTTCGAAAACAATAAAAAGCGTAATTTTTAGGTCATATGACCAAGCTTTTCATCATTAAATTAACAAAAGTAAAATGAACCAATGAAAAGTTTTATTAACAAGTCACATGACCTGTTATGCTTACGTTACGCGCTGCGCGCCGCGCCTCGGATCACTTCCGGGTGCGCTAACGCGGCGTGTCATAAAACGCATTACGCGACAACGTAGGTCAAGAATATAGTCTAAATGTCTCCACCAACCAGCGTTCAGAACACAACCCCTTTCAGCAGTCCAAAAAGTTCTGTTAAATGACAACAGAGGGGACAGGCAACAAGAACCATCAGTCAAAGAGGGGAGGGCAAGTTCTTCTCTTCCGGGTCATGTTGGGGCGCTACCGGAACTGATCGAATTGGTAGTCTATAGTGTTTCTGGATGTTTCAGACTAAAGCTGGCGTCAGCATGAGACCACTACCATCTCGTAGCTCCGTCGTGGCCATTCCACGAGCAATCATGGCAGTCGCTCCCCACCAGAAGCCTGCGGGAGTCGGAGGCCCCCAAGACTTTTGTAGAATCTTCACGGCTGAGGGGACGCTTTTCGAGAATGGGACCCAAGCCCTATCAGGGAAGCGTCCGAGTTCCAAGGTGTCCCAGGGCCATTTTAGTGGGCCAGGCCCAAAACCGAAGAGCCGGCCGCCATTTTGAGAGTCCTGTGGCAGCCGCCTATCGCTGCACCGCAAGAGCGGGCGCAACTCAACTACATGGTGAGCGAGACGCTGTAGTCGCAAGAGCGGGCGGTAAACAGCTGAATGGCGGAAGAGGCACAGTGTAGCAAAAGCGGGCGGAATGGCAACTAAAACGATAAAGGGGCGCCCCACTACAGCTTGTCTTCAGGTCAAACGGATTGTGGGACAAGGTCCAGAATTGAAGAGTCATCAAAAGGCAAAAAGTTCCGCCGGACCCCGGGAGCCGGACGCCTATGTCGGGGGCGATCTCAGGCTACACCAGTGCTATAAGACTTGGGGAGGGTGTCGGAGCCAAGCGTCTTCTCCGAGTCCATGGCCATCACACCGCCCCTCAGGGGCCTCCGTCAAGCTGTTTAGGAAGGTAACATATCACATTGTTTTCTAATGCAGTCAGGTCCACAAACGACACTCACTTACTTTGAGAATAGTGAAGCTGCAGTAGGTGGAAATAAGCTTCAGACAGTGTTACAAGCACTGCTCAGAACTCTTAACTATGGCACCCAACATCCAGAACTTATGCTATTTGAGAATGACAGTGACATCGAAGCATCTCAGGGACCAAAACCATTAACGTACTTTCACGTATGAAAATCTTACTTGGGGAGGGGGCAGGAGCGAAGCGCCCCCTCCCAGTCAGCGCCACCACACCGTATGTTGAAAATCTGAAGCCATCGTTCTACAAAGTCAACCAAACTTGGATTGAAAAATCTAGAAAAATGTACAAACTGAAAACCAGTTTTGGTCTGCATAGCATCAGTAGCAACGCTTGAGTCAGCTTTGTGTCAAGCCGCTATTTTGATTCAACAAAGCACAGGCATTGAAAAAGGCTGAAATTCAGAACTCTAAACTATGGCACCCAACATCCAGGAGCTTGCCATCCGGATCTTGGAGCCTTGTGCTGTTTTCGATCTATTCACACATCGGTCCACTACTGACATCATCTTATAAACCAACGTTATGTAAATAGTTTTTTAATAAAATGTTTTACCCTGTTTCTTTGCTGGTGTGTTGTCTATATTTTTAATATTTGCATAGGGTTTGTCGTTATTTTGGGCGGGATGGGTGACGGAGCCGAGCTGTCTTGCAGCCCTCATGGTGTGGAGCTCAGTTCATCTCACTATTTTCGTATTTCTCATGAAGGGTTGTTCCTAATATTTCTATTTTAGCGAGGTCAAAAAGAGATCCAATTAGTGGCCTACTGATTTTGCTCGATTACTTTTATTTTTTTTACACGATTTTTCACTATCTGCAAAGACTAAACAGAGTATTGCGACTTTGTGCTTGTTTGTAAATAGAGAATGATCCAAAGAGAACCAATTCTAAAACAGTAAATGCTTGGACAACAATCAATCAAATGGAGAGACAAGGAGGCACGACGGATTACAACGGGGGTAAAGGCCTGCGTTAACTACCCTTCAGTATCTGCAAAGAGAGAGTACTACTAAGACAAAAGAGGGGAGGGGGGGGGTGCAGCATTCAAAGCACATCAGCGTGCATAAATACGAAAATGTTTTTATCTATCACGTACTTGACATTTTAAAGCTTTTCATATTTGCTATTAAAAAACCAATGAAATTCACAGAAAAAACCATAGGTTAGAAAAAACCATTGGTTTTAGGCCATATATAGTTAGGAATTAGCATTTACAAAACCTTATTTTACTCGCATAAAACCATTGAAATTCCATATATAGTTAGAAGCGCTAACTATATATCGCGCACCCGCAATCCACTGCTGATGATGTCACATATTACATCATTCATGACATGGTCAGTGACATCACTGATGACATCACTGATGACATCTCAAATGACATCACTGATGACATCACTGATGACAACTCAAATGACATCACTGATGACATCTCAAATGACATCACTGATGACATCACTGATAACAACTCTAATGACATCACTGATGACATCTCATTTGTCATCACTGATCACATCACTCATGTGATAATACAATGAACCTCTTCAGACTCTAATATAACCTTACATACACTCAGTATAAACAGACACTCACAGACTGTCACTCATCCATGGAGTTACTCACACACCTAGTCAGTCATGCAAAGAATCAATCACACCTCCATTTCCTCAACTATACAGTTATACACATCTTACTTATTCAAACATATAATAACACATATTCACTCTCTTATATAATCCCTGATACAAGCTCACAGTGATCGATACAGCCACTCACACATTCACTGGCTCTTATGTTCAGTTATTTATATATCTCAACTCTCACATGTATTGTGTTTTACATACGTACTTACTTGCACATGTAGCAATGAGAAATCCATTCACTCACCAACACACCCATGCACAGTCAACCGCCCATATAGCTGTTTCCACATGCACTCTTGAACTCATACTCCTAGTGAATCAACTGCTTACACATCTATGCACAGAGTCACGCACCTCCCAGCCACCCACACACACACTCAGCCTCCCATTCAAATACTTGGGCAACCAATCAATAACCCATATGGCCACTCTTATAGCTACTGATCAACACATGCAGCAGCTTACACAACAACAAACATACTGATGCACAAATTAAGACAGTTTAGTCACTAACCCATGCACTCAGTGAGACACATTTAATCACTCACTCATACAGTCAGTCATGCACCTACTAAATTCTTCTTCCAGACACTTATACATCCACTCATTCTTCAATATGTAAAACATATTTAAACTTTACAGACACATACAATCACTGGATGTTGTGATCAGTGATGTCATCAGTGATGTCATTTGAGATGTCATCAGTGATGTCATCAGTGATGTCACTGACCATGTCATGAATGATGTAATATGTGACATCATCAGCAGTGGATTGCGGGTGCGCGATATATAGTTAGCGCTTCTAACTATATATGGAATTTCAATGGTTTTATGCGAGTAAAATAAGGTTTTGTAAATGCTAATTCCTAACTATATATGGCCTAAAACCAATGGTTTTTTCATTGAATTTTCAAGGTTTTGTAAATGCAAATTCCTAACTATATATCCACTATAACCTATGGTTTTTTCTGTGAATATATATATATATATATATATCCGCACTGTCCTTCTCACTGCGCCAGTCTGCAATCACCGACCCCACACAGGAAAGAACAGGAAGACCCAGAGTGCAGGTGAGTTTAGTTTATTCAATAGTACACCACGGCAGCATAACGTTTCGGCCTGCACAGAGGCCTTGGTCACATGGCGCACTGAAAGAGGTGCAAGAAATTTAAAGGGCACATTCACAATAGAGGGAGACATTTGATTGGTGGATTTAAATGCAGTGGGAGTGTTTACAAACTGCAACAAAAAAGAATGTCTGCAATTGCACTAATTAAGACGGGGAAACTTATGTCAAAGGATAGGTAAGCCCTGGTAAATTAATCACTGTATAAATACATTTGCGTTTACCGACCTATTGTGTAAGTCCAGTCAAAATAATTAATTGATATTTATACTTAGACAGTGGGCAAACGAGGTATGTACAACATGTAATACACATATTTACATAAAGTGCAAGCGGCAAAAGTCTATCAGATGTCAGTATGATAGAGTCATTAAAAAGGCTGACAGCATAAATGCTAACAATACATATAAATACAATGCACCATATCACAGTTGGACCACATATTTAAAATATGTACAGTATATTTAATATATATACATCTATAAACATCATACATGAAAAACCCCTACCCCAAATTGCTGATGAAATGTCAGATTAAACTAAATTATAATAGACTTTACGGCCGGCTATTCAGGGCTCTATTTTATGTACCTATTTATATGTCCCCCCACTTTTTCCAAGAAAAGTCCAATTCCAACACCAATCACCCATCACTGGTGTGAATGCTACAAAGAAAGTGAAAAAAATAAGTGCAACATACTTTTTTTCTCAAATTTACATTAAAAGTTACAGTGACATTTGTTTTCTTAGACAAGTAGCAACCAACAAACTGCCTTGTGATGACCTAGTGTGTTAATTCAGAAATAGTCATTTTTGTAAGTTTGGGCCGACACTGCTATATGATCTTACAGGTGACAAAACGAACAGGAATTGGCAACGCCCAATCACTATCCTAACGGGGGAGGGGCAGAGATACTGCAAGAGAGCTGTTCCGATATGTGAAATTCACAGACAAGTGTGAAAATCCTCTGTGGAATTAAGACCATTGGGGCTCTTGCTATCCATCTCCAGGATGTATCTGGTCTCGAGTGCCCTCAAGATCCCTTCCCGGTTGCCTCCCCTCCTAAGTGGACCTACCGAGTCAATAGCATAATATTTAAGGAGACCACTGTTGTTGCCATGGAACTCCTTAAAATGTCGTGCAACCGGGTAGGTGGTGTCATTGGTATTGATGGCTCTAATATGCTGGAGAACCCTTTTGTGGACCTGCAATTTGGTGCTGCCAATATACTGCAGGCCACATGGGCACTCCAGCACATACACCACATACTCCGATTTGCACGTAAGTTGCTTGTTAATCTTACGGGGTGCCAATGAAAAAGCCGTCAGGAACTCAGTTTTATTGAGCCCCTGAGAGCAAGCTTTGCAGCTTGAGCACTTCCTAAACCCTCGACTGGCAGCCAGCCAGTTTTTGGGTGGTATTACCTCAGGGCTAGACTTAACTAGCGCATCCTGCAACGAGAATGCCTTCCTGTAAGCAATAGCTGGTTTGTTAGGCATGTGCTCACCAATAACTGGATCAAGTTTGATGAGATTCCAGTATTGGTTGACAATCTTTCTAAGCGCCCCGTGCTGACTATTGTAGGTCCAGATAAGTCTGATTGGGGACTCTTTGTTCGCTGCCATAGTTTTCTGCTCTTTCCTGTGGGTCAGTGCTTGGGTACGTGACAGAGCATTGGCTTTTCTAATAGCTGTATTGATAAGCTGCTCGCTGTATCCGCGAGCAAGGAATCTTACTTTGCTTGCAGCCTGTGCACTTTTGCAGTGGGAGTCCGTGCTACACACCCTACGGATTCTAAGCATCTCCCCATAGGGGATGCTTCTAATCAAATGTGGGGGGTGATGACTTCCCGCATGCAAGATTGTGTTGCCCGATGTGGGCTTCCTGTACAGCTTAGTTTCAAGTCTGCCCTCACTGACCTCTAATGTGATATCAAGAAAGTGTGCCACCTGTTGGCTGATATGAGACGTGAAAGACAAATTGAATGAGTTGGAATTTAAGGTTTCAATGAAGCTGACTGCCTCTTCTCGTGTTCCACGCCACACCAAAAGTATATCATCGATATACCTGTACCATCTGATGATATGACGGGTACAGGTGTCATGGTGGATGCCTCTGAGGACCTGTCTCTCCCAATACCCCATGTGGAGACAGGCGTAACTAGGAGAGAAACAGGCCCCCATGGCAACACCCCTGACTTGCTGGTAATATCGATGAAGGAACATAAAGTAATTGTGGTGCAGACAGAAACTAATCATTGTTAGCAACATTCTATTGTGCTCAACCAACTCCATGGGTCGTCTGCCCAGGAAAAACTCTACAGCTCTGAGCCCATCTGCATGCACTATACTTGTGTATAACGACGACACATCAAGTGTAATCAGCCAGTAATCATTCTTCCACTCAAAACCCTCCAACTTCCTCAACAAATCACTCGAATCCTGAATATATGACTCTAGTGATAAAACATGCTCTTGGAGGAACAAATCAATATAAATGGTGGCTTTTTCCAACAACCCCCCGCACGCCGATATGATGGGTCTACCTGGCGGCTTTGTTGCATCCTTATGCACCTTAGGAATTAGGTACAATACTGGGGTTACAGGGTGGTCATTTTTCAAACATTTTAGCTCATCCATACTGAGCAGTCCACTGGAGCGCCACCCCATTAGTAGAGAGTGAAAGTCTGATTGTGCCTTCTTTAGTGCAGTGAGGTCGCAATGTCTGTAGCAATTTGGGTCATTGAGCTGTAGGTAAGCTTCCTCCATATATTGAGTTCTTGGCCAAAGCACAATATTGCCACCTTTGTCAGATTGTCTGACAATTATATTTCCATCTGCATGCATTTTGGTGATCAATTTCCGATACTCATTGTTATCTTGATGTTTTCGATGGTTAGCTTTCAACGTCTTCATATACAGTGCCTTGATCTGTTTGACGGCAGCATCCTGAAATATGTCGATGTTATCATAGGGGGTTATGGGAGTAAACGTGGACCGTGGTTTCAGATCACTAAGGCCACCAGTGTGAGTACTCCCCTCATTCTGCGTGCTTTGTGAATTCGAGGCATCTGTACGCAAGTCCGCCAAGTCCTGCATCAACGGGATGTCATGTACTGCCAGTCCTCGAGTGGTAGGTTCCAAACCTGGCCTTTTAGCCGACCCCCGTGACTTGCTGTTAGTAAAATGCTTCTTAAGTCTCAGCTTACGCGTAAATTTAAAAAGATCTATTCTAGTGTCCGCATAGTTGAGACTGCTTGGAGGGCAGTATGATAATCCCTTGGACAGGATGCCTATTTCAACGTCAGAAAAAACAGTGTTGGTCAAGTTAATGACAGAAAGACCATTGTCCGGTGTTAGATGGCCGCTACTAGGTGCTGTGCTGATTACTTCTTTTTGGTTGTGTTCCAACGTTTGTAATTTCGCTTCTTGGGTTTTTCGTTTGGCGCTGCATTTTCTGCGCTCTCGTCGTTTTTGGTTTGAGCTTTTTCTGGTAGTGGGTTGCGAGGACGCAGGGTCTCGCGCCTGTCCTGCCTGCCTGTTATATATATATAACAGAAAAGTTCCCACAGAAGAAGATATTATATATATATATATAGTTCTCGCTCCACTGCACCTTGCCAGTGCACTCTCGGATGGGTGCTTTGATCGCGGAGTTGCGACCTCGAAATTCAATAGCTGCTTCACTTCTCGTTACATCAATTAGAAGAAAGAGCATTCACGGGGGTTCCTTTTTAGTTCTCGCTGGTACTGCATCCGAAGGATGCGTCCAGCTGGAGACTTATAGCTGCCCGTCTCGGGGGAATGAGGGACAAGAGGGTGTCACGAGCTTTTCTGCCGGATTTGGGTGCGCGAACGCGCATGTCGGCTCCGTCCACATTCTGAGCAACATGCGTGCGCATACACAGACAGACACTCGCTCGCTCACATGCGTGCGCATACACACACAGACAGACACTCGCTCGCTCACACACACACCCCCTCCCCCCCCCACAGTCATCGGCCTCTTTTAAACACACACACACGCATATACACACACGCATACACACAGACTCCAAGACACATACACACACGCACGCTCACACACATACAGAGCCCCCCGCCGCCGCACGCGAACACACACATGACCCCCGCCCTCGCAGCTCAGCAACAAGGCGAAGCCCCACTCACCGGCTTCCTTGGTGCAGCGGCTCTCCTCTCATCGGCAGCTGCAGGGCTCCTCTATGCCGGTTACCACGGGCTCTCCCTCACTCCTAGGAGCCTCGTGGAAGGTGCCGGCAGCAGGACTCTTCCTCCCTCCATCTCAGGGCGAGTGCACCGGGGCACAGGGTAGGCTCCTGCCTGCTCCGGTGCTCAAAACAGCCGCGGCTCTTCCGTGGGAGGAGGTGTAGGCTCCCGCCCTCCTACTTCCGGTTTCCGGTTGTCCCGCCCGGCCTGCCTGACTTCCTGGTCACAGGCCGGCGGCGATGTTCGGTTTGTCCCGGGCTGCGGCGGTGATGCGGGGGGACGGGTGCATTAACAACGGAGCTTCCTTACCGGTATCTGAACCCGCGCTCCGTACCGTGCGTTAACCCTCGGAGTACCGTGTGATAATTAACACCTCTGTGCATTCTCCACACATATCTTTACAGCGAGAGCCTTACCCCGCAGAACTATCTCATACGCGGATAGGTGGGATAGCTGAGCGGGTTGAAGTCTCTACTGCAGGTTCGTTATTGTGGGCAACATCGTTTTTAACTCTTCGGCAGCCAATACAAAGAGTGACACCTTTATTTACAGTGCTAAGAAGCCGAAGGGGACAGGTTCAAATAAAAACACCAGTGCGTGTGCGCCGCGTGCACTTGGACGTGTTTATAGAGTGAGCGATAAGGGTTACTGGCCACTTTACACAAGGGTGCAAACGCGAGCAGGGCTGGATGCAGAAGGAAGGGGGGAGGCACACTGGACCCTCAGTGCTGCTCTCCCGACCTCCTGTGCTGCTCTCCTGGTCCTCTGTGCTGCTCTCCCGACCTCCTGTGCTGCTCTCCTGACCCTCTATGCTGCTCTCCCGACCCCCTGTGCTGCTCCCCTGGCCCTCTGTGCTGCTCTCCCGACCCTCCCCCCCACACGTGCTGCTCACCCGAGACCCACAATGCTTCTCTCACCTGGCCCCCTGTGCTGCTCCCCTGGCCCTCCGTGCTGCTCTCCCGACCCCCTGTGCTGCTCCCCTGGCCCTCTGTGCTGCTCTCCTAACCCTCTGTACTGCTCACTTGAGTCTCTCTGCTGCTCTCCCGACCCCTGTGCTGTTCACCCGACCCACTATGCTTCTCTCACCTGGCCTTCTGTGGTGCTCCCCTGGCCCTATGTCCTGCTATTCCAACCCCCTGTGCTGCTCTCCTGACCCTCTATGCTGCTCTCCTGACCCCCTGTGCTGCTCCCATGGCCCTCTGTGCTGCTATCCCAACCCCCTGTGCTGCTACCTTGACCCTCTATGCTGCTCTCCCGACCCCCTGTGCTGTTCCACTGGCCCTCTGTGCTGCTCTCCTAACCCTCTGTACTGCTCACCTGAGTCTCTGTGCTGCTCTCCCGACCCCCGTGCTGTTCACCCAACCCTCTATGCTTCTCTCACCTGGCCTTCTGTGCTGCTCCCCTGCCCTATGTGCTGCTATCCCGACCCCCTGTGCTGCTCTCCTGACCCTCTATGCTGCTCTCCCGACCCCCTGTGCTGCTCCCATGGCCCTCTGTGCTGCTATCCCGACCCCCTGTGCTGCTCTCCTGACCCTCTATGCTGCTCTCCCAACCTCCTGTGCTGTTCCACTGGCCCTCTGTGCTGCTCTCCTAACCCTAAGTACTGCTCCCATGGCCCTCTGTGCTGCTCTCCAGACCCCCTGTGCTGCTCACTTGGCCCTCGGTGCTGCCCTCCTGACCCTCTGTGCTGCTCATCTGCGCCTCTGTGCTGCTCTCCTAACCCTCTGTACTGCTCACCTGAGTCTCTGTGCTGCTCTCCCGACCCCCCCCCTCCGTGCTGCTCACCCGAGACCCCCAATGCTTCTCTCACCTGGTCCCCTGTGCTGCTCCCCTGGCCCTCCGTGCTGCTCTCCCAACCCCCTGTGCTGCTCCCCTGGCCCTCTGTGCTGCTCTCCTAACCCTCTGTACTGCTCACCTGAGTCTCTGTGCTGCTCTCCCGACCCCCGTGCTGTTCACCCAACCCTCTATGCTTCTCTCACCTGGCCTTCTGTGCTGCTCCCCTGCCCTATGTGCTGCTATCCCGACCCCCTGTGCTGCTCTCCTGGCTCTCTATGTTGCTCTCCCGACCCCCTGTGCTGCTCCCATGGCCCTCTGTGCTGATATCCCGACCCCCTGTGCTGCTCTCCTGACCCTCTATGCTGCTCTCCCAACCTCCTGTGCTGTTCCACTGGCACTCTGTGCTGCTCTCCTAACCCTCTGTACTGCTCACCTGAGTATCTATGCTGCTCTCCCGACCCCCCCGTGCTGCTCAACCGAGACCCTCTATGCTTCTCTCACCTGGCCCTCTGTGCTGCTCTTTTGACCCTCTATACTGCTCACCTGGCAGTCTGTGCTGCCCTCGTGACCCTCTGTGCTGTTCCCCTTAGTCTCTGTGCTTCTCTCACCCGGCCCTCTGTGATACTCACGGGCCCTCTATACTGCTCTCCCGCCCCCCTGCAAGCTCACCTGGCCCTCTATGCTGCTCACCTGAGCCTCTGTGATACTCACCGGACCCTCTATGATGCTCTCCCGACCCCCTGAGCTGCTCACCTGGCCCTCGGTGCTGCCCTCCTGACCCTCTGTACTGCTCACCTGTCTCTGTGCTGCCCTCCTGACCCTCTGTACTGCTCACCTGTATCTGTGCTGCCCTCCTGACCCTCAGTGCTGCCCTCCTGACCCTCTGTGCTGCTCATCCGACCCCCTGTGCTGCTCTCCTGACTCTGTGCTGCTCTCCTGACCCTGTGCCGTGCTCCTCACCCCCTGCTGCTCACCAGCTGTACGTTCTGCTTCTTAGTCCCTGTGCTGCCCCTTACTCACTCCAGACCCAGTGGTGGTGTGGTGTCTCCTTCCCTTCTAATATATGTGTGTTATTCCTTATTTTTCTCTCCAAGGATTCGTACTTTCTCTCCCCCCATCCCTCTTCCTCTTCATCCGCTTTCTTCCTCCCTCCACTTTCTTCCCTCCTTCGTGGTACTTTCCTTGGGTGTCTCTCCCAATCTCCGCCTCTTGCTTCTTCCCTCCCTGGCTCTTTCCTTCCTTCCCTCCGCTCCCTGCAGTGCCACTTCCCCCCCCCCCCCCCACCCCCCTCTCAGCCTTTCCTATCCTGGTTCACGCATCCTGGAGCCTCGGAGCGCGAGTGATAAGATGTCCTGTCTGAGCGCGGCCGAAAGCACGAGTGGGAGCGCGGCCTCCAGCCCTCTGGGGGTGGGGGCAGGACCACAGGCTCTGTAGCACAGCCATAGACAGGCACTGTACCCTAGATAGAGACCGGCACTGTACCCTGGATAGAGACAGGCACTGCACCAGAGCCATAGATAGGCACTGTACCACAGCCAGGCACTGTACCCCAGCCAGAGACTGGCACTTTACCACAGCTAGAGACAGGCACTGCACTACAGCCAGAGACAGGCACTGTACCACAGCCAGAGACAGGCACTGCACCAGAGATAGGCACTGCACCGCAGCCAGACACATGCCTTTACCACAGCTAGAGACTGGCACTTAACCACAGCTAGAGAAAGGCACTGTACCCTAGATAGAGACAGACACTGTATCCAGCTACAAGCAGACACTGTACGTCAGCTAAATACAGGCACTGTACCACACACAGAGACAGGCACTTTACTCCAGCTAGAGACAGGCACTGTACCCTAGATAGAGACACTGTACCCTGGATAGAGACAGGCACTGTACACCAGCTAGAGACAGGCACTTTACTACAGCTAGAGACAGGCACTGTACCCCAGCTAGAGACAGGCACTGTACCACAGCCAGAGACAGGGACTGTACCACAGCCAGAGACAGGCACTGTAACACATTCTCAACTGGCCCACTTTACACGTAGTGTCTGATTACTACATATAGCAGTATGATTTCAGTGGATTGCACAAGTGCAGCACCTGGGTGGACCCCCCAGACCTGTGTGCATATACAGTCTGATTTTTTTATTTTTTTATTTTTGTGGGTGTGTTGTCGTCCAGCTACATCTTGTGGCCCACAGGCTCATGTATTTGGAGTTTGATCTTTTCTTGGTTGTTTCTCTACAATTCCTGGACTAACCCCTAGAAGATATTCTATAACGGTTTGTTCAAATCATATTACTTTGGTTTGATTCCTGCCAAGTTTGGATGGACTCCTAAAGTAGACACTATATCTTGTTGTATATTACTAATTAGTATAGGTTTATAATTCACCACACTTATGTGGAAACAGAACATATACTGCAGCTGATGCAATACTTTAGATTCAAAGGTAGCGCCTTCCCATCTGGGCAGCTCCATATGCACCATAATCAATGGGTTAAAAAAATTACATTTCACAAACCAATCCGGACCACCTAAGATGGGAAGTATCTGTAGGTGTGATTGGCTCGCCTCATTCTTTATCGCATCCGTTCTTTGGCACAGCTAAATACTTATAGTGCATGATCTGAGCAGTCTCTGCCATACAGGCAAGCCATCAAATCATTTCTCCCAAAGAGCTCACACACCATCCACCCATGCACCAGCATCTCATGCTTAACTGTTCTATCCCTCACTCCTTTTAGGTCTTGCTGGTACTGCATCCGAAGGATGCGTCCAGCTGGAGACTTATAGCTGCCCGTCCCGTATTTGCAATGCAATAGGTCTCACTTTTGCGAGAGTTTAAGCTATTAGCATTGTATATGACAATGCCTTTTATTTATGTTTAAAAGCAAAAACATAAATAAAAGGCATTGCCATTTACAATGCCAATAGCTCTAACTTTAATAATGCGAGACCTATTGCATTGCAAATGCTTGTTACAGAATCCATTCATGTTTATTCGGAGAGACAAGCATGACGCGTTTCGGCATCCACCTTAATCTAATGTTTGAATTCAAACATTAGATTAAGGCGGATGCCGAAACGCGTCATGTTTGTCTCTCCGAATAAACATAAAAGGATTCTGTACAAAGGAACCCCCGTGAATGCTCTTTCTTCTAACTGATGTGAGGAGAAGTGAAGCGGATATATATATATATATATATATATATATATACATCAATCACTATTTACAACTTTCCCCTTCCATCCATTTTAAACCCATTTTATGAGTCAGGAAAAAAATTACTGACTCCTATAATGGGTATAGTACATTGCAAAAAGCATTGTTGCAGTCGCAAACTCTGAATCAGAGTTTGCAACGACAAAGTAATTACATCGGAACTATACCTCACATAAAGAACTTTGCTTTTACAGAACAATCATGGCAATACACCAAATTTGCAGTTATTAGGAAGGAATCACCATTCTCGGTTACTATTTTGAAGGATCCTTCATCTCCCTATTTTCACCGGGTTAATTTCTAATTGAGGTAGTCTCATCCTAGTCCAGTATGTCGACCTGATGCTAAATGTTTGCATGTTCTGTCATTTTCCTAAGGATTCTGCAAGAACGACAAGAACCATGATGTGAGGCTGAAGATTGAGGTGATGCGCTTGCGGAGTGCCTCCAGCAAGAATGGGCAAAAGGTGGGTGAAGCCTTCTTTGCCATTTATCCTCGCACCAATCAGCCTCGGATCAACCTGCTGGCTGGGAAAAATGAGGACCTCTATCGCTATGGAAACATCATGGCACTTCTACGGGTGCGCAATGAAGAGCTGGCAATGCATTGTGGGAGGCTGGCATACACTGTTTCCTTCCATGAGCACCGCCCACCAAAGGCTCGACCGCCATCGTCCCTTTCAGTTCAAACTGCGCATTGGCCCAACCTTCTGAATCATAGAGGCAAGGAAGAAGTGATGACTGACCGATCCACTACCTCCAAGCTAGAGGTGCCAGCCCCCCAGCCTACACCTACAACGGCCCGTGCCTTGACCCCAGAGGTAAGACATAAAAAGGTTATTTATTCCAGTCAGCCAGTTAGAATATGTGCTAGCCAGGGGAGCAGTTTGGGCAACTCACATCTTCTCCTATTTTGAACAGAATCAAAACCAAGACAAATGGCACAGCTCACAGTGGGACAGTGTATGAAAAACTGTGGGCACCTAAAATAAGGATTATGGAGTATTGGCAAAAAAATAATGTGCACATCCTTCGTCATGGAGTAGCAGAAATTGGTAGTGAAATGGTTTGAAGTGCGCTGTTCAGGAATTCTAGTACTGAATTATCAGTTTAGGTTTTTGGGTAAAGAATGAGGAGCACCAGAAAACCCATGGGGCATATTTCCAAGCAATAGCGATAATTATCTCTATTGCTTGGTTAGCGGGAAAAAAATATCGCCGAGCACCGAGGATTTTTACCGCTGAGATACCTTGATATTATCAAGGTTTATCTCAAAAGCGGTAAAAATCCTGCAAAATGCATGAATATCGCTGAAAAATCAGCGATATTCATGCATTATCGTGACAATGCTCTTAGCCATGTTATCCACCTTCCATTCGATAACATGGCTAAGAACTTCTTTTAGCAGGCGTTAGCTTTTGGAGATATTCGCGCTTAGTGCGAATATTTCCAAAAGTTGTTAATAGGAGTTAGAGATGTTAGCGACTGTTTTCAGTCGCTAACATCTTGGCACGCCCACTTTGCATGTCATTAGCGGCAATTATCGCTGACATGCAAAGTGGGCCCCTAAATGCCCGCTATCGCCTACAAGCTGTCACTAACTGGTGCTAGCAACAGCTTGGTAATAGGGCGATAAAATTATCGCCGCATTAGCGGGAAAAAGTCCCGCTAATGCAGCGATAATGCCCTTGGTAATATGCCCCCATGTGTCCGTATCATTTATAAAAAAAACAACGTGCATTTGGGTTCAAGAATGTAGTTCACTGAAAGATACAGGTTTAAGCCCAAAACTGAAATATTAGGGGTGATGCAGATGATAGATCTGAATTGTGTTAGCAGAGCGGATCTTCATGGTAATTACTGGACTATAGAGTCCTATTGAAGGGCAGAATGGAGATGTTTGATGTGCACTACATATGATTATTGGGAGCTCTGCAAGTCAGGACTGTACTCTGTGACTGTTATGTGTGGGTACTAGTATTGTAATATTGACAGTATTGCGTGTAACACACCCCTGAAACGATTGTGTGTAGCTGTATGTGGCATCCAAACACCGAGGTACTGGACTGTGCTGATTGTCATGAGGCAAGTTCCTCACCAGTACTGCACATAGGGTTCTAATACTTTAATCTGAGGGTCTGCATCAGGTCCCAAAAGAGGAGACACAGTGGAAGGGTGGAAAAAGGAGGCTCCAACGATTGAAATGGAGGCTCCCAGTAGAGTCTTTTTGAAAATCCTTTCTTTTCGAATATATCCCCAACTTTTCCTTAGATATTTCTTCTTCTCCCTGCTCCAGGTAAAGAATGAACTGCCCCCTGCTGTAAGAGCGGAAACTCCCTCTCCAGACCCTGTCCTGAAGGCTTCCTCTCCTGAGCCTCCACGTGGTCCATCTCCAGAGCCAGTGGGGACCCATCGTAGACGGCTACCCAGTGATGCCAGCTTTCACCTTTCCACGCCGGGCTACAGTCCAGAGCCAGACCCCAACATACATCATCATGTAAGTAAGAGAAGTTGCATGTTTCATTGGCTGCGTCTTAAAGGCGTCCATCTTGAAAGGTTCGCTTACAGTGCGTGGTCTAACAAATGCATCTGTGATCAAATAATATGTGTTTATAACACCACGACGCAATGTGTCTCTTTATTTCAATCTTGCAGGTTATTTTTCGACCGGGCTTTCTCTTTATGTCCGTGATGTCCTACCTTTCTCGCCCCTCTTCTTTCTCCTATTTCTTTTTCATCCATTATCAGGGTACGTGAGTTCACAGGTGTAGTCAGAGAGTGATTGCATTGACCTGAACTCCAGTATCTGGCAGCCCAGTCAACGCCTGAGATGTAAATCTGCAGCGGGGGCGGAGAGGTGCTTTACTTTCAATCTGTTCAATGGCTGCAGGTCACAGGCGCCATTTTGCCCTGACCCGGGTAAACAAGCCAAAGGATATATACAGGGCTCGAGTCAGGGTACCATGCGGGTGGACGGGGTCCCCCCACTTATTTTACCGGGTGGACGCCGTTCCCCTTGCCCAAAAGCTGGCCGCATTGAGCATGTCCAATTCCGACAAGCAGACTGCTGAAAGGAACTCGTCACAGCACATACTAAACCACACCTGCGCATCGATGCGGCGCAGGAAGTGGGTTGTACGGAAGAAATAAGTCCACTGGTAATAGACCCCCACCAGGAACATATTGACAGAAGTTCAGCACTTGTCCTTCTTCGCTCTTCCAGCTGACTGGTAGCATGAACTGCACATTACTTCAGACACTATAGACACAGACAGCAGACACTAGATACAAAGGCACTGCTCACGTATTGACGCAGTAAGCAATATATCTGGGTAAAAGGTATCTCAAACGGAGATTTATTATTACACATCGACACACATTGGGATACATTACAAGTAGAAATGATCAGTCCATCCCTGCCTTTATAAGCTACATTCCACAGTGTGTTAACGTGGCCCGCCCAAGTGAACCGGGTCTCCCTGTAATACGAGGACACTACCTTTCGTGACGACACTTCCTGTCGTGACGTCACTTCCAGTGACACCACCTAACTTGGAGCATCCCCCCCACTTCTTTTTTTAGGACTTGTGCCCTGGATATATATGCTAAAAAGTAACTTGTGGGAAGGCTTGCGTTAGCTTAGTGTCAACAGCCATGATATGGGTGAATCCTGGTCTCACCTTCCTGAAACAGAAAAACAGAAAGTGCCTTGACAGCAAACCTCAGCTGAAGCAGTCCAGTGAGTTTGTGTTTTTTTTATGAATCTGCAACAACGCCTCTTGTGGCAAAGAGTGATGAACTACCAAGCCAGTATCGAGGAATTCAGAAACATTTCCTAGAAAAGACCTGATAATGCTTTTCAGGTATTCACTATCCTATCAACGAGACTCTGTCAGTCTTTATTATTCGAAATTAAAAAGAAACAGTTGAGTTGTTTTTCAGTTCAGTATTGATCATAAAATAATTATTTCACTAGTATGTCAAATTCAAATCAACCCTGCAGCATTTTTATTGTAGATGTTTCATTATCAAAGTAATTTTGATAGGATAACAGCAAACATATTTGCTTTCATACATCAGTAAATGTTCTCATTACTGCACATAGAACTACAAAGCAAGAATACAGACTTGTGTAAAATACAAAGTATAGTCTCATAACCAAACTGTAACAGAAGCGGTGTTTTGCAGACCTAGTAAGTAAAGGAGCAGTGGCCATTGAGTGTGTGGCTTATACAAGTGAAAATCTATATTTCATGATCATTGGATATTAAATTTTAACTCTTCAATTATAGGTCTTTTTCTGAGACACCAATGCAGCAAAATGCCCAAATTAATGAAATAAACTACTATTTTTATTTTCTTTTACTGTAATCTTTTATTGTTATTTTTTATTGACTTGAAATTTAGTCAGTTATCAAGCACCCTTTGAGTCTTACTATTTAAACTGCAGATTTATGTATACATTTATAAAAATTAAAATTAACAGAGGGGTGTTACCAGCAACATGGCCAACTAAGATGCACCTATCGTGAACTCCAGACAACGGAGCTAAATCTGTCTGTAATCCAGCCATTCCGCAGTTCAATGCTGCAGAAAAACCTTATGAGAGTCCTACCGCCTTCAAACTGCGTTCATACAAGCATTTAGTAAGGCTGGTTGAACAGCGATGGCCACGAGTGTGCGAAGCGGAGATGGCCACATTCACATAAGAACATGGCAACCGGTCTGCTCAACACCTAGCAGCAGGATGAAGAAACGGGAGTACCGGGGTTGAAGAGGTGTGGAGCTGATCCTGGCCGTCGGAGATTTGGGCAGATGACAAGGAGTGCGGTGATCCGGACTTTGCTAGACCCTGCGACCTGGCCGAGACTCCATGGCCTTTGATTGCTATGAGGTGGGTCAGCGTTGGAGCACTGTGGCCCAGACACTGCCTTACCATCGGAGGGCTCCCTGGGGCTCTGCGAGGAGATCCAGCTGGAGTGGTGTCCTTGGGGGCCCAGAGGCATGGGCGGGCTGGTTCTTTTCTTGCGGGACTCCTCTAGGGGTACCTGGAGCATCCTGGCCTCCTGTGACGGCCCAAGACTGCGGCCTAGCCTGATCCTGGAGGCGGCCTGGCGGTGTCCGAGCATCACGGAACACCGAGGTGGATGATTGCGGTGCGAGAGTGCCGCCGGCCTTGCGAAACTCGATCCAGTGCTGCCTGCTCCCTGCTCCCTGCTCTTCTCTTTTCCCCCCTTGCTGAGTGGAGGAACCGCAGTGGCCCGCTGCAGGCACCACCTTCCGACTCTTCACCTGCAATGCGACTTTCCCAGAGTTTGCGGGGAGGTAGCTGGCTGAGATATAGGCTGCGCCCCAAATGGTGGGATTGCCTGGTGCCCCAGAGGGAATTATTGACTATCACCAACCTTCACAAGATTTTTGAGAGCGCTGCCAACCAGCTGGGCTGTCCCCCCCACTTACCCTCACATTGGAGTCACTCACATACCTTAGGACACCTATCTGAATGGAGGTGATCTACCCTGCAGCTGATCATCAGTGAGATATGTGCATTGGGGGCCAGTGAAGGGGGATCGTCAAGGCCTCCACTACCTGACAGACACACCTAGTACATATAAATGCCTTGGAACTCCCTCACTGCAGGGGCTTCGGACCGAACTACATTCATCTGCTGTGTTGTGCTGGGTGGCAGCCCACGCAGGTGCTCTGAGGATCCCTATCCTCCATCTCTATGATGGACAGGGCCTACCTCTACTTGGTCGAACGAGGGTCGTGTTTACCTGATTGTTAACCACGGAGATTCGCCATAAGCATGGTGAAGGATAAGGGTCCTAAAGAATCTATGCAAGAATGGTCACACCCCCGGTAGACCAGGAGTAGAGCGCCGCACCTAGCTCAAGCAATGGGGATATACTGCAAGCCATGCACTTCTCCAGAACAGCCCTGGAAAGCAAAATTAGGGGAGTCTGCTCTGGGGTTTCCCTCATGCGACAAGACCTTTGCAGTCTCACAGAAAGAGTGATGGTGGCAGACAAGACTCTCTGAAGTGGAGGCCAGGTGCTAAAGAAGGGAACTGAGAATCAGTGAAAGATCAATTCTGAAGTCTTATGGTGGATTGAAGATGCAGAAATCGGGCCTGCCGCAACAATTTTCGATTTGTCAGTTTTCCAGAGGGGCCAAAGAGTAGCACCACCAATAAATTCCTTACTGCATGGCTGAGAAGTACCTTCTCTGGTGAACCTTTCTCCACATACTTTTAATAGGACAGGCACATAGAACCCTGAGAGGAAAGAACCCAGCAGGGGGGCTCCCCACGTCCCATCATTGTGAAGTTCCTCAACTTCCTAGATAGAGACATGATCATACAAAAGCAAAAGATACACAATTGATGGACGGAATGCAGAACAAATCAAAACATTCACCCCCGTCATGAGATCTGGATTAAATCCATCATTGTTTTGCTCACCATGCCTCCCCAGTTTAGACCAGGCCATATGCAAATCAGTCTTGACCCTGTGCCTCATGGGAACAGTCCAGCCTGAACTGCCAAGCCATGTCCTCCCTGGAACGGAAACAAACATCCTAGGACCGGTTCCGGGGTTTCACCCCTCTTCAGCCAGGAGAATGGCATTGTGAGTAAAAAAACGAAGGATTTAGGCCCAGATCTCTGTACTGGGGGAATGTATGACATTTTTCTACATTTTGTCCACCAACTGTTGTTTTTGCATTTGTTACCCCTAGTGGGACGGGTATGCTCAGATGTGAGTGCCGTGCTCTCCATGCCACTGGAATCAAGCTATCCTGGCTGATGAGTGCTGAAAGCCTGAAACCGGTCCTAGGATGCTTGTTTCCAGTCCAGGGAGGACCTGGCTTGGCAGTTTGGGCAGAACTATTCTCATGGGGCACAGGGTCCAGACTGATTTGAATATGGCTAGGTTCAAACTGGAATGGCATGGTGAGCAAAAAAACTATGGATTTAGGCCCAGATCTCTGTATAGGGGGTGAATGTATGACATTGTTCTGCATTCTGTCCATCAACTGTTGTTTTTGCATTTGTTACCCCGAGTGGGACGAGTATGCACAGACGTGAGTCCCGTACTCTCCATGCCACTGGAATCAAGCAATCCTGCGGATGAGGGCCATAGAATCAAGCTATCCTGGCTGATAAGGGATGAAAGCCCGAAACCGGTCTGAGGATGCTTGTTTCCAGTCCAGGGAGGACCTGGATTGGCAGTTTGGGCTGGACTGTTCCCATGGTGCACAGGGTCAAGACTGATTTGCATATGGCTATGTTCAAATTGGAATGGCATGGTAAGCAAAAAAACGATGGATTTAGGCCTAGATCTCTGTAGTTGGTGAATGTGTGACATTGTTCTGCATTCTGTGCATCAACTGATGTTTTTGCAGTGATCATACGAAAAGCTCCGTGACTTATGATATGAGGGCTCCAGGATCAAGATCTTCCCAGAGAATATATGACGTTATAACGCAATGCATGCTTTTACACTGCATTTTTTACATGTCAACTACCATTACATCAAATGATTTTACAATGCATGCCATTACAACACATTTTTAAAAACTACTGTTACAATGCATTCCATTACAATAGATACCATTACAACGCATAATATCATTAGGGTAACAGTAAGTGTTGGATAGTGTAGGGGCAAAAATTACTATTCCCACTCTAGTGAGTGCAACAGTAGGGTAAGTGTTGGATAGTATAGGGGTAAAAATTACTGTTCCCACTCCAGTGAGTGCAACAGTAGAGTAAGTGTTGGATAGTGTTAGTGTAAACATTACCATTCCCATCTACCCCAATACCCATAGCGACTCTGAAACAAAAAAAGAACCATTACTTACCTTCTAATGCATTGTATTGTCATGCGTTGTAGTGACATGCTTTGTAATGCATGCGTTGTCATGGCATGAGATGTAAAGGCAGCTGTGTTGTTACAGATGCTTTGTAAAAGCAGTGCGATGTAATGACTGCGTTGTAATGGATGTTTCACTTCCCGAACTATAGCCGAGAGGTCCACTGCCAGCAGAGAACGTTTGAATTGGTGAAGACAGAACTCTGTGCTTTGCATCTCTAATACATTCTCCTCTGCCCAACTAAATTAAAAGTCCTCTACTAAGGAACGTCTTTCATCTTCCACTCACTGGAGAAGGCGTGTGCCTAGCTCGAGGAAAGACCTATACTTTGACCTGGCCCTATAGAGTTCAAGTTCAAGTTCAGTAATTTATATAGCGCACTACTCACCCAGAGGGTCTCAAGGCGCTTGAGGGAGGGGGGTGCGTTACTTATCGAATAACCAGGTTTTGAGTTGCTTTCTGAAGGAGAGGTGGTTCTGTGTAAGTCGGAGGTGAGTGGGGAGAGAATTCCAGGTTTTGGCCGCTAAGTATGAGAAGGATCTTCCTCCCATAGTGGATCTGTGGATGCGGGGAATTGTGGCGAGGGCTTGATTGGATGATCTCAGTTGGCGGTGGGTGTGTAGAAGGACAGTCTTGTGTTGAGGCATTCGGGTCCTAGGTCGTAGATGGCCTTGTGTGCGTGGGTGAGGAGGCGGAACGTTATTCTCTTGTTGACGGGGAGCCAGTGGAGATCCTTCAAGTGGGCGGAAATGTGAGCATGACGGGGAATGTCCAGTATGAGTCTGGCTGAGGCGTTTTGGATGCGTTGTAGTTTTTTCTGTAGTTTGGCTCAGAAAGCGAACCCGCAAAAACAAGACAACTTGCTGGAAGACTCCATATTCGACAACAACACAGTGGATTGATCGTCCGAAGTAGAAGACGTTGTGAACCTGGGCGTACACCAGTCTCTGAGTCGTCTCTCGGATGCCACCTCACAGCCACAGTTCAATTAACCCGGTACTTCAACGGAGAGTATTCCTCCTTTGGCTGGGGACATCACAGCGCTTGAACAAGACTCCATATCAACCACACCGCTGGTGCAAACTCATTCTGCGGACTCAGAACAGCAGAAGGCGGAAGTGACAACCGAGTAAACTGTGGATCTCACGGTGATCTCAGGGACAACCTACTCTGACCCCTGAGAAAATGCACTTTACATTGGACACCACCATCATCCATCTACCAGCGCAGAGTGCCCTCTCCTGATATTCCTTACTTTCTAATCATCACTTTCTTCTTCGCCTATTTTTCTCTCCCTTCCCTTCCCTGGATTCCCCTCCCCCTCTCTTCTATACTACTAGATTCACTTTTTAATCATTCTCTCGTCTGTTCGATTTGATTATTGTTCTTTGAAGGGTTGAAATGGAGGGGGCGAGAGATCCCACCAATTGGGCCTGCAATGTGTCTCCTTGGCCTGGTGCAGAGAGTCGCAGAAGTGGGGGTGGGGGGATGGGGAGGGAGCGAGTTTTGGACTTGAATGTTGTGCATGTTGTATTTCTCTGGTTATTATTACATGACGCATGGCAAAAGAGACACAATGGTATTGACCCAGACACAGACTCGGGTGGGGTTGTAGCCCTCTTGGCACCTTCCCATACTCACGAGCACCACTGACTGGGAATCCAGACAACACTCCGTACTCACCTGGAACGTCAATGGGATGAGAGTATGGTTAAGCTGTGACTGATGGGCGCCCACATCTGGTGCTTCTAGTCTGATGTGGCCCTTCTACAAGAGACGTGCCTCAAAGGTAATCAATGTCACTTTCTGGCTCGAGGGGCATACACCGCCTTGGCACATGCATGATTTACTTCCGTATCTTGGGGAGAAGCGAAATTGATCCGGAAAACACCCCCTTTTCGAGTGCAAAAATCATCATTAGATGCTGTAGGTTCATATGTTAAAGTCCAGGACCTCTGGGAGAGGCGAAATGTCACGCTAATCAGTGCCTATGCCCCCCTCGCTCCAGAACGTCAACTTTGCCAAAGTCACAGACATACTATTAGAGAACCCCTCTTCTTGACACATCTTAGGGGGTGACTTCAATGATGTGATAACCCCGGAACTTGATAGAACAAGCGGGACACCACATGGTAGAAACACTCCCCTAGACCAATTTGTCACCAGACTGGGTCTTACGGATTTATGGAGGAAGCATCATCCTCTGAGATGTGACTATTCCTACTGCACAGGGTCCCACAAAGTATATTCTCAACATGACTATATTTTCAAAAAACACAGATATATCTTGAGCTTGCAGCAACAATAAGTAAAGTCCTTAAAAACGTCACGGTCGAGACGGTCTTATCTTCTTTTATTGTTTAGTAGTCCTTCATAAGCAATCCTAGCCACCAACACGTGTTTCGTCTTTAGTGGTATAAGGCACAGACTTCCTCGGGGGCCGGGAGCTGTCGTGGTGCGAGAAGCGGGTGTTCCGTCGGGTGCCCAGTCCTCCTGCGGCCTTCCTGGGATTGCATAGAAATCTCCAAAGTAGGTGATCTCATGGAGGGTAGTACAGCAGGGCAGCACTGGTGTGCCTTGTGTGAGCTGTGCACTGGACCAAGCGTAGTACAGCAGGGCTCCTTCAGGGTGTGCCTTGACAAAGCTCCTAGTTGATCTCATTGTTATAAAACGAGGGGTGCGGTAGGGGGAGGTTCCATGACTGGTCTGTGCTAATCCTAGCACAGTATGGTAGGGGGGTTTCAGTTACCTTGGCAGAGCTGCTTGTTAATCTCATTGGTAGAATAACTGGGGCGAGGCAGGGTCGATGTGCTTTGGCAGAGCTGCAAGTTAACCCACCACAGTAGAGCAGGGGTCAGGTATGTCTAGGTAGGTTTGAGGTACTATGTCGGGGTAGCTTTGCGGTTCCTTAGCAGAGCTGTGTGTTGAGGGTAGAGTGAACCTAGCACAGTAGTGCAGAGGTTAGGTATTTCAGGGTGGGTTTGAGGTGCCTAGGCAGAGCTGTGTGTTGAACCCAGCACAGTAGAGCAGAGGTTAGGTATTTCAGGGTGGGTTTGAGGTACCTTGGCAGAGCTGTGTGTTGAACCCAGCACAGTAGAGCAGAGGTTAGGTATTTCAGGGTAGTTATGCGGTGTCTTGGCAGAGCTGTATGTTGAACTCATGGTAGTCCAGCAGGGCATCTTCAGGGTAGGACTGGTGAGCCTTGGCAGAGCTGTACGTTGAACCCAGCGTAGTACATACAGCAGGGCTCCTTCAGGGTGTGCCTTGACAAAGCTCCTAGTTGATCTCATTGTTATAAAACGAGGGTGCGGTAGGGTGAGGTTCCATGGCTGGTCTGTGCTTATCCTAGCACAGTATGGTAGGGGTGTTTCAGTTACCTTGGCAGAGCTGCTTGTTAATCTCATTGGTAGAATAACAGGGGCGAGGCAGGGTTGATGTCCTTTGGCAGAGCTGTGAGTTGAATGAACCCACCACCGTAGAGAAGAGGTCAGGTATTTCAAGATTGCTATGACGTGCTATTTCAGGGTAGGTTTGTGGTGCCTTGGTAGATCTGTGTGTTGAACCCAGCGCAGTAGAGCAAGGGCTATGTATTTCAAGGTAGGTTTGAGTTGCTTTTTCAGGGTAGGTTTGAGGGGGTTTGGCAGAGCTGTGTGTAGAACTTAGCACAGTAGAGCAGAGGTTAGGTATTCAAAGGTAGGTTTGAGGTGCCTTGGCAGAGCTTTGTGTTGAACCCAGCACAGTAGATCAGAGGTTAGATATGTTTGGGTACGTTTGAGGGGCCTTGGTAGAGCTGTGTGTTGTACCCAGCACAGTAGAGCAGAGGTTAAGAGTTTGAAGGTAGGTATGAGGTTCCTTGGCAGAGCTGTGTGTTGAACCCAGCACAGTAGAGCAGTAGTTAGGTATTTCAGGGTAGGTTTGAGGTGCCTTAACAGAGCTGTGTGTTGAACCCTGCACAGTAGAGAGTTGGGTATTCAAGGTGGTGCCTTGGCAGAGCTGTGTGTTTAATACAGCACAATAGAGCAGGGGTTGGGTGTTTCAAAGGAGGTTTCAGGTGCATTGTAAGATCAGTGTGATGATCCCTGCACAGAAGAGTGGTAGTATTTGAAGGCGGGTGTGAGGTGCCCTGACAGAGCTGTGTGTACTTAGGTGGGGTGCGTCGGGGTCGTCGTGCCTCTGCAGAGCCGTGTCTAGATCCCAGCCCTTGCCGGGTGGATGTGCTGTGGCAGAGGTTGTGATGGTGGGGCAGGGTGCTCTGCGCACTCTTGCTGGTTGCCTCTTCTGGTAAGCGGGCCGATGGGAAGCTCTGGACAGTGTACACTTTGGCCAGCGGGCCGGAAAGAACAATAAATCCCTGAGAGATGGAACACTCACAGGGCAGGGATCTTGAATTACTAAAGGCCGAAGAGCCTAGACAAAGAAAACATATTATCGGAGGAAAAATCAATAACAATCAGCGGAGGAAAATGAAATCAGCGCTGGGGGAGTGGGGTGGCAGGAGGGGCACAGAGGCCGCATTAGTAAGTGTTACTTACAGCCTGAGCTCACAGCCGCCCGCGCCGCCGCCTGATGGATGCAGCGTTTGGTGATGTCACTTTCGGGAACTCGTTCACCTCAATCACCCCTTAAAGTGGCTGTCAGCGGCGGGGAGTGGGGATCATCCCACTGACCGGCGGCCATCCCCTTCAGAGAGAGGGAAGGAGCGTCATAACCTGCGCTCATCCGTCTCAGGCTCCAGGGCAGACGGCGTCGGAAACAGATCCTCAGTCTCAGGGACCGACCAGGGGAGACATCCTCATAACATGCGATCGGGGCCCAGAGCATCACACCCTGAGAACACCCGTCTCAGGGACCGGGGCCCAGAGCGTCACACCCTGGGAACACCCGTCTCAGGGACCGGGGCCCAGAGCGTCACACCCTGTGTACATCAGCCTCAGGGACTGGGGCTCAGTGAGTCCTAACGTATGAACACCCGTCTCCGGGAATGAGGCCCAGAGCGTCATACCCTGAGAACACCCGTCTCAGGGACTGGGGCCCAGAGCGTCATACCCTGAGTACACCTGTCTCAGGGACTGGGGCTCAGAACGTCACAGCCTGAGAACACCTGTCTCAGGGACTGGGGCCCAGAGCATCACACCCCGAGAACACCCGTCTCAGGGCCCGGGGCCCAGAGTGTCACACCCTGTGTACATCAGTCTCAGGGACTGGGGCTCAGTGAGTCCTAACGTATGAACACCCACCTCAGGGACCGGGGCCCAGAGCGTCACACCCTGTGTACATCAGCCTCAGGGACTGGGGTTCAGTGAGTCCTAACGTATGAACACCCGTCTCAGGGAATGAGGCTTAGTGCGCCACACCCTGAGAACACCAGTCTTAGGGACTGGGGCCCAGAGCATCACACCCTGAGAACACCCGTCTCAGGGACCGGGGCCCAGAGCGTCGCACCCTGAGAACACCCGTCTCAGGGACCGGGGCCCAGAGCGTCGCACCCTGAGAACACCCGTCTCCGGGACTGGGGCCCAGAGCGTCACACCCTGTGTACATCAGCCTCAGGGACTGGGGCTCAGTGAGTCCTAACGTATGAACACCCGTCTCCGGGAATGAGGCTTAGTGCGTCAAACTCTGGGAACACCCGTCTCAGGGACTGGGGCCCAGAGCGTCATACCCTGAGAACACCCGTCTCAGGGACTGGGGCCCAGAGCGTCATACCCTGAGTACACCTGTCTCAGGGACTGGGTCTCAGAACGTCACAGCCTGAGAACACCCGTCTCAGGGACTGGGGCCCAGAGCATCACACCCGAGAACACCCGTCTCAGGGCCCGGGGCCCAGAGTGTCACACCCTGTGTACATCAGTCTCAGGGACTGGGGCTCAGTGAGTCTTAACGTATGAACACCCATCTCAGGGACCGGGGCCCAGAGCGTCACACCCTGTGTACATCAGCCTCAGGGACTGGGGTTCAGTGAGTCCTAACGTATGAACACCCGTCTCAGGGAATTAGGCCCAGAGCGTCGCACCCTGAGAACACCCGTCTCAGGGACCGGGGCCCAGAGAGTCGCACCCCGAGAACACCCGTCTCCGGGACTGGGGCCCAGAGCGTTACACCGTGTGTACATCAGCCTCAGGGACTGGGGCTCAGTGAGTCCTAACGTATGAACACCCGTCTCCGGGAATGAGGCTTAGTGCGTCACACCCTGGGAACACCCGTCTCAGGAACTGGGGCCCAGAGCGTCATACCCTGAGAACACCCGTCTCAGGGACTGGGGCCCAGAGTGTCACACCCTGTGTACATCAGCCTCAGGGACTGGGGCTCAGTGAGTCCTAACGTATGAACACCAGTCTCCGGGACTGGGGCCCAGAGCGTCACACCCTGTGTACATCAGCCTCAGGGACTGGGGCTCAGTGAGTCCTAACGTATGAACACCCATCTCAGGGACTAGGGCTCAGTGCGTCACACCCTGTGTACATCAGCCTCAGGGACTGGGGCTCAGTGAGTCCTAACGTATGAACACCCGTCTCCGGGAATGAGGCTCAGAGCGTCACACCCTGTGTACATCAGCCTCAGGGACTGGGGCTCAGTGAGTCCTAACGTATGAACACCCGTCTCCGGGAATGAGGCTTAGTGCGTCACACCCTGGGAACACCCGTCTCAGGGACTGGGGCCCAGAGCGTCATACCCTGAGAACACCCGTCTCAGGGACTGGGGCCCAGAGCGTCATACCCTGAGTACACCTGTCTCAGGGACTAGGGCTCAGAACGTCACAGCCTGAGAACACCCGTCTCAGGGACTGGGGCCCAGAGCATCACACCCCGAGAACACCCGTCTCAGGGCACAGGGCACAGAGTGTCACACCCTGTGTACATCAGCCTCAGGGACTGGGGCTCAGTGAGTCCTAACGTATGAACACCCGTCTCCGGGACTGGGGCTCAGAGCGTCACACCCTGTGTACATCAGCCTCAGGGACTGGGGCTCAGTGAGTCCTAACGTATGAACACCCGTCTCCGGGAATGAGGCTTAGTGCGTCACACCCTGGGAACACCCGTCTCAGGGACTGGGGCCCAGAGCGTCATACCCTGAGAACACCCGTCTCAGGGACTGGGGCCCAGAGCGTCATACCCTGAGTACACCTGTCTCAGGGACTGGGGCCCAGAGCATCACACCCAGTGTACATCAGTCTCAGGGAATGGGGCTTAGTGAGTCCTAACGTATGAACACCCATCTCAGGGACTGGGGCCCAGAACGTCACACACTGAGAACACCCGTCTCCGGGACTGGGGCCCAGAGCGTCACACCCAGTGTACATCAGTCTCAGGGAATGGGGCTCAGTGAGTCCTAACGTATGAACACCCATCTCAGGGACTGGGGCCCAGAACGTCACACCCTGAGAACACCCGTCTCCGGGACTGGGGCCCAGAGCGTCACACCCAGTGTACATCAGTCTCAAGGAATGGGGCTCAGTGAGTCCTAACGTATGAACACCCGTCTCAGGGACTGGGGCCCAGAACGTCACACCCTGACAACACACGTCTCAGGGACTGGGGCCCAGAGCATCATACCCTGAGAACACCCATCTCAGGGACTGGGGCTCAGAACGTCAAACCCTAAGAACACCCGTCTCAGGGCCTGTGGCCCAGAGCATCATTCCCTGAGAACACCCGTCTCAGGGCCAGGCGCCCAGAGCGTCAAACCCTGGGAACACCTGTCTCAGGGCCAGGGGCCAAGAGCGTCACACCCTGAGAACACCCATCTCAGGAACTGGGGCCTAGAGCATCACACCCTGAGAACACCCGTCTCAGGGCCTGGGGCCCAGAGTGTCGCACCCTGTGTACATCAGTCTCAGGGACTGGGGCTCAGTGAGTCCTAACGTATGAACACCCATCTCAGGGACTGGGGCCCAGAACGTCACACCCTGAGAACACCCGTCTCCGGGACTGGGGCCCAGAGCGTCACACCCAGTGTACATCAGTCTCAAGGAATGGGGCTCAGTGAGTCCTAACGTATGAACACCCGTCTCAGGGACTGGGGCCCAGAACGTCACACCCTGAGAACATACATCTCAGGGACTGGGGCCCAGAGCGTCATACCCTGAGAACACCCATCTCAGGGACTGGGGCTCAGAACGTCAAACCCTAAGAACACCCGTCTCAGGGCCTGTGGCCCAGAGCATCATTCCCTGAGAACACCCGTCTCAGGGCCAGGCACCCAGAGCGTCACACCCTGGGAACACCCGTCTCAGGGCCTGGGGCCCAGAGCGTCACCCTTTCAATGGGAGCTCAGAGGGAAAAGGACTGGGTCGCCCTCCACTCAAACATAGACCTACAACAAAAGACCCAGTCCAACGGATGTCAACATATATCAGTGACTAAAAAATAGAACAGTCTATATGTACTGATACCTATTCTTGTCCTCTGCAATTTATGAGGGGACAATTCACTGTACTCCGCCCAAGTTTGCGTAAAAAAACCTATCTTCCTTGACAATGACACAGAACAACAAGTACTCTGACCCTTCGAGGTCAATAACAAGGATCCACACCACCAATGTTGGACCAATTTCTGCTTAGAAAAATTTGCGAGAAAACAAGTGACACCTCACGGAAACACCACCAACGGGGTAACTGGTATGTAATTTCCAGACAAGCCCCTGTCTCATCATCCGTAGTCACTTGATTCTCAAAGAAAGTAGAAAGAAAGAAAGTGTCCAAAACAAACAACCAAAAACGTGTAACAAACAGTGGATAGCAGAGACATCTGCTAGTGGCAAACACACAACATAAATAAGTGCATAAAACACAGCATACAATTCCCTTAGCCAACTTTATTTATAGGGAAATGAGTGTATGCTGCGCATATAAAAAGCCTGGTAGCTATTCATGCATACCATTGCCAGTGCCGACAAGTTTCACTGCCTTATCAATTTTAGCAGTTTCATCAGGGCTGCACTATATGCTGCCACTCCACTCTTGGACACTCGTTCTGTGTTAACCAGAGTCAGCCTAGTTGCTCATACCAGCCGCCCCGGGGTTGAGAAGGATCTAGGAGTACTCCAAGCGTGAGTTCTCGCCTTCACTTAAGTTTTACGTTTTCGTGATGTCGCCTCGTTAGAGTTTCGTCTCCTCCCGGTCTCAGGGACTGGGGCCCAGAACGTCACACCCTGAGAACACCCATCTCAGGGACTGGGGCCCAGAGCGTCACACCCTGTGTACATCAGTCTCAGGGACTGGGGCTCAGTGAATCCTAACATATGAACACCCGTCTCAGGGACTGAGGCCCAGAGCGTCACACCCTGAGAACACTCGTCTCAGGGACTGATTCTCAGAACTTCACACCCTGAGAACACCCATCTCAGGGACTGGGGCTCAGAAGGTCACACCCTGAGAACACCCGTCTCAGGGACTTGGGCCCAAAGCACCACATCCTGAGAACACCCGTCTCAGGGACTGGGGCCCAGATCATCACACCCTGTGAATACCCGTCTCAGGGACTGGGGCCCAGAGCATAACACCCTGAGAACACCCATCTCAGGGACTGGGGCCCAGAGCGTCACACCCTGTGTACATCAGTCTCAGGGACTGGGGCACAGAACAGCACACCCTGAGAACACCGGTCTCAGGGACTGGGGTCCAGAACGGCACACCCTGAGAACACCCATCTCAGGGACTTGGGCCCAGAGCGTCACACCCTGAGAACACCTGTCTCAGGGACTGGAGCCCAAAGCGTCACACCCTGTGAAAACCCATCTCAGGGACTGGGGCCCAGAGCTTCACACCCTGAGAACACCCGTCTCAGGGACTGGGGCTCAGAACATCACACCCAGAGCTCGAGTCAGGGTACCACGCGGGTGGACCGCGTCTCCCCACTTATTTTACCCGGAGCTCGATAACTATAAACTGCAACTGAGTGCAAGCCAACTTTTGTGACGTCACTTCTTGTTGTGACGTCAGCGTCCCCCCACTTCTTCTTTTAGAACCTGTGCCCTGGTCACACCCGGTGAACATGCACCCCGGGGACCAAAGCATGGGTTGTATTTACCTGCCATAGTCAGTCTTAGAGGCTGGTGTTTGGAGCATCATAACTTATGAACGTCCATCTCAGGGACTGCGGTTTAGTGCATCACAACCTATGATCATCTGTCTCATGGACTGAGCCAGTGTGTCATAACCTGTGATAATCGGTCCCGGAGACACCCCCTGTTAACATTCATCTCAGGGGCCTGGACAAGGGGGCGTCAAACCTGCGATCACCAGAGCCTCATAACCTTTCAGAGCATCTTACATCTCAGGGACAGGGTCTCGGAGTGTCATCACCAGTAATCAAGCATCTCAGAGACAGGAGCAGAGAATGTCATAACCAGTGATCATCTGTTCAGGAAAGTGGGGATCAGAGCATCATACCTTGCCATCATCCATCTCAAGGAATGCGACAAAGAGCATCATATCTGTGATAACAGACAAAAGTAATGGTGTTCGGCAAGAACACCTCACCATGGGACGCTAACTGGTGGCCGGCCGAATTAGGAAACCCACCCAAAACCCATGCTAGAAACCTCGGAGTTATCAACAGCAAACGAGACATGACAGCACACATCAATGCTGTAACCGCATCCTTCTTCCACACCCTGAAGAAGCGCAGGAATATCTTCAAATGGCTCCAAGCAACACTAGAAAAACTGTCACTTATGCCCTAGTCAACAGCAAGTTGGACCAAAGGAACGTCCTCCACTCCAGGATCGCCAAGCAACTCACTAGAAGACTACAAACCATCTAGAACCCAGCAGCCAGACTCATTCTTGACATCCACATCACACATCAGGGAGCCCTTCTGGCTCCAATACACAAACGCACTCATCCTCACACATACATTCAAGGCACTACACAACGTCGGCCCTAACTACCTGAACAGTCACATCTCCTTCCATCAACCAGCCAGACACCTCCACTCCGCAGGACTCCTACTCGCACACACCCCACGGGTACGTAGTACCAGATCAGGAGGACGGGCGTTCTGTTACAAACAACCTCCCGCTCCTCATCAGAGCCGCCTCCTCCTCTCTTTTGGATTTCCACAAGATGCAGAAGACCTGGTTTTCAATTGACCAATCTACCCAAGGAGGGCTAGGCGCACACCTGCTCAGAGCCAGGCTTCTTTTGTGGGTGGTGGTGCGCTTTACAAATACACATAACATACCAGAATCCATCTCCCGGACCACAGAGGAATCAACTGTGTTTATGAGTCACAGGTACTTGGGCAGGGAGAGTGAAAACCGCTGATTTTACATCCCAGCCACTGGGTCTCAGAGCATTGTAACTTATTATTCATCTCAGAGACTGGGGCAACGGACGTTCTGACCTATGACCATCCGTCTCTGTGACTGGTGGCAGGGGAAGCGATAACTTGTGATCATATATCTGAGTGGCTACAGCTCAGAGCTTCATAACCTGTGATCTTCTGTCCCTGGGACAGAGGTAGAGAGCTTCTCAGGGAATGGGGCGGGGAGCGGTATACTTTCTGATCATGCCTCTCAGGGACTGGGGCTCAGAACGCCAGAACCTGTGATCAGCTGTCTCAGGGACTAGGGCAGACAGCGTCATAACCTGAGAGCGTCCATCCCAGGGGCTCATCAGACCAGAACTCTCCACTGAGGAGAAATGTTTCTGTTTCCCAGGTCGAGGTCACATTTGATCACCAGTCTTAGGGGCTCATGAACACCGCCACAGGTGCACAACCTCTGTGGATTCTCATCTCCCGTACGCGGGAAGAAACTTTAGAAGCTGCCAGCCTCTCTCTCAGGGTTTCACGAGCACTGCCTCAGGGTCATAGCAGCTGAGGAGAATCCTCTCAGGGACCCAGACTGAGCGCTTCATAGCAGCTAACCACCAACCTCAGGCACTCAAGCACAGTGCCACACATTCCCACTCTCTGAGGACAATTACCCCAGGGTCCCAGGCTCCTTTCGCTTCACCTTTCTGCTTCTTTCTCTATTTTGTAATTCCTTTCTCGTGGCTGCCGTACACTCTCTTTTACTCACTCATGTCTCTAATTGTCACGCTTTCTCGTGCCCACACTCCCTGCCTCTCACGCCCCTTTTGCACTCTTCCCTTCTCCTCGTCTTCTTTCTGTGCTGATCCTCCGCCTGCCGGTGACTGCAGCCATCCGGCTCCCCCTCCGCCCGGGTAGGATGATGAATTCCTGCTGATTAAACTCCGCGCGGGGCGATCCATCTTGTCCTGCTCGGTGGGTGTCATGTACAGAGCATTCATAACCCTCAGAAGCATTGTTAGGAGGAGAATGAAGAGGACAAATATTCAGAGCAGACAGGCCGTGGCAGTAACTAGACAGATGTGCCAGAAGGGACTGCAGTCCGGGGAGTTGTGGGATTACCAGCCTAGGGTTAAAGACAGCTGAAGAGTGAATGAGTACTGGCATGCGCCTCCTGCACTGCACGAGTTTCTAGGGGCTAATGTTAAAAGTGTGGAATTAAGACCGACGTCCGTAGTCAGAGAAATATCATGGTTTAATTTAGTTCTTGGTAGAGTTTCTGAATTTCATGTGATTTGCTATTAAGTATGTATGTAAATTCCAGAAAAAATTATCACAATTACAGGAACTGCAAGTCCATAATTTTGCGCTATATTTTAGCGCAAAATCTGCCCTCGTGCTCTTTTTCTTGACATGGCACATGTCACTGTAAAAACTAGCACTAGCATGAAACATACAAGCAGTGACCCTGCTCCAGTGGAAACAGTCCTGTCCGAACTGCCAGGCCAAGTCCTCTCTGAACCGGAACACATGCAGTCTAGGACCGATTTTGCCCTAGTTGAGGCTCATCAGCCATGTATAGCTTGGTTCCAGTCTTAGGTTGCTTGTGTTGTGGATCAGGGAGGACCTGGCCTGGCAGTTAAGGCTGGACTGTTCGCATTGGAGCAGGATCAAGACTGAGTTGCATATAGCTGGGTCCAAACAGATTTGTCCTGGTGTGCAAAAAAATAAAACTACCAGTGGCTGAGATTCATTCAACCATTCTGTCCCTCACTTTTTAAAGAGTTAAGGACCTGAGTAACAATGCATCAAGACTCTGGTGGCAGTTTATCAGTGGTGCATGGTAAGGTACAGGGGTGATGAGGTGGGGAGGAGTTTGAATTTTAACTTACCTGATCTTGCTGCGACTCTCCATTGCTGCATCTCTCCCACATCAAGCAGGGGCGGCTCTAAGCTCATGGTGGCCCTGGGCAGGGAGCGTAGGTAGGGGGCCCTGGAAGAGGCGGTCCGGGCGGGGCGGAGCGTGGAGGCCAGTGAAGGGGGGGAGTCAGGGTGTTTGGAAGTGGAACAGAGCCGGAGGCCGCCAAATCCCTACCAGGGGCCGCCACGCAAATATGTATCCATCCTGAGAGGATTATTATATTAACCGCATGCGCGCTAGCGGGTTTTCCTGCTGCGCGCTGAAAATTCAAAAAACCCGCGTTACGTGACAAAGCCAGCTCGTCATGCGCGCAGCGCAGGTAACGCCCATGACGAGCTGGCTTTGTCACCAGCATCGAAGGGGTTAAAGATATATATTGGTGTGGTGGCCCCTGGGGTTTGGTGGCCCTGTGCATGTGCACAGCTTGCACATGCCTAAGGCCGCCCCTGCATCAAGTCAGTCTATTCTGGGGACCGGGAAACACCCAGGCTCCCCACAGCTCCCCACAGTTCCCCTCAGCTCACCTGAGCCAATCACAACGCTGCAATGCAGTGTTGTTATTAATCTGAACGTGGTACGGCGCTCAGCCAGGGAATGGGGCCCTGGGTATGTTCTCCATGCACGCTGTAATGCAGCTTGCATGGAGAACATGCGAAGTGCACATGAATGTTTGGCCGGCCCGAGAGGGCCAGTAAAAAATTCATGCTCACTTTACATAGTGATTCAGAAAAGGGGGGTGGTGATGGACAGGGTATCTGAATTAAACAGAACACTCCTACCCAGTCAACAGATCGGGGCTTGATCCATCACCGTTTTTTAGCTCACTGCACCATCCCAGCTCAGAACCTGGCTACATGCAAATTAGTCTGTCCCTGGCCCAGTGCATCATGGGAACAGGGCAGACCAAACTACCAAGCCAATTCTTTCACTGGAAAGGAAACAAGCTTCCGGGGACCGGTTTCTGGCATTACAGCCGTCTTCGGCCCGGCTTGCTTGAATCCTGATGGTGCAGTGAGCAAGGGACTCACATCTGAGTATACCCTTCCACGCTTATGGTGGACAAAACGATTCAGAAAAGGGGGGTGGTGATGGACAGAGTATCTGAATTAAACAGAACACTCCTACCCAGTCAACAGATCAGGGCTTGATCCATCACCGTTTTTTTGCTCACTGCACCATCCCATCCTTTACATAGTGAGAACCACTCCTCCTCCCCGACGTCAGGGGAGCCAATCCCTGTCCACCATAGCCTGACCATATGAAAAATAAAATGATAATAACTTCAGTTATTATCATTTTATTTTATCATTTACACTGCTCTGTGAGCAGTGAGGCGACGCTCCTCAGCCATGGCGTAGGAGCCGCCACTGCAGTTCATGTGAGTCCACATTGCTTGCTTTGAATTAAAAAAACAACATGCGCCAAGCTCATCCATCACTCATGAGTCATCTAATTTGCTAGAGTCGAATCTGACATGTGACAAGCTAGAATGCTGTTGAGCAGATGAAGACTGACAGTTATTTGGTCTCTGAGACCATTGGTTAAAGGCACTCTGCATATTTTATTGTGCCTAGCATGGACAGACCAAAGAGATGGTGCAGCTATTACTAGTGCTGTGGTGAAGATTACAGACAGTGGTCTTGTCACAATGGAGAAAAACCAAGTAAATGGAAACTTTCTTCTCCAGCGCGAGCTAATCAATGCCCAAAGAAGATAATATAGTGTTTGGTGGCATAGCAGTGCAAATTGCTCTTGAGAGAGTCTCACCAATGTCTTATATTTCAGATCTGGGTGTCAGAGTGGAGGTGGTGGCTATGTAGACTTTGGCATCATGAAGGAGAGTTGTTAGCTGATGTCTGATCGAAAAAGTGTTGGAGAAAATAAACTACTCACTGCCCCAGGTTAGTTTAGAAAGAGAAGTAGAACTCACTCAAATGACATTGGGGATAGTAATGAGATTATGTAGTTTGAGGATATACTGTGTCTTGTAGTCATAAGAGTTCGAAAAAGCAAACACAAGGAGATGACTCACACGTAGTCACAGATCTGGGTTAGCTCACTACTCCACCCAGTTTAGACACAGCTATATGCAAATCAGTCTGACCCGGTGCCTCATGGGAACAGTCCATCCCGCACTGCCAAGCCGTGTCTTCCCTGAACCGGAAACAAGCATCCTGGGACCAGTTTCAGGCTAACATCCCTCATCAGCCAGGCTAGCTTGAATCCAGTGGCAAAGTGAGCAAGGGACCCACGTCTGGGCATACCCTGCCAGCTGAACAAAGCAAACACAAGGAGATAATGGACGGAGCACTGAAACTTTTCAGACACTTACCCCCGCCACAGATTTGGGTTGAATCCATCATCGTTCTTTAGCTCACTTCACCACTCCAGTTGAGACACAGCTATATGCAAATCAGTCTTGACCCTGTGCCTCATGGGAACAGTCCAACCCGAACTGCCAAGCCATGTCTTCCCTGGACCGGAAACAAGCATCCTGGGACCGGTTTCGGGCTAACAGGTCTCATCAGCCAGGCTAGCTGGAATCCAATTGCAAAGAGAGTAAGGGACCCACGTTCGAGCATACCCTGCCAACTTAGGGCGAACAAAGCAAACACAAGGAGATGATGGATGGATGAGAATTCAAAACATCACCTATCCTTTGTCTAATTATGATGTTAAAATATGACATTCAGTTAATTATTCAGAGGATTTATTTGGCATTTATGGATTTTGTGTTATTCTGTGTGCTTCTATTTGGAAATGTTCCTTGTTTCTTACTAAGTAGTACATAAGGTTGATGAACAGATTGGTTGGTGATTCTTGCGTACTGACATGTGCCATATACATCTTATTAGTAGTGCATGTGTTGAGTTAGTAAGTTTCTATGTATGTTGACTTTTGTTGTTTGGGAATCACAGCTTATGTTAATGGTTGTAGTGTGTTAAATGCTTAGTACTGCAAGACAGATTTAAAAGTTCTAATTATCCACTTGTAGGTTGTTTTAGAAGAATATCATGAGCATTTACTTTTAACTCCATATGTTTTGGTATAATGGAGTCTAGTTAGTAGTGTGGAGAACAGAGAATAGTACCCATTTGCATGCTGTTGTGTTGTTTATATATGTGCTGGTTGAGTGTGTCCAGGTCTTACAGATGTGGGGCAGAGTGGTACTCCCTTGTGAGAAATAAAAGTGTGGCACACATGTTTGTGTGTGGTAGTGTGAATGGGGGAAGGAGGAATACCCTGTCAGTAGAAGTAGTATGCAGAGAGTACCCGTTGATATGTACAACTGAAGAGTAGTACCCTGTTGGAACAGACAGTCACTGGCCGGCTGAAGGGATGCTCCTAGTCAGGCCAAACCTATAGTTCCCATCACGGGCAGGTGATTGCAGTCACTGTACAACCCGTGCTCACCCTTGGGTAGCTTGGCACTGAGCAGGCAGGCTTATATCAGAGGCAATCAGTAAAGCAAAGGCACAGGAATCATTCACAATAAATACACAACAGACACTTCACATAGGATGCATGTAAAAACGTTTATATTCAACACACATATTCAATCTTTATAATATGAACATCATATACTTTTTGGCATAAAGCACATTTAGAAATATTACTAGCAGTACTACGCTAACTCGTATTGTTATGATATCACTAGTATGCACACTGTGGACAATTCTTAATAACCCCCCCCCCCAATCGAGAGAGAGCACCCATATGTGGTGCACAATATCAACTATATGTACATATAGGAAAATAGAACACTGTTTAGCAGCACAGCGAGCCGGAGCCACGCGGGTAAACCTAATGTCAAATGTATTGTGCTTTTGGCATGAAATCAACGTATTAAGGGGTACCACCAGCCAGTGTCGTGAATAACATGTTGTCCACACATGATCACTCCCACACACTCACTCCACACTACAGGTATCAGCCAGTTCATATGGCACATTCTTACACATACCAACGCAAGCAGCACCCTAATGCTGTGCCACTTAGTAAGCCACTATCGGTGTTGCCACATGCTGTGGGTACAATATACCAAGTCTGCCTAGTTTTGATTTCATCTCATGCCTCTTCCTCCACATTAGACTTGCTTATGCTTTATTTGACTCTTGCAGATTTTTTTCCCCGTTGTCAGCGTTTTCCTGTCTTTCTTTTTTCCTTATTTTTTCTCCCTTTACTGGCTTTTCCCCTCTTGCTCTGACTCTAAGAGTGATGATGAAAAATAAGTCCCAGACCCCAAAAGTGAATATCGGAACCCACCACCTACAACCACCTGCCCAATTAAACACCGACCTGGGATGAAAAACACAGATCCTTGCAGTGGATACATTAGCCCACCGGCCACCAGGCTACGTTTGAAAAGTCAACCCAGACTGCCCAAAGCGCTATGATGCCGTACAAGTGACAAACTGTTTGCTATACAAAGGCACGTGATGTAACATGACTCTTTCCTGCTTTTCTACCCCCTCTCATTCTTTTTTCTTGCTTCCCATCTCTTCTACTTCCCCACTCACAGCACCGCTCTTTGCCCCTCACAATACTTTCACTGTCTCAAGATCTACTCTTTACTTGTAAGTTATTGAATAGAATTGAATTGAAATTAGATTTATAAAGCGCAGCTCATGCCCGGAGGCGTCTTGGCACTATAAAACGAGCTGAGAACGGATGTATGACGGTACAACGCGTACCGTTACAACGCGTCCCTTTACGACACAGTTTTAACAACGCAAGTCGTTATAACGCAAGTCATTACAACGGCTTGCGTTGGGGGATGCGCTGATAGTGAATAGTTTAATTTACTATTCCAACACCAGTCCCCGTGGATAGTAGGAAAGGTGTTGGATAGTAAATTAAACTATCCCCTATCCTAGAGCGCCCTCGAGCGAAAGTCGTTGTAACGACTATCGTTGTTAAAGCTGTGTCGTAACGTTACCGCGTTGTACCAGTTACGTTGTAAAGGATGTTTCCCCTGAGGACAGTAGAAACATTATTACAGGTGGCGATCAGGTTAATTCCTTCAGGTGGTCTGTGTGAAAAGCCACGTTTTCAAACCTTTCCTGAACCTCATCAAGGAAGGTGCTGTTTTTAGAGTAATGATAATATTGAAATAACTGTGATTACCTGTACCCTCTTCTCTTCCCATGTGTGCGTTCTTCCCCTCTGCAGCCCCTACCCTTCCCTTCTCCCCCCACCCACTCCCTCCACACTCAGCCTCCACCACACACACACGCACGCACGCACACACACACACACACACGCGCGTAGAGTTCCTGCTAGGGAAGATGTTCTTCAGGAAGGACATGACAGGTGCTGAAAGCTGCCTTACCTCCGCGCCCTTAACAAGCTCTTCAGCTGTCATATTCCGTGTTCGGGGGAGACAAGAAAATGGGTTTGAAGTGCAAGAAATCTTTTTTAAGGTGGAATAATCAGCGAGAAATTGTATTTCTCTAATGGCCTATTGTAATGGAACACAGCAGCAGAAAAGGGAGCTGGCTGGGCTGAGAAGCTCTTTGGAGGGGGTGAGAGAGGGGAGAGGGGGTGAAGAGGGAAGGCGGGGGGCAGAGGGTGGGACAGGCAAGAGCAGAAGGAGACGCCAGGGAGCAGAGACAATAGTAATGTAGAGTAGAGCAAAGATTTCACTGGAAATGATAGAGCATGAGTCAGGGAGGGTCTGGTATGGTATGCAGCTCAGCTCGAAGACATGAGTGTTCGAGGCTAGAGATGGGCTAGCCACTCAAAGCTTGAGCCAAGCTCGAGCTTAGTGGCTCTGGCCCACTTTGGACCCTCGAGCCCAAAACGGGTCGAGCTTTCATGTGGCATCTGCCTGCCACCCAAGCTCTAACCTAATGCGTCAGAACGGGTGTGGTAGGGTAGGGGAAAGGTGGATTAAAAAAGTCTCAAAAAATAACCGCACCCTCTCTGCCACAAGCCTCGCCCAGTGCCGCACGCCTCTCCTCTGTCGGTCTGCTTGAAGCATCGGAAGCACCCAGGCTTCCGGACTCTCCCAGCCAATCACGACGCTGCAGGAGCCAGATGCTGTAAATCATCACTAAAAGGCATTGGCAAAGCCAACAGTAGGTACCAAATCCATTGCTCTTACTAATGCTTGTCTCATAGGTTACTCTGCAGTTGATATCAAGCCATGGGCAATGGGCAGCAACGCTATCTCTCGTGCTTTAAAGGACTTACTATGTCAATGACAGCAGACATCTGTCTCAGTGGCATCTCTGGGGGGAGGAGGCGAGGGGCAGATGAAACCCGTGCTCCAGCTATATTTGTCCTGGCCCTACTTGTGCCCTACCACCACAGCTGAATGCGTCATACAGTGACACAGAAAAAATAAACAGAAATTGCACTTTGTCACACACATTTAATTTGTCCTTTCATTCCAAAGCAGTGTTGTTTGCCTAAAATAAGTTTACACCTCATTTTGTATGCATGCATTGATATCTATATCTAAATATACATATACAGATATATATACACACATACATTAATAGTCATTTTAAATATATATATTTATGTCATAGCTGGCCCAACCATTTTTATCTGTTGTCCTAATGCTCCCCCCTTCCAAAATTAATTTTTTGAAACACCACTGGTCTTTCTCAGGGCCCACAAATCTTATTGGTCGATGGCTTGGAAAGAGCCGAGGCCTAAACATGTTTCGCACGTAAATTGCGCAACAAACACCATATAACAATATAATAAATCAGACTCTTCGAAATAAAAATATATATATATTTCTTTTACATGTAGAAACGTTTCAACTTATCCCATCAGATATCACTGCAGTGAAAGCATGTTTTAAAAGCAATCGTTTTTAAACATGTACTCAAAAATAATGGTTTGATGCATTAAGAGGTAAGCCAGATGTAATGTGCCTATATTTTTACATGGAGCAACATTATATTCTGTTTAAATCAGACACAAGAGAACTCGCGTATTTCAAAGTGCTCTAAAAAGCAAAAAGGAAAATGAAAGCCTAGAATCACACAATGATATCAAGCGGGAAAGCTGGAAGAATTCCAGGTTTTCTAACTTGGCATAGTATCATTCCGACACAGGATGGACATCTCTTCCGACACCCTGCACTGCTCGATAGGCCCGACCTACAAATTGTCTCTCTGTCGTACTGAGTGTTTGTCTGCTTGACTGTATATTTCATTTTACCCATGCTGGGTCTCCTCTTAGCCTACTCTCTGCCCCCACAACGATTGACTGTGATGCACAATCATCAGGAGCTGATTGCGTCAGAGGCCCATGGCCAGCCTATATAAGGTGTCAGATATGTCTCTGCCAAGCTCGCTGGCAGGCGCCAATGTGCGGAATGGTTTGTTAATGCACCTCCCGTCCCTGCCCTCCGTGTTGCTTTCCCCACCCCTGCTGCCGGTCTTGCTTCCGCCCCTCCCCTCCATGTTGATCCACCTCGTCCTCCATGTTGGTTCTCCCACCTGCATGCACCTTTCTAGATTGCATCACCCATCCACTTTTGAAACAAAAAATGGCTTTTGCACTACTTACTTTTTTTTTATTTACCAGTCCATCTCGGATTGGTAAATAAAAAGAACAATAAGTAGCCGCGTCATTTTGTAGGGTCGGGCATTCCTGCCTGCGACCCAAGTACAGAGCCGTGTCCGCTGAGATCCCCGTGTCTGAAATCTACAGGACGTTTCTGCTGTTAACATTTCATTTAATGCCAAACGGCTCTCTGAAGGGAGGTGAAGTGGCAGGGCAGCCATAAAGGCTCGCTAGCCAGGTCATGGAAAGTGCGGCCTGGCTAAACAAAGAGGCGCAGCGGGGCAGGAGCTTGGGGAGAGAAAAGCTGCTTTGCAGAAAGGAGGAGCCGCAGCAGGATGTCAGCAGGACTCTCCAACAGGAAGAAAGCGGAGGAACAGAGCAGCATTGTAGCTCTCTCCTGCGAGGGAAGAGCAGAGGGGGGGGAGATGCACACGGGCCAGAATGAGGGCAACAGGAGCACGGGTGGGAGAAGAGAAGCATACGAAAGAGACAGCTGTAAAACACATACACACTCCTGGACTCGTTAAGAAAAAAAAAGGTGCAGACAGTAGTTTGACATTGCAAGCTATCAAGTAAAATGTAAGCAACTGAGAGCAACAGATTCAGTAGTAAGAACCAGACGGGTTTAAGCCCCCTGTAAAATCAGGTATGCTGACAATAGGTAGGCTCGACCTAAAAAGGAACAATAGTGGTAAAAAGCTGGGGTAAATTGGAGACCACGGAGAGTATGCGTGTAGCTACCTTATTTAGCTAAAGGGGAGACGGGCTGTGGATTCCCTCCTCGGACACTCACCTACCCAGTCGGTCTTTGGACAGATTTCCCTTTGTCTCTCATGCCCTCTCTTCCCTCATCCTCCCCTTCACCCTTCCCCTACCTACCTCCATTAAATACAAAATACACACATTAAGAAAAGGTATTAGGATATATACACGGATCAAAGGTCTAACATTAATACTTGTTCTCAAATTCTTTGTCTCTTTGAGACCCATGGAAACATTTTGGGTTTGATCACCCAAAAATATGTGGTAAGAGAAGCAAGAAGCAAGGAATGGGGGGATAAGAAAGGCAGAAGACTACGAGACGGTCAAGGTTAGAGTGAGAAGAGAGGAGACAGGAGAACCACTAAACAAAGAAAAGAAAGTGGAAGGGAAGCAATGAGTGGGTAATGTTGGAGAAATCTGAGTAAGAGAGGGAGTGCATGCATGGATGAATGAATGAATAATGATAGATTAGGAAAGGGTTAGGTTTAAGGAGACAACGAGTAGAAAGGGGAATGGAGGTTGTGGGATTTAGGGCGATTAGAGAAAGAAAGGACGCAGGTTTTGGGCAGGCGGATTGGGGATTCTTCTGATAAGCATCCTCGGGGTATCACTGAATGTTTTAAGCATATTTCTGAAGGAGGAATTTTGATGATGGCTTCTAATCGGCCCCTCAAGGGAAGCGTCTCATCTCGCCCCTGAACCTTCCACTTCTGAACCGACTCTGAAGACAAATGCTCGGGGCCGGGGAGGGGACACGGTGCTAATGGGGTCCCGCGGGGCCCCTCAGTGAAGCTTGGCCCACGAGGGACCTTTCAAAGCATGCTCTGTACAAGCCGCCCCAGGCAATGCAGGCGAGTGCAGTGCGAGCTGCGGCCGCCAGGGGGCGGGGCATTGCAAGAGCAAATGTTCCCTTCCCTGTATATAAAATCATCACTTTTGCATGGGACGATTTGCATTTACAATACAGAGGATGGTTTGTTCGGCACAGTAGTAACATATTTTCTACCTGTGTCATCTCCATGTTGAGCTTTCATTCACAACTCCTACTTTCATGGCACAAACATTTTTAGTGCGTGGCAGCGGCTGCTTCGCTAAGGCAGAGAAGCGCCGTCCTACTGCTCAAAAGGGAAAATAAAACATATTAACATATTGTTATTTTACTTTCCTTATTGCAGTCAGTGGCGTAGTGGTTATGGCTAGAGTAGGGGAGGAGTACTGTGCACTCCCTATATGCGCATGGACTGTTTGTCTGGCCCCCTTGGGCCGACCAAACAGTTTATGCGCACTTTGCATGTTCCTACCAGGCAGCATTACACAGTCTGGTGAGGAACATGCATAGGCTCCCTGTTGGTGTCTGAATGCCGATCCACAGCACTCTGACCAATCCCAACGGTGAATTGTAGTGTTGTGATTGGCTCAGGGGAGCCTGAGTGCCCGGGTGCTTCCTGCCGAAACAGGAAGATTACGAGGACAGAGGAGAGGCGGTGGCAGGTCGCAAAATGTAAGTCTTGTTTTTAAAATTGCAATCCCCCCGCCTGCCCACCACCCTCATACAGTAGCAGCCACTACTGTTTGAGACAAAAGCAGCTTTTTTTTACTCGATTTAAGTATTGCAAGCAGGACACTTCCCTGATATTATCCAATGCTGGGAGACGTTGTGAAGTTTTCATCATTGGATACAATTTATATTGCACGTTTTCTTATTCACTACCAGGAAATGCTTCTGCAAATGTTACATATGGTAGAAGAAAAACAATTTCAAATTGTGTTGGGATGTTAAAAGGAAGTAGGAGCCCAGGGGCATTTGTTTTCCTGATTGTGCAGTCAACCTGCTAACTGGCTACAAGCGTGTTTCCAAAACATGGACAGGTGGAGAGTATGACTTCCTAGACAGGGTAGAACATCCGGACCCACTCCCTCATTGCAATTACTCGTGACAGCATCAAACATTGGCTATACATATAGTATTGAAGTGTAATTTCATTTACATAGGTCTTTATGCCCCTGGTGTGAGCAGATGGAGAAGTGGGTTACACTACGGAGTAGTGCTTGGTCGGTAGAGCGTTGAGTTGCAGTATGGCCTACGTGAGAAGTGTTTTGGTGTTGTGCTTAAGTGTCTAGTGTGGTATTTTTATTTTGTATTAAGTCGCTGCCCCAAAGCTTGTGATGGTGAGAAGAGTAGAGAAGAGTAGGGAGTGATAGAACACTTGCAATTCACATTCACTCATGCTGTGTCTGAGTGGACCTCTGTGGAACAGCGGCATAGGTAGACCTTTTCCCGCCCGTGGTGGCCATATGTAAGAGCGGGGCTGCTGGCGATTCCTGCATTCGCGATGGCCACAAGCAAGAGCGGGGGGTGAAGGCTGCTGCCGCCCCCAAAACGTGTGCTGCCCAGGGGTGCACCGCCCTCTCATTGCTACACCACTGCTGTGGAATCCACCTGCGAGAGATAGAATTGCAGCCCCGAGCATGCACTGAAGACCTGCAGTCATGATGCTTATATATTGCACACGATTGACAGGCAAGTGACTTGTAGGCATTGACAACTGTAGACAGTCATCCATGGTAGATGATCTGCGTCCGTCCAGGAGAGATGAGAAGCAACCCACGGGAGAAACAGAGCCACAGTTTAGATCTTTAGGTGCCAATTAAGCACAGCTCACAGGAGTGCACTGCTTAAAGAAGGGATCTCCAACCTTTTCACTGACAAGAGCTACTTATGTTAAATGAAACTCATTCTGAGCTACTAACCTTATTAGTATTGTAGCAGAACCCACATAAAGAAGATTTCATTAGTAGCCACCGTATGCAAGAGTACTAGCAGGGATATCCTCAGTGCATCAGGGAGGGTTGCCAGCACAAACGTTAAAAAAGGGTTTGTGAATTTGGAATAATTCTACTTGGGTAAGACATAAAATCCATAGCTGCTATACCCCTGCATCAGGATATTATTAGTAAGACTCCCCAAGATCACGTATTTTATCGCTCAAATGTCAGTTTTGACTGTATTCCAGAAATACAGTCCATTTTCTACAAACATTTGAACTTATGAGTTCTCAAAATACACATATTTTGTCTTGAATACACACTCAATCTTGGTATACCCATATTAATTCAACCAATCAAAAGCTTCTAATTTAGTAGCTGAGCTCCACACCGGAGAGCGACTTATAGGTAGCTGTAGAGATACTACTAGCTTATGCGGTACTCATTGGAGAAACCTGGCTTAAAGGCAGCCATATAAAATGCTCTATGGATGCCATACTGGAGCGACCCATTGGATACACTGGATACTGGCAGCCATGGCAAATGCTCTGTAGATTGCCCAGGAGTGACCTGAAAGTGTAGACTGTACAAACTCAACCATGGTAAATGACCTGTGTCCATCTAGGAGAGATCAGAAATGAGATGCATGCACACCCAAGGGAAAGGCAGTGAAAGTAAAGACCTTCACGGGGTTCTCAAGTGTGGTCCACAGGAGCAGCCCATGGCATATACCTCATACTGGCAGCCATGGCAAAGGCTCTCTTTACATTCCCAGAGTGACAGGTAAGAAACCCAAAGACTTGGACTGCATCGACTAAGCAATGATAGATGTTCTGCGTCCATCCATATTAATTTGGAGTAACCCACAGGCATGCAAGAAGAAAAATAGCCACAGTTATCCTACCTTGGACTGACACACAGGTGTTCACTGATTACAAATAGCTAGGATAATGCTCTATAAGGCAATTCAGGGGCAACAGTGTGGAAGCCCAGGGTATGTGCCAGTTAAAAGCATACAAGATAAATGCCTCATAGGATCCTCCCAGCAGCAACAGCAGAGTGATCACCGGGAGTGCTTTGGCTGCAGAATAAATATTTTATTGGATCCTATGAGAAATGCCAGGATAGTGACCCATGGGCATGCAATGGATACATGCATCCATCGTAGATGATCTAAAGAATATGTTCAGAAATGTAGAGAAGTCGCCTACAGGCCTGCAGTCCTAGTGAATGCTCTTTAGGAGCTACCCAAGAGAGTATGAATGAAAAAGCATTTATAGAGCGCAAAGTTACTGAGCAGAGGGTCCCGGTGCTATGGGCACCTCTTTACTTTACCCCCAAGCCACCTAGTTACAGAATAGCCATGTTTTTAATTGTTTCCTGAAAACAGTTAGGTCCGTCGTGGCTCTGAGGGCCGCCAAAAGATGGTTCCGGGTTTGGGCTCCTCTTCCGGTTCTAACCTGGAGTATCCTAGGAATGATAGCCAGGTGGTTAAATGATGAGACAGAGGTGTACTCTTTTGGCATTCCCTGTGTAAAGTGAGCCAGGGCCCAGACATCACAGTTGCTAATGCAAGCTCAGAGACCAAAGAAGTATTAATGTTGCAAAATTTTATGAAATGTCATGGTATTTTCATGAAAACTAATGTGAAGTGAAGTCAAGCCTTGCTTTCATAAGTTACGCACCATACGAGCAAGGTGACTGGTTCAAGGAGAAAGTGTTTCCCAAGAAATTAAATTAGGAGAACATTCACAGCTACAGAATATCGCAAGATACACATAATGCAAAATTCATATATTTTGCACATTTCATGGGCGGAATACATGTCCACACACGACTATAAAGTAACTAGACAAATTAGAAAGACAAATGTGACTAATCACATTTCAAGGATGCTAGGGACTTGGGGCCAGCTTGTGCAAAAACATATTCAGCCCTCTGAAGTCCATCAATGAGTGGTGAAGACAAGGGTCAAGGAATACCATAGAAACAAAAATAATGTTACATAAACGCCCCAAATTTTGGTGAGGAGGCAGTGCAAAAGGTTATCACAGGCACCTCACTAAAGGGACTTTGGGATTCTACCAGAGTTGATTGAAGTGTGTCCCAGTGAGTTTCAACCATTTCAGTTGAGGGTATATTGTGTACTAACCAAAAGCAGTGATTGTGCAACCCCAGAAATTCACAAACACCAGTGGAGTGTCTACATCATTGAAGGGTCTGTATCAGTGGTGGGTCTGTATTGTGTCACTCAAAGTGCCAAGTTGAGGCTATTGGGACTACCCAGAGGCAGCAAAGAGTTAACTCAAGGAAGATCACTGTAGTAGGGAAGTCTATGGTGTACCACCACAAGCATGAAGTTGGAATCCAGACATCTCAGTAAGGGGTGTGTGGGGTTCACCAGAGGCTAGAGTGCCACCGAAGGAATATACACATATCTTATTAGAGGGTCTGTGGTTTACAGCAGTGGCTGCACAACCTAAGGAGTTTGGAGCCCCTTAGTAGAGGGTTTAAGTAGTGCTACCCAATCTGGTTTAAGCACTACCTATGGATTATCACAAATGTCTCAGTAGGGGGTCTGTGGGGTCCTCCTCGAAGCAATGAAGGAGCATTCCAAGGAAAATCACATCTGCTGTAGTAGAGGGGCAATCATGTGTCATCTAGCAGTGGTGGAGGTGCAACCTACCGGGACAAACGTAAATGGTCTTTCGAGTCTACCTAGTCCTAGATGTTGTGGGGCAGCAACCCAAGGTGGTCCCAGGCACCTCAGGACAGTGTCTGTGGGCTCCACTCCAACGTAGGGAAGGCACAACCCACCTTTTTAGGTTAGATTTGGGAAACCCATGGAAAGGATGTATTTCAATCAATAAGAAAGGGAAAGTCTGAGCAGAAGTGTTTTTATGGAGGTTGAAGGCACAAATGACAGAATTTATGACCCTTCTCTCTTTTCAGGCCCTACCAGGGAGGATGGCACGGAAAACCCCTCTCTCTTAACTTCACCTCAATATCCAAGCTGGGTATTCCATAAAATGAAATTATATAAGGGAAAAAAAGTGGTTAAAAACACTTTGGATCCCATAGTCCAGGACTCTTTTCCCTTGAGGGTGGTTGATGTTTCTCCCAGCCTCGAGGATGGGCCAGCTCCATCGGCCCTTTTGGGTCCAGTCTTGGCAGACTTTCCGTCATTTTCAGTATCCTCGTCATTGGCCCTTATGGCCAATCTTAAATCCGGGTTGCCTCTTGACCCATGCCCGGCCAAATTTTTGGCTAAAATGGCGGCAATCGTAAATCCGTTGGCAAACCCGCTTTTGAATCTCTCCTTGAGTCGGGGGGTGGACCCGCAGGCTTGGAAGCAGGCGATGGTCATTCCCCTCGTCAAGAAGCCTGGCCTCGACCCTGAGGCTTTGGCCAACTATAGGCCCATCTCTCTCCTCCCTGCATTGGTTAAGATCTTGGAGAAGCATGTGCATATTGTGCTTTCCAATTTCTTGGAATCCCACGATCTGTTACACTCCTCTCAATCTGGTTTCCGCCCCAATTTAAGCACCGAGGCGACGCTTTTGGAGGTGTCCGAAGCCATCAAAGAGTCGCTGGATTCGGGAGGCAAAGCTATGCTTGTTATGCTTGATTTGTCGGCGGCCTTTGACACCGTCCTCCATGAGGGTCTCCTCGCCAGACTTCATGAGATCGGTCTGAGGGGGATGGTGCTCAGCTGGTTCAGATCTTTTTTGGCTGGCCGTCGACAAACGGTCTGGGCCTCACCTAGCTCTGCCGTGATGCCACCCCTGGGAGTCGGAGTCCCACAGGGCTCTGTGTTGAGCCCGACTCTCTTTAACATCTTTATGACCCCTCTGGCGGCATTGGTGGAGTCTTTTGGGGCCCAGATCGTATCTTATGCCGACGATACCCAACTCCTCTTTACATGCAGGAAAGGAGAAGATTTCGACGGAGAGAGTATCCGTGAGTGCCTTGGGGCTGTTTTCAAATGGTTCCAGCTTAACAGCCTCAAGTGCAACTCAGATAAATCTGAGGTACTCTTCTTCGGTTGCCCACTTGACCCAGACTGGCATGAATGGTGGCCTGCTAATATGTTCCCTCCAGCGCGCTCGTCCCAGTTAGCAAAGAACTTGGGAATCAAGATTGATAATGGGCTGACACTAAGAGCTCAGATCCTGGCTCTCACGGGAACTTGCTTTGGCCTCCTTAGGATGCTCCGGAAGTTTCTCCCCCTGCTTTCAGAAGAGCATAGGAAGACTACGGTGCAGGCCGTAATTGGTTCAAGATTGGATCATTCCAACATATTATATCTTGGCCTGCCGGAGTATCTCCTGCAACGTTTGCAGGTGGTCCAGAATACGCCAGCACGGGACATTTTTGGCCTCCATAGGCGAGCCAGAGTCTCTGGCCTTTTGCAGTCACTCCACTGGCTGCCTATCCGGAAGCCGATAGTGTTTAAGGCCTTGACCTTGGCTTACAAGGCTCTGTATGCCTCGGGAGCTAAATATCTCCAAAGGAGGCTTGCCTTTTACCATCCGGCCCGATCTCTGAGATCTGAATCATTGTTCCTTGCTGTGGTTCCTCGAGTGAAAAAGGCCCGCATTGGAGGCCGCTCTTTCAGGTTGCGGGCACCGCAGCTTTGGAATTCCCTGCCCGTGGCACTACGCAGTACATCTAATCTACTGACTTTTAGGAAAGGCCTTAAAACATGGCTCTTTGCCCGTTAGTGCGCTCTTCTTCTACTGCTGGTTCTGTTTTATTCTTCTGCTTTGTTGTTATCTTTTACTGTGTTGTTTGTCTATTTCTGGTTGCCAATAAAAGCGCCGTTACACTCTATCGGAGTAGCCGTGCGCTATAGAAGACCAATCTAACATAACATAACATAACATAGTGAAGACCTAAATTTTATCTGCTGTCTGTTTTCTCTTGCTGCGGTCAGTGTGTTACTGATGGGCACAGCATTGACTTGGCAGCTGCAGCAAAATGATGCTTCTTGATGCTGCAAGAAATCTTCAGAGATTGTATAATTTCATTAGCAGCACTCCAGACTGCCTCTAAACCATGAAAAATTGTATCCCACGTACATGGAGAAGGCACTTTAAAATATTAAAGGCTTCTTCAGAACAGGGTGGTTCGATCAATAATGCACTCACTGCGCGAATCTGACTGATCTCAAACCTTATAGCTTTAGTTAAATTATTCCCCTTGAAGCATTGCCTGGTGCTTTGAGTGCAAGAATGGCTTAGTTTTTTTTAAATGCACGTCTTCCATGAGATGGTGGAGCATCGCCTGTGCATGATGAGAAAGTGAATGAGTATTAAAACTGCAACACTGTAGAGTGTGCTATTGGAATTATTCTGGGATTTCCCTGTCTGGTTTTCTGAACTCTGAGTTAATCTGATTGGCTGCCATGGCAGGTCTTGGAAGGAGATTGGTGGCGGAAGTGACACGGTAGCTGTCCTACTAGACAGCGTCTCCTGATCAGATACTGTAGGTGTCACCTCTTGGGACTGCACGGCATGGATCATGAAGGATTCTTCCTCTGGAATCTGCCGGGCACTGTTTTGCTGTAACCTGGAGCAAAGATCCCCCCTGGATCTGGTTCCTGCCTGTGAGGGTTCAATATTACGCTTCCCCTCTTAGATGGCTGAAAATGTAAATGTAAATGTAAATGTGTTTGTATTTATATAGCGCCTTCTACCCAGAGGTCTCGTAGCGCTGAATTCATACCGCTGTGGAACCCTTCCTGGCTTTCCTGTGAGATGTCCACTCCTGGGCACCCCCAAGGTGAAGCCAGGCATCCAAACGCTGCTGGGGCCATTGTGGAGATTAAGCAAGCTATTGCCCAGAGTCACAGAGTGGTACCCATGATTAGACTAGGCACCGAGGCGAGAAAATATCAGGTATGGGGAGATTGAGTCCAAGAGCCACCCAGGCGGGAATTGAACCCAGGTCCCGGGCTAGACCTCTTCATCAGGGTCTGCTGCTCTAACCATTGAGCCACGCTTCTCCACAAAGACCAAGCAACTGAGCTGAAAGGAGAAGAGCTTTGGATGCACCAGGTGGGTTCTATAGGATTAAAGATACCAGCTAGTAATGTTATTGAAGAAACACCCACAGAATACTTACAATTTTGTTAGTTTATGGGTTTAAAAGGAGCTGCTGAAGCGCCATTTACAGACTATATATTGTATCGTGTAAAAATAACACTAAAAAACTACAAACAACAAACATTAAAGTATTTTAATTGACTTAGTAAATGTTGAATTTTTTGGTTGTCTTCCTTTTTTATGTTGATTCTTCTTTTCATGGAAGAATACTGTACATGAATCCCATTCTTGTCTTTTAGCTGCTCCCTCCTTTTTTTTGCCTTTGCCCATACCTATCCTTCTTTGTGCTTTTTCGCACCTCTCTCCCACATTCCCTCCCACCCCAATGCATTTGGGCAGAAAAGGTACATAGTAAACTATGATACCAAAATGATCAATAAATAATTTTGCATGGATGTTTTTAGTGGCAGTGTTTTCGTCCTTGATATTTTCACTGCACTCTAATAACGTAGGCAAGTGGCTCTTGCTCCTTTGAGATGGGGAGTGCTGTTGAATATAATCGATGTATAAAGCAATAATGGTGTTGTTGGGGACACAACTGATTTGTACAATGTATTGAATACATATAAGGACAATTATTGCCAATGAACAATGTTTAAAGAAAGCAAACCAAAAGCTGACCACAGTGGAAAAAGGTAAATCTTTAGTATTTAACCCTTTGGCAGATTAATTCAAATTGCATTAAGCGAGCTGTCCAAAACAAGACAATACATGGATCAAAGTACATGGAGTGAGTAATTCGTGACTGGTGACAGAGTGAGGAAAACGGTTTAGACAATAACAAGCCAAATCATACAGTTAGACAAAAATAATACGATCAAACGATCCACTGTGAAACGCAGCAATCCTAGGAAAATAAATTATTTCTTTGGTTCGTTAGGACTTTGTGCAAGTGGATGAACACAGAATGTTGATGTTTCGACCCTAAATGGAAGCGCTGGTTTGTAAGCATCTATAGCGGGTATTCATCAGGACTGGAAAATGATGGGACAGCCTCAATTGTAGGAGGTGTTTCATTCAATAGTTCCTGGACTTTGGGGGTGGATTTGTCATCCGACTAACTCCAAAAGCGATAATTTGGGCAGATCTCTTTAGCCTTTATTTAAATCTTCTACACCAGCCGGTGGGAAGATCATGTAGTGCAGGGCTGCCGTGGCGAGCGCTCAGGGAAGCTGCAAAGGACATCTCACTCTGTCCGTGCAAATTTTTGAAAATTCCCAGCAGCTGGTGTACAAGATTAAAATAAAGACTAAAGAGATCTGCGCAAATTATTGCTTTTGGAGTTAGTCGCATGACAATCTGAACCCCCAAAGTCCAGGAACTATTTTACTACTGAATGACACACCTACTACAATTGAGGCTGTCCCATCAATTTCCAGTCCTGATGAAGACCCGCTATAGATGCTTACAAACCAGCGATTCTATCTAGGGTCGAAACGTTTACGTTCTGTGTTTATCCACTTGCACAAAGTCCTAACGAACTGAAGAAAGAATTTATTTTCGTAGGATTGCTGCGTTTCACAGTGGATTGTTTGATCATATTATTTTTGTCTAACTGTATGATTTGGCTTGTTATTGTCTAAACCAGGTGTCTCCAAACCGGTCCTGGAGGGCCGGATCCATGCCAGATTTTTAAAATTACTACATGTATCTCAATGGGGATATCCAAAAAATCTGGCATGGATCCGGCCCTCCAGGACCGATTTGGAGACCCCTGGTCTAAACCGTTTCCCTCACTCTGTCACCAGTCACGACTTACTCACTCCATGTAGTTTGATCCATGTATTGTCTTGTTTTGGACAGCTCGCTTAATGCAATTTGAATTATTCCGCCAAAGAGTTAAATACTAAAGATTTACCTTTTTCTACTTTGGTCAGCTTTTCTTAGTTTTCTTTAAAAATTGTTCATTGGCAATAATTGTCCTTATATGTATTCAATACATTGTACAAATCAGTTGAGTCCCCAACAGAACCATTATTGCTTTGTACATCCCTTACCCAGGTTCTGAGGGTTACTGGGTCACCCCATTATTTTCAATGGGTTGAATATTATCGAGGCCTTTTAGCAGCAATTTCCAAATTGTGTGCGGGTCGCAAGCTGCGGGTCGCAAGCTGATTTTTGGTGGGTCGGGAACGTACGAGCAATAAATAAATAAAGATGCCTTAAATTCTGTCTATATCTTGTCACATTTGCTGGTGTTTCTTCTGGCTGATTGTTGCATACTCTTTTAACATAGAATTGGAGTTTACTTTGCTTTCTCTGACTGCAAAGTAAGAGGAATTTTTAAAGTGAATTATGAGACAGTCTTGCTGGAGTACAGGGAGTGTGAAAGGAAAAGGCTGTGGGATGTATTTTTTACAACAATCAACAAAATGTAAACACTTGTAAGTGTACTGTATGCATTTAGCAGTTAGGGAAGTAAACATGGAGCACATATTTTGTAATTCTGATGTGTGGTAGAAATAGATTTGAAATACATCAAAACAAATCAAGAAACTTTACTTGGTGAAGCACAAATGAAAAACATTCACAGAAACCTGATTTCCACACACACTCAACTATATGTCCATGCAGAATTAGTGGTCATTTCAATGAAAAATATGCTCTTTGTAAATGAAAATGCGCTACCATATGATGCTTTAGTTTGGTCCAAAATTCGCTCCTCCTCGTGTCTATTAAAGGTACCTTGTTGCAACAGTTCGTCATTCCAAAAAGTGGGTTGTTTTAAAAAGTTTGGGAACCACTGCCTTAAGGTATTCTTACAATAACACCTGCCTCATGAGGCCTGGGTGCTACTCGAGTGATACCGGTCATGCACGTTTCTATCAGTGACCGCTACTGGGTGAGACTGGAAGTCCAGTAAAAACAACGACTAGCAGAAGCTCCTTCTGGCCGTAGGTGTGGTTCTGCTTGAGAAACACTCCGGCTCTGGAAGCCCCTTGCTTAGCTTCTTATTGACATAGGAATAAGGCTCACCCATATTTTTGGGTAATGGGGGTTTATCACATGGAAGTTCCCCTTAGACAACTGTACAGGTAGGCAAGGCGAGGTGTGTCTGATGAGCTCTCTAGAGTTCAATGACCACTGCAGGGGTAGGTGGAGGAAAGACCCAGCAGGCTGGGGGACAAAAAGAAATGATTGAGAAAGGATTGTTAATCACCCACTACTTTGTCTGGCTTATTACTAGGCCTGGGCAACATTTAGATTACACTGGGGGAATCAGAGTAATTTCAGTAATTCAGCTTAACTCTTTGACGTATAATTACCTGTAATTACACAATTACTTCTGCTTGCATAATTAGGAGTAATTTAGGTGGAAAAATCGTAAAGCAAGAGCACATTAAGTGAGCATTAGCAACCACTGAAGCTTGCTATTCGTGTTCTGCTGCATTTTGCACTAAGAAAATATCGCTAAATGCTGGTAGTAAGCTGGGGGAGAATCCTACCCCAAGAGCACATTTTGCATGCATGATTGGCTGCTTACACTCACTATTCAAGTTATGTTGCACTCAGTGCTTTTTCTTAGCACAAATAGAATAGCGCTAAATGTAGAATGTCTTCTTGCAAAATTGTTAGGCAATTCCGCATGATTATGCTACACAGAATTACATGAGTCACACCCACCTCTACTTATTACATTTATTTCTCTTAGGTAGCATGGGTCTTATTCACCACAGGACGTAAACTGAAGACATTAGGAGTCCGATTACAAGGTCTTTGAAATTTCAAATGGAGCTGGCAACTGGATTACTGTCCATAGGAAAGTACACGATTCGTAGGTAGTACATAAGCGAACCAGATACATTTCACCTGTCACTCTGGCTGCTAAAAGCATCTATAATCTTCGAGTCAAAGTACAAGGGGGGGATGAGATATTATGCCTGAATGGTCAATTCCTCTGTAATTCTTCATTTCTAGGGGAAACACCGGGATTCCTCCAATAATCCCTGCAAGCTCCACCCACAGAGTTACTGGTACCCCCAATATTAGTAACAATAATCCATGTAATCTCCACCTCACAGAATAAACTGTATCCCAGTATTAGTGACAGTAATCCCTGTAAACCACACCCCACAGAATTACTGGTACTCCCAGTATTGCTAACTCTAGTGGGCGGACTTAACAGAGCCATCACTGGTAGCTTAGTAATGAAATAATAAAGACACAGGGCCTAATTTATGAGAAGTGACGCATTGCTGCGTGAAAGCAGCGATGCGTCACTTCTCAGTGCGCCCTCCTTGCGACATAGTTGATGTGTCATATTTTTACTATATGACGCAACATGTCGCAAGGAATTACAGATACGTCAGTATTTCTGACGTATCAGTATGGCGCAAAAGTGATGCATTGCTAGAGTGTGTCACAAAAGTGACACAAATCCAGCAATGTGTCCTTTCACAAGGGGCCAGCCCCATGTGAAACGGCCTGCGTCAGTCTTACGCCTGCTGTGAGGCAGGCGTTAGATATTGACACAATTGCATCCTAGAAGTGGCGCAGTGAAATCTTATAGATTTCACTGCGTCACTTCTATGGCCCTTTCTTGCGTCAGAACAAACCCTCTGCATACATTATACCTGGCACAGGTATAATGAGGCGTAGGGGTTTACAAAGTGACGCATCTACCTAGATGCGTCACTTTGTAAATATGGTGCAACAAGGCACATTTTTTACGCCGCTGGTGCGTCGCAAAAAGTGACACACCGGCGGCGTAAAAGTGACGCACAGGCTCATAAATAAGGGCCACAGTTTCCAGCCAGTTCATTAATTTTAATTGTGTGTTAAATTGAAAGGATGTTGGAGCATGTTTGAAAAAAAGCACATTTTATTGTTTGTAGAATGTAATGTCTTCCCTGGAAAATACAGGGTGCAGACATTATGCTCTGGTTTGATTGTTTACAAAGATAAGATCCTTTATCCCTGCAACCCACTTTCACTTACAATATCATCTTCTCCCCAGAATTGTTCCTGAGCCACAGAGATTTCTGCCCTTGCTCAATACTCATCACATACTTTGCAGCAATTCCTCCATGTAACTTAATTTCCTATTCCTTTCATCATAGACAGGAGGGAGCCTTCTCTCCACATCAGTCAGGCAGACTCCACCCAAATGCGATTGTCTTTTCTGAAATGTGATTTTCAGTCCTCTGAGTGGGTCTACGGTCCCCACTCCCCAGCTGCTGATGGAGATGCTCTCTGACTCTCAGCATCGGGAGGGCAGTCTGAGGGGCCAATCAGGCTTCAGAGCCCTGAACAGGTGAAGCAATAGCACATGTGCTGTGTAGAATCAAGCTATGTGACTGTTGTATGGATGTGGTACTTGTAGTGTGCTGTAAAGATGTGAATCTTCAGCTCTTTCCTGAAGTGAGGAAGGATGTGAATGGTCCTCATGGATAATGGGATGTTTTTTCCATGTTTTCCTGTTACCTATTTGTTTTCTTGCTTGCACCTCTTCACTTGTAGTCTGATGGTGTCTGGCTGCGGATGTACAAAGAGCAGCAGCAGGCCATGCATGCAGGCAAGTGCGGTGGAGGAGGGTTGAAGGGGGGTTTCGACAGACGATGGCGAGGGAAATGTCATTATTTATTTAATTTTCCCTCTGGGTCATTCGGCGAATACGTCCCACTCCCAACCTGGCCTCACCGCTCTTACCTGCACGGGCCGCCGCTGACCAAGCAGCAGCGGAAATGTTCAGATTGCTGGCACAAATGATGCCACTGATTTTGAAGGTGTCAACGGAAGCCAGTGGAGTTCCATTAGGGTTGGACTTCTGTAGTTCTTTTTCTAAAGGTCCTGTTGAGGCAGCATTTAGAATGCGCTCAAGAGGAGATTTGAGGAGTCTAGGAGGCCGCAGAGCAGGGTGTGCAACCACAATTACAAGAAATGTCAGGGAAATTATGTGAAATTACACATAAATTATGCACTGTGTTGTATTTCTTGAATCAGAAGCCATACCTTGTGTTCAAACTTCACACAAGAAATCAGCAAAGGGACTGGTTTGCGGAGAAAATGTCTCACAGCATATTTCCTGTTCAAACCTGTTGCATGCAAGAGATTTTCTACTCACATTGGCCCTATCTAGCAAAAAACGGGACACAGTGTTGTGCTGGAGTAATTTCACACATTTGGGCCTAGTCGCTACCATCTAGATGCAAGAGTACCAGTGCTTGGTTAGCTGTTCTGAAGTCATTTTCTGGGGCAAATGTTTCACTTTCTTTAGTAGAGAGAACAGGTACTAGACTGTCTTACTTTTTTTGGTGATGTGTCCCTTGAAGGCGAGGTCAGTGTCAAGCAGAAATCAGAGTACCATAGGGTTGCCTGAATGTTAGGCTTGACATCTTTCCAGATTCATGTTGTCAAGTCGGTTTTGAGCTTGTTGTTGGAGAAAAGGTGGAATTCAGTATTGGTGGGTTGAGTTTGCAGTAGGTGCTGGAGATCTGGGTGGGAATGGATGCATTATGTGCTTTAGGTACTGAATGGCAAGAGTTGAGGAGATTTTCCCGTAAAGTTGTGTGTCATCAACATATTGTTTTGGTGACAAGATGTACCTTGAAGTACTCAGCAAATCAAGTACTTAACAGTTGATGAGGAACTTCTGGGATCTGTGAATGCATGTGAATGAACTGGTGCTCATTTAGAGAAGAAGAAAGAGAAACATTAAAGGACAAGTGGAGTGGTGTGGCTCACTGGTTAGAGGCGGCAGACTCGTAAGCAGAGAACGGCCTGGGGACCAGGGTTCAATTCCCGACGCGGCAGGGTCATGGACCAGGGTCAAAACGGACTCGATAATTCTCGCCTCGGTGCCTACTCTAACCAGGGAACACACTCAGCAACTCTGGGCATTAAGCTTGCCTCATCTCTACAACGGCCCCCCACAGACGCCGGGGATGCCTGGTTTCACCTTGGAGATACCCAGAACGGGACCATCTCACAGGGAAAACCGGGACGGGTTCCCCAGCGGTCTTCAGCGCCAGGATACTCCATGGAGTCGCAGTGCGCTTTACAAGTACACCCACATTTACATCGGGCCCGATTCACAGACCTAACTTAAGACAAAATCCTAAACTTACTACTTTTGGTATTCACAGAAGTTAGGATTTTGTCTTAAGACAGACTTCAGGCAGACTTAAGACAGACTTAAGTTAGGACTCTGTCTTAAGTCTGTCTTAAGACGAACTTAAGACAAACTTAAGACAAAATCCTAACTTCTGTGAATACCAAAAGTAGTAAGTTTAGGATTTTGTCTTAAGTTAGTTCTGTGAATCGGGCCCATAACCATTGAGTCCCGTTCAAGGCATCATAAGTCTGCTGGAGGCAGTGGTTTAAAGGATGACCATTGTGGTATGTAGTGTAGATGGTGCGTATACGAGGAATTGCAGGCTTGGTTATTATCACTGTGTTATTGACTCTTCTGTACTTTTCAAACTTTACATTTATCTGTGGAGCGTGGGATTGTAAGTTTAGGTAGAGGGTTGTTGGGTGCAACACATCATTGCCTGGTTCTACACAGTGTACCTTGAACAGGGCATTTAGGGACTCTACACCAGTCAAACTCTGTCATCCTTGGGTTCATGGTACAACCAATACTGTCCAGGGGAGGTATAGTGCCTAGGCACCCTTCTGGTTTTAGAGTGCTTTATAAATCTAATTTTCATTTCATTTCAAAGGTGAGATCTCTTGCAGCTCAGACCCTCTGGACTGCTCTAGTATACATAATCATGCTCACATTCATGCAACCATTCACCAAACTACCCATCTGTGTAGGGCAAATATCAAGGTGCATCTCTGAAGTTTTGTGAATGAGTGGAAGAAACTACAAACTTCAGCAGGGATTCAAACTTGAGACCTGTCAATCACACCAGATGTTAGGGTGTAGAAGGATGTACGTTGTTACAACGCATGCTTTTAGCACGCATGCTGTAACAACGCGGTTTTTATAACGCATTCTTTTACAACGCATAATACAAAGGGGTGTTGGATAGTGAATATTTTAATTTACTATTCCAACACCAGTCCCCGTTGACACTAGGGAAGGTGTTGGATAGTAAATTAAAAGTATTCCCTATCCTTGAGCGCCCCCCTGAGTCATGCTTTGTAATAGAATGCGATTTAAAAACCGCGTTGTAATAGCACTGCGTGCTAAAAGTTGCGTCGTAAACGACGTTCCCCGTGTAGAACCTTATTGGATGAGCTGTCTTATTACTAAAAACACTTTCCTTCCCCTCTCAGCAAATGTGTGCCATTACTGGTAGTGCCCCATCTCTGACAGTGCTACATGGGTCTGTGTGCCCATGCACCAATGTGTGAATAAAAATTCCTAGGCAGTCATATAAAAGATAAACAAGTGGCAAATAATGACAGTAAGGAAGAACCCAAAGAAAATTTAAAAAGGACTGAAATTTAATTAACAAGATTAAAAATCATATAGTAGAACACAAAGTGAATACTATATGATAACAATTAAATACATATTTTCATACAAGTTCATACATATAATCAAAAAAATACTTAATCATAAAATCATAGACAACCAAACAAACAATATGTAAATGCTGTCCAAGAAAAGCAGTGGCGATTGAACTTTCGACGCGCGTTTTGGCGTACACAACAACTTTTTCAGGAGCCACATTGTGTGGCTCCTGAAGAAGGTATGTATGAATTTATATGAAAATATGTATTTAATTGTTATCATATAGTATTCACTTTGTGGTCTACTATATGATTTTTAATCTTGTTAATTAAAAAATTAAGTCCTTTTTAAATTTTCTTTGGGTTCTTCCTTACTGTCATTGTTTGCCACTTGTTTTTCTTTTATATGACTGCCTAGGAATTTTTATTCACACATTATTTCCCTGTCCTAGGAGTTGTTTTTATACTACTACTCAGGGGGTCCTTGTTTTTCACAATGCCCATGCACCAATGCCCCTGGTGCCCCTCTGTGCTAAAGCAATAGTACAACGCCCTCATCCCCCACTGTACCCAGGTAACAGTGATGTCAGGAGCCACTCTGTGTGCCTATCGTAATGCTAGAAAGCCATGTTTCAGTGCCTGTGCACTAGTGCTGCCAGACCCAGAGCGAGTGCACCTGTGTCAGTCCAACCACACTCCCGGTGCGCACATTACCTTGTGTTGCCAGGGCACAGTCTAATCACACATGCACCAGTGCTACCAAACCCCAATGCCAGAGCCTTGCAGCATTGGGTTTGCATTGGCCCTGTTTGTGCACATTTACGGGAAGTGTCAGATTTCCAGCCTAAATAACCATGTACTGGGTGCGGTGCAGCCGTGCTCCATGACAGTCTCTGCTCCTGTGCAGCTGCATTACATGGCGGTCTATGCTCTCACGGAGCAGCAGATTCTGGCATATCCTACTCAGGCCCTTTCTATGTGTGTTGCACATTGAGAACTCTAGCCCTAAAGTCTGATAGTCCATGTGGCTCCCTTGACTAGTTTGTTCTTGGTTTGACTCTGCTGCCATGATCATGTTTGATTTGCTATGTGCCAGTGCTGCCAGGACCCAGTCGGAGGGTCTGTGTCCTAACATTAACTTCAAAGGGAACCACAGTAGTTGCCCAAGTACAAGAGTTGCACTATTTATGACCAGTGCCATTGCACATACATTATGCAGGATATAGGGACCCACTTTGAATGCCCATGCACCAAGACTAGCAAGACAGGACTCAGTCTGTGCTGCATGCAAAGTAACAAGAACGGGTTTGGTGAGTCTGGCACTGCCTGCTCTGTGTGCCTGTGCACTACAAATGTTTATTTAGTCAGGCACAGTCTCTGCCATCCTTTGTCACTGGTAGTCTGCCAGGTTCCTGTCTGTGTACACATGTTCCAACCTGCATGACCCATTCTGCATCTGTTCACATTGCTTGTGTTCAGTGACCCTCTATATGTGTATCATTGGTGCTGTGTTTTGGGATTTACTCTAGACATATGTGCACCTTGGGAAGCACGCCAGGACCCTCCCTGAGCCCAGTCATGAGAATCAACATTCCAGGGCCAAGTGCAGGCACTTGTGAACCACTGAGAGCCTGACAGTATAGGACCACACTCAACTTCCGGTTCTTGTCAGCCAAGGCCCAGGTGGAGTGGGCGAGTGATTCACTGAGAACCTGACAGGACAAGACAGCACTCTACTTCCGGTTATTGTCAGCCAGGGCCCAGGTGGAGAGGGCGAATGATCCACTGATAGCCTGACAGGACAAGACAGCCCTATTCTTCCGGTTCTTGTCAGCCAGTGCGGAGAAGGTGGGGCGGCCCAAGAACCGCTTGCTACATTGCCTTCCTGATAAAATACCGCAACTGTTGCGTCGAGTGGTCTCGGGCCTATCGGAGTTCCTCTGGAGAAGTGCCGGCTCAGCAGGTGTGTGGCCTCCCTCCACCTGCACCTTGTGCTGTGTGTCTAACAATCTGTAATGTCCTTGTTTACAGCTCCGAAACCCACTGGTAATGATCTGCTAATGTAGTCCCAACGGGGAGCTTAAACAGCGTGTGCGGTGTGTAATTATTAACTGTTTAGAGGTCAGGCAGCAAGTGAGGAACAATTATCTAACTGAACAATCTGTTTCTTGGCCTCTGGACCCGAGGGCAGCGCGTGGACACATTCAGTGATGACAGGGGAGGGGGTACAAATGCAAACCTCAGTCATCAACAAATGTGTCTCTCTCCTTCCTCTTCAGGAGCGCTGAACACTTACCCTTTGTGCTCTTCAAATAGCAGTCCTCTTCGACTAGTCACTATGTCTTAGATTACCATGTCATGCTCCCTTAACAAAGACGGTACAAAAGGGGGGAGAATATGGACGGAGTAACTGAATCAATCAAACACTCACACCCAGTCAAAAGATCTGGGTTTAATCCATCACCGTTCTTGAGCCCACTCTGCCACCCCAGTTCAGACATGGCTATATGCAAATCAGTCTGACCCTGTGCCTCATGGGAACAGTCCAGCCGGAACTGCCAAGCCATGTCTTCCCTGGAGCGGAACCAAGCTTCCGAGGACCAGTTTCTGGCATTCCAGCCGTCTTCAGCCCGGCTTGCTTGAAACCAGTGGCAAAGTGAGCAAGGGACTCACGTCTGAGCATACCCTGCCACACTTAGGGCGGCCAAAAGCGGTACAAAAGGGGGTGGCAGAGTGGGCTAAAGAACGGTGATGGATTAAACCCAGATCTTTTGACTGGGTGTGAGTGTTTGATTGATTCAGATGCTCCGTCCATCACCACCCCATTTTGTACCGCTTAACAAAGAGGCAGAGAGCAGCGACTGCCACCATTCTCCACCCTCCTGATGGGGCACAAAGTCTACGTGGAGCCACCATCAAAAAGTTGCCAGCGCAGAGTTCATTTCCAGCGTACAGGTTTCTGATTATCTCAGGCAGCTGAGCTATTCTTCTAGTTAAGAAGATGGCGCAGTCTTCTATTTAAGACAGTAAAGACATGCTACACTTAAAGACACATGCAGTGGACAGCAGTGCTCTCTCTCCACTTACCCATATCTTACAGTTTCTGTCTTTAAACAATAAAAGCATAACTGAGTTTACTGAAGCTTAGATCTTTGTTTTTAGGATGCAACTCCTTAATTTCCTTAACTTCTCTATCCAGATGAAGAATCTTCTTAAGTGATTGTGTTTCATGAGCTTGAAACACGTTCTTTTTACTTAAGAACCTTTATTTGTCCCATACATTCCTAGCAGCGTTTGACGAGCCGTTCTGGCAGCCATTAGGGGGCAGATGTATCATCCGTTTTTTTTGTCGCAAACGCTGCGATTCGCAAAAAAGCAGCGTTTGCGACAAAAAAATCGGCAAATGCGATGTATGATGAAAATTGCATCGCAAAATTTGCGATTCCTTAATTTTGCGCAAGCATTTAAGGAATCGCAAAAAGCGATTTCTTAAATGCTATGTAAGAAGCAATCAAGTTTTGCGATTTCACACTAAGAAATCGCAAATTACCACCAACTTGTAGTTGGTGGTAATTTGCGATTTCTGTCACAAAGGCACTTTTTGTCATTTGTAAAGTTGCCATGTGGCGCTCATACATGCCCTTATGACATGTATGTACGCCATATGTGCACACATGTAAATTTCAGGGGTGCAGCAGGGTGTCCTTATGACACCCTTGCACCCTTGAAATGATTCCCAATTTGTGGTTCTCAAATTGCAAATCTCAAATTGAGAATAACTTCCCATTCATTCCTATGGGCCTCCTGACCCACAGAAATGAATGGGAAAATATTCCTTAATTACGATTCGCAATTTGCTAATCGCAATTAAGGAATATTAAGAAATCGCAAAAAAATTGCGATTTTCTACATACATACCATTTTGAAATTCTCAAATAGCGATTCTCAAAGAATCGCTATTTGAGAATCTCAACATGAATGTTGATACATCTGCCCCTAGTTCCTGTATTTTTATCGTTGTTTCAACACTTTGTCCTGTACGTGTGATTATTAAGTATTCACAGAGGCTCCATGCTCTATGATTTTGTAACACCATATTTATACTTTTACCTGCTACTTTTAAGCCTTTTCATTGTGCTCGTGAATGATTTCAAGATATTTAAAGAGGACAAGGAACATGCATAGAGTGATTTATCCTACAATTAACATTTGGATGAGACCAAGTGAAATTAATAAATGTACATCTCCCTGAATGGTCATACAAGGAATAAATATAAGAAAGGTCATACAAGGAATACATATAAGAAAACAACATCTCCCAAACCTTTCTGCAACCAACTGAGACAACAAGGAGTGGCTTTAGATTAACAGAGTGCAGAGAGATCTCTGTTGTCAGAAAAGTTTTTGTCCTGAAGAAGGTGGTGTCTATCAAGTTCCATCCACCGAAACACTGCGTCGACAACTCTAGAATTTTTCTGTGATTTTTCCATGTAATATATGATTTCTTTGTGTTTTTTATGGTGATATTGTCTATGGAAATATATAAATTGTGTTTTGACCTTGATGGAATATAGATTAGATATCTATTTGAAGGAATTCCATTTGTGATCAAATACAAAGCTATGTATATGTTGTTTTAAGATAATGATTTTAATGAACATAAAATACTTTTTTAATAAATGAGACATATTTACATATTACAATAGTTCAGTGTGTTAATATTGGAGTGAATAGAGAGTGAATATGAGAATGTTGTTTATATTATGAGAATATCCGACACAAAGGGGATCCTCTTTTTGTGTTGATTATAATTGACCCTTCCCTCTCGCATAATAAGGGCACCTCTCACATTATTGTGGATCTCACAAATCCCCACTGAAAGCATCTGTACCCAACTATTTATCAGAAAATACATTTATTAGCGGCGGTGTAACACCTCAAACCCCCCACCCACCAGAAACAATGCCCCTGTGTGAGAGTCTGTTTGGGTGCTCTACACAAGTGCACCGAACAATGGCTTTCACTACTCGGTTTGATGGTAAATCCGCAGACACAGGGATTTCTAAAACCTCCTTGTATGTACCATTGGCCCACGAATGCACCTCGCTGTATACGACACAGTAGGGCCATGACTACATCAGCATAGTCACTTATTGCATACAATATTTTTTCTCTTTGGCAGGATTACCAAGACCACTATACCCTCTTGTTGAGTAGCCCTGCATCTTGTGTACATGCGCCTGATGTCCACTGTAGGCTTCTATGGCTGACCCCGAAGGTCTGGCCTGGTTTCACAGTGTTCAGTATGCAGAGTGGCATTCAGGAATAAGTATGATTAAGGCAAAATGTTTTTCAGTGGTCAAACTGGCCCCTTGCATCTGCGGGGAGAGGGTATGCATGCTTACTGTGTCTGTGTATACAGAAGTGAACCAGGTGCAGCAGACTTATGTAGCTTGTCCACTAGAAATGCACAGAATTCACTAGTGCATATTGTACTCGTACACTTTTTGGTGATTGCACAATTCGGTATTGAATCTTGATCTCAGTGTTAATGTTACAGCAGGTACAAAACACATTCATTAAGCTTGCCCGGCAAACAAGTGAGAAAACTGCCTAATACACGAGGATTTTCTAGTCACTAATTAGGTAAACATCCCTTCCTTCCAATTTTTCTTGGCGTGTTCGTTAGGCTGAAATGTTCTTTAACAGGGTGAACAGAAGAGCGGTAAGGGCTCCAAGTTTCTGCTTTTTTGAGCAGTAGAAAGAGAATCGCATATGCTCTATGTGCTGAAAAATGTGGTTTCTCTGAGGATATCTCGGAAAAGCTCCAGTACCAGCCGCCTCGGCTATTATTCAAATGATCCATCAAAGGCTGCTTGGCTCTATCTACTAAGATCTGTTTTGGTCTTTGTTAAAAAAGAATCAGTTGTTCGTGTCAGATCCATCTGAGGTTTTTAGGAAGCGATCTGCAAAAAAATGTGGTAGAGAGATCACAATGCAAACTGATGTAATTCTGTTTCTATGGTCATTCAGCAATGGCTACGAAGGAGACTTGTTGGGAGAACGCAAGTGGCTAGAGAGTTCCCTCAGTCCACTCCTGGCCCCTTGTTCTCTGGGAGAGGCGGCTGCCGATAGGCTAACAGGTAGTAAAGTGAGGCTGCCTCACTTGCCTTTGTGTTCCTGTTTGAATTGCTGTGGAGAGGCAACTCCCACACCATGGCTAGATCTGTCTGCAAGGAAACCACAGGAGCTCAGAACCGGCCAAATGTGTCACAAACCTCAACTGCTAGAATACATGACTGTCTTCAGTTTGATTATGAAGATGGGCCAGAAACTGCTATGGTGCCAAGATTTCCTGTCGAGACGCCCGGGGGTCCCTCATGAGTGGTGACCAGGAGATTCCTTTGATTTCCAGGTTTGCGCTGCTGACTGCAACTCACTTTCCCAGGATCAATTCATCGGAGCTGTGAAACTTCACAAAGCTAGCCACAGTGTAATGCCATGAAATGTCTGAATGGTGCATGCAATTAAATGACAATGCCTGAGTACATAATCTGTTGCTCACATGTAGCACTTTGAAAAACCTCATCTTTTTTTTGCAGAGTTTTACATAGCGCGAACTTGACCCGAATCAGGTATCAGAGCGGTTTACATAGCACCAGTTACATTACATGAGGACACACATTAATTTTTGTTAGGCACTGGGAGATTAAGTAATTTGCCCAGAATCACAGGATGTTCAGCGTCATTGCCGAGACTCGAACCCAGTTCCCCAGATTCTAGGTCGACTGTCCTAGCCTTTAGGCCAACTCCTCTCCCCTTATCAAGAACTGAATGAATCTACTGTGTGCAATGTTTGCAACTGCGTGCTGCTTGTTACAACATGGCTGGGACCAAACCTTAATGCTGTGCCAAGCCCTGCCTCTCTGCACCAGCTGTCCTCTGGAGAGTCCCCTGTGAGAATACCTCTTCTGTGGTTGCAAGGTCACCCTGAGGAGCTGACCAAGGGCACATTAAAGATTTCAGCAGTCCACTCCTGAGACAACTAACAAGGGAGATGAGTGATTCCACTAAGAGTGGTTGCTGCCTGTGAGTGCTTGCCCTCTGCACCAACATTTACATTTTCATGAATGTTGGGCCTCCTTCAGCCTTCCTGGTACTCACTACCCTCTTCCTGGAACGGCATCAACAGTGACCCATCACCAGTGCCTGGCCTAGGTAACAGAACTGTCCATATGTCCATGTGCTATAAATACGAGTACCCCTGGCCCTGATGGACTGTACAGCAGTTCAGCAACGCAATGGCCCTTCGACTGCCAGATCCAGAGGTCATGCTAAGGATCAGAAAATCATTTTGATTATCCTTTGACCAATTTGCATCAAGCAGTAACTGGATCCGTAGATCGTAGTTCTAATGTCCCTTCAACAACAGGATTGACTATCATGGCGACCAGTGACCTCATGTTGCTTTTCACGGTTGGGCTACAGACATTGCCTTGTAAGGTTCAGAGAGTCTTTGGGGCAGATTTACAAGCCTCTTGCGTCACTTTTATGCTGCTGTGACGCAACTGTGGCATAAAAAAGGTGGCAAATGAACTATGTGACGCATCTACGGAGATGCGTCACGTTGTAAAGCCCTGCGTGAAATTATAACTGCGTCAGGTGTATTGTATGCAGGGTAGGGGTTCCCACGCAGGAAAGCCTCGTAAAAGTGATGCAGTGAAATCTACAAGATTTCACTGCGTTACTTTTAGGACGCCACTGCGTCAAAACCTTACGTCTGCTTGAAGCAAGCAGAAGGAGCGATGCAGTGTATTGGAAATAGGCCATAACACACATTGCTGAAGTTGCGTGGTGCTTGCAACACAACTCTAGCAATGCGTGACTTTTCCACCAACAATATGCGCCAGAATTTCTGATGCATCTGTCAATCCTTGCGCCATAGTGCGCCGTATTATAAATTCGGCGCATCTATGGTTGCGCAAGTGTTTTTCACTCAGGCACAGGGAAACTGACGCATCTGCAGATGCGTCAGTTTCTTGTAAATCTGCCCCTTTATGTCTAACAGGGCCCAACATTATTTGATATTCTTGTTTTTACTTTTATCAGCACTTAGAAAGATACAGCCTTTGAAAGTTTGTGGGCTACTAAATATGATTGTTTGTGTAGCTGTACACACCATGAAGATACTGAAATGGGAATTTCTTAGATTCCAGGCAACCAATTTTCCAATGAAAATACATCTAAATGGAGCTTTTAATCTACTATGATTAATGTTTATAGACATAAAGATATTTCTTAAAGTAACTCACCAAGAAATATAGACTTGAAGTAAAGGATTTGTAAATAGTGTACCCCATTGATATGTTCCAGCACCACCCTATGAGAATCTCTCCCCAAGACATCCAGACAGTACGACCATAGATTTCAATTACAACCAGATTTTGATCTCTGGATGGTACAGGGACTATTTAAGGTACTGCAACACTATGGTATAACATTGGCCCATTGTTGACTGTGAGAGTTGTCCCACCAATCAAACCACTGAACAAAAGTCGGGCCAATTGATAAACATACAATTCCCAAAAGTGAAAACTGACTACACATTCTTAACAATAAGGGATAGAAATAGCAGACTACCACCATTCATGTAATAATTACTCTATAGTGCCCAATCTTCACATCCCTTCTCAACCAAGTTACCCAGGCAAGTCAAGGACGCTTTACAGGCTCAGTCTTCAGTGTCAGACCCAATGCCCAGCATACTGCGCATTAATGAACATATGCAATCCATGAACGCAGCATGGCTCTGTGAACACTTGTTTGAAGACTTCTTTACTCCTGTGTCACCCAAGATAATTTCACGGGGTATATGGCTTGATTCTAATCTCACTATGGCCTATCACACTGAAAAAACAGACAACAAATCCTGAGCCACATTGTTCGCTATCAAGAAAATGGAAATCTTTCTTAGACCCAATTATATTAGGAGAGTTGTCCAATCTCTAGTTCTTTCCTCTTGATCCTCCTGCTGGCTACCTGAGTTGGTTGATGACCCTACACGCTTTGCTTCACAACAATATTATTCTCGGAGAGACAGCTGATCATCCAAGGTCTGCTTTGTGTTTTGTTCTTCTCGCTCCGTGGATTTTGCACCACCAAATACGTTAGAATCCTCTTCCCCTGGAATGCAATAGCTTGGGGATATAATTGTGGCCCTTCGACTCATCGCAATCCCATGAAATGTCAAACGGCATGCTACATTGCTGATATCTTCCTGTTTCTGTCCTTCAACACTAAAAAGACCAGAGCATTACATTTTTGCTGCCACCATACTGCCACCTTCCGCCCACTAGCACTTCTACTTCTCTGCAGTAGTTTGACCTTCATTCACCAGAAATTGTTTTTCAGTCCGAAGTTTTGCCTAACATACAGACTTACGGTTGCTAGAATGCAGGTGTTATCATACCTGCAAAAAAATGTCCACGGTCTCCGGCGCAATACACTGGATTACATTACATATGAGCAACTAAACTTGATGACGTACACTGATGAAATTATAAGCCCTGATGAAGTTCCCCTATAGGGAATGAAACGCGTTGGCTGAGCACTGTTGGCTATTTGATCTTGTGAAAAAAATTGAATTAAAGGATTTTTGATCAAACATTTAGTCTACTGGACTTCATTACCTGACGCACCCCCACTTGTATTATGTAACTGGGATAAGCTGTGGGGGCTGAGGCTTTTACAATTGTTGTCATGGGGACTGGCCTACTATAGATCCTGAGCAACTGGGCAAAGTACCTATTCATCTCTTTCCTCTCAGGAATAGTGTGGTTCTGTCAGTCCAAGGCTTCCCCTTCCAGGGAGTGAACACAGGTTTACAACTCACAGTACACTCAGTAGCGGCAATAAATTATTGTCCTGCCAAATTCTCACTTTTATGAAGTATTTTATTTTACCGCTACTAAAGCGAAGGTAAATACGACATTCACTAACACTAGCACAGCCCCTAAAAAGGTCGTGGCTCTAGTGTTTTGTAGGCAGTTTCCTGTTTCCCAATCCCTACTTGCTCTTGTGTGGATTCTCCATTCATTGTAGACAACATCCAGAGTAAGTTCTACTAGTAGCCAGAGTCTCAAGTGATCACTCTGACTCTCTATTAATGTCCAAAGTGTTCCAGCACTAAAGTGCTTCCTAGCAAGCAAGTTCCCCAATGGCTGACTGGTCCAAAATAAGTCTTATCCACACCTGCAGGGATGGAAGGACCCGAATTTCTAAGCACGCCCCCTCCACAGGCGCTCGAGCGGCAGCTACTGGTTCAGGTGAGTTCACAGCACTTGGCCCAGCCTGGCTGCGGTTTGCGGTTCTCGAGTTCCTCTGTTATGTTTCATCCAGGTACCCCAATATAGGCTTAGGTAGTGAATGCACCTTTCACCTACATTCCCCTGATATTACACTACATAACAGTTCTCAGTACTGACCTTTTACCCAGTTACGGTAAAGCCTAGATGACATGGCCTCAAGGCCTCCCAGTTGTGGAATTCGCTTCCATTGGCACTGCGTAGCACCCCCAACCTGCTTCAATTTAGGAAGAATTTGAAGACGTGGCTTTTTAATCCCTCTGCTTAGGTGGTTTTCCTTTTCCTTTTCTTTCGGGGTCTGTTTTTACTTGTTATGTTGATTTTACACTGTAAGTTGCCTGTGGAAAGCGCCGGGACACTCTTTTAGAGTAGCCGTGCGCTATAAAAATGCACTTTAACATAACATAACATAACATAACATAACATAACATAACATGGGGTTTTCTCAGAAAAGCTTAAGCCTCATTCATTATGCATGAGGATTCTTGGAATCACAGCAGGACTAGCATCTCCTGCATAAAAACTATGTATAAGGATCATTGCTTCCGTCATCCTAGTCCGACATGGCCCAACAAGGTATATCCCCTCATGTAACCGCAGCTTCTTCGCTGCTCTTCCTAGCAGGGAAAGTCTGATCTGTCTAATAAGGTGAGTAGAGGGTACACAGCTAATAGTTCCTTCAAACGTTATGTTGAATAGTAAAAATATTTTGAACAGGTTGGGTGCTCTCTCAGGTAGCGCCTCCGTCCGGTGGGCGCGTAAATAATACTGTAGAAAAGTGCACGCTAAAGATGCATGTGCAAATGCATTTTAGCGTGCACTTTTCTACAGTAAAGTCTGATCTGTCCCACAATCGGCCGGGAAGTAGTTAGAAGGTCCTGAGGCGGATCCTTTGTCTCCGTGTAGGTGAATAGGGGTCCCCAAGGTGGCTTTACTCCTCCGGCCACAATCCTGATCAGGTCACACTACTTTCTTGTCCCGGTGAACCCCTCTGGTATACGGGGTCACTGTATCTTTACTGCACACATAATTCGACCAGGTTGGCGCAGCAGATTCCTTCACAGCTGCCCCTTCTAGAATACGTGGTTGCCAGCTCTCCACCAGCGCAATGGCTATGGCCCACTCTGCACTGAAACCTGTCCATGGTGGCCCTTCCGGGCATATGGGATCTCCAATCTGTCACTACACATGGGATCCGGTAGAGTGGCACAGCGACCATCACAGGTCACTTCATGACAGCCCCTCCTAGCATAGAGGGCTGCTAACTCCTCACTGCATATGAGTGATATGAGATGTTTTAATGGGATGGGCAAAGTGGGCTCTGACCCAGGGCCCCAGCCTTTCAGGAGGCCCCCTGTTAGAGCCAGCTCTGTGTTCTACAGATAGTCTTGACATGATGACAGTGAACACTTCTTAAACAGGTTGTTTTAGATACAGTTTTCCTTTAAATTATTTTATTATGGGTGTTGTATGAGAGTCTAGTATAGATATTTTGTAGAAAAATGTATTTAAGGTTTATGCAACATCCATAAAAAAAGTTTCTTGTAGATCACAATAGGATCGAACATATGAGAAATGGGAGGGTGTCACAGGAATTATTTGCAGTAATATTAGTGAGCTGCTGCTGTGTTAGAATATTTAAAACACATGTTAATATCCATGAATATTAGATGTAAACACATTTAGAATTTGAGCAAGATCACCTGTACCCTGTCAGTGGCCTGTGCAAAGAGGGCGTGAAGGTGCGGAAATTGAATCCTAAATTCAAAGCTGTGTCGAATACATTTGGACCACAGCCCCTAAAATACTTAAGATACCCCAGCGTGCTATGACCCGTCCGGCACAGCGATGTCCATGGCTCGCTTCACTGCAGCCCTCCTCTTGCATTCGAGGGTCAACAACTTTTTCCTGCATCACACTTTTGAGTGCAAGAAATTCAAAACCCAAAAGGCATCCACATTCTCGGAAACTGCAACTAAATTTGGAACTCACTTCCTTGAGAAATCAGACAAACTGGCTCATTAATTCCTTTTGAAAAAAATAAAAAAGATTCCTGCTCACTCTATATTCAAACAATTCACATTGAATAATGTCCTGCTTTTTAGTCTCTGACCTATTTCACACGTACTGTCTGTGTAATCTACTTCACCATCACCTTACTTCTCTCGCTCTCCTCTACAACAGTTCTTCATCAAATACATACTCTTTCAGCACCTTTCTATACCTTCTTGCTTTATTCCTCATACTTTCTCACTACACCGACACTTTACGCACCCCAATTCTGTATTCTCACCTCTTTCCTACCTACTCCATCTTACTTCCCACTGTTTCCCAATTCCTCAATCATGCACTGCATTTTTTGTACACCTGCCTTTGTACTTGTCCTCAGCGCCTGTCAGTTGTATACAAAGCTGTTGACATGTAAAAAAGATTCCAACTCTTTCCTCTGTTTCCAATTGTTTCTCCTATGTTAGCACTGCGCACCTTCCGGTCCTCCCACATCCAGGGGCATATGTACAAGCCCCTATAGCCATGGGAACGTCACTTTTTCTACTTTCCTGTGGCGATAGGGCCTTGCCTTATTTGCTAGGCAGTGTTAAGCTACTTAACGTGGCTTTACACTGCCTTGTAAATAAGGCCCCCCTTTCACGCTATGCTTCACATGAAAGTGGTGGGCAACGGGTGTTGCGGTGGGCGTTCCACCGCAACACCGATTGATTTTGACGCTGCCCCCTATTTACAATGGTGGTGTAAGTAAGAGGCCACGCCAAAATTAAGACCAGGGAAAACCTGGTGTTAACTTGGAGAAACGAGGAGCTTTATTTCTCCTCGTTTTTGCTTTTTCCATGTGTGCTGCCTTGTGCAGCACACATGGAAAAAGCAAAATGCCTTGGATTGTTTATGTTCAGGAAGGTGACCCTTCCTGCACATACACAATCTTTAAAAAATTACATTTTGTAACTTCCATGTGTACTGCAGTAAGCAGCACACATAGAAGAGACAGAACACATTTAAAGATTGTTTATGTGCAGGAACGGTCATCTTCCCGAACATCTTCCCCTGCACGCAGACACCAGTGCACTATGGTGCAAGGGTGCATGTGTTGGCGCTAGGCTTTGCATCAGCGCTGGGGGAAACGCACGGCTGCACCATATTCTTGTAAATATGGTGCAGCCTTGCGTTTCAGAAGTGGCGAAGTGAGGCGTTAAGCCATGACGGCTAACGCCTCACTTCGCCACTTTTTTATGCCCCCCCAGATTCAAATCTACTGATAGTTTCAGAAAAGTTTGTTAAAATTGCTTTGGCTCCATGCAGGGCCGGACTGAACCAAAACCGGCCCCGCAAAGTGCTCGGCCGGCCACCGGGCGGAGGTCTGAGCTCTTTGCCGGGGCCGGTTTTGTTGCAGGGCCGCTTTTGCAGCTATGCTGCATAAACGGCCCTGTAACAAAAACGGCCCCCAGGGGCCCAACACCGGCCCCCACCCTTGCGGCGCACCGGGTGATTGCCCCGAGCCTGCAACAGCCTGTCCAGGCCTGGCTCCATGTAATTTGATAAAAGTTTGCATACTCATTGTTTCATTCACCGTGCGCGGATACCCTCAGGTCAAGTACGATTTATAAGAATGTATAAATGAATAAAAATAAACACTATCATTTTTGGCAGTACCAAGTTTTCACGGCAAATACAAGTAACAGAAAAGGCCTGAATTTGAGCCTGCTGGTACTCATTGAACGGAATTGATTAGCAATGGACGAGGACCAGCCATGCTAGCGCATGACAAATACATGTTCCAAGCAAGGAGAAGGCAGGCCAGTGGGCAATGGTTTGTCCTATCCCTTCTACCAGAAAAGAAGAAAACGAAGAAAAACAGTGATACATTGAGAAAGGGATGAAAAATAATTGCAAGAGACAGACAAAGACGAGAAGTATATGGTGGTGGTTGAAAGCGGCACGTTGCATGAAGACTATGCTGCATTTTTATTCGGCAATCCAGCAATCATGTCATTTTTGTTTTTTAAGACATCAAGCACTGATCCTCCGGTAGAACAGTGATGGCGTGTTTCTTTTACTGTTCATATCGCATTGTCGTATACATCTTTCAGAACTTACTTCCCCCTCCCCGCCCTCCGGCTCAGTCTTCCTCGTCACAGCAGCGTGTCTTCATTTCCACGGTCGGCCGTGTCCCGTCGCAGCACGTGCGTCGCCCAGTGCCGGCCGATTCCACGCGCCTCGCCATCTCATTTCAGGGCCGCCCGGGGAACCATTTCTTTAGAGTACATCATTTTACGGCCCCGTAAGCGATCATATTTTTATGGCCTCTCTGGAGGAGGATAATGCCGGCGTGCTTCAAACGCCTGCCATAAATCGCTGGCAGCGAAACTGTTAGTGAGTGTGATTGTTCGGCCGTCCCTGCCACATGGAAGAACCGCGCAGACTGAGGCGCGCAGACCACGCGCGAGGCGCTTGGTCGCGCGAGACACAGTTGGTGCGCGAGACACAGTAGGTGCGCGAGCTGGAATTATCCATATCCGGAGGTCTGTGGTTAAGCCCAAGAGCCCGCAAGCCCGAGCAGCGCAGGGAGTACCAGGGTGCCACACCTTCAGAGTACCCCAATCAGATCAAGGCAGCGACGGCTCGTGGAGGGAGTTACGGTGGGGCAGGAGGGTGGGGAGGGAGAGGGGGAGGGGCTGGGTGGAGGTTGCTAAAAACCGGCATATGGATAATTGCAGGTAAGTAAACAATTTAATTAATAAAACGAATTTCGTAGCTCGCACTGCATTGCATTTTGCGATGCAAGGCGCACTACGAAATTCGTTTTATTAATTAAATTGTTTACTTACCTGCAATTATCCATATGCCGGTTTTTAGCAACCTCCGCCCTGCCCCTCCCCCTCCCCACCCTCCTGCCCCACGTAACTCCCTCCACGAGCCGTCGCTGGATCAAGGTCAATAAATGTCTGTGAGTTATGGTTGACTCTGGGCTCCCCATCACATTTTGCAGGGGGGCCCCATCATCCATCACTGGCTAGTGGCTAGGCCTCACACAGGCTATGCACTGCTCATTCAGTGGGTGGGAGTGGGTCACAGTTGTCAAGTTGCTTGGTGGCAAACACAGCTTTCTGGTTATTCCATTAACTATGCTGAGATTTTGCATCTCAGGCCAACTTAAAGTTATGTGAGCAGGTTCCGGGAATGTTTGCCGGAAGGTAAGGCTTCATATACCTCACAAGCTTCCAATGCCCACGGCAGTGGGCCCTTAAGGTTTTGAACAGGTGCAGCATTGAGGGTGGGAATGCACAGTGTCCAGTGCACGAGCAGTCAAACCCTTTTCAAAGAGGTTGGCGCCGGTGTGCCTGATTACAGGCACACCGGCGCCAACCGGTGTGCCTGTATCTACAGCATAGTTACTTTTGCTGTGCCTGGTCTGCTCCAAATAAAAACAAGCATTGGCATAGCCAATAGATCTCGCCTTTGAGGCCTTATGTGTTTAGCCAGAACTTTTGGCTATGTTGTAGAGCATTGTGGCTGCTGTGCATCATGTTAAAAGTTATAATAAAAAGTGATAAGCATTTTTATTACCTTTATACAAACCAAGACTACATTATATACAACTGAACAACCTGATTAAAAAAAGATTTTAACATAAAACATTTCTACTAGTTTTTTGGTACTTGCACTGCTGGCAACTTCTTCCTGCCTGTTCTCATGCTTGTTTGCTATAGGAAAAATTGTTATGGGGGAGCGGGACATAAATCATGGAGGAGTGGAGTTTGGAAAACAGTAATTTAATTAGAACACGAACAGACATTAGGGGAGAATCAACAGATGCCAGATTCCGAAGGCAGACTGACGTGATGGTCAGGTGATGTTTAGGAATACGTAGGTGATGCTTAGGTGATGCGCTGAGGCAAAATGGTGGTGGTGAGTGACATTTGGTGCTCAGGTGGTGCCACTATATAGTGTGGATTGGAGGTACGTTGTGGATTATGGAGTTGTGGAGTTGAAATATGTTGTTTGGTGTGTAATTATGTGGTATGTATTGGAAATGTGTGGAGTTGAATTGTGTGGCCTGGAACTGTGGTGTTGAGTGAAAATATGCTTAGTGAAATTGTGTCATGGTGTGGAGTGCATTTATGTTGATTGGTGGTGTGTTGCATAGAGTGCATGTATGTGGAGTGTATGTTGCCTTGAGAAAAGTGTAAATATGTGGCGTGTAATTATGTGGCACAGTGGTATTATGTGGAGTGTATTTATGTTGCATTGAATAGAGTGTAATTATGTGGTACTGAGTGGTTTTATGTGGAGTGTATTTGTTATATTGATTAGAGTGTAATTAATGTGACGTGTAATTATGTGGTATGAGTGGCATTATGTTGAGTGCATTTATGTTGCATTGAGTCGAGTAAATATGTTGCATATAATTATGTGGCACTGAGTGGTATTATATGGAGTGTATTTATGTTGCATTGAGTAAAGTGTAATTATTTGGCACTGAGTGGTATTATGTGGAGTGTATTTATGTTGCGTTGAGTAGAGTGTAATTATGTGGCTGGTAATTATGTGGTACTGATTGGTATGTGGGTGTATTTATGTTGCATTGAGTAGAGTGTGAAGATTAGGATTGTAATTTATAAAATACAAGTAACAAAAAATATCTGTGGCAAAAGCAGTTACCCACTGAACTATCCACATGAAATAGTTTCTGTGATATGTAGTATATATGTTCTTTGCAGCAGGCACATTAACACTCTGTGCTGCTAGGGAGTCAAAACTTGCAATCGACAAAACTTATATCTCTATACATTCGGAACATTAACCATCACATTATCTTTGATTTACCAAAGAAGTCACTGACAGAGCTAGTTAAATACTGGCTACTGCCTTAGGCAGGTAGCTGAAGTTGCAGTCTGTGGAGTCGCTCACTGCAGACAGCTGCTCTGACAGTGTTGTGATGTGCTGGAGACAGGAGTAAGTTACCGGTCCAGAGAGGGATGGCAGGCACAGTGACAGGGATGTTGCTGACCCATCCGCAGCTATAGTTTGAAGTCATGGTCAGAAGGCATGGCATGGCACACTGCCTTCAGAGCTGTGCCCTGTGAATATTAGACACTTTGCCCCCACTCTCAGCATGAATGGCACAGCACCGGCGACCCCCCACAAGCAGGGGAGGTCAGCACCTGTCAAGGAGGCCACGGAAGCCCTTTAATTATTAATTCTGCTTGTGCTAGCAGCAATTCTTGTGGGACTGGGCTAGCTGTGGCAGGAATTTTAAATGAAAACATCCTGATGCTGCACAGCCTGAACTGAGCAGAGAATTTTAAGGGAAAGTCAATGACTGTCACTGTGTCTGTCTACACTTTCGGCGGTTGCCAAAGTTAGTGAGGGCTGTAGGACAGGGGTACTGTCCCTGTATAGTGCGGAGAAGTCCTGTCTATACCGAGCTAAAGTGTGCTCTTGCATCGGCCACTCCCGCCACCTGCATGGCAGGAGAAACTATGATACCTGGGGGCTGCAGCACCAGGTGGCCCAAGAGGCAGCAACCCAAGATTCACGGTGGAGGAGAAAGAATCTGCTCAGCATGGCTGGGCCCAGTACTCACGTGCAAGAGGCTGAGGCCAGTCCTGGCCACAGCAGACTTGTTTTTTACACTCTGACCAGCCCTAGCGAAAAGATTTAATAAAAAAGAAAGTTAATTGAGTCACCATAACTAGTCCTTAGTGCCGGAAGCTAAGAACACTGGAAAACGCAGCCGATAAAAGGCGGCTACTTCTTAAACAAGCATGGTCAGTGGGGTGGGCAGGGGGATGGCTGTGATGACGTGGGGCTGCAAAACATTTAAAATAAAAAATCATAAATCACAGCCCGAGGAGAGGAGAGGCAACTGTGGGCATAAAACACAAATAAGAAATGCGGGCAACATTTGTTTTTAAAAAGTACCTAGAGCACAGCATGAGCAGTGGAGAGACTAATTAAGCAGATTCACAGTGTGTTAGCGTACATAGGAGGAGGTGAGAGGGACGAAGTAGAATCACAGCATGCTCCGTAGGGGCATCTGTGGAAAAGAGATACAGCTGGTGGGGTTTTTAGAGTACTCAGAGAGGAAGGCGCTCTGTCTAGTGTAGACGCTTGTGTGTCGAGATGGCTCGGTATTGGTATGGTGCGTTAGAGCGAGCGGAAAAGACCCCTTAACCGTTCAACAGAAAATCTGAAACAGACCTTCACAACAATGAAAACAGCAGAGCTCTCGCACACATAAGCAAGGTATTACTGAGGTAATGATGTAACAATCGATATTATTAACATATAGCCAATGAATTGACAGATGCAATTTCTTGTGTAGTTTCTTAAGGATGGGTAGTTTAATGAGTCCACAAACAGCTGGTTGTGGACTCATTAAACTAGAAACTACACAAGAAATTGCATCTGTCAATTCATTGGCTATATATTAATAATATCGATTGTTACATCATTACCTCAGTAATACCTTGCTTATGTGTGCGAGAGCTCTGCTGTTTGCATCTGTGGAAAAGGCAGGATCTTCTTAAGTCACAGTTCCGGCTTTTGGGACCACATTCTATTGGAAGAAAGAACGGACGTGTTCGGGCGCAGAAGACAAACTCTGTGGTTCAGGAATCCTTTAGTACATGGACCACATACAACATCTGTGGTTTTAAAGGAAGCCTGCAACGCACCAAATCAATAGTGCGCATTTTATCAACCTCGAGTGGACGAAAAGATGAGTTGTGTCAGTTATGATGCATATTGCATACTGATTTCTTCAGTTGGCACATTGACTTGTTTTCTGATTTCTCTCACTGGATTGCTCAAGACCGCTTCTTATTCACAAACCTCCTCGTTGAGAACAATATATATATATATTTAGAAACAATGTTCAAGAAATGAAAGCAGAGACATAGAGAAATCTGGTATCTTTTGTGAGACATCGTAAAGTGCAGAGACGGTTCTCTCACCCCAAACCGTCCTGAGACTGACAAATCTGATTTTGTAACCTGAATTCTAAGTATTTATCTCTAAACCCAGGGCTTTAAGTGGGCTGTCAGATCTTCCCACAAGCACGTGAGTGCAGCAAATTATCAGCAGCCTTCGCTGCGTCTCAGAAACCCCCATGTCTGAAGGGAAGATGCGAGCGCCACCGACCTGGAAAACAAGCGCGGTGCGCGCGCACTGCCAGAATGCGAGGTATGCAGCTGGCACCCGGCCGCACTGCTGTTCACTCCGGGCACCCTAGGCCAGGGGACAGAGAAGGCGGGACATGCACCCGCCTTGGGCCAATTGCGTACTGTCTTTCTTAGAAAGAAGCACGCAAAGGCAAATAGCGGGAGATTTTGAAAAAAACGCACAAGCGTGTGTTTCGAAGTTCACGGAGTTTGATTCCGTGGAATCACTCAGGATTGCATTAAAATTCTGCCAGATTCCGTGGAATTTCACAACAGGGCAGAGTGGGCATTTGGCACTATTTTCTTAGCGCACAAATGAAACCTCTTGTCAAATAATGGATGCGAGCAAGGCATTTTGCCTAACAAAATATCAAGGCCACAAACCCCTCGGTGCCTTCAATACTCCGCAGTGATTAGAACTTTAAATCACTGCAGAGTATTCAAGGGTGCACAGTGGTATACAGCTGTTTCTAAAGTTTAGAAACCACTTGCTTGTCACTTTCGTCTTAACCCCCCCCCCCCCCCCCCGTTGTGGTTGTGGACAGAATTAGTCTGAAGTTCTTGCACTCAAGTCAGCGTATTACTGTTTTCTGTCCCAAAAATAGTGGTGAGCTCACAGTACTCACTCGTTGTTTTCAGAGTCAAAGGGGGCAGGGGCGGCCTTAGGCATGTGCAAGCTGTGCACCTGCACAGGGCCACCAAACCCCAGGGGCCACCCCACCAATATATATCCTTAATATAATAATCCTCTGAGGATGGATACATATTTGCGTGGAGGGCCCTGGCATCGATTTGGCACCCTCCGGCTCTGTTCCACTTTCAAACACCCTGACCACCGCCCCCCTTCACTGGCCGGACTCCCTCTTCCGGGGCCCCCTACCTACGCTCCCTGCCCAGGGCCGCCATGAGCCAAGAGCCGCCCCTGAAGGGGGAGTGTGAGTACAGGCTGCATCTTAAACATGCGCGGCCTCTGACCAGATCATAAAAATGTTGCCGTGGTGGTTGCTGCCCTCATTTGTGCTGATGAAGGTGGCTTCTAAAACAAGACTGTCTTTTCCTGCCCAGTGGCACACAAATTCTATGGTGAGGTGTTTGCAACCCTCC